>NC_135884.1:12597124-13867791 GCF_964194155.1 Cetorhinus maximus | reverse complement strand
AAAAATCATCGGCACATTAAAAAAAAAAGGGTTTTTTGTCATTCTCTTTGAATATTTCTCTTCACCAGATATAAAAATACTGAAAATGTGAAAAAAAAAGCTGTTTGGCTGACAGTCAAGCATCATCCAATTGCGTAATGAGGTTTTTGTTTTCCGGTTGGTGTAGGAAAGCAGTAAGTCACAAGGATGGATGTGTTGGCCGACTAATGGCTGGACCATGGGGGCAAGTCACATGATGAAACCTCCAGGAATACACTTAATCACAGTTGGCAACCCTAACAACACTGGCATCACAGGAGCAGAGTTCTCAGAGCAGGCTATTCCTGGATAGCCTTGAATTTCAGTGGAAGGTCAAAGGTTGGACTCATTCCCATCAGAAAATAGAGAACTCCTTGTTTCTCAGGCTTCCTCAATGGCTCAACAACTTTATTCAGTGAGCAGTTGAGTCATGCTGACCAGAAGGATCCGTGGTTCTGATCCCTTGACATCACAACATCAGTCTGAGCTACAATTGCCTGTCGCATCCCTTGCTTCTGGAAGGGAAAGAAAATGGCCAATGACATCTGCTGTGAATGGCAGGTAAAGCTAGATCCCATTGTGTGCTGGCATCAATGCTGAGTGTGAATAAGGGACTGAAGAAGAAAGACTCTAGTGGAGGCCTGAATGGACCACAGCCAGTACATCCCAAAGGAAGGGGGACAAGAAATTGGTGCCAAGACTAAATGTTTCCCATTTCTCTTGATGACCTTAGGTTTTCTCTCCATGGAGACCCCAGTGGTAATTTTGCATGGAGATGCCAATGATGGAGAGCTTTGCCCACTGGCAAGTGTATATGTGTACACCGCCTGCAGTTTTACATCCACAATGTGCCTGATAGGAATCAGTGATGGACATAGGAAATTCTCTTTGATTTAGGCACACATGGTGTTAGTTATAATTCAGTGAGTAGCCCTCTTGCTTTTGTTTTTTTAAAATTCATTCATGGCGTGTGGGTGTCACTGGCTGGGCCAGCATTTATTGCCCAACCCTAGTTGCCCTTGAGAAGGTGGTGGTGAGCTATCTTCCTGAACCGCTGCAGTCCATGTGGTGTAGGTACACCCACAGTGCTGTTAGGAAGGGAATTCCAGGATTTTGACTCAGCGACAGTGAAGGAATGGCGATATATTTCCAAGTCAGGACGGTGAGTGACTTGGAGGAGAACTTCCAGGTGGTGGTGTTTCCATCTATCTGCTGCCCTTGTCCTTCTAGATGACAGTGGTCATGGGTTTGGAAGGTGCTTTCAAAGGATCCTTGGTGAGTTTCTGCAGTGCATCTTGTAGATGGTACACACTGCTGCTACTGTGCATCGGTGGTGGAGGGAGTGAATGTTTGTGGATGTGGTGCCAATCAAACAGGCTACTTTGTCCTGGACGGTTTCAAACTTCTTGAGTGTTGTGGAAGCTGCACTCATCCAGGCAAGTGGGGAGTATTCCTGACTTGTGCCTTGTAGATGGTGGACAGGCTTTGAGGAGTCAGGAGGTGAGTTATTCATTGCAGGATTCCTAGCCTCTGACCTGCTCTTGTAGCCACAGTATTTATATGGCTAGTCCAGTTCAGTTTCTGGTCAATGGTAACCCCCTGGATATTAACAGTGGGGAATTCAGTTATGGTAATGCCATTGAATGTCAAGGGGCGATGGTTAGATTCTCTCTTGTTGGAGATGGTCATTGCCTGACACTTGAGTGGCGCGAATGTTACTTGCCACTTGTCAGCCCAAGCCTGGATATTGTCCAGGTCTTGCTGCATTCGGACATGGACTGCTTCAGTATCTGAGGAGTCACAAATGGTGCTGAACATTGTGCAATCATCAGTGAACGTCCCCACTTCTGACCTTATGATGAAGCAGTTGAAGATGGTTGGGCTGAGGACACTACCCTGAGGAACTCCTGCAGTGATGTCCTGGTGCTGTGCTGACTGACCTTCAACAACCACAACCATCTTCCTTTGTGCTAGGTATGACTCCAACCAGCGGAGAGTTTTCAGAGTCAGGAGATTGGGGATTCCAGCCCCTGTGCACAGACTTGAACTCATAACACTCCGGTGCAGTACCGAGAGAACGCTGCACTGTTGGAGCTGCAGTCTTTCAGATGAGATGTTGAACCAAAGGCCCGTCTCAGTAAAAAACCTTATGGCATGATTCGAAGAAGAGCAGCGAAGATCACCCTTGTGGCCCGGCCAATATTTATCCAATAACCAAAATCTGTAAAGTAGTTTAACTGGTCATGTTTGTGGGAGCTTGCTGTGCACAAATCAACTGCCACGTTTCCTACAATATAACAGTCCCTACACTTTAAGTGTACTTCATTGGCCGTGAAGTGCTTTGGGATTTGGCACATGCTGAAGTTGTCAAAGGCGCTACATATATGCAAGTTCTTTCTTTCTTTACTGTAGGGTGACTTAAGTGGCACCTCAATCTTCCCGTGATGTTTTACCCTTTCTTTGAAAAGTCTGGCACGGCCTCCCCCTTTCTCCCACCCTGTAACAGCTCAGAAGGGATGGAAAGAAATGCATTGCCTGGCGTTGCTTGTTTCTTTGCTTCTCAGTTACCTGACAGAACCAACTGCTGTGAAAGTACGGCTAACAGCAGCAAGCTATTAAGATGCAAGGTTGGCATGAATTAAAGAAGAAAGACTTCAGAGCTGAGAGCCCAGAGCCGTAAGAGGCTATGTTCTCAGAGGATGCAGGTTTTGCTTCTAATTACCGTCACTAAGGATGCAAGTCATTAAGACCGGCTCTGCAAACTTTAACTGTTGCAGCAAAATACACCTCAGGTAACTCAACCCTGCAGTGGAACTAATCTGCCCTGTCTGTACTATTTCTGACTACAGGTATCCTGTGTTTGGATTGTTTTAAAAAAACACAAGAACGAGCTGATTAAAAACATATGAAAGCACTCCACAATTAAGCTCGTACCTGGTTCAGATTTCAGCGATTTCAGGGGAATATTTCTTATTTCCCCTTTTCCAATGAAGCCTTCAGACTAAACAATAAATCCTCCCTCCCTCCTAAAATGACAGCGTTGTGTGAGGTTCTTCACCCTTTTTCTTCCCCCCACCCCCCCACCCCCACCGAAGTTTTTTTTTATTATTCATTCACGGGATATGGGCTTTGCTGGCTGGGCCAGCATTTATTGCCCATCCCTAGTTGCCCTTGAGAAGCTGGTGATGAGCTGTGTCCGATCAACATGTTTTCCATACTGCACCCCTCCCTTTCACATTTGGCCAGAGACTGAGTTTGGTACCAGTCTCTGGTGTGGAGCACCTTCCTTCCTTCGACACCCAAAGACTGACTTTGGGAAATCATGTTCTCGTGGTTGGGGCCTAGCTTGCTATTATAAAAACAAAAACAAAAAACTGCGGACGCTGGAAATCCAAAACAAAAAATAAAAAATACCTGGAAAAACTCAGCAGGTCTGGCAGCATCGGCGGAGAAGAGTACAGTTGACGTTTCGAGTCCTCATGACCCTTCAACAGAACTAAGTTTTTACTTAGTTCTGTTGAAGGGTCACGAGGACTCGAAACGTCAACTGTACTCTTCTCCGCCGATGCTGCATCCTCCCTATTGTTGTGTTTTCACCAGTTAGTAACATATTTTAAATGCTTGATTTGCCTCGGAGCAACACAGTGATGACACCAGTTTCTATTTTTTTTGGAAAAATATACATTATTCTTAAAATATCTGAAAGAACATTACAAAACATTTCAAAATGGCCATCTCAAAAAGTGCAATCATATTCAAGTTTTCCACACAGATCAATACAATCCATGATTCAATGCAATCAATGAACAGTACAGACATTTCTACATGATCATTACAGTCAGTCAGGCAGTGCAATGGTATTCCAGTTATCTACCTAGAACATGTTGCACTCAGAGGTGCTTCATTCAATACATTTGTGAGACATGTTTCTAAGCGTGAAACAGGTTTATTTACAGTGCTTTCCAGTATCTCTGCAATCACAAAATGAGCTCAGCTTCAAAGTTCTAGTAACTTCCCCTGTTTACTTTAGCTCTGTGTCATCAGCCAGGCTTAACCAATTGTTAACCAAAAAGTTCTGAAGAAGAGTCATTCGGACTTGAAACGTTGACTGTGTTCCTCTCCGCAGATGCTGTCGGACCTGCTGAGTTTTTCCAGGTATTTTTTGTTTTTGTTTTGGATTTCCAGCATCCGCAGTTTTTTGCTTTTAACCAATTGTGCATAGTGAGCACAGATCAGCACCAGACTAACATAATCGAGGACAGCACATTTAAACACTACACCTATCAGCGGCATGTATTTGGCAAATCAAGCCTCTAGTACCTGGGAGTAATGTTGGATAAAGGTGGAAGATTTACTGCAGCTGTACAGGGCCTTGGTGAGACCATAGCTAGAGTACTGTGTGGATTTTTGGTCTCCTTACCTAATAAAGGATATACTTGCCGTAGAGGGAGTGCAGCGAAGGTTCAGTAAACTGCTTCCTGGGATTGCAGGATTATCGTATGAGGAAAGATTGGATCGACTAGGCCAGTATTCACTATAGTTTAGAAAAATGAGAGGGGATCTCATCGAATCATATAAAATTCTGACAGGGATCGACAGACTGGATGCAGGGATGATATTTCCTCTGGCTGGGGAGGTGGGGTCTAGAACAAGGGGGTCACCATCTCAGGATACAGGGTAGGCCATTTAGAACTGAGATGAGGAGAAACTTCTTCACTCAGAGGGTGGTGAACCTATGGAATTCTCTACCACAGAGGGCTGTGGAGGCCAAATCGCTGAATATGTTTGGATTTCTAGACTCTAAAGGTGTCAAAGGGTATGGGGAGAGAGCAGGGGTATGGCGTTGAGATAGAGGATCGGCCATGATCATATCGAATGGCAGAGAAGGCTTGAGGGGCTGAATGACCTGCTCCTGCTCCTATTTTCTATGTTTCCAAGGCAAGGCCCCTCTTACTCTGCCTCAACAGTAAATTCATTCTGTACCAAAGTGAGATTGCGTTTTCTTACAGAACCTATCCTTGTAGTTTAACTTAAGTGACACTGCTGTTTAGTGAGGGGCTCTTGGACAATTTTGCATAGCCCCATTGAACCCGGGTTCCAAATTCTGAAATCCATTTCACCTTTTACTAAGCTAAACAGGCCTATATTCTCAAGAGCTTGGGAGAATGAGAGGTGATCTCACTGAAGTGTATAAAATTCTTAGAGGGTTTGACAGGGTAGATGCTGAAAGGGCGTTTCCACTGTCTGGAGAGCCTAGGACCAGGGGTCATGGTCTCAGGATAAGGTGTTGACCATTTAAAAGTGCGACGAGGAGAAATATTTTCACGCAGAGGGTTGTGAATCCTTGGAATTCTCTACCCCGGAAGGTTGTGGATGCACAGTCGGTGAGAATATTCAAGACTGAGATTGACAGATTTTTGGACACTGAACGAATCAAGAGATACGTGGATAGGGAAGGAAATTAGGAGTTGAGGTAAAAGGTTAGCTATGACCTTACTGAATGGTGGAGCAGGCTATGTGGCCTATTCCTGCCTCTAATCCCTTTGTTCTTATGTTCAAACATTTACAGTCACTCATGAAAGGAAACTTTCATTCCACGTTAGGGTTGGGTTTGAACTGAAGTCCCAGAAATGAAAGGATAAGTATTAACCCACTGTGCCCTTTCACATTTAAAAATTAGGGAGAATTATGGAATTTTAGAACAACAAATGCAAAACTATGTTTAATCCCTTCAACAGAGACCTGTGTCCAATCATTGCACTTTGGCTGGCTTCACATTACTTTGCATTGAAATAATGTCGTCTATTTATAAATTCTTGCATTTTAGGAGTTGCAAAAATTATAACTTTGATGAAAAAATGCATTGAAGCTGTTTTGCTCAATCAAAGCAAGCACGCACAGTTTCAAATTGGTAAAAGGCAAAATCAGGGCTGATGCCAGGAAGCTATTTTTCAAACAGAGTGGTCAACACATGAAATCGACTTCTAGGAAGGGAGGAATTGAAGACAGGGCCTCAGTTTAACATCTCATCCGACTGGTAAGGCTTCCTCCTGCATGCTCAGTTAGGACTGCCCTCCCTGGTAAGGTACTTGATCACAGGGTTACCCAGAGTGCAAAGCAAAGTATCCAAACTTCCAGTAATGGCTTACTCCTGTAGGTCCCAAAAATGGAGGGGGGGAGATGGTGGCACAGTGGTAATATCACTACCAATAACCCAGAGGCCTAGACTAATGATCTGGGGACATGGGTTCAAATCCCACTGCAACTAGTGAAGTTTTAATTCAATGAATAAAACCTGTCCTCAATAATAGTGGCCACAAAACTATCATCAATTTGTGTAAAAACCCATCTGGATTCTAGTGTCCTTTAGGTAGAGGAATCTGCCATCCTTACCTGGCCTGGTTGGGACTATGTGTGACTCTAGACCCACAGCAATGTGGTTGACCCTTAACTGCCCTCTGAAATGGCCAAGCAAGCCACTCAGTTCCAGGACAATTAGAGATGGGCAACAAATGCTGGCCTTGCCAGCGATGCCCACATCCCATGAAGGAGTAAGTGAGCTTGAATGTCTGGTCAATCAGGTACAGTGGACTGGCTTGGTTGAGTCACAGAGGATTGTTACAAGATGGTCACTGGGTAACTGATAAGTGCCAGTTTGAGCCATTACTAGGAAGGCTGCAGCTACCAGGAGCTCCTCGAAAACAGCATAGTAAAAAGCACAACTCATCACCAAGAGTTACAATGCTCCGAATCGCATCATACCCAATAACCCATGAAGCGCAGGAAAAGTGAATAAGAACTGTTAAAACAGAAGGTGCTTTAATTTGTGACAAGGTTAATGGAATAGAGAGTTCTATGGTAGTCCAGCTTCATAATAAGGATTTAAAAAATAAACCTTTGAGTTTATTAACGACATTTTGGAAATGTTTTATGATTATGTGCAGTTAAAAATATGACCAGTCTGCACTGGACTAAGGAATGGAGTAGAGCAGTCCAATTAAA
The DNA here is from genome assembly GCF_964194155.1 of Cetorhinus maximus. Lineage (NCBI taxonomy): Eukaryota > Metazoa > Chordata > Chondrichthyes > Lamniformes > Cetorhinidae > Cetorhinus > Cetorhinus maximus. Next base: position 13,860,771 of record NC_135884.1, on the reverse strand, counting down.
GGACACCATCTCTACACTCCTCTTTCAGTCAAACCTGCCCATTGATCCCTCAGTCCCCCAGTTTCCTGATTCTACGATAAAGAGCAGCAGCTCTCTTCCACTGCTGCCTGCACAGGGACAGAAATACTTTGGGACACTGGCAGCTTACTTGGAATGCAATTCACACACTCAGGCTGCTGTCAGTGACGTGTTCTGCAACAAAGAGAGGGAAGAGCACATTGTCATCCCAGTTTAATGAACACAGTGATTCACGCCCGAATAGCTAAATCCTGAACATACCCAGCAGCAGGAATTGATGGGGTGGGACAGATCTCATTAACTGCTGGGGGAGAATTGTCTCCTGAATACAGAGAGGAGCAGGCATTGCCAGCAGCCTTCTGTAATTGTCTTAAATCAGCTGTGACTCGACTTCGTTTGAAGGCTTTTTATGACTGGGTTTTGAGACAAACAACTCAAGGAGGCACTAGTTGGTAATAAGGGAGCCAAGGTTTCGGCACTGGTGAGTTCTGTGCATTCACACCTTTGTTTGTGAGAGGATAAATTCACCAATTTCTCATTCCCCGTGATGCAAATACAGGGTGGAGATTGGATGATTACACTCGAGTGCCGATTCTTTGGCCCATACTCCTCTAAATTGCACTGAATCCTGTATCACATCAGTTCTTTGTGTTTACATTGTGCATGCCTTCACATTTCCACCACTCCATCTTCTCAAATTTTCATGACACAAGCTGCTCACGCACTCATTATGCCAGTTCTTCATGTTTACATCATGTTGATTCCTTGCATTTACATAGAAGTACATGGAAATTACAACAAGAGTATATTTGACTCAACTGATCCCAATTTTAACTCTGTCCAAGCGGGTGGGTTTTGAATGGGTTAAAATCAAGCTCGAGTCCGGATCTACCTACCTTCCACATCAGCAAATAGTCCTAACCACATTTACTCACCCTACTTTCAATTCCCTTCCTCCACCTAATCCAATCTAAACTTGAATGTTGACATAGTTTCTGCCTCAATAGCTGACTCTGGAAGTGAATTTCTCACCTCCACAGCCCTGAATTTTCAATCAGAGTCGGGACCTGGACACGGGAGCTAGTTCCTGGTCCTGACCCCACACGGCATGTCCACGGAGATCTTCAAATCCCCAGACAATTAGGGGCCAGGGACTGGGCTCATTGTCCTTGCAAGAGGCCAGTGGGAAGTCCTCCAAAACTCAGTGATCGGCAGCCCCTCCGGCTGAGGTGGGAGCTAGCAATCTGAAGGTGAAGACTGTGAGGGACAACTGAAGGTAAGTTTATTTTCGCTTTTTAAAAAGCCACTACTGCTGAGCCACAATCCTGGAAGAACAACCCCTCTGGGTACGGCCACTAGCTGCAACTGTGGCACAGTGGCTTTTATGGGTTATTATGTTTTCGCTGGTTTGCTTTTTCCTTAGATATCTGATTTATCTCAGAAAAAAGCAGAGATGACTCTACTGCTAAATCCAAACATGTTTATTTACAGAACTTTCAAGCATCTCAGAACTTACAGGATTTTCTACACATATTGTCTGCTCTTTCTGGAACATCCTCTGATTGCTTAGCTCGCTAGCTCCACCCAGAAGCTTAAACAATCAAACAAGTGTACAAGGATCAGTGAACAGGCCAACACAATCAAACACAGCTCAATCAAGCCATTGAAAACTACATCTCCCGCCGCCCCCTCCCCCCCAACCAAACTAAAGACCTTGTTTTGAATTAAAGCATTCTAAACAACAAACATATATATCAAGTCATTTCTTTAAGTTCAACTTGTCTGTTTTCTCTAAGTATAACAGTCTTTGAGATATGAAGGTGTCTTTGATCTGCGATTAGATTTTCAAATTTGATGTTGTGGTTCGGTGCGATCATCTTGAAGTGGTGGATGATCAATATCACTTAAAGGAAAAGGAAATGTATCCTTATAATTGCTGTCCTCAAAATATCCTGATCTGCTCACTATCAAGCATCTCGCATTCCGTTTGGTGTTGTTATCCAACAGATAAGCATTGGTACCAAGCAACCACTTGATTTGCTTTGGACCTGATGCAAGTTTGTGGTCGCAATTTGGCCGGTTGATTCAAACCCAATCTCCAACTTCAAATTGTGGTTCCCTTGCGCCTGTTTATTTCTCAAAGTATGCTTTTGATTTACCATGTCGCTTTGCAATTTCATCTGCTTTTGCTCATACATTCTCAATAACTGGTGTTAGCAGTTTAAGAATGGTCAGTGGCATGTGAAAGTTATGACCTGTCATGAGTTTGGCTGGTATCTTTCCAGTCAGACAGTGTAGAGGGATCAATATGTACAAATTAGGAAGTGAATGAATTGTTCGAATGTTTTCCTCTCTGACATAATGGCCGGAATTTTCCGTGCCCGCCGGCATTGGGCATGTTCGGTGGCATGAGCGGGCAATGTGGCGTGATTGGTTTCACGATGGCATGAAACCGGTTTGCGATCGTCCGCTCAGCCTGCCAACAGCAGGCCGCGTTCTCCGCCATCAGGCGTCAGGAAACTCATTGTAATACATCAGCATGTCATTATTAGGCCTGCCCACCGGAATGGCCTCCACACCTCCACTGGATCGTTCGCCCACGTCAGTGGGAAAACATGCCAACGTGGTTCACAACAGCACATAAGCGACATGCACCTGGCGGCTGCACTTCACTCGGGGCTTCAGTGTTTGTTTGCCTACCTTGCTTCGGGCAGCACTCGCAGTCATCAGCGCCAGGCTTCACAGACAGCACCACATCACTTTTAGGGAGGCTCACGGGTACGTCTCTACCCACCAGATCAGCCAAATGTGGGTGGATTTTCAAAGGCTGTAGGGCTAGGGCTTGCTTGGCAAAGGGGAAGAAGTGGCCTCAGGCAAGGGAAGAGGCTGCAGGATAAGGGCTGTATTGGGGAAGGAGGTTATCCCAGGGTGTGTGTGTGGGGGCACATGTTGATCTGCGCAAGTGGCCTCAAGATGATGAGGGCTGAAGATGCAGTCTCCAGAGGAGATGAGGCTAGATGGACATACGAGGGTGTGTGTGTGAGAATGGGTGGTGATGTCCTTGAGTTGGCAGTGAGTGAGATGCCAGTGAATGTGTGATGGCCTTGTGAGTGTGAGAGTTTAGAGTGGTGAGATGGTTGCCATATCCTGGCTGCACAGATGAGATTATTCATCCTCAATTTGCATTGGATGGTCAACCTCTTCTGTACAGCATTGGTACTGATCACCACTGCCATCGCCTACCAAGCCGGTGTGGTTAATGTTGCTGCCCCTACTGCGGCCAGAGCTAGGGTAGAGGGCAGCAAGCTACCACAGTCCCCAAAGACCTTCCAATGGCGCATCACTAAACTTGAGGGCTGCAGTATTTTTGCCTTTCGTCGGCATCTTCCCAGCAGTGGTTATGGGCTGGAAGCACTGAGATGTGTGCGCATGGCTGGACTCTAAATGTGGTGCCTGGCTTGATGAAGCGGTGAAGTGATTGCGTGGTGGGTGAATGAGAGCCCGCCCGCCATCGAGACGGCTAATTTCCCCGGAATGCATAACTAATGCGGAGGGTTTGGGACGACACGGTGCGAAAAGCTGCCATTGCGGCCGACGGGTAAAACGCCATTTTACCCGTCCGCTACCGCACTTAGTGCGAATCTGGGATGATTCTGCCCGATATCTCTTAGATTGTCCTTTATCGCCCGGTTGAATCGTTCAGCACCACCATTTGGTTGAGGGTTATAGCACAATGTCAGATGGTGATGAATTCTGTAACTTGCTAGGAACTCCGTTAACTGACTGGAAACAAACTGCGCTCCATGTCTATAGTGATAGTCTCCAGCAACCCTCATTTTGTTTCAGCTTGTCTAGAATGTCAATGACCGAAGTGTTGGTTATGGAATTTTTTATAGCGATTTCCAGCCATTTGCAATGAAGTTCATGAACAACAAGCAAAAAACATTGATTCCTAGGGGCTGCTTGCACTTCTCCAACTTGGAGTCATTGCCATGGTTTTGTTGGCCACATGGGGTCAGTTGTCGAGATACGGGACACGGTTTAACTGATTTTTCACTGAGTGTACAAGGTACACAGTTTCTACTGAAATCTTTTATACAGCAATCTATTACCAGCCACCAGGCTGCTTCACAGGACCATTGTTTCACCTTAACAACACCCAGATTCCCTTCATGGGCAAGGTGCAATACACGTTACTGTCGCACATTTGTGATAACCGCTTGAGTTCCATGTGTGGTACAATAATCATGAAACAATGCGAGTTCATTGCCTACTCTGTAGCACAGGATCAACTCGTACCCTATTTCAGGAGGCCAATCAGTTTTTATGTACTGACTTACTTTCTTCAGTACACTGCCTGTCACTGATTCTGCCTCCAACCCCTCTCTCATAACAAGACTCGTGATTGCATGGGACATCACCGTGATCACAGTCTTCAATGTTTCAAGTTGCTTTGCTACCGCTAATGCTGTCTGCAATAGTAGTACAGCTGAGCACATCAGCTACTCGGTTGCTTAAACCTGTAAGATACGTGACCTCAAAGTTATACTGATGAAGGTGATCTGACCCTCTGTAGATGTGTAGAGGTCAATGACCAGTTCCTGATGTGGCAATGTAGTCAGCACTTGGTGATCAGTGTGGAGAGTGAATTTTCTACCACAGTGATACATGTGCCAACGCTCACAAGCTTGGATGCAGGCTAGTAATTCCTGTTCTCCAGTACAGTATTTGAGTTCATGTAGTGATCTGATATGTAATATATCTTTAAGACAAGTATTGTAATGTATGGTCACATGATCATAATACCCAATAGCAGAGCAGCATGGGCTACCACTCTAGGGAGAGTCTTGAATTAGTCACTGATGAGTGAAGACAGAGTTTTATGTAGTGAGCACACAAGGGTAACTGCTGAGTTTAGTTTGTAAATAAACAGCATGTGTTTATTCTAACAATGATCTCCTGATGTTTCTGTCTCTGTACCAACTCGGTCACCCCAATACAAGCTTGCAACCCAGATCCTTTAGCCCAACAAACCTAAGGGTACTGGATCCAACAGTTCAGTTTCCAATAATGGGTGTGACACATAAGCGATTGGTCGCTCGCTTCCTTCAACGTACTGTGAGCAGACAGATCCCGTTGCAGTTCCCGATACGTCTGTTGTGACATATGTTTTCGCGCGTGGGCTGAAATGCGTGAGGACAGACGGAGATGCTGTTTTCGCCTTTAACATGTCGAACGCTGTTTGCAGTGTGACTGACCATTCCCATCATGCATCTTTGCACATAGCTTTCGAAGAGTCTCCACGATCTCTGTGTACTTAGGTCCAAATTTGTGATAATTGTTAGTACCTAAGAATGATGCCAACTCTTTCACATTAGACGGTGTTGGGAGCGCATGAAAGGCTTTGATGTCATTGTGTGTAGACTTTATTCCAGTCGCTATCACTCTGTACCCTAGAAAGTCAATCTCGGATACCACTAATCTGCAATTGTCCTTGTTGAAAATCCAATTGTGTTTCACAAGTCAAGTGAGCACCGCTGATAACTGTTGATTGTGTTCTGCTTTGTCCCTTCCATGGACAACAACATCATCTAGTAAATTGAGCGCCCCTCAACATCTGCCAAGAGTGAGAACTGATCTTCTAGAATACACTAGGTGCTGACCTTAGCCCAACTAAACACACCTTCCCAAGTAATAAAAGCTGCAAGATTTCAGCTTGGTTCTTCTAGAGGTACTTGAAGGTAGCTCTGCCGCATATTGAGTTATGAAATGATGCTGATAATTCTCGGATTGTAGGAAGTGAATACTTGTGTAATTGTCTGCTTTGTTGACCGCCTTAAGGTTGACGCATAGTCTAGGTTCACCATATTTCCGTTGTGCAATGTCTAGATTTGGGATCCATGGTGATGAGTTGATTAATTTGATGATACAATCTGCTTCTTGTCATTTCAGCTCCTGTGATGCTTTGACATGGATTGCAAACACCAACTGTCCCAAACTTTGTGAAACTGGTGTAATTGATGTGTCAACATGAGGAACATTACAGTACACCTTGATCTCCCCAAACCCACAAAATAAGGAAGGATACTAATGTCTATAGCCTGCGTCATCGATTGTGTTAATGCCTGCTTCATTGGGGTCTTCAAGTTTGAATCCAAGCCTATTGAAAAGGTTTACTCTTATAAGGCTTCTGCCTTTAGCTACATAGAAAGTGAACCTGTCTAAGGTGACATTTTTGTAGCAGACTGGAATGGTGATCATTCCTGAAACTGGAATGATAGAATCATCATAAGCTTAAAAAGTGTCTGTTGCAGGAGTGAGAGAGAATTGTGAAAAATACCAATGGTAGAGTATGTCACTCAACATTTCACAGCAACATCGATCAGAAGATGCCTGTGATCTCAACTGATCACCCCTTAAAATGACCTGGTGCTTTGCCTTTTGTGATGGTATATATATACATGTCATACCTTATTCTCAGGAAGAGACTATTCCACATGGCAAACCGATGAAGTCTTCCTCTTCAATGACTTGTACTTTTTTCCTCGAGCTGGACATGACATTCTGACTCATTGAGCATTTCCACAATTTGGGCATTGTTTTTAAGGTATTTGATGGTGATGGGGCATGTGTTGATCAGGTTGCCGAGGTCTCATTGTCTATAACCCTTGCACTTGAGCTGGTTGGGCAAGCTGTGTCTGCAACCCAGAGTCCAAGGGTGCATTCCTCTGTAACCTCTTGCAGCCTAACATGGCAGATTCAATTTGGACTGCCAAGGTCATGGCTTTTCCCAAGGTCAAGTCATCATCCTCCATGAGGAGACCATTTCTGAATTCATGGAATTGAAGTCTTTTCAATTAATTGGTCACAAATTAGTTCATTGATTAGCGTACCAAATTTACATCTAGAAGCCAGCTGCCGCAATGCTGCCATGTATCGTTTAAAGGACTCATCATCTCCCTGGCATCTCTGACAGAATGTATCTTATTCGATCATCACACTTTTCTTTAGCCCAAAATATTTTTTGGAAAACACTTACTGTCGTATCAAACATACACGTACCTTCTGTGAGCTGCTCAGGTATTCACTGTCTCAGGACAGAAGGCCTATCAATGGTTGGAAACCATTCTCTTATCTTTTCCACCCTACCATCATTTTAACCACTTCGATCATATTGCCTCCCGATCATTTTTGCTCTCATGAGGAAAGACCCCTTTTTCATTCTTAACATTTGTATTCCCTTACAGTAGGCAATTCTCAGTGAACCTGGAGGTGGTTCCCTTTTGAAAGCTACAATATCCTTCCAATTTTGTAGAGCCCAATACTGTATACGTTACTATAATTGAGTACAAGGTTTTATTTATATAGGCCCATCATTACCTCATGTAGCTTATATTCCATTTCTCCTGTAATAAAACCTACAATTTTCCTAGATTCTGGAACTGTCTCAATGGATTGGAAGGGAGCAAATGTAACCCCGCCATTCACAAAAGAAGGGAATGAGGAAACAGGGAATGACAGGCTAGTCAGCCTGACATCAGTTGTCGGGGAAATGCTGGAATTCATTACGAAGAAAGTGGTAGCAGGGAACTTAGAAACATCATAACTTGATTAGGCAGAATCAGCATGGCCTTGAAAGGGAAATCACGGGCAGGATCTTTAGGTTGGTGAGTGGGGGGCGGGTCCCACTCACCGATGTGTAAAATGACGTGGGATGACGTTAGGCGGAACTCCCGACGTCACCCCCGCGTCATTTCGATTTTCAGGGCGGAGGGGACGCAGCCGAATCAGCTGTGCACTCGCTGACCTGTCAACGGCCAATTGAGGCCACTGACAAAGTACTTAACGTAATTAATGGACCTGCCCGTCCAACCTTAAGGTTGGCGGAAACAGAAATACCTGGAAAAACTCAGCAGGTCTGGCAGCATCGGCAGAGAAGAGTACAGTTGACGTTTCGAGTCCTCGTGACCCTTCAACAGAACTAGTTGAAGGGTCACGAGGACTCGAAACGTCAACTGTACTCTTCTCCACCGATGCTGCCAGACCTGCTGAGTTTTTCCAGGTATTTCTGTTTCAGTTTTTGTTTTGGATTTCCAGCATCCGCAGTTTTTTGTTTTTATCTTAAGGTTGGCGGGCAGGCTGGGAGCCCTGGCGGGCTTAAGAAAAAGCATCAAACCTCATCCACACAGGTGGGTGAGGTTTCATGAGGGTTTTAAAATTGTTACTAAAGGTTTCACTGAAAGTGATGGACATGTCCTAACTCATGTGACAGTGTCACATGAGGGGACATGTCAGGGAAATTTTGTATCAGTCTCTGTAACATTTTTAAATTTGGAGCCTATCTCCCTGAGGCAGCACTTAGCCTCAGGGAGATCAGTGCGCTCTTCCGTGTGCATGCGCGAAAGTGCGCACTCTCGGCTGAGGGAATCCCCACCCCTGTCCGCACAGGGAGCGTATAGCACTTCCTGGCTGATGTCCCACTGGGCAGGCCTTGATTGGCCCGCCCACATAAAATGGCGGCACGCCCCCAATCGGAGGCATGCCTCCCCACGCCCACACCTGCACTCCCCCCCCACAACAGGGGAAAACTTCTTCTCTATGTTTTCCAAATCTATTACGGTTTTGAGTCTGTAACTATCAGGGTAGACAAAGGGAACCAGTGAACATAGTATATTTGGATTTTCAACAGACATTTGTTCAGGTGCCATGCACTTTAAGGGCTCGTGAAGTTAATACATTAGCAAGGAAAGAGGATTGATTAAAAGGCAGAAACAGTGGAGATAAACTGATCAATTGCAAGCTGACTGGCTGTTACTAGTGGGGTGTCGCAAGGATCAGTGTTGAGGTCTCAGCTATTACAATCTATATTAATGACCTAGATGAGGGGACTCCATGTATTGTAATCGAACTTGCAGACAGTACAAAGCTGGGTAGGAGAATAAGCTGTGAGCAAGACGCAGAGTCTGTAAAGACTGTCACGTGAATGGGCAAGAAGGTGGCAGATGGAGTACAATGTGAGGCTATTTACTTCAATAGGATGAACAGAAAAAAACATGTTGAGAAGCTATTAAATGTTTATGTTCAGAAGGATTGTGCAAAAAACACAGAAAGTTAACATATAACCACATCAAACAATTAGACAAATTTCCCTTTATTCCAAGGAGGTTGAAGCACAATTTTTATTTTGTTCATTCAAGGGATGTGGGCTTCACTGGCTTCGCTGGCTAGGCCAGCATTTATTGTCTATCCCTAATTGCCCTTGAGAAGGTGGTGATGAGCTGCCCTCTTGAACTGCTGCAGTCCCTGTAGTGTACGTACACTTACAGTGCTGTTGGGGAGGGAGTTCCAGGATTTTGACCCAGCGGCAGTGAAGGAACGGTGATATATTCCCAAGTCAGGATGGTGAGTGGCTTGGAGGGGAACTTCCAGGTGCTGGTGTTCCCTTGTGTCTGCTGCCCTTGTCCTTCTAGATAGTAGTGGTAGTGTAAAGAACTCTTCCTGCATTTATATTGGACTTTTGTGAGGCACACCTGGAGTACTGTGTATAGTTTCCATCTCCATATTTAAGGAAGAATATATTAGTCTTAGAGGGGGTGTAACGAGTCACTAAATTGATTTCTGGGAAGGGAGGATTGTTCTATGAGAAGAGCTTGTGTAGAATGGGCCTATACTGTCTGGAGTTTAGGAGAATAAAGGTGATTTCATTGAAACATATAAGATTCTAATAGGGCTTGATGTTGTCATGGTGACAGGTTCTTTCCTTTGCCCGGAGAGCCTAGGAATAGAGGACACAGTCTCAGGATAAGGGGACTGAGGTTTTTGTCTGAGATGACATTTCTTCACTCAGAGTGTTGTGAATCCTGATAATTCTCTACCGCAGAGGGCTGAGGATGCACAGTTGTTGAATATGTTCAAGGTTGAGATCAATAGATTTTTGAATTTTAAGGGAAACAATGGATGCGGAGATTGGGAAGAAAAGTGGAATTGACGTCAAGGATCAGCCATGATGGCGAGCAGGCTTGAGTGGTTGCATGACCTTCCCCGTGCTCCTATTTCTTATGTTTATATGTTCTTAGTTTCATTACCTTCTTTAATGGCTTTATTAATGTTGCCTTTAATGACCTGTGAATTTGTGCTTACTAATTACAAGGCCTAATTTCATTCACAGTATAATTACAGCTGTGTTTTTTTACAAAAACATGTCACCTCTCACTTACTGGTATTGATTTCCATCTGCCACTTTTTAAACTGGCTGTGTTTGTTGCCAACGCCGTGCACACGCAGGTCTAGTACTTTACTCTGGACGGGGTTTATAGCATGGGGCAGGGTTATGGTCCAGAAACCAGAAAGCATGGATTTCTTTGACCGTCTTTTGAGGTTTAACTCCTGCCAGGGTGAAGCCTCTTCTTGTATAAAATTAGGAGAGGGAAATAATAAATTGGGTATTTAATGGAATATTAACTGTCATATGAACAGTCGTTTGGTAGTACATGTTGCCGGAGGTCACCGGTAACGGTTGTTGGCTTAGTACAAAGAGGAGAAGAGTCAATTCTCTCTTAACTCTAAATTCACTTTATTCACGTCGTTAGATCATCTTCTTATAGCTTATACGTCTAGTTAAATATAGACATGCAGTTTATAGCAGGTTACACAGTTTCATACCCAAAACTAGGATCTAAACGCACACCCACTAGGTTTCTCTGACACTACCTGAGTGGTCACAGAATATAAAAGCTAATACCCGAAAAGGAGAGCTGATGCTGGCCAGGCGTTCCGTTCTCTCTCTCTCTTTCGCTGTCGTCTCTACGTTGCTAACGTAGGTTCTACCGCTTCTGCGATGGTTGGTCTCCAGAGTTCTCGCTGGCACCACGCCTGAGATCCTCCAGTATCACTCTTATACTGAATCTTATCTCTTCAAGCTGTGCTGTCTCTCTCCCGTTGGTTTAGGCTTGCTTGCCTAGTCTGTGGCATCTTCTCATTGGCTCTGTCCCAAGGACTTAGGTAGCATTACCTCGTTACTCCTTTTCTAAATAAGGACTTGTGTCTTATCACATTCCCTTTGTTCTTCATGAAACTCAGCTACTTCAAACCGGTTCCAGCCAGCTCAGGCCAGTGACTGGACTCAGGTTACTTTAGGGCAAAAGTTCCTTTTGCCTGTGTTAGCAGTTCGGCTGCACCCTCTGGCCAACATACAGAACTTGTGTATTGCTGACAAAAAGATATTTTGTTGCACTCATCAGGACAATTGCAAGAATACCAATGTCAGGGGAAGAAACAACTTTATACTGTATGAGAATCAGCACACTCTTCTCATACAGTATAAAGCTGTTTCTTCCCCGACATTGGTAATCTTGCGACTGTCCTGATGAGTGCAAGACAAAAAGCTTTGACAAAGTATCTATTATAGGAATGTTGATCTACAGTAATGTAATTACATGTGACCCTAACACAGTCCATTGTTTCAGCTTCCTGACCTCGCTTTTCCCTCCAGCCACAACATTAATCTCACTGCTCCCCGACTACAGCTTTTACCAGGGCCCCTCGCTGCCAACACACAGCCCAGGTCTCTGGGGGGGAGTTTTCCCAGGAAAGGGGAGGGGGTTTGTGTCCCTGCTGGGTACCAAATTCTCTGAAATTGATGTCAGCTCTGGATCCCTGTTACATTGTCCTGCCGGCCCAAGAGACCTGACATCATTGGATTTCTGCACATGTGCGGACCAGTATACACGCACAATTGAGTATCAGTGGCCATCTTGCATGGCCATGTTGCCTTGGCAAGAGACACAGGGCCGAATTTTGTCATCAGCGAGCAGGGGGCGGGGCCCGCTCGCCGACGGCAAAATGACACGAGATCACATCGGGGGGGAACCCCTGATGTCATCCCGCCCCATTTAAATTTTCAGGCAGGCCGGCCCACAGCAAAATCAGCTGTGTGCCCACCGACCTGTCAGTGGCCAATTGAGGCCAATGACAGGATAATTGAAACAATTAAAGGACCTGCCCGTCCAACCTTAAGGCTGGCGGCCAGGCCAGGAGCCCCAGCAGGCTTCTGAAAAAACATGAAACCTCATCCACCGGCGGGATGTGGTTTCATGTAGGGTTTAAAAAACGTTAATAAAGTTTGAGTGAAATTTATTAACGTGTCCCATCTCGTGTGACATTGCCAAATGAGGGGGACATGTTAAGGATTTTTTTATTTTTCTATTTTTAATGTTTGTACAAGTGTCAGCGATCTCCCTGAGGCAGCACCTAGCCTCAGGGAGATGTGCGCTCTTTCGTGTGCATGCGTGAGAGAGCGCACTCTCGCTTTTGGGGAATCTCCCCCTGCCCGCACAGGAGGCACATAGCGCTTCCCGCCGGGCATCATGCTGGGCGGGCCAACTTAAAATGGCGGCGGGGCCTGCTTCTCCGGCGGGGATCAGATCCCCACCCGCCGGAGTTTGGGTCAGGCCCGCTCGCCAGGCAGAAAATTCTGCCCACAGTGTTTTAAACCCACATTTGTCCACCTTATCAACATCCCTCTCTTCCTTCTATCAATTTTCAATCCCATTTGATATCCACCCGTTAATTTTATACCTTTAATTTTCTCTAATAATCTACCTCTAATCTAGTAATCTAGTAGGTTTACATCATGTCACCTCCTCAAATTTACATCTCTCTGACTCTTTGCATTTACATTGTGTCAGTTCCTTGTGACTATATAGCGCCAGCTGCTCACAGTTGCATCACTACAACCAGCTTCCTTATTGAAGACTCATGAATATCTGATTCTGTCATTGGGAGAAGGGAATCAGTTATAGAAATCTGAACACAAAGCAGCCAGTCCATGGGCACTGCTATTCCACAATCCAAACTAAAGGAACAGTAAACATGTACGTGATTAAAATTATGAATTACGTAGTCCCTTTATATCAATACAGGGCTAGTGAGGTTAATTTCCCAGCATTACAGTACTGACTTGGACCATTGGGAATATAAAGTCTGTGGAGCATCCCAATTCTACATGTAGATAGTGATGTAAGGGTAAAAGCATTATACAACCAAGAGCAATCATCGTCTAATTAGGAGGCAGTGAATTGCTTGTCTGTAAGAAAGAAAATCAATTCCACAGGAGGTTTTAAAAGGGCTCTCTATTAGTGAAAGAGCCATAAAAATTGGAAGACAGGTGAGAGGATATAGAAATCTGAATGTATTTTTAACGAGTCTGGAGAATCTCAGAGTGTAGTTATAAGGAGTATTGGGCATATCAGAGTAATCATGAGGGATGTGGGATATATCAGAATTAAATTTGAAGGGGTTTAGGATGTATAACTGTATAATAGAGGTTTGGAGTATATCAAACTGCAATAATAAAGCATGTGGTGTAAATCAGACTGTCATTGTACATTAAACCATAATAATATGGGGTAAGGGATACATTGGAGTGTACTGATGAGGGAAGGGGGATTAATCAATCTGTATATCCTATATTGTATCCACTTCTGAGCTTCCTACAGTTAAATATTGAGAAGACCTCAGTCCCCCAACTCATCCCTAACGCCCCTTCTCTGACCCATGTCTTCAGCTGAATCAGACTATTTTCACAGCGCAACCACCACTCATCTTCAATCACCCAGGTTCAGCTCTTTGGAATTTTCTCACAAGCTCCAGCATCCCTACACTTCTTCTCCCTTTAACACTCTCCTTAAAACCCATCTTTTTTTGACCAAGCCTTTGGTTGTCCCCCGCAATCTCTTGGTTTAGTGTTTTCTCTGCTACAAAAACACAGGTTGCTGTAGTAACAGCAAGGGGTGTGGGATATATCCAAGCATAATGAGATGTGGGGTATACACAAAAGAAATAGCAAGGGATGTAGGGCAGATCGGAGTATAACGTTCAGGGCTGTTAGGTATGTCAGAGTATTAAAAGTGGGGTGCATGATATCTCAAAACGGTAATAATTAGGAGTGTGAGGTAAATAAAAATGCTACAATAAGGGGTGTGGGGCATTTCAGTGTAACAACAGGGGTCAGGGATATTATAGCTTAATAATGGGAGGGCAAGGTATGGTCATGCCCACGGAGTGATACTCATGAATTTATGAAAAAAATGGACACTACTTTTAAAAAGCAGAATGGAAAATGGACAATGTACCTTGAAACAAGGTGGAGCCAAGGAGGCCTCCCTCCTTGTCTGCAAATATTGATGAAACTGCCCAGGGTGTAAGTAGCCTGTTTGTCTGGACAGGACACTAAAGTGTAAACAACTTTTTTGCGACATTTCATTGAAGAGATGTTAAATATGCAACAGATCTCTCCTGTGGAGTTAACAGCTACTGTAGGTCTGAATGGCCACCCAGACTTAGTGGCCGCAGAATGAAATCCCACGGAAGGGGTGTGAAGAAAAACCACGCTATCACAAGAAGATGCAAATGGCTGAGATTCAAACCCCATGATGTGTCAATGCTAACCTCACCAGGGACCATTTGTGTGGACAATGAGGACACCGATACGATGGTCACCTGACAGAAACCAGCATATGATAAGAAACATTTATTAACACACACCTTGAGAGCAGATGTCAGTCAGTTTGGGAGACAAAGAGACTCAAAGGGAAGAGATTGTGCCCAGCAATGGAAGAACCCTGCCTAGACACTCACTAACACCGAGGGGCTGGGAAAGGTATAGACCCCTCGGGCGGTACAGCTCACAATGAATGTATGCATTGAATACTAATTGTATTAAAATTGTATTGAAGCACCTCAGAGTACATCATGATGTATGTTGATAACTCCAATACCACTGCACTGTCTGACTGTCTGTAATGACCATACTGAAATGCTTGTAATATTCATTGATTGTATTGAAGCACCTCATGATCCATGTGTAAAAGTTGAATCTGGTTGCACTTTTTGTGATGGCAATTTAGAAATGTTTTGTAATGTTCTTCCAGATATTTTAGGAATAAAGTATATTTTTCAAGAAAATACAGGCAGAGAAGTGGGGCTATCCTTTTACCTGCAGATTTATGGAACCAAGCTGGATCTTCACTACAAGGGCTCAGCTAGATCTCAACTGGAGCAAAGCCAGAAACCTGCTGTTGCAAGGAGTAAGCCACTCCGAATTCAATGTCAGAAACTTCCAATCTCTTATTTTCTTCACTGAACCAAATAGAAATCTTCCGGCTTGCAATGTTTCCAGCTTCCATCTCAAAGGAGAAAAGTATAGTGACTTTTTAATCTCTTTAAAAACTTTAAATGCATGCTATTTCTTTTGTAATCACCTTTTCTTCTGTGTGTGTGTGTGTTCTGTGTGTGCGTTGTATGTGTGTGTGTGTGTTTGTCTGTATCCTGTGTGTTGTATTTGTGTGTGTCCTGTGTGTGTGCGTGTCCTGTGTGTGTGTTTGTGTGTATCCTGTGTGTTGTATTTGTGTGTGTCCTGTGTGTGTGCGTGTCCTGTGTGTGTGTTTGTGTGTATCCTGTGTGTTGTATTTGTGCGTGTGTCCTGTGTGTGTGTCTTAGATAAGTGTAAGTGTGGGTGCTGTTGCAATTACATTCAGGTGTTGAGAAGTAAATATTTATTCTTTTTTTTAAACTTACAAGGAAACCTCTCCTGAGAGGTCTTGAGAGTCACAGTACAGAGAGTCATAGTGTATAAGGAAGGAAGGGAAACAAGGAATAGGTTCATGGAACATATATAGATTAAAGAGGAGGAGGTGCTTGCTGCCTTACAGCGAATAAAGGTAGATAAATCCCCCGGGCCTGACATGATATTCCCTCAGACCCTGAGGGAGACTAGTGTAGAAATTGCAGGGGCCCTGGCAGAAATATTTAAAATGTCCTTAGCCACGGGTGAGGTGCCGGAGGATTGGAGGGTAGCTCATGTTGTTCCGTTGTTTAAAAAAAGCTCCAAAAGTAAACCAGGTAATTACAGGCCACTGAGCCTGACGTCAGTAGTAGGTAAATTATTGGAAGGTGTTCTGAAAGATCGGATATATATTATTTGGACAGCCAAGGGCTGATTAAGGATAGTCAGCATGGCTTTGTGCGTGGTAGGTCGTGTTTAACGAACCTTGTAGAGTTTTTCGAGGAGGTTACCAAGAAAGTAGATGAAGGAAAGGCTGTGGATGTTGTCTACATGGACTTTAATAAGGCCTTTGACAAGGTCCCACATGGGAGGTTAGTTCAGAAGATTCAGACACTTGGTATCCATGGAGAGGTTGTAAACTGGATTCGAAATTGGCTGTGTGGGAGAAGACAGAGAGTGGTAGTGGATGATTGCTCCTCAGACTGGAGGTCTGTGACTAGTGGTGTGCCTCAGGGATCTGTACTGGGACAATTGTTGTTTGTTGTCTACATCAATGATTTGGATGATAACGTGGTTTGCTGATGACACTAAGATTGGAGGCGTTGTGGACAGCGAGGAAGGCTTTCAAAGCTTGCAGAGAGATCTGGACCAACTGGAAAAATGGGCCAGAAAATGGCAGATGGAATTTAATGCGGAAAAGTGTGAGGTGTTACATTTTGGAAGGTCAAACCAAGGTAGGACATACACAGTAAATGGTAGGGCACTGAGGAGTGCGGAGGAACAAAGGGATCTGGGAGTTCAGATACATAATTCCCTGAAAGTGGCGTCACAGGTAGACAAGGTTGTAAAGAAAGCTTTGGCATACTGGCCTTCATAAATCAAAGTATTAAGTATAGGAGTTGGGATGTTATGGTGAGGTTGCATAAGACATTGGTGAGGCCAACTTTGGAGTATTGTGTGCAGTTCTGGTCGCCTAACTACCGGAAGGATATCAGTAAGATTGAGAGAGTGCAGAGAAGATTTACTAGGATGTTGCCGGGTCTTAAGGAGTTGAGTTACAGGGAAAGATTAAATAGGTTAGGACTTTATTCCTTGGAGCGTAGAAGAATGAGGGGAGATTTGATAGAAGTTTACAAAATTGTGAGGGGTATAGACAGAGTAAATGTGAGTAGGCTTTTTCCACTTAGATTAGGAGAAATAAAGACGAGAGGACATGGCTTTTGGGTGAAAGGGGAAAGGTTTAGGGGGAACATTAGGGGGAACTTCTTCACTCAGAGAGTGCTGAGAGTGTGGAACGAGCTAACATCTGACGTGGTAAATGCGGGCTCACTCTTAAGTTTTAAGAATAAATTAGATAGATACATGGATGGGAGAGGTCTGGAGGGTTATGGACTAGGTGCAGGTCAATGGGACTAGCGGAAAAATATTTTGGCACAGACTAGAAGGGCCAAATGGCCTGTTTTCTGTGCTGTAGTGTTCTATGGTTCTATGGTTCTAAGGGCCAAAACATTCCTTTCAAGTGAAGCAGCATTTCACTCGCACTTCCCTCAATTTAGCCTACTGCATTCGTTGCTCCCAATGCGGTTTCCTCTACATTGGAGGGACCAAACGCAGACTGGGTGACCGCTTTGCAGAACACCTTTGGTCTGTCCGCAAGCATGACCCAGACCTCCCTGTCGCTTGCCATTTCAACACTCCACCCTGCTCTCATGCCCACATGTCCGTCCTTGGCCTGCTGCATTGTTCCAATGAAGCTCAATGCAAACTGGAGGAACAGCACCTCATCTTCCGACTAGGCACTTTACAGCCTTCCAGACTGAATATTGAGTTCACCAACTTTAGATCATGAATTTTCTCCTCCATCCCCACCCCCTTTCCGATACCCCCTTTTTTTCCAATAATTTATATAGATTTTTCTTTTCCCACCTATTTCCATTATTTTAAAATGTATTTCCATCCATTGTTTTATCTCTACCTTTTAGCCTATTTCGATCCCTTCCCTTCACCCCACCCCACCCCACTTCACACCCACTAGGGCTATCTGTACCCTGCTTGTCCTGCTTTCTACCCTCAATTAGCACATTCCTTAGATAATATCACCACCTTCAACACCTCTTTGTCCTTTTGTCTATGACATCTTTTGGCAATCTCCACCTATCATTGGCCCTCTATCCAGCTCTACTTGTCCCACCCCCCTTAAACCAGCTTATATTTCACCTCTTTTCTATTTTTACTTAGTTCTGAAGAGTCATACGGACTCGAAACGTTAACTGTGTTCCTCTCCGCAGATGCTGCCAGACCTGCTGAGTTTTTCCGGGTATTTTTATTTTTGTGTTACAAAGATGGGTGTGTACCAGACTCTGCCACAGTTAGGGATGCGGTATACACAATAAAATTGCACAATACAAATAGCTTGCAGAAGAGAAAAAAAAGTGAAACTTTCTTAAACAGATGTTGGTAAAGGAGGAAATGACACGTGTGCTTGCCAAACATGAGGAACACATACAGCGAGATGGAGATACATCACCTGAATCCCATTTTCATTCTGGCAAAGCTTGAAGAAAAGAAAGTAACCTTCCTTTGTCAGCCCCTCAGCAACATTCGGAGATGTCAATTATGAGCCTCATATTTTTTTTAAATCACTTGTCATTATAAAACAATCTTAAAAGATACAATGTTATAGTCATTTGTCATTGCGAGAGCACCAAGAGGAAGCAACGGAATCCTGACAGAAAATAACTCAACTCACAATGTTGGCTCATAAGCCAAATGGTTTACAGTACTTCACAGTATCATGAATCCAGGCCATCAATTCCACTCATAACAGACATTAGAGTAACAAAGTAAAGATAGAAGTGTACCATTAAGAAATGCTGGTGGCCTTCAATGACTAAGGTTATACCTATCATTACAGTGGAATTGATATATTCACCAAAATAGATACCTCTCCTTATAAGGGAGGTACTTGTTGATTGAACTCATTGTTGGATAATGCTCTATGCATTCCCACCAACTACTGGTTTTGGCTAGAGAGGACACCTCCATTGTACTGAGGCTGTCTGATAGTCATTGTAGAACACCACAGAATCTTTAGGGTATGTAATGTCTGTGAATTAATTGCAAGATTTGTGTAACCGGTGTATAATCGGATGTATAATCACACCTAATGCCATTGTAATTAACTTTCATTATTAATTTTTCATCTATCACCATGTAATAGTTAAGAGACACACACCAAGACTTTTCCCTAATTGTTTGCAGAGTGGCTCTGGTCACTTGCTCCGTTTGACCTGTTCTGAACCAATCCCTTTCCCTATAGTGGTTTAGTGGGGTATAGTAAATATTAAGGCCACAATATTCTTCCCTTGCAATGGGTAGGAAGAGCCACATGAAATATCGATGAGCATTGCCCAGCCATAGTCCCATCATAAGCCCATCTCTTGGAAGATCCTTGTGCAAGGAAATGTGGGGATGGAATGAGAGTGGAACTACAGACCTCGTTGACTTCTGGCTACTCCCGAACAAGGGCAGCCAGAAGGCATGCAGACCCAAAGATGGGAGGAGACTGCAACAGAAAAGATATGCTTACCTTTGTGGTTCCCCCATCACCTTGCTTCCTGGGCTCCCCAGGTCCTCCAACCTGAGGAAGTGCTAGGTGCAGCACTCATCACCAGCTTCTTCAGGCATCCTTAAAATTGCTTGCTTTAGGGCAAAACCATTGGAAAATGAAGTGGGAGGATAGTGATGCCTATCGCACTTCATTACCATAACTGTCCTGCCTCTGCATCTCATCTAGGCACAGACCCGGGACCTACAGAAATACCAGGAGGATAGAAATGGTGCAAAGGCCCGATAAATGAGTTTCCGCCCTTTTTCCTCTCCTCATTCCCTGCATATTCCCCAAGTGTTAAATATGGCACGAGTCAGATGAGATGCATGCTGAGACTCTACTGGCTTGTTCCCATCTTGAAGAAAATTCAAAACAGATTCTGAGAAAAAAAAATTTTATTCCAAAAAAAAAAGGAAACATTTGAAATGATCTATTAGGTAAGATGTTTGACTCAAAGGCGTTAGGGGAGTTACCAATGTAGTTGGATGCTAAACTTGATGGGGTGGAATTCTGGAGGGTTAATCTCCATAGACCAAACGACCAAACAATCTTTCCTCTTCCTTGACATTTCCTTATCTTCGCTTGCTCTGAAAGAATTAAATGGCATGACCATGTTTTCTACAGGGGCAGGTCACTGATGTGAATTAGCTGGACTGTAGTTTATATACAGGGAAATGTTGCACTCCCAGTGTGGAGCCTCGTTGCTGGAGAGTTTGGGAGCGAAAATGAAGCAACAACGATCAGCCTGATTTTCAGACTAGCACTTGTTGGGACTGATCAGCTCTAGGCTGGGGGCAAAGCTTTGCAAAATTACCCCAGTTGAGTGCTTGGGAGACAGAGAGGCAAAGGATGGCTGTGTGAAGTGTTTTTGATGTGTTTGGGGAATGAGGGGAGGAGACGTAAGGAGGGGCTGAGTGGCCTAATTCATATGTTCATAAGTATGTAACCACTATCTGAAGACAAGTGGGTCATATGTCCCTGCACGTGATACCAGAGAGTGAAAGAAAGAATAGAGTCTCTTCAAGAGCTAAGCTTGGCTGGCTCAAGATAGGCTCCACAGCTGGTTTGGATTTGAGCAGGCCATCCAGTCAGCGGATACACGTAAAATCCATCATATCATGTACTTTATATCCTCCCTGTTGAGCTTCCCTCTTTTCCCTGTTCAAGCTCATATTCCAGAATAACAATGGGGGCTTGAATACTGGGAATCTGTCCAACCAGCATTCAGTTACATGTCAGACTGAGCGCACTTAAGCGGGTGATACATAAATCTCAGATGCCCAACTACCTTTATCTCCAAACACGTTAGTTTTGAAATGAAAGCTTCCCTACAAGTTTGGGTCTGCACCTCTTGGGAGCCACATTGAAGTGTAACACACTATAACAATGGATTTATATGCTGATAAATGTCTCTTGTTGAAATACCCACACTAACTGCAATGGGACTGAGGTTTTCCACAGCAAACTGAGGGACATATGACCCACTTGTCTTCAGATAGTGGTTACATACATAGGAACATATGAATTAGGCCACTCGGCCCCTCGAGCCTGCTCTGCCATTCAATGAGATCATGGCTGATCTGATTGTAACCTCAACTCCCCATTCTCACCTACTCTAGTAATGGATAAAATGGAAGAAGACCATTAGGAGGTGCTCAAAACGAAATTGAATGTAATACGGAGCAAGTTTATATCCTTAAGGGGCAAGAGCGCTACTTGCCAAAAAAAAAAGCTGTGGAAAACTCAGGAGACAAGAGACAACATAATATTAAAAGAAAAAAGTGTAGAAAAATCCAACAATAGCATAGATTCTGGTAAATGGGAAAAATAGAACAGCAAAAGACAAGAAACAGTAAAAATGGAGTGTGAAAAGAAACTTGCAAAGGATATCAAAATCAACGCAAAGGTTTTTCATAATTATATTTGGAAAAAGTTGGTGGTCAGAAGCAATGCCGGCCCCTTGAAAATTGATAACAATGGTATTATCAATGAAAATAAGAGAAAGGAGGTATTTTGAATAACTACTTTGTGTCAATATTTACAGTAGAGGATGAGGTTGGCATTCTGGGAATTCCAAGGAAGCTAATATTTTATCAGGGGCAGGGACTCAACAAAATAAACATAAGCAAATAACAGTAATGAAAATAATCATGATACTAAAGAACAACAAATCCCCAGGACCAGATAGTTTCCATCCCAGGGCTTTAAAGGAAGTAGGTGAGAACATTGGAGATGCCTTATCTATTATCACCCAAAGCTCTCATGATTTTGGAACCATTCTTTTTGATTTGGAAATTGCACATGCCACTCTACTATTTACGAAAGGTATTACAATTGTGGTGTTAAGCATCTTTAAATTTAGGGTAAATGAAGGGGGTCGTGCAATGTATTCTGAAGTCTATCCGACAGTAAGCCTGGGTGGTTTGATTGTTAGAGATCAAAGGAAGCTTTAAATTGTTTACTAAGAAGAAGGTGCAAGGTATATTTATGCTTGGAGACAATGGCAGCAATCTCTGCATTTGAGGTGAGTAGACTCTGAGTCTCCCAAAATCCCAGAAAGGTGTTGTAGGTATTGGGTTGTAAACAGTTGTGCTGTAAACTGCCCATTTACCTTGAAGATGAAAAAGGGTTGGGCTCTCAGGGAGCTAATTGGCCGTTCAACCTAGATACAAGGTTAATGTTTTTCACATCACCCTGGGGAAGAGGGCTGGGGAAGTCATTTTTGTGATCAGGTTACAGGCTTCCCTAAAAATCAATCAATCTCAGACAGACAGCAGTCCTGTGTGCTCAGTGGGGAGAA
This sequence comes from Cetorhinus maximus, assembly GCF_964194155.1. Classification (NCBI taxonomy): domain Eukaryota; kingdom Metazoa; phylum Chordata; class Chondrichthyes; order Lamniformes; family Cetorhinidae; genus Cetorhinus; species Cetorhinus maximus. The sequence goes on along the minus strand of NC_135884.1, from coordinate 13,838,559 downwards.
AGGCTGCTTGGCTTTGTGAGGTGCCACAGCTAGACGCAAAGCCAAAGAGACACATCCTGCAGCCATCTAAGGATTCTGGGGTATTTATCCTGGCATGGACAGGGGGAAGACAGATCATCAGAACAGGTTTTACTGCTGGTGGTGGTTTTAAGAAACTCTCCAAAAACTGAAGGACGGTCACTCAAAGTTACTACACGATGATGCGGATATCCACTGGAAGCTGGGAGTAATTGTGGACTGTTTGTTAAAAAGACTGTAATTCCATGGAGAGTACAATGGGTGATAAGCATAAAAGGGGTACTTCACTTTCTATGGTTTAAGGTATAAATTTCCTAGAAAAAGAAAATAGTCAAAATTGATTTTTTTAGTCATTTGTTGCACTAGAAGTTTCAAAACTTGAAATCTTGTGTCATTCTTTCAGCTAGTAACTGGAAATTCAAATCTCTTTTTAAAAGTTATCGGACTCGATGGAGGTCATACCAAAGGTGACAGAGAGAAATCAGGGTGATACCTGGATTCCAAGGGTCAAATTATAGGGAGTGATTACACAAAGCAGGCTTGTATTCCCTGTAAGGCTAAAAGATTATTTGATCAAAATTTTCGATATAATAAAGGAATGATTGGATAGAAAGAATGAAACTATTTCTGCTGGTTGGGGACCCTGAGTCCAGGGGGCGTAGGCTAAAAATTAGAGCCAGACCTTTCAGGAATGAAGTTAAGAAAGACTTCCACACGCTATCACAAAGTTATACACCTTTATTTTTGAAGATGTGATTTTTCAACTTTCAACTGACTGGGAATTTTGCAACTTGAAATGAGACAGAACAAACTACTTAAAGATGTTAGGCCACCTTCCAAGGTGAAGGTGAGAAAAGCAAACAAACCCCGACCTCACCCCCACCACACCCCCCACCCAAGGGAGTGTGAAGAGAGAGACATTTCCAGTAATTTACAGGTCATCAAAACTCATCTCTGTCTAAGGAAGAGATATTAAAATGAAAATTGCTGCATTTTAATAAACTGTAATCTTATTAGGAGAATGGGAAACTGATAGCCAGCCAGGAAATTCAATTGCACTCTACCCAAGTGGGAACAGGCACTCAAACCCCACTGTGGAGTGTAAAGGATGCCCATCTCCTGTTGGCTTTCACTATCTTGAAACTCATCAAAAGTTTCTGAGATGAGACATTGAAAATATGATTACCTGCTCTACAAAACAATGACTACAGCTGACATGGTAATCAAATTCCTCTGGAATTTACAGCCAGCAGGACTTTAAGAACTGGTTTACCAAGCCAGAGGCAGGTCATCAGAACAGAGATTTTTACAAGAGACTTCAGCAGAATAGAAAGGGTGAAGAGCTCTCTCTCTCTCTCTTGAAACAAGTGAATTAACTGGTTCAAGAAGTCAGTGTACCAGAAATCTACCAAGATCTCATAAGAATTACAACATCTTCTACATCAGACTGCATCCAAGGAACCAACTGATCTAAATCGGCCAGAATGTTTAACAATCTATGCCTCAAGAACAGCCAAAGGACACTTAACAGTACACTTTTTACTTTTTTATTGAACTGTAACTTCCCTTATTTCTGATACCTGTGTGTGTGACATCGCATTTTTATTATTTTTTTTGTCTCATGTTTAGTGGCTAATAAATTTTCTCTTTTGTTACCTCAGGAAAATCTTGTTTGATTGGCTCCTTGTTGCTCACTGCATAAATAGCAAAGACATTTGGATTGCTAAGGACGGTAAATGAAGTTAGGTTACAGATCAGCTATAATCTCATTGAATGGTAAAACAGATTTGAGGGGCTATATGGTCTCTGCCTGTGGCTACATCCTCCTGATCATCATCCAGTGACCCTTACTGAAGGATGCTCAAGTGCCATCAGGTGAGAACAGCATCAGACTTGGCTCTGATGCTCCCCACAAATGGATAGTCTATCAATGCCTAGTTGAGTGAGGGACTGAAGGGTTGACGACACCATTGGCACCATAAGCCAGGACCAGTCAGGGCTTTCAAGAGTTGAGGAGAGTAGAGAAAACTGGGAAATAAAAGTAAATTGGTTTTACAAACAATTTTATCCAGCGTTTATAAAATTGATGGGGTCCAATGGAAATGGTTTTCCATTCGTAATGCTGACAGCAACCCATTCAAACAGATACAATTGGCATTGTAACTGGGAAACCCTAGACAGGAAGATTACAGCTCACGTATTTATGTGGTCCGATGTGCTTATTGCACTATGGTGTTCCACAGAGGCCCATGCAGTAGCATTTATTTTGCGAAGACCTTTTCATGGTGGGCTCTGATTGCTGATATGTGAGGCAGCAGGCAAGCCAGTCTCACCCACCACCTGCACGGGGAGACCAATTTAATGACTATTTCATCTCAGCCCCAATATTAAATGCCTGCATCAGACTCGAACCCTCTGAGTCAGAGACCACCCACTTATAAAGACCACCCAAAATCAGTCCCAAAGTTGGCCAACGAACACCAGCTTCATTATGTTTGCTCCATTAAAAGCATAAAGAACTGTGGCAAGGGACGGGAGTAGAGGGAGAGGAGAATTTTCACTTGGTGTATAATTTTAGCCAATAAGGTCAGTTTGTGCAGAAAGCACAATTTTCCATTTTGCACTGACATCAACCTTTTCACCTAAGGTAGAAGGAATTTCACTCCCAGTGCAGATTAATTGCTAAAACAAAAATAAAAAATACCTGGAAAAACTCAGCAGGTCTGGCAGCATCTGCGGAAAGGAACACAGCTAACGTTTCGAGTCCGTATGACTCTTTAACAGAACAGATTAATTGCTCTTTGTTTGAGCTCTAATTGTGCTATCTACTCCACCAAGCGTGTTCTGACGGAGACCCCTGCACCTTAACATCGTATCTACTTTCAGATGCTGACGGAATTGCTGCAGTGGTTATTTAACAGTTGCAACATGTGCATCATTTTTGCCTCTTTTCCCTCTGTTGGATAAGTGGATTTCCTGCAGTGTTGTTCATGGTGAATGAGCAGAGAGTGGAGGTTTGTGACGAGCAGTTAGCTAAGGCTGAAATGCCTTTCATAGTTCGTATGATTTTGCCAGGAATGTGTCAGAAAACCATGGCAGGTTTTTTTATTTTGCATTTGGGGCATCTTTAAAAATGTATCGCTTGCTATATGGAAGACTTTCAACCTGTTTAGTTTATATTATTCTCAATGCATGTTCTTGACAAGTGCATGGGAGGGAAGATGTAAGAGCCACCATCATCTCTCCTCGTGGTGTACACTAGTTCTTCCCACAGCTAAGTCCAGCTGGATAGTTTACAAGCAGAGTTCCAATCAGCCTCACCAGAGGCAATAAAACTCAAAATGTGCTTTTGGTTACAGAATGATTTCGTGCAGAATGTTTAAAAATTAACCATTTGGTGTCATGACAGGCAGATGCTCTGAAAAGGTAAAACAGAGTTGGGGTCACACGTCCACGCTCTGATATTCCATGTGGAATTTTACTCAGCCATATCAGAGAACAGAAGGTGGCGATTCAGCCCATCATATCAGTGTCAGCTCTTCGGAAGAGCTGGAAGAGCAACCAATGTAGGCCCAATCCCTGCTACAAAGTTTCCTTTACAAGGACTTATTCAATTTCCTTTTCAAAGTTATTCAGATCATAACGACACACTAAAAATTCTCCTCATCACCTACTGGTATTTTTTTGCTAATTATCTTAAATCATTGTCTGACCCTCTGCCAGTGGAAATAGTTTCTCCCTATCTACTCTAGCAAAACCCCTCATAATTTTGAGTACTTCCATTGAATCGCCCCCTAGCCTTCTCCGAGGAGAATGATCCCAGCTTCTCCAGTCTCTCTGTATAACTGAAATCCCTCATCCCCATTCCAGTAAACTGCCTCTCCATGGTATTCACACCCTCCTTTACCGTGACACCCAGAGGTGGACCCAATTCCCGAGCGGGAGGCCCTTCTTCTTCAAGGGTTGCTGAACCGTGGCTTATGCCGGGGTTTCACTACAGGGCGAGGAGGCAGGTCCCAAGGCTACCCCAGCCAGAGCAGGGAATCGAACCCCACGCTGTTTCCATTATTCTGAACCGCACACTAGCCGTCTAGCCAACCGAGCCCTGCAGCTGAGGCCTAATCAGTGATTTATAGAGCTTTAGCATGACTTCCTTGCTTTTGTAGTCTGTGCCTCTATTTATAAAGTCAAGATCACAGTAATCTTTTTATCAACTATATCAACGTATCCCGCCACCTTCAAAGGATACAGGGGAGGAAAAGCGACTTGGTGCAGCATTAGTTACATTGTCCCATTAAGCCTTCAGCAGATGGTTCCAGCTGTTTCACATGGGTCAGGCTGACAGCCTTTTGAAATGATTATGTTTGTACTCAGGGTGCAGGCGGAATGCTGCATTTATTGTCTAACTCTCTACTGAAAAGTTGGCACTGGACCCGAAGCAATTGTTGGTGCAATTGTGGGGGCTTGACTTTAGAGCCAAGCGTGGGATAGTCACATTTAGGTTTGACTTGGTGGGTCGGAGTGGCAGGCACCCTTTCCTGAAGAACATTAGGAGCCCCCTCAGGTTTTCAGGACAATCCAATAGCTTTCACAGTCAAAAGCTTTCCAATGCCAGTCAGATATTTAAATATATATTACATTTCCAGCATGTTCAGTTGTGAAGATTCACTTAGTCATATCAGAGAATCGTACAGTGCAGAGAGAGGCCATTTGGACCATCTCTGGCACACTCTTTTTAAGAGCTGTCCATTTTATTACATCTCTATCCAAAGGAGATCAAATTCCAAGCATATACTCTCTTTCTGTCTTTATTACTTGGCACTGCTGTCTGAGCAGCATTGTGCAGTCGGTTGGGCATTAATGCGCTGCAGCCCCATACAGGCAAATTCATTGCCAGAGGCATCGCACCCCAGAACATGACCGGATACCCTCCCCAAACTGTGTTCGTGCACCACCTAGTGACCGAATGCCAAACCACGTCTCCAGGGGTCTTCTGTACACAATATGCAGGGGAATCAACCTGGCACACCATCTAAACACACACAACCCTTGGTAAAGTTGAGACCCTTACTGATATTTCTCAACACCAATCCCTAGAACCATCCACCCTTCCACACCAAGACAGCATTTCCTATGCAACGGTATTAAAAATTCTGTTCCCGTATGGGCGATGTACCAATGATTGGTTCATTCAAGACTGGATGTTGGATGACAACAACAATTTGATTTATCTAGCACCATTAATGTAGTGAAATAGCCCAGGTTGCTGCATGGGAGCATTATCAAACAAACTTGGATGCCAAGCCACGTAGAGAGATATTAAGGCATCTGGCCAAAAGCTTGGTCAGAGAGTTAAGTTTAAAGGAGCACCTTAAAGCAGGAGAGAGACGAGGAGAGGAGAAGAGGTTTAGGGACAGAATACTAGACCTTACGGCCTTGGCAGCTGAAGGCACGGCCACCAGTGCTGGAGCAATTAAAATCGGGAGTGCACAAGCAGTCAGAATTGGGGGAGCGCAGAGATTTCAGAGGGTTTTGAGGCTGGAGGAGAAGCAAGGCAATGTGGGGAAATTTGAAAGCAAAGATTTTAACATTGACGCTTTGCCAGACTGGGAGCGAACATAATGTGAATTAAAATGTGGCTGGCAGAGTTTTGGCTAAACTCAAGTTCATGGAGGTTGGAAGATGTGAGGCTGGCCAGGAAAGCATTGGGATAATCGAGTTCAGAAGCAAAAAAAGGCATGGGTGAGGGTTTCAGCAGCAGATGAACAGACTAACAGCACAGACCCAGTAGTGAGGTCAAGGGAAATGGTGGAGAAGTCGATCTGGGTGTCATCAGCATACAGTAGAAACTGACTCCAAGACTGCAGATGAAGTTGCTCTGGGGAAACATATAGACAAGGAGGAGAAGGAAACAAGGAATAATCTCTGGGGAACTCTGAACATAATTATGCAAATCCATTGCGAGAGATGTCCTGGCTACAGTTAAACAATTGAGAGTGGAACCATGTGAATGTTATGCTCACATTTCTGTCCTCGGTCTGCTCCATTGTTCCAGTAAAACTCAACGCAAGTTCAAACATCACCTCATCCTCCTATGAGCCTTCAGGACTCGACACTGAGTTCAACAATTTCAGACCAAGAGCTCTGTTCCCTATTTTGATTCTGTTTTATTGCCGTGTGCTAGTTTGAATCTTATTTTTCAAATTTTTGCTTTTGGACACAGCTGTTCATTATTCTGTCATTCACACTCACTCTAGACAAATGCTTTGATTCTTTACTACAATCATTACCATTCCCTTTGCCTTTTGTTTCATGGCATCTTTATCATTTAATCTCCCCCCCTGCCCACTAACCTATCCAAGGCCTTCCCTTTTATTCTTCCAGCCTCTTCCCCATTTTGATCACATAAAACCCATCACATCTTTCTTCAGTTCTGAAGAAGAGTCATATTGGACTCAAAACGTTAACTCTGTTTCTCTCTCCACAGATGCTGCCGATTCTGCATATTTCCAGCTTTCTGTTTTTATTTCAATGTGGGAGCTAAGCTGGGCGATGGAGGAGAGGTGTGGTCAGCTGTGTCAAAGGATACAGAGGGGTTATAGAGTACGAGAAGGGACGTTGCACAGAGAATTTCATTTCACAAGTCAAACAACATACACTAACTAGCCAAAAACAGATTATCTGCACATTATCATCTTGCTGTTTATGGGACCTTGCTGTGTGCAAATTAGCAGCTGCGTTTTCTACTTTACGAAAGTGACCACACTTCAAAAGTACTTCTCTGACTACAAAGCATTTTGAGACGTCCAATGGCCATGAAAAGCGCAATATAAATGCACGTCTTCCTTTCTGTTCAATTGTACAGGTTAACCGATATCAGGGAAATGTTTGATTTGCTCTGAAAGTAAAGCTGCCTTTGAACAGTGAACCTTCCTGATTACACTCGGAGCAGGAGGATGAAAGAACATGAAAAGATGAGGAGGGACCGCAGCAGGAGGTGGAAAAAAAAGAGGAGAAAGAAAAAGACTAACTGGGTCTCATTTCTGTCTACAACAAAACCAGAAAATGCTGGAAAAACGCAGCAGGTCTAACAGCATCTGGAGAGAGAAAAACAGAATTAACATTTCGAGTCCGTATGACCCTTCTTCAGAGCTAAAGAGAAGTAAAAATGTGTTGAAGTTTATACTGTTTAAAGGGGGGTGGGGCAGGTGAAGCATTTCTGTCTATCTGGTGGCCCCTTTAAAATCTTCACCTTCGTCTGTAAAGAAACTTATTAAATATTACATCTTTAGAAAATAGTTTACTAGAAAATATAGGTTAGCGTGAATAATTTATCATAAATGTCTTTAATGCATCTTGCACAGTTTATAATGTACATTATATAATTTATTATATATGGTCTCTAATTTAGTACATTACACATACATTACAGTAAAAAGTGAAACATTTTATTGTAGCTCCAAGTTACAATGTGTAACGCTGGGTTCATGTCACTCATTGTTAATCTTTATCTTCTTTGAGGGACAGGGAGCCGGTTGAAGCTTGAGAAGGTTGTAAACTCCAGTTGGATGTATTTCTGGAGGTTTCCAACCATACTGCCCAACTGAACAGCCTTTATTCCCAAGCAGTCATATTTTTAGATCCAAAATTTAATATGCAAAGAAAATGATAAAAATACAATTATTTTAATGCCAGTATGACTTTTATCCTGAGTTGATTACAGAAGGTTATTTTTTTAATTCCTGTGGACTCCAGGACAATCTTCAAGGGGTGGAGAGGTGATTGGAGAGTGAGGCCTAGTATGTGAAAGGCTATGCACACACAGTGGCCATGGCGCAATGCTCGTTCTTGTACTTAACAATTTCTCTGGAGCCGTTGACACAGTTGACCACGCTATTCATCTCCAACATCTCTTCTTCATTGTCCAGCTCAAATGGGTTCCACTCTTAGCTATTTAATCATGGCTGGAGTATCCCTAGCGATGGCATCATTACCTTCAGAATTCCCCAAGGATCAATCCTTGTATCTCTCCTCTTATTCTGCATACTTCCCAATGAAAACATCATCAGCAATCTTCCGATCAGCTTCCAGGTGTACGCTTGATGACTGTGAATCCATAGCCTCTGAGGTACGGAATTCCAAAGGCTCACAGCCTCCTGATTAAAGGAATTTCTCTCCATCTCAGTCCTAAATGGCCGACCCCTTATCCAGAGTGACCCCTAAGACTCCCCAGCCAGGGAAAATGACCTCTCAGCATCTATCCCATCGAGTCCTCCAACAGTATTGTCACTGGACTAGAATTCCAGAGACCCAGGGTAATGCTCTGGGGGACCAGGATTCAAATCCCACCATGGCAGATGGTGAAAACTGAATTCAATAAAAATCTGAAAATAAAGGTCTGATGATGACCATGAAACCATTACCGATTGTCAGAAAAACTCATGTGGTTCGCTGATGTCCTTTAGGGAAGGAAATCTGCAACCCTTACCTAATCTGGCCTAAATGTGACTCCAGACCCACAGCAATGTGGTTGACTCTTAAAAATGCCCTCTGAACAAGGGCAATTAGGGATGGGCAATAAATGCTGGCCTAACCAGTGATGTCCAAATCCCATGAATGAATTTTTAAAAAATGCAACAATAGGTGCTCCGCATGCACCATGTAAGTTGTATGTAAAATGTACTAGAACCAAACCTAAATAGAAATCAAAACAGTATCCTGGATTTTAAAATAAATGCAAAAGGAAAACCAAACTTTATCTGCCCGTAATGCAAAAGATGTACGGCAAACTGTCTCCCAGAAGTTGTATTATCCATATCACAGTGAAATAATATATCCTGAGGGCAGCTCCCACAAAGGTCAGCAATAGATCTTTCTTTAAATGTCATAGCACAGCATGAGTTGTATCGCTGCCATCAGTATGGGAGGTTTTATCATCAGTATGATTTTCCTCTGTTCATTTACCAAAACGAAAATTCCAATTCCAAAAAATAAGCATGTTCTGTAAATAATAGAAATTCCAGCACCAAATAAGGCCATTCAGCCCATTATATCTGTGCTGGCTCCATAACCACTGTAAGCCACTCTGACCCTTTCTTTCAAACCCTCTGCTGTTTATCGAATTGCCTCATAAATCACGGATTGCCTCAGCATCAATAGCCACTCTCAATAACAAATTCCAAGCTCTGATAATCCTTTGCGTGTAAATCATTGAAGGGGTGAGTGGGGGGGTTGGTGGGGAGGGGGAACGCAAGAGAGAAATAAAGTATAAAGACCAAAGGGAAATAAAGAGTAGAGAGAAAAAAGAACAGAAAGAGAAAAGAGAGAAAATGAAGAAAGAGTGGGATAGGGCTAGTGAAAGAGAAAGAAAGAAAGATGTATATGAACGAGGGAGAGAGATGGATTAGAAAGATTATTGAGTGTGAAGAAGGCTTGAAAGGAGCCAGGCTACAGGTTCGACGGAGTAGGAAAAAGAGCAAATAACCTGTAAGGTTACCAAAGGAAACTCATGCTGTATTAGCAAATTTATGTTTAGCTCCCATGGGGATACCATTGAATAAATTAAATGTGCATACAAGTGCAACTTAGAGTCAAGAACAAGCTCAAGATGCACTGGATAAGAGGATGAAGAATAACAACACTATTAACACTTGGACTGAATGTGGAAACAGAAACATCACAGAGCAACCCCAAGGGAAGTGGCTTCCATGCAATTTGACATCTAAGCATCTGATGAATGATGAAGTGAAGGTTGAAAGGAGTCCATCAACAGTGTAACGAAATATCTAGGGAAGTGCTCCCCTTATCTCGTTGAGGAAGGATTGTAAAAGACAGGCGGCTTGATTTGTCTGAAGGCCTCACACTGGCGGGTGTGAGGACTAGATAATTTATAGCTGGTTAATCAATAGGACAGTCAATTCATTAGGCACTAATGAATGGGAAATAGATTGTGCATCATGGCTTTCACCTTTAGATTTATCTTCCTAATTCTCTGGAGGTTGCTTATTATGATTTCTTTCTTTATTTTTATGTCAGTTTTCACCACTTTCTAGTTCTCTGTCCTCCTGAGCTGAAGATATTAATTCCTCGCTTTGATACAGTTCCACAGACACAAGCCAATCTCCGGTGCATTTGCCTAGCTGCTTCCTCTTTCACGTGTGAGCCTACATTGTAATGCCTGGGTTTTCCAAATAGATGTGACCCTTGACCAGAAGTGGGTTGTGAGGTGATTCATGGCCAGTTGACCTAACAACCCCTGACCCCACAACAATTTTCAGCATCAAGCTCATTTTGGATAAGCTCTGGGCACCAGAAGCACTTCGACTGGAAGCTTACCCATTGGATAACAGAACAGTTCAAAGACCAATCAGCAGCATCGGTGTCCCCAAAGTCGCTCCATCCTCTGCACGAATTCCTGTGACAGCAATTAATCATTTAAAAAGATAGTACTTAGCAATTAAATAGCACTTTTCACAACCTCAGAATGTCCCAAAGCACTTTACGGCCAATGGGCTATTTTTGCAGCGCAGTCACTGTTATAATGTAGGAAACACAGCAGCCAATTTGCCCACAGCAAACTCCCACGAAAATCTATGTGATAATGACCAGATAATCTGTTTTAAAAACAAAAAACTACTGCGGATGCTGGAAATCCAAAACAAAAACAGAACCACCCGGAAAAACTCAGCAGGTCTGGCAGCCTGTTCTGCTGAAGGGTCATGAGGACTCGAAACGTCAACTCTTTTCTTCTCCGCCGATGCTGCCAGACCTGCTGAGGTCATCTGTTTTGGCTGATGTTGGTTGGGGAATAAATCTTGGCCAGGACCAGGGAAAACCCAACTGCTCTCCTTCAAAGAGTATCACCGGATTTTTTTACATCACCTGAGGGTGCTGGAGGGGTTTGATTTAATGTCTCATCTGAAAGGCAGCGTCTTCATTATTGCAGTTCTACTTCAGCAGTGCACTGACAGGTCAGCCTAGACTATGTGCTCCTGAGCTGGGACTCGAATGCGGGACTCCCTGACTCAGCAGTGAGAGTGCTACTGACTGAGCCATGGCTGACCACTGTTAATAAATATAGGGACGAGTCTTCCAAAGGGTGGCAACCACCATCGGAATGCCACTCCGCTCCTCCTTTTTTACGGCACTGGAGCTCTGCATTTCTGGCCTGGACCTCTGAACTGAGCCTCTTCAGAAATACGGAGTGTACCTATTCTGGGATTCCTTCGTCGTAGGGCAGGATTGTTGGGAAAAGCCAAAACATGTTCCCTTTTTGTGGCACTAGCTGCCATATTTTGGTAAGTCTTCCCTCATAACACAGAGGAAAAGCTTTGGGACATTTAAACAGCTTTTCAGTGTGTTAGTGAATGAGTGCAAGTGAGGTAAGTGGGTAGGGTGGGTAGAGTGTCAGGGTGGTAGGGTTGTCAGGTTATAGGGTGGTAGCATGGCAGATGGCAGGGCAGTAAGCATGGCATGTGGCACGGTGGGTAGGGTAGCAGGGTGGGTAGGGTAACAGGGTGGTAGGATGGTTAGGCCAGGCCAAGTCAGGGTCTGGGGCAGTCGGAGGGTCGGGGGGAGTTGGAGGATAGGGGAATCAGAGAGTTGGGGGGTGTCAGAGGGATGGGGGTTTGGAGGATTGGGCCGGTCAGAGAGTCGGAGATTTGGGGGGAGTCAGAGGGTTGGGGGTGGGGTCGAAGGATCAGGGACTGGGGCTTTGGCGGGAAGTCAGAGGGTCTGGCGGGTGGTCGGGGGTGGGGGTCAGTGGGGAGTCAGGGTGGGGAGTGTTAGTTGTACAGTTACCCAGGAATTAGATATGGTTTTTTCCTGTCTAACATTTCCTGAGTAACTGTCAGGTAAGTGGGTCAGAACCCTCCGAAGTCTTGGACCCTAACTGAGAGTTGAAGGCTTTTTTGGAGGGTTCTGGATGCGGGCAATTCCCACAGAATCCTTGCGTTGGGACTTCCGAAGGGTCCAGTAGCACATCTTCTGGGATACATCCATCCGGAGACTGGAAGATCTGGGCCAATGACCACATTGGTTCTACCGCTGTCTGGGTGAACTGTGCTGAAACAACGTTCAAAGATGTTTTCTGGCAGGTTGGCAGAAAGCCCCCAGGTTCATACATGTAACAGCTGGGGCACTGCTGCAGGGATTGAGGTAATGAGCAAAGAGCACGGAGCACTGCATGACCCCAAAGAAAGACGGTCCACAGAAAGAGGTGGCAAGGCCAATGAATGCCAACTTACTCCGCCTTACCATGACTGGGCAGTGCAGGAAGAAATTTAATGAGCTCACCATGTCATGTAAGGAAAGAAGAGCCAGTCACAGCTTTCAAGAGTGCACAGAGCTCAACATATCTCCAATTTATAGTAACCTCTTCCTCAAAGGAAGAAAGACTTATATATTACCTTTCATGACTCCAGCCCACCCCAAAGCTTTACAGACAGTGAAGTACTTTTGAAGTGTATTAACTGTTGTAATGCAGTAACTATGGTGCCCAATTTGGGGTCAGCAAGATCCCACACATGCCAATAAGATAATGATCAGAAAATCTAGTTTTTTTTTTAGTTAAGTAGCTTGAATGGTAAATTGACCAGGCCACCAGAATTAACTCTGCCCGCTCTTCTTTGAAGAACTTGCCATGGGATCTATTATGTCCACCTGAGAGGTGTTGAACACTGAGTTAATATACTTTAACTGCTTGCAATCAATGCCCGGTCGTTACTTGGATTTGCTCTTTTGACCCATACATTAATGCATTCTCCCCACAGAGAGCTTCCAATGTAATGGAATTGCTTAGCATCGCACCTGTCATCACACCCTTTATGAGCTGCAGACTGATCCCTGGGTTTAACGACGTGTCAGTGGTAACAAAAGAATAATTCTCATTTTCTGCATTCAATGTGCAAGGCAGGACAACTCACAAATAGAGACAGTGAGCTGCTGTGACAGGTGGTGCCCCCTCAAACTTCTAACTCTTCACCTCCTGTGATGAAGAAGCTTTTCAAATCTTGGACAGACATACAATAGAGGGGCAAAAGAAGGAAGGCAGATTCACTGTAAAGCTTCTGATTCTCTTTCTTATTGACTTTTGTTCCCGCATTAGCTGTCAGCAAAGCAGCAAGTCACTCCTCCTACTGTAGGCTAATCTCGACAGTCCTCATCAGAAAACTATTGCAATCTCTCAGACCTGGGCTCAAACCTGAGGTTTTCTGATATGTATGACTCTGTTAAATGCTCCAGTTAAGTTATTGCTTTCTCCTATTCCACCCCACCCTCAGAACACACAATTCGTCCACCAAAGGGTCAGTCAGGCAGCCCTTTCCTCAGCTATTTACATTCTTCAGAGCTCTGAGACTAATTTGATTTTTCTCTCCCCGCCCTCCACCACCCCATCCCATTGGGAGATCCACTCATTGCCTTCTGCCCAACAGAGTGGCCAAGTCCAAATATGGCAGCTACATGAGAGGAGGTCACTATCGCGAGCTAGCATGTTACACTCTGGGACAGGCACTTGGACCCCATTATGTGGCATCCAAAACCCCGCTCATGTGTTTCTTCCTGGAGTATCGTATGGAATAAATGCAAAGTCAATAAATGCAGTATCAATCGGATAAATTGGCAATGCTCTCTAGCCATGAATCGATCAAGAAGCTAATCTGTACTACTGGGATTTCTGCAGAACTCTTACTGCTAACCAGCCCAAAGGCATGCAAGGAACTTGCTGGGCACATACAAATAGAATATACCCAACTATGGGCATGTTGAAACTAAGCCTGCCACTGCCTAGTATCAGTTTGAGAGGAAACAGAATTCAGTTTCGATTCTCTGCAATGTAAGGTTATGTGTGCATATTGTGTGGGGGGGCCAGAGCATATTTTTATATTGGATTTAATAGGCTATTGATGCTACTGACTGAGAACACAGATATCTCATAAAGCTAGCTGCAAACCCAGAGTAAATTTGCCAGATTTCCTGGGGCCAGGAACCAGTAAGACTAATTATTTTCATCAGACCTTCCCACTGCTGGTAACACCCATTACAAAATCAGCCATGCGGGTTCTGTATGGAGTGGGTATTACAGGACATTTATATGCTGCATGGGATGGTAAAGAACACAGGGATACCATATAATTTGTACGTCTAGCCCAGAGAATTACTGACCCTGTACTTCCCCCCCGCTCCAGAGTATGCACAGACCATGCTGCACATTTTCCATCACAATATAGGTCACTTCATTTTGTATAAAATACAGAAGTGTTTCAATTAAACAAACTGTGAGGGAGGAAAATCATGCAAAAGAGAAAGAAACAACATCCAACCTGTTCTGGAAATATTAAAGTAAGGAGAGAGAATGGATCAGCAAGCCTTCTGGTAAAATCCACATCATTTGCTCCATCATAGTTTCCTACAACTCGTTAAGTGTCCTGGAGTATTTGGATAAACTTCCAAAATTGTCAGCCTCCCTGATGCTTGAGAATATAAGAGGACTATTTCGGGGCTATCAATCTAAAATCACAGTATAATTTCAGGTCGCTCAGCTCGGGGCAGCTGTGTAAGGCCAGCTAACACAGCACAGTCGAGGGGGAATTCGCGCTTGCAGTCTTCCGATGCTTATAGTTCACTTGTACACTGAGGAGCCCCGGTATTACAGGACATTTATATGCTGCATGGGATGGGAAAGAACACAGGGATACCATATAATTTGTACGTCTAGCCCAGGGAATTACTGACCCTGTACTTCTCCCCCGCTCCAGGGTATGCGCAGACCATGTATGCACGCTGCACATTTTCCATCACAATATAGTTCACTTCATTTTGTATAAAATACAAAAGTGTTTCAATTAAACAAACGGCGAGGGAGGAAAATCAAGCAAAAGAGAAAGAACTAATTGTTAGGTGTAAGTGTTCCAGGGGATGACATTTCATGTCTGCACGAGAGACTGATGTGATGTGTAACAGAACAAGTTCAAACCAGCCCTTCTTTTGTATAAGGCAGCGCGACCGGTTAAAGATAAAGAGTTCTCATCTTTCCATGATTAAAGTGCGATTATTACCGACATCAGGGATCCAAAAGGCAACAAAAACACATAGCATGGTGGCAGCAAGTAAACCTAAAGCATTTTAAATTAATTTAGTGCTGATATGGAAAATTGACCCACATTAGTGTCAGAAGGAAATCTTAATAAATTGTGCGTAAACGAAAAACAAATGTTGACTGGCACAGCAATGAATGTATGGCTACAGCCCACAATGACCTGGGGAGCTTGGCGGGTGGTGAGAAGGGTCCTCTCCTACCTGCACTCCCAGGGTCCCACCGCCTCCACACGTTGCCCTCGAGGAAACTGCAGTGGGGAAGAGACCGTCATCCATCTCCTGAAATATGCTTTTGCAAAGCAAGTCTGGGAAGCGATGCAGTTGTTTTTGTCAAGGTCCATCCCGAGCCGTTTCATAATGCAGAACTTGGATGTTCCCAGGGACACACACTGAGGTAGTCATCAACTGCAACTGGAGGACCATGAGCTCAGTCAAAGGCACTCTTGGATCTGCCCAAAACTTGCTGATCTTCCAGTGCAAAGAGCTGTCAACAATCTGAGTTTTGCACACTGGCACATTCCAAGTTCCAGGACTATGTGCTGACAGACGCACTAAAGCTTGGGGCAGCCACCGCAAAGGCTCACTAGGGAAAGGCCACTATCTAAAGCCCTCCAGCCATAGTACACAGAGGGGCTGGAAACTGTGCAAAACCCCTTGAGCTGTACGTTTGACAGGAAATGCATATTGCATATATAACCTGTAATTTGAAGTGTAGTGAGGCACCTCAGTGCACCTCAGTATAGTGTTGAAAGAAACTAATCCGTTTTGCACTTTATGTAATATTAAAGTTAAACTGTTATATGATGAACTTTGTAAGTTTTATGAATAGAGAATATTTTTGGAAAAAAGCTCTGTAAGTTTTAACAGTAAATTCCACCATAATTACTCTCTTTTAGTCCATTTGGAAACAAGCAGAGAGATCTTGAGCAAAGCATTTCACATCATTTTCTGCTCTGCATTGTCAAGTTGACTCTGGTAAGGACAAAATTAAGCCTCGATATTTCTATCCCCAATAAGTACAGGGCATAAGGAATTATGGGGAAGATGGGATGATAAATACCAGCATTGTGTCATTCAACAGAGCACATGGTGTAAGAAATCACCGTATAACTTTATAAAATCCTAAGAAATGTATTGAATATTATAAGAATACCCTCTCTCTCTCTTAAAAAGAAAGCTTCCATAACAACTTCTTGGACTGACAAACACAAGAGAGCAAAGGTTGGTAACCCTGTCAAGGCCATGCCTTTAGCACAGGCAGACTGAAGGAAGACATTACTAATGCTGATGGTGAGATCGGTGTGGAGGGGGTCGGGGGTGGGGGGAAGAGGGGTGGGGTGGTGGGCATGCAGTGGTGGGAGTTGACCTTATGAGGAATAAGTAAAGTGCCTGAAGGTTAAACAGGATGTTCTAGCAAATGATGAGGCACAAGATGACTTCATGGGCTTCTGACAGAAATAGGAGGGATTACCTTGCATATCTGTCTCCTGCCAATGGACAAGTGGGTAAATGATTGGCGTAAGCCTCCCAGAAATAAGGTAGATAGACGGACTCTAGATAGGGAAAAACAGTACTTCAGGCAGAAAAGAGTTTCTCGAGCCTAACACCTTGGTTAACTCCAGCTAGCTCCAGCCTAACACCTTGGTTAACTCAAGAAGACTTTGGACAGAGGAGAGCATTTCAAAGTTACTTATTCCAGCTTTGACCTAACACTTTGGCTAACTCCAGGGGGCTGAGGGAAACATAAGAAGCTGCCACTTTCAGCCACTCGTTTGTCTGATCTGGGACCAGTAAACCATTCTGAGGAAACTGCCATCATCAGCCATGGAGGTCAACAACGCCCTGCTTCCCCCATCCATTATTCCGATGCGGAACCAGTAAACTGTTCTCACCTGCTATGAGTCGTATCTCTTTTCCGCCTACCTAGATTATGCATCATATCTAAGCTGTTGCTTCTTATTAAATTTAATAAACTATCTTAAAATCACTTATGAATTCTCAACCACCTATTTTGTGTAATCTGTGACTCCAGAGCCCCAAATCTTACAATGGGCTCCACAGCATTTTAACAGGCTTGCTTCAGGCAGCATGGAAGGCCTTCGTCCAAGGCCCAGGAGCCTTATTCACATTGAAAAGTTGGGGTTTGATCATGTCATTTAGGCCCCGACTGCATTTTAACTGTCAGCCGTGGGACAGTATGCCTGGTGCCAGTTCACCATGGAAACCTGATGATGAGGATCAGCAGGCCCAGAAGAGGGCCTCACCCTCACCCCAGATTAAAAGCATGGCTTTAAAATCCCTTTAGTACAGTAACGCTCCATTCAGGCCATCTCATTGTTTTATAACTTCAATGTGGGGAAGCAGGTAGAGCAATGTTTCAGACTTTACCCTTTCACCTGAGAGGATCTCAATTTTAAATGCAGCCTAGACTACTGAAGTGAAAGTCTTCGCCAGAAAGGTGGTCCTCTGTGACTTTTGGTATTATCAATCCACTTCCTAAAGGACATAGGTCAAGAGCAAAAAGCTAGCCCAAATTTGGCACTAATTGGTCCAATCGTTTAGGCAGGCCTAAGATGGGTGGTGTGGTTAAAATTGAAGAAATTCAACCCTGGCGCAGTAGGAGGTGCACTTCTGAGGTTGCGGCTGCTGCACATTGCACAGAGTAGAGGGAGCTTTGCTCTGTATCTGACTGCACTGTATCTGTCCTGGGAGTGCTGATGCTGGCTCCCTGAAATTAGAACTGTTCTGTCTCCCTTGTTGATGATACCAGAAAAAAGTCCATTTGCCTCTACTTCCTTGCTTAGTGAGATTATGCAATACGAGGGGAGGAGTTCTTAACGTGATAAATTCTCTATATTTACTTCTTGCTGCTTTTTGTTCTGTAGTCCAGCTTTCTTCCAACCCAGCTCTTGCAGATTTGCCATTAACTCAGTGCATCTTTGCATATATTCTTTAAATGTCTAGAGTGCCAAACCATTAAATTTAAATAAATTATCTGCACTGGATAACCCTTATTTGCAGAGTTATTGACACCTGAAAAGAATTCTATTAGATCTGTGAGGTGAGACCTTGCTTCACATCACACTGACTGCCACTAAAAGCATCTTTAAAGGTTGCTGAATGTTTACCCTGATAGACTAACTTTCTCAGAATACACAAATCCAGAAGGACTTTTCCTTTTGACTATTTAACCATATAGCTCACTTATCATTCAGGGACTGAAGCTGCAGGGGTCCTGTATTTATAGAACTGGTTAAAAATATCAAGTGTCTTAAATATTTCCCCATTTGTTTTCCTGAGGATTTCAGGTCCTTCCCCCATCTGTCTGACAGATCGAATCTATTATCGCACTCATCCTGCCTCTCTGACAGGTCTAACTGTAACTACCCCAAGCTTCCCGTATCTCTGACAAGCTTTAATATATTATCCCACTCTCGCAGTCTCTCACCACATATGATTTATTATCCTGCTCACTCTATTTCTCTGACAGGTTTAATGTATTATCCCACTTTCCCCATCTCGCTGTCAGATCTAATCTATTATTGTACTCTCCCAGTCGCTCTGACAGGTGTAGTGTGTCCATCCAGTCTCTTCCCCTATCACTTCTCGATCAATATCAGACAAGCTCAGCTCTCAATGCTTTGCCTAATGTTACCTATAGATATTTTTCAAATACATAGTCAACTGGACCATCATCAACTTGCATAATTAGTCACACCTATCCCCATTATTAACCTATTGTTATCCATCTAGTGATAATATGATTACATCACCTAACCTCAGCCTCCTTGGGAAAAGTGCATGTTACACATGTGCCTGAAATATAGTATGTTTCATTTCAGTATTTGAAAGGACCAGGCATTTGAAAAGAGAAAGCAACCACTGTGTATTTGGAGCAGGCATGCATGCCTAACTTTAAAGTTGGTCTTTGAGAGCGCGGCTGAGCAGGAAAGATCTGAGCCCCTGAACTAGCCACATCACACAGGACAGAATAAATAGCCACAGGACACTGCCAGTTCGTAAACCGTTGATGGGCAGCAAAAAGCACAGTTTCAAAGCTGGAAATCTGAAACAAAAACAGAAAATGCTGGAAAAACTCAGCAGGTCTAACAGCATCTGTGGAGAGAAGGAGAGAGAGAGTTAACGGTTTCGAGTCCGAATGACTCATCTTCAGAAGTTCTGAAGAAGAGTCATATGGACTCGAAACGTTAACCCTGTCTTTCTCTCCACAGATGCTGTTAGACCTGCTGAGCACAGTTTCAAAGTTGACTTTCACATTTGCGTTGCCACACTGCATCCTTCATTATCAATCGAACTCCCCTGTCTCTTACTGGGACGGTTAGCAATGTAGTGGGCAGCTTCAGCAGGAAAAGCTATTTCTTCCCATAGGCTGCTGGCCTTTCTTCACGTGTGAGCCCAGACAGTGAGTGTTTGTGTCATGAGATCCAAACTTACCTCGCCAAGAGCAGAGCCCGGGAACTACAACTCCCAGCATGCCTCAGGCATTTAGCGTGGGCACCGGTCAGGAGCGAGTGGCGCATGCACATTTGGGGTTCTTTGAGCCAAGGATGGGCCCAGTACACCTGCACAAAATGGAACAGTGCGAAAGCCCGATCATGTGACCCAGGAGCGGAGCGCCATTTCAGAGAAGAGTCCCAGGCGGGGGACAGGGAGTGGGGACAGGGACAGTTCCCAAAGGGAGAAGGGACAGGAAGAGGTCCCAGTTAAGAAGAAAGAGGACTAGAGAAAGAGGCTCCAAGTAGAAAAAAGTTGGCAGACCTTAGGTGGAGAGGGCTCAGGAGAAGTTCTAACAATTGGAGGGGACTCAGGGGAAGTCCTGGCAATTGAAATTGGCAGCAGAAAGTTGGTGATTCCATGCTACAGGCCATTGGGGTGAAGGTACCCACTTGGAGCAGTAGTGTTCTGCTTGAAGCGGCTGAAGAGCTGAAGTTGTGCTTGTATAATAAAGTTTACGGAGATTGAAACCCTACCAGGTGAGCCGTCGTTGAGGCCATCTGTGTTGGGGCGACCTTTGGAGAGAATTCCAAAGTGAGATCTTCAAAGGTGAAGACTGGAATCCCTCATGAGAGAGACAGATTTTCAATGAGATTAGTTGACTCACAGTGTTAACTGACAACTGGATGGGTTGTTGAGAAATCCATCAAAACTGTCTTGGTCGCATCTGTCATTGTGTAGTGTGGTGTGTTCGACTACAGTTTGCTTGTTAATTCACATGTACCTCATATTAATCCTGAATCTTAGAGTATAAGATATTGTAAATTGTTTTTATCTTTATGACCTTATATAGTTAAATGTATCTTTGTTTGTTCAAAACCCATGAAATCTTCTGGCTTTATTCTCTTAGCAAGTGTTGTGAATCTCAAACTTTGCCTACTATAAACAAAAAGTTCTTGGTCCCTAGCCAGACCTTACCAAAAATCTGGGGCCCGGTTCAGGGTTGTAACAGTGTGGTTGGACAGAACGTGAATATTGTTGAAAAGAGAGACGTGTTGCTGAAGCTTATGGTCTTGCACTCATCAGGACAAATGCAAGAATGCCAAATTTCAAACAATCATAACAATTTATACCACAGGAGAAAAGGGAGCTGATTAGTTGGCAAATTAATCAAATGGCCAGTTTAAGATAATCCGTTGAGCTTGTAACGTACACTTGCTAGAAATGACATGCACTCATGCGCAGCGACCCATTCTCTGCAAACAAGACGAATATGTTCAAGCTTTGCACCTTTTTTGAGTTACTTGGGAGCTTAGGAAGCCTATAATTCCCTGTTGCTTTCTCCATGGCAACACCTCGGCAAATCAGAGTTGACTTGCCAACCAATCAGCACCCTTTACTCCTGTAGCATAAATTGTGGTAATTGATTGAAATTTGGCATTCCTGCATTTGTCCTGATGAATACAAAATGAAAAGATTTGGCAACATGTCTCTCTTTTTAGCAATACACAGTGAGCACTATTCAGTTATGGCAAGGGTCACACTACCCACTACCCTATTTTGCCTTTAAGACTCAATATTGTTTGGTGACAGGAGGCCCGAAGGTACAATTATTAAGTCAAAAATTCAACCTCGTCATAGAATTAAAGGCTAAAAGCACACTTTGTGCAATTCTGCATGGCAACACCATGCAAACATAGGATAGATTCTACTAATAATAAGCTGTATGGGTGCAATTTTCCAAGGCTGTATGGATGACATGCTGTCACTGCTGGTAGGCATGGGTCAAAAAACCCCTTCTTTGCTCAATTTAATTGTTGGCCTTGGAGAGGGTGGTGCACAGATTCATCAGTATAACACCAGAGCGAAAAGGGTTAAATTATGAGGACAGGTTGCAGAGACTAGGCTTGTGTTCCCTGCAATGCAGAAGTGAAGGGGTGATCTGATTGAGGTGTTTAAGATGATCAAAGGATTTGGTAGGGTAGACAGAGAAAACCTATTTCTTCTGTTGGGGAAGTCAAAATAAGAGGGGATAATCTTAACATTAGAGCTAGACTTTCAGCGGTGACATCAAAAAGCACTTCTTCAGACGACCAGCAGTAGAAATCTGGAACTCTCTCCCCCAAAACGCTGTCACAGATAGATTGATTGAAAATGTTGAAACTGAGATTACTGATCAGCTATGATCTAATCAGAGAATGCACACACAGATATAGGCCATTCAGCCCAACTAGTCTGTGCTAGTGTTTATGTTCCAGATGTGTCTCGTCCCATTCTATCTACCTCATCTTAGCCTTTCAGCATATTTTTCTATTCCCCTTTTCTCCCATGTAGCCACCTAGTTTCCCTTTGAAAGCATCCAAGCTATTTGCCTCAATCGCTTCCAGTAGCAATGAGCTTCACATTCTCACCATTCTCTGAGGTTTACGAATTCCCTATTGGGATTTATTAATGACAATCTTGTATTCATGGCCCCTAGTTTCGGATTCTCCCACTAGATGGATGAGATTTTAACTCACTCAAAATCCATTCTGTTACACTGAAAATCAGGCCCTCTCCACATCCAGGGCTGTCCAATATCCATAGTTTTAAAGGCCTCTATCAGGTCACCTCTACACCTTCCTTTTTCTAAAGAGAAAAGCTCCAGTCTGTTCAATCTTTTCTGACAGCTGTCATCTCTCAGTTTTCGTACTATCCTTGTCAATCTTTTTTTGCGCTTTTATCAATGCTTCTATGCCCTTTATATAGTTAGGAGCCCAGAAAAGTGCACTGTGTACTCCAAGTGTGGCTGTAGTATCCTATACAAGTTCAGTATAGCATAGCTAAACTTGTAAATTCTAGAAATAAATGCCAGTGCTTTGTTACCATTTGTAATTGCTTTACTGACCTGCAATGCTGCTTTTAATGATTTGTTCACCCAGAGCCCTAGTTCCCTCTTGCTCTACTACCCCATTCAGGTATATATTTTCCATGGTGCGGGTGAAGTTTCTACTCTTCCTTCCAAAGGGCACTGGCCGCTCAAATCCCAGTCTACATATTTTCTAATGCCTCCTTTTATTATGTTTCCCAGGGTGTTATTATTTGCAAATGTTGATATTGAGTTACCTGTTGCTAAGTCCAAACCATTAATGCAACAGTGGTTATCAAAAGCCTTTTGAAAAGCATGGAACTGAAGGCTTAAGTAGCTGACTGGCTCTATTACTCCTATGTCCCTATTAACGGTGAGATGCAGTCCTTCAAAAATGCTGCCTTACTGAGCTGTCTGTATTATGCTACAGACAAAACTCCCTGGGCAAACATTTTCTGGACTGGTTGCCATTGAAACTGGGGGAAAGTGCTCCTGGTGGAGGCGTGGGCTGAGGAGACAATATGGGCCAGCACCATCCCTATTGTGGAAAAATCAGAGTGCATAGATCTGTTCATTTTCAATATTCTAGTTTAACGAAAAAGACATTATGAAGCATCAGAGTAAATGGATAGCAGGTTCTTACATGCAATGGGTAGGAAAGAGTTAGCGATTTTCTTCTGCTCATCAAGATGATGGATGTCAAATGCTGGGCAATGAAATACTTGGCTGCTTATTGCACCTGGTATCAGCTTGAGTTACCCCCAGGTTACACACAGCACAGGTTAGATTTATACTAAAGCATTTTTGCGTGCAGTAAACAACAGCATGCCGCGATCCTGCCACAGGCCAGTATCCAACATATTGTACCAGCATGGCTCTCCCATTTCCACTGCCAACTGTGCTGGTGGCTTCTTTCAGTGAGTACAACCAGTTTGTGCTCAGTTTGCAATGTGGATTGCGCCCGCTAAGACAAGGGTTCAGGCCTGCACCTTTTTGGATTCAGTCCACCAGCTCTGTAAGCAGTCTGGGCAGCTGTTGCTTCTTGAGCCTCTTCAAATACGGACTGAGCAAACATTTGATGAGCAAAAACTTGATGTTGTGATCGTACAGACCAGCAGTTATGATTGAACTCACCTAATTCAAATCAGTACAACTTCACATTGGGTGGGTTATTGCTCCAAGATGCCACACTTCCCCACATCAGTGAGTTGTCGTGCTTGACTTCAATAAGAAAAAAACTTGCATGCATCCTAACATTTCTGGCTCCAATGTGTCTCATTGCTTTCTGTTTCCTAAACCTAACTACATGCCCTGGCTCTATCCCTCACCTCCCCTTTTCACAGTCACTAAAAGAGCCAAAGAATTTCCAATACAATGGGTATTAGGTGTTTTTCAAATGCCAAGGTTAGCTAATAAAATTGCTTTCTCACTGTCTATTCGAAGACGGCATCAAAGTTAGATCATTCATATCTTAACTGCTTCTGATCTCAAAGACTATTTTTTTACCACGTGAATATATTATTCAGCACAAACAACAGTGATGGCGTGTTACAGTTCACTCAGGGAGTCCGAGTTACTGTGGCAACATGCACGTTTTTACATGCATGTTGTAGTCTGGAGCCATGGATAGTGATGGTAGAGGCTCCAACATTCTTTTCATCACATGGCTGACCAGGAATCTCTCCCACTCTTACTTCCTGCCATTGATGTTTGTCTGTTGGAAGGATTTGCAAGTCAACCTGTTTGGCTGTGTTATGAACACACCTCCCTTGGCCATCAAGTCCTGGGGAGGGACTTGAGCCCAGAGATTCTGGCTCAGAGGCAGGTACGCTACCCGCTGCGTCACGAGACTTCCTCGCAAACAACGGCTGCAGGCGGCTTTCCCGTTCCTTGGGCGGAATTTTACGGCGGCGGGAATTTACATCCCGCCGAAGTCAGCGGACTTTTGAATGGCTCGCTGCGTTTTACAGCCTCAACCCCACCGCGATGGGGCCGTAACATTCCGCCCTTTGTGTGGAAAAATGGTCCGGAAATATGACAAGCTTTTTTTTCTTTTTGGGTACCACGAAGCTTCTAAAGCCACATATAAGGACTGGTGATATAATTCGGCACTCTCAATGAGGACCAGCGTTCACAAGGATCCCATATTTGAAAATTTCGGGCTATAAGGGCCACAATTCTCAATCCTCACCTACAGCACTTCTTCTAGGCTTTAACAGGTTGAAATCTATAACCTCATTAATGTCCTTGAAGTTATCGATACAGATCTGGGTGTTTTTTGGATTTGGGATTTATGCGCCAGTGAGGTAACAGCACTAAGGGCAGCCGTAGATCAACCTCCAGCTCCACACAACTCCACCTGGACAAACCGGTAGGCTTGTCAACCTACCCGGCATGTCCTGGAGATTCCAGAAGTTAAAGGTGGACACGGCTTCCAGAAACTCTGGAGAAATATCACAGGGGTGTCAAATTTTCTCATTGGTGTGTGGGACACCGAGGCGTAAAATGACGCGCAGTGACATCGGGCGTGCGTCCCGACATCACCGCGCGCCATCACGATATTTCAGTGGGCAGGCGCGCGATGATCTCCAATGCGGACCCGCTATTAATTTACGGGTCATTTAAGGCCCTTGAGCCAGTAATTGACGCCGATTTTTCGGGGCCCGTGCGATCTTCAGATCATCGCACAGACGCAACGGGCAGGCGGGTAGGCCACATTTTTATAAACCTCATCCACGGGCGGGATAAGAGGGGTGAGTGGGGCTGTGAGTGTACTTTGGCAAACATTTAATGTTTAAACTTACTGCTACCTGCCTGTGTGAGCAGGAATACTTCAAAACTCTTCACAGCTGCTTCGACAGGAGTAACAGGCCTCAGGTCAGGACTCTGGAGGAAACATCATTTTTGGGGCCTTGATGGTTTCAGGAAGCCTTCCCTTAGCCTGGGAATGGGAGTTGTGGTCCCCACTGGAGGCACCTCCTCTGGGGAGGAAGGGAGGGCCAGAAGGGGGAGGAGGCCAGGAGTCCACATTCAGCCTCCAGGGGAGCCACCTTTGAGAGGAGAGGCGCAGGCACAAGGGGCGCAGGAACAACAGGAAGTCCAAGGTGGAAGGGGCCGCAGAAGACACAACTATCCTGCTGCCAGGGTTTACAGATGGCGAAGCAGCTACCTCAGTATATCTGAGGTGCAGTGCCGAAGGAGGCTCCGTCTCTCAAGGGAGACAGCGACCTCCAAATATCAGATGATCGGCCCTGAGATCTGCGCCAAATACGTGGGTGGGCACCCCATGCCAGTGGCGCTGAAGGTCATGGCTGCCCTCAACTCCTATGCCTCCGGCTCTTTCCAGGGGTCGGTGGGTGATCGTTGCGGAGTCTCCCAGTCAGCTGTCCACACTTGTGTCAAGCAGGTGACAGACGCTCTGTTCAGGGCTGCATTGACTTTCATCCACTACCGCTGGGACGAGGCCAGCCAGACAGAACGAGCCAGAGGCTTCGCGGCCATTGCTGGCTTCCCCCGTGTCCAGGGTGCTATAGACTGTACACACGTGGCCATCAAGGCGCCAGCAGGTGAGCCCGGTGCCTTCATCAACAGGAAGGGCTTCCACTCCATGAATGTGCAGATAGTGTGTGATCACAGGATGCTGATTCTGCAAGTCTGTGCAAGGTACCCAGGCAGCTCCCATGACGCCTGCATCCTCAGACACTCCCAGGTGCCGGGGCTCTTCAGTGCTCCAGCCCGGCTGGATGGATGGCTGCTGGGTGGCTATCCCCTCAGAAGGTGGCTCATGATGCCTCTCCACCATCCAAGAACAGAAGCTGAGCAGCGCTACAATAGGAGCCATGCCTCCACAAGGGCTGTGGTGGAGAGAGCCATCGGTCTTCTCAAGATATGCTTCCGATGCCTGGACCGTTCCAGGGGCGCACTCCAGTACCCTCCAGATTGAGTGTCGCTGATAGTGGTTGCATGCTGTATTCTCCACAATCTGGTGCTGGAAAGGGGGGACAAAGTGGATGATGAAGACGTCGACGCAGTGGCTCCGGCTGCACACGATGAGCCCAGCAGTGAGTCCGAGGATGAGCACGCACAGGGAAATGCTGAGGGGATAGACGCTGACCTGGGCAAACTCCAGGGAGGCAGGGACACCCGGGAGGCTTTAATCCAATGAGCCTTCAGCTAGCACAACACAGATGGGCGTCCAACAGATGTCAGGAACTGCAGGCTCCATACTCAATACCTGAGAGCAACACCTGCCTGGTCAGTAACATTAACTATGTGCCTTGTCAATAAAACTCAATGACAAACACGTCACTCATATTATCATGGGTTCCTGTCCACCTGCAGAAATAAGGAATGACCCTGAGCCATGTTCACAAATGAAGCATCTAATCAATTCACAAAATAAAACAGAAAAGAAACTGAATGCAAAGGTGTTCAGCTTCATACCAACTTGGCACCAACACATAGCGGGACAACATAAAAGCACCAGTGAGAAGCCCGTGGTGTGCCGAAGGTGCCTGAAGTTTATGTTTTCGGGTGCTATGTCTAGGTGCCCCCCACCTCGCTGGCACTGGCATCTGAGACAGCCTGCTCACTGTGCTGTCCTGTTGGCCTCAATGACCTTGGCAGACGTCCTCTGGCCCGTGGAGCCTGTGCTGGCTCCGCCTGGGAGGGAGTGGCCAGTTCCACAGCTGGCATCGACCCAGTCGCCGCAGCCTCATCGGATCCCACGGTCACTGGCAGAGGGGCGGAGGAGCTGCTACCCTCATCCGGAGCGCCCTGAGAGGAGCCCGCAGAGACGACAGGCAGCTCCTGCGCCAACATGAGGTCGCTTCGGACCTCCCTGCTCACCATTGATGGATGGGCACCGAGCTGGGATACTTGGTGCCCAATCCATCTCTCACACTGGCACTGGCCAGTTGAGGTCATTGCCAATGTGAGGGATTGCAGGTCCAAGCGCAATCCCAGGAAGCCCTGGTTGTTCTCCTGGAGGACCCTCTCCAGGAGAGTCGCCACTCTCTCCATGGAGGAAGCATGGTGCTCAGCAGGAGGCTCATTGCATCGCTGATGCTCCGCGTGGACTCCTCCAGCACAGAGACCATGCCACGCATTGCCTCATGTATCTCCGCCAGATCCTCCCGCAGACCCTGCTGGACTTCCAGCGTTTGCTGCCTCAGGGACGACTCCACCAGCTGAACATGTTCCTGGTCCCCAGCAGTCCTCCAACTGCCGGCACCATGGGCACTCTCTGTCTCTGCCCGCACCTCAAGTGTGTGTAAAGCGCCCTCACCGCTGTGCCCTGGGACACTAGCCGATGATCTCATTCCCACCGAGGTGCTAGTATCTGCGCTGGTGCCTGCCCGACAGAGATGGTGTGATGCTGGTGATTCTATTTGTTCTGGGCCCTCAGGTGTGAGAGGTGGCCCCTCTGCCTCCCCCTCCCAGCCCTGCTCCGGTGATGCTGACAGGAAGAACAAGGACATTTGATTAGTTCAAGTGGAGACAATGTCAATGTGCATGCCTGGCCCCAGATCAGTATGCGCTCATACTTCCATTGCCAATGGTCAACCCATGTTGGAAGCTTCAATCACTGAACATTGAGCAGTGGAGTGGCTACTGGGACACACATGGTGACCTCAGTGCTTGGCACTCTTACCTCCCCCAGCCACCCCAGCCTCACCACCACCAGTGGACCTGGGCACATGACGCTTCTCCAGCTCCATCGCCTCCTGCTGGTATCTGGTTATAATGGCCAACTGGGCCTGGCCTCCGCCAGTCTGCATCCGCTTGGCATTTTTGTGTGCTGTCTTCTCCTGAAAAGGAGAGAGGAGCATTGATTAGTTCACCCTGTACCTGTATTCCCATCACATCCCTGCCACCCCAACCTGAGTGGGACATTGCAGGACTCCAGTGAATCATCACCCCGCAGCTGCCGCACACTCACACCAAGAAGCCAGGGCTGACCCCCTCTTTGCCCACATGCTGCCTGCATGACATTTGCCACCGCACGGTTTAACCTTGCAAAGCAAAGACGCACAAGCACGTGGAATGCCCAGGGCAGCAGATGGATGGGTGCCCCACCACCTGGAAACTCCCCTCCCAGTCTGTCAGCGGCCGGACTTTGACATGTTTTGCAGTTCCAGCTCTGCCTAGGTGCAGATTCTTGAGGTAGCCCCCGAAACAGCACTCTGGGTGTCAGTCTACCACATTCTGCGGGTGCAGAACCCATCTCAACACAAACCCTCTCTGGGTGAACTAGGCATGGGCAATACCTGCTGGCCCACCCAGCGAGGGACACATGCTGTGAATGATTCAATGCAGTAACTATATTCAGAGTTCGGGGGGCAGTGGGTGCAGGGGGGAAAGCCTACCTGCTGTGTTGTTACCTATGCCAACACGGTACACACCCTCCCTGAGGGCAAGAGGTCATTGAAACGCTTGTGTCACTGGACCCAGGTGCCTCACACCACGCCATGGGAACTAGCTATGTCCGCCACCTCCTCCCAGGCACGTTTGTTCATGTGTGTGGGTGCTTCCTCCTCCCGTCCCTGGGAACGATGACCTCCCGCTGTGCTGCCACCTCCTTGAGGAGGGCAGCAAGGCACTCGTTGGAAAAGCGAGGGGCATGGTGCCCTGCGGGCCTACCCTCCTGCCTGGCCTGCTGACCAGCAGCGCTCTGGGGAGCCCTTCTGTTTGCCATGATTCACAGTCTTTGCAAGGCTGCAGGAGCGCTATTTAAACAGGCCGTCGGGTTTCCAATGGACCCGGTGGTCATTGCAGTCCTGTCGTCGCCCGCCCACTCCCGCTGTCCTCAGGAGCCACGTTTAACGCTGGGCGGGCATTAATTGGCCCACCCACGTAAAATGGCGGCGCAGAGCTGATCGCAGGCGGTGATTGGCTCCACGCCCACCCATGCCCTCTCCCGCTCCCAAACAGCCCACCCGACGGGGAGAAAACTCTCCCCATGGAGTTTATATCCACTTACTTTGAACAATTGTGTTTTTACTTTGGAACTTGAGCACAAAAATCAAGGCTGACGCCACGGGGCAGTACCGAGGGAGTGTTGCACTGTCAGCGGTGCCATCGTTTGATTGAATTTTGGGCCCCGTCTGCCTGCTCGGGTGAACATAAAAGTTGCCATGGCACTGCTTCGAGGAAGAGCAGGGGAGTTATCCCCCGTGTCCTGGCCAATAATTATACCTCAATCAATGTCACAAATGAACAGGTTATCTGGTCATTATCACATTGCTGTTTGTGCAAGGCAAACTGGCTGCTGCACCTTCCTACACTACATCAGTTACTACGCTTCAGAAGTACTTCATTGGCTGGATAGCATTTTGAGATGTCCCATGGTTGCAAACAGCTCTAGATAAATGCAAGTCTTTATGTTCTCTCTTTTCCAACCAGAGTTGGCAACCCTGTGAACCAGCGGGTAAGCATTATCAGGAATGAGGTTGTTTAACTTCAAAGGTTGTATTGGCAGGACCACGGAAACACATGTTGGGCACTCCTGCACTAAGAGATGGGCCGTGTCTGCCAAACACATTTCACAGTTTTTGCATGTTAAAAGGTTGAAGTGACTGCTCAGATTTAAGTACGCATTTATAGAGCCAGGTGTGATTGCATGTATTCACTGCAGCTTCTTTCATTTCAAGAAGAATTCTGATGTTGTTGCAAAATAAATCAAAAATGTTGGAAGAGGGCATGGTTTGGCATCATTAACTTAGCAACCAGAAATGTATAACAATGATATGATTAGCTTGGCAACAAGGAATGATCTGTACAGATATCGTCAACAATAACTTAACACTTACCCCTCGTCAAATAGGCACTCAAATCGCATGTGTTTTCTTTTTAAGAGATGTGTTTTAGAGGAGGAAGTTTAATGGAGAACAGGTTTTGGTTGCTAGAAGTTTCAAATATCCTCAAAGCTTTGAGGAGTCTAATGTTCTCCAGCCAAACATTTCTTCCCACTGTTAACTCAGCCTCTTATCATGCATACCAGCCCAGACCCATCACACAAGCTGCAACACAACTTTACTACTGCCTCAGCTACAGCCATGCTGTGGGAATGCACGGTTGCTATGGATTGTGTTGAGCCAACATTTATATATTTATCTTTGCATAGGGCAACGTTAAAGAGGGATAAGGATCCTCACATTTCACAATGATAAGGCAATCTACTTAAAGTCAAATGGATGTTGATAATAATCAAATCTTTTTTTTTCTCTGTTTAGCACTTATATTCTTGCTCAAGTAGGAAATCGTATTGAAATGATGTGGGAGCCATGAGAGGGGAACTGGTTGAAACAGACAACCGCAAGTTGCATTTATATAGCACCTTTAATTGTGATGAATTATTCAGTAGAAGTGAGCTGAATTAGATTGGGTAGTATATGTTGCAAACGTTCTCAGGGCCGGTGCTGTTCCTAACGTGGCTGTTAATCAGATCTTAACTGACTGGCCCCCAAGACATTGGCATCGCCCAGTAACTTCTGGGTGGCTGCTGCAAGCGACTCTACAGGTAGAATTTCCATTGGGGGCTGAGGGCGGCTGGGAGTTTTATCCATTCCACAGAGCCCTGGTGAGGGCAAAAGGATGGTGTCGCCACTGCTCTCGCCATCCCTGCTGCATGCAACCACAGGGTTAGCATATAGGGCCGTGGACCCTATACTCTGGTTGATTGCTTTGATTCAAAAGGTAGGTACTTCAGAGAATTCGGGGCCAGTGTGATCTCCTGGACTTAGTTTCACTCACCTCGGTGGGTTGAAGAGGAATTTCTCAGATATTCGTCCCCTCAAATTATTCTGGATTTTTATCTAATGTTTTCGGCTGCCTCAGGAGATCACAAAGTTTCAGATGTGGCAAAGAGTGTATATATTGAGATATACAATGTGTCACAATTAAGTGGGACAAGCTGAATGGGCCAAAAGGCCATTACTTGTCCTTTCTTGCTCATAATCTTCACCAAGGCTATTTTCCATTGGAGGAATCCTATCCATTGACTAATAGGAATCAGGTAACTTATTTATTTATTTTCTTATTCTTTCATGGGACATGGGCGTCGCTGGCTAGGCCATCATTTTTATTGCCCATCCCTAATTGCCCTTGAGAAGGTGGTGGTGAGCCGCCCTCTTGAACCACTGCGGTCCCCACTGTGCTGTTAGGGAGGGAGTTCCAGGATTTTGACCCAGTGACAGTGAAGGAATGGCGATATATTTCTAAATCAGACCGGTCCATGACTTGGAGGGGAACTTGCACTTGGTGGTGTTCCCAGGCATCTACTGCCCTTGTCCTTCTAGGTGGTAGAGGTCGTGGGTTTGAAGGTGTTGTCGAAGGAGTATTGGCGAGTTGCTGCAGTGCGTCTTGTAGATGGTGCACACTGCTGCCAATATGTGTCGTTGATGGAAGGAGTGGACGCTGAAAGTTCTGGATGGGGTGCCAATCAAGTGGACTGTTTTGTCCTGGATGGTGTCAAGCTTCTTGAGTGTTGTTGGAGCTGCACTCATCCAGGCAAGTGGACAGTATTCCATCACACTCCTGACTTGTGCCTTGTAGATGGTAGACAGGCTTTGGAGAGTCAGGAGGTGAGTTACTCTCTGCAGAATTCCCAGCCTCTGACATGCCCTTCTAGCCACAGTGTTTACTATGGCTGGTCCATTTCAGTTTCTGGTCAAAGGTAGCATTCAGGCTGTTGATAGTGGGGGATGCAATGATGGTAATGCCATTTAATGTCAAGGGGATATGTTTGAATTCTCTCTTCTTGGAGATTGTCATTGCCTTGGACTTCTATGGCACGAATTTTACTTGCCACTTCTCAGGCCAAGCTAAAATGTTGTCCAGGTCTTGCTGCATTTGGACATGGGCTGCTTCAGTATCTGAGGGGAAACGAATAGCGCTGAACATTGTGCAATCATCAGGGAACATCCTCACTTCTGACCTTATGATGGAATGAAGGTCATTGATGAAGCAGCTGAAATGGTTGGGCCCAGGACACTACCCTGAGGAACTCCTGCAGTGATGTCCTGGGACCAAGATGATTGACCTCCAACAACCACAACCATCTTCCTTTGTGCTAGGTATGACTCCTACCAATGGAGAGTTTTCCCTCTGATTCCCACTGACTCCAGTTTTGCTAGGGCTTCTTGATGCCACACTTGGTCAAATGCTGCCTTGATGCCAAGGACAATCACTCTCACCTCACCTCTGGAGTTTAGCTGTTTTGTCCATGTTTGGACTGAGGCTAAAATGAGGTCAGAAGCTGAGTGGCTCTGGCGGAACCCAAACTGAGAGTCAATGAACAGGTTATTGCTAAGTGAGTTCCACTTGATAGCACTGTTGATGATATCTTCCATCATTTTGCTGATGATCAAGAGTAGACTGATGGGGTGGTAATTGGGCGGATTGGATTTGTTCTGCTTTTTGTGGACAGGATATACCTGGGCAATTTTCCACATAGCCAGGTAGATGCCAGTGTTGTAGCTGTACTGGAACAGTTTGGTTAAGGGTGCAGCAAGTTCTGAAGCACAAGTCTTCAGTACTATTGTCAGAATACGGTCAGGGCCCATAGCCTTTGCAATATCAGTGCCTTCAGCCTTTTCTTGATGTCATGTAGAGTGAATCGAATTGGCTAAAGACTGGCATCTATGATCCTGAGCACTTCAGGAGAGGCAGAGATGGATCATCCACTCGGCACTTCTGGCTGAAGGTTGTTGCAAACGCTTCAGCCTTATCTTTTGCACTGATATGCTGGGCTCCCCGATCCTTCAGGATGGGGTTATTTGTGGAGTCTCCTCCTCCAGTGAGTTATTTAATTGTCCACCACCATTCACGGCTGGATGTGGCTGGACTTAGATCTAATCTGTCGGCTGTGGAATTGTTTAGCTCTGTCTATTGCATGCTGCTTTCGCTGTTTGGCATGCAAGTAGCCCTGTGTTATAGCTTCACCAGGTTGACACCTCATTTTTAGATATGCATGGTGCTGCTCCTGACATGCCCTCCTGCACTCTTCACTGAACCAGGCTTGATCCCCCGATTTGATGGTAGTGATAGGGTGGGGGATATGCCGGGCCGTGAGGTTACATGTTGTGGTTGTATACAATTCTGCTGTTACTGATGGCCCATTGCGCCTCATGGATGTCCAATTTTATGTTGCTAGATCTGTTAAAAATCTATCCCATTTAGCACAGTGGTAGTGCCACACAACACGATGGAAGATATCCTCAATGTGAAGACGGGACTTTGTCTCCACAAGGACTAAGCTGTGGTCACTCCTACCAATACTGCCATGGACAGATGCATCTGCGATAGGTAGATTGGTGAGGACGAGATAAAGTATGTTTTTCCCTCTTGTTGGTTCCCTCACCACTGGTGCAGATCCAGTCTAGAAGCCACATCCTTTAGGACTCAGTCAGCTCAGTCAGTTGGTGCTACCAAGCCATTCTTGGTGGTGGACATTGAAGTCCCCCACACAGAAGGAGTTTCATCAGCTGGTGGGATGGGGGGTGGCAGTGGTGGGCGGTAAGTGGCAGTCTGCAGTAGGTTTCCTTGCCTGCGTTTGACCTATGCCACGAGACTTCATAGGGTCCAGAGTCAATGTGAGAACTCCCAGGGCAACTCCCTCCCGACTGTATACCAATGTGCCGCCACCACCTCTTCTGGCTCTGTCCTGTCGATGGGACAGGACACACCCAGGGATGGTGATGGTGGTCTCTGAGACATTATCTGTAAGGTATGAGTCCGTGAATAGGGCTATGTCAGTGTAATAAACTTGCAGAGTGCAGGATGACTTTCTTGTAAGAAACAGTGAGCTTTATTTACAGACTCCAGATGTGGCTACATGCTTGCTCCAAGACCAAGGCTAAAAAGCTCTGCCCCTAAGATCCCCAACGCTTAGGGCTAATTCGTCTATACAGTCACATGACCCCCCATAACAGTAAGAAATTGTTTAACTTACAATCATTACATTCCTCCCCCTCTACTTTTGTTTTGCCCCCTTATTTACAAAACATCTTATCCCATATTATATACAATTATGTACAGTTCATGCCATTATTAATTTAGTCTTTGAGGAGGTTTTCAGATTCGGGTAGAGTGATGCAACTCTACAACTGGAGATTCTCCCGGAACTGCAGCTTCAAGGACATCCCTAGACAATGGCAGTTCAGAATTATTTACTTCAACAGAGACTTCAGGTATGTCTATTCTATGTCGATCCGGCACCTCAGAGGTGAAATTTTCGACTTTGATTTCAGGTAGGTTAACTGGTTGTTGGAGGGTTTCATGACTTCTGAGATGATCCACATGTTTCCTAACAATCCTGTTTTCCACTTCTATTTGCTAAGATAAAGGTCCAGTTTCAGAGACAATTGTACCAGGAACTCATCTCGGTTCAGTTGCAAAATTTTGTACAAAAACTGTCTCTCCCACATTGAACCCTTGACCTTTACTGTGAACGTCATGATTCACTTTCTGACTCCCCTGGTTTCTCTCCACCTTCCCCTCTAAATGAGGGAATACCAGACTCAATCTTGTACAAAGTCGACGCTTCATCAGCAATTTTAAAGGTATTAAACCAATGGTCGCATGAGGAGTTTTGCGATAGTTGAACAGGCATCTTGAAATTCATGTTTTTAATGTTCCCTCTGATAGTTTCTTCATGCCTGCTTTAAAGGTTTTTATTGCTCGTTCTGTCAAGCCATTAGATGAGGGGTGGTACGGTGCTGTTCTGACGTGTTTAATGCCATATAGGTTCATGAATCTTTGGAATTCAGTGCTAGTGAAAGCAGTACCATTGTCTGACGCAATAACTTCAGGTAAACCATGAGCACTGAAACTCTGGTGCAAGTTTTCAATGCAAAGTGGGTGATCTCACTTCAAACACGTCCATCCATTTTGAATGTGCGTCAATAATCACGAGAAACATGGTACCTAGAAATGGACCTACATATATGTAGTCTAACCCAGGGTGACCAGGCCATTCCCACAGATGCAGTGGGGCTGAAAAGGGCAACTTCTGCTGTTGCTGGCACTGGAGACAGTGTTTCACCATTTTTTCTATATCACTGTCTATACCTGGCCACCAGATACAACTTCGTGTGAACAACTTCATTTTCGAAATACCAGGATACGCAGTATGAAGTTCTTCCAATAATAGTTCTCTTCCTTACACAGGGATAATGACTCTTGCTCCCCATAACAAGATACCACCTTGACAACTCATTTCAGACCTACGTACAAAGAATGGTTTCAATTCTTCAGGGACTTGTGCAGTTGGCCACCCTTATAATACTTGTTCGGGGACTCTTGCTAAAATTGGATCCCAATTCGTCCAATTCTTTGTTTGTCTTGCGCGGACCGGTGAGGAGAACAGGAAATTCAATGCAAGTACTACCTCTTGAGGTACTGGTACGTGTGTAATAATATCGGACAAAGGGAGATGACTGAGGGCGTCTGCATTTGCTATATGCACACATGGACATTGCATAAAAATGTACTCATATGCCAACTAAATTAAAGCCCATCGTTAAATTCTAGCAGAGACTGTCGATGGGATTGCCTTGTCTTCACCAAACAATCCCGACAGTGGTTTGTGATCTGACACTGTGGTGACGTGTCGACCGTGTAAATATTGATGGAACTTCTTCACTCCAAATACGATAGATAAGCCCCCTTTATCAATTTGCAAGTATCCTTCCTCGTCTGCAGAAAGGGTTCTGGATACATATCCTCCTGGCTTCTCAGCTTCGGTTTCTGTTCTTTTCTTTTTGTGTTTACCACAGGGTTTTGTCTCATCCTTCATTTTGATTTCACCGTCGGCCAAATTTCAGCCAAAGGATTCTGAAGCAAGATAAGGCTCTTCCCTACAATGGATCCTAACAATGAGACTCTCTCTAAAATGGATTCCAGTGCTAAGGTTGTGCTCTAAAATGGATCTTGACATCGTGACTCCTCGTCAATGAGTCCTGACAGTGACACTCCCCGTCTATAATGAACGTCAACGTTGAGATTCTCCGAAATGGTTAACAGTGGCGGCAGCTCTGCTCCGAAATGAGTCCTGGTGGAGAACATCCTTCTCCAAAATGGAATCTTGCTAGGCCTGTTCCTCTAAGTCACCTCTTGATGGTGAGACTCTCTCTCTCTACAATGGGCCATAGCGGTTACAGTTTTGCTTTAAAACGGGCTCTGACGGTGTGACTGTTCCTGTAAAATGGGCGCTGGCGGTGAGATACACTCTTCTGAAATGTAACCTGACATTGAGAGTCCACAAGCCCGTGTTAGTGACGCTTCACCTTTGAACAGGTTCCCGAAAGTGAGACTCATTCTTTAATAAGGAGCAAAGCAGAAACAGAAAAAAAAAACTGATATAAATGCAAATTGCCATTGCTTGGCAACATTATCCTATTATCATCTGCTGCGCTTACACATGTGGAAGTGTTTGAATTTTAAAATATCCCCATAAGTTAATAGACATACCTACTACAGTCAGGTTTCCCACATGCAGCCATGGGAAAGTTATCTGTGAAAAGAGAAAAAGACTTATTGCTATGTTTTAACTATGGGGTCGCTTTGCTCGCGAACCGGTTGCACATTTATCTGTCAGCAGGCAAGTTGGTTGCAATACACGGCAGACGCAGAGACCAATATGAAATTAAGCACATGCTATTTATTTACACAAACAACATTCTCACATTGTCAGAGCATTAACATGATGTGTGCTTCCCCAGCCAGACCCTACTCTAGACTAATATTTACATGGTAGCTCGCGCTACATAGCTATTGGGTCTTACAGTCACATGGTCAATCTGCTCACAGTCTCTTAAAGGTGTATTACACCTCAGGTTACCACACTTACATTTATATTGTGCTTTTCACAACCACTGGACATCTCAAAGGCAATCAAACCTGGGAGTTTGGACAACTTTGGTTGCCTAGTCTGGCCATTATGCTCCAGCCATCAAGGGTATGGTGCAGTCTTGATGGACAAACTGGTCTTTTCCTGCCTAACAATTTTATACGTTCGCATTGGCTTGTATCTGGCAGGTTTTTTTAATATACTTAATTTACATGCAGTTTGTAACTGTTTTGATTATATGTGTCAGCTGTGGCTCAGTTGGTATCACTTTCGCCTCTGAGTCACAATGTTCTGGATTCAGGTCTCAAGTCCAGGACTTGAGCACAATCATCAAAGCAAACACTCCTGCGCAGTACTGAGGGAGTGCTACATTGTCAGAGGTACTGTCTTTCAGATGAGATGTTAAACCAAGGCCCTGTCTGCCCTATTAGGTGGATGTAAAAGATCCCATGGCACTGCTTCAAAGAAAAGCAGGGGATTTATCCCAGGAACCTGTCCAATATTTATCCCTCCATCAATATCACAGAAA
Source organism: Cetorhinus maximus (assembly GCF_964194155.1). Classification (NCBI taxonomy): domain Eukaryota; kingdom Metazoa; phylum Chordata; class Chondrichthyes; order Lamniformes; family Cetorhinidae; genus Cetorhinus; species Cetorhinus maximus. The sequence goes on along the minus strand of NC_135884.1, from coordinate 13,800,762 downwards.
ACAGATTATCTGGTTATTATTACGTTGCTGTTTGCAGAGTTTGCTGTGTGAAAATTGGCTGTCGTGCTCCCTACATTAGCAACAGTGACCACACTTCTAGAGTACTCCATCGACTGTAAAGCTCTTTGTGGTGCCTGGTGATCAAGTGAAAAGTGTTATATTCAAGCAAGTTTTGCCTTTTTATGTTCTGTGTTTGAGTTACATGCAGGTGGAATAAAGTTGTTGCAAGGGAGATGGAAGCATTTTAGAGCGCTGTAGCTGAAGGGTGAATAAAGGCAAGAGTGACATTAGATCCGGAGTAATATTGTGTACCATTTATTATTTTGGCATTAGATTATTAGAAAATATATCATACAGTGTAGTAAAATTTTGCAAACAATTTATAAAATCGGAAGAGCTGAATGGCATTTTTATTGGATTCCGTTTCAAATAAGAGCTGCAAAGAAACACGATGGGAAATATGACAGCCATTTTATCCAGCCTTACGGTCACTGTGGGCATAGTATTGATATCTCAGGGATGGAGAGGTGGAGGCCCATGGGTACACCGTTAAATATAGTAACACATCTTGGAAAGATTACCGCTCGTGCCTCAGTGAGAATGGAGCTGTAATTGTCTGCATGTGAGATTGTGATAATATGCAAGGACAGCGTCTATCTGATCTTCACTGCACATGTTTCCAATCTGTGCACTTAAGGCTTAAGTATTATCAGAGGGCCAGTCTTGGTCTCAAAGGGTAAATTATATGGCAAACCTTCAATTTGGTGCTTACTTTATTTGTTTCAAATTTGAGAATCTAAACTATAAATATTAACAGGGCTGTGATTGCTACACTGCGATGTTCTCCGTCAGACTTAGTTTCCAAAATCTGACTGGTGTAAAAAACCCCCGGTCACACGGCCGCATCCGGTTAATGCTACAAGCCGTACAAAGTACTTGAGCTCATTTATTGCTTTTTAATGAAAAATCAGTGGTTTTTCACTACACGGATCATACCTTGGGCATGGTGGGACTGCACTGGACAGTGGAGAATATCTGGGTCGGTTATAGTTTCCACTGCCCCAAAATGTTCGGTTATCCTGCAAGGTATTCCTCTGCTCCAAGCGTGCAGCTTAATTGTTCACTTCCGGCCATCCGCGAGCAAGGCAAGAGCAGCTTCAAAGGCACAATCCCATGTAATGAAAGGAAGCAGGGAATCAGCAAACTGATGGCCAAGCAACGCTCGGCATCACACCCCAACTCCCCTCAGACTCCTGTGAGCTGTAACCGAGGCATCAGGGTCAACAGAACTATTTGGAGAGCACTCCTAATACTTAGTTTTGTTACACAGAGGTTCGGAGCTGTACACTGTGCAAAGTGACTTTACTCATTCAGTTTGCTGTTTGACTTATTTATTTGAAAATCGTTTCGCGTTTCAGCTAAGCGTGGTCAACTTTCAAGGACTGCATGGGAGTTTGCAAGCAAACATTAGTTTTACCACAGTGTTATTTGCCCTAGTCACTCTGTTTAACTAGATCAGCTGGAAGTAGTGCTCAAAGTCCAGAGGTGATGTGAACCTGAGCAAATTTCAAAAAGCACCGATCAAGTGATCCGTTATTATTAAAATTGAATGGGCCATTGTTTGGCAAGTGGTGACGAGCACATCACTGTGCAATAGTGAAATGTGGCAAACAAGAGTCTACTTCAATTCTGAGCAAGAGCATCATAATTAACGCATGGCCTTCCTGGGTTAGCAAACGATTCTCACTCATATCTCCCTACCCATGTCAGGTTTCTTATTGCTTATTCTCTGGTTGCTTGTTCCTCGTGATCTTATTACCAGGAGGGGGTAATACCATAGATCCCAGTGCATCAGCCAAGTTGCTTTCAGAAATAGCCCCTCTCAGATTAATAGATCCACAAAATAGTTGGGGCAAGTGTTGGAAAATGAAAAATAACCAGCTGGTCTTCTAAATGGTCGTGGAGATCTGTAAGTGAACATAAGGTAACAATTGAAATAAACATCAGATTCAATCTCATGGCTTTTGTATGTAGGGGAGAAAGAATCATGATTTTCTGGAGTGTCTTACTAAATAGTTCAGAAGTATCTCACAGCATTTGACATAAAATGAAGTGCTTGAAGTGCAGTGACTGGTACATAGATGCACAAAATGGCTGGGGCCTCCAATTGGAAAAGTGAAGGCAGCTGGTGAGCGCCCTCTGCCTTTTGGCTAACCGATGTCCACACCAGCAGAGATGGAAACCTCCTTTGGAAAGATATTTTTTTTACAGTGTGGCAAATGGACTAAGTGGATAGCTCGTTCAGAGAAGTGGCACGTGTGTGAAGGGCCAATGTACCTCCTTCCGTGCTGTGCATGTGATTTAAAAAATCCTATAACCACAACCTGAAGATGAGCAAGGGAACTTTCTTGGCCAACAAACCTCCCTCAAGCTACACAATCGCTGAGATATATTATCTGGTCGTTTGCTGTTTGTAGAAACTTGCTGTGTGCCAGTTGACTGCAATATAAGAGGAAAACACAGGAAAAAAATGATTCATTAAGGGCTGCTTTGGAATACCTGAAAGGCACAAAAGTTACTTTATCAATCATCACTCTTTCTTTCTTTCACAAGTTACTGATTGAACAGTTAAATCTAACCTCCCGAGAATATTATCAGTCAGATATATACAGTGCTGCTCCATCACATATCAAAGTCAGGCTTTAACAGAATTCTAACTACATGGTTTGACAACACAACAAAGCATCTGTACAGGCCCAGTCATCAATAAACTCTGACATGCATGAAATGCTGTCTTAAGAGTTTAACAAATCTCCAACAACATGTACACGAAAGTCTTGAGCTTCAGTTTCCACAACCTTCTTGTATTGGGTTTCAGCCCAAAGCTAAGGTGTAACAGAAAGGACTTATAAAGCCATACATCAAGCATCCGACACTGAACCCAAGAAAATGTGTTCGTTGCAGCTGAAATGCAGCCAGGAAATGCAGAATAAACCTGCCAATACTCAACACACAGTGTGTGTGACTCTGCCAATCTTCTAAGGCTTGGAGGACCTCCTCCAGGCCCTGCATGACCTTGAATTACCGGGCTGCCTGTGGGACTCAGGCCAAAGCAAGTTATCTAAAACCTACAAATATAGATGAAAATTACGCAGGAAAATACCTAGTGCTCCATCCAAACTGTCTCACACACATCTTAATTATACATACCAACTCATGCATTCAACGCCCCATCCTGTAATCTCCAGGGAGAGGTGAAAATAAGATTAAAATCCCAATCAATTAGGGAAAAATATCTGGAAAATTCCTTTTCAATCCCCTTTGGCCAATTGGAACTTCCGTCTTAAAGACCACCCTGGCCCTAACAAATGGTGCAAGGTACCACCTACCTGTCTTCTCTGGCTTTGTGTGGCTCTTGAAGTATTATTGCGATTCTTGTTCCCTCTGTGAGAGGAATATAGCTACATAGAGAAATGACTTAAGTCTGAATGATGGGAGCTGCCTTCATGGTCAAAAGACACCACTAACTAGGTGTTTGGGGGAAAAACAACCCCACATGGTGATAGCAATGATCAGAGTCACATTCTTTCATCTTCGGGTATTAACCTAATTTTGAAACGCCATTTTTTAATGTTAAAGGCAATAATGCAAATTGTCAGTATTGCTTCTATATCTCAGACTGAGATGAAGAGAAATTTTTTCACTCAGAAGGTTGTGAATCATTGAAATTCTCTATCCTTGAGGGCTATGGTTACTCAGTCGATGAGTATATTCAAAATTGAGACTGGTAGATTTTTCAGACACTAAGGGCCAAATTTTCATCGAGGTGGAAGGGCTCTGCACCTTAGCCCTGACCCGAGCCTGGCACCCACCATTTTCACCGAGTGCTGGGGAGGGGGGTGGGGAAATTGGAGCAGACGTATTTCCTACATCCGCAGTTCGCGGAGTCAACGGCACAGATGCCTTCAATCAGAAGCAATTCTCATCATCGAAGTTTCTGAAACACGACTCGTGGGGTTTATCAACTTGTGGAAAAGGTCAAAACCTGCCAGAGTTCTTAGGAGAGGTCAAGTACCATCTTTTGAGAGGTCAAGTACCCCTTTGGGGTTGTTAGATTAGACATGAATGTGTGTAAAAAGTGAATAAGGTCTGTGAAGCTGTCAAGTAATTTAAATTCCCTGTTCTTTAAACTTGGAAAAAAAAAGCAACCTGCAGTTAAAAAAATATGCGCTTACAATTTCAATAGATGTTTATTGACATAAGCCTGAAGGCTTTCATTAAAATATTACTGCTGTTTGACTGCTTCCACAACCCATCTTTATCACAATGGGGTCCTTGTAAATTCACAGTTTGATTGACAACTCTAAATAGTTATAAAGGATTATATGGGGCTACGAATGTAGATGTTTCTTTTCATGAAGAATTAAGTTTTTGAATAGGATTTAAATGTATTGAATGGGCTTTTATCAATGAGAGTGCTTTTTTAATATACTGGAGCCTGTAATAGATAGTTAGAACTTTATTTTATTTAATCTCAGCAGGCTCCTGAGGTCTGCTTATGGTGGATACTCGAGTTGATATGAAGGGCTTAAGTGCAATGGGTGGTGGGTGCGAGGGCATGGATTATCATCATTTGGCTTAAGGGCTATGAGAATGTATGGGGACATGGGTTGGCACTAAGCTGGTATGGAGGCTATGAGGGGCCATGTGGGTAGCAGAGGGGCATATGTTTGCATGAAGGCTATGAGAGGCCATGGGAGATGGGGAGAAGGTCATAGTTGGCATGGAAGGTATGAGGGGCCATGGGGTGGGTAAAGGGGCATATGTTGGCAGGGAGAGTATGAGGGGCCATGGGATGGATAGAGGGGCATATGTTGGCAGGGAGAGTATGTGGAGCCATGGGGGTGGGCAGAGGGGTATAGGCTGACATTGACCCCATGAGAATCGAGGGGTATGGGGAATGGGTGGAAAAGTGGAGTTGAGGGAGAAGCTCAGCTATGACTGTATTGAATGGCAGAGCATGGGCTCGAGGGGCCTACTCCTGCTCCTATTTCCTGTGTCCTCACATATAAAAGCAGGCGGGAAGTACCATCAAACACATCAATGCCCACCCTACCCATGCAATGCTCAACCTTGTGCAGTATCCCTCACAAAATGCTAGTAATGACATATGCTGAAAGAGGCAATACAAAGCTGCCTGACAAAGGAAACCAGGTTTAAAACAAGCTCAGGAAACTTGAGTGTGTTAACGATACTTGAGCAGAGCTAAACAATATTTCGCGTTCAACTCGCACCCTGTTGAAGTAACTTTGACCCTTTAAACGGGAGACAGATTCCTTCACCACTTTCTCATTCCACATTCAAATCTTCTCTCTGATTATGTATTTTTTTTTAAAAAAACACACAATTCTTGAAATGGTAATGCACTGGCACCTGAATCCGCAAGAGGAGAAAGATACCAGCTTGCCTGCTTTGCATCATCAAAAGCAGTTAGCAACCAGCAAATATAAAAAGCTGCACATCTTCATGGCAACGCCAAGCACACGACTCCACAGAAATGAATATAAACTCAATTCCATCTGCCTCAAGCACCCACTCTTCAAATCCATCCTCAGTATGCTTCAAAGCTTGCTATGTCCAGGCTGAATCAGAGAACAGACATCAGGTTGCATTGCATGTTCAGAATGATAACTACCCCAGCAGGGTCCTTTAGTTAGAACACTTCATGTTGCTAAAAGGCACTGTTTCACTCCCACCTCTCCCTTTTCAAAGCTTCACCTCAATTGTTAGGAAGCAAAAACGTGAACCTTTGAACTGAAAGCTGTCCAAATATTACACCTACTACCTGTACAAATAGACAAACACCTTGAATGCTCCGACTTTAAAGGCTTAAAAAGAGATCCCGATACATAATGAGACAAAGTGCCCTCTGGAGTTGGAATCCAAATCATTTCATGGTTTATTCATTAAAGAAACCTTTGAGTTCCTTGCATATGCATCAGTGTTTCCTACGCAGTGTTTAAACCTGACATCAAGTCAGAGGCTAATTGCCTCTTAAGAAAGACTATTTGAACTTGGGTTGCATGCTTAAATAGCTGCAGGTGATGCAACTGTCAATGGCGGCCATTTCCAAAGGTCAAGGGGTAGCAGCCTTCATGGGCTTGGGGAGGGGACAAGTTAGTTGAGAGATATTTCTTCTGTGGAATGCGGTGACCAACAGCCATCCCACGATTGCCCAAGTGCACCTGGAACAAGTCAGATCTTGCTATTTTGCCCTGAAGTCAGAATGGAAAGTAGTCCCTGCATGGGTATAAAAGCACTTTAAATAAATCTTTGCATGAGGCGTTCTGGATAGTAACAGTCGCTGGAACCACAGATCAAGGAATATGACCGTGAAATGAGAGTTTGTGGCTGTCAGGTAGCATTTAGCTGTGTCCATTTTGTATCTCACGTTGGCCAAATCATCCTTCTGGATGATTTTCTGAACACTAAGGGTATTCAGCATTTTCCCTCTCTTTTCTTTCTTTCCCATTTAATTCAGTCTTAAAACTTTATTCACTGTTCTGCAAATGAGACAAACAACCAATCAGCTCCAAGGGTTCTATTGCTGCCACTTTCTGAGTGGGCGTTCGACTTTGCAAATGTTATTATGGCACATGTCAATGCACCTTTTACTTTTCCCTCTGAGGAGTTTGCTTCCACCACGGGTTTCAATTGTCAATTTGGCACCTGTGAGAAGATAAAAGATCCAGTGTGTTTATTTGCACTCCCAACTTCAAAAACACTTCAAGCAAGTCTGCCCCAAATCAGAAATCCGCTCATTTTAAGGGATGGTTCTTAAGTAAACAGAAAAATTTTCATTTTCTTTTTTAAAATTAGATAAAGGGGGGTTTTTCCACCTTATGAACATACTTGGATAAGGAGTTAAACTCCTGCTGCAGTTTTCTGATTAATAAGCAGCATCACTAGAACAGCAAACAGAGGCAGTTTGCGATTTTAAAACAAGTGGCCTCAGGGATGTGGGACCATCGTTTATCACCCATCCCTAACTTCCCTTGTTCAGAGGGCATTTTAAGAGTCAACCACATTGCTGTGGGTCTGGAGTCACATGTAGGCCAGACCAGGTAAGGGTGGCAGATTTCCTTCCCTAAAGGACATTAGTGAACCAGATGGGTTTTTATGACAATTATTTCATAGTCATCAATAGGCTTTTAATTCGAGATTTTTTGTTGACATCAAACGTCACCATCTACTGTGGTGAGATTCAAACCCAGGTCCCCAGAATAGTACCCCAGGTCTCTAGAATACCAGTCCAGTGACAATACCACTACACCACTAGACCCACTACAAACCCTGTTCCATAGCCACTCTCTCTATCCTTCTCCCTTGCAAAAGCCTAAGGCTAAATGAACCTAACCGTTCACAACATTGGTCTTGCCCTTGGTCCCAGGATGATCTTCCTACCGCATATCCACTCTATTATTAAGACCGCATACTTCCACCTCTGTAACATCACCCAACACTGCCCCTGCCTCAATTCATCTGCTGCTGAAACACTTAACTATGCCTCTAAACTTGACTATCCCAATCCTCTACTGACCAGCCACCCACCTTCCACACTGCATAAACTTCAGCTCAGACAAAGCCCTGCTGCCCATATCCTAACTCGCACCAAATCCCACTCACCCCTGTGCTTCTGACCTACAATGGCTCCTGCCTCAACTTTACTGTTCTCGTTCTTGTTTTCAAATCTCTCCAGAGCCTTTCCCCTCCTTATTTCTTTAGCTTCCTCCATCCCTACAATCCTTCAACTTATCTGCCTTCCTCTAATTTTAGTCTCTTGCTAATCCTCAATTTTAATTGCTCTACCATTGGTGGCCTTGCCTCCAGCTGTCTAGGTCCTAAAGTCTGGAATTCCGTCCCAAAACCTCTCGGCCTCTCTAACTCTCTCTCCAAGAGATGCTCCTTAAAACTTACTTCTTTGATCAAGTATTTAGTCATCTGTCCAAATTTCTCTACGGGGCTCGACATCAAATTTTGTCTGTTAAAACTTCTCAGAAGTGCCTTGCTACGTTAAAGGCCCCATCTAAATGCAAATTGTTGCTGTTATCAAGCATTAATGGTGGATCCTCCTATGTGCATTTGTATTTCTTCCCCTGGTAATTGTTGTATATTTCACATCTCAGATTTATGCAGCGATGACACTTGTTTCTATGTGTGTAACAGGTTTTATTCACAGTGCTTTGTAATGTCTGCTCCATGCTTCAGCAGCTCTTTCTACAGTTTATTTACTTTTCCTTGAGTCCACACCCAGACTTAATCCATCAAGCACAGTGAGCATCAATTGTAAACAGATGCATAATCAAACACAGAACAATTGAACAGCACAGCAACACCAATTTTGGAACTGCAATACAGTTTTCCGAGATCAGCATCAGACATTTCCTCATAATTGGGTAGACTCTTCTTCTGTTCCCTTCATGTGATGACAAGGTTGAAACCCATGGAGGGAAGGGTAGGAACAAATTACTGATTAGTAAAGAAACAGATCCAATGTAGTAGTTACACTGGACAAACCCACAAACACCAACTTTACAACAGCTTGCATGCATCAGAAATTACTGAGTCTGGTGATCCTCCCAAAGGAAGTACACATATCCTGCAGTTCAGTTTCACACAACCTTAATGTCCCAGTTTTGAAAGCACTACAACCTTTTAAGGGGATATCATGCTCTTGGTGTCGCTTTTCCCTACAAGTCATGTTTCCCTGCAGAAATTCTGATTGCTATAGGAACACAGTGTACTGTCCATTTCAATTAAAAAGTGCCATCATGTTCTACATGGTTGAATAGACTGCAACAAGAAGAAAATTTAGAAGAATTGTTTTCCTGCCCAGAATGAATATGTGTGGACAAGACTTCCAAGCTATTAATGCCCAGTCAGTTCATTCATTTAATGAAGAGCTGGGGAGATTTCAGAATATTCAGAATGAGTATATTCCTACTATAAAGAAACATTCTAAGGGGAGGACCCACCATCTGTGGTTAACTAAAGAAGTTAAGGAAAGCATCAAATGTAAGGCAAAGGCATATAACTGCTCAAAGATGAGTGGCAGGGCAGACGATTGGTCAGAACATAAAGAACAGCAGAGAATGACTAAAAGGTTAACCATGAGAAATAAATTAAGGTATGAGAGGAAGCTAGCTAGAAATGTAAAAACGGACAGCATGAGTTTCTACAAGTATTTAAAAAGGAAAAGAGTAAGTAAAGTGAGTGTTGGTCCTCTAGAGAGTGACAGTGGAGAGTTAATGGTAGATAATAAGGAAATGGTGGAAGAAATGAACAAATTTTTTTGTTTCTATGTTCACTATAGAGGATACAAAAAACATTCCAGTAACAGCTGTAAATCAGGAAGTGGAAGGGAAAGAGGAACTTGCTGAAATTGCAATCACTAGGGAAGCGGTGCTGAGAAAACTGATGGGGCTGAATTGTCCCCCCGTCGGGGGGGAAGTTGATGGGCGGGCACGTATGGGCACGCTTCCGATCGGCGCCCCCGATCAGAGGCGCGGGACATCTTACGTGGGTGGGCCAATTACGGCCCGCCCAGCGTGACGTCCGCACGGAAGTGCTATGCACTCCCTGTGAGGGCGGGAATCCCAAAATCGAGAGTGCGCTCTTTCACGCATGTGCACGAAAGAGCGCACTCGTCTCCCTGAAGCTAAGTGCTGCCTCAGGGAGATCGGCTTGAAATGTGAAAAAGCTCAAAATAGAAAAATAAAATTTCCCTAACATGTCCTCTCATGTGACAACATCACACGAGTTGGCACATGTTCATAATTTCCAAAAAAACTTTATTAAAATTTTTAAAACCCTACATGAAACCTCATCCCGCCCGTGGATGAGGTTTCATGCTTTTTCTAGTTCCCGCCGGGGCTCCTGGCCTGCCTGCCAACCTTAAGGTTGGACGGGCAGGTCCACTAATTACTTTAATTGCTCTGTCAATGGCCTCAGTTGGCTATTAACAGGTCAGCAGGCGCACAGCTGATTTTGCTGTGCCCCCGCCTTCCAGAAAATTTAAATGGGGCGCAGTGACATCGGGAGTGCCGCCCGACGTCATCCCGCGTCACTTTACGTGTCGGCGAGCAGGCCCCGCCCCCGCTTGCCGACGGGAGAATCCAGCCCATGGCGCTGTGGGCTGGCAGGTCTCTGGGCCTACATGAACTTCACCCTAGGGTCCTAAAAGAGGTGGCTAATGAGGTAATAGATGTGCTGGTGTTAATTTTCCAAAATTCACTAGATTCTGGAGAGGTTCCATTAGACTGGAAAGTAGCAAATATAACACCTCTACTCAAGAAGGGAGGGAGGCAGAAAACAGGAAACTATAGGCCAGTTAGCTTGGTGTCTATCGTGGGTAAGCTGTTCGAATTGACCATTAAGGAGGTTATAGCTGGGTGCTTAGAAAAGCTCAAGGTAGCCAGGAAGAGTCAGCATGGTTTTGTGAAAGGGAATTCACGTTTAACCAATTTATTGGAGTTTTTTGAAGGAGTAACATGCACTGTGGATAAAGGGGAGCCTGTAGATGTACTGTACTTGGATTTCCAGAAGGCATCTGATATGGTGCCACAGGAGCAATTAAGATCAGGGACAGTGAAGAGGCTTAGAGCTGAGGGATCTCAGATATCTTGGAGGCTTGTGGGGCTGTCAGAGATTACAGAGATAGGGAGGGACAAAGCCATGAAGGCATTTGAAAACAAGGTTGAGAGTTTTAAATTTAAGGCCAAATGTCCCAGAGACTAGCAGATCATATCAAACAGCATGTCCCTTCTGCTGTTCGCAACAGGCACGGTACAGACCGTACCCAGCCAGCTAGTGCTTTCAAAACTCAAAACAGTGTCCAACATTAGATGTGATTCCACCATTGGACAACATTTACTAAATATTCCTCAGCATGCTAAAAATTATGCTTATTACCAATTTTAGATTGTCAGTCGAGCTTGCAGTTTGGCACTTCCGCATGTACTGGAGGCTACACATATTAATACACAGGGCCCTGTTCTTTGCAGACAGAAAGAACACGTACATACATTGCGCCTATTTCCGCTAAACAAAATAAGCGATAGCCATTTGCTGATTCATTCCTCAAGGCAATGCCTTGACCAATCCAAGTCAAGTTGCCTGGTTTAAACTTCAAGCAGTGCTTGGCTGTTAACTGTCAGTCACCATTAACTGGTGCATTCTCCTTGACAAAGCCTTTATCAATCAGAGTCCACTTGCAACCAATCAGCACTCTCTTCTCATACAGCATGAAGTTGTTGCTTCCACTGACATTAGTGTTCTTGTGATCGTCCTGATGAGTGCAAGATGAAAAGCTCCGACAAAATGTCTTTTTTCAGCAATACCGAAGCAAGGGTGTCGGATGAGGTTACGGAGGTGGAAGTAAGTAACCTTAGTGATAGCGCAGAAACGTGGTCAGAAGCCCATCTCAGGGCCACATGCAATATCACAAGTTGCAAGAAGTCTGGCTTAGCCAATGTTGCCAGGGAGAATGTAGTGTCACTGAGCAGGGAACAGAGTTTGTGGCAGTGGCTGAAATCGATGGCTTTGTTTTTCCCTGTACCTGATTGCAGGAAATTTCTTCTCATCCAGTACTGAACATCAGATAAGCAGACTGAATTTCGAGACAGTGGAGGAGTCGAGAGAGATGGTGGTGAGGTAGAGCTGAGTGCCGTCAGCATACATGTGGAAACTATCACTGTATTTTTGGATGATGTCTCCCAGGGGCAGCAGAAATATTAAGGGGCCAAGAGGAGATCCTTGGGGGACACCAGAGGTACCTGTGCAGGAGCAGGAAGAGAAACCATTGCAGATGATCCTCTGGCTATGACTGGATAGAAAACAATGGAACCGGGTGAGAGCAACAATAGAGAGATGTCGGAGGACAATGGTGTAGTCAATCATGTCAAAGTCTGCATGCAGCTCAAGAAGGATGAGGAGGGATAGCTTACCTTTGTCACTGTCACGTAGGATGTTATTTGTGACTCTAATACGGTACTGTGACAGGGCTGGTAACGAGATTGGAGGGATTCAAACCTGGAGTTACAGCTAAAGATGGTCCTGAATTTGGGAGGCTACATGTTCAAGGACTTTAGAGAGGAAAGGGAAATCAGAGATTGAGTGGTATTGCAAAGATGAAGGATTCAATGGTTGTTTTTTTTTGGAGGAGCTGGTACCTGAGGAGAGAGAATTATTAACCATATCAACTTACATGTGAGACAGGAAGGGAAGTTGGGTCACTTGCAGTTTAATGGGACTAAGGTTGAGGGAGCAAGATGGGTCTCATGGGCGGGATGACCTTGGAGGGGGCAAGAGGGGAGATCGGAGAGAAATTGGAGAAAGATATGAGGTGAGAAACTAGACGAATCAAAAGGAAAAGAGCTAGAAAATCTGTAGCTGCAGAAATGTTGGGCAGGGTTTTTAGTTTGTCGGGTGCGCCCGATCAGTGGGCCTGGGAACGGCCAGGGAATGGACCCCTGACCGCCATCGGCCCCCAACCGCGATTCCACACTGGCTGGCCAATTAACAGCCAGCCAACGTGAAACACGCATTGAAAGGCCCAGTGCTGCTGGGAGGAGAGCGAGCGCTGAAGTCGGCGCGGGTGCAGGGGGAGCGCAGAATGAAATCTCCCTGAAGGCAGAGAGCTGCCTCACGGAGCTGAAGAATTTTAAATGCAATAAAAACAGATTTTAAATTCCGGAAAAAACGCCCTGAACATATAACAGGTGAAAATTTTGTCCATACATTTTTATTTTTTGTTTTATTTAATTACAGAAATCTCATCCCGTCCGTGGATGAGGCTTCCTGAAAAATGCAAAGGCCGCCTGGCCGATTCGCCCGCCCGCCCACGGTAAGGTTGGACGGGCAACGAAAATTCTCCATTAAGTACAACTTTAATGCCCTTACCAGGCCTCTTAATTGTCGGCGGGCACGCTTCCAACTCTCGCACGCGCCCGCCAACCGAAATATCGCGCGAGTGCACAATGGCGTCGGGATGCTCGCCCGACATCATCACGCGCTATTTCACGCTCGAGTGAGTCGGGCGCACGCCCACATGCCAAGCGAAAAATTCTGCCCATTGTGGTAATGGAAGGCCAAAGGCTTTGACAGTTAGGATTTTGAAAATGTAGTTGGAAGTGATTTGAGGCAGAGTGTTTTCCATCGGGGGAGGGGGTAAGAAGGGAATAGGATTGAGAGAGAAAAGAAGGATGAGGGTGGTGAGTCACTAATGAAATTTAGTGAGAGACACGTTTATCTGTGCTTCTTCTGATGTGAGAAGTAAGGTCATACAAAATACAAGGTCAAGGGGGTGGTGTGAATAGGGGTTGGAATTTATATGGAAGAAGAGACTAAGGGAGGATCGGAGAGACGTAAACGGTGAGCAGTGAGTGCAATGAAGAGAGAGAGCATGATGAGTTGAACTGGAGTTTGAATTCACTGAAAACAAAACACATAAGAAAATCTCACCGGATTCCCCCAATAGTTTCATGGGCAAGGCCTCATACTGTGCGGCACCAAACCATGACAACCACCAGCTTCAAGGCTCAATTCTTGATCGATGCTTCAGAATTGGCCTCAGCTCCCCTTTGCCTAGGAGAGGAAAAATCAACCTGCTTTTTGTTCCGAACTGTTAAGAAAATCACCCTCTTAGAAAGTGCGCTTGTGAATGTTGGGTATAAACAGCATTGGGCTCAGTTGGCAGTGTCCTCATGAGCTGAAGGCACTCAATGTTTAGACTTCCCTATGAAGAATGAACACTTGGCTGAAAGGTGGAATTATTCCCCAGCTTAAAGCAATGTCTTCAGAAGAAGGAATTGGGTGGAAAAAAATTCTCGTTTCTTTGAGTTATTAATTAAATATAATGCTACTCAAGATGATAGGTAAGGTCCAAAATGGTCAACATTATTCACAGGCATCATGTTTGCAACCATTAATTTTTGAAGTAGTATTTTTTTTTTAGATTCATTCTTGAAAATGTGGGTGTCACTGGCTAGGCCAGCATTTATTGCCCGTCCACAACTGCCCTTGAGAAGGTGGTGGTGAGCTGCCTTCTTGAATCGCTGCAGTCCAGGTGGTGTAGGCACACCCACGTTGTTGTTAGGGAACGAGTTCCAGGATTTTGAACAGGGAGTGGTGATATAGTTCTAAGTCAGAATGGTGTGTGACTTGGAGGAGAACCTGTGGTTACCTGTGTTCCCATGCACCTGCTACCCTTATCTTTCTAAGGGATATAGGTCATGGATTTGGGGGTGCTATTGACTCAGTTGGTAGTACACTTCCCTCTGAATCACCAGACAAAGTTCCTCTCCAGGGCTTCTGCACAAAAATCAAAGCTGGCACTCCAGTGCAATATTGAGGGAAGATTGCACAATCAAAGGTTCTGTCTTTCAGTTGAGATGATAAACCAAGGCCCCATCTATCTGCTTGGATGGATGTAAAAGATCCCATGAGACTATTTTGAAGGAGAGCAGGGGAGTTCTCCTTGGTGTCCTGGCCAGTGTTTATCCCTCAATCAATATCACAAAATCTAGGTTATCTGGTCATTATCATTTTCCTTTTCTTAGGCGGTCACTCAGGATCAAGGATGACTTGCTCCCACTTGGGTTCAATAGGTTCTGAGATGGCTGATAAGTCCAATATGTGAGCTGCAGACTCTGCCATGTGCAGGGCAGCTGCTGCTTGAAGGGGTGGGTAGATGGGTTATTTGGAGATTTGTGCACTCCCTCCTACGTCTCGACTTTACCTCTGAACATTCCCGATGAAGTCCCTCAATGGGTTTGGCCTCTTCCCGGGTGAGCCTTCTCTATTTTGGTCAGTCACAAGCCAGGGACTCCCATGAGTCGGCGGGAATGTTTGACCTCTTCAGGGGCGTTTTGCGGACACCCATAAAGTGTTGCCGCTATCCTCCTGGGAATCTCCTGCCATGACCAAGATCCGAGTAGAGCAGTTGTTTCAGGAGTCTGCTGTCCATACGATTGACATGACCCACTCAGCAGAGTTGGTTTTGAGTAATTAGCACCTCAAATGTTGGACGTGTTGGCTTGGGAGAGGACGCTACTGTTGGACCGTCTTTCTTACCACTGGACTCGGAGCATCTTGCGAAGGCACTGCTCTCCAGTGCTTTGAGGTGCCTGCTTTAGGTTGTCCAAGTGCCTGAGCGTAGCAATCACTGCTGCCCAGTAAACCATGATTTTAATCTCGGGTTTGAGATCCTGGTCCTAAATACTCTTTCCCTCAGTTGGAAGTGGTGATGAATTTCATCATCAATGTCTGCCTTCATTGAGAGGGGGCCCTCAAGATATGGAAAATGGTCCACATTTTGCAGGATCCCACGTTGACCTTAATCAATGGCGGAGTCGGGGGGAGCTGTTGTGTTGTGGGAGCTGGTTGAAAGAGGACCTTAGTTTTCCGGGTAAGACTCACAGGCCGGGACTTTCCGCTTTGGGCCTAAGTCCTGTGGTGGGGCCAGGAGCGAGAGTGTTTCCCGCCGCGGAGCCCAATGGGAAATCGCGCCAAATCGCGTGATGCTGGGCTCATTAACTATGCAGCCGGGGGTTTCCTGACATTTTATGTGGAGTGGCGAGTAGGATGTCATGCGTCCCGCCGTCATATCCGGGAGCCATATTTAAAAGGCGCCCATATAGCTGCTGCTCGAGGGTCCACGGTCCTGGATCTGCAGCTGGAGGGTCCATGTGATAGATGCTCTGCCCACACACTGCTGCACATGGTCTGCCAGGGTCCACAGTTGCTGGAGGCCTCCATCTCTTCCACTCTCCACGAGCTGTCCCAAGCCTTCATCCTGACATATGCACACTGTGCTGGTCCAGATGTGTTCCAGACCGGCATGAAATCTCGCTAGTGGGGGTGGATGATTGGACAGCGGGGGGAAAGTGCCAGTCGGATGTTCATTAGCATCCAGACAATGGGATGCTAAAAGGCTTCCCAATGGCCTCTGGTGGAAGCGGTGACCGGCCACAACAGCTGGGACCGCAAGTCCCCACCGTCGGGAAACGGATTTCACAGTTCCCGTGGAATAGTCCACCCCCATCTGCCATGCCTCCCACCAGGACTGGTGGGGAGGTGAGGTGGGGGATGTTTCCATCCATGGTCTCACACACTTTGGAGAGGCAGTTGACAATGACCTGGAGCTCAGTTTCTAAGTAAGCACACATAGGAGCATCTTCTGCACACTGACACTCCATTACTGAGGTTGGAGCAATTTGATGAGCGCAAATTGGCTGCCACATTTCCTACATTACAGCAGTGGCTACACTTAAAAAATGCTTCATTGGCTGTCAAGCACTTTGAAATATCCAGTGGTTGTTAAAAGCACTATAGAAATAAAAGGTTTTCTTTGCTTTTTTGACAAGTTGCTGCAGTCCATCTTGTAAATGGTACACACTGCTGACTCTGTGGGCGGAATTTTCCCAACATGATAGATGGGATGTGAAGGTCTCAGTGAGAGAATGAGTGTTGATATGTGTCCCCCGCTAATGGTTGCGTGAGATCCCTGAAGAGAGCAGCCATTCAAGTGCATGATGCCATGGTAAGAGTTTGATATTGGAGGCAGTTGAAAGATGACTGACCCTGGTGGAGGGGATGAGATCATTCCTCCTCTTCCTGCACTGGGTGGCATTTTGGGCGCGGGTGCCAGTCACGCTGACCTTCTCCGTGACAGCCTCCCAGGCTGCTGTGCTTCTTGCAGCCACCCCTTGGATAGAGCACTTGCCGGTGCACCTGCACCCCTCTGATCAAGGCCTGGAGGGCCTGATGGGTGAAGCGGGGGGGCTGCCTTCTTCTTCAGGCTCTCGGCCTTCTTCGTCTGCCTGCCAGACATCTCTGATGGGCTGGAGAGAGTGAGATTGTCTATTGGACTGGCCTTAAATTATGGCGCCAAGACCTTTGAACCCGCCAGCTGATGGCAGCTACACGAATCAATTCCCAACCCGCCAAGTGATTTGGACCGATAGGCGCCTTTACATAATCAATGAGGCTCCAAGCGCAGAATCGGGCATGAGTTCCCACCATTCTGTACAGTGGGGTGGGCGCTGCCAAAATCGCCCGCCACTGCACTTAGTCTCACTTATGGAAAATTCTACCCTATATGTCTGTGATGGAGGGAGTGAATGTTTAAGGTAGTGGATGGGATACTAATGAAGTGGGCTGCTTTGTCCTGGGTAGCCTCGAGCTTCTTGAGCGTTGTTGAAGCTGCATTCATGCATGTATTCCATCACACTCCTCACTTGTGCCTTGTAGATGGTGGACAGACTTTGACAAGTCAAGAGGTGAGTCACTCGCTGCACAGTACCTGGCCTCTGACCTGTCCTTGTAGCCACAGAATGTATATGGCTGGTCCAGTTAAGTTTCTGGTCAATGGTAACCCTCAGCATGTTGAGGGTAGGGGCATGATGGTAATGCCATTGATCATCAAGGGGAGGTGGTTAGATTCTCTCTTGTTGGAGATGGTCAAGGCCTGGTGCTTGTGTGGCACAAATGTTACTAGCCACTTGTCAGCCAATGCCTGGATGTTGTCCAGGTCTTGTTGGATATGGGCACGGACTGCTTCAGTATCTGAGGGGTTGCAAATACGGTGTCATGTAGACAACTTACTGGTTTAGTAAACAGCATACAATGAACAGGTTGAGGAATCTACCTGCTCAGGAAGGAAAAGAATGCAAAGTGAAAACCTGTGCTTAGAAACAAAAACCCACTCACAAGAAACAACAATGCTAAGTGTCAAATGTAGCATCTGGTATCATGCAGACTTTCCCAGCAACCATCAAGAACTCAGCCTAGTCAAAAACTCCACTAACCTTTTTTATTTAAAGAGAAAATTGAAATTGAATAATGATTGCTTTATTCCCCTTTCTGTACAGTTTGTGCATTTTCTGAATTCCTAACTGTTTCAAATCAAGGAATGATTTGCTTAATTATAGAGCATAAACACCTCCAATTACTTTCACTCTTTCATCCAGAATTATAGTGCTTATTACACTAAGGTATGTTCATTATTAAACTAGAGTTAAAGTACAAACCCACATCAGCATGTTTCTAAGCTGCCTGAAGTGAGCTCATTATCATACTAACAATCTAACTAATGTAGTCACCGGCTAATGATAGGCTTCAAAACAAATTCTTTTTAATATTTGAAAAAGGCAATTGTGGTTTCCTTTCTCTTCAGACATTACAAAACAAATATCTGTGCTTATCTCTGCCTCAGAGTAAATATTACTGCGTCTTATTCTTGCTTTCCCCATTGTGAACAATTTATGACTTGAGTCCTGGGTTCCTGCCCAAAAGCAATCACTTATCCATTCCTGGGTTCTGTTCTCACTTGGTGAAATGCAACAACAAGATGTATTTACTTTGTAACAAGACACAGATGATTTAAGAAAAACAAGAAGATAAAATTGAATCTTGTTCCGTGAGCAGAGAGAAAATGGAGGGTCAGTGGGATGGTCGGGTGGTGGTGGTCTGGAAAGAGCTTGAAGCATTCGAGCTTATTGCTGCTCAGCACTCAGAGAGCCAGGCGTGCAGCTCCTCTGAGCTGCCGTTCGACAAAGTTAATGACTTTTTTTTTTGGTTCAAAGCCACATTTTTCCAGTCCACCTGTGCTTTATTTCACCAATACTGAAATGTTAAAGGCTGCATGTATTGTCACCATTATCCCCAGGCAGAATGGAGATGTTTGAGCAATTCCCTCCATCATCCCTGGAGTGACGTGGATTGATTTTATGTACATAACCCATATTATATAACAATCCTCCACTCACTGCATTTGCTAGAGAAATAACCCTACTTTTATTGGGAGACTGCTATAGTTTCTGTCATGAGTTCAGTTTGTTGTAGTTCACTGGGAGCTTATTTAATTGGGGAGCCAGTTAGCTCAGTTGGCTGGACAGCTAGCTTGTGATGCTAATAGTGTGGGTTCAATTCCCATACTGGCTGAAGTCATCTATGAAGGCTCAATCTTACCCCTTGCCCTGAGGTGTGGTTACCTTCAGGTTAAACTCACCACCAGTTGTCTCTCTCTCTGATGAGAGAGCAGCCTATGGCCATTCAGCTGCTTGAGTCTTATCTACCATTCAGTTAGATCTACATCACGATTCCATTCATGTGCTAATGCTTCATATCCATTGATATTCTACCTAGCAAAAGAAAACATTATCCAATAGTTCTGAACACAGCATATGCACATAAGGTTAAAGTTATCTTCCATGTGTATTCAGTTCACCTTTGTCAATCTGATTCTTTAAATCACAATCCCCCTTTCCCTCTCCAAACATATAATATGGCCTCCTCTGTTGTTTCAAGCCTGATTTCCGGGCCTATACCAGATCAGCTGGAACTAGTCCAAGTCAAGTCTTTTCTACACTCTAATAGGAACATCAGACAGTAAGTGAGCAAGAGAAATCAGTGGGAAGGTTGCAAAGTGGATAAAAGAGGACAGGGATGTTGTTCACATCCTGGCAGAGTTTGGATTGGAAATGCAGATGGATTTTTTGATAAAGTCACACGTTAGGAGGGAGTATTAACTGGCTGAGGGATTCTTGGCATGGAGGAAGGATGAAACAGAGGGTGGGGTGAAATCTTTCCTGTCAGTAATTTCCCCCAGAAAAAGTGACCATCAGTTCCAAAAAAGGTATCAAAAGGAAGAATTTCAACATCAAAGCTTTTAAAGCTTAAGGAGGACACACTGATGCATCTTAATGGTGATCATTTAAATACATTCTTCACCACTTTAAATGTCCCTCTCGCTTGTTCAATTCCTCAATAACAGTCTATTTTCCAATGGCTAATATTTCCCCCATAATGTGGGAGAGACTCCAGAAATAACACTTTCAACATGGAGTTAAGTGCCTTTAAATGTCTCTTGTAAAACTTATACTTGAGAGAGGAGGTGGGAAACTTTATAAAGGCCAAAAAGGATTACATTTTTCTATTAAGTACAGTTGAATCCTGGTAAACATGTGGCTTATTTGCCAAGGAATTTTATAGTTGGACAAGAAGCTCTATAAATTCCAGGTTAAGAAAATAGCCTAGTTTCCTGATCTTTATACAGCTAATTGATCAGACATTCACTTATTCAATCTGAAGAAAAAGAACAAGAGAGAACTGAGGCTGAGTGAAGACATACTCAACACAAAAGTGATTCAACTTGTAAAATCTTTTTATCATAGTGACGTTTAGAAATTGAGAAGATGGGTTTGGCACACTCAGCATTGAAATAGGATGATTAGGGAATGTTTTATGCTTTTCTGAACAGTTGATATTTAAAGAGACAGTGTTGCTTTCCCAGTGGCACAGTGGTTAGTGCTGCTGCCTCCCTGCTCCAGCAACCCAAGTTCAATTCTGACCTTGGGTGTCTGTCTGTGTGGAGTTTGCATGCTCTCCAAGTGTCCCCAAAGATATGCTGGTTTGGTGGATTGGCTACAGTAAATTGGCTCTCTGTGTGATTGTGTGCCCTGTGATGGACTGGCACCCTGCCTGGGTGTATCCCACCGAGTGCCCATTGCCTGTTGGATAGGTTTTGACTCCCTGTGACCCTGAATTGGATGAAGTGGTTCTGGAAAAGTGAGTGAAGCTTGCAAACTAATCATATCAGCTATACTAAACATGCCCCACCCCACAGTATGAACTAATCATGCTATCTATATCCGACATGTCACCCCACCCTGTGTATGAAACAACTGTAATAGTTATTTAAGATGACCCCCTAGTATAGACCAATAGCTACAATCTCATATTCCCATTCACGGTTTACACCAACCATATTGACCCCCAGAATGTGTTAATAATATTGGCTATGCAAAACAATAACTCCC
Organism: Cetorhinus maximus; assembly: GCF_964194155.1. Classification (NCBI taxonomy): domain Eukaryota; kingdom Metazoa; phylum Chordata; class Chondrichthyes; order Lamniformes; family Cetorhinidae; genus Cetorhinus; species Cetorhinus maximus. The sequence continues at coordinate 13,779,883 of NC_135884.1, read as the reverse complement.
AATTTACTGGCTATGCAAGTGCACCTAGAATGTCCGCTTGATCAAGTGGTAGCATTTTCGACTCTGAGTCGGAACACTAAAGCTCAATAATACAAACTCTTCAGGATATAATCTTTACTGGGTCTTCCTCACAATGTTGATGTGCTGCATTGTTGGCAGGTGCCATCTTTCAGGTGACACTTTAACCTGTCTGCCAGTGAGGAAAAGATCCCAAGGGCATAATAGAAGACGAACAAGGTATCCTAGCCAACCTTTATCCTCCAACCGTTACCAAGTGCAAAAACAGCACTGAAAGAAATATCATTTGATACAATGCTGCACAACAGGCTGGTGAGCAAAGTTATAGTTCATGGAACAAAAGGGAAAGTGGCAACTTCTATGTCGTTTGAGATGTAAGCGCCTGACCCGAGAAAGCATGAAATCACGCGAGAAGATGTCGGGCTCATATCCCAATGTCATCGCGCATTCGCGTGATATTTCGCTCGGTGGGCGTGCATGGCAGTCAGAAGCTAGCCCGCCGACAGTTAAGCGGGCAATTCAGCCCATTAAGGAGTGAATTGAAAGCGATTTTATGTGGCCTGTCAACATTTATGGTTGGTGGATGGCCCAATCGGCCTAGCAGTTTTCACGTTTTTGCTACAACCTTGATCCAGGGCAGGATGAAATGTCCGGGGGGAAAAATAATTTTTAAAAAGGGGGTCTGGTGACTGAGGTTTTTTGAGTTCTGCTGTCAGGTGCTTGAATGTGCTGCATAGACACATTTTGCTGCATTTTTTTCTTCTCATTTAAATTGCGCAAGTCTGCAGCTCCTTGAGGCAACTCCGTTACAGCGCGTCAGAAGCACCCACCCACACCCTCACTCTTCTCAGAGTCCTGCCTTTTCCCGCCACCCCCTGGCAGCCCCAAGCTCTTCTCAGTGCCCATTAGTTGGCCAGCCAGCGTGAAATGGCGTTTGTGGGGCCGATCACAGCCAGAAGCACATTTCGAGTCTGCTTCCGGGCCCTTCGATTGCCTGGGCCCAACAAGCACAAGATTCAGGCCATGGATACAAAATTGGCTGAGTGGCAGGAAATAGTGAGTAGTTGTTCATGGATTTTTTTTGGGCTGCAGGAAGGTTTGTAGTGGGAGTTCCCCAGGGGTCAGTGTTGGGACCCTTGTTTATCCTGATATATATTAATGAAGGCATACAAGATTATGAGGGGCATGGACAGGGTGGATAGGGAGCAGCTGTTCCCCTTAGTTGAAGGGTCAGTCACGAGGAGACACAAGTTCAAGGTGAGGGGCAGGAGGTTTAGGGGGGATGTGAGGGAAAACTTTTTTACCCAGAGGGCAGTGACAGTCTGGAATGCACTGCCTGGGAGGGTGGTGCAGGCGGGTTGCCTCACATCCTTTAAAAAGTACCTGGATGAGCACTTGGCATGTCATAACATTCAAGGTTATGGGCCAAGTGCTGGTAAATGGGATTAGGTAGGTAGGTCAGGTGTTTCCCACCTGTCGGTGCAGACTCGATGGGCCGAAGGGCCTCTTCTCCACTGTGATTCTATGATTTTGTGACTTAGGTCTTGGTGGATAGGGAATAATTTCAAAATTTGCAGATGATACAAAACTGGGAAGTATTGTGAACTGTGAGGAGGACAGTGTAGAACTTCAAAAGGACATAGATAAGTTGTCAAAATGGGCGGACAAGTGGCAGATGAAGTTCAATGCGGAGAAATATGAAATGATTCATTCGGGTAGGAAGAAAATGGAGAGACAGTATAAAAGAAAAGATACAACTCTAAAGGGGGTGGAGGAACAGAGAGGCCTGGCTGTATATGTGAAGGTGGCAGGACAGGCTGAGAGAGTGGTTAATAAAGCACACAGTATCCCAGGCATTATAAATAGGCACATAGAGTACAAGATCGAGGAGGTTATGTTGAATTGTATAGGACACTGGTTCAGCTTCAGCTGGAGTGTCGCATTCAGTTCTGGATGTTGTGCTTTAGGGAAGGATGTGCAGTGGAGTCAGTGCAGAAAAGATTCCTGAGAATGGTTCCAGGAATGAGGAAGTTCAGTTATGAACACAGATTGGAGAATCTGGGTCAAAATCCTGGAACTCCCTCCCTAACAGCATGGTGGGCGTACCTACACCAAATGGACTGCAGTGGTTCAGGAATGCAGCTGACCACCACCTTCTCAAGGGAAATTAGGGATGAGCAATAAATGCTGGCCTAGCCAGCGACGCTCACATCCCATGAGTGAATAAGTAAAAAATTAGGACTGTTTTCCTTGGGGAAAGCTGAGAGGAGGTCTGATAGAGGTATTCAAAATCATGAGGGGTCTGGACAAGGTCGATAGGGAGAAATTGTCCCCACTCGTAAAAGGATTGAGATTGAGAGGTCATAGGTTTAAAGAAATTTGCAAAAGAAGCAAAAGCGATATGAGAAATTTCCACGCTTCAATCAAGGTATTCAAAAGGGAATTAGACTGTTATCTGAAAACGAAGAATGTGCAGGGTTACGGGGAGAAGATGGGAGAGTGGCACTAGGTGAATTGATTATTCAAGGGGCCGATGCAAACAGGATGGGCCGAATGGCCTAATTCTGTGCTGTAACAACTCTGTGATTCTGCGGTTATTTATCTCGTTGCTCTTTGGGGGACCTTGATGTGCACAAGTCAGTTGCTGCATTCGCCCACATAACAAACAGTGGCTACACTTCAAAAGCAATCGATTGGCTGTGAAAGTCTTTGGGACAAAGATGACAAGTTGAAAACGTCTCTATAAATGCAAGTTGTTTCTTTCCCTCCAGCGCACAGCAATCTTTTTAGCTGTACAGGACTCTCCCACGATAATTACCAATTATAGTAAAAATACAAAATACAAAAAAAAAATCTCCCGCACAGTTGCCAACTCATTGCCATCATTCCAGCTACACATTAAAATAGCATGCTTTAAAATGGGTGCATTTCATTTTGTGAGAGTTATCCATCCCCGTTCACAACTTTGGGGAGATCATTAGTTTTGGCGCATTGAGATGTCACACTGAATTCGGCCGCCTGAAATCCAATGGAAAGGGTCTGTCTCTGTGCTTTCAATCAAATTTGTTTATCTCTTTCTGCTCTGACGCGGGTCCTGTTTAATATAAACTGCTAAAAGGCAGAGTTTATAAAAACTGAGCAAAAAGAACTCGAGTTGCTATTTCTAGTTTCCTCGTACATGTTCGCCAAGAGTAACAAGCAATGTGACATCATCAGCTTTGACAAAGGGCTGCTAATGATCTCCCCAGGGCTGTTAATGGCTCCTCTCAGTGAGGGGAAAAACATACACTTTCAGACTGGGCTTCCTGCATGGATGAAATGATCAAAGAAATAAAAACCCCGAGAATTAGATCTCATAGGAATAGCCTGTGCATTAAATAAAAGCAAGGTAGTTTTCCTTTAAGGGTATGATTCGATCAAGAATTCTATATGTGCCATGGCCCATTGGAAGTGACAAGGAGGTGGTCTAATCCATTGGAGTTCTGTAAAACGGGAGTGGACGGGAAGTGATCCAGTTCATTGGAATTCTGCGCTTGGATAATGCATTCATTTATCCAGGATCAGCCATGTTTTAAAATGTACATCTGTTGCCTCCCCACCCCTCCCAGATGATTAGATGGCAATTACTGATAGTAGCGCACGCACAATGTTGGAAATGTAAGAATAAAAGAATGAATAAGCAATTCAGCTGCTCCAGCCATTCAGCGACATCAGCCTTTTCTCCGTATCGCTTATACCCCCGACCTAACGAAAAGCAAAAACAAAACACTGCAGGCGCTGGAGGTCTGAAACGAAAATAAAAAAATGCTGGGAAAACTCAGCAGGTCTGACAGCGTCTGTGGAGTGAATAACAAGGTGGCCCTTTCGTCAGGGTGGGATCTGTTGAAGCTCGCGATCCTTAATGTCTAAAAGGATGGGAAAGGATTTTTCATTGGATAAAGCAAAGGATGAATTGAAACTGTGGGCCGGGACGGCTTTGAGATAGATTGAGTCGGCACTATTGAAGAGAGAGGTTGAGAGTGATCCCATTGAAAGATACAAGATACTAGACATGGGGGGAGGCAATGGTATAGTGATATTGTCACTGGACTAGTAATTCAGGGGCCCAGAATAATACTCTGGGGATCTGGGTTTAAATACCTGCCATGGCAGATGGTGGAATTTGAATTCAATAAAAATTTGGAATTAAAACTCTAATGATAACCATGAAACCACTGTTATAAAAAAAACCCACCTGGTTCACTAATGGCCCTTTAGGGAAGGAAATCTGCTGTCCTTACCTGGTCTGGCCTACATGTAACTCCCGATGACTCTTAAATGCCCTCAGAACATGGGCAACATCATCCAATGAATAAAAATAAAATTCTGGAGGCCCTTGGGAGGGTGGACACTGAGAGATAATGTTAAATGGCAGATCAGACTCAACTATGGTCTACTCCTGCTCCTATTCTTGTGAGCGTGCATGTGGCGGTGTATTGTGGGTCTCAGGATATGGCAAGAGGAGTGGTTTGAGGAACGTTGAATATCATGCAAATACCTGTAATCGTGAATGGATCTGAAACATGAAGGGTGCAATATCAGTCAGAGTCCATGTGGAGTAAGTCGGAGCCAGGGTCAGTTGCTGAGGAACGAGCTGTGGCCATGACAGCGACTTTTCGTAGATACTGGTTCAAACATGAGAAGGGAAACATTGAGCAAGGTAGAGGAGACAAACGGAAATGCCGGAGAGAAGAACAGAACTTCTTCGAGGCGGGCGTTCCTGGGAGAGAGGTGGCAGTGGAGTAAACGCTAATACGAAAAGTCAATAGGGCCCACGAATCAGTTACGGTTTAATGAATGAGAAATTTGAGCCAATCACTTAAACACACATAAAGATTAACTTAACGGTGCACTAACTTGCCAGAGATTGTCATTCACAAACAAAAACAAACACCTAAACACAGTTCCAAGCCTTTGGTTTCCTACCCAGTTCACTGTCTCCTGTTTCAATTCCCACCTTTCTCAAGCAACAACAACTTGCATTTATATAGCACCTTTAGTATAGTAAAATGTCCCCAAGGTGCTTCGCAGGAGTGTTATCGGGCAAAATTCAACATCCAGCCACTTAAAGAGATATTAGGTCAGATGAGCAAATGCTTGGTCAAAGATTAAGAAGCATCTTAGAGGACGAAAGAGAGACGGAGAGGTTTAGGGAGTGAACAGGGCTGTGCAAGAAGCCAGAATTGGAGAAGGACAGGGACTATGGAGGGTTGTATGGATGGAGGAGGTAGACACAGGTAGGGAGAGGCAGGGTTATGAACGATGAGAATTTTACACAAAGGATGAGAATTTTAAAATGGAAGTGATAGCAACAGAGTTTTGGATGTTTACGGAGGGTAAATCTGTAATTTAGCCATCATGATGGCATCACTGAATAAGAATAGTTTATCTTCCTTTAGACTGATGGCCATTCAAGCAAAACCCATTTCAATAAGAACACTTATAGACGAAAGGGAAGGTGGCTGATTGGATAGGTTTGAACCTTGTTCTTTTAGGCAAAAGGTCAGTATTCTACTCCAATGGTCGGAGATGAATAGGGAATCTCAGTAATATAGCAACAAAAGTGGAATGGAAGGGGAAAAGGTAGAACTGAAGGCTGAATGTGCACAGATGAATAAAATATAATCAGTGCATTTGAAAGTTTGTCAGTTTCAGCTTTGTGGTTTATGATATTCCATGGCCTCAATACAGTACCACAATCTCCCTCCAATGGTTATGATGCATCTGAACTCCTGTAAGTCTAGCAGGCTGTTTATTGTCATAGAAAACGCACAAATTGTGTTTTCCTGAGACTCAATTTAAACCTCAAGGCCACATCACTTGGAATAGGAGCCTCTTCTTGAACGCTGAATATGTCCAGAAAATAAATTCCTTAAAAACGGTGCCAAAACATATATATTAATCATTCCTTAATCTAATCAGCTAATTGAACTGTCCTTCGGAAACTCCTTTAAAAATTCTGACTCCATCTTTGGCAGAACGGGGATGAACCATTTCACTTTCAGACCCAGCAAACGTCAGGGGTTGGTTGGTACTAGGTTCAACCAAACCATTGTGGAACAGATCCAGAAATTTACATAGTGAAAGTTACATCCAGCGCAATGCCAGTTTCCACAATCTTCCCCACTGGTTAAAAAAACCCCTGTTCAAATCCAGCCTCGCCCGCAAAACTGGCCACAACCCAGATCAAATTAATCACCAATGGGGAGTTTTTTATTTTGTTTTCGGATCTTCGGTGAAGCACTTTAATTTTTTTAAAGATTTTTTTAAAATTAAGCTTTTCCTTAGGCACAAGGAAACTAAGCGGCACCCTTCAAAAATTATAAATATTAAAAAACGTTCAATTTACTAAAATAACAGTGCAGCAATGTAAATGGTTCTATAGTATTTTTGAAGTCATTGTCAGTCATATAAAATTCGGTTATTCATGGGGATGTGGATGAAACACTGATTAAAAATGCTTCTGTTTGTGATATTCCAATGTTCAACTTTATTAATCAAATGGCATCAAGTTAGTAAAAAGATTCTAAAATTAGTCTTTTAGTGCAAAAAATTTCTAAAACTGCTTCCTGATTGTATTGGTTCATGAAGGACTTTATGTTTGTGATTTGGTAGGACAGAACTTGAATATTGCTGAAAAGAAAGAGATATGTTGCCGAAGCTTTTCATCTTGCACTCATCATGGCAAACAGAAGAATGTTAAATTTCAAACGATCACACAATTTATACTACAGGAGAAGAGGGCGCTGATTGTTTTGCAATTCTACTCTGATTGGCTGAAAGGTAGCCATGGAGAAAGCAAAGGGGAGCTTTAGGCTCCCTATAAGCTCCCGGGTAATTCAAAAAATGGGACAAGGCTTGAACACATTCTTTTTGTTTGTATTGAATTGTATTGCGTATGAATGTATGTTGCTCCTAGCGAGCATAAATGAGTCATGTCACAAGCTCAACTGGTTAACTTAAATTGGTTGGCTTTCTCCATGGCAACACTTCAGCTAATCAGAGTCAACTTGCAAACCAATCAGCACCCTCTTCTCCTGTGGTATAAATTGTTGTGATCGTTTGAAATTCGGCATTCTTGTGTTTGTCCTGCTGAGTGCAAGATGAAAAACTTTGGCAACATGTCTATCTGTTCAACAATATTTGTGATGACCTAATCAGCAGAAGTTTGAACCATGGAATCAATTTGGAAAACTGACACAATTCTGAGCCCAATTTATACGTAATTTATGCCCAATTGGCGATTGCATCTAAAAGAGAAACATAATGTAGCACACTCAGTCCAGAAAATTGACACTGATGTAACTCCCAAGAATCCAAGTCAAGAATCATAACAAGCCTTTTGGCACATTGATGCACGTTCCTCTTGTGTGCTACCTCTTCTGTTATAAGGTGTAACTACGTTTCAAGCACCCCTCCTGGTTTCTTTCTCTTCTGCTTGACTGCACCTGTTCTGATGAGCTCAACTAAGACAAATCAATCCTCACAGTGCCATCGAACAAGTAGGACTGGGCCAGAAATGTTCGCACTGCAGCATGGTCTTGAGATAGTAATCATGCAGGGAGGTGACCAAAGTCTCAAAGCCTTTTGGAATTGAACATGCCCTTCCCTCCCATCCTTTCCAGCCCCTCCCCACCCCTCCCCCCACAAAAAAACTCTCAATCCTCATCTGAAATGCTATTGCCAACATGATGACTCACTTGTTTTCCTTATATGAGGCTCTTGCACTGGACAATGTCAAGGGTTGCACAGATAATGAATGACAGAGATTCAACTGATGATATCATCAGGGGAGAGAGCTAATGAGATTCAGGGCAGCAATACAAAATCTGGATAAACATTATTAAATGTATGTTCAAGATCTGAAATATTATACATTGTAATACGCGATTCATTACTTGTCAGGGTATATAGAGAGTTCACTGTTGGTGATTTGAATTGGGGGATTAACTTTAAACATATGTTCAGTGTCTGCTCACTGAGGCTGGTCTCTTTTCCTCCTTTCACTGCAATGTTCTTCATAACTTTACCTCTATCCAGACGTCTCCCACCACAACCCCAAAATCAACAATTGTTCTCTAAAGCTTGAGAATATATGGGGGATTTAGAAGGGCTAAGTGGTGGGGGTCATTTTCTATTGCTTGCAAGTATTTAGTTTCCTCTAATGCCAGATCTCCAGATACCCTGAAACAGCCTTTTGTATTTATGGCTCACTGACAGGTTCCTCTTGTAAATTGTTCCATAAGGGCTACATCAAATTAAATTGCTAAGCAGGAAGATATTAACTGTTTACTCCCAGGGCACTGGAGGTGTTCTTCACTATTTCACTCCAATTAAAACATTCTTTTTGTGTTTGAAAAAGAAGTGTTACCATAGTGACATGCTTTGGAAGGCATCTCACCACACTTTTTAAGACAGAGAAGGGTTCGATAATGCACAACTGATGAAAGGATTCCTCCTCTAGAGCTTATTTCAACCGTACTTAAAACAAACAAGAAGAGCTGGATTTTCATTGTTAGGCTCCAGATTAGTGTGATGTCCACTGCAGTTTGAACTTTTCCCACAGATGTTCTTCTAACTGCGTTCTGAAAGGGGTCCAGTGGTGTGAGCAGCTCTTCAACTGTAGATTGTCCCTAAAAGTTCCAGAATATGCAACTGAGAACAAGCATTGGACTGCACTTGGCACTCAAGCTCCCACACATCCTAGGGACAAGGTTCAGGAACTTCAATGCAAGAATTTGCCAATTTATTTCAGATGTCATTTAGAAAGAAAGACCTGCATTTATATCGTCCTTCTCACGATCGCACACTTCACCGACTGTGAAGTGCTAGAGTCCAGTGGTTGTGTAAAGCACTATATAAATGCAAGTCTTTCTTTCTAAGTGAAATATGAAATAAATTGGCAAATCCTTGCATTGAAGTCAGTTCCTGAACCCCGTGCCTAAAATGTGTGAGAGTCACAACATAGTCACTATTGTCATGTAGGAAATGTAGCAGCCAAATTGCACACAGCAAACTCCCACAAACAACAATGTGATAATGACCAGATAATCTGCCTTTGTGATGTTGATTAATGGACAAATATTGGCCAGGACACTGAGGATAACTCCCCTGCTCTTCTTCAAGATATGGTCATGGGATCTTTTGCTGAAGAGGCAGATGGGGCCTCAGTTTAACATCTCATCCAAAAGACAGCACCTCTGACAGCGAAGCACTCCCTCAGTACTGCACTGGAGTGCCAGCCTTGACTTTGTTCTCAAGCCCTGGAGTGGGATTTGAGCCCGGAATCTTGTGACTCAGGTGCAAGTGCTACCACCTAAGCCACAGTTGACATTATTGCCAATACTTAGGACCTTTACAATTTTGAAATGTTCTATACATAACATACCTATAACACTTCCCTGATGGTTCATAGAAACATAGAAACTAGGAGCAGGAGTAGGCCATTCGGCTCTTCGAGCCTGCTCCGCTGTTCATTATGATCATGGCTGATCATCCAACTCAATAGCTTGCTCCCGCTTTCTCCCCATATCCTTTCATCCCTTTCGCCCCAAGAGCTATATCTAACTCCTTCTTGAAAACATACAATGTTTTGGCCTCAACTACTTTCTGTGGTAATGAATTCCACAGGCTCACCGCTCTCTGGGTGAAGAAATTTCTCCTCATCTCAGTCCTAAATGGTCTACCCCACATCCTCAGACTGTGACCCCTGGTTCTGGACTCCCCCACCATCAGGAACATCCTTTCTGCATCTACCCTGTCTAGTCCTGTTAGAATTTTATAGGCTTCAATGAGATCCCCCTCATTCTTCTGAACTCCAGCGAATATAATCCTAATCGACTCATCTCTCATCATATGTCAGTCCCGCCATCCCAGGAATCAGTCTGGTAAACCTTCGCTGCACTCCCTCTATAGCAAGAACATCCTTCCTCAGAAAAGGAGACCAAAACTGCACACAACATTCCAGGTGTGGTCTTACCAAGGCCCTGTACAATTGCAGCAAGATATCCCTGTTCCTGTACTCAAACCCTCTGGCTATGAAGGCCAACATACCATTTGCCTTCTTTACCGCCTGCTGCACCTGCATGCTTACCTTCAGCGACTGGTGTACAAGGACACCCAGGTCTCGTTGCACATTCCCCTCTCTCAATTTATAGCCATTCAGATAACAATCTGCCTGTTTTTGCTACCAAAATGGATAACCTCACACTTATCCACATTATACTGCATCTGCCATGCATTTGCCCACTCATTCAGCTTGTCCAAATCACACTGAAGCATCTTTGCATCCTCCTCACAGCTCACCCTCCCACCCAGCTTTGTGTCATCTGCAAATTTGGAGATATTACATTTAATTCCCTCATCTAAATCATTAATATATATTGTGAATAACTGGGGTCCCAGCACCGATCTCTACAGTACCCCACTAGTCACTGCCTGCCATTCAGAAAAAGACCCGTTTATTCCTACTCTTTGTTTCCTGTCTGCCAACCAGTTTGCTATCCATCTCAATACACTACCCCCAAACCCATGCGCTTTAATTTTACACGCCAATCTCTTATGTGGGACTTTGTCGAAAGCCTTCTGAAAGTCCAAATAAACCACATCCACAGACTCCCCCTCATCAACTCTACTAGTTACATTCTCGAAAAATTCCAGTAGATTTGTCAAGCATGACTTCCCTTTCGTAAATCCATGCTGACTCTGTCCGATTCTGCCACTGTTTTCCACATGCTCAGCTATTAAATCTTTTATAATGGACTCTGGAATTTTCCCCACTACCGACGTCAGGCTGACTGGTCTATAATTCCCTGTTTTCTCTCTACCTCCCTTTTCAAATAGTGGTGTCACATTAGCTACCCTCCAATCTGTAGGAACTGTTCCAGAGTCTATAGAATCTCGGAAGATAACCACCAATACATCCACTATTTCTAGGGCCACTTCCTTAAGTACTCTGGGATGTAGATTATCAGGCCCCGGGGATTTATCAGCCTTCAATCCCATCAATTTCCCCAACACCATTTCCCTACTAATACTGATTTCTTTCAGTTCCTCCCTCTCACTAAACCCTGTGTTCCCCAACATTTCTGGTATGTTATTTGTGTCCTCCTTTGTGAAGACAGAACCAAAGTATGTAATTAGTTGGTCAGCCATTCAATCATTAACCCCTGCGGTAGTAAACAATGTAGAACCAGCCCTCTGTCTGGGCTGAGTAAACTGATCACAGTCTACACAGAAAGAGGGATGCAATCATTCGTGCCAGTATCCCTGGGCTGGTGCGTGAGTGTGGAGGATAGAGAGGGGAGAAAGGATGCGTCAAGATTTTCTGAATTGTCCGCTGTAGCTTATGAACGTACAAAATCAACTGGCAGAGAAAGGCCAGCTGGTCCAGCGAGTCTCTCCATACGACGGGCCAGAGCAGCGTGATTAAATAGAGCATCATTCCCTCTCTCCCCACATAATCCACACTTTCTTTCCTGCCATATCTTCTCTGGGGGAAGACACGAAAAACCCAGGCCCAAAACAGAAAAAGCACTCTTAAAAATTCCTCTCTGATACCCTCAGTGAAGTAACTGCACAGAAGAGCTGCAAAAACCCCGCAGACTGTGTTTTACGCATTGCTTCTGGAGAGTGCATGGAGCTTCCGCCAAACTCACAGGGGTCAATTATGAAACCTCCAAGGAAATCCATCATCCATCTGTAGGCATTGGAGAAGAGCGCTATTGAGTTCAAAATAAAAACAAAATAATGCGGATGCTGGAAATCTGAAATAAAAACAGAAAATGCTGGAAAAACTCAGCAGGTCTAACAGCATCTGTGGAGAGAAAAACAGAGTTAATATTTCGAGTCCCTATAACTCTTCTTCAGAGCTAAAATTAAGTTCAGTTGCATTGTCCCATAACATCATGTAGTCTGCCAATACTTGCTGTCTCAGTCACTGAACATATGAACATACAAACATACAAAATAGGGAGTGGAAGTGGGTCCTTTGGCCCCTCGAGCCTGCTCTGCCATTCAATAAGATCATGGCTGACCTGTTTGTGTTTTGAGTTCCACATTCCCATCTAGCCCCGATAACCTTTGATTCCCTTGCCTAACAAGAATCTATCTACCTCCGCCTTAAAAATATTCGGTGACCCCACTTCAACTGCCTTCTGAGGCAGAGAGTTCCAAAGTCACACAACACTCTGAGAGAAAAAAAATTCTCCTCATCTCTGTCCTATAAGGGTGACCCCTAATATTAAAACAGTGTCTCCTAGTTCCGGACTCACCCACAAGAACAGATGCTTAGCCTAGGTACAGAAGGAAGACTGATACCCAGGAACCTTAAGAGGAGGAGCAGTGAAAAGTGAAAAGACATGGAAAGGGTATATATAATATATATAATTATATAAAAATCTTTAACATGCAACAATCATAGTTGCCTTTATGCAGTATTAGGTACTAAGCCAACAAAATGCTTTGAGATACATCATTCTGTATTTCCTAACCATTGTAATGTTTCAATAATTAAAAGCCACTAGTTTCACTCATGAGCAACAAGTGGTGTAGGACTGAGATGAACCTTCTTTACCACTACTTTAAATCATGACCAAATAGTTCCACGTTATCATTTTCTACATTCCCATCCAGAGTAACAGAATGTGCTGGCACAGCATTACCTCAGAGTTGCACATTACGTGCAGTACAATGCCATTATGCATTGTTATTTCAAAGACATTTGAATTCTGAGAAAATTCCTGGCAGTAATTCGGTACAGTTTATTCTGCATCCCACTTTTAAGGCCCCCTTTAAAAGAGATATCTCATCACCAGAAATTCTTATAGGTGCTCCAGTTTGAAGAATCCCTCTTCAAAATGATCCTTAATGATGAAATTTCCTCCTTAAAGAAGCTTCACCTCTAGAATATGTGTTCGGATCCAGGCCAGACTGACGGCATGAATATCTTTTCTCACTGATGTCAAAATCCAAACTGAGGTCCATTGGATGCAGATTTGCTCCTTGCACGTTGTCAGTACAAGTTCCCCAAAAACTCAGCACTAAGTCCATAAGGATAGTGGCTCGGGGATAGTGACAATGGTTTTGCAGTATGGTTGGTTTGGAGTATCTTTGGGTGGTATAGAGAGAACTGTGCTCTATACCACTCCTGACCCAGAAATTCTGGATGTTGACAATGGCTAGAAAATGGGTAATTGCTCCATTCCTCACCATAAATGTCCCTCACCTCAACGCACACAAGATAGAAAAGTACTGTAATTGTTAAAAGATAGGTGTTTTACATTGTGAAGTTCTCAATGGTGAAGGGATGTTTCCCTTGACATGAGAGTCAATACTAATCAAGGTATTGCACTCTTGCAACCTTTGCAGAGAGGCACAACTCTTTCAAAGTGCTCTTCATAAGAGGCCCTTGATTTCAGAGCTGTCTCGATGAAGGGATCCCCATTTTTGTGAAGGAATTCTGAAAGAGGCTCACTAGTACTTGGTACTTGGTAAGGATTCCCTCCATAGTCTTCCACCAGGGAATTTTCACAGGAGGTGCACAATGAGTGCAGTTGGTGGTCACATTAATTTAAAAAATCTCAACAGGTTTGCCTTAAAATAATCCTTGGAGGGTATGGAGATCAAGGTTTGTGGAAGATTGTTCCAGTTCGTAATTGTTCTTGGGGGGAGAAAAGGAGTTAGCAAAGAAAGCACATTGGTGTGTATACAGGTGGAATTGTCGATTATGAACTCTTTGAGCTTGGTCACTCTCAAGCTTAATGTACCTTTTAGAAATATTTAATTGTCCATTCAAACTTTTATAGAGGCGTGTCAACATTTGGGCTTCTCTTTGGTTCCAGAGACTGTGACAGTCTAGCGATGTGGCCAACTCTCCCTTTTTCAAAGGGGTTCTAACGAAGACCTTCTCATTCTATGGCAAGGCCAAAGGATGAATCTCTGGCTGGGAGCAGGTGGAATGGAAAACAGCCACGTACAGAGCATCAGTAGGACCGAATATATTATCCCTCTGGCTAATGCTCACTTCCAGGGAACACTCCAAACAGGAAGTTGAAAGAGAGCACAGTTGTCAGCTGGCATGGTCAAGGCAGGGTCCACCTAGCCGTGACAAAGAGCAGTGTAGGAAGCTGGCCTGGCAACACTTCTTAGTGTGAGGTTCCATGTTGTGAGGCTGATGATGAATGGTGTGCAATGAGAAAGAGTTATATAACACTGCAGTTCACACAGGAGAACAGATGGCAGGGAGCATTTTACTTGTAATGTACTCCAGGGACTCCCGAGGACATCATAAACCACACCAGCGACGCCTGAGCGATTTATGAACTTCAGGTGAACCTCTTGAAAGCGTCACAGCCTCAAACAAATGAAATCAATGCTCCAGTCTTCCCATCCCCATGTTCCCTCCTTTCCCCATGATCAGGGGTTTTTTTTTGGGGGGGGGGGTGGGGTATTTCTTCAGTTTGAGTTTCTGGTTCCAGTAACTCTGATAGTTTCTGACCTCTCGTCAACGCTGAATTCTGCAGATGGGAAATCTATTTTCTTTAGAAAATGGGAAACAAAATGCGTGGCCCTTTTTTTGTGTGGCAGGAAGAGAGTGTTTTTACTGAAAAATAATACAGTCTCTGTCACTGATTTATATTACTCCTGTATATATTACACTGATTCAATGTATACACCGGACTAAATAGATCCGTATAAACACTCACGTGTGTGGTCTGGCAACTGAAAACAGAAATCCTTTCTCTGCCGCTATGCCGTCATTAACCACTGGTCCTGATGCTGAATCCCCATGAAGCCCCAGTAGATCCCTACACCATTCAGGCATATTAGGTCCATATGTGCTGCTGAAAGCTGCATCCATTCTTTTGTTACCTCCAAGGTTAACTAATCCATTGCTATGCTGGCCGGCCTCCCACCCACCATAATCTTCAGCTCACCCGCAATCCTGCTGCCCGTACCCTAGCCCACACTGAGTCCCATTCACCCAGCACCCCCTGCGCTTGCTGGCCTGCCATAACTCCCTGGCCACCGTGGCACTGAATTTAAAATTCCCATCCTGCTCAAATCCCTCCACGGCCTCACCTCCTCCCCATCTCTGTAGCCTCCCCCAGCCCTACAATTCTCTTGAAAATGTTGCATTCCGCCACTCTGGCCTCTTGCGCATTCTAACACCACACCATTGGCGGCCATGCCTTCTATGCCTAAGCCAGGGTGGTAAAAGTGTGAAACCCTCTTCCAAAAATGTTCAATCAATTGTTAACTTAATTCTGAGATTGATGTTCACCAAAGATGTTAAGGGGTATGGGGCAAAGGTGGGTTTATGGAGTTAGGGTGCAGATATGGGGCAAAGGTGGGTTTATGGAGTTAGGGTGCTGATCAATTATGATATCATTGAATGGTGGACAGGCTCGAAGGGCTGAATGGCCTATTCATGTTCCTATGTGCTCTGAGTTCTGAAATTCTCTCTCTAAACTTCTCCATCTCTCTCTTCCTTTTAAGGATGCCAGGGCTCATAAGAGCTCACGCTCTATATTTTTTATAAAGTATATATATCTCCTCATTGCTAATTCATAAAATTTTAAAAACTGGACCATGACCTTTTAAAATAGCTGAAACTATGTTTGTCTGTGACCCTGAGCAAAAGGGGAAATTTGGCAGCATTGAAGAAATTGACACCTCGTTATCTCTGAAGAAACCCTAATGATACCATTGCAGGCTGAAAAGGCCAAGTTCAAAGGGAACTATATTAAGGCCATCTGCAATTAAGAACCCAGGCTGGCCAACCAAAGTCTACTAGTCTGCTAGGACAAAGAACCCTGCAACATTCATCAATTTTTCATGGATGGGACATTTAACAATCTCAGGGACCCATACGAGGGAGAGACGACCCTTTGTCAAAGGTAGTATGGAGAGATGGGAGTTATGTGCCATGAACCTCTAGTAGGGAGAACAGTTATACTGTCTTGCAGCGCTGCAAAGCTCAGTCTGCCATGTTTTCCATCTACCGTGCAGTGGCACAGAAAAGAGTCTCTGTCCAGGTCTGAATGCCTGGCCTCCCACCTACACTGTTTCTATTGGAACCTCTATACCACCGCCTACAAGACTTATCTCTGCATGGCTAACTCCAGTCAACTCAACTGCAAAAGTGAGTTATCCAGCATCAGTTCACCCTGCCAACTTCTGTGAAGGAAAACATCATTGGACTTTGATTCTGGACTCTGGGCTCATGTGAAACAATAATTCTTTTCTCTGTGGTCTTTGCCCTGTAAATGTTTCATTTCTCTGTCCCTCTTTTACCGTATGAGTGAAAAGGGGGCAACGTTGCGACCCTCCTCCCACGTTTGAGTGTGCGCAAATAAGCTAACCCACTGAGTTCAACCCATCACAAGTTTGTTGTGGGGTTATTAACAGAAAATTGAATCACACCAAAATTGACGGATTGGAAAACTTATAAAGGGGAAAGCAAATCAGAAACACCTTTCTTTTTACGGACGGGTGGTGAGAGGACAAATCAGAGCTCCTTAAATTAAACCCCCTCCTGTCTGTAACAAGAAGCTTATTAAAACCTACCTCTTTGACCAAACTGTTGATCTGCTGTCCTATAGTCTCCTTCCTTGGCTCAGTGTCAATTTTTGTCTGGTTACAGTCCTATGGAGTTAAAACTCTGCGTGTTTGTGTTGCCTTGTCTGTCCCTAAAGCACCCAATGATGCATTTGAAAACAAGAGAAAACATTTTGTTTTAAATGTTAATGAATTGAATGACGTGAGTTAAGAATTCTTACCAGGTTGATTTATAAGCATTTCTTGGGTCAAAATGGTCTCTGTGAATTTAATTCCCTTGTATTGAGATAGATCAGCATAAAGGCCAAGAGTTAGCTCAGATTACACAGCCCTGAGGACTAAAGCTCCCTCTGTGCTTATCCTCGGCCTCATGCAAAACATAAATTAATATTAAAATTATTTCATTAAAGCAACACATCATTGTTGTAAATATGCAATGGAGTGGAGTAAAATGGGATGTTAATTTCCACTTTACTGAGTTATAATGCCTCATTCAAGCAAATTAACTGCTATTTCATTACTCCCTCCAGCATTGTAATTTTAATGTCCTGATGTCAGGGGCTGCTCATAAGTAAATCTGATTTCTGCTGTTTAACATATGCAGGCTTAAGCTTGCAGTGTCTAGAATCAGCTCCTTTCAAAGCCCACAATAACAAAGAAATTTCAACATTAACACCACCAAAAGGCCATGACCTAGAAGGAGATTTGATATGACTTTGCAAATTGGGCAGCTGGATCGATACCAGCACTGGAACGAGTAGGCCTTGAAGCCTGAGGCCTAGCCAAAATTAGGCATCAAGCCTCATTTACATTGGACCGACAAGTGCAGATCCCTGCTGAACGTCCCCTGGCAGCTCACCGGCAAAGACCATTTGAACTTAGGGAAGCTTCCCCTCTCAGGTTCAAGTTAAAATCTCGGTCAATGAGGCAATCATGCGTAATTAATGAGGGCCCTGACATCTGCAGGCAGGTGCCTTTTCCAGCTACTCAGAAGATTCAACTCGTAAATGATGGCATGGAGGCAGGTAAGTTAGCCAAACGGTTAGGGTTAAAATGACCGCCAGCTCCCTGCCTCCTAGAGTGGAATTTTACCCTCTCTGTGTTCGAAGTGGAGGGGCCAATAGGCGGGAGAAAGGACATAGTAGGTCCCCGCCTTGATCCTGCCACAGGCCAAGTTTCACTTGGGCAGCGGGATCAAGATTGCAGAGGTTGGCCGCTGGCATCCTATGATTTTACACAGGGTTTAACATCTTCCATGTGGCACACGGGCCCCACGGGACTTCAGTGGCCAACCTGCTCAAAGGAGGCAAGAGCAGAGTGTTGGCTGTAACCAGCAGCCATTGATTTCTGCTTCGTTTTTAAGCAGGTGGGGTCTGGCGAGAGATGCGATGGCTGGGACTTTGAGAGGAATGGCTGAGTGGAAGGCCAATGTGGAGGGCTGTCAATGCAAGGTTGTCTCCCAGGAGGAGAGTGGGAGAGAGAGAGAGAGAGAGAGTGAGACTGCATCCGCCACAGGGGAAAGACAGCAGCAGCCTGAGGAGGAAAAGCTGCATGAGGCTATGTGAGAGAACCTGTGTCTTTAAATTTAATTTGCAGAAACTGAATTGAAAAAGGGAAACAGAAAGGGAAACAGCATAACTAAACCTAGAAAGGAAACTGGCTCTCAACGTTTCTAAGGAAACAAAAACAAACTGAGGTTTGGAAATCAAAGCTTCTGGCAAGCTGAACCTGTTTAAAAGATATAGAAGGACACAGGTCAGCCGAAGCTGGGCAGTAGCAGTTGAGTCCACTGGTGCAGTACAAGCAAGCTGAAGGAGGCTGAAAAAGACAGAAGCTGAGAATAAGTTGCCGCAGTTCTTCCTGTTACTGGAAGATAACATTGGTGGATCTATCCCATCCACACCACGTTGAGCAAGTTCTGCATACATGTGCCATTGTGGTGAAGACCATGCTGGCGGAACGCGGGTTCGTTGTGCACTGCTTTTGGCTGGGGATCAGACCAGCTCCTAAAAGGAGAGCAGCGGAAATTCCTCACGAGGAGGACAGAGTCTGAGGAACTTTGTTACTGAGTGTGATCATCAAACCTGAGTGGACCTGCTGAGCCAATTCATAAAATTCGCCTTAATTGTATCTGCCATTTAAGGTGTAATTTATAAAGGTTATATCCGTCTGCAATTTGCCTGTTAATTCATGTTTAATTCATGTTAATTCCGGGTGTTAGAGCATATGTTAGATAGTATTTAGTGTTTGCTTTGTTGACTCTTGTATAGTAAAAATTCTTCTGTTTTAAACCATGGAATCTTGTGGCTTTATTCTTTTAGTAAATAACTGGGATTTTGAATTTCATCTACATTTTTTTTTTAAAAAGATGCTAGTCTCTACCAAGGTCATAACAGATGGGACACAGAGCCAGAAGACGCATAAGGCAGTATGCCAATCAAATGTTCTGATTATGTCATACGGGCAGTACCCCAGTTGAATGTTCAAAGAAGATGGTACCCAACTGAAAGACTTTACGAACAGAGGCTAATCTTCAAGGAGATTTCGGAGCACCAGTGTCTCTGAGGACTGCATCTGGAAAGGCCAGTGGTTGCTGATCTATGTAGAATGCTGGGAAAGGAATTGAGGCCACTGGGATGTGGTGAACACCCATTGCCTGTACCAGCGAAGGCTACCATGGCACTCCAAATTTCTCACTACAGAGTCCTGCCAGAGATTGTCGGGAGACTTACGTGAGATCTTTCAGTCAGCAGCCCATCGCTGCATGGTTAGGGGGGGTCAGCCCTATCCCCATCCCTCCAAACAAAAGTTAGGAGGTAGCCACAGGGGCTGCTGGGTGCTAAGGTGGGCTGTTTAACATCTCTTCTGAAAGGTAGCACCCCCAACAGTGCAGCACTCCCTGGAGCGTCAGCCTCATTTATTTTGTGCTGAAGCAAGACTTGAACGCACAATCTTCTGACTTGGAGGTGAACAGGTCACCAACCGAGCCACAGGCTTCCGTGTCCGCATCATCTATAGAGACTGGACAGCAGGTGCCAGCCAATGGTTTATATCCTGGGGACCCGATCCACCCTCAGCACAACGCGATGTGCAGAAGGAATTTCTGGACAAGAATCAGGAGTGGGAGCTCTGGCTAACGCTTTTTCCTCCTTCCCCAGTCCGGGGAAACGGGCAACCTGTAACACCCCCTAATAAAAAAAAATAGCTGAAGCACAGTTTGAGTCAGATCGACGCAAATTCTCTGAACGTTTTATGGTGTTCTTCACCTTTAAATTAGGCGTTTATTGAAATCCAGATCCAAGTAGTAACAATTCTTGGCAAAGTGAGCTTGCATTTCTCAGGATTCAGCTGTAAAAACATCAGTCGCTTTTGAAAAGGATTTTTTTTTCAGAGGAATCGTTGAGGATTATGCAGCTGTGTCCTTTCAGCCTCAGAGCTCGAATGATGATCATCGTCCCTGCACTCTACAGACACCAGACGTGCTGAAGCAGGTAATGTGAAATCCTCCGATTTAACAGGCTCCAGGGGGACTGCATCCTCCAGTGAGCACAGGTTGTAACCTTTTCCTGGTCCTTGGCTCATTATTTAGATTATAGTCTGGCTCCATCTCTTGTGGGATTAGTAACAAGCCCAAGTGAATGACCATATAACAATCTGAGAGAGAGAGTGCCCTTCTCCTACCTCCCGTCTCACAACTTCAACCCACCCACCCCTACCCATCCAAACAAAAGCACGCTTTATTCCGATATACGGGATATAATCCTCACTACAACAGTAGCATGAGAGGACTTTACACAATAAATGCTGATTTTGAGCTGCATAAACATCTCCCATTTCCGCAAATAACACATGAACTGCGAGTTAGAGGATTGTGAATATGGGTTTCCTTCAGAATTAGGCATGTAAGATCAGGATTAGGCATGTAGAGGATTAAAAAATTTAGGAAGATCTTACTGAGTTAGCCAAGATTTCAAAGGCTGTCAACAAATTGAATTCGAATAACCTGTTTGACACAATTACATTCATGAAGTCAACTCGGAAAGAAAGACTTGCATTTATTTAGCGCCTTTCATGACCACTGGACACCTCAAAGTGCTTTACAGAGGATGAAGTACTTTTGAAGTGTAGTCGCTGCTGTAATGCTGGGAACATGGCAGCCAGTTTGTGCACAGCAAGCTCCCACAAACAGCAATGTGATAAATATCGGATAATCTGTTTTTGCGATGTTGATCGAGGGTTAAATATTGGCCAGGACACCAGCGATAACTCCCCTGCTCTCCTTCGAAATGGCACCATGGGGGATCGATTACGTCCACCTGAGAGGGTAGACGGGGCCTCAATTTAATGGTCTCACCCAAAAGACACACCTCCAACAGTGCACTACCTCAGCACTTTACTGTAGAAATTCTAATAGTCTGTTTGAGGCTCTGTCTAATGGTCTGTCTTGGCAAATAATCACACTTTCTGGACTGAATTTTCCCGGTAGCGGGCGGGTAACATGGAGTCCTACTCACCGATGAAAATGGTGGGTTTTCAAACCATATCTTCCCAAGCCCACCTCATTATATATTCATTCCCATGAAATACGTCGTTTCCAAAGTGGGCGGGCTCTCATTCGCCCGCTCGCCATCACCCCGCTGTTGCATCGCACCGGCCGCCATCTTTAAAAAGCAGCCGCCAGCAAAGCGCTCATCACCACCAGCTCGCCGCCGCCGCTGCCTGGGAGACATGGCCATCAAAGGCCAAAAGACTGCAGCCCCCCGCATCAACGACAGGTCCCTCGAGCGACTGCTGGATGCCTTGGAGGCCCGCCGGGATGTGCTCTACCCCCGCTCTGGCCGCAGGATGGGTAACAATGTCGCCAACCTGGCTTAGGAGGCAGTGGCAGCGGTGGTCAGCGCCAATGCCCTTCAGAAGAGGACAGCCACTCAGTGCCGCAAAAGGATGAATGATGATCTCCGTTCAGCCAGAGTAAGTCACTCTTTTCATCACTCCCAACTCTCACACTCAACAAACCCATCCACACACCCACAGGGCCCTCACTCACTGCCAGTGCAGGGGACATCACCATTCACTCTCTCACACACACCTTCATTGCCCTCATCCCGTCCATGGGACCGCTCACCACCCACACAGGCCAGGCATACTGATCATCTGGCCCGGCAGGAGTCCTGATACACTCTCCCCATCTCTATCCACGCAGGACAAACTGGCTCACAACAGGAGGGAAAGATCGCAGACAGGTGGACGGATGCCGGGATTCAAAGTTCTCACAGAATTTGAAAACAGAGCCATTCAGCTGGCCGGCGATAGCCGGGACCGGTCCTGTGCTGATGGTGAGGGCGACGCTGCTCTACCAAGTGAGGATCCAGCAGTGCAACATCCATCAGACAACCGCACCGTGAGTGATGTGTCCTCTTTCACAGGCCACTGCCATGCGCTAATTATCTCCCCTTGCTTTCGCAGGCACATCTGGGAAGCAGCCAACAGAGTCCATGACTCAGGGCCTCCAATCAAGCTCTGAAGAAACCTCCAAAGAGGAACCTGAAGGCTCCCTCCCTGAAGTCCTGTCACAGCGCTCACCCACACCCTGCACCAGCGCAGAGACACACACCTCGGTGGGACTTAGCTTTAGAATAGCCTCGGTATCACAATCTGGTGAGCTCATTGCACTTTCTGGTCCACAGCAGGCGGAGGCAGGGATTTCCCAGGTCCCCAGCACTCAGAGGACTGCTGGAGGCCAGAACGTTGCTGAGTTCGAGTCAGATGACGAGCCTCTGGATTCTGTCATGTCACAGTTGCTGGAGCTGCAAAGGCAAGCTCGGGGACATCAGGAAGGGATGTCCGCTGCACTCCTCAGATTGCAAGGCCCGATGGAGGCTGAGGTGATAGCTCTGGCACTGCAACGCACCAAGGTCAACACTGGCAGGATGGTGGCGGCCATGGAGACCTTGGTTGAGGACATCACTCCTGCACTGCTGCGCGGGCTTAACTCCATCGCTGAAGCCATAGTTGTCCTCCAGTGTGTACGTGAGAGGGGCGCAGGGCAGCTCGGTCTCACTCCAGCTACCCCTTCTGTTCACGGAGTCTGCCAGGGGCCCTCAGACACTCATAGGGAAGAGGATCAGCAGGGGCACGCTCCAGGGCCATCCACCCAGGTAACTCTGGGAGTAACCGGCCCATCTGGATCCCCTCTTCCTGTGACCTCCGCAACTCCAGCTCCACAGGCTGAGGAGGGTGCCACTGCCACACAGCAGGACCCCGAATGCAGGCTGGGGCCCACTAAGTCTCGGCCCTCCAAAGGACACCCACCAAAGTCATCACAGACAGGGCATCACAGTCAGCAGGCTGCCTCCACCACCCCTGCGGATATCTGGGAAGCACCAAGACGTAGCGGCAGGGTTAGGACAGTTAAGGAGGATTAGTTGCACAGCCTGGGCACAGGTGCTGATCACTTGCACAATCTGTTCACTATTGTCAATAAACTCCAAAGAATGTCTCCCTGCCTATGGCTCCTTGTTCTGATAAGCAGTGTTCTTGTCACTCAGATGTGAAACCTTTCTGCACAAGATAAATGGCAGGTGTCTCAGCCCAGGGCCTCTTCCCTGTGCTCTGTGCGGCCTTCAGACCACAGCAATGGCCCAGCCTCACACTCCTTGGAAACATTACTGATGTCTGCACCTCGGCAGTGCTGGTCATTGCTGCCAGAATGTAGTGGGCAGGCACCACAGAGTTCTCTCATAATCTGTGTGCTCTCAGCACCTTTAGGGTGGGGCTGGCCCCCATCACACCAGCATCTGCGACCAGGGATGCTGTGCACCAACTCCTGAAGGACTGAGGTGCTGAAGGCGGACACAGCATCAGATGCATCTAAAGTTTCATGGCTGCGTCTCTGTGATGGCCCTGATCATGGAGCGCAAGCAAGCTGCCCTTGGCCAGACAGGAGTCAGACATTCTCAGAGGCTATGTGAAGATCTATGGAGTGTCCTCACTGCATGTTGTAATCATCCTCCTGCGACCGAGCGACTATTAGGGCCTCCACTGCATCTCCATGACAGGAGCATTCTCACAGAGGGTATTGGCGCTGAGATAAGCCAGACTGGAGACAAACGTTCACAACTGCGAAATGAGGATCTACGGGGACACCTCACTGGATGTCGTCATCATCCTCCACAAATCTGGCAGCTATGAGGGCCTCCCGAGTGTGCCTGCCTCGTCTAGCCAGTGCGAGAGACTCATCCCCATCGTCATCACCACCGAGGACCCCCTCACCCTCATCGTCATCACCACCGAGGACCCCCTCACCCTCATCCCCCTGTCAACGTCCTCCTCATTGGAGGAAACATGCAGCTCCTCCATCTCCTCCTCTACCAGCTCCTCACCCTGTTACAACCTGGCACTGCAAAGGGTGCAGCAGACGATGACGATGTGTGACACCCTCTGTGGACTGTATTGCAGGGCTCCACCAGAACAGTCCAGGCACCGGAACCACATCTTCAGCATCCCAATGGTCTGCTCCACCAAGTTGCAAGCTGCTGCATGAGCCTCATTATAGCGTCACTCTGCTGCAGTCTGTGGCCGCCGCACGGGTGTCATCAGCCACGGCCCTTGTACCCGAGGAGCCAACCCTGCAGCCTCTGTGGACCCTGGAAGACTGCAAGGATCTGCGAGTGACTCAGGATGGAGGCATCGTGCAGATACCTGCAGGATGCGTTTCTGGTGGTCGCATACCAGTTCAGTGAGTGGAAGCCCTTGCGATTGATGAAGTCCACCGAGTGTAACGATGGAGACCTGAGCGCCCCATCAGTGCAGTCAATTGCACCCTGTACCTGTGGGAATCCTGAGAATGGGCGAATCCAATGGCCCTTGCATCCTGGCTGTCCCAGTCCCGGGCGAAATGCACAAAGTTGTGTGCCATGGAGAAGATGACATCCATGACCTCATAGATGCATTTGTGGGTGGTGGATTGTGAAATCCCACAGAGGTCACCTGTGGAGCCCTGAAAGGAGCCACTGATATAAAAATTGAGCACCGCAGTCACTTTCACAGCCACTGGCAGTGGATGCCCTCCATGTCCCCTTGGCACCAAGTACTGCAGTAAGTGGCAGATGTGAGCCAATAGGTCCCTAGATATGTGCAGTCATCGGCGACACTGGTTCTCAGTCATCTGCAGGAATGGCAGGTGGTGTCTATAGACCCTGGGCGTCGCTAGGCGCTGACCAGCCACAGCTCACTGTCACTCCTGGACAGCGTGTGCAGGGGCCCCTGCTGCCCCTTCTTCATGAGGTTGCTGCTCCTGCCTTTGCACAACCAGGAGCCTCAGTTGCTCTCTCCTCCATCTTCTACAGTCTCTGTAGCCCATCAGGCACACAGCTAGGTCACCAGGATCCATGATCCTGATGTGGTCCTCCTGCAGCATGAAAGAGAGAGAGAGAGACGTGGTTATCATGGCTGTACTTAGCACATTTCCTGGCCCTATGTGACCACCCCTTAATGCTTCCTGGAGAGTGCTGGTCACCCCTCGGATGGCCAGAGATGAGTGCGCTGCGTGGCTGCCCTGTCAACCTGCGACATGGGGGACACTGGTCCAAACCAGGATGCTGAGATTGGAAGGGACTGTGAGCACCTCCAGCAGTGACTGCTACATGGCCAGGGTTGGCGAGGAGATTGTACAATGTGTTCAGTCCAACAGCTCTTCAGTCCAATAAAGTGGTGGCAGACTCAAAATCTATGCCAAAGGGGTTGGGTGGGGGCGGGGAGGCAAGGTATGGAGCGCTTGGTGGTCCTTTGGTGCTTCCGTGATATTTG
Organism: Cetorhinus maximus; assembly: GCF_964194155.1. Lineage (NCBI taxonomy): Eukaryota > Metazoa > Chordata > Chondrichthyes > Lamniformes > Cetorhinidae > Cetorhinus > Cetorhinus maximus. The sequence continues at coordinate 13,754,458 of NC_135884.1, read as the reverse complement.
CATGGGCGGGTAGGCTAGGAGCCTGACCCTAAATCATATCACTGTGACTGCGCCCGATCTGTCTTCAACTTGAATCTTCTGGTTGGCGTGAGTGGGCAGGCCCCACTCGCCGACGCGTAAAATGACGCACAGTGATGTTGGGCGTGTGACCCTGCTTCACCACACGTCGTTCTGATCTTCATGTCGGCGGACGCGCAGCGGAGTCGGCTGCCTGTGTGCCAAGCTGTCAAAGGCCTATTAAACTAATTGAGGTACTTGTCTGGGCTGCCCGTCCTATCTTAAGGTTGGCGGGGGGGCAGGCGAAGAGACCAGGCGGCCTTAGCATTTTTCATGGAACCTTATCCACGGGCGAGATAAGATTTCATGAAGGGTTTAAAAGTTCAATAAAATTTTTAATTAAAATTCATTGACATGTCCCAGCTCATGTGACACTGTCACATGACAGGACATGTCTGAAATTTTTAAAAATTCTTTTATTCAACTTTTCCAAATCAAAGTAATATCCCTGAGGCAGCTCGGTGCCTCAGGGAGATTTCTGCAGTCTTTCGCGCACATGCGCAAAAGAGCGCAGGCCCCAACTCTCCCTCCTTCCCCCTGCCCGCACAGGTAGGACTAAGCGCTTCCAGATGCGCGTCACGCTGGGCAGGCCTTAATTGGCCCGCCCACGCAAAATGGCGGCATGCAGCCAATCGAGGGCGGCGATCAGCTACGCGCACGCCTGCGCCTGCACCCGAACCGCCCACCTGATGTGGAGAAAATTCACCCCTTAGTTGCAGAGGCATGCTCAGTTTATACAGGTGCCCCTAATGCATGGCCATTTCTCTCGCTTACCCTGTCACCCACCTCGAATGCCTGTGCGCGGGATGCAGCGCCAGGGCAGCACGACCCCCCCTCCCCCCTTCAGCAGTCGCCTCCGAGGCCGAGCACCAGTTTACCCCCCGCCCCTCCCCCAGCGCCCCGAGGCCAGTAAACAACGGGCGAATTGTGGAGAACGCTGCTGTTCTCTCACCTCAGTTCCCCCAAAGTGAAGGCCGCCAAGTGCATGTCGCCTGCGTGCTGTTGTGAAACACGTCAGCGTGCTTTCCCGCCGATCTGGATGGACAATACGTTCCAAAAGCCTGGCAGGATGGTCTTTTACTTATACGCTAATGTATTGCACTTAGCTCCCCGCCGACCAATGGCAGAAAACACGGCCTGCCGTCGACAGGCTGAGCAGAAAATCGCCACCTGCCTTCATGCCATCGTGAAGTGGGTCCCGCCAAATTTTCCACGCCCACCACCAGCAGACTCAGAAAGTTACACCCTCCGTCTCCCTCCTTTCTTGAACAGTGGTGTTACATTTGCAGTTTTCCAATCCACTGGGACCTTTCCAGGATCTAGGGAATTTTGGAAGGTTACAAACAATGCATCTGCTATCTGGGTGGCCACTTCCCCCTTTAAGACCCTAAGGTGCAGACCATCAGGTCCAAGGGTCTTGTCAGCCTTGAATCCTATTCATTTTCCAAGTACTTTTTCTCTGGTAATCATGTTCCTCCCTCCTTTTTGCCTCTTGATTTTCTACTGGTCTTGGGATGCTTTCTGCGTCTTCTACTGTGAAGACAGATACAAAATACTTGTTCAAAGTCTCTGCCTTTTCCTTGCTTCCCATTACTAATTTCCAGCCTCACCCCTCTACAGGACAAATGCTTACTTTAGGTGAAACAAAAACAGAAAATGCTGGAAAAACTCAGCATGTCTAACAGCATCTGTGGAGAGAAAAACAGAGTTAAAGTTTCGAGTCTGTATGACTCTGTTTGAGATTTCCAGCATCCGCAGTATTTTGCTTTTATCTTACTTTAGGTGACCCTGACGAAAGTTCGGATGAAAGTTCATCTCTACCTGAAACATTAATTCTGATTCTCTCCACAAATGGTGCCTAATTTGCTAAGTGTTTCCAGCATTTTTTTTTTGTTTTTACTTACTTATCCTTTTTATATACTTACAGAAGCTTTTACTGCCTGTTTTATATTTCTGAGTTTTCTCTCTCATCCTCCAATTTCTCCTTTTTAAATTTTTGTTTAGTCATCCTCTGCTGGTTTCTAAAATTTTCCCAATTTTCTGGGCTACCACTATTCTTTGCAGCATTGTACCTCTTTTCTTTCAATTTGGTACCATCCTCAACTTCCTTAGTTAGGCATGGATGGTCCACTTTCTCATACCATCCTTCTTTCTCAGTGTTGAGAGTTATGAAATATCTCCTAAAATGTCTGCCACTGCTTCCCTACCATCTTACCTTTTAACCAAATTCCCATTCCACTTTAGCCAACTCTGTCTTCATGCCCTTGTAACTGCCTTTATTTAAGTTTAAGACACTTGTTTCAGACCCAAATTTCACACCCTCAAATTGAATGTGAAATTCTATCATGTTATGATCACTCTTACCTGGAGCATCCTTTACTATGAGGTCATTAATTAATCCTGTCTCATTACACATTACCAGGTCTAAAATAGCCTGTTCCCCGGTTGGTTCCAGAACATATTGTTCAAAGAAACTGTTGTGAATACACTCTATGAACTCATCCTCCAGGCTATTTCTGCCAATTTGATTTGTCCAATCCATATGAAGGTTAAAATCTCCCACAATTATTGCAGTACCTTTCTTACAAGCCTTCATATGTCTTGATTTATACTCTCTACTACAGTATAGCTACTGTCAGGGGCACTATAAACAACACTCACTAGTCACTTCTTTCCTTTGCTGTTTCTTATCTCCACCCAAACTGTATCTACATTTTGATCCCCCAAACCAAGATCATTTCTCACTACTATACTGATCTCATCCTTTATTCACAGAGCCACCCCACCCCCTTTTCCTTCCTTCTGTTCTTCCAAAATATCAAACATCCTTGAATATTCAGGTTCCCACTGTAGCCACTTGGCAACCATGTCTCCGTACTGGCTATCGTACCACACTCGTTTATTCCTATTTGTGCTATCAATTCATCCATATGTTCCATGTTCAGATAATGAGCTAATTCTGCCTTTTTACCATTTTCCCCTACTCTGACCATATTTGCTAGTGCACTCTTATGTTTGTATGCTCTAGCCTTGTTATCATTAACTGCATCACTACCCTACACTATTCCCTTGTCTGTTCTTTTTAAATTTCCAAATTCCCCTTCACATGTACCTTCCCCTCAATGATTTAGTTTAAAGCTCTCTCTACAGCCCTAGTTGGATTATTCCGCAGTACACTGGTCCCAGTGTGATCCAGTGAAGGCTAACTCCCTCTTTCCCCAATACTGGGGTCAGTCCCCAAGAATTGAAACCCATTTCTCCAACTCCCTCTTGGAACCATGCATTCAACTCTCTAATCTTATTTACCCTATGCCAATTTGCTGGTGGCACAGGTAGTAATTCACAGAATATTACCTTTGAGGTTCTGTTTTATAATCCAGTCTCTGGCTGCTCATACTCCTTCTGCAGAACCTGTTTCTTAGTCCTGCCTATGTTGTTGGTACCTACATGGACCATGACAACTGGATCCATCCGCTTCCACTCCAAGCTGCTCCCCTGCCTTGAGGAGATGTCCTTAACCTTAACACTGGGCAGATAACACAGCCTTAGGGATTCACACTCTCAGCACCAGTGACAAGTGTCTACGCCCCAGAAGAGGCTTTGCAGGATGAGGGCTGTACTGGGGAAGGAGGGTATCCCAGGGTGTGTCTGTGGGGGTACAAGTCAATCTGTGCAAGTGGCCTCAGGATGGTGAGGGCTGAGGAAGCACTCTCCAGAGGAGATGAGGCCAGATGGAGATGTGAAGGTTTGTGTGAGAGAGTGAGTGGTGGTATCCTTTGAGCTGGCAGTGAGTGAGTTGCCAGCGAATGTGTGATGGCCTCGTGAGTGTGTGAGTTTAGAGTGATGAGATGGTTGCCTTATCCTAGCAGCACAGATGAGATCATTCATCCTTTTGCTGTACTAGATGGCCAACCTCTTGTGTGCCGCATTGGTACAGACCACGTCTGCTACCGCCTCCCAAGGTGGAGTGGTGAGACTGATGGGTCTCCTGCAGCCAGAGCGGGGATAGAGGACATCGCAGCAGGTCTCCACGGTGACCAGAAGTCATCCAGGGATGCATCATTAAATCGGGGGGGCTGAACTCTTCTTGACTTTTGGCGCCATGTCCTGAGCTGACAGACACTGAAAAGTGTGCGCGCAGCTGCAGTTTAAATATGGCGCCTTGCGTGAGGAAGCAGCGAGGTAACGGAGTGGCGGGCAATTTTGAGGCCGCCCACCATCGAGACGGCGTGTGTCCTGTGGCTGCATAATTAATGAGGCGGGAATGAGACGATAGGGCGTGAAAACCCGCCATTGCGGCCGGCGGGTAAAACAATTTTTTCCCCCGCCCGGTACCACATTTTTAGCAAATCTGGAGCGATTCCACCCAAAGGGCCCAGGTAATTCCACCACCCCCACCCCCCACCCCGCACCCCCACCACCCCAGCCCCCTCCTCCCCCCCACCCCCCAAATGGCATGGGCTCTAGCTCATCAACTCAGAGCCAGAGTTGCAGATGTGGTTGCCATGAATAAAACAGATGTCCACCACCACCCACATGCTACATCGCCTGCCCTGACATCTTGTGTCTTACTTAACCAATTGGGTATCAAGTGATCTTAGAAATATCACTCTGTGTAATACCACACAGTTTAACTAAGTTAAGCTATAAACTGAATGCAATACTTACATCTCCCCTGTAAGCTTCTGTGTTTAAAGAGATAAAATCTGAAAAACTCACCTTCCTGCTAAGCCTTGAACAGCTTTTGGAGGCTGTGCATTATTACTTCAGGAGATATGTCACAGCCATAGGAAGGCTGCAGAAGCTATTCGCCAAGATGATACCAGAAACTGAAGGCTTTAGTTACAGGTGGGAAGACTGCGAAAAAAAAAACAGAGCACTTTTGTGTTCAAAATTATGAGAAGTTTTAATGAGGTAAATTGGGGAAAATTATGTTCACTGCTCAATGGTAATTACAGGGGATCACCAAATAAAATAATCACCAAAACAATGAGGGAGACGTTAGAAAAGCCTGTTTCGCAAAGAGAGGCCGATTTTAACTTTTGCACAGCCAGTTCACAATGCAATGGCAGCTGACAGTGGCGGCAACTGGAAGAGGGAACGAGTTGGATATTCGACACAGAAAGGGATTGCAGGCATAAAAGGGATAGAGCAGGGTTTAACAATGTTTCAGGCCAGCCAGATTGAAATAGTGGCACTTTTACTTTCTTTCGTTCCTATTTTCTGGTGTCATGAAATCTAGACATGTGTAAAGCTCAAGTTAAAGTTCCATTCACGCTCGTAGCAGTATACAAAGCTCCACAGTCAGCCAGGAATGTTGAGGCACTCCCCTGATCTCAACCATAGCCAGGTGGAAGAGACAGATCCAAACAGAGAACAAGAGCCTCTGAGAAGAGAAAAACAAATCAGTGTGAGAGTTGCCCCCGTGGCCTTCTGCCCCAAACAGTCTACTTCTGGTTATTTATACAATGATTTTAGCAGAGACCTGCAAACATAATTCCCACCCCCATCATACTGGTACAGTGCACAACACAGAGGGGCCTACAGAAAGGAAAGTGGAGAGGAAGATGAATGATTCAACAAAAGAAAACATTTGTTTGAAGCACTGACATGTTTTTTTTTGTGTTTAATTTGGGCTATTTTAAAATCAGTCCCTCACAGAAGGTTGGTTTTGTTCCAATCGGCCTTTGTCCAATATGTTGGCCCCAATATTTACTGGGACTGGTTCCCTGACCTGGAGGGCTTGGGTAGTGGGGTTGGGTGATAGTGTTGGGGTGGGTTAGAGGGGGTGGGTGGTGTCTAGTTTTCCCCAGTTTTAACTCCATAGCACAAACGCTTTTATTTTCTAACAGGTTCTCCATCCAGCAGCCAGCCTGATTGTCAGGATTTGTCCTGTCAGGCAGGGAATATTCTGGAGGAGGCCACAGCCCCAGGAAAAGTTTGGCAGCTGGCAGCTAAATTAGTGGGTGCATGTGGGGGAGTCCAGACCTTGAGGGGGACGCTCCCTGATTCATGGAACTGGATCCGATCACTAATCATGTAAGGGTGTGATCCTGAGTGTCGGCAGTTCTGTACCCCAATCTTGGGTGGGTGGGGTGAATCCCCGAACCTGGAGATCTTTAGATGTTCTGATCATGGTGAGGGATGTAGTTGGGAAGGAGTTCTCCTGTTCCTCCTGGCCCACAAGCAGCGTTGGAAAGACACATAACTTTTTCCACAAAAACAGTCCCCATTTCCTTTCAGCTGCTGGGCTGAATCTGGAAGGCAGTTAAACCTGAGGCACTTTAGCAACTCAAAAGGGCCAAATGGCCTACATCCGCTCCTTGATCTTATATTCTTAATATAATATTTAAATAGCCAATAGCCGATCTGCCTCTGTTAAAACTGGGAGTGATTGGGTTAGAGGCTGGGGACAGGCTTGAGATTTTTTTAAATGTTAATATTCCGCTGACCCCAACACACCTGTGCTTTTGTGGTTAAAGCTGCCCCATCAGCCTGAACCATGTTCATTTAGGATGGTTGTCACTTGAAAGCAGTCAAGTGCGAGCAAAAAGCTCTCGCTATGTGAAAAGCTATGTCAACAATGTGAGTACCACATTTCCCCATAAAATGTATCAATGCCTTGCCACAATTCTCCTGGCCGTGCCAATTGGACAATCACCAAGAGTGGGATAGGAATTCAAAATAAGGCCCACCTGAGATTTACCTAAATCACAACAGTTACTAGACTGGCGCACTACCTACAGCAAGGATCCAGTTAATGTGCCAGGGTTAGGGTTATAGCCTTGTCATCACTCCCTGGTGTTCATTGTGCTCTTCGTAAACATTTATGTACAGGTATTCTTTATGTTCGCACACACGGACACATGCACACGCATGGACAGACACCAATAAACCAGTACAGTACCAGGACTCAAGAGGGCCAGGAAAATCTCCCCGTGTTTGTCTTCGGAATGGAAAAAACCATGAGGCCCAACGTTCAAGGTTTGATAGAAAGGGAGGTGCCAGGTTTTCATGGGATTTTAAACCAATGGGTAATTTGGTAAAAGTACAATGATCCTGCCACATTGCCAAACCTACCCCAGACTAAGAACTGATAGCCTGTTGTTACAGGTATTAACATACAGATGACTGTTTGACATAATGTGTGTATTATGCCCAATTAAAAATGCCACAATCACCAATCTACTTCCATGTTACCAATGGTAAAGTTAGTTCAGAATCCTTGCATAATTGGACTCTGCAACTCTCTCTAATTATGTAAGAAACTAAGGGCAGAATCTTTCATCTCATAGGCAAGCCTGATCGGGAGTAAAATAGTGCGCGATGACATCGGGTGAGCGTCCCAGTGTCATCGCCCGCTCACACGGTACTTCAGTTGGCGGGCACGCGCGAGAGTCAGCAGCGTGCCCGCCGACAATTAAGAGGCCTATTAAGGCCCTTAAGGACGTAATTGAAAGGCTTTTTTCCGTTGCCATTCTAACCTTACGGTTGGTCGGCAGGCGAATAAGCCAGGCGGCCTTTGCTTTATGTTCGAAACCTCACTCACAGGCGGGACGAGGTCTCCAACAGTAAATAAAAAAAACATTTTTAAAATTTTTAATGTAATTTTTAACATGCCCCTCTTCATGTTACTGAGTCACATGTGGGGGCATGTCTACATCATTTGTCAAAGGTTTATTTTTCATTTTAAAATTCTTCAGCTCCCTGAGGCAGCTCTGTGCCTTGAGGGAGCTATCTGTCAGTGCTCACGCACAAACTTCAGCGCTCGCGCTCCTTCCGTTAATTGGCCAGCCGCGTGAAGTCACGGTCGGGCTGATCATGGGCCCACCCGGCAAGGGGAAAATCCTCTCCCAAGACAAGATAAATGGCCAATCATCCTATCACAGACTATATTGCATCTACCTTGCCATAAACTTTACCTCCTGCAGTCAGGGGTTCAATGGGAAGCTTCGCATGAAAAGATTCAAATCCTCAATATTTGTAAAATCCAGAATATTTAACAATTGTTCATCTTCACTGAGGAACCCTCACCTGCTACATTCTGGACATCGCCTCTTGCTCCAACATCACTCAAACTGTGGTGTCCCGTGAAGTACTTTATCATTTCAGTCTTCACCTATCACAATTAGCAGCAGTTTATGTCTCACATGCAGGGAAATTGTAAATGATATTGGGGATAATTTTAACTTGGAATGAGAGTGTAACAAATATAGCCAGTCTGGTGCCATCCATTAAACATTCTGCCGGACTTTCCCTTAACGCTTTGAATGCCTAGTAAAGTCAGGTACTGTGTAAATGGGATGACTAAATTCAATATGGCCCATGTCACATAACTGACCAAGGTTAAAAATGCCCCCAAGCAGATACATCATTTTGTAATGCATCAAACAAATCTTTCAAAATCTTTCTCCCCACCCCACACGGCCCTTCCTTTCCGACTCCTTTATGAAGGTGTAAATCCTCACGGTGTCAACCGTTCCTGCTGGGAGTGGGCTCCACTTTAAACAAGGTGTTAAAACATGTCTGTTCCATTCTCAAGGAGAGTTGAAATCAAGGTCTCCAGTGCATACTACCAACAGTGAGACTGCTTCTTTGAAAGGTGTCCAGATGGTGAGATTTTGAAAGAGTGAAACTTTAAAGAATGTATTCATCATAAAAGCCCTCTTTTTTTTTTTCCCCTGTGCAAAATAATAAGCCCTTGGTTAATAAACTCTTGTAGCGACAAGGACGACAGCATTCCAAACTTGTCTGTTCAGCTCCTGCTGCCTCTCCTTCCGTTTACTCCGCTGTAACTCAATGTGAAGTGTCATAAACATAATAATCTGGAGCAAATCCACAGATTACTACACGGTCTCAGTTTTTATAAAAAAGGGCGGGGGCGGGAGGCAACTGGGAGCCAAAACCTGCTAAATTTGTGAGGTTATAAAAGGATTGAAGATCCGCGAGCAGATGTGAGAAATGTGCAGCTGGAAAAGGAGCAATAAGTTCAAACACATTTCAGCTGAACTCACAATCTGTAGTTAAAAGTAAAGCTTTGGCCAGTCCAGGGCTGAAAAGACCTGTGTGCAGTACTCAAGAGCAAGGACATGCCCATGTTCGGGTTTGAACTTGGCAAGCTGGTAGCGAGGGGGAAGAAAGGAAGAAAAAGTGCAGAGAAACTTTAAAATGTCGTGACACTTCATTACAGGAAAACAAACGCCACAATACTCGGATATATCTCAGCCCTGTAGACTGACGAGATCTTGTGTATAGCTGAAGCACCGTCCTTTTGCCTCTGTAGCCGAGGTACAAATCCGGCCAAGACCAACAAACATGAAATCTTCTCTGTCTGCCAATGGGAGGAGTTCCGCTCTGTGTGGTCACATGTTCACATGTAGTGAAATGGTGGGCTCGGTGAGCCAATGGGCAGACTGGCCGCCTTCTGTTGACTATATAATTGAGGGTCGTTTTAACTTGAAGTGAGAGTGTGAAATGAGCAATATTAGATTGACCATCCACTAGTTTGCCTGACCTGCCCTTCAATTGGCTGCAAGTGGGAAGTAAAATTGGGTGTGCTCTGTAGTGGGTGGCTAAGTGTGAAGTGTGAAAACTCATCACCGATCAGGTATCGAGGCTGGCTCCTTCCTGGTCTGAGTGGCTTAGCACTGGTGGACCATCAGTGACCCCATGGGTACAGTGCACTGTGCCAGTCAGTATTACACAGGTGGCATATTTACCCACTCAGGTTTAATTTTTAAAAAACACATATGCTCTGGAAATCTTTCTCATGTGCTGTGTACATACTTAATACAATGAAGTTCGCAGCAAAGAAAAAATGTCCCAGGACCAAGTCTGTTGAAGCCCAGCACCCTCTCTGCCACCATCCCCCCACTCCATCCCGCCTCTGCATTAAGAAAGGGCACAGGCCCCTTTGGTAACGCCCAGCCACAGTCTGTCTTTCATCTGAGCTTCACAATGCACAGTTCAAGGGGCTGTAGCACTGGAGACCTCCTGGCAAACACCACAAAACACATCATATTTTCATAACAATGAGATTGATCTGCTTTGTACAGTCTATCCGCAGCTGCTCCATCAATAAAGATGTCACGGGGCAAGTTCATTGACTCTGAGCCAAGAGCCTTGGCAACAGCGGAGGACAAGCATAAAACACCAGCAAGACAGTTTTAAATAATTACTGTCATACCATAGAAACTCAGGCCCTCCAGCAATAGAATATCTTTAAAAACTTGGGAGTGCTAATAAAGGGAGAGTCGGTGATATAACCTGTTGATGAACTACTCCAGGAGTAGATTATCAGACAGATCAATACTCAGTCTGTGAGAGGAGTTGACAGTGTGTCTGGAACAAGAAACCATTTCGAGGAGAAAGCATCTATCCAAACATCATCTTCTTTATCGCATGCTCCCTCTCTCATGATTTTACTCTCCCCTCCCATTCTCTGTCCCTTTTCCCCTCTCATTTAATTGCTCTCACTTAAGCCACTTCCATGTTGGCAATGTGCTTTCAGGACACAGACACACGTTCCCCCGAACTTCCCTAAACCCCACCCCAAGTCGCACTCCCGCTGGAAGCAGAGCCTTCAGTTCACACAACGGCCCCTGTCCGCACCCACCCACCCTGGGAAGTGGGGTCACCCCGGCAGCCAAACAAGGCTAAGCCAGGCTGGAATGCAGCTATAAAGGTGCGCAGCCAGAGTTACATGGTGAGGCTCCAGGGCCAAACATACATTTTTAACGTTGACTGTACTTTGGAAAAGTGAAAAGTGCCTTCACAGCCTTTCACTCTCACTTCCTATCTTAGGCTGTTCATGTTACATAATAACATTAGGAACAGGATGAGGCCATTCAGGCCCTTGGGCCTACTCCATTCAGTAAGGTCTTGGCTGATTTAAAATTGTCAGGCAGGTAAAGACCAATTGATCCATCAAACCTTGTGTACACACAATGGTTGGAGCCCTCTGTCTAAACACTTTGCCCCTCGTACCTTCACCTTACTTCCCTCCTTCGTCCTTTCTACCCCCCCCCACCCCCGCTCCCTGCTCCAACCCACCCCATCCCACCCTCCCTTCTTTCCCTTGGCCTTCCTTGTCCCATCCTCCAGGGAGAGGCAAAGAAAGAGAAAATCCAGGGCCAATAAAATAAAATATACTCCAGAAAATTCCTGTCTGGTCCACCCACCAACCCCCTCCTCAGCTGACTGAAACCAGTCCAGGAGATCACATGGTCATCGTGACCTCAATTCCATTTCCCTGCCTCTGTTCCACTTTCCTTGATACCCTAAATCTAATCAATCTCTGAGAGCTCCAATTGTCCCAGTCCTGCAGTTACGCCATTTCCATTGAGGCAGGTGTAGAGCTGGGTCTCAAGCACAAACCGCACTGTCCAACATGGGCATGAAACTGCTAAAGTCAAGTTGAAGTAGGAGTTAATAGGACCACCTACAATAAAAATCATCCCACAATAGTCAGAGTTTACACCCACTGGAATGTAACCATAGCCCGCAGCAAAGTGTAGGTTGAAATGTTTAAATGTAATCTTTTCAACCACTTGCCTGACTAACACATTTGCAAATTGTTGTGTGAAGTTCTATGCACTCTCAGCTCCATATTTCCCTACTCAAGGCTGCTGCAAAGCGGGCAGTATAAGTTAGCTCTAGCTGCTGGACCCCCACCCAAGTTACCCTCAGCAGGTACCAACTGATACAGGCGAATGATTCCCTCTCTATTTTTTCCTTTCACATTCTCACTCAGCAGGCTAAAAGGCACTGCATGAATCACTTTGCTGGACTTTGGGTTCCTATGCTGTAACGAATAGGTTCTTTACTGCACTCAGATGGCAGCCTTAGGTTGAGTAAACCACATGAGTATTCTAATTCACAAGGCGCTAACAATACTTTTAAACTTGCTCCTGTTTTAAGAGAGCAATGACCATGCTCTGTCCTCCCCCTGGTCCTTTCACATTCAGCTTGGTGTGATGGTTTGTGCAACCATGTTGGGTTTTGATGGAGAAGTGATTGTTTGGGATTGTGCACGTGCAGGACTTGCTCCCCATGGGTGCTTCACTGCAATGAGAAGATTTATAATCAGGCCTGAATTTCCCCTCTCCTACTATATTGAGGTAGCGGAGTAAACTTGTCAGGCAGGTAAAGAGCAGTTGTTCAATCAAGCCTTGTGCACACACAATAGCTGGAGACCTCTGACTAAACACTTTGTCCCTCGTACCTCCACCTACTTCCCTCCTTCACCCTTTCCCCCCCCTCCCCCCACCATCTCCCTCCTTCCCTTGTCCCTCCCTCGCCCACCCTCCAGGGTGCATCACAGGGATGGATGTGTTGACCGACTAATTAACGGCTGGAGTGTGGCAGGAAGTCATGTGATGTAACCTCCAGGAATACATTTAATCGCAGTTGGCAGCTCTACACATTGAGGAAGCCACTCTTGTGCTGCTCCTATAGGGTACCAGTACAGCTATCTTTTTATCACATCAGGGGATTGAGTCAGGACTTTTCCCACTACGTTAACTCAGCTGTTCTCAAAGTATTGTTTTATTTTAAATATAAATTCATTCTCAGACGTGGTAGCCACTGGCAAGGCCGGTATTTATTGCCCATCCCTAATAAACTGTTATTAGATCACTTCAGATGGCAGCTGATGCATGTTCTGTCTTTATAAATCACTGCTTAGGCCTCAGCTGGAGAGGGTGTCCAGTTCTTGACACCGCACTTTGTAAAGAATGTTGAGGCCTAGGAGAGGCTGCCAGGGGGATTTACTAGAATGGTACCAGGGAATAGGGGTTTCTGGAGAGGTTGGAGAAGCTGGGGCTGTTCTCCTTAGAGCGTAAAGGTTAAGGGGAGATTTATAATAAAGTTCATCAAAACTGTGAGGGGTTTGATTGGATGGATGAGGAGAAGCTATTTCCGCTGGCAGGATAGTTAATAACCAGCGGACAAAAAAGCCCGCGGGAGGTGAGGAGAATTTTGTTACTTAATGAGTTATAAACTGAAAGGATGATGGAACAAGATTTATTAGGGATTAAGTTAAGATTTTATTGACTTAAAAAGGAAAAAAATGCAGGGCTACGGGGAAAGAGAACTAATAGCTCTTCCAGAGGGCCAGCACAGGCATGATGCGCCGAATAGCCTCCTTTGGTGCTGTATGATTCTATCTGTGCCTGCTTTAAAATCACCTCGACTGTCTCTAGCGCGTTTCATAGTTCATGAGACATTTATTCAAATGCGTGCAGATAGGGCTAGTGAACTCCTCCTACTTATCCATTATCTCAGTCGTGTGCATGGAAACCATCTTCACTGCTCCATATGAAGACCAGATCTCTAAGATTTAGATCTCTTGACTTCTCAACAAGATCATTGCTTTGCCCTGTCCCTGTCTCTGAAGGATAGCACTCTACCTCTCCCCCACTCCCAGATCCTCATTCTCAGTAGTGCTTAGTAACTAAACATGTGACCTTCCTCCTGGTTATCTGATAAATGCCTTGTGAGTGGGCATTTCGGTGCTGGTCCTTTGCTCAGCTATGATGCCAAGAGCAACTTGGAAACTGCGGGTATGCAAATACCCTAGTGGTCAATAGAATGAATGGCCTCTTAAGGGCACCACCTATGATGTAAAAGACAGAGGCCCTTGTGGTGCCCTCATTAACATTTGTCCTTGAACAATTAACAGGTGAGTGTAAACATTATTTTGGGAATAAGCACATGAAGCTGAAACTACGTATATATGTACTTGATCAGTTTTTACTAACCTTCATTTATCAGTGTGCCTCCAACATCTCTCTCTCCTACATTCACCCCTAAATCTTTCTATTAAGTCTAACACTTGCTGCTTCCTGCAGACTAGGGATTTTCAGAACTGATGGTTGTCATTACCTGGCACCGGTTGTGCACCATGTTTTCCTTTTGGAGTTGAAGAAGACAATGTGGATGGCCTGTGAGTGTCATGAAGACTGTTACGAGCTCAATGAGTATAATGCTTCTTGTACTCTATCTTTATTAGGAATGAATGTAACATGGCTGCTTCCAGTCAAAGCCTCATGACAGAGGTCAACAGACTACGGCAAGGCAAGTAGGACCTTTGGTACATGATTGCATTTCAATCCAAAAATCCCCCTGTTCATAATGAACAAAAAATAAATTTGCATGTGCTATCATGTATAACTGTGGGTAGCCCAATTTACTTCTTTTACAACAACTGTTCTCATGCATTACCAACTTGTTGGTTGTTCTAGTCAGTCTCTGCGCATGCATTGCACACATAGTCATTAAATGGCACAGGTCTCTTAATGGTGTGAGTGCACAGTGCCATTGGCTGTTCATCTGAGTGATGTTCCTTCTCTGGGAGTGCCATTTCTGTGGCACTTGTTTCCATGGTAACTTGTTGTTGTTCCATTTCCGTTGTTGGGGACAGGTGGAGCTTGGGGACTGATAGTCATTTTATAGTCTGTGCAGCTGGTGAGATCCCATCTTGCTAATTGGCCGCCTGCAGTGAAGGAACAGCTTCCCTAATTGTTCGTATATGCCTGCAACAGCACTGGTATGTTCGATTGTTCACATCCACCACATTCGATCAAGGTGACAACTGCCCTACGCATGTCCCAAGTTGCCATGTGGGCTGACTCCAGTTAAGAGCGTTGAAGGTTTGCACCCTGACTGGTTCTCCAATGCTCAACTCTGGCAATGGTTTGGCAGTTTTGTCAAAATGAATTTGGCTTTCTGCCTTTTCACCTTGATTTTTCACTCACACCTGTTACTTCAGGCTTCGGTAGCTTTTTGTGCTATTGGAAGAGTAGTTTGGGTGCAGTGTACAGAATCAGACTACTTTCCATGCCTTCAGTCGTTGTGATTCTCCTCTCAAAGATTGCCTTGTATACATCTGTGCTAGATTTGCTCGATTTCTTGATGATTCCTTTGGCGATTTTCATTGTTGCCTCAGCCATTCCATTCGATTGGGGATAGTGTGGAGACGATGTATAGTGTTGAATTTCCCAATCCTTAATGAAGTGGCTGAATTATTCACTTGTGAACTGAGGGTCACTGTCGTTCATCACAATGTCTGGAATGCCGTAACAACTGAAATGTGCTTTCAGGTATTCTACAATCTCACCAATTGAAGGCAACTGGTCTAACTCCAAGTAGTCAGAATAGTGGTCCACAGTGACAAGATGATTAGTTCCTGCTAGAGTGAAGAGGTCTACTCCCAGCTTCATCCATGCTCTGTCTGGGAAGCCATGCGTCATCAGCAGCTCTCTAGCTTGCTTAGCTTGGTGCTCATTACAAGCACCGCCCTGGCTGATGTGGTCTTTAATTTCATTGCTCGTGTTTGGCCAGTAGAGCACTTCTCTTCCCTTCCTCAGGCTCGCCTCAATTCATTGATAGCTTGCGCAGATGGAATTCGGCATCTCTCCTCTCATTTCCTTAGGGATAATGACTCTTTTTCCTTTGCACAGGATGCCATCATGGACTATCAATTCATCTTGGTATGCCCAATACGCTCTTGTGGCCACAGGTGTGTCCTTGATGCTCTCAGGCCATCCTTTCATCATTATTTCTTGCAATAGTTGGAGAGTTGCAACTTGTTGGGTAGGTCACTTGACTTGAGCAAGGTGTTTGTCTGTCAGATTCAATGTTTCTGAAGGGCTGATGACTTCCAGAGCATGTCGAGCTGCTGTTTCATGTTGAATCTGGAAGATTTCACATTCTGTTTTAGCCTTGTCAACACTCTTCATTGGGAGTGTTACTCTCAAAAGCATGTCAGCGATGTACTTGCTTGTGTGTCATGTCCAACTGATATCTCTGTAAATGAAATGACTTTCTTTGCAGATGCTTTGGAGCAGTTAGTAGCAGTTTGAGAAAAATGCTTTGAAGTGGTTTGTGGTCAGACTCAACTGTCACTTTATCTCTCCCAAGCAGGCATTGATGATAATTTTCACGAGCAAAGATAATAACCGACCACTCTTTCTCGATCTGAGCATACCATCGTTCAGTTTGTGTTAATGCCATGGATGCAAATATAACTGGTTGTCCATGCTGCATAAGGGTTGCTCCAAGACCTGTATTGCTGGAGTCACACTACAAGATGACTTCATCATTGGTGTCATAGTACTTCAGCACTGGCGTTTTCATCACTGGTTGTTTGATTTTAGTGAACACTGCTTTTTGTTCTGTGCCCCAATACCACTGCACCTCCTTGTCAGTGAGCGAGCATAATGATTCACGCTACGGTGACAAATTAGGCAAAAGTTTTGCTAAATAGTTCACAATTCCAGCAAATCGTTGCACTGCTTTCACATCTGTTTCACATTTCAAACTGCATTGCTGCTACAGCTCTCACCTTGGCAGGATCCAAATGAAGACCAAAACAAAAATCGAATTACCTGGAAAAACTCAGCAGGTCTGGCAGCATCGGTGGAGAAGAAAAGAGTCGACGTTTCGGGTCCACACGACCCTTCAACCGAACTGAAGTATAGTTAGGAGAGGGGTGAAATATAAGCTGGTTTATACTTCAGTTCTGTTGAAGGGTCGTGTGGACCCGAAACATCGACTCTTTTCTTCTCCACCGATGCTGCCAGACCTGCTGAGTTTTTCCAGGTAATTCGATTTTGTTTTGGATTTCCATCATCCGCAGTAGTTTTTTGTTTTTATCCAAATGAAGACCTTTTGCTTTCAGTACATGACCTATGTACTTTAATTCAGGCATCTTCAATATCAATTTTTTCTTGTTCAGCTTTAGGTTCATCTGGCGAGCTCGCTCTAGCAGTCACTTTACATTCTGATCATGGTGAGCAATGGCTTCTTCCATTGTCTCTCCACATCCATGGACTGGCAGATCATCCACTGTGGCTTCCACTCCAGGAAGCTCACTGACTCTCACGCTGTCTGCGTTGATAGTCTTCTGGAGCCGTGGAATTGCCAAACGGTGCACACAGCCATCAGTATCTTCTGAACAGCGTCCAGAATGTAGTCAGAAGGCTGCTGCTTTCATCCAGCTTCACTTGCCAGTAACATTCCTTCACATCTAGGGCAGGAAAAACCTTTGCCTTGGTAAGTTGTGGCAAAATCCCTTCGACGATTCGTATAGGGCAGTGAGATCTCTTCAAAGTTTTACTTAGATCCTTTGGGTCTAAGCACGCTTGCAGCTTTCCAGGCTGTTACACTGCTACCATGCTGCTGTTCCAATCTGTAGGAGTTGTCACTTTCTTGATTACTCCCATCTTCTCCAGCTTTTCTATCTTGTTTTTTAGGCTGGACTTGAGGGCAGCTGGAACTCTTCTCTGCAGATGCTGAATTGGTCTTACACTCTCATCTACATCGAGGTAATATTCAGCAGGTAGACATCCAAACCCTGTAAACACATCTTGTACTCCTCTAGGATCTCTTCATCGGTCAATGGTTTAGCGTGCTGCGGCACATTGTAAATCTTTTTTGGCATGTTTAAGGTTACCAGTCCAAGCTTTAGACTTGCTCTGACTGAGGTGAGTGCCTTTTGCTTACCATCTATAATCTGGAACTCCAGATCTTAATGCTTGCCATTGCATTGGGCTCTCAGACTAGTTTGTCCTCTCGGTATGAGTATCGTGCCATCATATAGCTTCAACCTTACTTTCAAGAGTTTCATTTTAGGACCGCTATGTTGAGACACTTCGGACAGGTCTGTGAAGGTCATGATGTTGCATGACGCACCAGTGTATCTGACACCTGTTGTTCGCTTGACATTCTCCTTCTGCAGTCGTCATTCTAACAGTCATAAACCATTTATCACCTATAGACTGATGGAACCAACCTGCTGTATGGTGTATAGTGACTTGTCAGACTCTTCGGCTGATAGCTCTCCAGTGACCATCTGTCTAGGCTTGTTTTGCTTCTTTCTAGCCAAACACTTATGTGCAAAATGATTTGGCTTCTTGCAGTTAAAACACTGCTTTCCCAATGCTGGACAAGCCTTCTTTTCCTTTGTGTGATGTCCTCCACGGTATTTGCATCCTGCCCTTTGTCCATGATCTTTCTGCTCTTTCGACCTGGAACGTCTGTCAGCATAATGCAAAACCTGGTCTGTTCTGTGATAAATATGCTCTAGCTGATGATTTACAACCTTACTGCTTCTGCACTTGTCGATCACTTTCTTGACAGTAAGTTTGTCCTCTCTCAGTAGACATGCTTTCACTGCAGGATCTCTAATGCCTAAGCCAATCCTATCTTTAATGAGATCATCTTTTAGTTGCCAGAATTCACAGGATTCTGCGAGCTGTGTTACTGCCATCACATTCTGATCAATGGACTCTTTTTTCCCTTGAGCCTAATGCCGAACGCATAAGTTATGTTCACTTGGGGTTCAAGGCATATCTTCAAGGCTTTCACAATCTCTGCTGTCGGGTTTTTTCTGTTTTTAGGAGAGATTTAGGGTATAATACAAACATTCTCTCCCCAACACTGTTAAAAATGTTGCTACTCACATTTTCTCTAGCTTGTTAATTAAATCTGTCACAATCTTGTAGTTTTGCCATTGCAAGTGGAAAGACTGCCAGTTATATCCCACATTGGCTTTCATTTCAACAGGAGCTGGGAGAGGAAAATTCACAGCCATTGTGACTCACCCAGTGATCGAACTTCAGCTTGTTTGCTCTTCCTTGCAGTGGCTTTCAGTGACTCTGAACATTTCTGTGTTCCTCTTTTAGTAACTGTGCTTCTATACAGCTCTTCAAACTCAATCTCAACTCCACTACTGACACTGTGTTACAAGCTCAATGAGTACAATGCTTCTTGTACTCTATCTTTATTAGGAATGAATGTAACATGGCAGAGGTCATCTGACTATGGCAAGCCAGGTAGGACCTTTAGTACATGATTGTACTTCAATCCAAACAAAGACTTCCTGAATACAAAGCCATGCATGCCTTGGTGATAAGGTGCGAACTACCTTGTCCCTTCAAATAAAGACCAGTAGAAGCCCCTGTGACAGGCAAAGCTAATTGACAAGTGGTTTTGAGTAAAGGGGATGCTTTAGTGTTTGTCCTTTTCTGAAGGAAGTTTCCGTGTCATGCTGTTTAGAGAGAACGAGTATGATAGCAAAAGAGGTGCATGATGCTGTAAGAACATTAAAAGATATATATTGGCACTAGAGCCTTTCTTTACCTTGGCAACCCTTGACGGTCATTGAATCTCTTCCTGTAATGTGTGGCAGTTCCTAGGGTAGTGGAGGTTGCACTTTGCTTCCTCCCTCTGGACAAACTACACCTCTGTCCTTTGTGGTCTCCTGCCCTCAGTGCAAATCAGATGGACATTCTGGCCCTCACTTCTCTCAGCGATACCTGAAGAATTTCTGACTCCAAACCACTCTCCTTTTAAAACAGTCAGGTGACAGAGCATAGTGTGTAAATTTTTTTAAAATTGGTAGCCTGGACTTTGTCTTTAGGCAACTAATTGAAACCTGGCAGATGCACTTACCCTCATTAAGTAGCAAACTCCGCTCGGAGGATTGGCAGCCTTTGGGTTGATAGCCAAAACAACTTTAATTGCATTGAATTTGTTGCATCCTGTTTAGTACTTTAGTGCCTGCTTGGGGTTATGATAGTGAAGTGTGTCTCTTTAGGGGAGGGAAAGTTTGTGCCCTCCCACATGGGACAAACTGGAACTGTACTAATGGGGCTTTAAGTAGCCAGTTTTGGGAAGTACGAAGCATGGAAATGGGATTGTGCATGTCAGACACCTGTCTATTCGACTATTTATGTAAGACAAATTTCTTTTAAAAACTCAGCATTCTAGTATCATAAAATGATAGTATGCGAACTCATGGTCATTATTAATTATAGCCTAGGGAAGACTCCACTGTTCAATATAACATGTTAAGCCGAAAGGTATGGTAAACTTAGATTATTGTAGAATCATAAAATCATAGAATGGTTACAGCACAGAAGGAGGCCATTCAGCCTGTCATGTGTGTGCCGGCTCTCAAAGTGGAACTCAGCTGGTCCCAGTCCCCTGCCTTCCCCATATCATGCAAACATTTCCTCTTCAGATAAGCTCAACACCATCCAGGACAAAGCAACCCACTTGATTGGCACCCCATCTGCAAACATTCACTCCCTCCACCGCCAACGCACAGTGGCAGCAGTGTGCATCGCCTACAAGATGCACTGCAGGAACTCACCAAGGCTCCTTAGGCAGCACATTCCAAACCCACGACTGCTACCATCTAGAAGGACAAGGGCAGCAGATACATGCGAACACCACTACCTGGATGTTCCCCTCCAAGCCACTCACCATCCTGACTTGGAAACATATCACTGTTCCTTCAATGTTGCTGGGTCAAAATCCTGAAACTCCATCCCCAACAGTTCTGTGGGTGTACCTACAGCACAAGGACTGCAGCAGTTCAAGAAGGCAGCTCACCAGCACCTTCTCAAGGGCAATTAAGAATGGGCAATAAGTGCTGGCCTAGCCAATGATGCCCACATCCCGTAAATGAATTTTTAAAAAAGTATCCAAATCTCTTTTGAAAACCAAGATTGAATCTGCCTCCACTACACTGTCGGACAGTATATTCCAGATCCTAACAACTTGCTGGGTAAAAATCTTTTCCCTCATGTTGCCATTGCTTCTTTTGCCAATCAATTTAAATTGGTGTCGTCTGGTTCTCAACTCATCCACCAATGGGAACAGTTTCTCCCTATCTACTCTGTCCAGACCCTTCCTCATTTTGAAGACCCCTATCAAATCTCCTCTCAACCTTCTCTTCACTAAGGAGAATTGCCCCAGTTTCTCCAATCTATTCACATTACTGAAGTTCCTCATCCATGGAACCTTTCTTGTCAATAGTTTCTGCATGCCCTCTAATGCCTTTACATCCTTCTAAAAGTGTGGTGCCCAGAATTGGATGCTATACCCCAGTTGAGGCAAAACTAGTGTTAAATAAAGGTTCACCATATCTTCCTTGCTTTTGTGCTCTCTGCCCCTATTCACAAAGCCCAGGGTCCTGTATGCTTTATTACCCACTTCCTCAACCTGCCCTGCAACTTTCAATAATTTGGAGTCGATAGAGGGACATAGACAAGTTAAGTGAGTGGGCAAAAAAGTGGCAGATGGAATATAATGTGGAAAAATGTGAGGTTATGCACTTTGGCAGGAAGAATAGAGGAGCTGAATATTATTTAAATGGAGAAAGACTGCAGAAGGCTGCAGCAGAGGAATTTGGGAGTCCTTGTGCATGAATCCCAAATAGTTAACATACAAATACAGTGGGTAATGAGGAAGGCAAATGGAATGTTGGCCTACATTTCAAGGGGAATGGAGTATAAAAATAGGGAAGTCTTGCTAAAACTATACAAGACACTAGTTAGACCACACCTAGAATACTGTGAACAGTTTTGGTCCCCTTATCTAAGGAAAGATATACTGGCATTGGAGGCAGTCCAGAGAAGGCTCACTAGATTGATTCTGGGTATGGAAGGATTTTCTTATGAGGAGAGGTTGAGTAGGTTGGGCCTGTACTCAGTTGGAGTTTAGAAGGATGAGAGGTGGCTTTATTGAATCATATAAGATCCTTAGGGGGCTTGACAATGTAGATGCTGAGAGGCTATTTCCCCTTGTGGGACAGTCTGGGACCAGAGGGCATAATCTCAGAGTATGGGGGCACCCATTTAAAACAGAAATGACGAGGAATTTCTTCTCTCAGAGGGTAGTTAATCTGTGGAATTCTTTACTGCAGAGGGCTGTGGAAGCTAGGTCATTAAATATATTCAAGGTGGAGATAGACAGGTTTTTAATCAGTAAGGAAATCAAAGGCTATGGGGAAAAGGCAAGAAAGTGGAGTTGTGGATTATCAGATCAGCCATGACCTCATTGTATGGCAGAGCAGATTCGATGGGCCGAATGGCCTACTTCTGCTCCTACGTCTTATGGTCTTATGCGACCACCTGTTCCACCAGCCTGTCTATACCCTCTTGAAGTCCATCACCATCCTCCTGACAGTTCACGATTCTTCTAAGCTTTGTATCATCTGCAAATTTTGAGATTGTGGCCTGTACATCCAGGAGGTCATTTATGTAGATCAAGAAAAGCAGGAACCCCATTATGTACATTCTTCCAGTCCAAAAAACACCATTTCACAATTACTCTTTGTTTCCTGTCAATTATCTGACTTCTAATCCATGTTGCCACTGTCCCTTTTTTCCACGGGCTTTAACTTTATTGACAAGCCTGTTACCTGGCACTTTATCAAATGCCTTTTGGAAGTCCATGTATACCACATCAACCATATTACCCTCATAAACCCTCTCTGTTGCAACATAAAAAAACTCAACCAAGTTAGTTAAACACCATTTGCTCTTAACAAATCCTCGCTGACTTTCCTTAAAAAATCCACATTTGTCCCAAGTGACTGTTAATTCTATCCCAGATGATAATTTCCAATGCTTTCCCAACACCGAGGTTAAACTGATTAGTCTATAGTTGCTGGGCTTATCCTTACGCCCTTTTTTGAACAATTCTCCAGTCCTCTGGCAGAATCTCCGCTTCTAAGGGGGACTGGAAGGTTATGACCAGTGCCTCCGCAATTTCCATCCTTGCTTCCCTCCATATCCTCGGATACATCCCGCCTGGTCCTGGTGAACTTTCAACCATAGGTACAGCCCAGCCTTTCTAAAGTCCTGATGCTTCAAGGTAAGTCAAGAAAGTCAGGCAGAGGACAGAAATGGAAAATGTCAAGTGGAATTTTAGAATCATAACTGACCATTGGCAAAAAAAAGTCACCTTCTTGGCAACAATATGTCAAATTTTTTTTTTAGAAAAAGCTGTTTCAGTACCTTATAGATATTCTATGGTGACAGCACTGAATTGAATCAGAAGCTTAAAATGCAAGCCCCGTATTAGAATTTAAACACGTAATCTTGACAAATCTTTTTGTCAGAGGTGCTGATAGTGAACCTGTGCCCTTTTTTTATCTCCTCGGGTTGACATAAAAGGCCCCTGTGGTGCCATTTAAAGATGAACAGGGAGTTGCCTCGGTGTGCGCTGGCCAGGATTCTTACCTCAGCCAAGAGCAGCATTAAAAAAAACATCTTAAACAATCATTCACCCGATTGCTGTTTGCAGAGCTCCATTAACAAAACAGCTGTCAGATTTCCCCCAATTCACAAGAAGTAATTCATCGAGGTGTGATGAGGTGTTTTATTGTCTATATATTTCTTTTAAGGACACTTTATTTGTAGAGTCATAAATGTTTAGCACAGTCTACCAGGTTAGTCAATCTGTTCATTGTGTGTTGCCCAAGGGCAGATCCTAATTCAAGTCTTGTACTAAGTAATTTACCAGGGAAGATTAGATGAGATGGTTTCCCATTGCCTCCTTCGCAGATTTTATCTTCAAAGGACGGTGGGCGGCATCATCCCAGGTTTGCATTAAGTGCAGTAGTGGGCGTGAAAAAAGTCATTTTGCCCGCCAGCCACAATGGCGGATTTTCGCACCGTGTAGTCCCCTTCCCAGTGCGTCCCGCCTCATTATAATGCGTTTACGGGAAACACTCCGGATCGCTGGCAGGTTCGGCTCGGATTTGCCCGCCATGTCGTGACCTCAGCGCCTCACTCCGGGCGCCTTATTTAAAGTGAACCAGAGCGCAGCCTACTTCAGGCCTACAGATCAGGCCCGCTCCAAATGACAGGTGGTCCCAAAACCAAAAGAAGACGGCTGCCCCCAAAATTAGTGACGCCTCTCTGGGGCACCTGCAGGATGCAGTGGAAGGCCACCACGATGCCCTCTACCCCTGCGCTAGCCGCAGGAAGTCCACCAGAGTCACCAGTCTGGCCTGAGAGGCGGTAACAGTGGCAGTCAGCGCCACCGGAGCACAGAGGAGGTCAGCCATCCAGTGCAGGAAGAGGATGAACGATCTCATCCGTTCTGCCAGGGTAAGTCAACCACCTTATCACTCTCAACTCACACACTCACTCTTTCAGTTGCCTATCTGAGCTGACCTACATCTCCGCCCACCCACTGACTGCACTCCCATGCAGCACCTGTGCCTGTCCAACATGAGGCTCCGCTCACTTTTGATTTCGACAACCCTGATCGTGGTGAAGTTTTTGATCAGCTCCCCCGTCCCTTTCCCACCCCCAGTCACCTCACCTGGCATCACCTTCCACTTCCCCACCGTCACCTATCAACCCGAACCCTTGTCATTCCAAGACGTCCAGGTGATTGTGCTCGTTCCCCACCTTCCTGAGAATCCTCACCCCCCCGCCATCCACATTGACCTCCCCGACCTCCTGGGTCCGTGTCTACCTCCAAATTCCCAACAACCATTCTCACTGTCCCTTCTACCGCTACCAACGCACCCTAACCGTCACACCCTCTGCCCCCTCTCACACTCACCATTCCCTCCTACCATACCCACCCTCATTTCGCTCTCCAGGCAGCAGCCATTGACTCCACAGACCCCTCCCTTTCATGTTCACCTAGAGATTCCCCCCCTTACTCCCTCCTCCACTCTTACTCCCTCTGCCGCCCTTACACCCTCCTCCAGCCTGGACACCATCCCCCCTCCAAACTCCCTCCCTTACACCTACCTCCCCACTTGCTGCATTCTCCCCCGTTACACGCTCCTCCCCCAATACTGCCTCCTCCCCCCTCCCAACCTCACTCCCCCACTGGCACCTTCATTCCCCTCCTCCCAACCTCAACACCCTCGTGGAACACCTTCCTCTCCCAGTCACACCTAGACCCTCCTCCACCAACCCTAACCACCCCCCACCCTGGTACACCTCCCTCTCCTACTCATAGCTGGACCTTCCTCTTCTCCCCCTCGCTGATCATTCATAGCAGATTGCCAAGACCATGATGTTCCGAAGCAGGCCCAAAGCATCAACAGAGACCTCCCACCTTCCGAGAGCTACTTCGCGGCTGGGCCATGGGTATGAGAATCCACCCAGCACGTGATGCACGTGTTCTTCGAGGGTCCAGTAATTGTGGGCTCCAGCATCTTCTTCTCCTTGGATGCCCGTGATCTGAGCAAGGCCCTAAGGGTGAGTCCCGACTTCTGCATGTCACACTTGTCCAGACATGTTCTCTGGCCAGCATAATGGTAACTCAGGTGTGGGGGACAATCCGGTTGGGCCTTTATTTGCATCCCATTACCTGCCTCCAGTGGGATTCGCAGTCCACCATTGGATGATCCCCCTGTGCTTTCACGCTGGCGTGAAACCAATTTCACACCGAATTGTCCCCTCGGCCCACCATGACGGCCGCCGCCAACAGAACTGGACAATTCCGCCCGGTCTCCTAGGAGGACACAACAATGGCTATAAAGCATTGCCTACCCTTTCCAATCAGCTGGGGTAGGTGGGGTGCCCACAGTCACCAGTACAAGTATTGCCCCTGGATTTCAAGCCAGTATCAGAGCTGGTGCTCCAGACTATTTGACTTCTGGAGTAGAGTCTGCATTCAGCCCTTCAGACTCAGAAGTGGGAATTCTACCACTGAACCCCTGAACACTCCATTTAAATGCAAGAAAGCTGCTGGATGTCGACCCAGCATTTGGAGACCATATTCACCAGGGCTTTGTAGAGTGGGGGTTGAACCCTTTAACATCTGAGTCGGGGGGGAAGGAACGTTATCACTCAGACAAGGACCCACTCCCTACCAAGCAAAGTTAAGAGGTAAGATGATCACCCACAGGAGTTCCAACCACAACCACTTGGTTCAAGGTGTTTTTATTAATAAAGAGAAGGCAAATGTTGGTCTTTGCTTGATTGTCTTGGCTGTCAGTGTTGCTTTGTATGAGAAACATTTGGCAAAGTGTTTTTTTTAACTCAGTGGCAATTATACTGGGTAGGTAGCTTCAACTTGCCATCATTGAGCCACTACTCGCTGTACAAGCCAAACAAAGTTCCTGCACAGGATAGCTCAACTGGTAAAACCAGCTCCTTTAATGGCTGTTGTTTTTTCCACTTCAATGCTCCAAATCTAATCTTTCTCTCCCTCACTTTCACTCTTTGAAAACTGGATTTGATAAATGAATGCTCAGGGCCGTAGGGACCGTGGATCAACACAGAGAAGGCAAGATAGATGAACACAAAGGGAAATTACATGGATCACACTTGCCCTGAAACACAATGGCTACAGCACAGACACAGAGGAAGGAGGAAATTGCTAGGTTTCCTTTTGAATAATATTGTGTAGAAGGGGAAATAAAGGAGAATAAAATGAGCAGGCTTTGAAGTGCGACATCTTTGAAAAATGTGTTTTTCCTCTTAAAGTGGAGATGCAACCCTATGTGAACTGATTGTATTCTGCTCAGTAACACGACAGCTCCCATTATAATGGGGTGGCCACTCACTGACCAACACTCAACCTCCTGTTATAGCAAGATTGATGCTTGCTGGCCAGCATGAAACCTCCCTTGCAAATGGTTTCTTGTTCAATAAAAGCAGGAAATGGGCTGGAGATATAATGTAGATAAGCCAAGAGCAATTTAACACAGAAAAAGAGCGAATTATTTTTACAGGATTGCACTGCCTTTTGTTCTTGTTTGCCAAGATGGGAGATTGGACAAGGAATTGGCATTCGCCAATTAATATTGTATGTTTTATATCCCAGAGCTATGCAGAGATGACACCGGTTTCTATGCGTGTAACAGATTTTATTTACTGTGCTTTAAAATGTCTGCTCCATGCTTCAACACTGGTTTCCAGCTCATTCTCCAGCTTTGTTTACTATTCCCTGAGTCCACAACCAGGCTTAACCAATCAAACACAATGAGCATCAATCATAAACAGACTCACATAATCAAACACAGAGCAATTGAACACTACAGCCAGTAGACTTCATTAGCTCTTTCGGAGATCCGTTCACGTAATCAAGACTTTGAGCATCAGCAGAATATTTTAATGAAAGGGGGATGAGAGGACATACGCGTCATCACAGCAAACCCTGATTCAAACACACATCTATTCTCATTTAGGCATAACCAGCAAAATAAACTTCTGCTTCTGCTTTAGTTGTGTCAGCATCATAGACTAATATCCAGATTCCGCCACCATTTAAATGGGTAGTGTTAGCTGAGCCAGGCATGACCTGTTGAAATGGTAGTTTGTTGATTTCCCCTCCCGCACTGTTTGGGATTCAGAAGTCACCTATAGCGTTCCTTCCCACTGCCCGGGCTAAAACCAGAGAACCCAATGCAGACGAGGACCGGAATTTTACAGGCTCATGGTGGTGGGATTGTAGGCAGGGCGCCTGTAAAAATTGGGCACCCCTTCTGGCACCTGCCCACCCCGTTACAATTTTACCAGCAGTAGGGCAGGTATCAGGTGGCCTGCTCATTAACTAATGGCCACTTAAAGGCCTCCTCCTATCATCCCTACAATTTAACCAGGGGCAGGAGAGGCAAGCCTTGGTAATGGGCTGACATGGTGGTGGTGCTGGGCTGGTGGTTTATCCTTGATGGGAGGCCCCTACAAGGCGTGAATCCCAACCCTCCCCCACATTCCCCCCCTCACTCCCTTGCCCTTTCCAACCATGACCCCCACCCCATTCATCCCCTCGCCAGGGCCAGGCTGAGATCCCAAATGCACCTAACATCCCAGCTCCAATGCCAATTGCCTTCCTCTTGGCCTTGCTGCAGTCCTAGTAGTGGCCACCACTCCTGGTGGTGCTGTTGGGACACGAGAGCTGCACGTCCTCCAATTGGCCGGTAGCTCTTAGTGCTGGAAATTCCTCTTGGTAAGGGGACAGACGTACCACCTCAAGCCAATTAAAGGGTCGTTGGCTGTTCAATGGCTGCGGGGCGAGCTGGCCAATTGGAGGTGGACTTGGCCCCTGAACTTTGATACAAGGAGGGAGGAAGCACTGCCCCCAGTTATAAAATTCAGCCCCAGGAATCAAACCTGGGAACTGCCTGATATGAATGTTCAGTAGCACTAAGATATTGTGCACCAAGAGGACTAGGGACCCAGACTGTGCAATGCTAAAAATACTGCAGAAGATCGAAGAAGTGTGCTATAAACATCTATAGATATATAGGATGGAATCTTCACAGCCCTGCAGAAGTGGTTTTGATGGCAGAGAGCAAAGACTCGCATGTCAGGTTGACTCTCAGATGAGTTCCCATCTCCAAACGATCTTGCCGTTGGTGGGAGAACATTAACAGCAGCTAACTGCCTGGCAGAAGCTAGCGCTAAATAGGACCATTTGAGAGACTAATTAAGAGCAAGGTGTTACCACCACCAGGGGTGTCCCAACATCGGTTAGGACCCCTGCCCCACCCCCCACTGCCCTGCCCACCACCAAGGCCAAAGCCCAGCAAGTACCTAGAGGCAGCCTCCCGGCAGTAGGCCATTCACGCTTCCTCTTAATCCCCATGGCCAAAAGAAATCCCGTGGAGGGTCTCCCCTTCCACAATGATGGTTAGTGATAGTTGTGGCCATTCCTCATTCTTCAATTTGCAGAACTCTTCAGAAAGCACCTCCATCTTGAGGTGCCCTGACATGTCACCTACCTGCTTCAGCAGCACCCACCTCTTCCCATGCATCCACAGGCAGCATTTTGGATTTGCACCCACCTGCTTCCATGCTTGCCCCCATATCGGGGCAAAAACCCCGCCCCGCATCTTTGGGTCTTCTGATAGTGCCTCCCACCTTGGGAACTCACTCATTGTCCTTAATTGGATGGAAAATGCACAGGTGGCCTCTTCATTGGTCACCTACAGGAAGATCGCGCAGGTAGTTGGAACACAGACACCATCGGGGTCGGGTCCCAGAAATGGTCCTGATGCCTGAGAATCTTCTAACGAGCATTGCAGCAACTCTCTGTCCATGAGCATCATTGCTTCTGCTTTTTAAAAATAAGAGCACGCAATAGGAGTCCCTTGCGTTAAGGTAACACTTCGGACTAGGCAGCTCAATCAAACGCCGGGTCTGTTTCGCAGCTTGTGGGATCCAATCCAATCAGTAATTGCCCGGACGTAAAAGGATTTTCCTGACCAAGGTATTGATTCCTCCGCTATGCACGTTCCACATGCACAACTACACAAATGTTCCCTGAGTTATAAAAACCATATTTCCCTTGGTAACTTTTCAATTTACTGGCTGCAAGAATTTTTGACTGTGATCCTTGAGTGTTGATGGCTGGACATTAAGTCTTTGATGGCACTATCGGTCTGAACACTCAGCAAAGCAGCAGGCAACATTTAATTGTGACGCTTTAGTGAGGGTTGGCTAAGTATTCAGCGAGCTGGTCATGGAGGCCTTAGTAACAGCAGGAGCGTTGGCTAACAAACTACTGTACAAAGTCATGGATTTTGATCTTAATGGAACAACTTGGTCCTTTCATTAGATGAATTTATTTCTATGCTAACTTTTTCAAACTTTCTGAAGTTGGAGGAAATTGGGATTGATATCTTGCTGGCTTGCCACAGTGTGGAAGCAATGCTGAGCCCAGCTCCTCACCCTGCACCTACTTCAGATCAGGCAGGGGCGACACCAAATAGTTTAAGGGAAAGGCTTGAATCCAAAAGTTATTATGGAATTGAGGAGGCTCAAGACCACATTTGTATAAGTGCACCTTTGTTCTTGTTGCTGAGAGCTACACCAGCTAAGGGGTATTTATCACATAAATCATATCTTCTACACAATTTTCTGTACAATGATTGTGCACACAAGCAGTAAATAGTTCATTGTATCAAGTCCCAAATGGTTAAGTGTGTAAAGTAAAAGAAGCGAATGGCCAGTAACGCAGTTTTACAGCAGTAACACTCACTTCTCACTTGCATGAAGCACTAGTCCAGACCTCATATTCTGAAGAAGTCATATTGGACTCGTAACGCCCACTCTGTTTCTCTCTCCACAGATGCTGACAAACCTGCTGAGTACTGCCAGCATTTTCTGTTTTTGTTTCAGATTTCCAGCATCCGCAGTATTTTGCTTTCATTAAATACCTTGTGACCTTCAGGCAGTGATGCGAATGAGGAAACACTGGTCAGAGTTGGCATTAGGACCCAGCGATTGTACTGGGGCCAGTGAACACAATGGTAACATCTGATACCAGGTTATTTCATCAGCCATTTTACACTACCGATTGCAAACATGCCTTTGCAAGATCAGACATGTATGATTTGACGTCAGATTAAGTAGGTAGTATTTAGTATCCTTGGCTAGAAAAACAGTGCATCAATTACCTGCTTAATGCACCAGTGGTCAACATGGCAACTAACTCCAGCAATAACATGTGTACGAAGAGAGGAGGCGGTGATTGGACAGCGTGAATGACAGACTGCGCCTGCAGGACTGCAAATCACAGTGTTCCTGCTTAGTCTGAATGTCACAGTGCCCAGACCCTCTATCATGCTCTGGGAGATGACCCTAGCGCGATACATTTGCTCCCCTGGACAGTTTGCTTTCTGAAAATATTCTCTGTACTCCCAGAACATTCTTCACTCCCACTCACACCATACTCTCAAATCACTCCTGCTCACACTATACTCCCAGATCACTCTGTGCGCCCAGAAGATTCTCCACTCCTACTCACACTGTACTCCCAGATCACTCCCAATCGCACTGTGATCTCAGATCACTCCCAATCACACTGTGCTCATAGGTCACTCCCACTCACACTGTGCTCCCAGATCACTCGCATTCACACTGTGCTCCCAGATCACTCCCACTCACACTGTGCACCTGGATCACTCCCACTCACACTGTGCTCCCGGATCACTCCCACTCACACAGTGCTCCCAGATCACTCCCACTCACACTGCACCTGGATCACTCCCACTCACACTGCACCTGGATCACTCCCACTCTCACTGTGCTCCCGGATCACTCCCACTCACACTGTGCTCCCAGATCACTCCCACTCTCACTGTGCTCCCGGATCACTCCCACTCACACTGTGCTCCCAGATCACTCCCACTCTCACTGTGCTCCCAGATCACTCCCACTCTCACTGTGCTCCCGGATCACTCCCACTCACACTGTGCTCCCAGATCACTCCCACTCTCACTGTGCTCCCAGATCACTCCCACTCACACTGTGCTCCCAGATCACTCCCACTCACACTGTGCTCCCAGATCACTCCCACTCACACTATGCTCCCAGATCACTCCCACTCTCACTGTGCTCCCAGATCACTTCCACTCTCACTGTGCTCCCAGATCACTCCCACTCTCACTGTGCTCCCGGATCACTCCCACTCACACTGTGCTCCCAGATCACTCCCACTCTCACTGTTCTCCCAGATCACTCCCACTCTCACTGTGCTCCCGGATCACTCCCGTTCACACTGTGCTCCCAGATCACTCCCACTCTCACTGTGCTCCCGGATCACTCCCACTCTCACTGTGCTCCCGGATCACTCCCACTCTCACTGTGCTCCCTGATCACTCCCGTTCACACTGTGCTCCCTGATCACTCCCATTCACACTGTACTCCCAGATCACTCCCATTCACACTGTGCTCCCTGATCACTCCCATTCACACTGTGCTCCCTGGTCACTCCCGTTCACACTGTGCTCCCTGATCACTCCCATTCACACTGTACTCCCAGATCACTCCCATTCACACTGTGCACCTGGATCACTCCCATCCACACTGTACTCCCTGATCACTCCCGTTCACACTGTGCTCCCTGATCACTCCCGTTCACACTGTGGTCCCAGGTCACTCCCATTCACACTGTGCTCCCAGATCACTCCCATTCACACTGTGCTCCCAGATCACTCCCATTCACACTGTGCTCCCAGGTCACTCCCGTTCATACTGTGTTCCCTGATCACCCCCAGGAATGAGAAAGTCTGTCACTGTTTTCTATCAGTCCTGTTCACCTGTTCATTCACATACTCGATCCGGTTCACTCAGAACTGTTTTAAAGTCCCAGCCAAAGTTCACAAATTGCACACATAATTGCGTTCCCTCCTCCCCCTTAGAGAATTAATGAGTTGAATGGCCAAGGAAGTTAATAAGTGCCAACAGATCCCCCCAATTACAATTACTTGGCAAGCAAGCAAGAATCACAAGTGAGGTAATTGATTCTGCAGTGCACAGCAAGGTGTCAAATGTTGACATATGAAGGCCAGAGATATTGTTTAGTCCAAGTCAGGAATTCCACTTACCTCATTCAGCCTGGCAAAAGGTGTAAAAAGTATTTCACTAGATTTTCCTCACCTCCAGGTTCAAGTCCCAATTCAGGACTTTTATTCAAAAATCAAGGCTGATATTCTAATGCAATATTGAAGGGGTGCTGCACTGTCAGCGGTGTCGTTGTTCAGATAAGACGTTAAACCGACGCCCCATCTGCCTTCTCGGGTGAATGTAAAAGATCCCATGGTACTATTTCGAAGAGAAACAAGGGAGTTATCTCCAGTGTCCTGGCCAATATTTATCCCTCAATTAACATCACAAAAACAGATTATCTAGTCATTATCACATTGCCCTTTGTGGGAGCTTGCTGTGCACAAAAATAACTGCCATGTTTCCTACATTTCAGCAGTGGTAATGCTTCAAAAATACTTCACCGGCTGCAAAACATTTGAGACATCCAGTCATCATGAAAGGCGCTATAAAAATGCAAGTCTTCTTCCTCTGTACTTCATTTTTCTTCCCTTGCCTCTGCCCTGTCTCTCCAACTCCCCTTCCTAAGACATTGTACATAGATGCAGTCTATAGGGCCTGATCTAATGAAACAGCTCCTAAAATATGTGTATGTTTGCACGTGCGCATGTGTTTGTGCATGCGTGTGTGCACACGTATGTGAATGTGTGTGTGTGTGTATGTGTGTGTGTGTATATGTGTAAGAGTGCATGTGTGTGCGCACATTTGTATGTATGTATGTGTGTGTGTGTGTGTGTGTGTGTGAAAGGTGGTTTTCCTCTCAGTTACTACCAGTATAATTGAATAATGAATTAGGCAGATTGATATATATTGATCCAGGAGCCTGGCAAATTTTTCCTCCTCCAATTAGGACATGCCGATCTTCATTAAATCCAACACCATGCACATTATAAGCACAAGACACTGCTAATAAAGCAAGAGTTTCCATCTGCAACCCCTTTGAATTCCAATCTCAGTTCTGTGGTCATGGTGGACAAGAAAGGGAGGAAG
This sequence comes from Cetorhinus maximus, assembly GCF_964194155.1. Lineage (NCBI taxonomy): Eukaryota > Metazoa > Chordata > Chondrichthyes > Lamniformes > Cetorhinidae > Cetorhinus > Cetorhinus maximus. Next base: position 13,721,309 of record NC_135884.1, on the reverse strand, counting down.
GAAGAACCAAACGGAGCAGTGGGGTGGACCTTGGCCTTCAACCTTGGATACTTGAGTTCCAATCCAGTCTAAGCTGGAGAAATGGAATACTCTGCAAATAGAAGATCCTGTATGGCATGGATTTGGAGATTCTGAGGGAGTACTACACTGTTGAAGTGCGGCCTTTCAGATGACATTAAAGCAAGACCTCATGGATGTGAAAGATCTTATGTATTATTTTGAAATGGGGAGGTGTCTGGTCACATTTCTGTTAGTTAGACCTTGCTGTGCACAAACTGCTGGCCGGATTTCCTTCTTTATAACAATGACTCAAAAGTTCTTCATTGGCTATAAAGTGTTTTGGGAGAGCCAGAGGTTGCAAAAAGGCACTATATAAATGAAAGTCTTTATTTTTTTCTTTTTCTAGGCCCACAGTATAAAACCTTTTCAGCCTGGAGTCTCTTGGGCCCATAGCTAAGACTCAAGAGCTGGGCTCACAACCCAGAGATCAATGAGGTATTTTTTTTAATTATACTTTTGTGAGATGTGGGCAGCGCTGGCTAGGCCTGCATTTATTGCCTATCTCTAATTGCCCCTTAGAAGGTGGTGGTGAGCCGCCTTCTTGATCCACTGCAGTCCGAATGGTGTAGGTACACCTACAGTGTTGTTAGGCTAACAGCACAGTGGGTGACAGTGAAGGAACAGCAATATAGTCCCAAGTCGGGATGGTGTATGGTTTGGAGGGGAACTTTCAGGGGGCGGTGTTCCCCTGCATCTGCTGCCCTTGTCCTACTAGGTGGTAGAGGTCGTATGTTTATAAGGTGCTGTCGGAGGAGCCTTTGCAAGTTGCTGCAGTGCCACTTAATCTGAAATTAAGTTCAAGCATTAAAAACGCAGAAGGCTTTTGCTTCGAGTTAAAAAACAACATTAAAGTCTTTTTAAATCTGTCAGTGCTAACTCTATAAATGTCTTATTTATATTGCATTTGCCTGGGGCAGTTCAGCTCATATAAGTTTACCTTATTTGGCATCCCTTACTTTAATTTCCTGTCCAGGTTACAAGCCCAGGCACAGACAACAAGCCCCATTCAAATCTAACAAGAAGATGATTTGGTTACCACCGGTGTGGACAGCAATGAGGAATGTCAGTCACACCAACATCTGGGCACCAGTTCCATTCATGCTGTGCCTTAAAATCCCTCGCACAAGTTGTAGTCTCAAAGGCAAAAAGGAACAGGCTTTTTGGGCCAACAAGCCTTTTCTCAATGCCGGCAATGGCATTGGTTTTATTTTTCAAATCTTGAGCACAATTTGGGAATGAGAAGAGGCCATTCAACCTCACACAAACCACTCCCCCACCCCCACCCCACCGAAGCCCACTGAGTAATTTAGATCCACCTGAGAGGATGGTCAGGCCATTTCTATCCACCTCCTGCCCTGCTGTTAACTCCACATTCCCCCACCCCCTCCCTGTATGGGGAATATAGGAACATAGGACTTTGGAGCAGGAGTAGGCCTTTCAGCCCTTCGAGCCTGCTCTGCTATTCAATAAGATCATGGCTGATCTGGTTGTGTCTCAACTCCATTTGGCTGTCTTCCACCCCCCCCCGCCCCCCAACAACTCTTGACTCCCTTTTCTATCAGAATCTGTCTAACTCTACCTTGAATAAATTCAATGACCCAGCCTCCAAGGCTTTCTGGGGAAGAGAATTCCACAGACTAACGACCATTTGAGAGAAAAATTTCTCTTCGTCTCCATCTTAAAAGGAGACCTCTTATTCTTAAACTGCGTCCACCAGTTGTAGTCTCTCCCACAAGTGGAAACATCATCCAAATATCCGCTCTATCAAATCCCCTCAGAATCTTATATGTTTCAATAAGATCACCTCTCATTTTTCTAAACTCCAATGGGTATAGGCCCAACCTGTCCACCCTTTCTTCATAAAATAAGCCCCTCATCCCAGGAATGAGTCGAGTGAACCTTCTCTGAGCTGCTTCTAACACAATTATATCTTTTTTCAAATAAGGAGGCCAAAGCTGTGCACAGTATTCCAGATGTGGTCTCACCAAGGCCCTGTACAGCTGCATGAAAATGGAGAGAATGGCTGAGCCACCTGGTGAGGAGAAAAGGGATAGCATTCAAACCTTTTTTCCCACGGACTTCTGAACCCTGCTGTCAGGGCCAAATGGGAGTCAGAGGCCGGCATTATGTGAGAAGCAGTCACCGGGGGTTTTCCTCTATTGGGCTAATTAATGGTCAGAGGGTGGGCTCACCATCCAATTGAAGGTGCAGAAAATTTGGATTTATTTTAAAGTGCCAGTCAGGACCAGCAGCTCGGGCACCAAAGACAATCCCAGCCTTACATGAAAGCTAAAAACTTGTACAAAAGACTCAGCTGTAAATTTGCAATTAGGAAATGGGAGACACACACACACAGAAACAAGGACACGGGATGACTCGGTCAAGAAATGGGGAAGGCCATTTCACACCGTCTGATGGCCTCGAACCACATCCAGTCAGCCCCCCATAAACCTTTTGTAAAGAACAAACATACATTCTTTGCTATCTCCAAAAGGACAATACCCAGTCTCTGAATTGCAATTACTGTACAAGAACACAATTATCAGCCCACCCAGGGGACCATTGTGCTGTGGCCTTTGTCTGAATAATACCATTAAGTTGTATCTGATAGTGAAAAATATATAAACTGTGCTCATTTGGACCTCGGTGGAGAAGCGCCTGGACTGCCCAGTGTTTGCTCCCCACATGCGTAATAAAGGAACCACTTGAATATTGCACCTGGACTCCGAGTGTTGAAATTTTGTACCAGAGTATCCCTCGGACCTTTCACAATTGAGGACAGTGGCCGGGCTCTTGAAGCTGGACGGACAATAGGAGGTCCTCCAGCTTGAAAGCAGCAGCAGCATGTCATGCAAGTAAGTGAGAGAGAGGGTGCTTCAAAATGGAGAGGCCCTCTCTCTAACTTTAATAAATTAAAGATAACAAAAGGTCTTTGCAACAGGATCACCGTTGTGGAGGGGAAAACAAGCAAGGAGGGAGTTGGCGGGATGGGGTTGGGGGCACTCTAAGTCTGCATGGAGCTCTGGCACCTCGGACTATCACCAGGAGGCTGCATCCGCTGCCCCTGCCACTTGCGGGGTCCTAGAGGCCAATTGGAAAATCCCACTTGACCTCTGACAAGAGGCCAAATAGCCCCTTAACCTGCTCAGTTGGTTCCCCACCACTCCTGGGCAAATAGCCCTAACATGCATCCCTCCCCAACAATCCTGCCTTTGGGAAGATGTCCTGGGTGCAATGGAGCCAGGGAACGGTGGCGTGAAATTCCGCACCAGCCCGCCTCCATTCCCACCCCCAGTCTAGCCCCAAAGCCCCAAACCCCTGATTTGTAGGTCATTGGTAAGTCTCTCATTAGCTTAGCAACGTGAAAACATTAGAAATGCATTGGAGGGTGGTCCTAAATATCATGTTTTACTGTGAATGACTTGTTCAACTGAAAAATTACTTCCAACAGAATTGTTAAATATTTGCACAAGTATTGCAAGCAAGACTGAGAGCGGTTACCTGAAGCCCTCACACAAATATTGCATATTGTAAAAGCAACACATAAATAGGTACAGCTTCCAGCCAACAATGCAGTGTCTGTCAGGTACAATTTTCCCTTCCAAGGCATTCATTTAATGAGAAAGGATGTCAGGTCAGCAATAGCTCCACCAAGTAAGACAGAAGCTTTTCTCCATTTTAGCATGTTCCGCGTTGGATAAGGACGGTCAGCAATTGCTGGAGGTGATATTTGTTGAGGAGTAGAGCTGGCTGGAGCATGGAGGAACGAGTCGCATGTCTGACCTCAGACCAGTGTAATATGTCAACTGCTTCTCAATGTCCTGCCGGAGCAGAGTGGGGAGCAGTGTTCCCGCTAAGCAGTGGAGGTGCGGGTTTGTGCAGCAGCCTGGAAGGTACCGCAGGCTTTATTCTGTGATAAACACGGCACTTGCACGGCCAATCAAAAAATGAAAATTAAAGGGATTTCACACTGAAAACGTTGGCTGCACGCAATAATTAAACGGGTGGGCCGGGGAAAGGGACGGCCTGGATTTCTGCTCGCTTACCAGACTCCCCTTGCTGGAAAGTAGATGCTTGTGAACACTAGGTGTGGACAGCATTGGTCCCACCGCTGAGGCTCCTGCAGTCAAATAGCCTGCAGCCTGCTAACAAAATTGTCAAGGCTCACAAATAGAGAGGGCAGAGAGCTTGGGCAAGGTACGAGGAGATGGCCGGCACCTACACAATAACAGCAATCAGTGGCATACAGGAGTGCCTTGTTGTAATGTCCATTGGATAAATATTACAACCAAATAGAGGTTGGCATCTACTGTCACACAGGCAGCAGATGAGAAAACTATTGATAAACTACTGTTCCAAGAATTACAAATGTAAAAATGAAAAGTAAGACTTGCATTTATATCACACTTTTCATGCCCACCAGATGTCTCAAAGCACTTCACAGTCAATCACGTCCGCCGCTATCACTAGGCGATCTAGGCAGTTGCCTAGGGCGGCAAGATTTTTGCGGGGGGAAGGCAAAACATCTGCCGGCTTTTTTAAAAAATAGAATTGAAAAAGTCAGAAACCCACAAAGCTGTCCAAAGGTTGGAAGCAACAGTTCCCACCTCTGTCAGTTTCTGATAGTTTCTGAGAGTGGGGGATGACTGCAAAGTTGTGACTGGAGGAGCTGCTGCTCATTGGCTGTTTGAGAAAGAAATAGAGAGTGAGAGACCCAGATGCTTGGAGGAAAAGATTCTGACTTCATGTGGCGTGACTCGGTTGGACCTGCGGGTGATGCCAGCCGGAGGAGGGGCTGACAAACAGCACAGTGCCCAAAGCTGGCACCCAGCTTCTACTGGTTTTATAACCAATGTTGTGCTTGTCTACGCCATTCTGCGCACAATCATGAAGGTCATGTGTTAAAAACATGAAAACCCCTTTCAGCCCAGCCTGGCAAGACCTGCAGAGAGGAAGGGAGAAGGTGATGGGAACCCCAGCACATGTGCTCTTTCAAACCAGCCAGGGGGCTGGACGCTATTCATAGACAGAAAGCAGGGACGTTCCATCTGAACATTATGAATTATGGAGTCATTTCAGCAAGAGAGCATTCAGCAATTAAATTAAATGTTAGGTAGCATGATTTCCACGCTGTGCAGTCTTGAAAAAGTAACATGCTTAAAATGACAAACAATTTACTTTGATTTCTCAGCGTCTTCCACTTTACACGTTATGAGGTTTAAGTGATGTTCAGGGAGTTCCCCATTTACACTGATTACTTGCAGCGTTACCTATATCTAGACAATAAATGTGCTACTGAGTACACAATATTGGTCAGAGGCGTTCACTGCAAGCTGCATACAACACACTATATCTATTGTTGTGTATTTCATTTGAATCCTTTTATCGAAATAACTGATTTTTAAAAAATTTCACGTTTTAACCTGAAGAGTGGCATGGGGTTCTGAGGCTAAAATAATTTCTCAAATTAGTGAGGGAAATATAAATTTAATCCAGTGAACCTGATGTTGGAGGTTTTATTTTTGATTGTTTAACCTCATTATTCCAGACTGGCAAAGACATTGACAAAACTTCCATCCCGGTTAAAATGACAATTACAAATTGCTGAAAAAATACATATTTTTGTGTGTCTATAAAACTATGACCGGAGACAGCATCAGAACAGCACAGCCCACATTTTCACCTCAGAATCAATCCACTCATATCACAGCTGAGTCTCGGCCATCTATCAGTCTCAATTGTTAAACAAAATCGTTCTGAAATGTTGGCTTGTCACAGGAACATACCCAGCAAGGAAATTAAATATTGACCCCAAGATCATTTTTGGAGCAAAATTGTGCACTATTAAAGGGTCTGATATTGAAATCTCTGACAGGACTATGGGAATAATCCTGGGAATAAATTAATATGCCATCCTTTTCAAAAATGAAAGTTTCTACAAGCCAAGTAGAAAATGGGTGAAATATTATTTGGGGGTGTGGGGGGTGGAGGTGGTGGTATAGTGGGATTGTCACTAGTAATCCAGAGACTCAGGGTAATGATCTGGGGAGCTGGGTTCAAATCCCACAATGGTAGAACCTGAATCCAATAAAAATCTGGAATTAAAAGTCTGATGACAGTCACAAAGCCATTGCCAGTTGTTGTAAAAGCCCATCTGGTTCACTAATGCCCTTTTGTGTCCACATTGCTGTGGGTCTGGAGTCACATGTAGGCCACAAAAGTGTGACTCCGCAGCAATGTGCTTGACTCTTAAATGCCTTCTGAACAAGGGCAATTAAGGAAGGGCAGCTGGCCAAGCCAGCAACACCCACATCCCATCAACAAAATATAAATAAATGGTGCTCAAATCATATCCTCAGAACAACAGCAGAAGCATCAATGTAGAAACGTACAACTGTTTGAAAGTTTAATACTGAATCAGTCTTTGAAAGGGCCATTACAGCGCAGGTGATCGATTTAGTTTGCCTGTGTTACTTCATCAAGGTATCAGCAGATTGCAATCTGTTGAATCAATAAACATGAATGCTCCATATATTTTTACATTCTTGCATTAATACCAGGTATCTGGCAGCCTGAAGATGACGAGGTTGGTGTTGCTATCGGCTGCTTCCAACAGAGACTGAGGCACCACTCAAGCAGGGGAAGGATGAAGGTTTGCCTAGGGCGGTAAATACCCTTGCACCGGCCCTGCAGCCAATGAGGTACTTTTGAAGTGTGGTCACTGTCACAATGTCGGAAACCCGACAACCAATTTGCACGCAGCAAACTCCCACAAAAAGCAACCTAATAATGACCAGATAAGCTGTTTTTCCTGATGTTGATCGAGGGATTGGCCAGGACACGGGGGTAACTCCCCTCCTCTTCTTCAAAGTAATGCTATGAGCTCTTTCACATCACCCCAGAGCAGCAGGCAGGTGATCGAGGCTTCAGTTTGACATCTCCTTCAAATGGCAGCACTTCTCACAGCGCAGCATTCCCTCAACACTGCACTGGAGTGTCAGCCTTGTGTTTTTTTACACACACAAGTCCTGGAGTGGGACTTGAACCCAGATTCTTAGGTCTCAGAGAGGAGAGTGCTGCCGGCTGAGTCACAGCTGACACTGGGAGCGTTTTAACACTGTGAAAGCTGTGGACATTATTACTGACTCAGATTTATATCTGCAATGTAAGTGGCACTGGTGCTCGTTAAGTGTGCTGATGCCAGGTTGTTTTCCTAATTCTGTTCACAGATTTGGTGAAAAATAGAACAGAAAAGGAAAAGGATTTGAAGTGCGGGATTTATTTCACTGCACGTTCCGACCAATTGCCCGAGAGACAGGCACAACGCTCCTGCACCCTGATGCTGGCAGTCCCAGACCAGCAAGCTGCATCTAATCCCAGTCTTCGAAGTTCCTTAAGGAACTCCGAGTTGCCAACCAGGGTTGCTGGAGTGCAACGGAGCTCGTGTGTCATTCCATTAGGGAACAGTTACTTTAATGACGATCAGAGTCAGATTACTGCTGTTGCAATAATCGCCTCCAATTCCGAGATAAATCTGCTGGAAACCTCCATTACAGTGCCGTCTGGGGAATGTTCCTCCACTGCCTGCAGTGACTAATGTGCATCATCTCTGATATACGATGTTCATGTGATCCACTGACCTTACAGCAATTTTATAGGAAAGAAATAGCACAATTTAATAAAGAGGAATATTGTTTTGTTCTCTGAAGACTGGGGTAATGTGGTGCTGGTTAGAGAGGATTCCATGAATGGAAGCTGTTTTTTGCTCTCCCAGGATTATAAATCAGCCCTGAATATTGCTAGCAATAGATGTGAATCTTCGCCATCCAATACTGAGGTCAAAATTACCAGGTGGCAGAGCAGAGTTGCCACTAGTCGGCAGTGACATTTTTTTGAATGATCTGTCCATAAATTGCTAAAATATAAACTGGACGCCTAAGCTCTACTTTTTAAAATGTAACTATACTTCCTAGGATCTTACATAACAGAAGGAGGCCATTCAGCCCATTGTGCCTGCACCAGCTCTTTATAACAGCTGTACAATCACTCCCACTCCCTGCTCTTCCCCCATAGCCTAACAACTTTTTTTCCCCCAATTTCAAGTATTTATTAAGATCCCTTTTGAAAATGATTGAACTGGCTCCATGCCTCTTTCAGATAGTGCTTTCTGGATCATAACAATTTGCTCTACAAAATAATTCTCCTCAACTCTCTCCCTTTTCCATTTATTTTGTAATGTGGAGATTACAAAGAAATGAGGTCATTCAGCCCGACAGGTCGATGTCAGTGTTTATGTTCCACACAAGCTTCCTCCAGCTAACCCCATCAATATATTTTTCTATTCCTTTCTCCCTCATGTGTTTATCTCGATTCCTCTGGAAAGCATCTACAAAATTTCTCTCCTTGCGGTAGCAAGAGCTATATCTTAAACACTCTCTGCTAAATAAGAATTTTACCCTGAATTCCCTCATCTACTTATAAGTGACTATCTTATATTTGTGCCCCTAGATCTGGTCTCCCATGCAAGTGGAAACATCTTCCCTACGTCCATATCAAACCCTTTCAAAATTTTGAGAGTCTTCTGTGTCCTAGAGAAAAGAGTTCCAGACTGTCCAATCTTTCCTGATAGGTGTAACCTCTCAGTTCAGGTATCATTCATTGGTTATTCAGTTTTTCAGTCGAAAAAACATCTGAACTGAAAAACTCACCCAATCCCTATCCCCAATGTAAGCACTGGCCTGTTCTGTACTTGCAGGACATGCATAGTTTCGATGATCAACCAGACGAAGTCTTTTCTACAACAACAAATACTCTGTATTTATATTCCCAATTATAATTGCTCCAGCATTGGTGGCCATGCCTTCAGTTGCCTACGCCCCAAGCTCTGGAATTCCCTCCTCACACCTCTCTGCCTCTTTCCCTTGCTTTCCTCCTTTAAACCTACTTCTTTGACCAAACTCTCGGTCATCTGACCACTTCTGTGACTCGGTGTTGCACTTTGTTTTACAATGCTCCTGTAAAGCACTGTGGGACGTAGCATTAAATGCGCTATGTAAATGTAAGTTGTTGTTGTTGCATTCAATGACAGGTCTGTTTGTCCCAGTTACTACATGCAGCTTAGTTGGCAGAGGATGTGCAGATCTATTATGTAAAGAAATACAAGTGCCTTCTTCACTCACTTCAGTCCTAATCTTCATCAGGCCAGTTACGACAGGCTCACATTTGTTGGTGAAGGAACTCCCCAGGGGAACTGAATGCCCAACGCCGAATGCAAAAGGGGAGCGTGCAAAGATTGCGCACCTTTTCAATCACTCCCTAATTCTTGGTAGCAGGAGGCAATGGCAAAGTTTTTATAGGGAAGGGTCACCTCTCTGCCCTTTGGGGAGCTGATACACGTGGCACACTGTGAGGGACATGCACAGCTTACAAGATCGCTTGCAGAGGTCTTCGAAATAGTTTTCTTTTTTGCTTCCCGAAGAAATGGAAATCTTCTTCAAAGGACAATAAGGAGCAGAATCTACAGGTTAAAGGAGAAAACGTAAATGGGAACCTTAATCTCCAGGAAAAATAGAAACAGGCTGCTCCCAGTGGTTGAAGGGTCCAGAATGAGTGGTCATAGGTGTAGGCCGGGATTTTCCAGCCCCGCCTGCTGCCGGGATCTTCTGGTCCCACCAAAAGTCGGTGGAGTTTTGTCTGGCCTGCCGCATCCACTGCAGCGGGTCCCACCATGGCAGAGCTAAAAAATCCCTGCCATAGAGTTTACCGTAAGAGATTTAGGACAGAGAACAGGAGAAACTTTCTAATAAAAACACAGGTGGTTGCAAGGCTCTGGAATGTTTTACTGGTGTTAGCAACTAAAGCAGAAACCATGGGCAGAACCTTGTGGTGGCGACAGGGGTCTCAGCCACCGGCGGGAGAGCCAGCCAGAGCTCCGCGTCGCCTCTTTTCAGGAAGGCCTGTTGCATCTTGTTCCACTCAGGCATTTGACAGGCCAGTCAAGGGCTTTCCCACAGGGTCAAGGACCACGTGGGCAGATGCCCCCGTCCACCGAGAGCTGCCGGGCCAATCTGAAGCCAGCTGCTCTATTGAACAGTAGCGCCACCGGGGAGGCAGTGGCTGCTGCCAGTACAACACCCATTCAAGGCCTAGAGTCATCGATGGATCCCAGAGCAGAGGTGAGCGATGGAATAATGGCCCAAGGAGGGGTGGAGATTTGGCAGCAAGGGCAGGGGGTAGCTCTCAGCGGGCCCACCCCCGCACCCCGCCCCCCCACTCCTTTCCCAATGCCAAGGCCCCCAGTCAGGCACAAGGGTGCCTTAGAATGAGGGTCCCCTTCTGGGAGCCTGCAAGCAACACCAGGGGTTTGCTTGTCATGCTCCCCACTAGGTGAGCCCCACCCCCCAGCCACTGGGTTAATACAAGTGGCAGTGGGATGAGACCCTTAAGTGGGAAATCAATTGGCCATTCAAGAGCTTCAATTGGTCGCAGGGCAGGAAGGCCGTCCATGGGCCTTTCTGTCACGGACTTAATTGGGGTGGAGGTGGGAAACTGGTGAGGTCCTCACCCCCTACCCTCCCATTTGATTAAATGATCCCCACCACAAAACTCGCCACAGGGGCGGGCACAGGGACCCAAAGTAAGGTCATGGAAATCTGGAAATAAACAATAGGTTAGCTAACTTCTGATGTAGGTTTACACATAACCTGTCTTTTCCCTTTAAAGGTGCTGATTGGCCGCTTGTATATTTTTCCTGCAATCCTTTTATTGGCTGCTCCTTTCTCAGAGCCACTCCCATTCGCTACACCATCACTGCTCGCTGCTTTGCCAAGAAATGCTGGGGGGCATTTTGCCAATCCCATGGAGGCAGATTTGGAGGCGGGGAGGGGGTGGGGGGGGGAAGTAGCGGAAAATGTCACTGGAATGGCTCCCTGATGTGGCCCCCATCTCTGAGCCAGTGTTCCAGGGGCAGATGGCCTCTGGAATCAGAAAGCCACACGTCAGAGGCAGGTAATCAAGCCCCAGTTAGGGGCTATTTTTTGAGATGAATGCAAGTCAGCCGGCTTTACACAGGCTGCTGTGTTGGGAGCCCGGCAATGCTATGGAAGGGGCCTCAGGGGGAGAGATGGGAAGGCATCAATGGCTGCTGCAAATGCAGGCATCACAGGGTGCAAAGGTCAAAGGGGAGCAATCGTGGCTGAACTCATTCACGTGGAGAGGATTCCCATTCCACACTGAGGATACTCCGAGTTTTGGGCCTTTTTTTTATTACTCCTCATTTGCACCCTTTCATGAGCACCTCCATTTTGAGCCACCCGTGAGTCCCCCTCTTCCTCAGGAGCACCCCCTCTTCCAGTGGGTCTCGCAGCTGGCCCCCCCCTATTGGCCCTACAACAAACTGGTGATGAGGATAAAACAGGATTGAAAAGAAGAAATCAAGTTAGAACGAAATTGACACTGTACCTCATCCAATGATTGTAAGTAGCAAGCTCTGTTAGAATTGAAGAAGTTATCTCAAAACGCCACAATTTGGGAGAACTGATCCTTTTGAACCAGCCACAAATGATTGATCTCAATACATTAAACACCTCACGTCCTTTGTTTCAAGCAAACGAGATTATGGGGGAAGAGAAGAGGTGAGCGATCCTCTTGAGTACTTGTGGCAGCAAAACCTATGGTTTGATTCGAAGTTTGACAGCACCCAGTGCCCCGGATTTGGAGAATTTTGATGAATTGGTGGATCTCGTGCACTTTCAACACAAGCTCCCAGTTACGATGCAGAAGTTTAGGTTTAATTCACGAAATAGAGCCCCAGGTGAGGCAATTGCATGCTACGTGGCAAATTTGAAGCAGCTAATTTGAGTTTGGTACGGCTTTGAAAGCTTCCTGCAGAGGCTGCCCCAGGCTGTTGTCTATTTAGACAAATGTATTGGTGACAGGATCCACTGAAAAAGAGCATTTGGCAAACTTAGAAGAAGTCTTAAAATGTTTCTTGCAAGCTGGAGCGCATCTAGAAAAAGGATAGTGCACGTTCCAAACGAGGGAGGTAATCAATTTGTGTCACCGGGTAGATTCACAGGGCCCCACCCAGCTGAGGAGAAAGTGAGAGCCATAAGAGAGGCACCTGCGCCAAAGAACACCCCGGAGTTCAAATCATTCCTAGGAACGATCAACTATTATGGGTGGTTCTAACCCAATTTGTCCACGGTGCTGGCCCCCTCTGCTTTCTCTACTCAAAAAGAACCAACGTTGATCTTGGGAGGTGTCCCAGAAAGAAACTTTCATAAAGGTGGAACAATTGCTGCACTCGTCCAATCTATTAGTGCATTATGACCAGGCGAAAGAATTGGTGCTGACATGTGACACATCTCCCTACGGAGTGGGAGGAGTGCTCTCTCATCGGATGGAAAACAGCATCGAACGGCCAATAGGTTATGTGTCAAAGATGCTCACCCCAAAAGGGACACTCGCAGATAGAGAAAGAAGGCCTGTCTATCATCTTTCGTGTCAAGAAATTTCACCAGTACGTACACTGTCACCATTTTACAATCGTTTCAAACCACAAACCATTGCTAGGATTGTTTAGTGAGAAAAAGGCTATACCACCTATAACCTCAGCAAGAACACAACAATGGGCTTTAATTCTGGCAGCATACGAATACAATTCCGTACCTAGACCTGGCAACCAAATCGCAAACGCCGATGCCCTTAGTCGTTTGCCTTTACAAGAAAATGATGAGCATGTCCCAGTTCCACAGGGACTTGTTTCCCTGTTAAATTTCTTAGATTCCTCGCCGGTATGTGCTCGACAGATCAGAGACCGGACAAGTCGGGACCAAGTCCTATCTCAGGTACAAGAACAAGTGCTACATGGTTGGTCACAGGTTGGTCACTGACGAAATTAAACCGTACTTCAACAGAAGGCATGAAATAACCAGCCAGGATGGCATCTTATTGTGGGGAGCATGAGGGACAGTTCCCCCAAAGGGGAGGGAGCCTCTTTTAGTTGAACTACACAGTGCCCATCCAGGAATTTCCCGAATGAAAACCATAGCACGCAACTACCTATGGTGGCCAGGGATGGATGGCGAAATAGAGAGTGTGGTAAAGCATTATGGGCAATGTCAGTAACTGCAAAAGTTGCCAGTGATAGCTCCATTACACCCATAGGAGTAGCCAGGTAGACCCCCCCACATTGACTACGTTGGACCTTTCCTGGGAACAATGTTTCTGCTCATTGTCAATGCCTATTCAAAATGATTGGACAAATATGAGGTGAAGTCACCAACGTCAGGCGCTACAATTGAGAAACTATGTCAGAGTAGTCATTTCCGATAACAGCACGACATTTACAAGTGCTGAGTTTCAACGGTTTATCAGCCTCAACGGTATCACTCATGTAAAAGCTGCACCGTACCACCCTTCCTCAAACGGACTGGCCAAAAGGGCAGTTCAAACGTTCAAGACAGGCATGAAAAAGCTAACTGCTGATTCCTTGGCAACCAAGCTAGCACGCTTTCCCTTTCATTACAAAACTACCCCTCACACAACAACTGGTGTCACACCTGCGGAGTTATTGTTGAAACACTGTCTCACGACGAGATTGAGCTTAATAATGCTGAATTTAGAGGGGAAGGTGGAAGGGAGTCAGAAAACTAGACTTGACTGGCGTAGTTGTGAGAGGAAATTTACCGTCCGAGAGCCGGTATACGTCAAAAACTTCAGGGAAGGACCAAAGTGGTTACCGGGTGGAATAAGTGCAGTGACTGGACCTCTATCTTACCACATGGAGGTGTAAGGCTGGATCATCCATAAACATGTGGATATTTAAGGAAGAGAGAGACAAATCATCAAGATTTGGTTCCACCAGTGATCATGACCGGGTCTGCATTTCCTGTTGAGGATACTCAACCCAGGACTGACATGTCCGATATTCCTGTAAGAGTTAAGGATACAGAACTGCAAGTGCCCACCGAAGCACCTGATGTTCAGGCAACTCCGGAAAAGGAGGTTCCTGACAAAGAATCTGAAGTTGTGGAGCTGCGACATTCCACACATACCAGGAAACTCCCTGAAAGACTGAACTTGTAAATTCCTTACCCAGTGTAAATATTATGTTGTCTTGAAAAATATGTACTTGTAAATATATGTACAGCCGAGTTAAAGGGGGAGGAAGGTAGTAATTATGGTTTTATTTAGTGTGTAATGTACCTTTAAGAATAATACTTGTTAGGAAAGATCACATGAATCTGTAGTAACCATAGAATAGCGCTGGCTACCTCAGCAGACAGAGTAGAGATAGAGTTGGAGTTGAAAGCACATACGTAGTTGCTGCTGAGTATATTGTAAATAAACTTAATGTTTCCACTTACGAAGTGTCTGCAGTTCAACTCTATTACTAATAAAACAACTTGGCCACCCTACAGCAAAATGGACAAACAGCTGCCAAGTTAAAAGCGTACACGGGTGAAGACATTCAAGTAAAAGGCATAAGCAGAGTAACTGTCCAGTATGGAAGCCAATCAGCAAAGCTACCAGTGTTGATATTGAGAGGCAGAGGACCACACCTCCTAGGGCGGAATTAGCTGAGGGAATCAACCTTGATTGGTCACCAAGATTCCAAATGGAAGCTATAAGTGTTCCTGTTTTGAAAGAGGAGTGTGTAAGGACTCTATAACCTGAAGAAATGCAGGCTGCCTTAAGACAAAACCTGGAAGAACAGCAGAAGAAACTTGAAGAGACTCTGTTTGATGACAGAGTTCGAGATGAGGTGAGCAACCTTCGCAGGGAAAAAGAAAACCTGCTGAAAGGCCTTCACACACTACAAGATTCCTTAGGTCAAAGTTTGTATCTCTGGAAAAGTACGAGGAGAAACAGAAAGAATTCAGCACTTCCCTCCTGAACAAACTGAAGAACGAGTTGGCAGAGAAGACATAACAATGTTCAATTTTCCAGGAGGCAGCAAACAAATACCAAAAAGAGACGGAAGAGCTGAAGAATCAGCTAAATGAAGCCAAAGAGGCTTTGGAAGCAAAAGTCGCAGAATTTTCCAAGGAGCAGACAGTATAGAGTTGGAGTTGGAGTTGAAAGCACATGTGTAGTTGCTGCGGAGTATATTGTAAATAAACTTAATGTTTCCACTTGAGAAATGTCCACAGTTCAACTCTATTACTAATAGTACACCTCGACCACCCCGGAACAGAATCCATATGCAGCAAGACCTGGACAACATTCAGGTTTGGGCCGACAAGTGGCAAGTAACATTCACACCACACAAGTGCTAGGCAATGACCATCTCCAACGAGAGAGAATCTAACCATCGCCCCTTGACGTTCAATGGCATTATCATCGCTGAATCCCCCACTATCAACATCCTGGGGGTTACTATTGACCAAAAACGAACCTGGACCAGTCATATAAATACCATGGCTACAGGGGCAGGTCAGAGGCTGGGAATTTTGCAGTGGGTAACTCACCTCCTGACTCCCCAAAGCCTGTCACCATCTACAAGGCACAAGTCAGGAGTGTGATGGAATACTATCCACTTGCCTGGATGAGTGCAGTTTCAACAACACTCAAGTAGCCCAACATCATCCAGGACAAAGCAGCCTGCTTGGTTGGCACCCCATCCACCACCTTCAACACTCACTCCCTCCACCACAGATGCACAGTGGCAGCAATGCATACCATCTACAAGGTGCACTGCAGCAACTCACCAAGGATCCTTCGAGAACACCTTCCTAACCCATGACTGCTACCACCTAGGACAAGGGCAGTAGATGCATGGGAACACCACCACCTGCAAATTCCCCTCCAAGCCACACACCATTCTGACTTGCAATATATATTGCCGTCCCTTCACTGTCACTGGGTCAAAATCCAGAAACTCCCTTCCTAACAGCACTGTGGGCTCAAGAAGGCAGCTCACCACCACCTTCTCAAGGGCAATTAGGGATGGGCAATAAATGCTGGCCTAGCCAGCAACACACAGATCCTGTGAAATAATTAAGAAAGAACTTCCCTCTGCTTCTATTCCTCCTTCCCCTGTCTCCGCATCAGCCAACATCTATTCTCTCACCAACCCCTGGCCTACATTTTCCCTTTCTCCTTCACCCCACAACCCTTTGAGTAAACAATTAAGAGGTGATATAATTTAGGTGATTAAAGGATTTTGTATGGTAGATAGCGAGAACCTCTTCTGTTGGGGGGGAACACAGAACAAGGCGTATAGATATAAACTGAGAACTAAGCTGTTCAGGAGTGATGTTCAGATAGTCATCTTCACACAAAGGTAGTGGAAATCAGGAACTTGATCTCCCAAGATGCAGTTGAGGCTAGGTCAATTGCAAATTTCTAAAGTGAGATTGATAGATCTTTGTTCAGTAAGGGTGTAAATGGAGGTCTTGTGGCGCATTGGGAAACATCCCTGCCTCTAAAGCAGGAGCTCCAGCTTCGGGTCTGGGTCCAGGGCTTAATGGCCAAAGAAAGTACGGTCGTAACACAGCCAACACAGGTTGAGTATCAACCTCAAATCCTTCCAACACGTACCAATAGCAGGCAGTAAGAGTGGGAGAGATTCCTGGTCAGCCATGTGATGGAAATAAATTTGGAGCCTCTACCATCATTAGCCATAGCTCCAGACTACAACATGTTGCCACCACAACTCAGACTCCCTGAGTGAAGTGTAACACACCAAAGGGTATTAAGGGATTATGGAACAAAAGGCAATTTAAAGGAGTTGTGGTACAGATCAGCCATGATCTAACTGAATGGTGAACGGGTTCAAAGGCTGAAAGGGCTACTCCTGATCCCATGTTTCCTGAGCTTCACTGTTCTTTCCCGATCCCTGACCACCATTCCATAATCCTCCAACTCTCCTTCTCTCCCCCATTTTACAGATCCATTCATCAGTCTTCCACTCATGAATCCCCCAACTTGCAACTCAAACCCTCTGTGGACTCCTGACACAGGTCACTCCCAGGTTTCTGTGGGGGACGTGTTGTCACCAAGTGGGTAGGGTGGGATTGGGGAGGGGGAACGGAGTGCTGCTGCAGTAGGGAATTTAAACCATGGCCTTCTCTCAGACTGCAAGAATATTCCAGGAGGCTTAGTGAAAACCTTCTTTCAGTGACATTTCCTAACTGTTGACAGTGCAGTTAAAATTGTTACTTTGCCTACTTTTCACCTCTATTGACATTCATCCCTCACAGGAGCATAATACCCACAAACACAAAAATATTGGCAGACACTTAACACTTATGAGCCCCAGATGGAAGTGTATTATTACCATGAAAGGTTCAGGCTTTAGCAGTGGCTGCTTCACATCACAAATGCACCAGCATATCAAGAGAAGGGAGCCTTTGGTAACCTCACAAAGTTCGGTGGAGGGGGTGGAATCCTAACATGAGGGGTGCTTTTCAGGGACCGTTCATAACTGTCATCGCTTTTCGCATAAGTGGTCTTTTACTTTCCTCTTGCCTTCTCCCAAATGTGTACTGAGAAAACAAAGCAAAGAAAAACACACACACACGATGAAAATTGATGGATTTTGTACACATGAAGAAAACTTACTGGCTCACTCCCTCCCCCAATGCTTTTTGACTCAGCCCTGTGAAAATGATGGATGGTCCCCTTGAGATAGGGCACTTTACCTGGTTTCTCGATTACAAATGGAGCCATTTTTAAACATCAACTTGCGATTTGTGGCCAGCCGGCATTCATTTTTTTTTTTGTAGCTCCCTAGTGTTTCAATATTTACTGGGATTCTTGTGTTTAATGTGAAATTCAATCACCACACTCCTATGAACAGGTGGGTGACAGGCAAGATGCACTGTCATCAGGACAGGCAAAATGCGCTGTCATCAGGACAGGCAAAAAAAAGCCTCATAACACAATCACACAATCACCTGCTGATATCCCATGTATGATTTGGCTAAAATAGGCTTGAATTTATATAGCGCTTTTCACAACCAACAGACACTTTGCAGCCAATGAAGTACTTTTTTGGAGTGTAGTCACTGTCTTAACTGAGAAATGCAACAGCCAATGTGCGCACTGCGAGCTCCCACAAACAGCAATGTGATAATGACCAGGTAATTTGTTTTTGCAATGTTGATTGAGGGATAGATATTGGCCAGACGTCCCCAGAGTTGGGACAGCTGCAGAAGTTACCCCAGAACCTACAGTGACAATAGGAACTGCCAGTTCTGTGGACAACCATGTCGATCCCACATCAAAATTTTCATACAAACATTCAAACATATAAAATAGGAACAGAAGTAGGCCATTCGGCCCCTCGAGCCTGCTCTGCCATTCAGTAAGGTCTGGCTGATCTGTTTGTGTTTTGAGTTCCACATTCCCATCTACCCTCAATAACTTTTGGTTCCCTAGCCCAACAAGAACCTATCTACCTCTGCCATAAAAATATTCGGTGACCCCACCTCCACTGCCTTCTGAGGCAGAGAGTTCCAAAGCCATACAACCTTCTGAGAGAAAAAAATCTCCCCTCATCTCTGTCCTATAAGGGCAACCCTTCAGTTTAAAACAGTGACCCCTAGTTCTGGACATAACAGGACCCACAGAAGACAATGAAATCATTTACATAATGGATGTACTTGAAGAACGAGGAGTCTACCATGAAATATTGGACGGGACATCAGGCATAACCCCCCCTACTCTTCTTAGAGATATGGGATCTTTTACATTCACCTGAGCAGGCAGTTTTACATCTCATCCAAAAGGCAGCAACTCCAATAGTGCAGCATTCCCTCAGAACTGCATTGGCATATCAGCTTTGATTTGTGTGCTCAAACCCTGGAGTTGGATTTGAACCCAGAACCTTGTAACTCAGCAGCAACAGTGCGAACAACTGAGCCGCGGCTAACACATGATCATATGCATTGCTGAGAAAAACTTGCCAACCAATCAGCACCCTTTCCTCATGCAGTGTTATTTGCTGCTCCCTTTGACATTTGACATTCTTGCACCTGTGCTGATGGGTGCAAGATGAAAAACTTTGGCAGCAGGACTCTTTTTTTCAGCAATACTAATGTTCTGTGCTACCAAGAGCTACATGTTATCGTACACGGGACATAAAACACTGCAGGATTGAGATTCCACAGCCCAGCAAGACTGTGGTGATCCAGGGGAAAAAGACATAAGTCAAAGAAACATAAAGAATAAGAGGGACAGAGGGCAGTGAGATAACTGGAAACAGAAATGAACCATGTGTGGTGGTGAATTTGCAATGAATACATTAATGTGTTGAACGAAATATTTCTCTTCTGTGTTTTTTCCATGGATAGCCTTAAAATCAAAGACGATTCAGTGGGGCAGAACCTTAGTCAGGCCCCATCTGGAATGTTGCATTCGGTTCTGAGCACCCACACTCAGTAAGGATATGTCGACCTTGGAACGTAAAGAAACAGGAGCTGCAGTGGGCCATTTGGCCCTTCAAGCCTGCTCCACTATTCAATGAGATCATGGCTAATCTTCCACCTCAAATCTATCCATCCGCACCATCCCCAATATCCTTTAATTCCCTTATGCACCCAAAATTTCGATCTCTGTCTGGAATATACTCATCGACTGAGCACCTGTAGTTCTCTGGGGTAGAGAATTCCAAAGATTCACAACCCCTTGAGTAAAGAAGTCTCTCCTCACCTCAGTCTAAGATAACCGATCCCTTATTCTGTGACCTTGTGTGCAAACTTCCTCAGCCCAAGGGGAGCAGCATAGATTCAGCCGAATTATATTAGTGTTTAGAGGGTTAGACTATACATAAACTTGTATTCCCTTGAGATTGAGGGGTGACCCAATCGAGGTGTTTAAAATGTTAAAAGGACGTGATAGGGCGGATTCGGATGGACTATTTCCTCTGATGGGGAAAATCAAGAGAATGGGGACATAATCTTAAAAGAAGAGCCAAGCAGTTCAGGAGCAAAATCAGAAAGCACTTTTACACATCAAGGGTGGTGGAAATTTAGAATTCTCTCTCCCAAAAGGATGTGGATGCTGGGTCGGATCTTCAAGGCAGGCAGATCTCTGTTAGGATATCAAGGGAGATGGAGCAAGGGCAGAAAAATGGGATTGAGGCATAGATGAGCCAAGACTTAATTGAATGGCGGAGGAGGCCCAAGGAGCCGAATAGCCTTCTCCTGTTCTTAAGGACAACAGAAATATTTCACAAAAATTCTATAACTTGTCCTCCTGGGACCTTCGGACCCTATAATAAGAAGAGTTGAGGCCTTCCCTGGCCTGGGAAAGCTACCTCTCTCCCGATCATGAGGCTCTTCCAAACCTGCCTGTCCCTGTGACTTACCTGAGTGTCATGGCCCATTCCCTCAGTCCCTGGCAGTGACCTCTTTGCCACCCTTCAACATACTCACACCCAGCAGCCAACCGCTGCTTCCTGCCAATCATCAGGCCTGTGTAGATGGGGCCCAGAAGGCCTTACGCTTGAGGACAGGGCGATTTTTTCACCTGCCTGCCCAACTCCCACTCCCAGTTAAAGCCGTGCTTGTTTATTAAGATGATACCAATATAATAATCATGAAAAAGTGTGTTTCTGCCACCATTGTGCAATGTAAAAACCTTTCCATATTCAGTAAATCTGCTAAATAAATATAGTAATAAGGAGTTAAAGTCACCACTGAAATATCTGACAGAAGTATTAATCATTTCTCTGGGAAAAGGCTATGGCACCTTGTGGTAACAACCCTTAAATGGTGTTTGCCTTACAACCTGTTTTGCTTCAATCAGAGGTCAATTGAGTTGGTCAATTTTAAGAACCCAGTCGTTTTAAACAAAGCATAGCAGTGGCAGGATTTTCATTTACACTGAGTCCCAGCTGAGAAGGTTGGAATTAGGTCCCTTTTCACATATTCCTGCCTGATATTTGGCAGAAGAAAGAAAAAAAAACAAAATCATTTGCAGGTTTATTCTGGATGGACACAGATTGAATCTAGGTGCGGAATTTCTAATGTCCAAACTATTCTGCAATTGCTCCATTTATAGTGTCAGTTTGGTCCCAGTCGCTAACACCCCCATCTTCAAGGCAGAGGGTTGTGAGTATGAGCCCCACTCTGCCCTTTGAAAGAGATGGCAAACTGAGGCTCTGCCCACCTACTCACATTGATGTTAAAGATCCCATTCCAGTGCTTGTAGAATACCCAGGAAATTCGGCTGGGGTCCTGGTCAACCCGCCTTCCTCGACCAACCGGTCATTCATCTCATTGTCCTTTTTCCTGTCCCTCTGCTCTCAAAGAAAATTCCTGACTTGTGGCTTGTAGATGGTGGACAGGCTTTGGGGAGTCAGGAGGTGAGTTACTTCCTGTGAGAATTCACAGCCTCTGACCAGCCCTTGTAGCCACAGTATTTATATGGCTAGTCTAGAGTTCAGTGCCTGGTTCATTTTAATCTCTCCGCAAAAATTTGACACGGTCGGCCATTTCATCGTCCTCCTTTGCTGCTCCTCCACTTTCCCATTCTTATCAAACTTCCAGTATTGCACTGAGAGAATGCTGCACTGTCAGAGGTACTGCCTTTTGGATGAGAAGTAAGCCGAGGACCCATCTACCTGCTCGGGTGGACGTAAAAGTCCCCCGTGGCACTATTTCGAATAAGAGCATGGGAGTTATTCCCAGTATCCCAGCCAATATTTATCCCCAAATCAATATCACCAGGAAAACAGATTTATTTGGTCATTATTGCATTGCCGTCTATGGGAGTTTGCTGCGCTAACATTTATTTTAATTAAATTTAATTAAAATTCCCTTCATTATACTTGACCCCCCCGCCCCCCACTACTCACCTCCTCCCCTCCACCCCCAGAAGAAAATCTTTAGGAAACAGACCAACTTTAAAAAAGGCCGCTTTGCAATTATATCACATGGGGGCAGCCTTAAAAAGCCAAAGGTTAGACTTCGTCCCTCAGTCAAAGGAAGTCCTGCCCTCAAGAGTTGCCGGCCAATCCGACTGGCTGGCAGTGCCAGAGCTGAGTAGATGGCGCTGGTGGGACTGCAAGGAGTCCCCGGGATGAAAAGGGCATGGCCGCCGAAGAGAGGCAAGTCTGGGGTTTTGGACAGGGAGCGATGGAGGAGCAGAGGGAGAGGGCTGGGTTGCGGGGGTGGGCGGGTTTTGAAGGGCCAGATGGGTAGGCACAAAGGGGTATACTATCTTGGGGGGGCAGGGGCATGCCCTCGATGCATACAGGGCATCCCCTCATAGGAGGTAGCCCTCTTCTTTCCCACCCTTTCACCAAAGGCTGCCACCCCACTTTGGTCCACCTTCTGCTGGCCAGTGTATTATGGCAGCAGGGGGGGGCTTAGGCCCTTAGGTGCCCAATAATTGGCCACCTGATGTTCTAAATAAGCCTAAGGAAGGGCATCCTAATGGGCACCTTACCCACCCCTGTATTATGGGGTATGGTTCGGGGGTGCGCTGGCCGCCCAACATATTTTACATGCTACCTTACCTTCAAACATGGCCAGCGAGGGCTGTAAAATCCAGCCCACTGTGGAGCAAATCTATTCTTAAGTGTTGGAAGTGAAGTAAAATAGCCATTCAGGACATCTCTCCCACCTAGTAATGTACTAGCTTCTAGGTACTTTGTTCTATCTGAACTTAGGGGATGGTCTATCCAAAGATGAATTTTAGGCTGGCTGCATGACACTTTTACATCACTCCAATTTCATTGATAAGGACTGCATTGTTCTAAGTGAGTATATATGTCAAGCCAACATGGAGACACACGACAGGCACAGTACTCCAAACTGGAGTGTCTCGTGTCGTGTGTGTTCCACAACTCCTGGCGGCTCTCTGGATATATTTTGTTAGATTGCAGCCTGGCTAACCCCTATTGAGAGTTCCTGCCACTCAATAGTAGCACATATCCTGTTTGTTCTAGATACAGCATTACCTAGAGACTCCTTGTAATCTGCTTTGCTTTGTGTGCGCCTGTGCAAGGACACCAGATCTGCTTTTCATCCCATTACCATCTTAATCGGCTGCCAGCAAGATTGATAATTCCACTCAGCCATGAGATTGGACTGAATCTGCATCAACATCATATTGAATAATGATCAGAAGGGAAGACATTTGTAAGGTTATAGGGAAAGGGCAGGTGAGTGGGACATCAAGGACTCCTTCTGTACTGTAACCATTCTATGATTCTATGATATCTGCTTCCCCATGGAATACACAGAGCTTTGCACTGAAGTTAGGGCAGTTTTCATTGAAAGGACGATGCTGAACCTCACCTGATTGAGATGCCTCCCTTGCCCGTCCTGACTCTGAAATTTTGAGTGCACTCCACCTTGCTCTGTTCCCTCACGCTGAAGCCAAGAGAGATGTCTCGGTGGTGGAGCTCATGATATCCTTTTAGAATATCAGTAGCCGCACAACGCAGTTTCATTTAGACTTCCAAATGGGGCTAAATCAAAAACCCTCCTAAAGGGGCATGGCCTTCGAGGTGAGGTATCCGACAAACACCTTTTCATCCGATTGTTCACCGTACGATCAAGACATCATTTGTGCGTTGGAGAGAATTCAGAGAGGAGTGGTCAGGGCAATTCTGACACTCTCAGGGGGATGAGCTTGCAGAGTTGAGCTTGTTCTCGGTGGAGAGGGGGAGGGGGCACGGCCCAGGCCCTTTAAATACAGGGACGTGTGGATGATGTGATTTAATTGGGGTTATACAGTAGTCACAGAGCCAGGGGAAACACATTGCAATTTAACAAGCTTCAAGTGAGCCCAGAGATTGCAAGAAGCTGTTGGTGGGGGAAGGGGGGGTAAATTTCATGCTTTGCCACACTGTCTTTGTGAAAACCCCTCTTATGCACCTAAATGAAGGTTATGCTGAAGTGACAGTAAGGAACCTCGAGGATCTCAAGCACCACCCCCTTCCCACCCCACCCCAGGCCTTCATGTTGATGGAGAAATTTCACAGGCTGTACAAAGTGCAGTCTGCACAGGGTTTGTGTATCAGCATTCCCCTTGAGGTACTGCACAGGACAAGTGTGAAACAAATGAAATAATAAATTTGAGTAGATCTATGCAACATGGGGCACGGGAGGGCACGGAGGATGGAAAGAGATATGAAGTATGGATTTCTGTGTGCCAGTTCCTTAAATTAGCAACTTTAAGTTTGAAAAGGTTATTCCAAATTGTGTTTAGCTCGAGGCTGCATTCTTCCATAATTATATCCCCAAGGATCCGAATTCTACTTTCGGATTCAGAGGTCTGCCAATAGTTGAAAGATCATTTCCAAACCAAGTGCAAATTCTGACACCCCACTGTGCTTAATCAGAGCAAATGACACCTCGTAGTATCATTACTGCAGCAGTCTGGAGTGTGTGCCTATTTGCAGTGGTATACCATGTGTCCAGCATCATAATGTTAGCATCCAACAAGCAGCAGATTGAAAAGGGGCTGGCATTTCAAATTAGTGGTGCAGGCAAGTTCTCGTTGTTCAGGCGCTCAGTTTTGATTGGGCACTTGGCTCCCCGCCCCGGCCCCATCCCCACCCCAATCACTGTAAAGTCAGGTAGCTCAGTCAAACAGAATCTTGGGTCTGAATTTCCACAGGGCTTCAGCCCTTCAGCCCTTTGTCTCACTGTGAATAAACTCAAGCATCAGATCATAGGCTGTGAGGAGGGAACCAGGGACTTGTAGTGCTGTTTTTTTAAAAAGTCATTCATGGGATGTGGGAGACGCTGGCTGGGCCAGCATTTATTGCCCTTCCGTAATTGCCCTTGAGAACTGACTGACGTGCTAGGCCATTTCAGAGGGCATTTAAGAGTCAACCACATTGCTGTGAACCTGGAGTCACATGTAAGTCAGACCAGGCGAGGATGGCAGATTTCCTCCCCTAAAGGGTAATAGTGAACCAGATGGGTTTTTAGGATAATTGACAATAGTTTCATGGTCATCATCAGATTTTCAATTCCAGGTTTTTTTTAATTGAATTCAAATTTCACCATCTGCCGTGGTGGGATTCGAACCCGGGTCCCCGGAGCATTACCCTGTGTCTCTGGGGTACTAGTCCAGTGTCAATACCACAACACAAATGCAATAACAGCTTGCATTTATATATTGCCTTTAACATGGTTA
The DNA here is from genome assembly GCF_964194155.1 of Cetorhinus maximus. Classification (NCBI taxonomy): domain Eukaryota; kingdom Metazoa; phylum Chordata; class Chondrichthyes; order Lamniformes; family Cetorhinidae; genus Cetorhinus; species Cetorhinus maximus. The sequence goes on along the minus strand of NC_135884.1, from coordinate 13,696,142 downwards.
AAAAGTTCCACGTTGCTTCACAGGGGCACAAGCAGACAGAATTTGACACCATATAAGGAACTATTAGGACAGGAGAACAAAAAGTAGGAACAACTTAAAGGAGGAGGGAGGGAGGGAGCAAAGTTCAGGGAGGAAATTGCTGACTTTAGGCAGCTGAATGCACAGCCACCAATGGTGAGCCAAGAAAATTAGGGATGCAAAAGAGAGCAGAATTGGAGGAATGCAGAGCACTCAGAGGGTTGTAGGACTGGAGAAGGTTAGAAATAGGGAGGAACGATGCTGTGGAACAATTTGTATAAGAATTAGGACAAGGATAAGAATTGCTGGAACAGGGGTCATTGTAGGTCATCGAGTGCATGGGTGATGGGGGAGCAGAACTTGGTGCAAGTTAGGATGTGGGCATATATCCATTAGGTTAGGTTGCAGAATCTCCTTTCCTTTTATTGACGGCATAGCTTTCAGTACTAGGTGGAGTGGAAGTTTATCTGAAGTAATGATATGCACTAGTCTCGCCAATCATGCAACAATAGTCACATGACTATCCAAAAGGTTTGAGAGTTTGAATCCTCCTCTCAAAAGACATTCGACCTCACAGCACTGAGCTGGGCACCTGCAGGTACTGAGTATAGATTCCAGTCAACTCTGATACCCACCCTCTAACTTTGAACTATGGTCGAACAAGGTCTGTATAAAAAGCGCGTGGGGCAGATGCTTAGCTACTAAATAACTGGATAAAAAGGGCACCATGGACATGGAGCACAAAGCCCTTCACTGGCTTATGGATCAAATAACTGATACCCGAGAGCAAGCAACGGGCTGTGATCCAATCAAGCAGTTCAAAAGGCTTCCATACAGCGTAATGGATACCTGTGAGTGAATTAATCTAATCAAGGAGTTCAGATAATGTCAAAGACTGCACAAGTGAATCTATAAAATTAGCCTCAAAATGACAGTATTTATTATGAGCGGTATAAGTCCTAAGTGCAACTTGCGTGGAGTTCTGGATTTAGTTTGGACAGCAGTATGTTCCACACGACTGATGGCGATTGTTGCAGAACAGAATAGTGACTGAGATATCAGCGAATGTAATCAAGAAATAATCAAGTTGCCTACAGCCTTATTCTATGACGAGCGTCCAATTGTCCCAGTTTCCCTTGTGCTCTATTCTCTGAGAGATCTTTTCTCTTGTGAAATGTCTTATGAGCTCTGTCTGCATCTCATGCTATGAGAATGTAAGTGGACAGGAGCCTTGGGAAGGCCAGTACAGGAGATGTTTAACTATACATCTGGAGATGACAGGTGCCAAGGCCTGAGCAACAGGCCTTAAAGGGCTAGGTGAATCTTTAGAGGGAACTCTTGGTTGACAGTAGATTGTAAAACAATGGACGATTCCTAGCATATCAAACTTCATCACTTCAATCAAGTTTGGGCTCCAGTCTAATAGTGTAGTATAGTGGTTATGTTAACAGGCGAGTAATCAGAAGGTCTGGATGAACAATCCAGGAAACATGAACTCAAACCCTAGTTGGAAATTTTAAATTCAGTTTGAAAAATCTGGGCACGAAAGTTGGCAAAAAAAGCTGTTGAATTGTCATAAAAATGCAACTAGTTAACCAATGCCCTTCAGGGAGTGAAACCTACCTTCCCAGAAGGTCCTACAAGTGACACCAGTCCCATACCAGCCTAGCAAGCCACTCAGTTGTTTCAAACATGCAGCGGTTTGAGAAAGAGCTTCAGCACTGGGGGTGGCCAACTTTGCCAGCAATGTCCACTTTCCAAAAGCAGATTAAACAGGAAGCCATCCAGCAATATTCACATATGCAAAATGACAAGTTACTTACTTAAAAAGGTGTTGCACATACATATATACAAACATACGAATTAGGAGCTGGAGTTGGCTTCTCGGCCCTTCGTGCCTGCTCCACCATTCAATAAGATCATGGCTGACCTGAAATCTAAAGTAATGCCCACCGCCTTTTGAGAGAGAGTTCCAAATACTCATGACCCTCTGAGAGAAAAAAAAATCTCATCTCTGTCTTAAATGGGCGACCCCTTATTTATAAACAGTGACCCCCCCCCACCTAGTTCTAGATTCTCTTACAAGAGAAAACATCATTGTAGAAATCTTTGGTTTCTTAATTTGTGACATATGGAATGGACAACAGCACCACAGGAAAGGCAAACCAGAGACGAGGGAGGAGGAAGAGGAAAATATTAGAGGAAGAAGAAAAGGAAGAGGAGGAGAAAGACACAGCTCACCCTATTATTTCAAAAGTACTCTACTGCTTTTGGGCCACACCACGGAGATGAAAATCAACAAAATAGGGAAAAACCCCACTGCTCAATAATCAGCGTCTCTAACGATGGTAGTAGAGACACAGAACACTGAGGTTATTGAAAATACAATTAGAAATTTGAAAGAGCTGACGATTAGGATGAGCTTCAATTGGTTGAATGACCTGTTCTCAACCCTGAATGTTTTTATGCAAGTCCCCGCAGGTTTGACTCTTGAGCCATGTATTTTGGATGGAGAACAGGGGGGAAAAATTTATTCTCTGCTAATTATACAAAATACTGACAGTGAAATATGCCTGTTGGCAGTACTCAGCCTCTCCAAATGTATGGGTAAAGTTGTTTGATGAAGCACTTTAGGGATTTCAGGTCAGTTTGGAGAGAATATAGTTGTAGGAAAAGTCTGTACTCAATAAGAATAACTCACCAGGTAGGATATTGAGTGACAGAATAAATAGAACTACATTAATCCATGACACATTGAGCTGATTTTAAAAACTTATTAAATACAGCATGATTTGTTGAAGGTAGTATGCTTTTTTGTTTCATCAATGTGGAGACAAAAGACTTAATTTCAGATGAGTTATCCTGACACAATATTTATATAAAATCCTAATCTACCATAAAATTACTTTCAACAGAAACCAATTTTAATCTAAAATAATTAGATATACAGCAGAATATATTTTTCATTGCCAGAGCCATTTGTGTCAAATTTGAAGGCATTTTTGCAGCTAATAAATATCCCCTGGGAATGGATTGGAGATTCTCCACACCAGAGAGAGAGGCAGATTGATGAAAGAGTTCTATTTCTTCAGTATGGGTTGGATTTAAAGTCAGGTTTTGAGAGTAAAAGTACACTGTTCTAACCCGCTGTTTTCCCCTCCCTTGCCAGAAGAGGAAAAACCTTTGTATGTCATCTGGTCTGGTTTTGGATTTGATCCCAGCTCCAAGAAGCACAAGGATCGTTTCTAATTTCTCTCCCCTCTCCTTGCCCTCAGCGAGGCAGAGGAAGCCTTCATCCTTCCTGTCAGCTCCCAGGAAAGAAAGCACCTAATTGCGACACACAACAGAACTCGCCTAGCTGTATGCAGCTCCCTTCCTGGAGAAATCAAACAAAAACAGAACTCATCTTTAATTCTCATGCAATTATTTTTTATCACTAAACTAGCTGAGTCAATTGAATCCAGTTAATTGCCATCTATAGAGAAGCTTCTTGAAGGAGATAAGATGATGATGATAAGGGAAGATCTGCACGGAACATGGAGATTTCTCGATCTTCTCTCCTCTTGTTACTTAAAGGGAGGCTGGAGACATTGTTCACTGACGTTTGGGTTTATCGACACCGTCATCTCTGATAACTCCCTCCACTAGTTACCTTGTTATATTAAAAGAGACAGTGTCCCTTCAGTGTAGTCTACACAGAATGTGTTTCAAAGGTTTTAGGGATCAGATTAAAGTGGAGCATCATTACACTGTGCACATCAGTCGCCACTGAACATCAAGCATATTAGTGATGTCATGGTATCATGATCTGCTGATAGCCTGGTTTTCTACAGTGCAAGAAGAGTTCTAAACCTGAAATTCAGGCGTTTGTTTGAAACGCTTTTCCTCATTAGTGTTACACGGTCCTCATTAGAGTCGGCCTTGGCTCTTGCCTGTGAATCAGAAGAAAGTGGTATTAAGTCCCAACCCAGAGACTTGAGCACAAGATTTAGTCTGACACTCCAGTGCAGTACTAAGGAAGTGCTGTTGTCAGAGGTGCTGTTTTTTGGATGAGATGTTAAACCAAGTCTGCCCTCCCAGGTGGACGTAAAAGATCCTATGGTCCAGTTTCTAAGAAGGACAGGGGAGTTCTCCCCGGTGTCCTGGCTATTTATCCCTCAAATCACACCACCAAAAAACAGATTATCTGGTCATTATCTCACCACTGTTTGTAGGACATCGCAGTGCACAAATTCTGATCCGAGTGAAATAATTACACAACTCCAACAGGAGTAAAATATTCCAGTTAGAAGCAAAAACAGAAACAAAGTTGTAATTATAAGGCAGCATTCACATCCTCAGGACATTCCAAAATACTTTGCAGGTCAATGAGTTGCTCTTAAAGCATAGCCACAGTTCTGATGTGGTGGTGTGTTATTATAGTTCACTCAGGGAGGCCAGGTTGCTGTGGCAATATGCACTTTTTGCAGGCATGTTGTAGTCTGGAGCTGTGGCTGAGGCTCCAATATTCCTTCCGCCACATGGCTGACCAGGAACCTCTCCCACCCTTACCATCTGCTGTGCATTAGAAGGATTTGCAGGTTGATTTTCAACCTATCCGGCTGCATTATGAACACGTCATCTCTAGCTATTAAGTCCTCAGGTGGGACTTGAACCCAGAGCCTCAAGGTCAGGGAGACTGACTCACTGTGCCGTAGGTTGAATGACTTAAGGATAAAAGAGAAGACAGCCCCAGTGTGGAGCAAGCACCAGCCTCTTTCTCTGCTCAAATTACACTTAAAATTAATGTACAGACACCTAATGCATTTATCTGAAACTTCTCCCACCCATATTTTTCTCAGAGACAATAAACCTTTATAAGTAAATGGCTCCACTAGAACAGCAGAAGAATGAACTTCAGAGGAACAGAGACAGATTTCTCTCTCCCTACAACTGGGATTATTGGTAGACGGAACAAAACGCACAGCGGAGAGGGTTGAATGCCCCAAGAAGGCCTGTCCAACTTTCCTCTATTCATCAAAGGTTTATTTACTCAGAAAAATCAACTTCCGTTGCAGCCAAGGGCCAAATTGGGGAAGTTTTACAATCAATCATTCGAAGTAAAATACAAAAAAAAAAATAAAAAGAACAGAGTAAAGCAATGTATTGATCATCAGATTAGGGTCTTTATATTATTAGGGTTCAAAGTTTAACAGTCATTAGAGTTGTTTGTTTTTCAATAAGATATGCGGCATTGGACTATTCTTAAATCTTGTAGTTTTACAGCTTAATCCAGTTAGATACGCTATGGTGCATCGGTGGTTAACAGTTAGTGATGTTTGGAGTTCGATTCTTATTAAAGAATGGCAGAGTTGATCGCGTCCATTGTCAAGTGTCTACAGGCCGCAGTTGTGTAAAGCTTCTGAGTAACTATAATGTTATCTGCAAAAACGATTCAATACATGTAGGATACAGAAACAAGAAAACCCTTAAATGTTCAGATGAAACCAAGAGAAACTTCCCATTTACATTGCACCTCTCACAACTTCAGGATGCCTGAAATCATTTTTACAGCCAAAGAAATCCTTTTGTCACTGTTATAATGCAGAGAATGTGCTTATATGGTGGTGTACTTTTTAGAGCCTTTGGTTCTATGTACAGCTTCGCTTGTACCTTTTAGATTGAATTCCTCAATGAGTGATTAAATTGGCCAAGGTAGAGATTTGCAAGCAGGTCGTTTTAATAGAAATATTGCAGCAAGCAGGAGACTCGTTGGTTTGAAGTTTATCCAGAAAGAGTTGGAACAGGAAGATTCACCAATGAAATACATTTTAGCAAAGAGCTCCTAAGCACTCAGTCCAATCAAAGAAGGCATCGAATGAAACTGGTGCTATGTTTCATGGCTTTGATTACCAAAAGGCAAAAAAGGTCTGTGATCTAAAAATAACTTGCATTTACATAATCCATCAGAGATGTCTCAAAGTTCATATATCAATGAATTACTTTGGAAGTGCAGTGACTGTTAATATGCAGGCAAAAGATTTACACACAGCAAGATCCCACAAACAGTGGGTGAATGACAGGGATTGGCCATGTGCCAGCACAAATCTTCGAGTAGTATCATGAGGTCTTCAAACCTGGCCTAATTCCCAGTGGAATCTAATTTATATCTCATTAGTAGGGCGCCATTTTCAACAGTGCAACCTTCACTCAACGCAGCTCTGCAGTATCAGCCTCAATCATGCACTCAAATTCTAGAGTGAGGCTTGAACCTAAAATCTTCTGAGGCAAACTGAGTATGCCAACAGTTACAACAGAAAAACAGAAGGTGGAAAAATGGCACTTCCAGCTGCGCAGCATTCCCTTAGTAATGCACTGAAGTCGGCCTAGATAATTTGGTGAGCTTCTGTGGAATGGGGCTACAACCCCATGACTATCCAAACACCAAGGTAAAAGTACCACCATTGAGACAAGGCTGACGTATTTGTCTTCCATCATCTACAAGGCACAAGTCAGGAGTGTGATGAAATGCTCTCCAACCTCCTGGATGAGTACAGTTCCAACAACACTCAAGAAGCTCACCACCATCCAGGAGAAAGCAGTCCGCTTAACTGACACTCCACCCACAATAAATATCCCTCCATCACCGACGCACAGTAGCAGCAGTGTGTACCATCTACAAGATGCACTGCAGTAACTCACCGAGGCTTCTTCAACAGCATCTTCCAAATTGGTGAACTCTGCCACCTAGAACAACAAGGGCAGCAGGAGCATGAAAACACCAGCACCTGCAAGTTTCCCTCCAAGTCACACACCATCCTAATTGGAACTATATCTCTGTTCCTTCACTGTCACTGGCCAATATCCTGGAACATAAGAACATAAGAAATAGGGGCAGCAGTAGGCCATTCGGCCCCTCAAGGCTGCCCTGCCATTCAAAAAGATCATGTCCCCTTATTCTGTAACTATGTCCCCTAGTTCGAGATTCCCCCAATGGTGGAAACATCTCAACATCTACCCTGTCAAGCCCCCTCAGGATCTTGTCCATTTCTCCCTCCCTAACACACTCTGGGTGTACCTACTGCAGTGGTTCAAGAAGGTAGCTCACCATCACCTTCTCAAGAGGTATTAGCCATGCGGGGCAATAAATGCTGGCGTTGCCAGTGATGTCCGCATCCTTTTGAACGAATAAAAAAAGAGCAAAACAACAGTGACGACACTTCAAAAAGCAATACAACAGGTTGTGAAACGCTTTGAGATATCCTGAGAATTTAAAAGGTGGACTAAAAATGCAAGTTTGTCTTTTCAATTTATTTGGAACACAGGCAGAAACTGAGGAACAGAGGCAGTGAGTCAATGCATACAGTAAAATATCGTTATGACCATAGCGAACTGGTTCCCCTCTAGTCAACCTCCTCGGTTGGTCACAACAAAGGTTTAAATTTCTTTTTTACAAGGATGTGCCTTTTCCCAATCAGAATGTATATAACTGTTTAAGCTGTGGGCAGTAAGGACCCAATCAAACAAAGGGGAGAATTTTCTCCCCATCAGGTGGGCCGGTTGGGAGCAGGCGGGATCAGCTGCGCGCCGCCATTTTACATGGGCAGACCAATTAAGGCCCACCCAGCGTGACCATGCGCGCGAAAGAGCGCAGAAATCTCCCTGAGGCACGGAGCTGCCTTAAGTGCAGTTGTAAAGTTGCAAAAAAAAAGAAAAAAGAAAATTATTCAGGCTTGCCCCTTCATGTGGCAGTGTCACATGAGCCTGGACATGTTTATGAATTTTGATAAAAGTTTTTATTTCATTAATAAATCCTTCATGAAACCTCATCCCGCCTGTGGATGAGGTTTCATGAAAAATGCGAAGGCCGCCTGGGCTCTTCGCCTGCCCCCCAACCTTAAGGTTGGACGGGCAGCTTTCCCAATTTGATTGATTGTTTTATCAATGGCCTTAAAAGGCTTTTGACAGTTCGGCGGGCATGCAGCCAACTCTGGTGCGCGCCCGCCAAACGGAAGATCAGAATGACGCACGGTGACATCGGGATGCACGCCCAATGTCACTGCGCGTCATTTTACACGTCGGCGTGCGGGGCCTGCCCACACACGCCAAACAGAAGATTCTGCCCAAGGTTTACTTGCGTCAAAGAAAGCACTAAACTCGAGAAAAATAATAAAAATACAATGTCCACTAGCCTTCGGTCCTCATGTAGTCATTAAGCCCTGGCCCCAAACACACACAAACACGCATCAGAAATAAGGGGAGTTAGATCCAACAAAAAAAGCTAAAAGGATATACGTTAAGTGTCCTTTGATTGTCCTTGAGGTGTAAATATTGCAGCAGGTTTGGGTTAGTTGGTTTCTTGGATGTGGTCAGATGTAGAAGATGTTGCAATTATTACGAGATCTCAGTTTGCTGGTTGTTTTTTTTTTGATGGAGTTGGTTTCTCAAACCAAGGAGGTGAACAGGATAAAGGAACTTGCTAAATTGAAATCACTAGGGAAATAATACTGAGTAAATTGATGGAGCTGCCGGCTGGCAAGTCTCCGGTCCCAATGGACTATATCCTCGTGTCTTAAAAGAGGTGGCTAATGAGGTAGTCAATGTGCTGGTGTTAATTTCCCAAAATTCGCTAGATTCTGGAAAGGTTCCATCAGATTGGAAAGTAGCAAACATAACCCCTCTATTTAAGAAGGGAGGGAGGCAGAAAACGGGAAACAATAGGCCAGTTAGCTTGACGTCTGTCGTGGGGAAGTTATTAGAATCGATCATTAAGGAGGTTATAGCTGGGCGCTTAGAAGATCTCAAGGCAATAGGGAAGAGTCAGCATGGTTTTGTGAAAGGGAAATCATGTTTAACCAATTTATCAGAGTTTTTTGAAGGAGTATTATGCACAGTGGATAAAGGAGAGCCTGTAGACATAGTAGGATTTCCAGAAGGCATTTGATAAGGTGCCACATCGAAGATTATGATAGAAAATAAAAGCGCATGGTGTAGTGGGTAACATATTATCATGGACAGAAGATTGGCTGGCTGGCAGAAAGCAGAGAATATGTATAAATGGGTCTTTTTCTGATTGGCAGGATGTGACAAATGGCATCCCACAGGGGTCTGTACTGGGGCCTCAACTTTTTACGATTTACATCAATGACTTAGATGAGGGGAGTGAAGACATGGTAGCTAAATTTGCAGATGACACAAACACAGGTAGGAAAGTATGTTGTGAAGAGGACATGAGGAGGTTGCAGATGAAAATAGATAGGTTGAGTGAGTGGGCAAAGATCTGGCAAACGGAATTTAATGTGAGAAAATGTGAAGTTGTTCACTTTGGCAGGAAGAACAAAAATGCAGAGTTTTACTTAAATGAGGACAGCTGCATAACTCTGAGGCGCAGAGGGATCTAGGTACTCTAGTATATGAGTCACAAAAAATTAGCATGCAGGTACAGCAAGTAATTAATAAGGCTAATGGAATGCTATCCTTTATTACGGGATTGAACGTAAAAGTAAGGATGTTATGCTTCAGTTATACAGGGCATTGCTGAGACTGCGCCTCGAATACTGTGTGCAGTTTTGGTCTTCTTATTTAAGGAGGGATGTAAATGCCTTGGAGGCGGTTCAAAGGAGGTTTATTAGATTGATACCTGGAATGAGTGGGTTGTCTTATAAGGAAAGATTGGACAGACTGGGTTTGTTTCCATTGGACTTTAAAAGAGTGAGGGGTGATTTGATTGAAGTATACAAGATCCTTAATGGCCTTGACAAGGTGGACTTCAAAGGGATGTTTCTTCTTGTGGGTGAATCCAGAACTAGGGGGGCACTGTTTTAAAATTAGGGTTCACCCTTTTAGGACAGAGATGTGGAGAATTTTTTTCTCTCAGAGGGTTGTGCGACTTTGGGACTCTCTGCCTCAGAAGGTGGTGGAGGCGGGGTCATTGAATATTTTTAAGGCAGAGGTAGATAGATTCCCTTGCCTAACAATAATCTAAGGGTGTTGGGGTTAGATGGGAATGTGGAAATCGAAACACAAGAAAACCAGCCATGATCTTATTGAATTGCGGAGCAGGCTTGAGGGACCAAATGGTCTACTCCTGTTCCTATTTCTTATGTTCTTATGAACCAGGCAATACGCTTACTCTGAAAGAAAGAAAGGGAGACAGCAGCCCTCAGCTTGTTTCCTTTGCTGAAGACTTTCTTGACACCGCCTATGTCACCTGCAATCTCTCTGGAAGTCTTGCCTTGAAATACTTCACCCGTTGTGTATCTTCACAAGGTCTTGAGTGTGTTTGTCTGTGGAAGCCATCATTTCAATATCCAGTAGCTTGCACTTTTAATGTCTCTTCCTTAGACGGGTACAAGTTTCGATGGGTTTCTGGATTATAAGAAATGTCTCTCTTCACATTCTTCGGAGGGTGATTTTTTTGATTTCTAGCCTTCACCTTGGAATGCAGCCTTGCATTTCTAAACCATTTGCTCTGTCTCAGTTCAAACTGCAGAATTTCCAGTCAACTGAATGTTGGAAAATCATGACATCACTGAGATCATAACTCAACACATCCTATTTTCTCAATTATCTTCACAGGATCTCTGAAGTATGGAGATCCCTATTGCCTCCTGTTTTCTCTTCTCGTGGGCTTGAACAATCCAAGCTTGGGGTGAAATTTTATGGCCCCTCCCACCGGCAGGATTTTCTGGCCCCACCGAAGCCATTGGACTTTTGAACGGTTTGCCGCATTTTACTGCCCCACCCCCACCACAGTGGAGCTGTAAAACCACAGAGGGCTGTAGAGGTTGTGTCGTTAAGTATATTCAAGGCTGAGATAGACAGGTTTTTAATCAGGAAGGGGATCAAGGGTTATGGGGAAAAGACAGGAAAGTGGAGTTGAGAATTATCAGATCAGCCATGATCTCATTGAATGGCAGAGTGGACTCGATGGGCTGAATGGCCTACTTCTGCTCCTACATCTTATGATCTTATGGAATCACTACTAATTGATTTGCAGCATTTCCGCCAGCGGTGTCTCCACAGGATACTCGAAGCCAAATGGGAGAGTGAACAAACTCCAGCATTCTTGCCAAAGCCAACTCCTCCGGTATCGCAACCACGATCATGTAAAATCAGTTCCGCAGGTCTGGACACTGCCTCCGCATGCCAAATAATCAGCTTCAGGATGGCACCTGCCCTCAAGGAGGACAGATAAAACATTTTAAGGATATTCTGAAGGCCTCATCGAAGAGTGACAAATTGGCATCGTAGGAGGAACTTGCCGCAAACCATGCCACGTGGTAGCACTTCTTCCAACCAGCTGACGCGGTGGGTACTGACCACTGCGGAGAGGGAAGTAAAGCAGAAGAGAGAACGAACCAGCCCTGGCTTGAGAAACCCCCTCCCTCCCCCACTTCCTCAGGGCAGCTCTAGACCTCTCTGCCCAAAGACCTGTGGCTCCGAGATTGGTCTGCGGAGTCAGCTGAGAACACACAACTCATGGAGCCTAGCAGGCGTCATCTTTGTTTCGAGGGACTGGCCACGGGAGGACTACTTGATTTATCTTACCGTCTTTCTTATTCATTTTCAACCTTAGGTGCTGTCCTTTAACATGAGGTTACTGCTGCAGGATGACTAAAGCAAGTTGATGAGTAGGAAAACAGCCCTGGTTTCAGGCCACTTACACATAGAAAGAAATTTAACAATTGCTTCTGTGTTTTCAGAATTGGTAACAAGTGACAAATGGTGCTCACATTGAGTCACAATACCCAATAATTGATGCCTGCCACAAACAAAACAATTTAGCAACTAGTTTTCTTTAGTGTGAGAGAAAGGAGCGTTCTCTTTAAATGACTGGAATTCAGGATTTGTCAACTCACTTGCTGATCCCGCTGACTAAATGGTGATTAAATAACCCCCTGCAACTGCATTGTGTAATTCAAAGAATTAATCATTAAAACAACAAAGAACTGCTCCATACCTTAACAGCAAATGTGTCTACATGATAACTCTGTGTGAATAGGGCCATTGTGTTGGTTGATTCTGGGGATGGGCAGACTGTTCAAGTGACTGCTTTTCATTACCTGCCGAGGGTCCCACCAGCCAGCTCCCAAATCACTTCCCTTTAAGTTGATTTGTTAACATGAATTGAAAGTTGAAGAGTTGAGATTGTTTGTCTGCTTCACGATGACGTTGAAAAGTGAAAATGTCACTGAGTGATGGGAGCCTGACATGGTCAAACTCAAATGCATCTGCTGACCACCTGGCTGATCAATAGTGCCTAAGCCGTGTCCTCCTGCGTCCGTCAACCGATCTGCAAGTCATACCACAGAATTATCAAAAACAAAAACAGTTCTGTTGAAGGGTCATGAGGACTCGAAACGTCAACTGTGCTCTCCTCCGCCGATGCTGCCAGACCTGCTGAGTTTTTCCAGGTCTTTCTGTTTCTGTTTTTATTTTGGATTTCCAGCATCCACAGTTTTATGCTTTTATCATAGAATTATGGAATGGTTACAGTGCTGAAGGAGGCCATTCAGCTCATCATGTCCATGCTGACCCTCTGCACGAGCAACCCAGCTAGTCCCACTATTCGGTTAATTATCTAAATCCCTTCGGAAAGCCATGATTAAATCTGCCTGCACTGCACTCTCAGGCAGAGCATTCAAGACCTTAACAGGCTCACTGCTTAAAAAGGTTTTCCTCCTATCATATTTGGTTCTTTTGCTAATCACATTAGATCGGTGTCCTCTGGTTCTTGACTGTTCCGCCAGTGGGGACAGTTTCTCTCTGTCTACACTGACCGGACCCCTCATGATTTTGAAAACTTCTATCAAATCTCCTAACCAAGGAAAGCAGCCCCAGTTTCTCCAAACTATCCATGTAAATGCAGCCCCTCATCCCTGGAACCATTCTCGTAAATCTTTTCTGCACCCCAAGGCTTCACATCCTTCCAAAAGTGTGGTGCCATGAATTGGACACAATACTGCAGTTGAGGCAGAACTAATGCTTTATGAAAGTTCACCATAACATCCTTATACTATCTATAACTTTAACATCAGGCCGCCCCAGGTATACCAAGCAATAAAACCCCAAGATAAAAGCAAAATACTGCGGATGCTGGAAATCTGAAATAAAAACAGAAAATGCTGGAAAAACTCAGCGGGTTTAGCAGCACCTGTGGAGAGAGAAACAAGAGTTAACATTCCGAGTCTGTATGACCCTTCTTCAGAGCTCAAGCCTCACAAAAGGATTACAAATGAGTAAAATTCACTAAGGCTTACAAAAGACAATTGACGGCAATCGGGAAGAAGCCGTAATCTCAACCAAAATGAGTGCAGCCTGGAGAGTGAAGAATTTACAGAAACACTCAGCCAGCACACTGGTTAACCACAGAATTCTTCACTGGTGAATCATGCTGGTGTTTCAACAGCCACGGACAGACTTTACTGCTATTGTTAACATGCTTATCTATCCCATTTCTTTTGTGCCCACGCCATACACTGTATAACACACAGCCCCATGCAGCTACCAGGACCTCTCCAAAGTTGTTCCGTTACGAAGCATAAAGACTGTGGTAGACTGGTGGGTGCTCACTTTTCAAACCACCCCACCCCAACTCCCCTCACCCCCACCGGGTACTGAGGAGAAGGGCTGATTCCCCAGCCTGTACTATCATCCTGGCTGTTCTGCACATGGAAAGCATCAAGTAGCACAAAGCAATGGCTGACCACTGGGCAATGTGACATGTCAGTACCGCTCCCTTCCGCCCCCACCCAATTGTTTCCTCTCCTCTCCTGGGGGTGGGGGGGAGCACAGTGGCATGAAGGTAATGCTGTAAAGAATTTTACACAACTGCATCGAGAAGTGCTCTACCCAGAATAAAATGAAGCCTGTAACAGCTGTCAAGTCTTTTTTTTATTCATTCATGGGATGTGGATGTCACTGGCTGGGCCACCATTTTTTGTCCATCCCTCTTTGCCCTTGAGAGGGTGGCAGTGAGCTGCCTTCTTGAACCGCTGCAGTCCATGTGGTGTAGGTACACCCACAGTGCTGTTAGGGAGGGAGTTCCAGTATTTTGATCCAGCAACAGTGAAGGAACGGCGATATATTTCCAAGTCAGGATGGTGAGTGGCTTGGAGGGGAACTTCCAGGTGGTGGTGTTCCCATGTGTCTGCTGCCCTTGTCCTTCTAGATGGTAGCAGTCGTGGGTTTGGAAGGTGCTGTCTAAGGAGCTTCGGCGAGTTCCTGCAATGCATCTTTTGGATGGTACTCACTGCTGCTACTGTGCATCGGTGGTAGAGGGAGTGAACATTTGTGGATGGGGTGCCAATCAAGTGGGCTACTTTGTCCTGGATGATGTCAAGCTTCTTGAGTATTGTTGGAGCTGCACTCATCCAGGCAAGTGGAGAGTATTCCATCACACTCCTGACTGGTGCCTTGTAGGTGGTGGACAGGCTTTGGGGAGTCAGAAGATGAGTTACTCACCACAGGATCCCTAGCCTCTGTCCTTCTCTTGTAGCCACAGTATTTATATGGCTAGGTCAGTTCAGTTTCTGGTCAGTTGTAACCACCCCAGGATGTTGATAGTGGAGGATTCAGTGAGGGTAATGCCATCGAATGTTAAGGGGCGATGGTTAGAGTCTCTATTGTTGGAGATGGTCATTGCCTGGCACTTGTGTGGTGTGAATGTTACTTGTCAGCCCAAGCCTGGATATTGTGCTGCATTTGGACATGGACTGCTTCGGTATCTGAGGAGTCACGAATGGTGAACATTGTGCAATCATCAGTGAACATTCCCGCTTCTGACCTTACGATGGAAGCCTTCACTGGGATATAGCACCAGAGACACCTGATACTATCTATTATTGCATGTAATAACTATTACTCTTTCTCCAACAATGAGTGGGCAAAAATCTGGCAGATGGAGTATAATGTAGGAAAATGTGAAGTTGTTCACTTTGGCAGGAAGAATGAAAAAAAACAGAGTATTACTTAAATAGAAAACGGCTGCAGAATTGAGGTCCAGAGGGATCTAGGCGTCCTAGTGCATGAGTCACAAAAAGTTAACATGCAGGTACAGCAAGTAATTAAGAGGGCTAATGGAATGCTATCCTTAATTACAAGAGGAAATGAACACAAAAGTAAGGATGTTATGCTTCAGTTATACAGGGCATTGGTGAGACGACATCTCAAATTCTGTGTGCAGTTTTAGTCTCTTAATTTAACAAAGGATGTAAATACGTTGGAGGTGGTTCAGAGGAGGTTTACTAGATTGATACCAGGAATGAGTGGGTTGTCTTATGAGGAAGTTAGGCAGACTGGCCTTGTTTCCACTGGAGTTTAGAAGAGTGAAGGGTGACTTGATTGAAGGATATAAGTTGACAAGGTGGATGCGGAAAGGATGTTTCCTCTTGTGGGTGAATCCAGAACTAGGGGGGCACTGTTTTAAAATTAGGGGTTGACCTTTTAAGACAGAGATGAGGAGATTTTTTTTTTCTCTCAGATGGTTGTGCAACTTTGGAATTCTCTGCCTCCGAAGGTGGTGGAGACGGGGTCATTGAATATTTTTAAGGTAGATAGATTCTTGCTAAACAAGGGAATCAAAGGCTATCAGAGGTAGTTGGGAAAGTGGAATTCAAAACACAAACAGGTCAGCCATGATCTTATTGAATGGCGGAGCAGACTCGAGGGGCCGAATGGTCTATTTATGCTCTTATTTCATATGTTCGCATGTTCACATGAAAGGCACTATATAAATGTATGTCTTTCTTATTAGTGTGGTCATTGTGTATGAACTAAACAATGGGCTGCAGCGGTTCAAGAAGGCAGCTCACCACCACTTTCTCAAGGGCAATTAGGGATGGGCAATAAATGCTGGTCTGGCCAGTGTAACAAACATCCCAGGAACAAATAAACAATGCAGCCCACCAGTTAAAGTTTAGGAGCAGTGCAAATAACAACCTGCATTTAAATAGCACCATTCATGTAAAACATGCCAAGGTGCTTCACAGGAGTGTTATTAAACAAAATAAGCACTGAGTCACAGAAGGAGACATTAGGGGAGGTGACAGGTCAAAGTGCTATGTTTTAAGGATCATTTGGAGGAAAGAGAGGTAGAGAGGTGGAGATTTTTAAGGAGGCAATCCCAGAGCAAAGGTCCAGGCGGCTGAAGGCAAGGCTGAGTGATTAAAATCAGCAATGCTCAAAAGGGTGAAATTGGAAGTTCCTGGGTTGTGCAAAAGGTTATAGGGCTACAGAGATATGGAGGGGACCGAGACCATGAAGGGATTCGAAAACAGGAACGAGAGTTTTAAAAATCGAGCCAGTGTAGGTGAGCAAAGAAAGCGGTGATGGGTGAACAGGACCTGGTCTCAGTAAGGTCACACTCAAGAGTATTGGATAGCCTCGAGGTTACGGAAGGTTGAACAAGCCAGGAGGGCTCTGGAATAGTGAAGCACAGAGGTAACAAACACATGAATGAGGGTTTCAGCAGCAGATGGACTGAGGAAGGGGCAGAGTGGGACAATGTTACGAAGGTGGAAATAGGCAGTCTAAGGCCGTACTGAGAAGGGGTATTGAATGTCATACAGTCAAAGAAAGATAAATACGTTACACGTCCACTAAATCATTTATTGTTATTACAATAAGAGCATGGATTGTGTGAGAGTGCTCCTTTTCCATCACATTTTCATTACAGTGACAGCTGCCAAACCCAAAAGGCTGGGGTTAGAATCAATCATCCATACGATTGTGTAAAGTCCACTTTATAAGCATCACAATGTACAGTTCGTTATTTTTATAGTCAAGCAGAAGTAGAAATGAAAGATTTGCTTTGCGTTAAAGGGGTATGATCCACACGGCGACCTCTCGTGCAAGGCGCAGCACCTTGTTTGTACACAAAGATGCGATGATAACTAATCGGCAACATAATGTGATTTAGGAGGGAGATTCCACGCTCCTATTTATAGCAAACTCAAACGCTATCTTTTTCAACACATTTTACGTGGCTCACAGTCTGTCTCAGTTGGGTGGAAGGTGGGTTATTACAATTTTTTTTTGCTCTCACTCAATCAGGCACACTTTGTGTGGAATGTGAGACCCCCTAACACACTGTAGAGTAAATCAACTGCCCCAATGCATTAGTCAGTAACAGCATCACATTATGTGATTCAAGCCAGACACAGCCAGGTTTTTGACCCTGGTCGGTGCCGAGTCAGCCATTAGCCAGAGATGATAGCAGGAGTTGGGGCTGGGGACGGTGGTGGGATTAGGGTTATAATGATCCTCAGTATCCCTAAGATATGGAGCAAATTAGCAGCCATTTTCCTCCACTCCTGAGCAATAACTGGAAGAGCCCATGTCCTGGGCAAGGACAAAACCAGTGCTGGTGATGCTTCCCTACAGTCAGGTCAGTAGATTGCCAATATCGCTGACAGGGATCAGGCAATGAGGAATGGACACTTGGCTGAAATATTGTGGCCATCAATGAAACTGTATCTCAGAGAGAGGCAACATCTTCCAACAACAACTTGCATTTAGATAGTATCTTTAACATTGCAAAACATACCAAAGCTCTTCTCAGGAGTGATTATCAAATTACATTTGACACCGAGCCACTCAAGCAGATATTAGGGCATAAGGGTGACCAAAAAGCTTGGTCAAAGAGTTAGGTTTTAAGGAGCGCCTTAAAAGGAGCATGGTAGAGGGGAAGAGAGTTTTAGGGAGAGAATTCCAGAGCTTAGGACCCAGGCAGCTAAAGGCAGGGTCACTAATGGTGGAGTGATTAAAATCAGTAATGTGCAAGAGGCCAGAATTGGAATTCAGTCAGGTGAAAGCACTAGAACGGATTGTCTGAGTCAGTGCAAAATGTTTGGTTAATGAGCATTCAACGTAGAAATTCCGGGCACAACAATGTTCTTCTCCCTGAGAAAAATTGCTACTTTGTTGATTTTTAAAAAATATTGTCCTTTTGCATCATCCTTTCATTGCATTTCAGAGTCAATTTGTATCATTCTTATTTCCGTTTTTATTGAACTGACGTCCTAATGATTTGCAGCAGCTGTGAATGAGTTCGTCAATGATGAGATGGAATTTGACACAGGAAAGACTTTCCCCACGGCAACTTGGCCCTTTTAAGAAATGATGGGCAGAGTTTTCACCTCTGAGGGCGGGTGGGCGGGTGCCTGACCCGCTTGAGCGTGAAATGACGCGTGATGACATCGGGCAAGCGTCCTGACGTCAATGCGCAGTCACACGATAGCTTGGTTGGTCTGGGAATTGGCAGCATGCCCGCCGACAATTAGAATTAAAGCCAGTAAAGTGCTAATTAACTTCAATTTTTCACTGCCCGTCCAACCTTACAGTGCGCGGGGCAGGCGTAAAGGCCAAGCGGCCTTAGCACTTTTTAGGAAACCTCAACCACGGGCGGGATGAGGTTTCCAACAGCAAATAAAAATACAATAAAAAATTTTACATCTCATTCGTAACATGCCCCTGCTCATGTGATAGAGTCGCATGAGGGGACATGTTTTATAGCATTTTTAAAAGCTTTATTTTTTATTTTGAAAAATGTTCATTCCCCGAGGCAGCTCTGTGCCTCAGGGAGCTGTTCCAGTGCGCACCAGCGCACATGTGCAAAGTTCCCCGTTTGCCCTCCTCCCCCGCCCCCCCACACACACACAGGCAGCACTGAGCGCTGCAGCACGTGACTCAGGCTGAAATCGCAGTCCGGCCCCGATCGTGGGCAGCGGTCAGCTTCCCGATCGCTCCCACCCGCCCCGGCCAAGCCCGCCCGACAAGGGCAGAATTCTGCCCGATGGCTTTTCTATTCTCCAGTAAATGGGTTGAGATGTCAAAATCTTAATCTGGAATCTGTGGCCCCGCTCTGCAGCTTCTTCCAGTGCCACATTACAGGAACGCCGACACTGTCTTCTCTCCCCCATCCCGGCTTTCGTCACTTCCATCTCCATCTACTGGATTATGGTGATCAATCATTATGTCCTTCCACTTTGCAACTTTGGGCAGCCAGTCAAACTTTCAGCCATGCCTTCAGTCACCTCCTCTTCCCTTTCCCGCTCGGATTTCGGTCCCCAGTTTGTAAAGCTCCTGGGGATGTTTCACTACGTTAAATAGGTGTTAGGTGCAAATTGTCTTTCTTTGGTAGAGTAAAGGGTTTTGTTAGCATTAGTTTAAGGTGACATAGCTCCAAGCACTTTGCACAATGCTGAGCCCAATTAATAATATAAATATATCATTTCTCAATCAAACAATGACAGCAATGAATGTGTTCAGACATGCACCATACACTGGCACAAAGACTAACTGGAACAGAGCCACTTTGGTTTGTAGTGTTTAAATATCAGGTGCTTTCTCTCCCTTTGCAAGCTGCACTTTTACTGAAGCTGGTACAGTCACTGCCTTGTTAAGAGCCAATTGACTCTACATTAGTCAGCTGACAAGAACCCAGATGGTCACAGCCAGGTTCAAGTCCATGGGAGAGGTGTCAGCTGTGGTTCAGTCCATAGCACCCTCACCTTTGAATCAGAAGGTTGTGGGTTCATGTCCCGCTCCCGGAAACCAAGAACTGTGATTGTACTCAAAAGAGTTGCAATCTGTGACTGTTGATAACTCGAAAGAATTTTTTCAAGTCCATGGGCCACTTGCCGGTTTACGTTGCAGGCAGCCAGCACAGTTTGCAGCATTGAAAATGCAGCCCCACAACACGATCGAACATGGCCTGGATCTTGCAAATTTCTGACTCTCAACCATTTGCTGAGTCTTCAATCTCGTATGGGCTGTTGTGGGGCCCACGAGTGAAAAACAGGAGTTTTCTCAAGGACACCTTCTCAACGACAATTAGAGATGGACGACAAGTGCTGGCCTAGCCAGCGATGCCTACAACCCGTGAGCAAACATTAAAAAAAAGGTTAGGGAAGACATTACCTCAGAGGGACCGACAGTAATATTGGATGGACACTTCACACAGAAATTTTCCAATAGTGAACAGCAGTATGAGAAGGCTGTCTACTCACCATCTCTGCTGCAATGAGCATTTGTTCTGTAAGCCTGGTTCTTTCCTTTCTTCGTCTTCATTGCCACCCCATGTCCTTGTGGCTGTCGCTTGGCAAAAAGGTACATGGACAACCTGCTCCTACACAACGTCACTGAAACAGACGACTGGGTTAGTGGAGCAATCTAGGACACATCACTGCACTGCCTTACAATTCTCAATTAACAATAATTACCAGCAGGAGTTGTTAACAATACCATTATGACTTTGTTAATTGGGGAAAGACAGACAAATGGGCATCTGTATAGCACCTATATGCCTGTACCTCATGATGTCCCAAAGTCCTGTATAGATAATAAACTAACTTTTTGAAGCATTATAATGTAGAAAACAGGACAACCAATTTGCACTAAGGAACCACAAACATAATCAGAGAATGAGCTGATCTGTTTCAGTGCAAATGGTTGAGGGATAAATATTGGTCAGGGCACCTGGGAAACTCAAAACAAAAACAGAAATACCTGGAAAAACTCAGCAGGTCTGGCAGCATTGGCGGAGAAGAACAAAGTTGACGTTTCGAGTCCTCATGACCCTTCAACAGAACTGGGAAACTCCTCTGCTCCTCTTTGAAATTCTATATTCATTCTGGCAGTCTTCTGTTGTATGAGATCATGGTTTGTGTCTTGACAGTCAACTCTGCGTACAGCATTATCTGATGTGACTCGGGAGTCCCACCCTGGCATTGCAGCCTCTGAGCATTCATAACTGCTGTCTCGCATGTTGTGTTAATGCTCTGCAGCAATACTGGAGTCTCCTCTCCAGGGTACAAGCCTGGGCACAATTTATGGAGATTCCGGGCTGCCCAAACACTGTCGCCCTCTCGGTCTCTCTGATGGAGTCCAAAGAAAAGCAAAGCAAAATACTTGGCACCCGCTTGGTTGCAGGGGCTGCCGCAAAGGTGACATATTTAAGGCATCTGTCCACCATTGGACTCCACTTCAGATTTTTTATCAGGGTTTTCTCCCTTAGCCTTTGTCTCTTCCAAGATATCCAGAGAGCGATGGGGCTATTCTCCCATAACCAGACCTTTGGTTCACGAGTGCCAGGGCGTGCCCACGTGCCAGTGGGCCTGAACACTGCTTGTCTGGTCGCCAAGCCTCCCCCGATTTCCTATGGAGCTTTAGCCTGGGGCTGCGATGGACCCAGGTTCTGGCGGAGAGGCTGCGTACTGACAGGGAGACACTTACACATTTGGCTCTCCTTTTTGCTTTGCTGCTAGCCAGCGGTGTTGGGCTGAAAATGAGAAGCAAGCTAGCACACAAACGCAGAAAGCACGCCTCTTCCGCCACCCGCTAGGCGCATCACATCAACCAGTTGGACACACTTCTTCGAGATAGCGCCATAGGATCTTTTCCGTCTTGCTGAGAAGGCAGATGGACTGTTGTAATGTCATATCTGAAGACAGTGCCTCTGACAGCGCAGCACACCCTCCGTCCTACTCTGGATTGCCAGCTTAGATTTTGTGCTCAAGTCACTGGAGTGGAATTTGGTGGGGGAGGGAGACACTAAACCAAGTAGCCCCATGCAGAGGTCCTTTCATTAAACAGACATCAAGCATCATCACAACTCCTATTAATGAAGATCAACACATTCGAAATATTCAACCAACACAGTCAGTCCTGTGAATTTAAACAGCTCCTCATTAACTGCGGAAGGCAGACACAAAAATAAATAAACAGAACTTGACAGTGCAGTCTAAAGAAATGATGGGTCCTCCCAGGAGATGTCTTCAGACCATCTTCCAGCCCAACTAAAAATCAATTGGTTACAGTAAGTACAGAGACTGCGAATCACAAAAAGGAAAGTAGTTTAAAAAAAAAGAGTAATTAACAAGGGACTCACTCAAAGGAAAGCCCCGATAGGGCCATTTCCCCACTGAAAGCCCCTCTTACAATCGCTCTTTTATGCTCAACTTTTGTTGCTTCAGAGCCGTGGAATCTTTGCAACTGGACAGATAATTGGGCCTCAAGTGGAGTCAGAAGTGGCTCCATCAAAAGGCAAATCCCCTGATGTGCTCTGAAGTTAAAGCAGACGTGTGGAGTTGTTCGGTCCAATGAGGGTTGGATTGTGCTTT
Organism: Cetorhinus maximus; assembly: GCF_964194155.1. Lineage (NCBI taxonomy): Eukaryota > Metazoa > Chordata > Chondrichthyes > Lamniformes > Cetorhinidae > Cetorhinus > Cetorhinus maximus. The sequence goes on along the minus strand of NC_135884.1, from coordinate 13,674,021 downwards.
TCTATTTAAAAAGAACCCTTAGCAACTCGGCAAGATATGATTAAAAACACAGACACACACACACACACACACACAGGAGCTTGCCTCAGTTTGACATTCCACCACCTGTTCACACCAGGAAATAATAATCAAGAATTAAAAATGAAAAGTTAAGAGTACAGCTAAACACTGGACAGTACAAATGATAACACCATTTATCTTGCTGAGAGACAGATGCATGGAGGAGTGACCCTTTATTAACAAAGGCTTAACTTCCGTGTCAATGCCAAATATTAATTTCTGGGGTTTTTCGTTAGAGGGGCTTGCTGTGAGTGCTGGAACAATGCATTAGTGAGATGCCTTTTTTTCTAACTTGCAGGCGGTTCAGAATCTTGTAAATAAACCATTCATGATCGCCCCAAGACTCACGTCCTCGAAACAACATCTGAAAAGGGCACAGCGGTGCCATTGAACACTGAAAGTATTTGTCTAAGAAAGATATTAAAGGGGGAAGCATCCTTGCCAGGATTTCTTCCCCCAAACAGCCTTACCATCAAGGCCCCTTTATTTAAAAAAAAAACTAGCAATTGCACCTTGTGTTATCAGCAAATAACACCTTTATATGAAATTCAATCTTCACCAAGGGCAGTGATCCATTAAGGTTAGCTCTTTGTTAAACCAGCTGACAGAAAGCTTTCATATGACACATGAACATGATCCATTACTAATACCAGGCAGCCCCCAAAATTTCCTCTGATTCGTGCAAACGTGAAATTGTCCATTTTGGCAGGAAGAATAAAAAAGAAGCACATTATCTAAATGGTGAGAGATCGCAGAGCTCTGAGATGCAGAGGGATCTGGGTGTCCTAGTGCATGAATCACAAAAGGATGGTATGCAGGTACAGCGAGTAATTAGGAAAGCCAGTAGAATATTATCGTTTATTGCGAGGGGAATTGATTACAAAAGTAGGGAGGTTATGCTTCAGTTGTACAGAGCACTGGTGAGACCACATCTGGAGTATTGTGCACAGCACTGGTTTGCTTATTTAAGGAAAGATGTAAGTGCATTAGAAGTAGTTCAGAGAATACCGGGAATGGATGAGTTGTCTTATGAAGAAAAGTTGGACAGGTAAGGCTTGTATCTGCTAGAGTTTAGAAGAGTAAGAGGCAACTTGATTGAAACACATAAGATCCTGAGGGTTCTTGACAGGGTGGATGTGGAGAGGGTGTTTCCTCTTGTGGGAGAATTTAGAACTAGGGGTCACTGTTTAAAAATAAGGGGTTGCTCATTTAAAACAGAGATGAGGTGAAATTTTTTTCTCTCAGAGGGTTGTGAGCCTTTGGGACTCTTTCTCGAGAGGAAGTGGAAGCAGGGTCTTTGAATATTTTTAAGGCAGAGCTTAACAAGGGGGTGAAAGGTTATCAGCGGCATGTGGGAGGTTACAATCGAATCAGGCATAATCTTATTGAATGGCAAAGCAGGCTTGAAGGGCCGAGTGGCCTGCTCCTAGTTCCTATGTATGTTTGTACTTGGCTCCAGCATTATTATTTTTTACACTGTGAGGAGTTTCCATTGAATCCATGAATGATGTCCTCACCCACCTCACCCCTTTATAGGACTTTAAATGAAAAGTCACTGATTGATCACCCATGATCATCGTGACTGAACAAAGGGAAATCTAAGCTGGAAAGGTGGCTGTGAGGGGGCTGCTTCTCGATTAGAAGTTGATTGAGGGCACTGTAAACGTGTTTGCATGTTGAACGGTGCACAGTCATCAGATCCTGCTAGCACACCCTGTGCTCAGTTGGCTCTCCTGCTCAATGTCCAGTTAAAACGTTCTCACCTATGAACTGCACCATATCCATCCCTCAGTAAACAGGTCATGAAAACCAGCAGCCATATGCTGTTTGGTCAGGAACACTGCCCCTGCCTCCCTCCTCTCCTGCCCCAAAGGCAATAAGTGAGGCTGGTCTACAGTTGCAAGTACCAACTGGCCTCTGGTACCCACTCCGCAGCAGGGGTATAAACCCAGGAGGCAAGCATTAGCAGGCTATTCAACCTTAGGAGGCTTCAGAATCTATCCTAAACCTGCCCTCACCCAACACACATACACAGTCATCTCTCACTGGGAGAAACCACAAGGCTGGAGCCAATTGCTGCACCTCTACTCCAATCCCATCTAATAATAACTCCGCACGTATCAACATCAGAGTCATAGTTAGTAGTTACTGAAGTACGGAGAGAGCCTCTGAATGTTAGTTTTTAAAGAGTTTTACGGGTTATAAAGCTATCAATTGTGGGGTTCTGCAGCTGTTATAGAATCTTGCTCTGAAGGATGGGAGAGAGCTGTCAGAGCAGAAAATTTTTTAAAAGTACAAGAAAAGGCCGACAAATGTCAAAATTGGATCCCATTCTGATGGGTCTTAGCTCCAAGAAGCCACCTCCTCGCCACAGCAAGCTACCTTTCTGATCTCCCCCATCTGTATGTATCGAGCTTGTCTCTTGAATCTACTATGCTGTGAGATTTAATGGTTTTTAGTGCAAAGCTGATTATAGTGAGACCATGATGCTTATAAAGATGGAGGAAGGGGAAAAGAATGTTCTCCCTCTCCCCTTTTACTGTCTTCATCTGCACACAAAGAAACAAATACATTGTTAACAAAACTACGCATCATGATAACGTTCCATTATCCTTTGGGTCAAAGTTCAGTCTGACTTCCCTCCTTGCCTCCTTTTTAGCTTATGTTTCTCTGGTATTTAAGTTGTTCGCCATGGTGAAGGAGGAAAGGTGGTTAACAGAGTCTTAATGTTAGAATAAATCTTCCTTTTCCATGTCTACCCTTCCCCTATCCTGGCTTCCTGAAAAGCCACCATTCCAGTTCCCTACAGGGAACTACTTAGCTGACTGTGGCTACAGGTTCTGTTGGTGAAGGCTCAAATGGTTAGATATATAGGCCTAAAAATGACAGTCGGCGATGTTATCTTACAGGCGCTTAATGTTATTGCATCCCTCCACTGTTTTACAGGGAGGTGCCACAAAATGCCTCACAACCCAATTAATTGCTTCTGAAGTCTAGGCAAATGGCAGCCAACCAACAACAGAAGAGGTGAATCTGTTTTATGTGGGCTGATTGAGGGAGGCCAGGACTGGCAGAGCTTTTGGTCGACAAGGCGGTTGGATGGAGCTAAGATTCAGGTCAGCCCTGATCAAAATGGATGTGGAACAGGATTGAGCGGCTGAATGGTCCATTCCTGTTCCCACGTTTTCTTCAAATATTGCCATATGCAATCTTTTACATTCAGCTCAAACACCAGAACAGCAGGCAAAAGGCTGCAAAAGTTTACCGTCTCCATCCAAAAAGACAGCACCTGGGACAATGCAGCACTCTCTCAGCAGTGCACGGGAGCATCAGCCCGGGCCAGATGCTCAAATCCAGGAGTCAGGCTTGAAGTCGCAACTCTGACTCAGAGGCCGGAGGGCCATCAACTGAGCCAAACAGACATTATGGGGTTGATTTTGAACCCCTTGCCAGACAGGAACAGCACATGGGAGGTGTTAAAATTGGGCAAGTCAACTTACTGGCCCAAGACAGGCACCTAAATGAAATGTAAAAGCTGTGGCCCAGTGGCTTCACAGTTGTATTTTTGACTGGACTTTGGGAGATGTCCAGCTGTTAGGGAACCCACCAGGGAACCCTGTTGTGGGGGGGGCGACAGAATCAACAGAAGTGACCAATATAAGTCACAGTTATTAACTTTTTGAAGGCTTCCTTGTGGACCAGGAGTGCTCCTCTGAGTGCCGGCCCTGTCATGAACTTCAGCAGAAGGTCAATGGAAACCTGGGAGATAGCATTGTTTATCCCATGATTTCTGCTAATCTGTCCAGTGGGAGAGATTCCCGATGGGAATGACTCTCACAAAACTAAAACTTCACACTCAATGAAGTTTTAGAAGAGAGTTTTTTCTCTTTCGTGAAAAAGTGGCAAGTGCTGGATTTAAATCCCCCCAACCCCCAGGAATTTTCAAATCCCGGTAAAAGTCAGTACGAGTGGCACCATTAACACTGGAGTTCCATTTTTAGGTATACAGGGCCAGTTTGGACATGTTTTATTGGTACCTTTCATTTCCAAGTTTTACTCGTTGGGCCTCACCTTCTTCAAAAAGGTGCAGAAGGAGGCCATTCGGCCCATCGAGTCTGCACTGGCTCCCTGAAAGTGCATTCCACCTAGTCCCACTCCCCTGCCTTATCCTCGTAACCTTGTACATTCTCTCTTTTCAGGCAGCAATCCAATTCTCTTTTGTATACCTTGATCGAACCTGCCTCCACCACACTTTCAGGGAGTTTGTTCCAGGCTCCAACCACCCTCTGGCTGAAAAAAAAAATTTCCTCACATCACATTTACTCCTTTTGTCAATTATTTTGAATCTGTGCCCTATAGTTCTCGGTTTTCTCTTGAGTGGGAACAGTTTCTCACTATTTACCGTGCCCATACCCCTCAGGATCTTGAATACCTCTTTCAGCCTTTCTTTGTATCACAACTCACTGGGGGTAGTGTGCTGTAATATCGAGCCCCACTGCTCCCTGAGCCGTGACAAATGTGGAAAAGTTTGACCAAAACACCAAAATAAAAGCAAAAAATCTGTTGAAGAGTCATACGGACTCGAAACGTTAACTGTGTTCCTCTCCGCAGTTGCTGTCAGACCTGCTGAGTTTTTCCAGGTATTTTTATTTTTGTTTTGACCAAAACACCAGATTGCCCCAAATCTACCGAACTGTTTAATTTAGATTAACAGAATACGAGCACCAGGCTTGTAAACTAAATAAGTAAATAACTGTTTATTGAACAAATTGTCATTAGCCAGTGGCAAAAAAAAAATATGAACTGCTAATTTCTAACTCTATAACCTAAACTCTACCCGCTTCTTAAATCCCTATATACACACACACGCACAAGACACATAAGACACACAAAAAGATGGATTTTAAAGGTGAGACAAAACAGTTCAATAGCACCAATTCCGATGGGTTGATTTTGATCGATGTCTTCCAAATTCCTTTCAGTTCTTGTTGATGACACGAGGTGGTTTTCCAGCACTTTTCAGTATTTAGCTCACTGGTTAAGCACTTGTCTTTTAATGTCCCTAACAGTGACTTTCCCCTTTGCCTCTTGACGGGGGTTTTCAGAGAGAGAGAGAGAGCAGGTTATAGAGACATGAGGAGAAAAAGCCAGCTAGCTATTAGTGTGGAATTACTGGAATCTTCCACACACAGGAGAGAGAGGTTATAGGTCCTGCTCCTTTCAGGCTTGGAGCTATTCAGCTGCACTGGCCTCACACAAAACCTGATCACCTGGTCAGGAACCAATTAAAACGTTGTTGCCAGGCAGCTCCCTTGGTCCAGGACTCCTTTCTAGCACCATCCTGTCTTTAATGGCATACTCTGTTCCAGGACTGCAATCATTGTATAAATCTCTCATCCTGGTCCAGTGGACATGTCTTTCAAACTGAAGCCATTGTAATTTTAATCCACAGTCCAACCAAACATAAAAAGATATGTTCTTTACAACAGTTCAACAGAAGTTAAAAGATATGTTCCTAACATTTGAAATAGAATTGTGATTCCTGAATGGGTCACAGATTTGAATGATCACAGATCTGAATGGCCCCTGATAAGGACTATTCACAGGGTTCAAACAACTGGAGATCAGGAGACATCTGTTTCCACCTGTCCAGAGAAAGTGACCTGTTAACACTCAAATCCATCTAGAAAATAGCATTTGCACTGCGCTAGAGACTTTTTTTATGCCAGATTTCTGTAGTGGGCAGTAAATTGCGCAAGAAATATAGCAGCAAAACTTGTAGAATTTGTTGTGTCAAACCACTTACCCTATACATTGCAATGGCTGCTTCACTTACCGACATAGCAAGAATCACTACACTCCAAAAGTAGTTAATTAGCAGTGAAGCATTTAGTGCTTCCCAAAACCTTGAAAGGGACCATATAAATGCAAACTCCTTTTGGGAGGTACAAGGGAAACAGGCAACAGCTGGAGGACTCCTGCTCATATCCTAAAATATTTCCCTAATCCTAACCCAAATTTCCAGACACTATCAATACCACCTCATGGCTGATGCACGCATTCCCTCCATCCCATAGCCCTGCTGCCCCCTACAATGCCTTTCCCTCTTCTCTCCCCCTCTCCCTGATGGCCACAACTGGTGAACTCTCATCAGGGTTCAACTGTGTTTCTCCGAAAGGCTTTCAGTGATGTTTTCTTTATGCAGCGCATACCAGTCATCTGGCTTACTTTTCTCCCAAATGAAGCTAATTAAAAACTATTATCCAATCAATAGAAAAGTTAGAGTAGTGTAACCTGGTCAGGGAATGCACTTTGTGGATCAATGTTTTTAATGGCAGACAATCTGTGCAGCAGTCCCAGCATTGGGACAACCACATCAACTTAACGTGTCTGCTGGTTTCATGCTGGACCACACCGAATCAGACAACAAGCACACTGCTAATGCAACCACATCAGAACCACAAACATCTATTTAGTGAATAGCCTTTGTTTTATTCTACTGGGAACAGTTTGTTTGTTTTACATAATAGGGGGTGACGGGGAAGAGGACTGTGGGGACAGGAGTGGGGGAGGAGGGGGGTGGTGATTGATGGAGTCCACCAAACTCAGCAACAATCCTGTAGGTTAGAATATTCCAGAGACAGAAAGGTAGCATTAATAAAGCTGCTTTCTCAATGGGAAACCGTACCTTTGAATTTTTAGTGCAACAACAGCGAGGTTTCCCTCAGAGCTTAGGAGAAGCTTGTTAACCGACATTTTCGACAAAGAATTCAAAGCTTGCACAAAGCAATGTACCCTAATGCTCACGTTTCGATCTTGGGGAAAGTAAAGGGAAGGTTTCTCAGAGCCATCACTTAGTTACCAAAAGTAGCTACAATGCAAGCCCAATTACTTAGCTGTGGAGAACTTTGGGGCAGCTGGCGGGCATGGCTTATAAACACAAGTTTGTTCTTCCCAACCCCAGCAGTTCCCAATGAAAAATCTACATTTGTTGCTGCACTGTCGGAGGTGCCGTCTTTGGAACGTTAAACTGTCTTCCCTCTTGAGTGGATGCTAAAGATGCCACTGCCCTATTCTAAGAAGGTCAGGGTGTTCTCCTCAATGCACAAACAGAAAATGCTGAAACTACTCAGCAGGTCAGGCCATATCTGTGGAGAGGGAAGCAGTGTTGGCGTTTCAGGTCTCTGACTGTTGTAGGGTGGCCGAGTTGTACTATTAATGACAGGGTTGATCTGCAGACACTTCTTGGGTGGAAACTTTGGGCAGGATTTTATGGCCCTGTTTCGGTGGGGACGGGGCGGTAAAATGCGGCAAACCGTTATAAACCCCACTGACGACAGCGGGAACGTAAAATCCCGCTGTCATAAAATTCTGCCCTTTAAGTTTATTTATAATATACTCAGCAGCAACCATATGTGTGCTTCCCACTCCCACTCTATCGCGACACTGGCTGCTGAGGTGGCCTAAGCTACTCTCTTATTGGTTACTACAGATCATATGATCTTGCCTAACACATATTATTCTTATAGGTACATTACACACTAAATAAAACCATAATTATTGCAGTGACCTACGCCAGTCCTGAGCACTTGTCTTTATTTCAGGTTTCCAGCATTCACGGTATTATGCCCTTGTACTTAGAGTTCTCCCTGGTGTCCAGGCCAATATTTCTTATTCAATCAACATCACCAAAACAGATTATTATCACATTGCTATTTGTGGGAGCTTGCTGTGCACAAATTGGCTGCCGTGTTACATTACAACAGTGACTACACTTCAAAAGTGCCTGACGGGCTATGGATTGTCCTGAGGTTGTGAAAGGCAATACTTACTTTCTTTCATTCTGGATGCCTGGTCTTGGTTTTAAACACGTAGAGGGAGACAGTGCTGCAGTGGTAATGTTACTGGACTAGTAATCCAGAAGCCCAGGCTAGAACTGTGGGGACACCATGGTAACTGGTAGAATTTAAATTCAATCAATAGAATTAAGAAATTGAAAGCTAGTCTATGAAAATATCATTCATTGGTTTTTATTAAAAATCCACCTGGTTCACTAACGTAAGGAAATCTGCCATCCTTACCTGGTCTGGTCTGGTCTGGTCTGGTCTGGCCTGTGTGTGACTCCAGGCCCACAGCAACTACCCTCTGAAATATGGCCCTATAAAGCCACTCAAGTAACAAATGCTTGCCTTTCCAGTGTTGCCCACATCCCATGAAAGAATAAAGGGAGGAAATAAAACAGCCCAGATGTGTCTAGATGCCCCTAAGGCTCCTGTCCTAAAGAACTTCACTATGCTATCAAATCAGCGTGAGTCAACAGCACTAAAACAGCCTCATTCAGATGATGGTTCCAGCAGGAAAATAGAAAAGTTATTCTTTGTCAATGCTGTTCTAAGGTTAAGCTTTAGGCACATTGTGTTAGAGGAGTTACCAACCAGCTTCTCTCTGGATCTAGTCCTTAATGAGTCATTTGGCTTAAATAGGGAAGCATTGAATTCCCCTTGATATGATTCCTTACCTAGAGGAGCAAGAATCCAAAAAAGAAAAGGCCACAAACTTTATAATCAGGTTTATAAGCTGTCAGAAGTGAATGGGCCGTGAGCCTTATCGTTAACAAAACAGAGTTGCAACCTTCCTTTGTGAACAATTCATTTCTTTGTCCCTAAAGGACGTGGTTTAAATTTCTCATTCACTATCATTCACGTTCATCTCCTTGTCCCCCAAACTTATGCACAGCCCCGAGGAGGTGTCATGGTAACACTGGCGGAAGAAGATTCAGGAATATATGTTCTGAATGCCTTATGAACGTCAGCTCCTGACCCATTCAATGACCTAGAACCAATACTGTCTATTCTCATGTGTATTCCTTTTATAGTGTCAGCTTGGTTTAGTTGGTGAGCTGTGACCTCTGATTCAGAAGGTTGTTGGCTGAAGAATCATCCCAAGATTTGAGAATATAATCCAGTTTGACACTCCAGTGCAGCAGAGTGCTAAAAGGTTAGAGGTTGCGCTCTTTTGACAAGACCCTGTCAACTCGTTCTGATGTTTTACATGCAAAATTATGAAAATGATGGACAAGAACAGATCCATTAGTTCATCAAATCTATGCTGTATCTGCTCATTGGTTTAAGGGTAAAGCTTTTGCTTTGGATGTATGAGGTGTGGGGTTTGTATCCTGGATGTTCCCAGTTTGGGATCCTTGGCTTTATTCAAAAAGAACAGCAAAGTACAAAAGCAAGTGGTTGTGCTAAACCTTTATAAAACACTAATTAAGCCTCAGTTGAAGTATTATGTCCAATTTTGGGCACCAGACTTTAGGAAGGAGTTTAGAGACTCACTTTAGAGAGGGTACACTGGAGATTTACTAGAATGTCACTGGGGATGAGGGACTTCAGGTACATAGAGAGAGATACTGCAGAGCTGGGGTTGTTCTCTTTATAAAGCAGCAAAACTTAGGAGGCGATTTGTTAGGGACGTTTAAAATCATGAAAAATAAGGAGGGGAAACTGATTCCAGTGTCAGAAGGGTCAGTAACCACCGGGTACAGGTTTAGGGTGATAGACAGAAGTTCCAGAAGTGACTGACAAGACTGTTTTTTTAAAAAAGGAATACAGCAAGTTGATGAGATGGCGGGTGCACTGCCTGTGAAAGGGTGATGGAAGCAGATTTAATAATAACTTCCAAAAGAGAATAGGATAACTACTTGAAGGTAGGGGGGAAAAATTGCGAGCTGAAATTGGCCTTCTGCAATAGTGCAGAATGAATGATAGATTGTCGCCATCCGCTCTTACACCCTGTTCAATTACCTTTCTCTATTTTCCCATTGGCGATCTGCTTTGACCCACTTTGCACTATCACCCAACATTACGACATTTAAGTTCCATAGCTAAAAGAGACAGAATTTTACTTCAGAGGTTTTATTTCTAATGGAGATCAGACATTAGCAGTACAAGACCGATGGAAATGCGAATGTTGAATACTACAGAGCTTCCCAACGTTGGCTCTTTCATGTTAGAGTGCTACAGACAGAACTCTGCCAATATTAAAGAGCCTGAATTGATTATTTTCCCTGCTTGGCACAGAGTTAGTGCTTTCTTCCTTTGTTACACATAATAATATGTGAATCTGATGAGCTATAATGGTGTTATGACATCCCTTTTGTTGACAGACTGGGAAAGGATTGCCACAGAGTGAGCCTCAGTCAGCATTACGCACATTCAATGGGCTGTTGACCAGGCTACCTGGCTAGTTACAAAACTAGCCACCCAGGCCCCAGGGAACTGCTGAGATTTTGGATTCTAGGCAGATTAAAGCTAACCTTCATTAAAGAGCTGTTATAATACAACAGGGAAGGTAATGATCCAAAGTTGTCACAATAGATGCTCTTTGTTCTATGAGCTGTGACTCTGAACTAATGTTACCATAGTAGAGTATCACTTGACAGGAATGTGCCCGAGCTCCCCCCTTTCGAATGCTGAACATGACTATCCATGGATACCAAATTACGCACAATTGTGCCCATTCTCACTTTCACATTGGAGAGACTTCCCTTACCTTTCTTGTGCCCTGTGAGAATCCCAGTGGAGCGCCTTTCAACACACTGGATCACTGAGGGTATTTTCACTTACAAAGTTTGCTGCAACCTGCAATACAAATAACACCAGGTATTGGAATCTTTAAAGTCAGCGTAACCCTCTTTACATGGATTTGTGGCACAGGAGCAGCTTTAACAGCTCAGTCAATGGGGGACAGGGGGGGGCATCTTCTCCTCTCATTAATCAGGAGCCAGGTCACAAATTCTGAAAACCAATCAGTGATTTGGACTGGATCAACAAGAGTTCAGCGGGAGAACCAAATCATGCAACCCTGTGCCGAAACTATGACAGGTATTAGTTTTTCTTGATTGGCAGAGTGACCAGATGGTGAGGGATTCCTGAATACACTCAGGTGCTAATATTTGCCACGGTGCAGGTGTACAGAGTGAACATCACCGATGGGGGATGTCGCCTACACTGAGGGAACAATCACTGCAAATTTATTGAATGATAACCAATGTTTGCTTGCATCACTTCAACAGCTAAATTGTGGTGTTAAGCACTTTGGTTACAATTTCCTGATATACAGATGAGCACATATCCTTGCACCAGACTCCGATCTATTATTGAAGGCTTTCAATAAGCTCACCTTTCAATAAGAACGAAGTATAGTTTGGGTGACAGAACACAGGTTAGCACAGAGTTTGAAGCAGATTCTGCGATTGGACAGAGAGAGAGAGAGAAGAGGCAACATTTTCAAAAAAAAGAAAAGCTCTTATTTCAACGGGGGATTTTTTTTTTGGATCATCCTCTGTAACCAGTGCAAAATGGACAAATTAATTTACGTTATGGACTTACAGATGCACCAGTCCCATCACAGGGCTGCGGTGTGGTGAATGACAAGTGTCTTTCACAATGCTAACGCTGCAACTTAATCACCTCAACCCTCCAGCCAATAACTGGGTACTCTCACCAGTTTATTTTGGAACACAATTGTATTTTTTTTGAATTGATAGCAGTTAAAAATGTTGAAAACTTGCTGTTGAAGGCCACGAGCGGTGTGTGTTGATAGACAGGAATGTGGAATTTTCTCCTCGGAGCTCCGCTTTTCTGCCTTTCTTTTTTGTCAATTCCTACAAGAATGTCGGATATTTTTTCTGTGCGGGAATTAATCACTGGCAGCCAGCCAATCAGGCATTTTTAATGCACCCATGTATTAGCAAAGTGTCATTAGAAGACCATCTATTAGAGAGCAAGGTGTGGAGAATGTGAAATAAATCACAGGGGAGTTTGGATCTCAAAACTACACTGTTTTCAGATATCCAGTCTATTTTAGGCTGTGTAAATGTTGACATCAAAATCTGGGCCCAGCTTTGACTTGTCCAGACAAGGAGAATAGTGGTGAGTGATGGTTTATGTAATTGTAAACCTGGCATCGCACTGTATTTGTTCTCCATCATACAGGAATGCATTAAAATAAAAATTAAAGCCAACTTAGTTTCCTTGTAGGCTCCAGTGAAATAAGGTACTTTCTTAAAAAAAAAGAGAGATTAATTCTAATCTGGGAGCCTTCACCCTTCCTCATTTACTGTCTGCTCTTCCTGGGAGAGAATAACGTTTACTCCACGGATAGTGAGATTTTGTCCCAGGAGGAGGAAGACGGGAGCGGGGGGGAGGTGGTGGTGCTGAGGAGAAAAACAATATGAGGGGAAGATGAAGGAAAGGGCTGGTTATGTTTTTCGGCGGGGTGAGGGAGGCGGAATACAAAGCCAATGGTGCAACCTCTCCTGCTCTCAGATCAAGTGTCGGACAGTCAGTTAGCAGCCGCCTGGCAGGAAGGTGACCAATTAGCATTGGGAAAGTGAGGCGGGGGGGGTCTTCCATGCCCAACCGTTCCATGTCCAGGCCGAAACGTCATGTGGTAGAGGGGTTAAGCCGTGAATGGGAAGTCATCAGCCATGTCCACCAATTTCAAGGCCCCTCTGCCCCCTCAACCTCTCCTTGCTTCTTATATCTGGCCCATTACAGTTGAATAAATGAAGTCAAAAAGCATACCAATGCAGCCGTCTTCAGCAGCAGGCTCTGTTGCTAACATGCAACCTTTTCTCTGCCCTCGTGCCACCTCCTCAAACCTGGCCCAAAGAGTTCCCAAACCTTTTCCCGTCCAAAGCGCAAATAATGAAGTGAACAACAAAAAATCGGATACAATTGAGTCTTTAACCTGCTCAATAGCTTGTTAATTGGCTACTTCAAAATGGTGGACGAGCTTTCGATTTCCAAACCCACTCACCTTCCGTAATATTGGAGATTGGCATGATGGTGCTGGATTGCGGACCCCTCATTGTTATGCTGTATTTTACATTTTACCTTCTCAAGGACAATTAGGTATGGGGCAATAAATGCTGGCCTAGCCAGCGATGCGCACATCCCAAGAACGAATAACAAAATATGCTGGGGGTGGGGTGGGGAAGTGGGGGGGAGGGGTGGCTGAAAGTGGCTGTAAAATCCAGTCCAAACTGTGGAGAGAGAAAGAAACAAGGAATTTGCATTTCACAGTACTGCACTGAAATGTCATCCCAGGTTATTTTCTTAATTCATGGAACAGTGAAGAAATGACCAATTGGCCCTTCAAGCCTGTCCCACACTCGTGATCCCTGGTTTATCATGGCTAGACTATTCCTAGAACGCACAACCTTCAGACTTAGAGATTCGTGTACTGCCAACTGCTTCAGACTGACAGTTCAATGACAGAAAAGGCCATTTGGCCCATCTAGCCCATTCCATTTAGCAAGGACACATCAATGAGAATAGATTTAAAGAAGAGAATGCAAGCCACAACAGAAAACCTTCCCCTTAAGAACTAGTCTTCCTCTCTCAGGCATCGTGACCACAGCTGACAAATTGAACAACAACGTCCATTTATACAGCACCTTTAACATGAAAACAATCCAAAGGTGTTTTACAGGGGCCTAATCAGCAAGATCCTGATGCCAGTGTCGAGGTTGGAATTACAGTTTGTCCAGTCAGGTTTCTGCCAGCATTTGTAGTTAAATCAATTGTTGCCTTGAATGTTAATTTACTTCCATACTCATGCCTGTAAGTCCTTAAGTATCTGATTTCCCAGTTGCCTGAATGGAATGCAGGCTCATATTTGTTCCTATTAGAATGCACGTCTCAGGTTATTTAACTTACAGAATTTACAGAACATACATCATGTATACTGGAGTGACAGATCTTTTTATAGTTGCACCTCATGGCCATAGTTCATGTAGGCAAATATCAGCCATGGCTCGATTGGCAGCACCCTCTTCTCCGAGTAGAAATGTCAATGAAGTTCCACTCCAGAGACTGGAGCACCCACCTAACCAAGGCTGGCGCTCTCCTGTGCAGTACTGAGGGAGTGCTGTGCTGTCCGAGATGCTGTAGTAAATCAGTGCCTTTTTCTCTGTTCAGGGTGACATGAAAGGTCCCTGTTGTAGCATTCAAAAACGCCTGTAGGGTGAATCGATTTTTTTAAATGGCTACCAGGGAGAACAGGTGAAAAATGCAGAAAGGCGGTGCTCCTCCTACAGTGGGTCTGGTCCCAAGAACTAGTTACACTTACAGTTGTGCAAACGTTTGGCAACTCTCCAGCCAAGCAGCACGGCTGGGATCAGGAATTCCAAATACGGGAAATTATGCATTTGAACTCATGGCTCAACTCTGCCTGTAGGGATGCCCTAATTCCCTGGATCAGGAACTGTCAGCTAATTATCACACTAATTCAAATTTATTATTGTCCGTTAGCTTCAGGTCCATTGGGCTTCCACCCACCTCAAGCGTCCCCCCCCCCACAACTCCCCACTTCAGTCTCTACCCCCTTTTCTGTACTGGTCTGTTTTACATCTTTTTATTTTGTTTCATTTTCCTGCTGCTTTGAGATATTTTTCTTTCTCTTGTGTATCCATTGCTTAATTTTTATTTCCTATTTCCTGTTTTCCTAACTTTTCGCCTGCAGCAGAGTGAGGAATTGCAAGCCTCAGTAGGGAGAGATAGAGAGAGAGAGAGAGACCTTCAAATGCCCTTGAAGTGCTTGGGTCCTGTAGCAAGCTCCTGGATGTACGACTCGTGGACTAGCTGAATGACAATACTCTGGCTGGTGTGGTTTTAAGCACATGGCATTAACTATTTAAAAATCAGGTTTTTTTTTTAAAAATAATTTTTGGAACCACGGGCAGAAATTTTCGCTCGAAGGGGGGTCGGGCGCCTGACCCGCTCGAGCGTGAAACGACCCGCGTTGGCGTCGGCCGAGCGTGCCAATGTCCACGCGCAGTCGGGCAATAGTCCGGTCAGCGGGCGCGCTGCCAAAGCCAGCAGCGCGCCCGCCGACAACTGAAAGGCCTGTTCAGGCCCTTAAGTTATCAATTGATGTAAAGTTTTTGCTGCCCGTCCAACCTAATGGTCGGCGGGCCAGGCGAAAAGGCCAAGCGGCCTTTGCATTTTTTTTGGGAAACCTCATCCACGGGGGGGATGAGGTTTCCGACAGCAAATAAAAATAAAATAAAAACTTTTATTTTTCATTAATAGCCCGTCCCTGCTCATGTGACAGAATCACACGAGGGGACATGTTTTATCACATTTAAAAAATTTTTTAAATATATCTCTTCATCTCCCTGATGCAGCTCCGTGCCTCAGGGGGATTATGCAGCGCTCACTCGCGCGCATGCACAAGTTCGCGCTCAGCCGACTCGCCCCTCCCCCACCCGCACGGGCAGCGTTCAGCGCTGCCGCTCGCGTTTCACGCTGGGCCGGCCTTAATTGGCCCACCAGCCTGAAATCGCGGTGTGGTGCCGATCGAGGGAAACGGTCAGCTTCCTACCCGGCCCCGCCAAGCCCGCCAAGGGCAAAATTCTGCCCCAAGAAACTGATATTAGAGCAATGAATGTTCTTAAGATGACAGGCCTGGATAGCAATTTGATACTTCAGTTTGCTGTACCACAGGAAGATTGGATGTGGGCTTTCACATCCATAAGCAAATATGTAGGTCTCAAGGACTGTCTTAAAGAAGGAAAGTGAGGTGGAGAGGTTTAGGGAAGAAATTCCTGAGCTTGGGCCCAAGACATCTGAAGGCACAGCCACCAATGGTGGAGCAATTAAAATCGGAGATGATCAGGAGGCCGGGATTGGAGAAGCGCAGAGATCTCAGAGAGTTGTAGGGCTGGAGGAGGCTGCAGAGGTAGAGAGGGGCGGGATTTGAAAACAAGGATGAGAGCTTTAATTTCGAGACATTGCTTAAGCAGGAGCCAACATTGGTCAGCAGGCACAGGAGTGATAGGGGAACGGGTCTTGCTGTGAGTTAGGAAATGGACAGCAGAGTTTTAGATGAGTTCAAGTTTACAGAGCATGGAAGATGTCACACAGGCAATGGAGGTAAATTAATTTTTGGCAATAGTGTAGGATAGTAGTGTTGTCTCTGGACTAGTAATCCAGAGATCCAGGGTAATACTCTGGGGACCTAGGTTCAAATCTGGAATTTAAAGTCTGATGATGACCATAAAACCATTGTTTATTGTTGTGAAGACTCACCTGGTTTATTAATGTCCTTTAGGGAAGGAAATCTGCCATTGTTAACTGGTCTGGCCTACATGTGACTCCAAACCCAGGACAATTAGGGATGGGCAATAAATGCTGGCCTAGCCATGAACAACTTTTTTAACAAATGGACGGTATTGGATCTAATGCAAAAATCGGAAGAAATGTAGAACAGTAACGCTGATTCACCATCACCCATTCTACACGACCACAAAGTCAAAATTTACTCCAGTCAGGTTCCACCTTGTGTGAGTGCACTTTACACTGGCGCTGTTGCGAAGTTAAGTGCACGTGTTTTACAGACCAAAACCGGCACCGAGGCCCTCGGAGGGAATGGGCACCAGTCACATTGTCGTTTAAATCCTGGTTAACCGGGTGGCTGATGGGAACTTTTCACCACGTGGAGTTTCCAACCCAAACAAGCGAGAAGTCCACGCAAGCGGAGTCTGTGGCTGCCTGACCGGGAGTGCGCACTCTCTCCCAGTGCACACCCCATTGACCTTCGACACAGGTTCGTAAGGCCCGGGGGGGGGGGTTACCATCAAGTGGGCTCAGGTTAAGATGGCAGCGGGTCCGGGGTCCCAGAGGTGGTGGGGGGGGGTGGCTCAGGCCTGGGTTTGGAAGGAGACTGTCCTCTGGGTTGGGAGGAAGGCCGCGCCACACCCCCACCCCCCCAACTCCCCTTCCACCCCTGCAATTCAGGACTCTGACCTGCCTCCGTCACTCCCCTACACCAGACGCCGGGATCCTCCATGCCTTTGTCGATGATGCACAAATGATGTCATTCGCGCGTGCACAAACCGATACCAGGAGTTTTCCACCCCGGACGCTCTGGAATGACATTGGGCAATCACTCAGCGCGTGCGTGAACCACTGCGCGACCTCAGCGGCCATCTTTAACGTCAAGGGCCATTTCGGCAACCATGGCAACACACACACAGTGTTAGGGGAAGGCAGATATCTTGGAGGCTTGTGTGGGGCTGGAGGAGTTAAAGAGGTGGGGGAGGGGAGAGGCCATCGAGGGATTTGTAAACAAGAATGAGAATTTTAAAATCAAGTTGTTGCCTGAGAGTGTCAGTCAGTGAGCACAGGGGTAACAGGGGAATGGGATTCAGTGCGAGTTAAGACAGAGACAGCAGAGTTTTGGATGACCTCGAGTTTATGGAGGGTAGAATGTGGGAGAGCAGCAGGAGTGCGTAGAAACAGTCGAGACATGAAGAACAAAGAGGGTATAAAATAAACAAGAAGTGCATTTTTAACCCAGGGACTTCAGTGCTTCAAAGAATATTTTGAAACTTTTGACAGAGGGCCCAGTGTGAATAAAACCATATTGGAACCTAACTTAAAGGACTAGAAAAATATCCCTCCTAATGGAACAGAATCATCAGGCTTCTCTCTCCCCAGCAGTAAAATTGTTTTTTAAAAAATCACAATATATTCTAATATTTTATTTGTATTTTTTTCTAATTTTATCTTCCCCATTTTCCTCTGTTCCACTGCCTCATACTGTGATGTGGTCCCATGGTAGCGCATTATCCCCCATGAAGAAGGTTGCTTGCTCAAGGCTATGCTGAGCCTATAGGCAGAGTGTGTTGGGACTGTGAAGAACATCACAGCCAAACACAAATCCTCATCTTCGCCCGACACCCACACGCACACCCCAGGAACTGACCAAGGCTTTCTTGACAGCACCTCCCAAATGCACAGCCTTGACCACCTACAGGGGAAAAGGGCAGCAAGGTCAGGGGAGCACAAGTACCTCCAAGATGTCCTCCAAGTCGCAGACCATCCCGACTTGGACATAGATCGCCTGTTCCTTCAGTGCGGCTGGGTCAAAATCCTGAAGCTCTCTGCCTAACAGCACTGTTAGAGCCCATGGATTGCATTGGTTCATGAAGGCAGCTCACCACCATCTTATCAAGGGCATATAGAGATTAGCAATAAAAGATGACCTTGCCAGGGATGCCCACATCCCATGAATCATGCCAGCACAGAAAGAGGCCATTCAGCCCATCGTGCCTGTGCTGATTCCCATTCCTCTGCTCTTTTGCCATATCCCTTGAAGTTTTTAAGTCAGGAACAGCAATCAGGTAAGATCAATTCTAGCTCGCTCCTTAACACAGATTAATGCGACGTCAAAACCATCGAACATTTACAGAAACAATCTCATTCTTGTACAAAGCAAGAGAGATGCACTATCAAAAGCTGGAGCTCCTTCAGTGTATCACGGGTTAATGGGGATAGTCTCTCTCCATAATGGAGTTATTTAATTCTCAATGCATTTTTTATAATCAGCAGTCATTTCACAGAAAAACGCGTTTTTCATGACGACATGACAATTAACAAGCTTTAATTATGCATTCACCTCTAATAACCACAGCTGGTAGTAGAGGTCATTTGAACCTCTAACTGAGATAATATTCCAACAGCCTATGAGACCACCCCACTTCTTGTAATCTACCTTTAACTGGATGCCTTTCCAAATCTTCAAGCCAATCATACCGGCATTTGCAAACTTACACATGAGCCATTTCTGCTTTAACTCCAAACCCAATCATTGTGGCACTTGCAGGTTACACAGATACTAAAATATTTCTAACATTTTTAACTTCCCACACCCAATAATTACTGAATTGTCATCAGGTCAAAATGCGGCATTCCCAGCCAACCAAGCACACCCATCCAAGAATTTCACATTCATTGTTGTTGGGGGCTGGGTGTAGATTAAATCATTCGAGCTGCACAGAAATACTAGCTCAGAGCTCTGGGTCCAAATTTTTACCCTGTCCTGGAGTATTGTGTCCAATTCTGGGCACCGCACTTTAGGGAGGATCTGAAGACGCTAGAGAGGCTGCAGAAATGATTTGCATAAATTGTCGCAGGGTCGCGGGATTTAGTTGAGGAAATAGATTGAAGAAGCTGGGGCTGTTTTCCTTAGAGAAGAGAAGATGAAGTGCAGGTTTGATAGAGGTGTTCAAATTCATGAGGGGTTCCGGGCAGAGTAGATAGAGAGAAACGGCTTCCCTGCATTGACAGGAGGGTGAAGAAGATCACCAGAAGACGCCAATTTAAGGTGGTGATTTGCAAAAACGAACAAAGGTGACATCAGGAAAATTTATGCTTTTTATGCCGCGAGTGATCTGGAATGCATTGCCTGAGTGTGAGATGGAGGTAGATTCAATCGTGGCTTTCAAAAGCGAATTGGACAGCTACCTGAAGGGAAAAAAAAATCCCAGGGCTAGGGGGAAAAGGCATTGGAGTGGGACTAGCGGAGTAGCTCTAGCAGAGAGCCAGCACAAATGAGGGCCCAAATGGCCTCCTTTAGCCCTGTAACCAATCCATCCTTCTATGATGATTCTACGAATTAAGACAGCATCCCTGTGGTGCTGTTGGTTGACAGTAGACATGATGCTTGTTCCTGGATTCTGCCAGCGTTGTTTTGTAACCAGATATTGGGTCTGATGTTAATAAATTAAAAATAAGTTGTATTGATAGAGCACCTCACAATGTCACGAAACAGCCCACAACCAACAAACTAATTTAAAGGGAAGTGAAGCCACTGTTGTGTATGCAAGCACGGTGACCAATTTGTGCATAGCAATGTCTGACAAACCAGCAGATGAGATTAATGTCATTTTGGTGCTGTTGAGTAGGTGAGGGTGTGTTGGCCAGTCCCCACAAGAACTGTCCACTTTTCTTCAAATCATGCCATAACAGAAAGTAATGACCACAGGTTAGTTCATCCAAAGGATAGTTCTTCCAACAATGCAGCACTCCCTCTGAACGGTGCTAAAGTGTCAGCTGACATTATGTGCTCAAGTCCTGGAGCAGGACTTGAATCCACAACCTTCTGTCTCAGAGATAAAAACCGAAAACGCTGGAAATACTCGGTAGGTCAGGCAGCGTCTGTGGAGATAGTAACAAGAGTTGACATTTCAAACCTGTGGCCTTTCATCAGAACTGGGAAATTTAGGCTTTTTGAGCAAGTGAAAGCAGAACGGAAGGGATGAAGAACAAAAGGGAAGATCTGTGGTAGGGTGGAGGGCAGGAGTGTTTAAATTGCCAAAGGCTTCAGAGTGTAGGGCCAAAAGGAGCAGTAATGGGACAAGCAAAGAAACAAAAGATGTGACTAGAGGAGGTGTGAATGGCAGCATCCTGAACAGCTGATGTCTGTCAAGGGAAATAAGAGAGAAACAGAGAAGAAAACAAATCCAGAAGGAAAAAACAAAACAAACTACAGAGGTAACAATCTAAAATTGTTATGTTCAGCGTTGAGTCCAGGAGGCTGCAAAGTGCCCAGTCAAAAGGGAAAGTGCTGTTCCTCAAGCTTCCAATGGGCTTTGCTGGAACACTGCAGCAGGCCAAGGACAGGGAGGTCAGAGTGGGAGCAAGGTGGAGAATTAACATGGCAGGTGATTGGAAGCACAGGGACGCACTTGTGGACGGAATGCAGGCGTTTAACAAAGCAGTCGCCCAGTCTGCATTCAGTCCCCCATTGTAGTCAAGACCGCACATTATGAGCACTGAATACAGTATATATATTAAACACACAAAAGAAATACACGGTAAATCAGTGTTTCATTCGGAAGGAGAATTTGAGGCCTCAGACAGTGATGACCGTGTTCCCCCTGTCCTCACCTCCCACCCAATCAACCTGTTAAACAGAGTCATACGGACTCGAAATGTTAACTGTTCCTCTCTCCACAGATGCTGCCAGACCTGCTGAGGTTTTCCAGCATTTTCTGTTTTAATTTCAGATTTCCAGCATCCGCAGTATTTTGCTTTTATCAACCTATTAAAATAGATCATTCGTCTTCATTTCTGCCACATCCAGTGCGATGCCACCACCAAACACATCTTCCCCTCCCCTGTTGGCATTCTGAAAGGACTGGTCCCTCTGGGATTCCCTGGTCCTCTGTCACCCGACATCCCTCCCTTTCCTACAGCAACTTTCCACGTCATCGCAGGAGATGCAACAACTGTCCTTTTACCCCCTCCTTTCACACTGTCCAAGGCTCAAACCCTCCTTTATTTCTGACTAAGGAGCAAGATAGGAGCTTACATTATGGGCGCTTCACTTAATAATGCTCCACGGTAAAATCTCCAAAAGATGCGGCCATGATCAGTTGTGTGCTGCTGCCCCTCGGTGGATGGGACAATTATTACAGCAAGTAAAATAATAACAGGGGCAACAAGGAGTCTACCAGAAATATGTACAAATGGCAGCAATTTTTATTTCAAGCGATAGAGTTAAATAGAAAACCTCCATTTGACTGCCCGTTTTACATCACATGCGATTTCCCCTACCCGGGGCTTCGGCCTAGAGGGAAACCAGGCTGGCTGTATAATGGCTGGTCAATTGAAAAATGTCTGTTCCGCACCGCCCAACATTAAAATGATCCCTAGTGTCTCTTATATTTCCTAATATTCCTACAGAATGGTTCCTCAGCAAATGATTGTTCCTGCGTAGATTATAAATATCATTGAGGAACTTGTAGATATTATTTTGGCGGGTGACTTTGTCATCAAGTGTCAGAGCTTTGCAGGTTTCCTCCTCGTGGGACCGTACTCAGCTACCCATCCAATGTATGCTGGGGTTGCAATCTGTTCTGTCATGGCCTTGGAGCAGAGCAAGTTACAGTAGGAATATGGTAATCAGTAGGGCTACACATCATGATCGGCTGCAGATTAGAAGAGGTCACTTGATAGTACAGAACTTGGATGCTGCTAAAAAGAGAAACTTGTTATCAAAGCTTAACATCTTGCACTCATCTGGACAAACACAAGAATGCCAAATTTCAAACAATCACAACAATTTATACTGCAGGAGAAAAGGGTGCTGATTGGTTGGCAGGTTGTCACTGATTGACCCAGGCATTGGCATGGAAAAACTAATAAACTTAGAACCATAGGCCAACATTCTCCCTCAGTCAGGGGGGATGTGCGGGAGCGGGCGTGGGTGGGCGGGCTTCCGATTGGTGCCCCCCGGTTGGGGGCGTGCGGCCATTTTATGTGGGTGGGCCAATTAAGGCCCGCCCAGCGTGATGTCCGCCAGGAAGCGCTATGCGCTCCCTGTGCGGACACTGGGGGGGGGGATTCTCTCAGCTGGGAGTGCGCTCTTTCGCGCATGCACACGAAAGAGCGCGCAGATCTCCCTGAGGTAAAGTGCTGCCTCAGGGAGATCGGCTCAGATTTCAAACTTTAAATAAAGGTGAGAAAAAAATTTCGCTGCCATGTCCCCTCATGTGACACTGTCACATGAGTTGGGACATGTCCACAACTTTAATTTTGAAACGTTCTGAGATTTTTTAATCCCTCATGAAACCTCCGTGGATGAGGTTTCATGCTTTTTCTAAAGGCCACCAGGCCTCCTCGCCTGCCCACCAACCTTAAGGTTGGACGGGCAGGTCCTTTAAATTACCTTAATTACTTTTTTAAAGGCCTTAAGTGGCCGTTGACAGTTTGATGGGTGCGCAGCCGACTTAGCTGTGCACCCGCCGAACTGACAATCTAAATAACACACGGTGACATCGGGGCGCCAACCCGGCGTCATCCCGCGTCATTTTACACGTCGGCAAGCAGGCCCCACCCCTGCTTGCTGACCGGAAGATCCTGTCCATAGAAGCAGGAGTAGGTCACTCGGCTCTTCGAGCTGCTCCGCCATTCAATATGATCAAGGCTGATCCTCTATCTCAACACCGTACTCCCGCTTTCTCCCCAAACACCTTGACGCCTTTAGAGTCTAGAAATCATTTCTTTCGTAAATATATTAAGTGACTTGGCCTCCGCAGCCTTCTGTGGTAGAGAATTCCACAGGTTCACCACCCTCTGAGTGAAGAAGTTTATAGACTTGTAGAAGTCTACACCACAGAAGGAGGCCATTCGGCCCATTGTGTCCGTGCCAGTCAACAAAGATCTGACTACCCTAATCCCATTTTCCAGCACTTGGCCCATAGCCCTGGAGGCTATGGCAACACAAGTTAATATCTAAATACTTCTTAAATGTTACAAGAGTTTCTGACCCAACCACTCTTTCAGGCAGTGAGTTCCAGACTCCCATTACCCTCTGGGTGAAAACATTTCTCCTCAACTCCCCTCTTAGCCTTGTACCTCTCACCTTAAATCTATGCCCCCTGGTTATTGACCCCTCTACTAATGGAAAAAGTGCCTTCCTATCCACCCTATCTATGCCCCATATAATCTTATACACCTCTATCAGGTCCTCTCTCAACTTTCGCTGCTCCAAGGAAAACAACCCCAGCCTATCCAATCTTTCCTCATAGCTCAGGCAGCCCAGGCAGCATCCTGGTAAATCTCCTCTGCACCCTCTCCAGTGCAATCACATCCTTCCTATAATGTAGTGATCAGAACTACACGCAGTACTCCAGTTGTGGCCTAACCAGCGTTTTATACAGTTCCAGCATAACCTCCCTGCTCTTGTATTCTATGCCTCGGCTAATAAAGGCATGTATCCCATATGCCTTCTTAACCACCTTATCTACCCACCCTGCTACCTTCAGGGATCTATGGATATACACACCAAGGTCCCTCTGATCTTCAGTACTTTCCAGGTCCTACCATTCATAGTGTAACCCCTTGCCTTGTTAGCCCTCCCCAAGTGCATTACCTCACACTTTTCCAGGTTAAATTCCATTTGCCACCGCTCTGCACATCTGCCCAGTCCATTGATATTCTCCTGCAGTTTACAGCTATCTTCCTCACTATTTACCACCCTACCAATTTTCGTGTCATCCATGAACTTCTTGATCGTACCCCCTACATTTAAGTCCAAATCATTTATGTACACCACAAACAACAAGGGCCCCAGCACCGAACCCTGTGGAACCCCACTGGAAACAGGCTTCGGTCACAGAAACATCCCTCTACCATCACCCTCTGCTTCCTGCCTCTAAGCAATTTTGGATCTAACCTGCCACTTTATCTTGGATCCCATGGGCTCTTACTTTCTTGACCAGTCTGCCATGAGGGACCTTATCAAAAGCCTTGCTGAAGTCCATGTAGACCACATCAAATACATTACCCTCAGCAACACTCCTGGTTACCTCCTCGAAAAATTCAATCAAATTTGTCAAACACGACGTTCCCGTAACAAATCCATGCTGACTATCCCTGATTAATCCGTGTCTCTCCAAGTGCAGATACATTCTGTCCCTCAGAATTCTTTCTAGTAACTTCCTCACGACAGAGGTTAGACTGACTGGCCTGTAATTTCCTGGTCTATTCCTTCCTCCCTTTTTTAATAATGGGACAACGTTAGCAGTCCTCCAGTCCTCTGGCACCTCACCTGTGGCCAGAAAGGATTTGAAAATTACTGCCGGGGCCACTGATATCTCTCCCCTTTCCTCCCTCAACAGCCTGGGATATATGTCACCCTGGCCTGTGGATTTATCCACTTTTAAGGCCGCTAAACCCGCTAGTGCCTCCTCTCTCTCTATGTTAATTTCCTCTAAGATTTCACACTCCTCCACCCTGATGTCTATACCTGCGTGGTCCTTTGCCATTGTGAAGACGGACGCAAAGTATTCATTGAGGACTGTACCCACGTCTTCCAGGTCCACACCCAGATTACCTCTATGTTCCCTAATTGGCCCTACTCTTTCCCTAGTTATTCTCTTGCTCTTTATATAGTTAAAAAACCCTTTGGGTTTTCCTTTATTCTACCCACCAATGCTTTCTCATGCACTCTCTTAGCTTTCCTAATTTCCTTTTTAAGTTCCCCTCTGCACTTTTTATACTCCTCTAGGGACTCTGCCGTATTGAGCCCTCGGTATCTGCCATAAGCTTTTCTTTTTTTCACTTAATCCTAACCTTTATGTCCCTTGACATCCAGGGTTCTCCGGACTTGGTCGCCCCCCCTTTGTCTTTACAAGAACTTATTGTCCCTGTACTCTCGCTGTTTCCTCATTGAATGCCTCCCACTGCTCTGACAGAGTTTTATCTGCAAGTAGCTGCTCCCAGTCCACTTGGGCCAAATTTTAGCAAAATTTCATTTCTCATCTTAGTAAAATTAGCCTTTCCCCAGTTTCGAACTTTTATTCCCGGCCCAACCTTATTCTTTTCCAAAACTATCCTAAATCTACATGAGTTATGGTCACTATCTCCAAAATGCTCCCCTGCTGATATGCCTTCCACCTGCCCGGACTCATTTCCACATATTAGGTCCAGAACCGCCCCCTCCCTTGTTGGGCTTTCTACGTACTGGCTAAAAGGTTCTCCTGGATGCAACTTAAGAATTTTACTCCCTCCCTACCTTGCACACTAAAACTATCCCAGTTAATATTTGGGTAGTTAAAATCCCCTACTATTACTGCCTTATTATTCTTACACTTCCCTGAAATTTAATTACATATTGGATCCTCTATCTCTCCCTGACTATAGTACACATCCAACAGCGTGTTTGCCCCTTTTGTGTTTTTTACTTCCACCCATATGGCTTCATTTGATGATCCTTCCAAGATATCATCCCCCCTCACTGCTATAATTGATTCCCTGATCAATACTGCAACCCCCCTCCTCTTCTATCCCCCTCTCTATCTCATCTAAATACCCTATAACTAGGAATGTTGAGCTGCCAATCTGCCCTTTTAGCCAAGTCTCAGTTATAGCTATAATATCATACTCCCATGTGCCTGTCTGTGCCCTCAGCTCGTCTGTCTTATTCCTCAGGCTCCTTGCAATAAAATATATTCCATTTAGCCTTGCTAAATTCACTTCTTTCTTACATAGCCAATGTTTCCTCTGCCTTCAAGACTCACTTGCTAGCATTTTAACTTCTAACGCCATCTCAGCTTCTCTCCCCTCTGAACTACTTTTCAGGATTCCATCTCCCTGCCAATTCAGTTTAAATCCACCCCAACAGCATTAGCAAACCTCCCCGCGAGGATGTTGGCCCTGTTCCTGTTTAGATGTAACCTGTCCAACTTGTACAGGTCCCAATGTCCCAGGAATTTAAAGCCCTCCCTCCTGCACCATCTCTCCAGCCACGCATTCATCTGCTCTACCCTTCTGTTCCTATACTTACTACTACTTGGCACCGGGAGTAATCTGGAGATTACTACCTTTGAATTCCTGCTTTTCAATTTCTTACCTAACTCCCTAAAGCCTGCTTGCAGGACCTCATTGCTCTTTCTTCCTATGTCATTGCTCCCAACATGGACCACAACCTCTGGCTGTTCACCCTCACCCTTCAGAGCGTCCTGCAGCTGTTCCGTGACATCCTTGACCCTGGCACCCGGGAGACAACATACCATCCTGGAGTCACGTCTACGGCCGCAGAAGCGCCTGTCTACTCAACTTGCTAACGAATCCCCTCCCACTATTGCCCTTCCACACCTCTTCCTCCCACCCTGAGCAGCTGGACCACCCACAGTGCCATGGCCTTTGCTCTGGTTGGCCTCCACAGAGGAACCACCACTTTCACCATTTTCCAAGGCCGTAAAAACGGTTTGTGAGCGAGACGCGCTCGGGGATTTTCCTCACTACCTGCCTGGTCCCCTTCTTCTGTCTGGCGGTCACTCAATTCCCTCTCTGCTTGCACTTCCTTAAGCTGCAGGGTGACCGCGTCCTGAAACGTGTTACCCACAAACCTCTCAGACTCGTGATTGTACCATATAGTGCCCTCAGCTGCCACTCAAGCTCCAAAACCCAGAGCTCAAGTTGCTCCAGTTGGAGGCACCTCCTGCACACATGATCATCCAGGCATCCAGAAGCGTCAAGGGTTTCCTACATAGCATAGGGTGTGCAAATCACGGGTCTGAGCTCCCCAGACATATCTTAACTAAATAGAATATGGACCCTTGCTTTTATTTTACCCATACTCCTACCTGAGTATAGCAGCTCTTTTCGAGTACAATCACAGTTCTTGGTTTCCGGGAGTGGGACATGAACCCACAACCCTCTGATTCAAAGGCGAGGGTGCTATGAACTGAGCCATAGACTAGATGCTGGATCCTCTAGATAGGCTAGATCCTCTAGGAGCTGCTGACTGCCAATCCCAGGGTCCTCCTCTCACACTCTCCTTTAGGTGCAGCTGACTGCCTGTCCCAGGGTCCTTCTCTCACACTCATCTCAGTCCTAAATGGTCTACCCTGTACCCTGTGACTGTGACCCCTTGTTCTAGACCCCCCCAGCCAGAGGAAACATCATACCTGCATCCAGTCTGTCCAGCCCTGTCAGAATTTTACACGTTTCAATGAGATCCCCTCTCATTCTTCTAAACTCCAGTGAATACTGGCCTAGTCGGCCCAATCTCTCCTCATACGACAATCCTGCCATCCCAGGAATCAGTCTGGAGAATCTTCGCTGCACTCCCTCTATGGCAGTATATCCTTTCTTAGGTAAGGAGACCAAATCTGCACACAATACTCCAGATGTGGTCTCACTATAAGCTCCCCAAGCTCCCAAGTAATTCAAACAAGGGACAAGGCGTGAGCATATTCCTTTTGTTTGCAGAGTATAGATCCCTGCGTATGAATGTACATTGCTTCTAGCAAGCTAGCCACGGTACAAGATCAACCCAATTCATCTTAAATTGCACCCAATCGCAGAACCATGCCTGACAGTGGACATCTCGGCAACATGCCCCTTTTTTCAGCAATATTAGAAGGGATCCCAGCTAGGGAAAGATCATGGGCGGATGCAAAGGCAAGATGGTTGGATTTTGTGTATGGGCAGGCCTTGAATGATGATCAATAATGGTGGGCAGCTTTTGGAACTTGCAGCATGATCAGCTTGATGGGCTGATCTTATATAAGTCCCGGTCAGCTGAACTGTAAAGACTAAATGACTATAAAGGCTCAGCACTTAACTGTCTCTTGGCCAAAAACAGTGCGGACTAAAACGAACAATGCTACATAGTGTAGTTGGGGGAATCTTTAAATTAGTAAATCATAAAAGATAATAATTTTAGAGCCAGACCTTTCAGCAGTAAAATCAGAGAAAGCTTTTATACACATAGGGGGTCGGAAGCTGGGAACTCTCTTCCGCAAACGGCAATTGATACTAAATCAATTGTAAATTTTGAATCTGATTTTTGTTATCCAAAGGGGATAATGGGGCAAAGGTGTTTAAATGGAGATAGGTTGAAGATCAGCCATCATCTCGTTGAATGTTGGAACAGGCTCTAGAGGCTAAATGGCCCACACGTGTTCCCATTAGATTCCCCTGCGAAAAGTCAGTGAGCCCTTGGAAAAATAATAAGCATAACTTTGTTCAGCTGTGTAGGGAAATTTAAGCCATTTCAGCATTAGGCAGGCTTTCTTACACAAAGGTGAATTGTGAAGTGGTTCATTTTGATTGGGGGCCTTTAATTCCTTGGAAGATAATACACTCAATGGAGTAGAGGAGCAAAAAGATCTCAGAATACCAATGTACAAATCGCAAAACAACACAAATTGATAAGGCCACAATGAGTGTAACAAAATATTGGGGTTCATTTCCAGAACAGAATACAAGAGCAGGGAGATAACGTTAATTGCATATAGAAATTGGTGCACCACACCTTGAGCACTGCTGCATAGTTTTATTTTAGAAAAGTATACTGAAGCATTGGAGAAAGTGCTGAAAAATGGACCAGGATTGTTGCATACCAGAACTGAGAGGATATGCAATTGGCCTAACATCAGTAGTAGTAGCCTAATATCAATAGTAGAGAAAATGCTAAAGTCCATTCTAAAGGATGTGGTAAGAGGACACTTAGAAAAGATCAACGGGATTATGCAAAGTCAACATGGATTTATGATAGGGAAATAAAGTTTGACAAACCTACTGGAGTTTTTTTGAGGATGTAACTAGCAGAGTAGATAAGGGAGAACCAGGGATGTGATGTATTTTGATTTTCAGAAAGCTTTTGATAAAAGGTTAATGTGCAAAACTAAAGCACATGGGATTAGGGGTAATATATTGGCATGAATTGAGAATTGGTTAGCAGACAGGAAAAGGAAAGTAGGAATAAATGGGCCTTTTCATAGTGGCAGGCGGTGACTAGTGGGGTACCACAGGGATCAGTGCTTGGGCCCCAGCTCTTCGCAATATATATCAATGATTTGGATGAGGGAACCAAATGTAATATTTCCAAGTTTGCTGACAACACGAAACTTGGTGGGAATGTGAATGATAAGGAGGATGTTAAAAGGCTTCAAGGTGGTTTAGGCAGGTTGAGTGCATGGGAAAATACATGGCAGATGCAGTATAATATGGATAAGTGTGAAGCCTTGAAGCCTCTTAGCATCCTCCTTACCACTCACTTCCTCCTTACCACTGGTTCTCCCTTATCTATTCTGCTAGTTACATCCTCAAAAAACTTCAGTAGGTTTGTCAAACTTTATTTCCCTTTCATAAATCCATGTCGATTTTGTCTAATCCCATTGATCTTTTCTGTTTCCAGGCGAGCGACACTGCAAAGGAGGAGAAGAGGTGTGCAACCCTTCTGTCCGTGTGTGGGAGTGAGGCATATGCATTCATTCAAAACCTGTTGGTGCCCAGTGCCCCAGGCTCGAAAAGTTTTGATGACTTAGTGAACCTGGTAAAAAATCATTACCAGCCCAAACCACCGGTGACAATGCAACCGTTCAAATGTAACTCAAGAAATAGAGCTGCGGGGGAGACAGTCGCTTGTTATGTGGCAAGTCTGAAGCAATTAACTGAATATTACAAGTTTGGTACATCTATAAATGATATGCTGAGAGAAAGTTTGGTGTGTGGTATAAACGAAAACGCGATTCAAAAGAGATTACTGGCTAAAGCAAATTTAGATTTTCAGAAGGCATTGTAAATCACTCTGGCAATGGAAGGTGCAGTGCCAGACTCAGAAGCCACATGAGAAGCGCAAAATGTGGCTGTCCTTGGGCGGGGAGTCCCAACCAAAAAGAGCGCGAAAGTACAGAGCTTTACTCAAAAGCAGATAGCAGACACCACTAGCAGACAAATCAAAAGAGATAACTTAGCAGAAAAAACATAGAATAATAGTAACAGAGCTGGAAGCAGACAACCCTGTAATGATTCACAGGTTTAAAAAGAAGAAATGTTTCTTCTGCCATCGAAATGGACACCTCATGAGACACTGTAAAGACAAAAGCAAAAACCAATTGAGATCAACAGCATTGAAAAACCTAAAGTAATGGATTCTGATATCTATTCATTATATAATTTAAAGGTAGGATAAACAGAACCTGTGTAACCATAAGAGTGAACGAGAAGCCTATCAGATTGGAGGTGGATACGGGAGCAGCCACTATGGTGATTGGTGAGCTATTAAATACTGGGGAGGTGGTGGCACAGTGGTACTGTCACTGGACTAGTATTCCAGAGACCCAAAGTTGGGGACCTGGATTCAAATCCCACCAGATGGTGAAAGTTGAATCCAATAAAAAATTTGGAATTAAAAGTCTAATGATAACCTTGAAACTATTGTTGTAAAAACCCATCTAGTTCACAAGTGCCCTTTAGGGAAGGAAATCTGCCATCCTTACCTGGTCTGGCCTACATGTGACTGGTTTACTCTTTAAAAAGAAATGCCCTCTGATCATGGCAAGGCAATTAGGGGTGGGTAATAAATGCTGGTCTAGCCTGCGACGCCCACATCCCACGAATGAATTAAAAAACACTTGAATCATGGAGGATGTAAGCTGAATGTGGAAGAAACTAATGCCAAATTTAAAACTTACAGGGGAGAAGACATACAAGCCAAGGGGTATGTAAAGACACAGCACAATACATAGAAACTAGGAGCAGGAGTAGGCCATTCGGCCCTTCGAGCCTGCTCCGCCATTCATTATGATCATGGCTGATCATCCAACTCAATAGCCTGCTCCCGCTTTCTCCCCATACCCTTTGATCCCTTTTGATCCCTTTCACCGCAACAGCTATATCTAACACCTTCTTGAAAGCATACAATGTTTTTGTCTCAACTATTTTCTGTGGTAGTGAATTCCACAGGCTCACCACTGTCTGGGTGAAGAAATTTCTCCTCATCTCAGTCCTAAATGGTCTACCCCATATCCTCAGACTATGACCCCTGGTTCTGGACTCCCCCACCATCGGAAACATCCTTCCTGCATCTACCCTGTCTAGTCCTGTTAGAATTTTATAGGCTTCTATGAGATCCCCCCTCATTCTTCTGAACTCCAGCATATATAATCCTAATCAACTCAATCTCTCCTCATATGTTAGTCCCGCCATCCCAGGAATCAGTCTGGTAAACCTTTGCTGCACTCCCTCTATAGCAAGTACATCCTTCCTCAGATAAGGAGTCCAAAACTGCACACAATATTCCAGATGTGGTCTCACCAAGGTCCTGTACAATTGCAGCAAGACATCCCTGCTCCTGTACTCGAATCCTCTTGCTTTGAAGGCCAACATACCATTTGCCTCCTTTACTGCCCGCAGCACCTGCATGCTTACCTTCAGCCACTGGTGTACGAGGACACCCAGGTCCCGTAGCACATTCCCCTCTCTCAATTTATAGCCATTCAGATAATAATCTGCCTTCCTGTTTTTGCTACCAAAATGGATAACCTCACATTTATCCACATTATACTGCATCTGCCATGCATTTGCCCACTCACTCAGCTTGTCCAAATCACACTGAAGCATCTCTGCATCCTCCTCACAGCTCACCCTCCCACCCAGCTTTGTTTCATCTGCAAATTTGGAGATATTACATTTAATTCCCTCATCTAAATCATTTATATATATTGTGAATAACTGGGGTTCCGGCACCAATCCCTGCAGTACCCCACTAGTCACTGCCTGCCATTCGTAAAAAGACCCGTTTATTCCTACTCTTTGTATCCTGTCTGCCAACCAGTTTTCTATCCATCCCAATACACTACCCCCAATCCCATGCGCTTTAATTTTACACACCAATCTCTTATGTAGGACTTTGTCGAAAGCCTTCTGAAAGTCTAAATAAACCACATCCACTGGCTCCCCCTCATCAACTCTACTAGTTACATCCTCGAAAAATTCCAGTAGATTTGTCAAGCATGATTTCCCTTTCATAAATCCGATTCTGCCACTGTTTTCCACGTGCTCAGCTATTAAATCTTTTATAATGGACTCTAGAATTTTCCCCACTACCAGCGTCAGGCTGACTGGCCTACAATTCCCTGTTTTCTCTCTGCCTCCCTTTTTAAATAGTGGGGTTACATTAGCTACTCTCCAATCTGTAGGAACTGTTCCAGAGTCTATAAAATCTCGGAAGATGATCACCAATGCATCCACTATTTCTAGGGCCACTTCTTTAATTACTCTGGGATGTAGATTATCAGGCCCCGGGGGTTTATCGGCCTTCAATCCCATCAATTTCCCCAACACCATTTCCCTACTAATACTGATTTCTTTCAGTTCCTCCCTCTCACTAAACCCTGTGTTCCCCAACATTTCTGGTATGTTATTAGTGTCCTTCTTTGTGAAGACAGAACCAAAGTATGTATTTAGTTGGTCAGCCATTTCTTTGCTCCCCATTATAAATTCCCCTGTTTCTGACTGTAAGGGACCTACATTTGTCTTCACCAATCTTCTTCTCTTCACATACCTATAGAAACTTTTACAGTCAGATTTTATGTGCCCTGCAAGCTTACTCTCATACTCCATTTTCCCCTTCTTAATCAATCCCTTGGTCCTGCTTTGCTGAATTCTAAACTGCTCCCAATCCTCAGGTCTGTTGTTTTTTCTGGCCAATTTGTATGCCTCTTCCTTGCATCTAATGCTATCTCTAATTTCCCTTGTAAGCCATGGTTTAGCCACCTTTCCTGTTTTACTTCTGCACCATACAGGAATAAACAATTGTTGCAATTCACCCATGAGCTCAAACAGTGAGATTACCCTTGATGGTAGTGGCAGGCGAGGGACTCAGTCTCCTCATATGAAACTGGCTGAAAGAAATTAAATTGGAACAAAATGAAATCTTCCAACTGAGAACTAATGGACTATTACAGCTACTACAAAAATATGCCTCAGTTTTCAAGGAAGAACTTGGAAACATTGAGGGGCTACAAGCAAAAATTCATGTAGATCCAGAGGCAACACCAAGATTCATGAAGGCAAGACCAGTACCTTATGCAATGCAGGATAAGGTAGATGCCGAACTGGACAGATTAGAAAAGCTGGGAGTGATACAACCAGCGCAGTTTTCAGAGTGGGCAGCTCCAATTGTACCTGTTCTCAAACCTGACCAAAGCATTCGAATATGTGGGGACTATAACAGTTAATAATGTGGCAAAATTGGATAGACACCCCATACCTAAAATTGAAGATCTATACACTAAACTGGCAGGTGGAACAGTCTACACAAAGTTAGATGTGAGTCACGCCGACCGACAATTAGAATTAGAGAAGGCAGCCCGAAAATTTGTCATCATAAATACACAGAAGGGATTGTACCAATACACCCGCTTACCTTTTGGCGTAGCTTCTGCTTGCGCCATATTCCAAAGGACCATGGAAAGCCTACGACAGGGGCTGCCCCATGTTGTTGTTTATTTGGATGACGTTCTTGTGACTGGACTCACTGAAAAGGAACATTTGATGAACTTGGAAAAAGCTCTGAAATGCTTTTTGCAGGTTGGTGTGAGATTGAAAAAGGACAAGTGCACATTCCAGGTGAAAGAGTTAACTTTCCTAGGTCACAAGGTAGATTCACAAGGCTTACATCTATTTGAAGGAAAAGAAGGCCTGGCAATCATTTTTGGTGTTAAGCAGTTGCATCAATATGTACATGATCATCATTTTACTATTATAATGGGCCACAAGCCATTATTAGGACTATTCGGTGAAGACAAGGCTATACTTCCTATTGCCTGGACAAGAGTACAAAGATGGCATTGATCTTGGCAGCGTATGAGGATACTTTCATTCATAGACCCAGAAGTCAAATTGCAAATGCAGATGCACTCAGTCATTTACCCTTGCAAGTAAAAGATGAGGATGAATGTAATTTGGGAATTGATTCAAGTCATAAACAAAGAGATTTGGAGTTATATTTACCACCAATCTTAGAAGATGGCAGGACAAGTTGAGAGGGCTGTTGGAAAAGCAATTTTTGCAATCTTTGGCTTTATTAATAGAGGCATACAAAAACAAATAAGTTATGTTTATAAAACATTGATTAGGCCTCAGCTGGAGTTCAATTCTAGGCAGATTTTAGGAAGAATGTCAATGCATTACAGAGGGTGTAAAAGAGATTTACTAGAACAGTACCAGGGATGAGGGACTTCTGTTATGTGGAGACTGGAGAAGCTGGGGTTATCTCCTTAGAGCAGAAAAGGTGAAGAGGAGATTCAATAGGACTGTTCAAAATCATGAATAGCAGAAGGGTCGATAACCAGAGGGCAACGATTCAAGATGGTTGGCGAAAGAACCGGAGGCAACATGATTTATTATTACGCAGTGAGTTCTTGTGATCTGGATTGCGCTGCCAGAAAGATTCAATAGCAACTTTCAAAGGAGAATTGGGTTAGTTGTCATGAACACTTTAATCACAGAAAATGGTTCATCTTCAAGGACTTAGGACATCCTGGAAGAATTTGTGTTTTAAAAGACATTGTCCCTTAAAGGGTTAATGCAGGACTCTGATTGCTATTCCTAGAAAAAGAATGTTTTATAAGAAAGGGTAATTGAGCAGTTGAAAAAAAATCCGTCAACCTCTTGACCCGGGTGAACTGTGTACAAAGGAGGTCACATGGGTTCTATGGCTCTGAAAAAAAACCATGCCTGGAAGACCTTTTTTTAAAAAGTGGGTTTTGGTTTTGCTTTGAGAAGGGAAGGACCAACTGCTTGAGAAGGAAGATAGCAGCCTTTTTGCAGTCCAGAGCCAGTCCACAGCCGGAATAGAATACTCATAGGTGGCAGATGAGTTTCAATGAGGAGAGGCGTGAGGTGATGCATTTTGGTAGGAAGAACATGGACAGACAATATACAATAAGGGGTGAAATTTTGAAGAGGGTGCAGGAGCAGAAAGACCTGGGTGTATATGTGCATAGATCATTGAAGGTGGCAGAACAGGTGGAGAGAGCAGTTAATAAAGCATATAGTATCCTGGGCTTTATTATTAGGGGCATAGAGTACAAAAACAGGGAGGTTATGTTGAACTTATATAAGACACTCGTTAGACCTCAGCTGGAGTATTGTGTACAGTTCTGGGTGCCACATTATAGGAAGGATGTGAACACATTGGAGAGAGTGCAGAATAGGTTTACAAGAAGGGTTCAAGGGTGAGAAACTTCAGCTATGAGGATAGATTGGAGAGGTTGGGTCTGCTCTCCTTGGAGAGAAGAAGGCTAAAAGGAGATTTGATAGAGATGTTCAAAATCATGAGGGGGCTGGACAGAGTAGATAGGGAGAAGCTGTTCCCACTCGTAAAAGGATCAAGAATGAGGGGGCAAAGGTTTAAAATGACTTGCAAAAGAAGCAAGCGTGACATGAGAAAAAACTTTTTCACATGAGTGGTCAGGTCTGAAATGCACTGCCTGGAAGTGTGGTGGAGGCAGGTTCAATCGAGGCATTCAAAAAGACATTAGATGATTATTTGAATAGAAACAATGTACAAGGGTGCAGGGGAAAGGCAGGGCAATGGCACTAGTTCATAATGCTCATCTGGAGAGCAGGTACAGACATGATGGGCCAAACAGCCTCCTTCTGTGCCATTAAGATTCTGTGATTAGCTGATCCTGAGATACTCTACATGCTGGAATAGAGTACCCTCGAGTATTCCTTGAGTCTGCCTGAAAAGCCGTGCCAGAATTATTGATTGTTTTGCCGATCAATGCTGGAAGACAAGCCGCATAACCCGAATGCCATTTCAAGAACTCTACCATCCATCCTTTGCCAGAATTCCTCCATTTCCATTTTGTGTTTGGGGTGTGCACAAGGGGGTGTGCATGCATGGGGTGGGGTGCGCGAATGGGGGGTGCATCCGCGGGGTGGGGTGTGCGAATGGGGGGTGCGTGAGGGGGGGGTGCATGCACAGGGGGATGCACACAGGACATTCACGCACAGAGGGTGCGCGCGCGGGGTGATGTGTACGCGGGTGCACGGGGTGTGTATGCAGGGTGTATCTCTGAAGAGTAATTAGTATAATTTCATTTTCCATACTGTAGGCTGATAAGCTTTGCCTTTCTATTCAACAAGGCTGGTTTTATAATAAACTAAACAGTTTGTTGTTTATTGAAAGAAGCCTGGAAATCTCTTTTATTCTGGGCAACAGTAGTTAGGGTAAATAATTGGCCATTTTGGTGAGTGAATTGAACATTTAGACTAATATTGCGACCTGTGGAGTAGAGGGGCTAGGTCAACTGCGCATTCCTCCCATCCCAGTCGTAACGTAGCAAGTATTTGAAGAGGGAAAAGGTGCAAGATAATAGGGAAAAGAGAAGCAGAGTGGGATAATTGGATAGTTCTATCAAAGAGCTGACATGCATGATGGGCAGAAAAGCCTTCTTCTGCGCTGTATTGTTCTATGATTCTATGAAAGGCAAATTAATGGACATGGAGTTTCATTTCCTTATCATTAGAAAGGTTTGTTGTGTTGGATTTTAGTGTATGCACTGCACTATCATACCTCACTGGACTCAGGCCTATTTGAGACAAAAACAGAAAATGCTGGAAAAACCCAGCAGGTCTGACAGCATCTGTGGAGAGTTGACGTTTCGAGTCCATATAATTCTTCTTCAGATCTACAGAGAAGTAGAAATGTGATGAAATTTATACTGTTTAAGGGGAGGTGGAGCATGTGAAGCTGGATAGAAGGCCAGCGATAGGTGGGGGCAAAGGAGAGATTGACAAAGATGTCATGAACAAAAGGACCAATGTGGTCCAATGGTACTACCTAATGGTAGTGGTAACAGCTAAAAAAGGTGCTGATAGTGGCATAAAGGTAAGAATGTGATAACAGGACAAGGGTAAGCACTCTGAAAAAAACAGCATGAACAAGCAACGCTTAGCCCTTGTGAGGGTGGGGTGGGGGTGGAAAAAAGGGGATTGAAAATGGGATAAAAAGGGGGGATAAAAAGAGGTGGAATAAAACAATGAATAAATGAATGAAAATAAAAATTAATAAAAATAAGTGGATAAAAAATAAAAATGAATTTTTAAAAAAGGGATAAAAAAGGGGTATAGATAGAGGAGCGAGTTCATGGTCTGACGTTGTTGAACTCAATGTTCAGTCCGGAAGGCTGTAAAGCGCCTAATTGGAAGATGAGGTGCTGTTCCTCCAGTTTGCGTTGAGCTTCACTGGAACATTGCAGCAGGCCAAGGACAGACATGTGGGCAAGAGAGCAGGGTAGAGTGTTGAAATGGCAAGCGACAGGGAGGTCTGGGTCATGCTTGCAGACAGACCGAAGGTGTTCCGCAAAGCGGTCACCCAGTCTGCGTTTGGTCTCCCCAATGTAGAGGAGAACATTTTATGAGATT
This sequence comes from Cetorhinus maximus, assembly GCF_964194155.1. Taxonomy (NCBI): domain Eukaryota; kingdom Metazoa; phylum Chordata; class Chondrichthyes; order Lamniformes; family Cetorhinidae; genus Cetorhinus; species Cetorhinus maximus. Next base: position 13,636,426 of record NC_135884.1, on the reverse strand, counting down.
GTGCATTTTAACCCAGCAATAAAAGTTATCAAGATGATGTTTGGGAACAGAGAGGCTGCTACAGGGCTTCACTATTGAACTGGTTCAAGATTCTGAATACACTGTCACGTTGGGCCAAACACTGAAGCAGCCTTTCATCATCCGAGCAGCAGTAAGTGGATACTCACTGGAGCCTAAACTTAGGTCTGCGCTGTGTAGGAAGCATTCCATTTAGATCTAAATTTGGGTTTGTACTGCTGAAAGGGATAAACAGATGCCTGGGACAGGATACTGTATCCAAACGTACAGCAATTTAATAAGTTCCTGCTTTGAACACCCGAGGCAGACAACATGGAGGCAAGAGACCAATGTTGGAACTGAAATAGCCATAATCTCCAAAATGCTAAACACATAACTGCTGAATTATAAGTCTATCGCCACTGCCTCGTTCAACAATACGTCACACAGGTCACTAATGTTCACTCCATGGATTTATCCTTCTGATTTGGACACATGCAACCCTAGAGTTAGCTCAATCAATCACCTGATTGAGTCAACCAATTGGCCAAAAGAGACAAAGGGCTGAACTTTCAATTTTGGGGGGCAGGAAACAGGGGTCAGGATGGTTTCTAACATGCCCCTGGGGAATAAACAATCATTCATTGGGATTTTAACCAGAGCATCCCATTAATTGGCATGGAGGCAGCTCCCCTGTCCAGTTAAGGACCACAGGCAGGCAGACTGTCAAAACTGGAGGTCCAATCAGAGGCCTTCCAGTTTCAGATGAGCTCCCGGCTGCGATGAATAGTAAGGAGGATCTTCAACATGAAGGTGCCCTCTCAGCCACTTCTTAAAAAAAATTTAAATTAAAAAAAAAGAGAAAGCAGCCACAACACCACATGTGGAAGTCGGGCCCCTATCCTTTGACTGTACCTCCACCCAGGCAGGCAGTGGGTGAGGGCCTGTAGGCCTCCCTGGAATGCTGGTACCCAACCTGGTGCTGGGTGTCTGACTCCACTGAGTCGACCTACCCTGTCCCCCCCATTTTCAATGGGAAACTGGAAGCTGACTAGAAAATCCCTTAACTTACCTTTAACGAGGCTCTTAACTGAGCCTATTTGGCTGCCTGCCTCATGGGTGCAGCCCTGAGCACACCACGTCGGTCTCTGTGGTGCAATTGTTTAACACGTTCGGCTGTTAACCGAAAAGTTGGTGGTTCGAGACCACCCAGGAATAAAACTTCCCACAGACAATTGTTAGTTCCTTTTTAATTCACTAAATTGGCCCTAATTCAACACAAGTTGACCGCTTTACTCAGGGGATCGAATAGTTCAGTTGGGGCGGCGGGGATGTGGGGGGTAGAACTAAATCTCAAAGTTGAGGCAGTGGACCGAGAACCTGAACTCTACCTCACCTCAGAGTAGAGCTCTATTTAATCCAACCAACCCACGTTTCCAATATTTATCACATGTATTTTAGTTTCATTATAGACTGTGTATTAAAAATAACAAAGCATAAGTACATATCATTTTTAATATAACCTTAGAAATTCAAATTTGAAAGCAGACAATATATTAAATATCAAACTTGTAATGGTGACATAGTTAGATCTATTACAAATGGGACTGTAGGCAACTTCCATTATAAATTCAATGTAAACTTGTCACAATAGACTTGTGCCCTCCCATCGGTGCAGGCATTGCAGCACCACCACTGGTTTGGAGGGTGTAATTACAGCAAGCTTGCAAAGGGGGTTACCGTTTTAAACGTGCAGTGGTAGCTGGCAACCTTTATCCATAGTGGATTGAGTCACTTTACTTCTCCACCGATGCTGCCAGACCTGCTGAGTTTTTCCAGGTAATTCTGTTTTTGTTTTGGATTTCCAGCATCCGCAGTAGCTTTTTGTTTGTTTTAATCACAGTTATACCTGCCTAACCAAACCAGCATGTTACCAGGACAACAAACCTTCCAACTCTCTGAACACACACAAAGCATATTTTATTTTCTTGCCCATAGTTATCTTTCATTGTAAGGAAGCTCCATCAAAGAAAGGAGGGGAACCAGTAAACAGGTCGGACAAGGGAAAGCTAATAATCACAAATTGGCAAAGCCAGCCACTTATCTTGAATTCGCTCATTCTCATATAGGCACACTGTAAACATCCAATCCTCCTCAAGATCCAAAAGCCTACCATTCCCAATTTACCACTTTCCCCTGCTCTTGTTTCATTTACTCACCTTAATTCTATGAAAATCACAATGTTACAGCACAGAAAGAGACCACTCTGCCCCCTAAAGTTTTTCTCCACATTGTCTAACCCTTGTGGACTTTGGCTAATTATTTATTTACTTACTCTCCTGATCACTCTCCATATCCTTTGATGTTCCTCTTTGTCAAGCAACTCGCTAGTTTTTCTTTGAAAAGAATTGATGGACTCCACCTCAACAGTTACCACCAGCAAAGAATTCTACATTCCAACCAACCTCTATGTAAGGACTCCCTTTAATTCTACCATTGTTTTTAACTGTGCTCTGTCATTACCATCTCTCTCACCACTCTCTCTCTCTCACTATTTACCTTTAAAATGTCAATCTTTGTCAGTTTATCACTTAGCTCTCTCAGCTCCAGTGAAAAGAAGCTCTAACTGCTCAAGTCTCACTTCACAACAGCAATTCCCGATAATGTCTTCATTTCACCTTCTTCATTGCTTTTCATATCCTATTATGTGCCCAAAGTTAACTGGGGCCTAATTAAGACCTTGCATAAGGTTAACATTATCTTCTTGTATCCTATACTTCTAGATACAAAACTAAAAATGTACCTAAAGAAAAGATTACCTAATTGTTTTTTTTCTCTCTCTACTTTTTCTGATGTCCTTTTTTTACTCAACTCTACCATTTCCCTCCTCCACAGCAATACCTGTTGGGGGAGATGGTGGCATTGTGGTAATGTCATTGGACTAGTAACCCAGAGGCCCAGACTAGATTATGTCACTGGACTGGTAATCCAGAGGCCCAGGCTAATGCTCTGGGACATGGGTACAAATCCCACCATGGCAGCTTGTGGAATTTAAATTTAATTAGTAAAATCCAGAATTTAAAAAGCTGGTTTCAGTAAAAGTGACCATGAGACCGTTGTCAATCGTTGTAAAAACCCATCTGGTTCACTAACGTCCTTTAGGGAAGGAAAATTTGTTGTCCTTACCTGGTCTGGCCTGCATGTGACTCCAGACCCATGACTCTGAAATGGCCTAGTAAGCCATACAGCTCAAGGGCAATTAGGGATGGACAACAAATGCTGGCCTTGCCAGCAACATTCACATCCCATGAATTCTTAAAAAACTCTGGCCTATTGTGCAACCCCCATGAACTGTTGCCCATCATTGGCAGAAACCAATCATGGAAGATTTATGTCAGGGTGTTCATAGAGGATAACCATCTCACAAGCAAACAGAAAAATGACCACAAAACTCCAATGAAAAACAAATATATTGATAAATGACATAAAGCACCACTACACCTACCTCCAGGCAGCATTTCACAGGGTCCAGAGAAAAATTTGAGACAAGTTTACTTAAAATCACTAATAAAAACCAGCTGTCTGCTTAAAGTACAAACTAATTTTTAAAAGTCAATAATAGATTGCAGGCGATAAAGATATCCCCCAAACTATTTAGTTTTCCCAAAGGGTAAATTAAAAAGGTAAAAAATGTGGAAAGGGAAAGAAAGAAAGAAAAACCTGCATTTATGTAGCTCCTTTCATAACCTCAGGGTATTCCAAACACTTAAAAACAAATGGATTTATTTTTCAAGTGTTGCAGTGTAGGATAAAGCTAATTTGTGCATAGCAAGCTCCCACAAGCAGCAATGTGCTAATGCCCAGATAATCCATTTTTTTAGTGGTTTTGGTTGAGGACTGTATATTGGCCAGGGTATTGGAGAGAACTCTTCTTTGAAATAGGGCCATGGGGATCTTTTACATCCAACTGAGAGGGCAGACAGGACCTCAGTTTATTGCCTGATCTGAGAAATAGGCCCTCCAACAGTGCAGCACTCTCTCAGTATTGCATCCTGTGCTGATAATCTAGGTGAACTGTTTAGTGCAGAACCGAGAGGATGCTGCACTATCGGAGATGCCATCTTTTCACTGGGACAACAGAAGCCTATTCTACCCTCATGAAGGGTTTTGATGGAGTAGGTAAGAAGAAACTCTCTTCAGCAGCTGAAGGGTTGGGAATCAGACACACATCTAAGGTAATTGGCCAGAAGAACCAGAGACAAGATGAGGAGAATCTTTTTCATATATGCGGTGAGTTGTCATAATCTGGAAGGCACTGCCTGAAAGGGTGGCACAAGCGGACCCAATAATCAGCAGGGGATTGGATGAGTGCTTTGAGGCGGAACATTTGCAGGGCTAAGAGGAAAGAGCAGAGGAGTGGGACTAATTGGATATCTCTTTCAAGGAGCTGGCACGGGCATGATGGGCAGAATGGCCTCTTCCTGCGCTGTACCATTCCATGATTCTTCAATGATCCTAAGAACAGGGGCGTTCTCCCTGGTGTCCTGTCCAATATTTATTTCTCCATCAACATCACAAAAAACAGGTTATTTGGGTCATCATTACCTGGCTCTTTGCAGGACCTGTGAGTGTGCAAGTAATACCCAGAAATCCCTGAATGAACGATTCCCCTCAATACCCTGTGGGAGATGATAAAAAGACAAACATGTTGCACAATTCAGCACCGTTAGAACGAAGAGGGATTTGGAAAGAGATTTGAGCAACATCTTTTTTATGCTAATCCAGAGAACAGGAAGTGATAAATAAGACAATGTGAATAAGGTTGGCGATCGCACTTGAGCTGTAAGAAGGGTAATCGTTTACTACTATATCCTTGTTAATGATGAGTTCTCCACAAGACAAGGCAAAAAGGCCAAGATTAGACTGTGTTCTCCTTTAATATAACAATCCTCCTAGAGTTTGAAATAAACTGCGTCCTTCAATTCCTGATTGCAAATCCTTTGAAGTTGGCTTGTTTGCCTCCTGCTTTTAAAAATTATATTTTTAACAATTCATGTTGCGCTTTTCGAGGTCAATTGATACGGAAAAGCATTTCTGGCACGTGCAAGGTTGATACAGACCACTTCTACATCAGGAACAGCAGGGGATAGATGCAAAAATAAAACTTTCTCTACACTGCCGCATCAATGGGGGTGGGGTGTGGGGGTTGGTTTTTTCGGGGGGGGGGTGGCGGTGGGCGAGTCTCTCCCCGTGCTATTTGTAGAAAAATCATAACTTGTATGAAGCTGGATAGGATCATAGAACGTTTACGGCACAGAAAGAGGCCACTTGGCCCATCGTGTGTGCACTGGATGAAAAGCCTTATCCCACTTTCCAGCATTTGGTCCATAGCCCTGCAGGTTACAGCACTTGAAATGCACATCTGGACACCTTTTAAATGAGTTGAGGGTTTTTGGCTCCACTATCCTTTCAGGCAGTGAGCTCCAGAATCCCACCCTACCCCTACAACCCTCTGGGTGAAAAACCTTTTCCTCATCTCCCCTCCAATCTTCTTTCTACCAATCATTTGAAATCTATGCCCCCTGGTCACTGACCTCTTTGCTGAAGTAAATAGGCTCTTCCCCATCCGCTCTATCCAGGCCCCTCAGAATTTTGTACATCTCAATCAAATCTCCCCTCAGCCTCCTCTGGCCCAAGGAGAACAACCCCAGTCTATCCCATCTTTCCTCATTGCTGCAATTTTCCAGTCCTGGCACCATCCTCGTAATCTCCTCTGTACTCTCTCTAGTGCCATTACACCTTTCTGTAATGAGTTGACCAGAACTGTACATGGTATTCAAGTTGCGGCTTAACTAATGATTTATATAGTTCCTTGCTCTTATATTCTATGCCTCGGCTAATAAGGAAAGGATTCCATATGCTTTCTTAACCACTTTATCAGCCTGTCCTACTACTTTCAGGTATCTGTGGACATTCACTCCAAGGTCTCTCACTTCCTCTACAGCTCTCAGTATCCTCCCATTTATTGTGTAATCCTTTGCCTTGTTTGACTTCCCCAAATTCATCACCTCACACTTCTCTGGGTTGAATTCCATTTGCCACTTTTCTGCCCACCAGATAGTGATGAATCTCCCCACTTCCACTTCGCACCCCCCCCCCCACCAACCCCTGTGTTGCTTAGCTGCAAACACAGTTAATTTCCTGCTCCATTATTAGGATATTTTAGTTCCTTCCACTCTTGATGCCAGATCTGGCTCGAGGCTGTATTCTATTGCTGGAGTGCAGATACTGGCAGCCATCAGAGTCTCACTCTGTTGGCTGCACTCTAACTGAATCAATGTCTCCATGCTTAGGGAACCATGAAAAGGTAGGTCTATGAATTGTATGGGCTCTATTACAGGAACTGCTTTTATGAAAGTAAACATAGGGAACCTATCCCTTTCTTCTCTCCACAACAACACTCAACACTTGGCCTTCCCTAACTTTTAAAGTTAACTAGTGGAGTGCAATGCACTGGAACAGCAAATGTAGGTAATGAAAGTGCCAATAACTTTAAGCAACCTTTGCACTGGGGATTCATTCGTTACATGCTCAGCGCTATTCACAATTCGACTCACTTCAGCTAACAGAGGTACTTTCATTCCATCTGTCCCCCTTTATTTCATTGATACCAACTTGCCCGTCACTTAAAGGCACACCAGGTAGCTGGTGTGAAAATGGAAACCATACTGAGTGAGCAAGCAGTGGTTTTCTGAGTTAGGGGGTCAGAGTAGTGTGGGGAGCTCTACTCCACAGCTTTGAACTTCCATATATCCATAATCAAAGATTAGGAAATTTAATCTGCTCTGAGTCTCTACTAAGGATATTTTATGTAGACACCTGGTGTGGAAAAGGGCTTCATTCCCTAACCCTTGCACTTCTTACCCTGGGACAACATCATTTTTGTTTGTAAGCAGCTCAATATTGTCTCATTGTTAGCACAGGACTTCAGACACTCCGATATGTTCATACTTTGCTCTCAGTGCCAAAACTCTGCACAATTTGTTAGCACAGTGCTTTATCTCTTCAATCACACGTTTTATCCCCATTCTTCAATCATCAGTACTGAATAATGACAGGATTATTCTAATTATCACTGCTGACTTCCACCCACCAGTAAGTCAGACCCACTTCATGAATACTAATAAAGACCACAGGCAATAATCAAACTTTCACCTATTAGCACTTTGAATCTACATATGGAATCACAAAACAAGCATTCACAATGACACCATTCCTCATTGATACCTAAAGGGATGGATCAATGAATCCATTTTAATTGTAAGTTTGACGGGCTACTGAAATGTATGAACTGTGAGCATTCACAGCAGAGTTTATTACAATATTATTCCACCAAATTGTGAAGAGAAGGAACTTTGTGTTTATTTTTCTTCCTCTTTATTTTCAACTCAAGTTTGTCCTCCAGGGAGGGGTTGGGATGGATGCAGCTGTGTTCTTAAAATGCCCTCCTCTTTATTCCCTTATTCTCCTACAAGCGGTGATTTGTGTTAGAATATTAATTCCCCCAGCATGGCTCACATTTCAGTATCTCGTCCATTCCTCATGAGTAAGTGCATGTGCCGATGGAACATCACAGCTGACTCCAACACCTCCCCACCACCCCCCCCTCACCCCCACCACCCAATCCACGCAATCCCATTTTCACCCAATGTTCATCAAGTGCACTTTGACATTGAGGGGGGGTGGTCACGAGATAATGATCAGGAGCATGAAGCTGGTTTATTTTCCTCTTACTTCCCACAGGCCTTGAATGCTCCGGTAGTTACCTGGGCTCAGAGTAGCTAAAACAGCATAGGGCAAAAACTAAACCTGGAAGGTATCCTGATTTCTGTAACTTAGTAACACAACAGATAATGTATTTTAAGCCATCAGAGACCCATGAAAGATACCTTTTATTGTTAGGAGAGATTTCATGACTGATTTTTATCCATAGCCATTTCTCTTTATGTGGGCATCACTGGCAAGGGCAACACATGCCCCCCCACCCCTAATTGCCCTTGAACTGAATGGCTTAGACCATTTCAGAGGGCAGTTAAGAGTCACCCATGTTGCTCTGGGGGGTCTGGAATCAGGTGTAGTCAGACTGGGTAAGGATGGCAGATTTCCATCCCCTAAGGAACACTAGTGAACCAGATGGGTTTTTACAACAATCAATGATAATTTCATGGCCATCATTACTGAGACTAGCTTTCAATTCCAGATTTATTAATTAAATTTTAAATCCACTAGTTGCTGTGGTAGGATTTGAACCCATCCCCCAGAGTATTAGCCTGAGCCTCTGGATTACTACTCTAGTGACAATAGCACTTCACCACTGTTTTCCCCAATAGCCTGGCTAATATACATTACTCAACCAGCACAGTTAAGTGAGGTCAAAGTTCATGATTAGAGAGTTAGCATGTTTGACTATCAATCTTAGTGCCATATTGTGTCCTTCCCTTAACTGTCTTCAAGACAATTAGAAGGTCAGTTAGAGGTGCTCAAAACTATGAGGAGGTTTGCTAAGTTATATCAGAAAAAAACTATTTCCACCAGTGTGTGGATCAGGGACCAGCAGGTGACATCAAAAGAATGGTGAGAGAGGGTAGGCACATTCTCATATAGAAGAAAGTTATATGCAAATTATTGATGCTTCCGATTGGAATTTTTGCTGCAATGTTTTCAGATACCAAGTGCTGGTAACAGTTGTGCTGTTGCCATTGTCACCGCCTCTGAACCCATCTTTTGTTTCTTTCCTTAATTAGCATCACTTTTCACTTTCCTTCACCATGCCTTTCTCATTTAATCACTCCTGACTTCCACCCTAACACAGTCTGACCATTTTGTTCTTTCCCCCCCTCCTCCCTACTTTCCCTCTCTCTTCAATTGCTTAAAAACCATTACACTCATAACTTCTTCCAGTTCTGATGAAAAGTCACTGACCTGCAACAGTAACTCTGTTTCTCCCTCCACAGATGCTGCCTGGCCTGCTGAGTGTTTCTAAAATTTTTATTTCAGATTTTCCAGCCTCCATGTTATTCTTCTTTTGTGTTCGGACTTGGAATACGCCTCCAGCAACAGTTGAGCACATTTAAAGCTTTTAAATAGCTGAATACCTTTTAAACTGATGTGGACAAACGTCTGAAAAATATTTTGTTTAAAGAATATAGGGGAAAGCGCATGGGAATGGAGCTAAGTAGAGAGCTCTTTCAGGGAGTTGGCAAGCACGATGGGCTGAATGGCCTCCATCTGTTATAAAATTCTGTCATTCAATGGCGTCTTGGATAGTATTTACTAAACTTGTTAATGATGCCAATACTGCTGTAGAACCTCATTTTTAAACACACTACCCGTACAATGCTGTTATGTTGCATCTTCACTGCACTAAAATGAAGACTTATGTACTGCCCCTAATCTAACTCGTTCTTTCAGTATTTCAAAGTATTTGGAACTCATCACCTTCCTCAAAAATTAAATTTGCGTTGATACAGAACCTTTCACAATCTCAGGGCTTCCCAAAGCACTTGGGACAAGATAGATGTCATAAAGGAAAAATGCATGAATGGATAAAAGAGACTCTGGCAGTGTGCTGAGAGGAAGGCCTGTTTGCATAGCTTTTGCCAGTTCTTAGCAGCTCACAATGCCATTTTCCTCTGCTCTATCGTTCAATACTGGTATACACGCATTGTTCTTGTCTGTCACAGGCAGGTTGGGAAGAGGAGGAGAGTACTGTAACTATGGTTTCCTTTAATAGCAGATGGCAATGCAGCTGCAGTCAGATCGTTGTGAAAAAGACTGGAAGCTCTTACCAAACTGAAGCCCTCAAACCCTTGAAATCAGCCCAACACTGAATTTAAATTTAATACTTAACTGTGCAGAGGATAGTTTCTTGTGAAGGCTGCAGCTGACATCTATCGACATGCCGAGTGGAGTTACAATCTGTTGCCACGGAGTGCCATGACCCTTCTGACTTCCTATTGTAGCTACAATATTTACGCTGCTGGTCCAGTTAAGTTTCTGGTTACTGGTAACCCCCAGTATGTTGATGGTGGGGGAATCAGCAATGGTAATGCCTTTTAATGTTAAGGGGAGGTGTTTAGACTCTTGTTTTTTTGTAGACGGTCATTCTCTGGCACTTGTGTGACACGAATGCTCACCTGTAGTTACTTAGCATGAAGCCACTCCCACCTTTAAAATGAGCAGGATTTGTTAAGGTGAACTTGCCATGTTGTTGACACAGCCAGCTGTCTTCCAGAAGGCTTTTTGGTCTTTATAGTTATTATCAGAACTTCCATTAGGAAGCATTGCAATGTGAGCTAAAAAGCCAAAGTCTTTGTCATTGTTGCATTAGGGGGTGAGTACAAGAAATGAGCACTTAACATTTTTTTCATTCGATCACAGGATGTGGGCGTCACTGGCAAGGCCAAGATTTATTGCCCATCCCTAATTACCCTTGAGAAGGTGATGGTGATTCACCTTCTTGGACCACTTTGTGGGCACAGCCATAGTGCTGTTGGAGGGAGTTCCACGATTTTGATCCAACGATAGTGAAGGAATGGTGATATAGTTCCAAGTCAGGATGGTGTGTGGCTTGAAGGGGAACTTGCAGGTGGTGGTGTTCCCATCTATCTGCTGCCCTTGTTCACCTAGGTGGTAAAGGTCATGGGTTTGGAACTCACTGTCGATGGGAGATTTGGTGAGTTGCTGTAGTACATCTTGTAGATGGTACACACTGCTGCCACTGTGTGTTGATGGCAGAGGGGGTGGATGTTTAAGGTGGTGGATAGAGTGCCAATCAAGAGAGCTGCTTTTTCCTAGATGATGTTGAGCTTCTTGAGCTGCATTCATTCAGGCAAGCATGAGAGTATTTAATCAAACTCCTGACTTCTGCCTTATGGATGGTGCACAGGTTTTGGGGATTCAGGAGGCGACTTTCTCACTGCAGAATTCCCAGCCTCCAATCTGTTCTTGCAGCCACAATATTTACATGACTGGTCCAGGTAAGTTCCTGATCACTGGTAATCCCCAGGCCAGGGGAATTCAGCAATGTCAATGCTGTTAAATGGGGACTCCCTTGTTGGGAGGTGGTCTTTGTCTGGTATTCATGTGGCATGAATGTTACTTGCTACTTATCACCCCAAGCCAGAATGTTGTCCAGGTCTTGCTGCATGCAGGCAGACTGCTTCATTATGTGAGGTGTTATGAATAGAACTGATTGTGCACTCATCAGCAAATATACTCTCTTCCGACCTTATGATGGAGAGATCATCACTGATGAAGCAGCTGAAAAATAGTTGAGCCTAGAACACCACCCTGGGGAACCTCTGGAGTGACATCCTGAGGCTAAGTTGATTGAAATTCCATAACCACAAACATCTTTGTGCAAAGTTTGACTCCAGCCAATGGAATGTCCTCCCACACCACACCCCCCAACCCTCTCAATTCCCATTGACTTCAACTTTACTAGGGCTCCTTGATGTCACACTGGATGAAATGCTGTTTTGATGTTAGGTCAGTCACTCTCATCTTACCTCTGGAATTCAGCTCCTTTGTCCATATTTGACCAAGGCCAGAATGAGTTCTGGAGCCAAGTGGTCCTGGGGGAACTTATAGCAGAAGTATTACGCTTGCTGATTCCAGGATCCCATCCCATGAGTCTGACTGAATTAGTTTTTGGAGGAGGACACTAATAATGTAGATAAGGGAGTTTCTATGAATGTTATCTACACATACTTCCACAAGGTAGTTGATAAGATTCCACACATTATTAGCAAAAATGGTAAGGTATGGAATTGGAACTGGCTTTTTAACTTGAGCTGTAAATTGGTTGGGAGGTAGGAGAGAACAGAGATAAAGGGTACATTGATGGAATGTGACAAGCGGTGTTCACCAAGGATCTGTTTTAGGGCCTCATCTTTTCAATCATATTTATTAATTAATTAAATGAAGGAGTAGAGAGCTATATATCTAAGTTTGCAGATGACACTGTTTGGAGGGATAGTAAATAATGATGATGGGGGCAGAAAGTTGCAAAGAGAATAGGCAGATAAAGTTCAATGTGGACAAGTATGAGATCATTCGCTTTGGGCCCAGAAAGGTATAGCAAGAAGGCAGACAGGGAAGGTCAGCCTGTAAAGAGAGAGGTGCTAGTTAGAGCAAATTGACTATTCTAGTTCCTAAATATTCTTAAGGTCATGTTCTCAGTTCTGTATTCAGGCCCACACTGTGTCAACGAATGTACAATTACAGTCGGAAACGTAAGAATTGAGAAAAAGAACATCTATATTATTTTGTCAAAATATTTAGAGTCTAGAGGGCCAAATTATGCTAATCAAGGAGCAAGGAACAAATTGAGACAATTGCATCCTCCAAAATGCAACAGTGCATTTCCTAACGCAATGGTGTTGTTATACAATTTTTGGGTCAAAGGTCTGAAAGTCTTACCAGCTGTTCTTTTTGTTCCAAGTAACCCCGCTATGCTATAAGCTAGATTGCAACTGAGAACAAGTGTCATCCACTGCCATTCTATAACTGGAAACTTTGGAATAGCTCAGAGTGTCTCATTTTCTAATTTCATTTCCTGATATGTAGTACCGGTTTCTTCTCAGCACATGGCACAGCTGAGATCAAGATAGTGGCATCAACTCAGAACTGCAAAAATTCCTTATGATACAAATTTAAAGCATTAATGGGTAACTTGAATACAAATTGATTCAGTGACTTTTCAAAGGCTTTTAATGCACTCTACAGATGTTATTTCAGCATTGATTTTTTTTCAATCCAATTGCTTTTCCCCATTACACATTTTGCACTCTAACCCAATTGCTCTCTCAGATCACTAGGATCCATTACATAAAGTTGTTCGTTTTGATCAATAAAGGGATTTTTTCCCCTTAAAGTTATTGCTATTTTATAGTCCCCATCATGCATTTTCCTGGCCAGAGGGCAGTCAGATAATCTGTCATTCTCTAAACTACCACTGACAGGTGCACAAGCCTAGTCCAGAGACCATTTATCTTTAAATGCAGTAAAAATAAGTTGCATTTATATAGCATCTTTCATGACCTCAGGATCTCCCACAGCACTTTACAGCCAGTGGTTACTGTTAATGTAGGAAATCTAGTGCCAATCTGCACACAAGCTCCCATAAACAGCAATGACTAGCTGATCCGCTAGCCTACTGTTGTTGCTGGAAATCTGAAATAACAAAAAACGCTGAATCAAATATCAGAAACTTTAAACATTAACCTTGTTTCTCTCTCTCCAGAGATGCTACCAGGTCCGCTTTGAGATGTTGTGGAGACTTAACTATTGGCCAGGACACCAAATACAATGTCACTGTTCCTCTTCAAATAGTGCCATGAGATCTTTCACACATCTGAACAGAATGAACATTTCATGAACAGCTAATGTGGTTCTGCTATTTAAGAAGGGTTGTAGAGATAAGCCAGGGAACTACAGGCCAGTGAGTCTCACGTCAGTGGTAGGGAAACTATTGGAGAAATTTCTGAAGGAGAGAATCTATCTCCACTTGGACAGGCAAGGTTTGATCAGGAATAGTCAGCATGGCTTTGACAGAGGGAGGTCATGCCTAACAAATTTGATTGAATTTCTTGAGGAGGTGACCAGGTGTGTAGATGAGGGTAGTGCAGTTGATGTAGGTTATATGGATTTCAGCAAAGCCTTTGACAAGGTCCCACATAGGAGACTTATAAAGGCGGCAAATGCACAAGGGATACATGGGAATTTGATAAGGTGGATTCAAAATTGGCTTAGTTGTAGGAGACAGAGGATGATGACAGAAGGATGCTTTAGTGACTGGAAGCCAGTGTCCAGTGGCATACCACAGGGATCTGTGCTCGGTCCCCTATTATTTGTCATTTATATAAACGACATAGATGACTTTGTGGGGGGTAGGATTAGTAAGTTTGCGGATGACACAACGATTGGCTGGGTGGTTAACAGTGAAGTTGAGTGTCTTGGGCTACAGGAAGTTATAGATGGGATGGTCAAATGGGCAGATAAGTGGCAGATGGAATTTAACCCTGAAAAGTGAGGTGATACACTTTGGAAGCGGTAATTTGACAAAGAAGTATTCAATGAACGGCATGGCACTAGGAAGTTCTGAGGAAGAAAGGGACCTTGGCGTGTGTGTCCATAGATCTCTGAAGGCGGAGGGGCATGTTAGTGGGGTGGTGAGAAAGGCATATGGGACACTTGCCTTTATCAATCAAGGCATAGATTACAAAAGGGTCAGTTGAAGGGTCAGTCACAAAGGGGCATAAGTTCAAGGCAAGGGGCAGGAGGTTTAAGGGGGATGGGAGGAAAATCTTTTTTACCCAGAGAGTGGTGATGGTCTTGAATGTGCTGCCTGGGAGGGTGGTGGAGGTGGGTTGCCTCACATCCTTTAAAAAGTACCTGGATAAGCACTTGGCACGTCATAACATTCAAGGCCATGGGCCAAGTGCTGGTGAATGGGATTAGGTAAGTCAGGTGTTTCTCAGGTGTCGGTGCAGACTCGATGGGCCAAATGGCCTCTTCTGCACTGTGATTTGAAAGACAATATGTTAGAGGGAATCCTAATGAAGGCAGATAAGAAAAAGGCACTTTTTAAAAAATGTTAACTGATCCACACAAAAGGTAAAGTTTCCCTCGTTACAGCGTCCCATTGCTTATTCTTCAGATTTTGCTTCCATATCATCCATAAATCCACTCATTTCTGGAGTCCATCATTTTGAAACTTCAAACTATCACCTGTACCCTTACCCAAATCAGATTATTTTGAAGTTATTTTCCAGATCTAACTTTTTGATGCTGTTTACTACCTTTTATCCCTCCACAAGATCAGCTTGCTTTGAAGATTACTCCATTCTTGTGCCCTTGCTCAATCTTCATTCGAACAATTGCATGCTTCTTTTCTGAACTGGTTCCAGGGCTTGAACATTTCCCATGTGTCTCAGTAACCAAACAGTAAAATATTCTGATGGGAACATTATAGTTCGAATTATGACTTTGTCTGAACCCATTGCCTGTTTTAACTATGCCATCTTCCACACCTGTGCTTCCAGTATCTTTTAATATTGTCTACAACAGAGTATTGTGATTGAGAGTATTCAACTGTGTCCATTCCATTTCCCACCCTTCAGCCCTTAACTTTTCGTCTCCCTCCCACAACCCAGATAAAGTCTCCCTTGTCATCACTTTCCACATTCAACAGATCATCCTCTGGTATTTTCAGGATGATGCCCCAAACACAACTTCCCCATCCCTCTCAGTATTCAGAAAGGACCGTTCTCTCCTCAACACCGTGGTCCACTCTATCACCTAGTACACTTCCCATTCAAGTCCAATTAGAGCCAGTCACCCCCTACCTTTTCACCTTCCTTCCCACTGTCCAGCAACCTAAATACTTAAAACAGTGATTTACTTATAGTTCTTTCAACTTAGTACTGTACCTGCTTCACCTCTGGGGAGACTAAATGCTGAATGAGTTATCATTTTGAACAGCTTTGTTTAGTCTGCAAGCATAACCGTGAAACCTGGATGCTTACCATTTTAATTCTCACCCCGCTCCATCACTCACCGTTTTCCACTCTAATCGAGATCTTCCCACCTTTTGCTCTTTCCTCCACCAACCACCCCCCAACCTCTTATTTCATCCTGCCTCTGTATTTGCTTATAAACAGTCAATTCTCTAACTTCATCCAGCTCTGAAGGCTGACTGGATAAATTGCTTCTTACTCTACACATGCTGCCTGCCTGTTGAGTGTTTGCAACATTGGTTTAATTTATAATTTCCAGCATTTTGCTTTTGTCCCTCTGAATTCCATTCTACTATTTAAACTATATAAACCAGCTTTCCATTAGCTTTGTCAGTTTACAGCAACTGGATTCATTCAAAGCCAAGTCTGCCAAGATTCCTACATTTGCAGCTTCCATTCTTTGCTCCAATGTATAGAACACTTGCATCACCCGTTTTTAAAAAAATAAACATGCTGCACTTCACACTTAAACTAAATTTCATCTGCCACTGTTTCATGTACAAAAGGTTTTCTCTAGTATATTCCAGTTCCTGGGTTGCCTTCGCAGAATCAGCAGCCACTGCTGCCGGTTTAGTAGCATCTAGAAACTTCACCGATTTGGATCATGTTTCCAAATTCAAGTTGATGTAAATTGGAAACACATTTTTGAAAATGGGAACAGGTCAGCTTGGTACCAAATCAGTGACCTCCCTCAATCTTCAATTCCCTCATTCTCTTGTCTCATATCTCAGGGCTTTGGGAAATCATACTACTGTACATATGGTGGCTTGTTTTGAACCCCTTTAGCTTATGACTTCCATCTTCTTCATAGAAATTACAGATTTTACTTGGATTTTTTTTTTTTTAAGGTTGCTTATGTCTTCCTGATACTTGGGAGAAAGTAATCATATTATCTTGTGCTCATCTTCAGTTTGAACCCAGCTCACCACTTTCAGTGTTCAATTGTCCTCTGATTGTATTTTGCTAGTGTAGAAAAATTTTACATTTCAGGTCTGTGACTACTTTTCTAGGTCTCTTCTTACTCCTTTGACCATACATTCAGCAGGTTACTTAAGTGAACTAAATGACATTTGAACCAAGAAATCAATTTCCTTGTGATTTTCTACTGCTCTCATGTCCATACTTTAAAATAATCTACATTTATTAGCACCGAGAAGTTTGTTTATTTAGGGAAGAGAGAAAAGAACAATGGTTCAAAATAATCTGGTTTGCAATTCCTACCCCAGAGTCTGTACAAAGGGTGGCGACTATAATACAGAATGTACATGTTGTTGGCTTTGTAGCAAAATCCACACACAAATCTTTTGCTTGTATCACATGCCCACCATAACCTCCAGTTTTACAAGGTCATAATTTAAAAGACTAAAATGTAGTTATTGTTAAACTTACAAATTTAACCAAAGCAGGAAAAGTGAAAAAAGGTGACGCACATTCTTTCTTGGCACAACAAAACAATCATGGTAACATTATTTACAATATTTACAACAGAAGAAATATTATTCCATTTCTGAG
This sequence comes from Cetorhinus maximus, assembly GCF_964194155.1. NCBI lineage: Eukaryota > Metazoa > Chordata > Chondrichthyes > Lamniformes > Cetorhinidae > Cetorhinus > Cetorhinus maximus. The sequence goes on along the minus strand of NC_135884.1, from coordinate 13,619,336 downwards.
AATCTGGCGAACATAGCTTTTCGGACAGCATCTTTATAGGTATCTGCAGTGTTGACACCATAGGAGCTTCCACGTGTTCCAAGTCCAGCTCCTTTCATTCTCAACTGTGCCTGTGGAAAAAGGATCAAAATCACTCTTTTAGTACTGAGTAGCTCAAGATGAATGCAAGTTTATATTCTCTGCCGATACCTGAAAGAATGCAAGAATTTCTTGTATTAAGTACAGAATAGCTACATTTTTAACATTTTAATTATGCTCATGTTACTTAGGTGCTTTCCCAGCAATCAACCAGCCCCCAATGGAAAAGCAGCTGATGTACAGATCTTTGTCTGTACAGCAAGCCAACTAGAATGCACAGCAGAACAGCTGCAGACAAGTGGTGAGAAATGGCCTTGCAAAATATGACTGGCTCACATGCCTTCGCTGTTTTCTCCTCCAATCACATTCAAGATTGGCAGCTAGTCATGTGAAGAATATCCACAAACCTTCATCCTACCAGTTCCCCAACGCTTTCACCTCTGAATCCAAGAAGCTGTAAGACCTCAAGGGTCACTTTGAATGATTGGGATTCTACAACTATGAACTCCCCTCCCACCCTAGAGTGTTTTTTACAAAATTATTTGTGACAAATAAATACCCAGGACTCAAGTGGCTCCTGTGTCCTAGTAGTACATTCTGTTGAAGTTCAAATCCCCACTGGGGAGTATCCAGTAACAGCTGACTGACATACCTCAATTGGAGCAGTAATGCCTTGTTGGTTTCGACCGAGTCCTGAACCTTCTTTCCAACCCATGGCTTGTAACATTCGGCTTCCAATATTATCACTACCAATGCCATCTTTAGTCGGCTGCTCAAAATCACTGCAAAAAGATGGAGACGCTTGTAGGGGAAGAGAACTTCATTCATCTGTTAATACTGCTACTTATTTTGAGAAAGCTATTAAAGTGTCAATAGTCAAGTATCAATGGTCAACTCCTGCTCCTATGTTAATACTGCCTTTTTGAATTTGGCATGAGGGCAGCTCAGGAATCAACTAGTCAACTGTGGGAAGCAGAGCTGATTCCCCACAATCAAGGAAGAATAAAAATACAGAAAAAGGCAGCAGTACAGTTGTGCAGCATGTTAGTGTACCAACACTAAGTGCCACAGCAATTATGATGCAGGTTTGATTCCCATGGCATCACATTCCCCATCCATGATGGAACAGTGGGAACCTCAAAAGTGCAACTGAGATGATCTACAGGGAGGTGGTGCCATATTGTCGCTGAACTAGTAATCCAGAAACCCAGGTTAATGCTCTGGGGACCAGGGTTCGAGTCCTGCCACGGTAATAAAAATCTGGAATTAGAAATCTAATGATGACCATGAAACCATTGTAAAAACCCATCTGGTTCATTAATGCTATCCTCACCTGGTCTGGCCTACATGTGACTCCAGACCAAAACAGCATGTGGGTGACTCTTAACTGCATAAATAATAGAAGTGAGGAGATGGCGGGGTGGGAGAACTGCGTTTCATAACCCCTCAAGATTGAAGGCTGGGAGTGGTATCTCCTGAAATACATGGAGATTTTTTTTGGTCTGGGGACCATAAGATGGGGAGTGGTGGTGGGTTGGGGAAGTCAATTAAAGCCTCTAGAAGTTATCCTCTTCGTCCAGCGGTTTGTAGAAAAGAAGTATTTTGGCCAAATACTAAACCAAGTCACCACCATGTCACTCTGGAATTGATATATTTAACACAGGTGACCTGGAAAGGAAACAATATGACATAATATATAAAGGGAAAAAAACATTTCTTACACAACTTGAGGTGCGAAGAACTTCTTCCTCTTGGGTTCTGGTGGCTCTGGGATTCCATACTTCTCTCTCCTTTCTGCTGCCCTATCTCTGTACTTCATCTATGGAAAAAGTTAAGATTCAGCGACATTAAATTACTTACAAGAGAATACTATAAACTGTGCTTTTCAAGACTGTGACAACAGGTGATCATACCTCTCGTTCAGTCTTCTCTAAAGCTTCAAGTTCTGTATCTGTCATTTTTGCCCTTCTGTGAATCTCCAGATTTTGCTTTTTTTGGTAGGAAGGAAAAAAGAAAACATAAGCAATAATTCGAGCTGATACTTTTGAAATATCTAACACACGCACTCAATTTTTCTTTGAAAGAGCTATTATACCTTGTGCAGTTCAGAGAGTTGCTGATGTCTGATGAGTGTCTCTTTACTGGGAAACTGTCTCCTACACAAAAGGCAGGCCATTTTCTTCCAATCTGTCAGTTTCTCCTCTCCATCCTCAGTCTTTTCCTGTTCTTCTTCAGTATCACTTTCTCCACTGTAAGCTGCCACAAGACCTTGCTGTGGGCTTGCTTTCCTCTGAATTAAACCAGAAGCAAAAAGTTTGTTGATGCACCAAATACAAGAGAGGAAAGTACTGCACAAGATCCTTGTAAATGTAGTTCACAGGCAAAAGTGCTCAAATAATTTACTGCAGTTTAACATCTTCTGTTGTTATTTTATAGTACATAGATATGTTGTAATAAATCAACATTCAATTATCATTCAAATCACTTGCAATTTTATCAGAACGGATTATCACCAATAACCTGCGATGGTTAGTGTCTGACATACCAATCGCCATAACGTGCAAAAAAACCCTCCAATTAATTCAGTGTACATGAAAGGAATCAAGACAATTTGCTTCTCGAAATAGCCCTATTCTGAACCACTCAAGACTGTAATTCAGTCCTAGGCACATCTGATTCCATTTTAAAAACCCTGGCTTCCACTATTGTGATGGCATCCAATCACAAGAGGCTAACTTCAACTGCCCTACTTTAAGATCATGTGCACTTGAATGCATAATGCTTTGCCAGTTAAAAAAACGCATTTGGCTTAATAGAGGTTTCAGAATTAGTGTACTCTAATGAAATTTCTACCCCCTCAGAAAAAAAACCTTAAAATAATCAGCACTGCTACACTTTGATACTGAATACCGGTACTGTTGCCCTACTGGAACAGATATTTTCTTCCATATCCTCACAATGATCAGATTCAACTAATTTCCAATACAGACTACATCTGAAGTTTCACATGAAAACAAAATGTTCACTAAAAACAGATGCTGCAAAAGCTAGGAGCCAATTGCAGCTTTTGGAGCTCAATCCCAACGCTACAAGAAGTCTACATAGTCTAACCTTCAGCATATAGTCCTCATCATCAGCAGACGACCTCCTCAGGACTTCGACTGTTGTTGGTGATCTGTCTGCCAAAGTACCCTGCTGTATATAGGACAACGGAACATTTGTTATAGCAAGTGACATATACTTCTGTTCAAGTTCTACAGAACATTAAGTACACACTTCAAAAGTCAAATAAAGTTCACACCTTTTTCTCAAACAACGCAAAGCCAGCATCTGCCGCTGCAGACTCTTTCCGCTCATCCTCTCTAAGCCCTCCAATGGGCTGGAAGCTGGTTTTGAAATTTTCTTTCTGTTTGTTTAAACTCTTAGCCCACCGTTCCATGTCTTTGGCAATCTGAAAAGGCATTATTAAATTAGCATCTCTCTTCAGCAGCAACACAACAAAAAGCAGCATATTGAACTGAAACATGCATAAAACGGGACAGCAATAGGCAAAAGAATTAGCACGTGAACTCAGCGTGCACTGAACTGACCCATTAAGAGTGCTGGGCAATAGGCTCATATGGCTTCAATTTACTTTTGTTCTCGCACTTCCTCTATCCAACAGAAACTCTCAGTTTCAGCAAAAAGCAATGGGGCAGTGAAAGAAAAATATTGAAGTGCCTGTCAATTTGGTGAATGCATCTGCACCACAAAGTGGATGTGATGTGGACTAATTCTTGTCAATTTTAGGGAAAAGAGATCCAAAGCTGGAGTTCGTCACAATCGGAGATCACTGGCTAATTCAACATTTCATTTTAGGGTGCATGTTCCTGATATGTTCAGGAACTTTATGAGTTAATTCATAAAGATTTAGCCTCCCTTGGATGTTTTTAAACAAGGAAATGCTGAAGCTGCTAAGGCAAAGAGGAAACTGGGATGCTAATGAGCTAGTCATTGGAACAGTTCTCTAGAACAACATGGGACAAGTAAGTCTGTTATCTCATTTCAGATTCAGAAACTCAAGCTCCCGCCACCCCACTTGCTTTAGACACTGAACAAAAGGACCAAGATACACAAGATTGGAGAAAGTTGGTTAAGTCTACTGAGAGAGGAGCAAATCAAGCCCAAGGCAGTTTATCGTTAAAAAAAGAGCAGGCCAAGTCTAAGTCTGATCTGATACCAAAAGCAAATATATTTATCTAGCTCACCAAGACAGGATGACATGGTTCATTTTATTTACTTTTTATTTAAAAGACAGTGGTGGTGATGAGGGCGGGGGGGGGGGGCTAAATTAAAATGCAATTGCCGGAACTGCACTCTCTTGGTCCTAAAATAAATTAGCACATCTAAGTGTTCTTCAGTTTCTATTTCTGAAGATTAGAGATTTGCACGATCACAGCACCCTACCCATGTCACAAGGGGTCCCAATATTACCGACTGCAGATTTAGATACTGGATCTGAAAAGAAAACTTGCTATTGAGAGTAACATGGAATCACCAGTAACATAATTCAGAATATATCCAATGGTAGATTTGAAAAGTTTTAAATATTGTTTTGCACATTAGGGATATCTGCAACTTTTTTTTATACCTGTTGCGCAGTTTTGCTCTTTGGTTTCTCTTTCTTCTCTTTACCATCTTTATTAGCTGCACTAGCAGCAGCATTCTGCTGTGCAGTATATTCCGACGCAGGTAGGTACTTCTGCTTTGCTCCATCCCAGTATAAATATTGTTGAGTTTGTGTATTGTAGTAGTACTGAAACAAGGCAAGAAAAAGTTAGTGCAACTCCAAAATCTATCAGCATCTGGTGCTGCTCTCAAGCACCTTCCAGTGATTGCTTTTGAAACAATAATAGGAGAAATCTGTCATCTAGGACCAGAGAGTGTGAAGCAAGTTAGGGAAGGAGTGATTTTTTTCTGAGAGAAATAATCAAGAAACGACACTGTAGAAAGGTTGAAAGAGATTATATTGTGCTCTATACAGTTTTCTGTTCCTGGGTGTTCCAGCGTAGGTGACATCCAATAAATCACTGATCACAGGCCTTTTATATGCTTTCTTCCCCATTACAGAAGTATTCATAACAAGTAAGGTATTGAAAAGGTAACAGTGCATCACCATTAGACTGAGGGAAGATTATTTTAACCACACTGTCACAAAACATTTTGTATATGATATTTTGAAAGGTCAACCACGGCTCAAGCCCCACTCCAAAGACTTGAGTACATACTCTAGGGTGCACTTTAACAGAGTACTGAAGAAGTGCTGTATTATTGGAGATGTCATTTGGATGAAATGTTTAACTAGGTGGACATAAATCTTAATTATTCCTCTTTGCAGATTGTCTTAAGTTCTCTCAGTATCCTGGAAAACGAGCTATTTCTCAATCAACACCACTAAAGCAGATTATTTGGTTACTTATCTCTGATATTTCTAGGGCCTGTGTGAAAATTGGCTGCTGCATTTGCTTCAAATTACTGCAATGACCACACTGTGAAAGTAGCTGTGTGAAATGCTTTGGGACAACCTGTTTATTCGAAAAGCACTGTTTAAATGAAAATCCTTCCTTTCTTTCGTATGATACAAACATATTAACATTTAACAGTTTCAATGAAGAGAGCTTTTACCTGAGAGTTGGGATCATAGTAAAGTCCACTCTGTTGATCATAGTAAAAGCCAGATGAATCATCGTACTGGTAACTGGAAACGTCAGGTGCCGCTGTAGAACAGGCATAAATACATTTAGGGATGGGATCCATGACACTTCTCAAAAAGTTGTGTAAAAGGGCCTCGACTTACTGGACTTCAGAGTGTCAACTAATTGACAATATCCAAAAGCACATCCAGAATTGCGGAGTTGCGTATGGGCATTGTTATTTAAAAATAAAATACTTTTAATTGTTTACTTACAGAGTTTGGTCTCTGAAGCAGCAGCAACTGGATCTGTAGCCTGTTGACTGGCAGGTGTCGATGGTTGTCCAGCATCTGCCTGCTGAGTACAAAATAAATCTGTAACTTTAGTAAACTTCACATTTCAAGCATTCCTTTAATAGGCACCCAGTTCAAAATATTATTTACAAAACATGTTAACAGATCAAAATGCAACAGGATATTTCAGGGCATTAGGGATCGGGGAATATGGTGAGGCACCTGGGTCCATTTCCAATCCACTCCTTCAGCCCTATATATGACCGTACAAGGGGAAAGGTGATAAAAAATCATTTTCACAAACAATGAGTGAAGAATAAAAATGCTGATAGTCTCAGTGCAGAGATCCAAGAAAGGGACAGAGAATCACTGATTCAAGAACATTTAAGCAATGCACAGAATAGAAAAAGAAACTGGAGATTATGTTAAAGAAAAAGTCTTCCACTCCAACAATCTTTATTTTCTGGAAGGGGATGTAGGAAAAAGAAACAACAACATTTCAAGAAATGTTTACATAAAATGCTTGTTCAGTGTGGGTCATGGGAGAGCAATGTTCTGTACACTGCTCCCTAAAGCTAATTTCTATGTGTTAACAGCAGAACCACTGACCCAAATGCCTGAAGTATTGCAATCAGGATAAGAGGTAAGACAGTTGCAAACACTAGGAGCAATGCATACATATGGCTTTCCCATTACCCAAGCTGGAGAAACATCAGATGTCTTTGATGTCAGAGCCTTTGAAAGGTCCTTTCAAGTTCTTAACATAATGCTAAAGTCTATTTTTACCATGAAGGTGGAACAGCAGAGGCAGGGACAAAGCAAGTTTTTGAAGAAAAACTTCATTTCCCAGCTAAAATGATCTTACCTGAGTACTTTGCTGGTAGCTTTGTGCACCTCTTGAATATACCTGAACCTGTGACACAGGTGTGTTTGTAGAAGTACTAACAGCAGGACCTGCACAAAAAACAAGGTTTTTTCTTAACTTCAAGCTAACATATTACATTGTGTAATGCAGATTAAAACAGATGAAAACATCAGCGTGACATAAAATACTTGAGCTTGTTGAATTAAAAGCAGCATATTTTTGATACTTAAAAAACAGACCTTGATTACATATGCAGTTAACCATTTTAGAACTTTCATCCCGTATCCCATCCAATATTCCTTCTGTTGCTTAGTTTTGATTCATGGAAAGCAAGAACTCATCAAGACTATTGTTCCCATAATTTTCCCTAATAGCTGTCTCACAGATGCTGTGCAGCAACAAAAATAGCAAACTCACTACTGTCACTAACCAAATGCTTTTAATAAACACCCAGGCTGGAACACTGCTTCAACTAGGAATCAGCTACGGAATACATAAATCCCTTAAATTATTTAAGATTTTACAGTGCCACTATGCAGAAGTCAGTCACTAAATCTGAACAGCTTTTTTCTTTTTGAATGTTGGGAAAGCAACAGAAAGGGGGAGCAATTAGAATGTCAAATTTAACTTAATTGACCATACATTTCTGCAGTCAACCTCAACTACACAAAAAACCACACAAACTACTCCCTCCTATTTCTTATGTTCTAAGTGTAGAATTCTGAAACTGGAAAGCCCTTGCCAATCAACTTGCACTATATTCAAATCTTGCACATCTAACCAGTTCAAATGAATCGAATTCCAAACATTTCCAACTATATAGCATTCCAATGGCTCAAAACAGTTCAATGTACAGCACTGCGATGTACCCAGCTTTAAAAGTGCAAGGACTAACCACTGTTTTTGGCCAATATCACTAGCCTCTATGAACCAAACAATTAAAACAGCCAACACAATCCTAAATTTGATTTAGAAACAGGATTATTATAAAAGGATGGCTCAAAACTGAAGTTACTGAAAGTTACTAATCCAGGGTATTATAATTAATATATCTTATGGTGTTCCTGAGCTACCATGCTTTAATAATGTTAAATATACTTTTCATATATGCTGTATACTTCATCTGGTGTTACATAGATCAAAATGCTCTCTACAGACACATACTGCACACTATACACTCTCCAGTTGTTCTCCTGGGGTGTTTTTCTACAGTATAAGTGGACACAGTACAACAATTACAAACATATAAAATTAGGTTTCCCAAAATCCTAGTGACCCTGCTGCTATCAGCAACATAATAGAAAATAAATTACACACACATGCATGTTTGTTGAAGGCAGCTTCAAAAATGTGTAAACACAAACCGGACTGTGTAGCGAGTACATAATGGTATTGGAATGCTTCACTGCTCCATTACCAAACATACCAATATAGTAGCCCAAAGTAACTTTTGTTAAATAGGTTTGTGTTGATATTTAGATAAGTTTCAACAGCTGTAGGTGAACAGAGACTGTCAAGTTGGCTATTTTTAACCTGCAGTTTACAGAAAACCCAAAATCATTATGCATTTCTCAGGACTCAAAATTACCAACACTTGTGTAATTTCTTCTTTGGCTAAACCTGATGTAATGGTTTAGTAAAGGAATAACATTGCACCAACCTCTCAATTCAGTCTTTCATTCTGAAAGAGAACGCTGACCCCTACCTGTGAGAGTAGCTGCTGCCTGGTATGTGACAGGTGGTTGTTGACTGGGGTCCACAGAGCCTTGTTGAAAGTACTGGTATTCCTGCGAGTACTGTGCCGATTGCACACATTTCATAGTTAGTGTGGTGCACATAGAAGAACTCTAATTAAGACTGCACTTTAGAATATTCGTATATAAAATACATACAAGGCGCCATCCTTCGATTCCCAGTGAAATAAAACTTAAAACTACTGTGGTACAGATAGGAATTTGAGTCTTTTTTCCCCTCTTCCCTTCTCCTTTTCATGGAGACCTTTGCCAGCAACATTGCTTGGATGAGAAGTCTGGGCAACAACCTGTTCCCAGGTTTTTGTCAGTGTTGCTCTGTAAATGGCAACAAAGCCCATAAAATCGGCCCTGATGCGACTCCTTAAATCATTGTTCTTTCTTTTTGGCAAGGAAGTGGCTAGTTTTCTCCCAATAACTGCATCATCACCCAGACCCACTTTTGGCAAAACTTATTCTGATTTAACTGTTGAGACTTCTTGAAAATACCGATGTCCAATAACACTATATTGTATACATCATAAAGAACAAATACACAGCCAGTTTCAAGGTCATAGCATGTCCCAGGACTGAGGCCCATCATAAACTACTCAAGCTTTGCTTTTGCAGTTCAGAACATCAGGACCCCGTGGGCTACTCAATTTGTCACATTTTAATTTTCATCAACACTGGGAACAGGCAATGCTGACTGCACACAGAGCAGCATATCCACACACATCACTTCAGTGGCAAATGCTGCCATTTTTGATGCAAGTCAGCTCACTAGAGATGAATTATAATGATCATACTGAAATCTGGAGCATTTTGCATATTATGCATTTCTAAATGAAGGGCACTGAGCACTGTAGTGGGTTGGCACACTTCTTTCATTGTTAAAATCGTATTTCAGAGCGGGATGAAAACATCTCTGTTAGCTGTAAAGTTAAGTAAGGCAAGTCTGGGCAGTATAATCCCCTTCCAGTGGGTATGGGTCCCAAGCACAAAATAACCAAGAAAAACCGGCAGCAAGTTGGAAAGCTGACAAACTCAGCAGCTGGCCCAACTAAACATGATTTGTCAGGACAGGTTAATAACAGCAAGTATCCAAAATGGAAAAATCCCTCACACTAATATGCCTCTGACTCTGAACACAAAGAAAATGCCTATATAAAAATTAAAAAGAAATTTCCTAGGTCAGGGACAGCATATCATCTGCTGCAAAGAACTCACACCTAACAGGGCCCCAGCTCAAGAGTACCTCTAACAGTGTCAGCATAACATGCATTTTTGCAAATGAAGTTGAATTCATGAAGTCTGTTTGTATATAAGCCATGGAGGACATGAATATAATTATTGTAGAACTATACTCCACATATCACTGCTTAAAATCATTCTTTTAGCAGAGAGAAAACTAAGCTTGTATTACATTTTCAGCAAATGTTTCCAAGTTTAGAAAGATGATTATTGGAGGATGACATGCCACATCATCGTGGTTTTTCCTATCATATTCTCATGGAATGGTAGGACATGGGGCAAAGCATCCCCCACCCCACAGCAAGGAATTTCTGACTTAGCCACTGCATTATGAAAAAGGGAGTGTGCACATTTTGGCACATGATAGGGAAGGAAAAAAATTAGTATCACCAAGATCAATTGTATGCACATCTTAGCAGCCAGATAGTGTGTGGCTGGTTGCTTTAAGACGCTGGCAGTAGGTAAACATTATGGCACAGGAAACATTCAAATTCTTGCAGGTTTGTAACAGTGTATCAAATTCAGGAAAGCTTTGATAATGGCAAGCATCCTAATGTACCTGAGTACATAAGAACACATCTCTATACAAACGCTGACTCCAAAAGAAAAGGCCAAGAAAAGCTAAATACAAAGTTTAAAAATTGTTGACCACTATTTTTATGATGTTACCACAGCAGTAGTTAACATTTATATTAATAATTGCTGATACATTTAGCTATCTTTCCATCCAGTTATCCCTCTCCACATTATGGGCTTCGTGCACAATAACGCTGCCAAAAGGGTGCATAGACAACCTGCTTCCAAGTCTACTAACGTCCTCTGTAACTAACCACTTGAATGAGTGATCTTTAGAGACAACCTATCACCAATCCCTCTAATGTAGTATTTCTCCACTCAATTCCTCCCTCCTCAGCCTTACTCAGATGAGGCAAAAAAACTCGAAAGGGTGGGGGTACTGTACATGCTAAGCAAGTGACAAGTGTTTGGAAGAGAACACCCAGATCAAAATCTTAAAGCTCCTTCAGTTACACAGCAAATCACTGCTAACAGGGGCTTGCTTGATTTTGTTTTTGAGCAAAAGGAGGGAGAAAGATTTTTGTAGTGGCCGTCAGAAATACTGGATTATTTCCAGATCCCAGCTTCAAATCCTGTAATTTTACTGATTCATCACAAGTAACCACTTAAAATTTATATGACAGTTAAAAGAATGATTTAGAAGGATTAAATGGACAATTATCTGATTCACATTCCTAGCATTTAAACACAAGCCTTGATTCTGTAGGCAACTTAAACAGAAGGCAGTCAGTTACCGAATTTAAAATAACTTCACTCCCCCCCCAGGGCTAATAATGCAAAATAACTAACCTGAAGAAGGTTTTGATTTCAACTGTTAACATATTAGTGGTCAATCAAAATATCAACTGTGTTCCTGAATGTGTGCTTAATGAGGCACAATTTTAAACAGTCACACTTTTGCAGCATGCGCTAAGTGGTCTATGTTCCCTCTGCCATTTCAGCAAATTTGAGCACCTTACATGACCCTGGAGTAACTGATGTCGCTCTTTCCCTAATTTCTATGGTTGGTACAAAGTTTTATTTTAGGTTGTACTTATTGCCCCTGAATCCATTACCAACCTGTGCATAATGTTGACCATAGCTATCCAGTCCAGACGGTGGGAGGTAATTGTAATCCACTGGATCTGAACCCTGCTGAGCCTTAAAGAAATGTCATAAAATTGGACAAGTCAAAAATAGAAAGTACTTTTAAAGAATTGAGAAAGAAACCGAAAAATACATGTTAACATCAGCCATATTATATATATGTGCACGGATCTGCTCAACATTGGAAAAATAACAAAGCATATCATAGAACAATACATTTACTGGTACTCCTTCCTACCAAGCTTTTGTGTGGCAACACAATCTAGGTATATATTCATATATATCAGACAATCTGGTGTGGGGCAGCTTTATGTATTTTGCAAGTAATGTGATGCTCCAAATTAAACCATCAGAATGTGCAAAACAACTCGAGATGATTTACTCCTCCATTTCACTTTATTGTTGGAAGCAAATCTGCTGAAGGGCATAGGTACTCAAGGCACCATAGTTAATCTAAAATCAGTAAAACATTCATAGATTCAATTTGCAGGTGCTTGGTCACAGATATTGGGCTGTTGCGGTACAAACTGCTGTGGGAAAGCCTTTTATTAATAACAGCCAGTACTTGGTACCAAAATGGAACATAATATTCCCATTTCATGATATATTACTGTATTGTGATATTGTTTGCAGTTTCCATTATGCCCTTAGTAATGAAACTGAAGAAAATTTTAAAAAATCCTTTTGTGTTGCAAAATGTACACTTTTAGCTTTGAGGTTTTACCTGGCTTGATGACCACTGAGCTGCAGCAATGGCTGTACTTGCAACAGTCATGGCACTGATCCGGTTTCCATCACCAAGGAAGAGGTCCCTGAACAGGAACGGAAGTTGAACATTAATGAAATGATCAAGCTACACAGTCATTTTTGATTTTTACCAAAGCCAGAATTGAACAAATCCAGGTTCCATAGCTGATTCAACACGGACAACCCAGTCATCTATCTGAAAATTGTGTGAAGTGTTGGGAGTTTATCCAGCCAAGCTACTTCTGACAGTATGACTAAGTGACCATTAAGATGGAATGTAATGCTGCTTCTGAATGGCACAGGAATGTGTAATACATCAGATTGCTAGGAGGACCTTTCATTTTTCACACGCAGGTTATTCAGTTGCAGTGTTGGGTGATGGCAACAAAGTACTGAACAAACTTCCTGTGAAGAGAGAAAAGACACGAGAAAGAACAAACTCAACTTGTGCCCTTATCCAACCTGCATTTTAACAGAAGGTTTTTCTTTAAAAAGCAAGCACAAGTTATCTATAGGAGTTAAGTGCAGCTCCAATCTGCTGCACATGAAGTGGTAGCACACAAGACTGGGCATAGAATTTTCCAGTGATCTCTCTAAAGGCAAGTCACTGGAAAGCATGAGGCAGAGATCAAGAGGAGGCAGGAGGTAGGGAAGATCAATGTCCATCATTCATTTCACTGCTATTGTTGCATACCTCCAGCACCTTGAATGCAGCTGTAACGTGGTCAATCATTCCAGTAAGTAGCACAAGGCAGAGATAACTTACAGGGTTGGTCTCAAACCCTTTTCTTACTTACTCAGTTTCCTGGATTCTCAAACTGATAACTAGTCCAGAGCAACATTGACAGTTTGAGGACAGGTTTCCACCCCAAAATTTATGTTTAGCTGAGTAAAGACTTGTGAAGTATGGTATCAGTGCCAACCTTAAAACTAAAATCAGTTTAGCTTTAGCGGTTAGTTACTTACTTCCTTGCACTCTTTGCAAAATCAACACCAATAGTTTTGCCATCAATGCTCAGTGGTGGCTGTAAGGACTGCAGTATCTGAAGAAGCTGAGACGCCTCCTGTAAATTGCAGAAGGGGAGGAAGACAGCGAGTGGTCAATTTACTTGCACTAAAGATGCTTTTGATTGAGAGGGTCATCAGATGCAACATCCATGGTTTGAGGGTGTGGTTCGATGGCCAAGATTCCAGTTCACCCACATTTCTTTCTGGTGGATTTACTGGTTTTTACCTTGGCATTCTTTTAAGGTTTAGAAGTTGTTCACTCCTATTTCAGTATTAGTTGATAGCATTTGACAGCTATAATTATACATTTGGTTTTAGTGAGCAGTATTGTTCATAATGAAGCTCGAGTTAAAATAATCTGTGGTTCCTCCAGTTGCTCTGAATAATTTGTGGCTAATTCTAGAAACCTAAAGCAATTGGAAACTACCAGCAGTTCTTATTTGTTCAAAGAAAACACTGTTGCACATTAAGTCAATCCTCACATGGGTATATTAAGAGTGAAAATTTACATTCTCTTGCACACAACACAGAAGGCAGACACGCACTTGTAGTGAATCAATGGCTCAAAGCACTTCACACAAATTAAATGGTGGCCATCATTAATTGGAAGAAGTAATTATTTAAAGCATCCCGAAAAGGATCAACTTAATGAAATGCACACCCAAATCCAGTTATTTAGGATAGGCCTTTTTAGGGAGGGCGAGCAGGGCACAGCAGGAAAATGGGGCTCCAAAAGTAGTAAAGCTGTGATCTCAGCAAAAGAGATTAATTTAGAAGAGAGCAAGCACAAGCTGTCACATTGCTGAAGAACCTGCTTAAATAATTTTACAACAAGGAGCCCTTTATAACGAGCACAAACCGCAGTTTCTGGAATGCAGTGGTTTGACAGTGTCCAAACAAAAGAGTTGCTTGCCTGGACAGACGACATTAAATTTGTCCTTATTCTTGTCCACTTAAGCATTTTTCAAAAAGCCAACTCAACCTTTTTTTGAAAAAGTCACAAAACATGTAGTGTGCATGCTTGCATCCAAAGTATCAACGCCAGTGGTTAGGAGAGCCAGTGCTAAAAACAGGTAAATGTAGGTCATTGGGAAATGTGTATTCAAATATAATGACTGACTTCATGGTACACTGGTTTTTCACCTTCAGATCCAGAGATCGTATTGTTTTTATAGTAATGGAAAGTAAACCTCAGGCTCACAGTGAAAAATCAATTATGCTCAGTCCCTAGTGTGCACAGGCCCAAACATAAAACTGTCAGTTGGTATTAAATTTTTAGGTAATTTTATTCAGACAGGGCATGGGACAGTCGATATGGGAGATGGAAAATGTCACGAATAGTGGTTTACTCCAGATATCTGGTTACACCACTCATTGGGCCAATCTGGGAGCGCTCAGTTCTTCATTTCAGCATTCCTCAATTAGGCAGAAAAACAAAACCAAAATAGTTAACAGAAGACCCAACTCATAAATATCACAAAAGAATGAGATCAGTGGGGTATTGTCTATAATATGCTAAGGCTCAGCATTTGCAGGTTTCTCTGAGTAGATGCCTACTATTCTCTCAGCTCGAGGTGAGCAGTATAAGGAGATGAAGAAACATAAACCTCAAAACCACATGGCTTATCACTAATGTATCAAGTAAATGATTAATGATCAAAACTCACCACAATAGAAGCAAGCTGCACAAAAGCAAAGCCCCTGTTCAGTTGGGTCTGCTTATCCTTAATCAGCCGAATATTGGAAAGAGATAATGCAGCATATGGAGAAAGAGCACTTAAGATGGACTCCACCGAGGTGTGGGAGCTAATGTTTCTTAAAATGACAGCTGTTTAAAGGAAATAAAGATTTATATAAATTGGCAAGAAATTAACAGAGCATTCACTACATATCCAGCATATCTACACAGTTATTTATGGTCAAATTAACCTCAGAAATCTGCATGTCAATGTTGACTACAGTGTCTCACTGTCTTCTAATAGCCTAGTTGTCCAATGAGCAGCTCACAGCAGAGCGGGGAGAGGAGGGGGCGAGAGGCCAAGGGGGCCAGAAAGCGTAAGGATGGGGTTGGGGGGGAGAGATGGGGAAAAGTAAGGGGCGAAGCTAATGGGTTTTTCTATCCCATCACTACTCAGGAACCTCTGCTGTGAGCGCCTGTGAAGTGTGGACAGTTTGAAATTGTGCCAAAATAACCTGTCAAGATTCATCAGATAAATTAATCGGATCTATTTGCATCTAACAAATTTACTGTCACAGGACCAAGGAATCAAACATATTCAAGAGTAAAGGGCTCTAGAGAAAATGACCAAGAAAAATATCTCATCCTATCTGCCTCTGTCCAACCAAACAAAATAAAAAGTGGCCACTCCACTAAATAAAATCATATTTCAGCTGTTTCAACAAATTGCATAATGGGGATACTCAATTTGAATGAAAACAGAACAAGAAAACCTGATGTCACAAGAGGAAGATATATACTGAGGCAACAGAATGTGCTCTTCTAGAGTTCTAAGGGATTTGGCCGATTGGGTTTTACTCAATATCGAGCCAGAGTGTACTTGACATTACATGCTGCAGTGGAAAAGTATCCCATTGCCATAACTGAAAACTTTCAATTTCACAAATCCAAAAATGTGAAATAAAGCATTTGTTCATTGATTTTCTTTTAAATTTTGCAACACTTGCTCAGCCCTGTATTGCCATATTGCAATCCCATTCCCTTGTAATACATGGCAGATACAGTACTTAATGTGACAGGTACATCTTGTCCCATTTCCAAACTGCAAATTCAACTCAGCATTTCCTTGATGTGAAGTTAGTTCTTATGCAAGATGTGAACTGAAAGTAAATATAGTAATTCAACTTGCTTCAAAAACAATGTAGGTTATAATTAGGTGTGCTGTGCACCAATGTTCCCTTTAAGCTGCACAGCAACCAGAAAGTTCCCATGCAGGCCATTCACAAGTCAGCTCTGTTAAATTACCGCTCCTGAGAGACCACACAAAATCATTTAAAAGGATCATGCACAAACTAGCTGTTTGGTGAGTATCTCGTAAGCGGTTATGGTCTGTTCCAGACCTATGGTCTAAAAAAGTATACAAACTGGTGGTAAAGTTAATAAAATATATAAAAAAGGAAATTATATTATTCACTTATTTAAGTAATTAATTAAAACACATTAAGGATGGCAGGACAGGTGATGTGTCAAGGCCGCAGCATGTGGGATTTCTTGGATGCCAGTATGATCAAGGCTAAACAGGTCTGCAGTAAGTGTTTGCAGCTCGAAGAGCTTTGGCTCAGAGTCACTGAGCTGCAGACACTGCGACACATCAGGGAGGGGAAAAGTTAGCTGGATGCTTTGTACCAAGGGGCAATCACACAACTTAGGATAGGGTCTTCTGATTTGGTCAGTGGTCAGGAACAGGAGGGTGTGACACCAAGTGAGGCAGGTAAGGGGGCTCAGAGGGCAGGAGCCTCAGCCTTTGCAATAGGTCAATAGGTTAGAGATTCTCTCAGCTTGTTTGGATGAGCGTGGAGGCTGCAGGATGGATGAGCAAACTGACCATGGCACCTTGGTAGAAGAAGAAGCCATTCAAGTAAGGATGGAGGGAGGTTGGCAGCTGTGGGGGGGGAGGGGGGAATATAGTGGTAGGAGGGGACAGAATGGTGAGGGGGATCGACACTGTTCTTTGCAGCGAAGAGCGAGAGTCCAGACGGCTGTGCTGCCTGCCTAGTGCCAGGGTTCAGGACATCTGCTCAGGGCTAGAGAGGTACTTGCAGTGGGAGAGGATCCAGCTGTAGTGGTCCATGTACGTACCAACATCTTAGGCGGAAGTAGGAAAGAGGTTCTGCATAGAGAGTATGAGGAGCTAGGCACTAAATTAAGCAGAATCTCAAAGGTTATAATCTCTGAAAAAATTCAGGGTAATCAGGCACAGTCAACATGGTTTTGCGAAAGGGAAAAATCATGTTTAACCAAATGATTGGAGTTCTCCAAGTAGTAACATATGGGTAAAGGGGAGCCGGTGGATGTACTATATTTAGATTTCCAGAAAGCATTTGATAAGGTGCCACATCAAAGGTTATTGCGAAAAATAAAAGCCCATGGTGTATGAGGTAACATACTGGCATGGACAGAAGATTGACTAGCTAACAGGAAACAGAAGATAGGCATAAATGGGTCTTTTTCTGGTTGGGTAGATGTAACAAGTGGTGTGCCACAGGGATCAGTGCTGGGGCCTCAAATTTTTACAATTTATAATAATGACTTGGATGAAGGGACCAAAGGTATGGTTGCTAAATTTGCTGATGGCACAAAGATAGGTAGGATAGTAAGATGTCAAGAGGACACAAGGAGGCTACAGAGGTTAAGTGAACGGGCAAAGGCCAGGCAAATTAAATATTACGTGGGAAAGTGTGAAATTGTCCATTTTGGCAGGGAAAAAAAACATTATCTAAATGGTGAGAGACTGTAGATCTGAGATGCAGAGGGAACTAGGGGTCCCAGCGCATGAATCGCAAAATGCTAGTATACAGATACAGCAAGTAATTAGGAAAGCTAATAGAATGTTATCATTTATTGCAAGGGGAATTGAATACAAAAGTAGGGAGGTTATGCTTCATTTACACAGAGCATTGGTGAGACCTCATCTGGAGTAATGTGTACAGTATTAGTCTCCTCATTTAAGGATAGATGTAAATGTGCAGGGACCAACTCAGAGAAGGTTTATTAAACTAATACCTGGATTTGGCGGGTTATCTTATGAGGAAAGGTTGGACAGGCTAGACTTGTATCTGCTGGAGTTTAGATGAGTAAGAGGTGATTTGATTGAAACATAAGATTCTGAGGGATCTTGACAGGATCGATGTGAAGAGGGTGTTTCTTCTTGTGGGAGAATCTACTACTCGGGGCCCACTGTTTAAAAATAAAGGGTCGCCCATTTAGGACAAAGATGAGGAGAATTTTTTTCTGAGAGGGTTAAGGGACTTTGGAACTCTATTCCTCAAAAGGCTGTGGAAGCAGAGTCTTTTTTAAGGCAGAGGCTGATAGATTCTTGATAAGCAAGGGGGTGAAAGGTTATTGGGGCTCGGCAAGAATATGGAGTTACGCTTACAATCAGGTCAGCCATGATATTATCAAATGGCAGAGCAGGCAAGAAGGGCCGAGTGCTCCTAATTCGTATGTTCACATCACTTCTGCACTCTATTCACGTGCAGAAATGGGTTAACGGTCCCTTCCATAGTTGCTGCCATGACTTGCCGAGTAAGTTTAAATTACATGATGAGTCAGGCACTGAGGAAGACCAATATCACAAAAACATCCTACAAAGTTAGTTATTAAATATTTTATTCATTGTTTTACATACTCATGTCCCGAATGCCGACAGAGTAGCCTGATCCTAGTGAATAAGTAAGGCACCTGTCACATTAGACACTTAGGTGCCTATTTTGCACAACAGAAATGGTTGCTGTGCCCATGAATTTCTAAGTCAGTGGCTTTGGTTTTCCCACCATTACAACTCATCCTAAACAGAGTGCACTGCAACATCTTGCACTGCAAGATGGATAATGAATAAGTGGAATGAATACAGGCTGTAATCATGGAAGGAAAGAACAAATCTCTAAGATTTAAAAGTGTCTAAATATCGTTCTAAGGTTTAACTTTATCAGTGGAAAATCACGATTTAAGTAGTATATGATTTAATTCTGGAAAGTTATTGGAAAACTAAATTGCAATGGTTACCAAGCAATTCTGCAGCTAACATACATCATAAAATACAATGTCGTGCAACAGAAATTTTTTGAAAAGATCATAGCAAATAAACAGGCAGGAAATGCTCAGAAAGCCATTTTTAACTTACTATCACTGTAGTAATCAAGCGACTGCTGAACTTCGACTGAGGCAGGGTGCTGATCCTGTTCAGACTCTGAGTAAAAGAAAAACAGATACTAAGTTTCATCATAAAATAAGATGTGTTTACTGAAAATTATGCAACAGTACAAAATGTACTGTCTGTTTTATGCAACAATCCTTTAAGTGAAGAAATTTCTCCATCTCAGTCCTAAGTGGCTGACCCTTTATCCTGAGGCTATGCTCCATAGCTCTAGACTCTCCAGCCAGAGAAACAGCCTCTCAGCATCTACCCCGTAAAGTCCTCATATAATCCTGTATGTTTCAATGGGATCACTTCTCATATTTCTAAATTCCAGAGAACATAGGCCCATTCTACTCAATCTCTCTTCATTGGGAATCCCTCTCAACCTAGGAATTAATCGCCAACCTTCATTGCACCCATGCTAAGGTAAGTATCTCCTTCAAATTTCTAGTCAGCAGTGCCCACCATTAATATTAGATGAGCAACTCTACAGCGTCAAATGCAACCCTCCATTAAGGTTTAATTTTAAAGTTACCTTGACACAACAGAAAATACTTCACAATGAGGCGGCCACTGAACTAAACCAGTGTTGGCTGCAGTCACCCCCCCCTTCCCACATCAACTGGAGTGAGGTTTCCAAGCATATTTTTCCTGGAGTTTACAAGTAAAGGGGCATAAGATCAGAACTCAGGTGACACATATGCAAAGTCATTCTGCTCACATTCAGCTATCAAAGTTAGTTTGTTTTTAAAAAATGTGGAATAATTAGTTAATAAATATTGCTTAGCCAGAATGAAATGAGGTCATGGACTGATCTTAACATTTTGCATCCTAGTTCTAATTTTATTATCCCAGCTGATGTTACAACAGGACAAATCAGATCCCAGGGTGGAACCCCGGTTAATAAATCATAATTTTTATTTTTTGTTTAGAAACATGGAGGGCAGCTACTGAATAGAGTCACAGGAGTCAGTTGATGAACTTTTGAAAGAATAAAACATTTAATAAACAAGGTGAACTATATTACAAAATGCCTTTACCCATAACTATACCTTGACAGATATAAAAAAAGAGATTCATAAGGATAACAGATTTTGTAACTTATCTTATACTCTAATGCTCACAGAAAGTACAAAATCCATGAGAACCAATAGGCGACCTGTGGTCAGGCACACCACACTCCGAAACCAAGTGACAGGTGCCACCCCAAACAGATGCTATGGATCTCTCAACAACTCCCCCCAGACACTAGTTACACCGTGAGCCAACCAGTCTCACTGAACTCCTCCTTTCACACGAGGGTCACCAATCTCCACACTCACTTTCGAATCTTCTCCCAAACAACACTCTCTCTCGGACACTATCCACAAGGGTCCACCTCCAGGGCTTTGAACTCTCCTTCCGATGTTCCTCTCCCCTGGATCGCCACATTCAAGCTCGCCTTCCATGCTCTCTCTCTCTCAGATACTCAGCCATGTCAACAGAACATCACTGCTTCACATGCTCATAGTAAGGAGTCACCAACCTTTGGCTGTCTCCTCCGATCTTCTGGCTTCTCGCAAGCCCACTTTGCCTTGAGTCTGCTTCTGCAGCTTTCTCTCATTAATTCAGAGCCTTTCCCTTTGCTCCTTGCTTTCACTTGCACTGAATAGGACCTGCTCCTGATTTCCGTTCTTGTTTTTTGACTTAACTGCCTTCCTGGCACTTTTCCCCCCTCACTTCTTGGTTTCTGGGACTTTGTTGGGGCCTGCTCCCTGCAGCTCCCTTCCTGCCTGCTCTGGCAATTTTTGTGGAATGATGCTACCAACTGAACTCAAACTGCTTTTCTGTTTCTCTGTGGGCCTCTTGTTGCAAGACAACAGCCCAATGTTCCCTACTTTGTTTTAACTTCCCTAAACCACTTCAAGGGTTGTAAAGCCTCAATAAAATGCAGGTATACAAACAAAATGCAGGCAACATTCTCCCAGAGAAAAACTCTAAATGAAACTAGACCCAGGTTTCACCCTTTTAACCCACAAATAAAACATAAATTAAACGTAAACTTTCAGTTTTAGCTTTTAAGCTATAGCATAGTCCTAGCATACACAACTTACTTAAACTATCTCTAGCTCCTTATAAAATTAACTGAAGCATTGAGGTGGGGAGAAGAGGGTCAATGAGGAGAGCATTAAATCTAAAATAATGAGGATGCTGATTAGAGCTTCAGCAACAGTGGAGATAATGTACAGGTACAAGCATTCAATATTTAAGAAGCTTAAAGAAGCAGTCTCGACAATGGATCAGATGTGGAAATCCAGCGGGGTGGAAGAAGTTACAGTCAGAAACAAAGATTCTGGGAGCAACCATAAGGAATGGCTTTGGTTTTAAAATTGAGCAAAAGGAAATTCAACTCATCCAGAAATTAGTTGGTGTTATCACCACATATGTGGAAAGCTGGTTCATGTCACCAAGGGATTACATAGAATTACATGCAACACAGAAACAAGCCGTCCAGCTAAAGCAGCATTTAAACTTGATTGAAACATCAGGTCTTGAGGTGTCTTGACAAGGTGGATTTGGAGAGGATGTTTCCTCATAGGAGAATCTAGAACTAGGGGCCACTGTTTAAAAATAAGGGGTCGCCCATTTAAGACAGAGTTGAGGAGAATTTTTTGCTCTCAGTGAGTAGCCAGTCTTTGGAACTCTTCCTCAAAAGGCAGTGAGAGCAGAGTCTTTGAATATTTTTAAGGCAGAGGTAGATAGATTCTTGATAACCAAAGGGTTATCAGTCATGATCTTGATAAATGGCAGAGCAGGTTTGAGGCTGAGTGGCCTGCTCCTGCTCTTAATTTGTATGTTCATATGCTTCACTTGAGTCTCCTCGCATCCTTCCTCATCTGTCAGCATAACCTCTTTTCCTTTTTGCCTCATATGCATCTCTAGCTCCCCCTGAAATGCATCTCATCTCCTCAACTGCTCCCCATGGTAACAACTTCCATATTCTCAACACTCTCTGGGTAAAGGAGTTTCTTCTGAATTCCATATTGCATTTCTCAGTGACCATCTTATATTGATGGCCTCTAGTTTTGCACTTCCCCACAAATGGAAACACACTGACTACTCTTATCAAAACCTTTTGAAATTTTAAAAGGCCTCTATTGGGTCACTCCAAAGCCTGTTTTCCAAGAGAAAATGAGGCACACAGCCCACTCATCCTTTCCTGATAGTTATAACCACCTCTCAGTTCTGGTATAATTCTTGAAAATCTTTTTTGCATCCTCTCCAGTGCCTCTACATCACATTTCTAACATGGCAGCCTGAACTGTAGAAAGTACTTCAATTGTACTCTAACCAAGGTTTGATTCAGGTGGAGTATAATTTCTCTACTTTTCAATTCTATCCCTCCAGTAATAAACTCTACTGCTTGGTTTGCTTTAGTTATGGCCATGGTGAACTGTGTCTCGACCTCCAATGATTAGTACTCTCACTCATCTACCCCTTTTAGATTCTCATTTTCTAAGTAATATGTCACCTAATTTATCTTACCAAAATGTAAGATTTCACAATTATCTGCATTGGAGTTCATTTGCCAATTATGTGCACATTCCATAAGTTCATTATGGCCTCTTGTTTGTTGCAGTCCTGGATGTTGACTATCCCTTGCAATTTAGTGCAGTTCAAATTTGAGATGCGTTTTTGATTCCAAAGCATAATCATTGATATCAATTGTGAACAGTGGTCCCAGCAATAATCCACTCTAAATAGCTGCCCTTTACTGTACCTTTCTGTTTTGTCAGTCAGGCCTACTCTACCACTTGGTCCCCTAATTTTGCAAGCTCTGGCTTTATTCATTTCTCTAATGTCTTATCCTTTTGGAAATCAAAATATATCACATCTATTACATTTTCCTTATCTATCCCTGTTACATCTACACAGAATTCAATGAGATTAGTCAAGCAAGACTTGCCCTTTAGAAATCCACAGATTATTCATTATTGTATTTTTGGTTTCTAGATGTTTTTTCTATTTTCTCATTTTGTTGGGATTTCATTATTTTTCCTACTACTGATGTTAAGATGACTGGTCTATAGCTTCCTGGATATGTGCTCTCTCAAACAAAGGAATAAAATACAAATAATGAAGAGGTGATTAAGGAAAGACTCCTGTACCACAATGAAGGTGACTTCAGACAACTCCAATTCAATGTTGAGGTCCTTTAAATGGAATTAAAACTAGAACTTGGCAGTGAACCATGCAGATGGCACAATCCAATTCAGTGTACTGCCAATTCTGGATAAACGCTGAAGCTCAGTGCATCAGTTCATAGCTACTTACCAGATTTCGAAGCCCCACATTTGAAACATTTTTCTCGCCTCTTGAAGTTATATATGCCGCACTGTATTTGTAAATTTACAGAATTTACAAACATCAGAAACTGATTTATACATGAAATTCAACAGTCTATAATTTTAAACTAATATAGAAAGTATAAAGTTACACTCCAATATGCAATATGAAACATGCAGTAAATATTTTATAATGATAATTTATATTTTTAAGGTGCTATGAATTAACAACTACTTCATATTTTCTCTTTACAAATAGCTATGAAAATATTTATTGAGATTAGACAAAGTATTTTTGGTTCTAATGCAGTAAAATGGCAGTAGTTAACACATGGAAATTTAATTCACTAAAAATTGTATATTTAATAACTAAGTGTTCAAAAGGTAATCCTGTAGATGTAACATTACCCACCCTCCAAAAGAATCATGGCATCTTATAATATATTAATATTTTAAAAAGGCATTCAAATAGATCCCCAGCACAGTAATATATATATATAAATATATATATAGCCACCCTTGGCAATCAAAATACCTTGCCACAAAGCCAATCTTCATAAGCCTTTGGTCGTGGATTGCTGTAGTGCATGGTGACATACTTCCCTTGTATAGTCAGATATTTCTGTAAAAAATGAATGATCATTTAGTACTGTTTCAAGACAAAAGTATCAATATTCCCATGGCAGTGCACGTGTAGAAAGGGAGTTATTTCTCCCAAATTAGTGTGTGAATGCACATATATGCATTTATGTATGTATTGGGAAAGGGAGCTCAGGGGACTAGGTTACCTACACTTAGCCCATCCTTATTAGTCTTCAATAAGATGGAAGCAGGCCAAGTCACAAAAGGTCCAGTAAGAAGAGCATTATCATAAGCAATCTGGAGTGAAACACGCTCTATTGTGTTAATGCTTGCAGAAAAAAATTAAAATTATGTTTTAAAATTATGGAGATATTTATTTTAAGTCATGCTTTGCCTTAACAAAATGAAAGCTATCCTTTTCCTTTTAAAGCATATCAAGTGCTAACCTTAGCAGAATCTGCTGCATCATTTAATGGAGACTTTCTGACCCATTGCACAAGTTGAACAAAGTTCAAGTAGCATTGTGAAGGTGCTGCAAAATCTCTCGACGTATCTGTCGCTACCTTGATCTGGCCCAGGTACTTTGTCCTACTTACTAGCGATCTCTATTGCATCTTCTTAGAAATCAACATGCACTCTCTTATTTTTGGAAAGCCATCTGTACTTTCAAGCTTATGAATTCATTGTGGAAAACAAAATTTGGATTGCATGTTTTGCTTTTGGCAGTACAACAGAAGGAAAACAAACCCTACATTTAGTAAAAGTTTGTTGCTACTACTGAAAGCCGATGTTACTGGATAGAAACACCACAAGCGTAGAATTATTACAAATTAGATGTGCAAAAGGTTTACAAATTTTATATTAAAACACAAGTTGTGAACTGTGGACTTGGTTTACAATGCACTTTCAGGATCTGTTCAAGTCATCTAATCAGAATCAGGAACAGCATGTACTCATCAGCTGCTACTGCTGAGCTAGTCCTATCAGATAATCCAAGAACCAAGTGGATAAGATGCTTATCCACAAGCTAGCTCACCACTGCAAGACAAGTGCAAAAAGCACTATTGCTGATAAAATTTCATGCCATCAAAAGTCCTATGCCCTCCAATTTCAATTCAAACTTGCATGCCTATATATTTTCAAAACTCAATCGCATTTCCTGCTGGCCAAACAGTGGACCTCAATATAAAATTACATGAAAACAAGTTGCAATTTCTGAAATCTGTCAAGGCATCAAGTCAACAGTACTTTCATAAAGAATCAGAATTTAAGTATAAGGTAGCTGGTTATATTTTGGAGTAGAAATGCAATTGTTCAATATGTTACATCATAGCATACCATAATTCAGGCATAGTATAAATTGTACATTGTAATAATGAGAGCTTTATTGAGCAGCTTGAGTTATGGGCAATCTGAGGACTGTTTCTAAAGGGTAAATATTTTACTTTAGAGGCATCATAACAAATCTCTGCCTCAAGCTGCTCTAGTAAAACTTGTTCTTTTTAAAACCATAGACTTTTTAAAGTATTTTTCAGATTAGACATGCGAGAAGTTACACCACCTACAAAATTTCTGGGGCAATCCCCAATATTCCTACGCGCTCAAACTTCAAGGGAAGGTCCGATAATTCTTATTAAAAACTTAGAAATATGGAAAAAGACTGAAGTAAAGTGGGTTAGCACACTGCCTTCTCACCTCTGATCAATTCATTCTCTCTCCAGAGACTGTCATAACCTTAATGAACTGTCTAAGTTGTATCAACCCAGTTCCCTAGCAAAAAACTGTCACTAGGATGTAATTTCCAGACTTTGGGTGATGATCACTTCTCCATCTCCAAATGAAAGAACAGGGAGTGGGCTTATTGTCAAACCTCTTTCAGTACTGTTCTCCTGCACACCATATATAACATAAGTTGATATAAAAGAGTGGAAGTGACTAACTTCAATTTTATGGGAAATTCAATTAGATAAATGAATAGCGTAAAAAAAATTGTGCATGCGTATAGTGAAACCCGACCAGCAAAAGATGCTGCAAACATCCAAAATATCAAGCACCCTACTGAACCAGAACTTGGATGCCTTCCTGTATCACCTATCAATGGCACTTCAGGCTAGGTTTCTTCAAACTTGCAGTTCATCAATATATTCCATTGAGGTGACACTTGGTGCTTGAATCAAGAGAAGCTGATCCCTTTTCTTGGCTAAATGCCAGCAGCCAGTTCAGGAATACCACCCCACCTGAACAGAGCAGCTGTCCAAAGTCTGGTGATACAAAGCAAACCCACCAGGCAAGAATACAGAATGCAAACACAGCAGTATGCTATCACATTTGGCACCTTCTGGAATCATCTTCAGACTACCCATATTCCAAGCTGCTCAATAAAGCTCTCACTGTTACAATATTCCAGGCACAGTGTAAATTGTATATTATGACATAACATAACAAACATTTTTATTAACTACTCGTCAAGAGGAATTATTTTAACTCCCACCCATCACAGTGCCACAGTTAGACATTGGTTATCTCTAAACCAATCCCCATATGTGCCTTAATCCCAATTTAGTATCTCCTACTGTACTGCACTTCTTACAACATCGATCCCTGTATCGTTCAACTGTTCCTAAATTATGGAAAATTTGGTGCTGCGAACTCGTAAACAATTAGTAAAGGATCCAGACTGCCAAAACACACTCATGTCAAGATTCTTACAGGTGTTAGAAGAGTCTTTCACCCAAAAACGTAGGGCCAAATTTAAATCCAAGTCACAGATGTGAATGGACAGTGTTTGCTATCCCGTTTCATAAGGATACTTGTTAAAATACAAAGTCGGTTGCAATGAAAATTTTCAAGTCAATCCAAAACTGATCTCAGACACATCATAGTGACCGATTTCAAAACAGGTGAGTGAGACCTGAGAGCAGATCACTCAGCTGCCTCCAACAATGGTATAATTTGCATTTTTGAAAGGAGCAAAAACTGGTGAAGAAAGGGTCTAAAATAACTCATTTTTTATCACTTACTACTAAACCTTGTTCCTGACCTTCTAATGCTCAGCAGCAACTTGCTTCATATTTATGTTTTTTTGGCTGCTTGTGACCTTGAGTGTATCATAAAAATTAACTTGTATTTTAATAAAAAAGCCTTTGACACACTGTCATTGTTCTGTATAAAGCACAAATACATAGATCTGATAACAAGCACAAAACGTAGAAAGAAATTTAGAAGTAGCTAAATACAAAGTAGCATATTTCCCTTTAAGGAAAATTGTTTTGCTTCAGCTTTTGTTATGCTTTACCAGGAAGGTCCTAGGATCCGTTTGGCTAGGAGGTGTCTTACCACATTAGTGTACTAACACCTCACATCAGGATATGGGTTTGTGCTAGCTGTTCTTCATAGTGTGCAAACATCATGTCATGCCCAACAACCAAGGAACACTATATTAAGTTGAAAGGTAAGTCAATCCATGCTGCTGCAGCACACCTTTCATCAAATAGGCCTAGAGCACCAGATGGCTTTGCTCCTATCTTGTGGAAAAATTGGCCTCTTCTCAGCTATTAGAAGGCTAACTGAATGCTAGACTGGACATTTATGTTAGGGTCATTCCAAAAAGGTAATACTGAATTAAACGAACAGTTTCTTCAGCATGAAGAAAATAGCTTTGTATGCATCCACAAAAGGCCAATGATAAATTTACGTTTAGTTTATGCCCTATCCCCTTATTTTCACCACTGTCTTTGCCACCCCATGTAACTTGAATCATTGCTCTAGTGGCAGTTTATACTTATTTATAAAAGAACTGTGCTTGCAATCAGTGCTATGGAGCTTGCAATTTATACAGAAAAACAAAAACTAATTCTCTTGTTTTGGAAAAAAGCCCTCGTGTCTCATTACATCAGTTTTCAATACAGACAATTTGATCCTTTTTATTTTTTTCTCCAAGAAATCTAGACTTGTGATGAAGCAACCTGATTGGCTTCCATCCATCTTGTTGCGTCCTGCAAGTGATTAAACTCCACGAAGGCGAAACCACGGCTTTGACCTAGAGACAGCATTCAGATATAGACGGGATTGTGTTAGTCAATGGGTTTTAAAGCAGCCATTCTCAGATGAATCTCTCAAGTCACCTTCCTGCTTCAAAGCGTCTCCATTTACAATTTTGTGAAGCAGTGTTTCTCTGTGATCTCATTTTTTTCCTTTTCTTTGCCATGGCAAGGAATTGAACAGTGCAAAAGGTCAATGTCTGGGAGTAACAATACTTCTACAAAAAGAACGGAAAAAGTTGCAAGGAAAAAGGCATCTTTCATGCAGACCACGACAAATTGACCTTATAAACAACAAATTCTGTGGTACCCACCTGAAACCCAGTTTTCATTGGCATTACATTTTCTGTAAGTCACTTCAGCTGTTAACACCACCACCACCACCCCTGTGCATAGCATGAAGGGAGTGCAGTGGAGACCAATGTGCAATATTGAAGTAAAGGAAAGAGAAAAGCAGAAAAATAAAAATACAAGAAAAAAATGGGAACTGATATTTCGGGAAAGGCAATGCAACTTTTCTGACCCCAGCCCTTAAACAATGGGGCCTCTTTTTAATCCTGCGTTATAAGCCGTTGCAATTTACAAAATGAGAAAGATATGCAGTGACTACTATTGTCACTGCATAAATAACATGGAAGTTACAACTTTCTATTAATTTTACTTTTCAGGTTCCTCAGCCATGGCAAATTCTTGCTTTCTAATTCTGAACTCTCAGCCTCTGGGTAAATGTCTTTTTTTTTGCTTTGGGGGAGGGAGGGGAGAAACCTGGAGTAGGAACAGAAATCTCACCTGACATTTTGCTCCTCATTAGTCGCACATCTCTTGGCTGAACTCCATCATAAGGCTCTAAAACAGTTCGAATCTACAAAGGATATGGTACTTAGTTAACTAACTCAAATGCTGGATCAAATGTATGAACTACACTGCTCAGAAACATTAACAGTTCTATCTGAACTTAACGGAGGAGATACAGACTGCTAGTGCTCTAATACACAGAGGATACAGCTTTTGCTCATGTTGTTCCATGGGCTCACATCATCAGTCATATGATAAACATAATAAAGGCACCTCAGGAGGAAAGTAAAAAGTAGGGTTGGAATTTTATTTTTTGAAGCACAGACAAATGTTTATGATTTTGTTTAAAGCAAAAAACTCAGGCAGATGGATATTACAATTGTCCATTATGACTTGGCTGAACACTTGTGCCACATTTAAATACAGCAAACTTCAATGAAACAAAGCGGCAATTTGATGTTTTCCTGACTGCA
Organism: Cetorhinus maximus; assembly: GCF_964194155.1. Classification (NCBI taxonomy): domain Eukaryota; kingdom Metazoa; phylum Chordata; class Chondrichthyes; order Lamniformes; family Cetorhinidae; genus Cetorhinus; species Cetorhinus maximus. Next base: position 13,589,936 of record NC_135884.1, on the reverse strand, counting down.
GTAATACCCACTTCAACCCTAGAACACCTTTGGTCTGTCCGCAAGCATGATCCAGACCTCCCCGTTGCTTGCCATTTCAACACTCCATCCTGCTCTCATGCCCACATGTCCATCCTTGGCCTGCTGCATTGCACCAGTGAAGCTCAACGCAAACTGGAGAAACAGCACCTCATCTTCCAACTAGGCACTTTACAGCCTTCCGGACTGAATATTGAGTTCAACAATTTTAGATCATGAACTCTCTCCTCCATCCCCACCCACTTTCCGATCCACCCCCACTTTTTTTTCCAATAATTTATATAGATTTTTCTTTCCCCACCTATTTCCATTATTTTTAAATGTATTTCCATCCATTGTTTTATCTCCACCTTTTAGCCTATTTCAATTTCTTCACCACCCCCACTAGGGCTATCTGTACCTTGCTTGTCCTGCTTTCTACCCTTAATTAGGACATTCCTTAGATAATATCACCACCTTCAACACCTCTTTGTCCTTTTGTCTATGACATCTTTTGGCTATCTCCACCTATCACTGGCCCTCTATCCAGCTCTACTTGTCCCACCACCCCTTAAACCAGCTTATATTTCACCTCTCTTCTATTTTTACTTAGTTCTGTTGAAGAGTCATACGGACTCGAAACGTTAACTGTGTTCCTCTCCGCAGATGCTGCCAGACCTGCTGAGTTTTTCCAGGTATTTTTATTTTTATTTCTTCTTCTGACCTTGCTAGATTGTGTTAACTAACACCCCAATTCCCTTCTGCAGCTCCACCCTTCAACTGATTTTTTTCTTAAACCAGCCACAATCAAACAACTCCCAATTAATATTCCACTTCTCCAAATTGTCCTCAAAAACATAACTGATTGTAACACATACAAAATTATGAACCCAAATAACATTGTTTGCACACCAAAACAATACTGTCTTTAGTTCCCAGTCTTCGGAACTCAAACCTACAGTGCTAATACTCAAATATTGAGTAGATAACTAAACAATAGATCATACATTTGTGCTGCAACATGCTATGATTTACAAACTGCTGCAGTATTATTAAAGAACAAATTTGTATTTGTCTTTAATGGTCACAGCACATCCTAAAATAGTTCACTGCCAATGAAGTACTTCCCATAAACCTCAATGAAAATGTCTATCTGGTGTTATTGGTTGAGGGATAAATATTGGCTAAGGCAATATTATCCAGCTCTACTTGTCCCACCACCCCTTAAACCAGCTTATATTTCACCTCTCTTCTATTTTTACTTAGTTCTGTTGAAAAGTCATACGGACTCGAAACGTTAACTGTGTTCCTCTCCGCAGATGCTGCCAGACCTGCTGAGTTTTTCCAGGTATTTTTATTTCTTCTTCTGACCTTGCTAGATTGTGTTAACTAACACCCCAATTCCCTTCTGCAGCTCCACCCTTCAACTGTTAACTTGAAAAGATATATAGCAGTGCTACCTACTGGAACTCCAAGGGACTACAGACACAAATTAAAATGTTTCATTCTTGATCCAATTTTATCTAATGAATCTGTGGTTGCAGAACAGAGTTCCCACTTCCCCAGGCAACCACATTTTCAGGAAGTCAACATGGAATCCCAAAAATAGTTAAGTTACCAAGGACTTCCAACACAACAGAAAATTCACAGCTCTTAATTCTTGAGAAAATAGACAACATTGCTTCTTTTTCTTATTTGAAATAGCTAACAATGTAGGCACATCACTTTTTCTAGTATCAGACAGTTAGAAAATAAGTTTAACAAAAGTAATATAACTGCAAGAGGTGAAAACAGCCAGGGATCACTTTATTGGTGATGCCAGCTCAAAAATGCTTGCATTTGGCCCTTGAATGAAGACAGTTTTTGGGTTGACTGGAATCAGTTGCTTTTGAGCATCTGCAGCAGAATATTCCCTCCCTCAGTATACATTCCAAACACCGCTCACACAATCAGAAAGGCTACCACGCCTGCGAAAACACAAAATATGACTACAAGCCATGCAATATCTTTTACTAGAGCAGCATAGTTGAAAAGAAAAGCTACCACAGCACTTCTGCTTCCTTCTAATTCTTTCAACCTGCTGCCCAGCTATACTTTCTATTCTTTCTGGCGCCTTTTGTTTCTAAGGAGAATCATCACAACCATTAAAGTATCAACCGTAGAGAATAAAACCTACATCATCCTCTGTCGTAGATGAGGGAAGTCCTCGTAACATAATAGTTTTGCTTTCTTTTTCATTGTTCAGGTCATTCCGGTCTGGATCCTTATAGTCGCCATCCGAATGGTAACCACCATCTGACCTGTCACTGCTTCTTCTCTCCTGGTGTCTCTGAAAGGAAAGAAAATTTGAACCGAGGACATGAGCATAACAGAATTAAAGGAAACCTCAGAGCAAAGATTTTAAAATTTCGGCAAGCGAGAAATTGACTCGGCATACAAAAGCAAAAATAGTAGATGCTGGAAATATTTTTTTTTTAAATGTAATTGACCTGAAACGTTAACTCTACTTCTCTGTCTACAGATGCTGCCTGACCTGCTGAGTATTTCCAGCATTTTCTGTTTTTATTTAACTGAGAAGACATATTGGGAATTCAAGTGCACACTGCCAAGTAAGCAAACTTGGATTTGATCGGCCCTATCTGGCCATTGTTGAGGAGCCATGTACCTTCCTGCTAAGAAAAAAATCAGATGTGGACGTGATTACTGGATTATCATCATTCACCTCCCAGAGGCTGATCAAAAAGGACACTTTTCAGGGGACAAACTTCTCACCCCTTGAGCAGCAAAGGCCCTGAAGGTGTATGATCATTATATCACATTTTTTAAAAACAAGTTAAACCAAGCAATATTCAAACTTTGTCTGTAAAGTAATGCTCCTATTTCACTAACTGGCTGATGCACTTAATGCTGAACTAAGTCATCCAGAAAACAGGTGAGATTCACCCATATTTAAAGGATATGTTGAGTTAAGCTTATCACTAAGGTTTTAATACTAAAGCCACTTGTTAATGTTGTAAAACAAATTATGGGAAGAGGGCAAAAATGGACCTTGAGTTCTCCTTTCCCATCTGTAGAGAAGCTGATTGCTCATCAGGTTTTGAAATCACAGACCCACATTCATTGGAATTTATTCAATTTTGGATACCTGAGTAGATACTAGGACAGATGGACGACATGAGGAGAAAATAAAGTCAGATTCAGTGTGCAGCACAGTAGTCGACAGATGGATAACTGATTTTAATTATTCTTTATTTGGTTTCTTTAAATGGGTCTCACTTTTAACACATTCATGTGCACCAGATGAAAATTAATACCCCCTTTGCCTTGCATGCACCACCACTCCTTCTGTCATTTAATCACTTCTGCCCTCCAATCAAGATCCTTTCCTTTTGTTCTTTCCCTTGTCTCACTTTTCCCTAATTCTGCAATAGGTTAAAAGCTGTTCATTTCCAATACCTTCCAGTTATGATGAAAAATCATTCACATGAAACATCGACTTTGTTTTGCTCTCCATAGATGCTGTCTTACCAGCAGCCATGGTATTTTGCTTTAGAAGTAGTGTACTTTGCTTTGCTTACCAGGTAATTACAGACGGGTCAGTTCAACATTAGCCATGAGGACTGATTATTGTTCAGAGCCTGGGGCTAAGCACTTAGACAAGCAGGAGTCAAACAAAGAGCTAGCATGGATTTGTGTTGGGCTAGTTATGCCTGACCAATCTAGTTTAACTTTTTGAGAGGTCACTAGCATGATGGATAGGGGAAAGTGCAGACAACTGGGTGTCACAACTTTGTAATGTGTTTTACTAATTGGTTGGAAGATAGGAAACAGATCAGGAATAGCTAATTGAAGGGATCTAGTAGTATTTCCCCAAAAATTAGTATTGATATAGCTTGTCACCATTTATATTAATGACCTAGATGAAGACTTCTATATTCAAGTCAGCAGAAAAAGGTAGGAGGTGCAGCAAGTTGCATGGATGAGAACAGAAAGGTACAAAGAACATAAACTAAGTGGCTAGGCAAAACAATGGCCAATGAGCTTTAAAGATAACTGCTTCTGTCCACAGATGTTGCACAATGACCTCACCATAATTTACTCAGAACAGATCTATCAGTCACAAAATGTCAAATTCCAATAAATTTTCACTTACACCAATTTCAGAGTTCTCAGAGTTACGATGTTCTTGATGTCGACGATTACGACGATCATCACTAGAACTTCTGTGATCATAGTCCCGATCAGTGCCCCTCGAGCTCCGGTCCCTCCGCTCTCTCAGTTCAACTCGGTCCTTGATCTGATCGGATCCATACCTGCCATTCCGTTCAGTTCTACTTACTCTGCAAAAACAGAGAAAGCCATGAGATAAAAGCATATACATGCTTATGTTGGAAATCCACGGCAAACTCAAGTGAAAACTGGACACAGGAAAAATCAGACAAAGGTAAAACTGCAAATGGCATACTTAAAACATATGTACACATAGCCCAACTAGCTGATGTAATTTGTAAAGTCTATAGGTAATTGAGCTATACAAACCAGAAGTCCAAAGCTCATTGCCCAACCACTTGAGTTAGTTGATCTAGGCTACCAGTAAGGGTGCTAAAATTGGCCTCAGACTCCTTGGTCTGGAGGTTAGAGGGGGGAATAAAAATGAGATACAACCAGAACTCCGCTTCTGATCGCTATCTAGTTATTTTTAGTCATTATCTGGTCATCCTGGTTAGAATTGCACATAAAGAAACACCAGGCTAGACTGTAATGCCCCCCAGGGAAAAATACCCAACTGCTCTATGGATGACACTTACAGTATGACCACCTAAGTGAAATATTAGGGGAAACCTTGGAACTGTACCCCAAGCAAGAATTAATACTTTTGGAAGAGGATGGGAATAAACTTTTCTAACTAATAAATAGGTGACATACACATGCATCGGTTTTAAATATATACTATGGTGCTGGGCACATTAAGTCAAGGCACGCAATGCACAGCTGCACTATTCTACTCTTGAATTAGTTATTTGCTCCAAGTCTGCATGGTACTAAGTATTGCTTTCTTGAAACCGATGTGCTTCTTCTTAAGCGTGATCTATATACGTCAGCTGTATCATTTGTGCGGTGTGACATCCAGACCTGAAGACTAGTTGATCTCATATGGTGATGTACAAAGAACCAATAAAGGACAGCCACTAGCTATTACAAAATGTGGAGACTTAAGCCCAGTATGTTGAAGACATTGTCATCATTCTCCCATCTTAAATGTGTTAATGCTTCACAAGAACTCAACACCTTGTAGAATGCAAAATGACTGACACATGATCCAAAGTCAGTCCACACAAAAGAAAGTCTAGACTGAACACTTAGCTAGAAAGACTGCTATACCAAAGAAACTGTGAAGGTCACAAGCTCAAATAGCCTTCTAAATATACTTGCAGGCTTAACTGAGGAAGCTATTGCACAGTATTGTGAGCTTTGCATTAGCCAAGTTAATCAGTTGGGAAAATATTATGCATCTGTGTGGTTAAACTTTTCTTCACAAAACTAGATGTACAATTACAATTACATCAAACCACGAAAGTTACAAGGACTAAAACAGCAAATGGCTACCAATGCTCTCAAATATATGGGCACCTAACACAAGACACCATATTGCAACGAAAAACCTGAGGAAATCTAGGGGATGCCACAACTGCCATTTTTCAATGATATACAGGTGTCCTCACCATGGACTCACTGTACAAGACAAGTCTGCGCTCCCAACCATTGCCGCAATGCATGCTGCCTCATTAGCAGAATGGGAACATACAGCTCACTAAGAAACATCATCAGCTTTACCAGAATAAATGAGACTGCACGGCTTTACACCGCCAGACACCTCTGGTGTAAACACAACTGTCTTATGTGTCAAGTATTATGCTTTATAGCCAATCACGCATCTAGGAGGTCAGGAACATGTCTATATTTACAGTCGAGGGTGTCACACATCTACTGAATTCCTGCTCATTTTATGCTGATCTACCAGAACCCAAATTCCACAATACTGACCCTCAGACTACTGAATAACTAGAGCATCTATGATATCTGCCTAAAGCCCTTGACACTTGAAAGTTTACTTCCCTGTTTTGTTTTTATTTTGAACTTTTTTCAATTTTTATTATACCACTTATGCATTCACAAATAAACCTACTGCAATTTGGGAAGCAGGATTGCTTGGAGTTTGAGTACAGACCAAGAAACTGAAAGATACAAAATCCAAAGCACTACACTACCACCACTTGCAGGAGTATGTAAATACATTCGCATGGGAAACATCCATCATAAATGTGGATATAAGAGCCTATAATGGAGAAAGATGACAAAATGTTTTGTAGACAAAGTGCAAATGTATATTTATCCAAAACAGCATACTAACTATTGGTTACAATCATCAGAGCCACACAATATGACTAGTAACTTGCAAAAAAAAACTATTGAAACTTGTAACTGTATTCATGACTTGTTTTTGCTTTCTTCACCCCCCCGACCCCAAGGAGACAAAGTAAGATATGACTCCTGGATTTCCAACCTTCAGTTTTACTTGTCAAACCGCTGTATGGTGTCAATACCATGACAAGCACCTCAAAGCCTGAAGGCCCTAATCCGACTAACAAAAAACAGTTACTTTTAAAACAAAATTCACACATTTCAAGGTGCAGAATTTGTGCTGGGAGTTGGAACACATCTCTATTTGAAGCCCAGTGCCAAGGTTAAATGCTTCCAAGGCTCATTCCCACCAACCATGCAACATTGTTTAACCCCAAACCTCAAGAACAACTTCCAATGCAATGCTTCATTTCCCCATAAACGAGCAAGTGGTTTCAGGATACTGACCTCTTATTGGAACCCATCCTTCAAAAGGACTCACTCGTGAGAACAACTTCAAAACGATGACCTATGTTTATAATCTGGTTAAAAAAAATACAGCAAATCAGCATTGACATACAAAGTTAAAGTAAGCTGAACATAAAAAACACTATTACTTTATAACACAACCATAAACTCCTTTTACTCTGGGAAGCTACTGCAATTCATTTTGCCTTCCAGTGTTTTCTGTACAGCTACTGCGCTTTAAACTTCCAGGCCCTGGGAAGACTGGCCACCCAAATCCAGGGAACAGTATTTCTGCAGCATCTAGGAATCAAGCTTCCCTAGGTTATCCAATTATGTGTGTGCAGAGGATGAGTAAACGTTCATCCTCAACTGATGGAAAAGGGCTGCCCTCAAGGGACTAAATCTACCAAGAGTGACTAATCCTTCGAATCCTCCAGACCCAGAAAATTCAAGCAGCTGAAGCCCAACGTAAGGAATTTATGGGCATAGGGATACAAATAATAAACAACCTCTCTAAAGCTTTGAGAGCCAGGAAATGAGAGCTTGCAGGCTAAAATCATGCCTGCAGGCCATGTGTTGGACATTCCTAGACTAAAATACAAATTTCCGTGCATCAAACCTGCTTGCCATTCCACAGTTCAAGGTTTGATCTGCTCAACACAAATTCAGACAAGACGTTTCACTAGCAAATCCTTTCATGAGACAGGTGATCATCAATGTGGAAAGGCTGATGAAGCAGCTACATAGATTTTGTCTGTGTTAACAATCAGTTCATGATCACAAACTTTTATAGATCTTATAGAAGATCTAATCCAAAAAATGGTACACTATTTAGGTAAACAACCTCCAGGTCAGGTTAGCCTATGCCACAATAAAGATGTCAACTGGAGATCTGCCACACCCAACAGCCATAAACCTTGTTTCTGGTAGAAGTGAACAGCTTGCATTTCTGTGCAACTTTAACATAGAAGAAGAAAATAAACTGCAGTTATAATGTAATTTTCATGACCGTAGTACACCCTGAAATGTTTCACTGACAATAAATTATCTTTGATAAGTCACGGTTGCAATGCAACAGTTAATTTACATACAGGTCCCAGAAACAGTAACAAGGTGTACAAGCAGGTTAGTGGCTGAGGGATAAATGTTAACCAGTGCAACTTAAGAACTCCTATCTACTATGTTCTTTGAATAGCAATATGTATTCTTTGGTGCTTATCAATACTGATGTTTTGAAAACAAGATTTCCACACTGTCAGCAAATGCAACTTCTCACCTGGTAGGTAAGTATGGTTGCAATCCAGAGATTAGGATAAAAGATTAGGACTTCACAGATAGTAAAAAATCATAGGCAGCTATGCAGTCTATTCTGTTACCAAATATTTTCAGACAAAATGAGGTGTGAAGGAGTAATGTAGAGGCTAAACTGCAAATAGACATACGATAGCTTCTTAAACAAGAATGGTGTTTGGTCCAGAATACATTTTTCATCTCAAGGGGCTCAAAGCAGACATGATGAACTTTAGCTGCATATAACAAAATAATTCTTTGGATAATTATAATAGATCCAAATTGTCTTTCACATAGCATTTCAACCCTTTCCAAAATATTTATAAACAACTCTCACTTTAAACCTTCTGAACAAGTTGTGGATGATTAAAAGTTCCACAAAGGCCCATGTACCATGTGTCAAGACATCTTTGAACAAGTTATGACAGAATAATTTAGGTGTACCTAAATGATTAAATGACCCGCAATGATTAAATAAGTGTACTTTGTGGGGTACTGAGTCAGAAACCAGGACAGTCTAGACATTATTTCTGACCCATGGTGTTTTAACTTTAACAGAAGATCCATAGATGGGCATGATGTTTTTAGGTAATCCCGCTCGCACACTGGACCAAACAGGCTGAAGTAGTCACATTCACAATTCTTTCCAGGGAAGTTTTCTTCAGCACAGAGTTTGCATAACTGCAGGCAGGGGCTAAGTAGCTTCAGAATCACATACACATCTTTCTTTATATACTTTTATTGCAGATCAACAAACTATCAAACCCATTAAACCTGATTAAATTATAAAAGGTGTCACATACAAAAGGCTTCAAACTGCTTAAATTTCAACACTATTACACCACCCACCCCATCCCCCACTATATCAACTGTTTTTGACCATCTGGCCCCCTTATTAGGGTGGCTGCGGCTATACCATTAAACTTGCCTTCATATCAAGGAAACATAATATTCTTAATGCTTCAGAGGCACCTTCTATCCTGCCTCACAGGAGATAACAATCTTCCATTGTGTGCTTACTGTAGTCCAATAAAGGGCCCTGGTCTTGATACCTAGCACATGCAACACCTCTCTGCTTTTGTGCGCCTAGCATCCACGCTCAGTGTGCTGCTTGGGATCCATTAACCCTTTCCTAGTCTAAATACCTAATGCTACCTAACTTCCCTAGTAGTATAACCTGTACATTTCTTGTTCCAATAGGGGGAGACAAATCTTTTTGCAACAAATGGAAAGAAGCATTAAGGCAATCAGAGGGAAACAAAGAACATATGAACCTTCAAGGCAGTGAGGGGCAACCCACTGCGGTGATGAAAGATGATCAAAAATATAAAAAAACTAGGACTCTACTTCCCAGTATCCCACTAATGCACAATGATTTTGTCTTAACCCAAACTGTAATCAGAAATGTCAACACTCATTCTGAATAGCTCCATACTTCAGCATGAGTCATGAACCTTCTGTCAGATTGGTTCAGTCAGTAACATTAACATTTGAGGAGGTTCTTGGGTTAACCCCCACTCTCACTGCGGTAATACCCAGGGCAAAAGTGGTTGAGACCACTTTTCTTAATCTAGATTAATGACCTAGACTAGGGTATGGAGGGCACAATTTCAAAATTTGCAGATGAAATAAAACTTGGAAGTATTGTGAACTGTGAGGGCCAAGGGGGAAAAGGACAGGGGATTGGAACTAACTGAATTGCTCTTCCAGACACAGCAGGCAAAATGACTTCTTTCTGTGCTGTAACCACTCTATGATAGGCACCATTGTTAAGAGGTGCCATCGTTCAGGTGACACATTAAACAAATATATTTCAAGTGAACGTAAACTTTTCAAAGAGGAATAACATGGTTCCGGCCAACTTTCCTCCAGTACCAACAGCCACAAAAAAGATCAACTGTACTGAATTTCATTTGCTACTCGTGGGACCTTACTTTACACAAATTGTTTGCTACCGTTACATACATAAAAAATAGTACTTCAAAAGTATTCAATTGATAATAAAGCATAATGGCACTTCAAAACTATACTTTCATACAATGCTAACTCATTAGATCGAAAGTCTGCTCACCCATCGTCCTTGTGATCACAGACTTGCATTGGCTCATGGCCTAATGGTTGTATTTTTAAAATCTGATACTCCTGTTCAAATCACACCCCGCCCCCCTGCTTTTCTATCTCTAACTTGCTCCAGCCTTACAACCCGCCGAGAACTCTGCATTCCTTCAACCCGGCCCTCTACTATATTACAACAGTAACTACATATTTTTTTAACCTGGCTGTACAGTACTTTGGAGTACCCTGAGGCTATGAAAGACGTTATAAATTCAGGTTCTTTCACCCGTCAACAACAAAATGTATTAAAATTGTGCCTTTAACCTAGTCAGGCATCCAAAGTAGCTTCAAAGGCATGTTATTAAACAAAATCTGAGGCTGAGGCACGTAGAGATATTAGGGCAGATGACCAAAAGCTTGCTCAAAGAGCTCTAAGGAGAATCTTAATGAGAAAAGAAAAGCAGAGAAGTTTAGGGAAAGCATTCTAGGCCTTAAGGAATTTGGTTGTTGACCTGAAAAATGAAGTGTTTCACTCTCTGCAGATGCTGCTGGGCCATGTTGAGTATTCCCAGGTTTTCTAGTTTAATTTCAGAGTTTAGGGCCTTGGCAGCTGAAGGCATGGCCACCAATGAAGCAGCATTTAAAGTCAGGAATGCTCAAGGGGCAAGAATTGGAGGAGTCTAGATCTCTCAGAGGGTTGCGGGGCTGAAGATTACACAGGTAGAGCAAGGTGAGGCTATGGAGGGATTTGAAAACAAGGATATGATGAACAGTTGAAATAGAAATCCTAAATCCCTCTCATTTTTGTAGTGCTAAACCTACTTCTTTGATCCCCCACTCCAATGTTTCTTTCTCTCTACGACAGTGTCAGTTTTTGTCTTGATTATACTCTTGGGTTATTTTTTTTTAAATATTGTAGCCAAATTGACGGTTAAAGAAAAACAGCAAACTAGACACCTCAATTCAGCATAAAAGGAAATTTTTGAAAGATGATCATTCAATCTAAAGGGGAAGAAAAGTTTTTTTTTAAACCAAAACAAGATGGCCAGAAAATACAAATGAAAATCTAAAACGGGTTAATCTGAAACTGTTTTAAATAACTAACGCGGCGAATCCTAATGCCGAATAAACGAGCATGGGTGCTTCCCACTACAAACTTACAGATATATTTGGCTCCTTCAGCATGAAAAACAATAACGCTAATGGAAAACAAACTCGCAGAGAGAGCTCATCCCGCTCCCTGCAGGCCTTACCCAAATGTACAGTTCGAGCTGATAAAACTTTCCGAACCTCAGCCGCCCAACTCCCCACTGAGTTCGGACACTTTGAGGAATCGTTGTCGTTCGCCTGAAAATCCGCCCCCGTCGCCCTTTCTTGTTCCGCACCCGCAGAAATCTAGCGCCCAATCCCGCTAAGTCTGGCTTCGCCTCCCGTCAACGGCCCCCAACCGCCATTACATACACCCACACAGAGATAGGCAATAGAAGATGGCGCCAGGCAGCAGAATGACCCAACATGCACCGCGACAGAACGCGCCCTCTTGATTGGTTAAAATCACGATCCCTTTGCATTCTGGGAATTGTAGTTTCCCCCCCCCCCTCCCGCGCCTTGTTTTTATTAAAATAAAATGGCTCAGGAAGCAACAGCACCAACCGGCGACTACAATTATATATAGCGCCTTTTAACATAGTCAAACCCAAGGAACTATTCTTTATTGTACTGTCCGAAATTTCATTTTTTTTCTTCTAAGCTGTTTTATTCTTGAACTTACTACTTTTGTATATTTAATCTATGAATATATTAAAGGGTCCCTGTACTTGTGTCTCCATTCTCCATTTCATGTCATAAGGTTCTGGGTTCAATTCCTGCTCTAGGGCTTCAGCGCAGAAATCAAAGCTCACAGTGCAGATTGGGAGTGCTGCACTCTCGGAAGTGCCATCTTTCACATGACACACATGTTAAACCATCTGCCCGCTCTGGGGATATGTAAAAGATCCCATGTACACTATTTCAAAGAAGAGCAGCAGAGTTTTCCTGTCCAATATTGATCCTTCGATCAACATCTCAAATAAACATATTATCTGGTCGTTGTCACATTGCAATTTGAGGCAGTTTGCTGTGGGTATATTGGCTGTGTTTTTTAAAAATATGGGATGTGGGCTTCACTGGCTTGGGCCAGCATTTGTTGGCCATCCCTAGTTGTCCTTGAGAAGGTGGTGGTGAGCTGCCTTCTTGAACTGCTGCAGTCCATGTGGTATAGGTACACCCACAGTGCTGTCAGGAAGGGACCCAATGACAGTGAAGGAATGGTGATATATTTCCAAGTCAGGGTGGTGAGTGACTTGGAGGGGAACTTCCAGGTGGTGGTGTTCCCATCTAGCTACTGCCCTTGTCCTTCTAGGTGGCAGTGGTCGTGGGTTTGGAAGGTGCTGTCAAAGGAGCCTTGGTGAATTCCTGCAGTGCATCTTGTAGATGGTACACACCGCTGCCGGTGTGTGTTGGTGGTGGAGGTGGTGCCAATCAAGTGAGCTGCTTTGTGCTGGATGATTGGCCGCACATGTGGTGTTTTCTACATTACAATAAAGACTACACTTAAAAAAGTACTTAATTGGTTGTGAAGTGCCTTGAGACATCCAGTGGTTGTTGAGGTGTCAGCTGTGGCTCAGTTCATAGCACCCTCGCCTTTGAATCAGAGGGTTGTGGGTTCATGTCCCACTCCCGGAAACCAAGAACTGTGATTGTACTCGAAAAGAGTTGCAATCCGTGACTGTTGATAACTCAAAAGAGTATCCAGTGGTTGTGAAAAGCACTATATAAATGCAAGTCTTTCTTTCTTTCTGTGTTATAGACACATATGCTTCAGGAAAGTGCTACGTCACTTTAGTTTTCTTGTGCTCCGCTGTCACATTTACATCAGTTTTCCAGTCTTACCAGCCACAATGAATTCATCTCCTTCTGGCTAAGGCCACATTCCCTTATGTTTCTAGATGCTGTGCTATTGTATGGCTCGATCCGTAGCCAAAAATTGTCATGCAGCCTGGCCGAATTCCTCACCTACCCATACCACAAAACCAGATATGCAGCTCTGGACGGAACCCTGGTTGATCCCTCCTTCAGTGAATCAGACATCTCCCAGAAAAATAAAAGAAGCAATTAATAACAGATGAAGGAAAAGCAGTAAATAAAAGTTAGTGCTACTAACTGGAATCGATGCTTAACTGGGGGGGAGGAGCATAGGGATTTCTGTGGAGGAGCTACTGTGATCGAGGAAAAGGTTTTAAAAAGCATTGTAAACTTTTACAAGATCTCACTTTTACATTTCCTCTGCTACCAACTGCAATGATGTAACCAACGTTTTAAACGATTGCCGCTCCACTTCCCCAAGCGTCTCATCCTGATACATTGTGTACACGTGTATCATGCAAAGCGTTTTAGCGTTAGCGCCTACTAAGTTTGAATTAATGGAAATTTTTCGCAGAAAAGGAAGAATCTAAACTGATAAAGAAATGAGAACTTGCATTTAGTGCCTTTCCCAATGTCCTAAAACACTTTACAGTTAATGAATTACTTTAGAAGTGACTGTTGTAGATAAACATTGCATTCTCTCAGTATTACACTGAAGTATGAACCTAGATTATGTACTCTAGTCTCTAACGTGGTATTTATGGCCCCAAACTCAGAGACAGCTTCGCGCCAAACTAACATTCACAGATAATATCATGCCATCAGTCCCTACCTCTTTCAGTGATACTTGCATGGGGGTGAGGAGACAGATGCAGCAAGCACCTGTCCCACTTCTCAAGGAATTCAGGAGACACACACAATAGGGGACGTGGATCCAGCATAACAATTGGTATCACCCCCTCCTATCCCTAAAACAGTGAATTTGTATTGCCTTCAGAGAAATTTCACCAAAGACATCACAATGTAAAATGACATCATAAAGCAATTTCAACTGATTTCCTTAGCATAGAAACTGAACAATTTTGACAAGAATTACATCTAGAATGTGTAGATTCTTTTGAATTCTCACCAATAATGAGGTACCTGGAGTGTCGCAAACATGAATCATAAAATTGTATAGCACTTCAGGGCTTGAGCACTTAATATAGACTGATGCTTTAGCACAGTAAAAGGGAATGCTTATTGGCTGAAGTGCTATATTTCAGATGAAACATTAATTTGAGGATCACTTGCCTGTTCAGATGACCATAAAAGGTCCCATGGCACTATCCAAAGAAGGGAAAGGGTTCTCTTGATCTCTGGGCCAAAATTTATCCCTCAATCATTGCCACCTTAAAGCAAGTTAATTGCTCATTTATTTCACTGTTTGTGGGGTCATGCTATATGCAAATTAGTTGCCAAATTTGCCTACATAACAATGACTTCACATTGTTGGCTATGAAACACTTTAGGTGTCCTATATGAAAGTTGCCATACAAACACAGCTCTTTCTTTACTAATAACTGTTGTTCATCAGCTATCTGGTCATCATGTATGCATGTGTCAGATCCACATCCTCCCAAATTCTTTATCTATTCATTTGGATGCTTCCACACGGTTACCTGCGTGGACTCGATGGGCCATGGCTCTAGGACCTCTGGTGTCCCCAGCGATCTATTTCACATCTACATACAGTGACATCATCCAAAAGCACATCAGTTTCCACATGTACACTGATGACACACCCAACTCTGCCACATCTGAATGTCAGCACTGGATGAGCAGAAATCTCCTCCAAGTAAATATTGAGAACCCACCACCAACTCTGTTTACTAACTCCATCCCTCTTCTTGGCAATTGGCTGAGGCTGAACCAGACTGTTCGCAACTTTGGTGTCATGTGACTCAGATGAGCTTCTGACCACTTTTCTATGTCACCCCTAGACAGCCTATTTCCACCTCTGTAATATTACCTGACTTTGCCCCTAACTCAGCTCATTTGTTGCTGAGGCCTTTATCCATGCCCACACTACCTCTGGAAATGACTATTCCAACATGCTCCTGACTGGCCTCTCATGTTCTACCCTCTGTGTTTTCAAACGCCTCCATGGCCTCGCCCCTCCCTATCTCTAGATTCTTCTCCAGCCCCGCAACACTCTGAGATACCTGTGCTCCTCTAATTCCGAATTTTTAAAGCATCCACGATTTTAAATATTCCACCATTGATAACCATGCCTTCAGCTTAGGCCCCCAAGCTCTGGGACTTACTTTCTAAACCTCTATATCTCTATCACACTTACCTCCTTAAAACCTACCTCTGACCAAGATTTTGGTCATCTGACCTAATATCACCTTATGTGCCTCGGAGACTTATTTTATAATGCTCCTGTGAAATACCTTGGGATGCTGTATTAGGTTATAACTACAATTTTGTTGTTCGATAGAGACTATTAAAATATATTTCCACAATTGGGGATGACACCATAATGACAAAGTGGCATCATAAAGAAGTTTGAACTGATTTTCAGTGTTGACAAATGATTTTATTTTATTTTTTTTATTCATTCTTGTGGGCTTCGCTGGCTGGGCCAGCATTTATTGCCCATCCCTAGTTGCCCTTGAGAAGATGGTGGTGAGCTGCCTTCTTGAACTGCTGCAGTCCATGTGGTGTGGGTACACCCACAGTGCTGTTAGAAAGGGAATTCCAGGATTTTGACCCAGCGACAGTCAAGGAATGGCGATATATTTCCAAGTCAGGATGGTGAATGACTTGGAGGGGAACTTCCAAGTGGTGGTGTCCCATCTATCTGCTGCCCTTGTCCTTCTAGATGGTAGTAGTCATGGGTTTGGAAGATGCTGTTAAAGGAGCCTTGGTGAATTCCTGCAATGCATCTTGAAGATGGTACACACTGCTGCCACTGTGCGTCGGTGGTGGAGAAATTGAATGTTTGTGGATGGGGTGCCAATCAAGCTAGCTGCTTTGTCCTGGATGGTGTCAAGCTTCATGAGTGTTGTGGGAACTGCACTCATCCAGGCCAGTGGGGAGTATTCCATCACACTCCTGATTTTTGCCTTGTAGATGATGGACAGGCTTTGCGGAGTCAGGTGAGTTATTCATCGCACGATTCCTAGCCTCTGACCTGCTCTTGTAGCTACAGTATTTACATGGCTAGTCCAGTTCAGTTTCTGGTCAATGGTAACCCCCAGGATGTTGATAGTGGGGGATTCAGTGATGGTAGTGCCATTGAACATTAAGGGGCGATGGTTGGATTCTCTCTTGTTGGAGATGGTCATTGCCTGACACTTGAGTGGTGCGAATGTTACTTGCCATTTGTCAGCCCAAGCCTGGATATTGTCCAGGTCTTGCTGCATTTGGACATGGACTCCTTCAGTATCTGAGTCGTCGGGAATGATGCTGAACGTTGTACAATCATCAGCAAACATCCCCACTCCTGACCTTATGAAGGAAGGAATGTCATTGATGAAGCAGCTGAAGGTGGCTGGGCCGAGGACACTACCCTGAAGAACTCCTGCAGTGATGTCCTGGAGCTGAGATGATTGACCTCCAATAACCACAACCATCTTCCTTTGTGCTAGGTAAGACCCGAACCAGCGGAGCGTTTTCCCCAATTCCCAGTGACTCCAGTTTTGCTAGGGCTCCTTGATGCCACATTCAGTCAGGTAGGGTTTGTCCTGCTTTGGGTGTACAGGACATATCCAGGCAATTTTCCACATAGTCAGGTAGATGCCAGTGTTGTAGCTGTACTGGAACAGCTTGATTAGGGATGCAGCAAGTTCTGGAGCACAAGTCTTCAGTACCATTGCCGGAATGCTGTCAGGGCCCATAGCCTTTGCAGTATCCAGTGCCTTCAGCCTTTTACTGACATCACATGGAGTGAATCGAATTGGCTGAAGACTGGCATCTGTGTGCTGGGGACTTCTGGAGGCGGCCAAGATGGGTCATTCATTCAGCACTTCTGGCTGAAGATTGTAGTGAATACTTCAGCCTTATCTTTTGCATTATGTGCTGGGCTCCTCCATCATTGAGGATGGGGATATTTGTGGAGCCTCCTCCTTCAGTGAGTTGTTTAATTGTCCACCATCATTCATGACTGGATTTAGCAGGACTGCAGAGCTTGGATCTGATCCGTTGGTTGTGGAATCGCTTAGCTTCCATCACTTGCTGCTTATGCTGTTTGGCACGCAAGTAGTCCTGTGTGATAACTTCACCAGATTGACACCTCATTTTTAGACATGCCTGGTGCTGCTCCTGGCATGACCTCCTGCACTCTTCATTGAACCAGGGTTGATCCCCTAGTTTAATAGTAATGGTAATGGTAGAGTGGGGGATGTGCCGGGCCATGAGATTACAGATTGTGTTCGAGTACCATTCAGCTGCTACTGCTGATGGCCCACAGCACCTCCTTGATGCCCAGTCTTGAGTTGCTAGATCTGTTCGAAATTTATCCCATTTAGCAGGGTGGTAGTGCCACACAACACGATGGAGGGTATCCTCAATGTGAAGCCAGGACTTCATCTCCACAACGACTGTGTGGTAGTCACTCCTACCGATACTGTCATGGACAGATGCATCTGCGGTGAGGATGAGGTCGTATGTTTTTCCCTCTTGTTGATATCCTCACCACTTGCCGCAGACCCAGTCTAGCAGTTATACCTTTAGGAGTCAGCCAGCTTGGTCAGTAGTGGTGCTACCAAGCCACTCTTGGTGGTGGACATTGAAGTCCCCCACCCAGAGTACATTCTGCGCCCTTACCACCCTCAGTGCTTCCTCCAAGCGGTGTTTAACATGGAAGAGCACTGATTCATCAGCTGAGGGAGGGCGGTATGTGGTAATCAGCAGGAGGTTTCCTTGCCCATGTTTGGCCTGATGCCATGAGACTTCATGGGGTCCAGAGTCGATCGAGGACTCCCAGAGCAACTCCCACCCGACTGTATACCACTGTGCCGCCACCTCTGCTGGGTCTGTCCTGCCAGTGGGACAGGACATACCCAAGGATGGTGATGGTGGTGTCTTATCTGTAAGATATGATTCTGTGAGGATGACTATCTCAGACTGTTGCTTAACTAGTCTGTGAGACAGCTCTCCCAATTTTGGCACTAGCCCCCAGGTGTTAGTAAGCAGGGTCAACAGGACTAAGATTGCCATTGTGGTTTCTGGTACCTAGGTCGATGCCAGGTGGTCTGTCCGGTTTCATTCCTTTTTTGTTACAACTGAGTGGCTTGCTAGGCCATTTTAGAGGGCCTTTAAGAGTCAACCACATTGCTGTGGGTCTGGAGTTACATCGACAATGGTTTCATGGTCATTATTAGACTTTTAATTCCAGATTTTTATTGAATTCAAATTCAATTTTTTTGAAATCTGCCGTGGCAGGTCCCCAGAGCATTACCCTGGGTCACTGGTCCAGCGACAATACCACTACACCATCGCCTCCCCTTATTCGAAAACCACTGTTAGATATTCCTACATTTTGCTGATAATAAAACTCCTTGAATTTACCTTTGCATTTAATGGATAAATAATGAACATGATACACTACTCCATTTCAATGGGTTGTCTTACTTAAACAGATAACGCCTCTCCATTCTGTCCTTCGTCCAGGGAGAACATCCCCTTCCCACAGTCTCCAATTTCACAAGATCACAAGCTAGTTACAGTTAAAGAGCACCATAAGGTCATCTTAATCCACCAATCCATAAAGATTCAAAATGTTTTCCCAATGTTACATCTAATTGTTTTCTAAATGAATCTAGGGTTGCTGCCTCTACTGCCCTTAGCAGGATGTTTATTCCACATAGTTATCATTCTTTATGTGAAGAACCATTTCTAGATATAAGTCCTAAAATTACCTTTTACTAATTTGAACCTGCGTCTCCTGTTCTACTGCTACAGATTAATTTAGAATGATATTCTGAATTAACTTTTTCTATACCCTTAATCCAACATACAGTTATAAGATCACATTTCCAATGTTGCTTTTTCAAGCTGAAAAGATCTAGGCTATCCAGTCTTTCCTAATGACTCAGAGCCCTGAATCTGGCTCAAACTTGTGGCTCTACTCTGCACTGCCTCCAAGGCTTATCTGTCTTCGCACTATGTCTCCCCTGTTCCTTTGGCAATTAGAACTGGAATCAATGTTCAAGGTGCTGTCTCACTACACACTTTGTTGTTTTCATTTACTAATTTATATTCTACAATTTTGACTATGTAGTTCAATATCTCAATAGGTTTGTTGATTGTTGCCCTGCATTGGCTGGACATATTTAGCATCAAGGTCTACCACGACTCTCCATTCCACCAACTTTATTCTTATCTATTTTTCATTTCTGTACTCTTGTCAGCATTAAACTTTATCTGCCTAGGCATATTTTGTCAGGCTCATTATATACTTTGAGCTGCCTCAACTGCAACCGCTGGTTTGATAACATCTCCAAATCTAACCACATTGATTTAACTTCCTAAATCTAGGTCACTTATGTAAAGAATTAGTCATTGGTCCCAGCACCAAACCCTGACATATCCCACTCAATTCTTCACCCACTCTGCTACAACTCTCCTAACAAAAACTCCGTTGTTTTCTTCCATTAGCTAGTTTCTTATATATTCCAAGAGTTTCAGTTTTACTACTAATCTTTCATGTGGAACTTTATCAAAAACCTTCTGGAAGCTGAGGTACATCATGTTGTCACTTCCTCAAAGAAGTTGAAGAGGCTGATCCAGCTGCTGTTAATTATTGTTGTACAGAAAACACTCAAACTTACTTCCAATGTATTTTATTATTTGCATAGAATGGAAGTACCACTAACAGGACTGTAGTTATCTGTGGCTATTTTGCCATCTATTTTGAATATGGGCATCATATTTTCCCACTTCCAGTCTACTAGAATCTCTCCAGAGTCCATTGGCTTCCTCATAAAAATGCCTTAAAAAAATCCTCCCCAGTCTCTCTCACTCTGAGTTAAATGCAACATATATTTCTGAGGGTTTATTTGTTTTGAGCACATTTAGTCTTCCTAGAACCTCCATCTCTATAGTGAAACCACTTTGGTAGTACTTGGGATATGTTTTACAGCAATTTAGCATATTAACCACTTTTCCTCGGTGAACATGCACATTGCCTTTAGAACGCAGCATTAAAAATACCGCTAAATACCAACAAAATTCCTACTCTGAAGAGTCATATGGACTCGAAACATTAACTGTTTCTCTCTCTACAGATGCTGCCAGACCTGCTGAGTTTTTCCAACACTTTCTGTTTTTATTTCGGATGCTCAGTATCTGCAGTATTTTGCTTTTATTAAAAATACCTTTCTTCAAATCCTTTCAGGGGAAAATGATTTTAAAAAATGCTCCATAAAAATATGGGAAGGGAAATTAGTACTGCTGCTGAAGATAAATGATAAAGTGTGCAAGTGCATTCCTAAAATTTTGACAAGGAGTTTTTGATCCCATTTTGGTAATAATTGACACAAGTACGTCCAGATATATTTGACCAAGTTTCCTATCATCTCCACTCTCAGCTTTTTCTTTGGCTCCACATGTCCATATTTTGCTCAAGTTCTGTGAGGCAACCAGGGATGTTTTCAGCATTGAAGGTAGAATAGACTATTCACGACTCCTCAGATACTGGGTCAATCCATGTCCAAATGCAGCAAGACCTGGACAATATCCAGGCTTGGGCCGACATGTGGCAAGTAACATTTGTGCCACACAAGTGTCAGGCAATAACCATCTCCAACAAGAGAGAATCCAACCATCGCCCCTTGATGTTCAATGGCATTATCATCACTGAATCCCCCACTATCAACATTCTGGGGGGGGGTTACCATTGACCAGAAACTGAACTGGACCAGTCATATAAATACTGTGGCTACAAGAGCAGGTCAGAGGCTAGGAATTGTGCGATGAGTAACTCACCTCCTGATTCCGCAAAGCCTGTCCACCATCTACAAGGCACAAGTCAGGAGTATGATGGAATACTCCCCACTGACTGTATCAGTGCCTGTTATGACACAGCCTATGGTAAATGCTGAGTTGTTCAAATCCCAAAGGGAAACTTGAATCTTTAAATTCTTCCAAAAGATTTGGAGCTGGTTTGTTAGTCTAGGGGTATGATTCTCGCTTTGGGATTGTCATCAAATTAATATGTGGGAGATCCTGAGTTCAATTCCCAGACAAGCCCATCAAGCATTTTAATTTAGCGCATGGGGGAAAGAGGAACTTTAGGTAAGGTTTACTGCAATAAGTGCAACTTAGAATCGAGTGCTGGCAGTTGGGTAATTAAGGGAGTTAGGGAAAGAGATGCTTGTTTTCTTTCTGTATTCTAACTTTCTCAGCCTTTAGGAAGTGGTCATACTCTGCTACAAAAGAAGCTAGTTATTTGGTGAGCATCTGTTTAAAACAGCAAGAGCAGAGCCAGGATTTTTACAGTTTAAAACAGCGAGAGGAGAGCCGGGAATTTTACTGTTTAAAACAGTGAGGAGAGCAGGGATTTTCACAGTTTAAAACAGCGAGAGAGTCGGGATTTTCACAGTTTAAAGCAGTGAAAGGAAAGCCAGGATTTTCACAGTTTAAAACAGCGAGAGGAGAGCCGGGATTTTCACAGTTTAAAACAGCGAGAAAGGAGCTGCGATTTTTACAGTTTAAAACAGCAAAGGGAGAGCCGGGATTTTTACTGTTTAAAACAGCGAGAGAAGTGCCGGAATTTTTGCTGTTTAAAATAGCGAGAGAAGTGCCGGGATTTTCACAGTTTAAAACTGCGAGAGGAGAGCCGGGATTTTCAGTTTAAAACAGCAAGAGGAGTGCTGGGGTTTTCACAGATTAAAACAGCAAGAGGAGAGCCAGGAGTTTTACCGTTTAAAACAGCGAGAGGAGAGCTGGGATTTTCACTGATTAAAACAGCGAGAGGAGAGCCAAGAGTTTTACGTTTAAAACAGCGAGAGGAGAGCCAGGAGTTTTACAGTTTAAAAACTGGAATTCGGACATGGAGAGCAGACCTGCGTGAGAAGGGCAGCGGTGGTGGGAGATAAAAACCGGCGGCAGAGAGAGAGGCCCAGCACATGGGGAGCAGACCTGTATGAGAAGCGTAGTGGCGGCGGGAGATAAAAACCGACGGCAGGGAACCCCTTCAACCTGTTTCTACCTGTCAGAGCCAGAGTGTGACGTCACAGGAAAACAGGTAGGTGATTGGTGGATATCTCTTCCCTGTCTCGATTGGCCAAGTAGTTTAAATCTACAGCTGTAGAGTACAGTTAAGAAATTCACTTTTAAAATATTTAACATCCAAATTAATTAATTAAATGAATAGAGATGGCTGGGCAGGCGATGTGTTGCAGCTGTGGTATGTGGGAGCTGGTGGACGCCGGTGCGATCCACGGTGACCACATCTGCAGCAAGTGTTGGCTGCTCGAGGAACTTCGGCTCAGAGTTGATGAGCTGGAGTCTGAGCTGCGGACACTGCGACACATCAGGGAGGGGGAGAGTTACCTGGACACTGGTTCTCAGGAGGCAGTCACAGCCCTTAGATTAATTGCATCAAATTTGGTCTGTGGTCAGGAAAAGGAGGGTGTGACTGCGAGTAAGGCAGGTATGGGGATCCGAATTTAGCTTTGGAGGAGCCTTAGCCAATGCCCTTGTCCAATAGGTACGAGGTTCTTGCACCCGGTGTGGATGAGGGCACTGACTGCGGGGAGGATGAGCGAACAGACCACACTGCTATTCAAGTGGGGGGAGAAAAGAGAAATGTAGTAGTACTAGAGGAATAGATACTGTTCTCTGTAGCAAAGGCAGAGTCCTGAAGGCTGTGTTGCCTACCTGGTGCCAAGGTTAAGGACATCTCTTCTGGGCTGAATGGAGTGTGAGGGGAAGGATCCAGTTGTTGTGGTCCAGGTAGGTACCAACGACATAGGTAGGACTAGGGAAGAGGTTCTGCTGAGGGACGAGCAGCTCTGGGCTAAACTAAAAAGCAGAACCACAAAGGTAATACTCTCTGGATCACTATCTGAGCCATGAGCAAATTGGTGGACGGTAAATAAGATTAGAGAGGTAAATACGTGGCTCAAAGACTGGGTGTGGGAGAAATGGTTCCGATTCATGGGGCACTGGCACCAGTACTGGGGAAGGAGAGAGCTGTTCTGTTGGGACGGGCTTCATTTGAACCATGCTGGGACCAGTGTCCTGGTGAATTGTACAACTAGGGTCGTAGATAGGGCTTTAAACCAATTAGTGGGGAGGGGTTCAATTGAAGGGAAGTTTAGAAAACCAAAAATAAACGGGAGAGCAAAGGTGCAGGGTAGTGAAGCAGCGAACGATAATCAAAATGTGAGAGGAAGGGGCAGAAAATATTAGCAGACGGGTGCAGCAGAAATTAGAGCCAGAATGTGTAATAATGGTAAAAAGTGAAAGCTTAAGACTCTTTATCTGAATGCATGCAGCATTTGTAACAAGGTAGGTGAGTTGACAGCACAAATAGAAATAAATGAATATGACTTGATAACTATTACAGAGAGGTGGTTGCAGGGTGACCAAGACTGGGCACTCAATACTCAAGGGTATTCGACGTTCTGGAAAGATAGACAAAAAGGAAAAGGAGGTGGGGTAGCTTTGTTAATAAAGGAAGGTATCAGTGCGGAGGTGAATAGTGATATATGTGCAATAGATCGTGATGTGGAATCAGTTTGGGTGGAAATAAGGAATAGCAAGGGCAAGAAGTCATGGGTGGGAGTTGTCTATAGGCCCCCGAAGAGTTGCCTCACTATAGGATAAAGTATAAATCGGGAAATAATGGAGGCATGTAAGAAGGGTGCTATAATTGTCATGGGTGGTTTTAATCTGCATATTGACTGGACAAATCAGATTGGCAGGGGTAACATGGAAGACGAATTTGTAGAGCGCATCAGGGATTGTTTCTTAAGAGCAATACGTTGCAGAACCTACCCGGGAACAGGCTATTTTAGATCTAGTAATGTATAATGAGGTAGGAGTAATAAGAGATCTCGTAGTTAAGGATCCTCTTGGGGGTAGCGATCACAACATGGTAAAATATGAAATTCAGTTTGAGGGCGAGCAACTTGGATTTCAAACCGGTGTCCTCAACTTAAATAAGGGCAATTACAGAGGTACGAAGAAAGAATTGTCTAAAGCGGGCTGGCAAAATAGACTAAGGGGAAGGTCAGTGGATGAGCAGTGGCAGACATTTAAGCAGATATTTCATAATGTTCAGCAAAAATTTATCCCGGTCAAAAAGAAGGACTCAATGAGAAGGATGAACCACCCGTGGTTAACAAAGGCGGTCAAGGAGATTTCCAATCAAATACTAAGGCATACAAAGCGGCAAAAACTAGTGGTAGGCCAGAGGATTGGGAATTTTTTAGGAACCAGCAGTGGATGACTAAAAAGCTAATAAAGAGGGAAAAAATTGATTGTGAAAGTAAATTGGCAAGAAATATAAAAACAAACAGCAAGAGCTTCTACGGGTATACAAAAAGAGAGTAGCTAAAGTGAGTGTGGGACCCTTGGAGGATGCGACTGGAGAGTTGATAATGGGCAACAGGGAAATGGCAGATAATTTAATCCAATATCTTGTATCAGTCTTCACGGTGGAGGACACTATAAACATTCCAAAGATATCAAATAAGAAGCTAATGGGAGGAAAGATCATGTAACAGTCTCTATCACGAGACACAAAGTAATCTGAGAAGCTAATGGGACTAAAGGCAGACAAGTCACCAGGGCCTGCTGGTCTGCATCCAAGGGTTTTAAAGGAAGTGGCTGCAGAGATAGTGGAGGCATTGATCAAAATATTGCAGAACTCACTGGATTCCAGAGGGTCCCAGCGGATTGGAAAACTGCTAATGTGATACCCCTGGTTCAAGAAGGGAGGGAGACAAAAAGCAGGAAACTATAGGCCAGTCAGGCTATTATCTGTCGTTGGGAAAATGCTAGAGTCCATCATTAAGGAAAAAATAGCAGGACATTTAGAAAAGCTTCATGCAATCAAACAGGGTCAACATGGTTTTGTGAAAGGGAAATCATGTTTGACAAATTTGCTAGAGTTCTTTGAGGATATAACAAACAGAGTTGATAAAGGGGAACCGGTAGATGTAGTGTTTTGGATTTCCAGAAGGCATTCAGTAAGGTGCCACATAAAAGATTATTGCACAAGCTAAGAGCTCACGGTATTGGGGCTAATATATTAGCACAGATTGAGGATTGGTTAACACACAGAAGGCAGAGTCGGGATTAATGGGTCTTTTTCAGGTTGGAAAGACGTAGCTAGTGGAATGCCACAAGGATCAGTCCGAAGGCCTCAATTATTTACTATCTATATTAATGACTTGGAGGAGGGGGCATTGTGTAATGTATCCAAATTTGCTGACGATACAAAAATATGTGGGAGGGCATGTTGTGATGAGGACATAAGAAATCTGCAAGGGAATTTGGACAGGTAGGGTGAGTGGGCAAAAACTTGGCAGATGAAGTTTAATGTAGGAAAGTGTGAGGTCATGCACTTTGGTCGGAAAAATCAAAAGGCAGACTATTAGTTAAATGGAGAGAGACTACAAACAAGTGCAGCACAAAAGGATCTGGGAGTTGTTGTGCATGAAACACAAAAAGTTTGCATGCAGATGCAGCAAGTAATTAAGAAGGCAAATGTAATTTTGTCCTGTATTGCAAGGGGTTTGGAGTTTAAAAATAGGGAAGTCTTGTTACAACTGTACAGGGTATTGGTGAGGCCGCACCTGGAGTACTGTGTACAGTTTTGGTCCCCGTATTTAAGAAAGGATATACTGGCATCGGACGCAATTCAAAAGAGATTCACTCGGCTGATTCCTGGGATGAAGAGGTTGACTTATCAAGAACGGCTAAACAAGTTAGGCCTCTATTCATTAGAGTTTAGAAGAATGAGGAGTGATCTTATTGAAACGTGCAAGATTCTGAGGGGGCTTGACAGGGTAGATGTTGAGAAGATGTTTCCACTAGTGGGGGAATCTCAAAATAGGAGACATAGTTACAGAATAAGGGGACACTCATTTAAAACTGAGATGTGAAGGAATTTCTTCTCTCAGAGGGTAGTGAATGTCTGGAATTCTCTACCTCAGAGATTTATGGAGGCTAGATCACTGAAAGTATTTAAAGAGGAGGTAGATATATTTTTGAAATATCATGGAGTTGAGGGCTATGAGGAACTAGCACGAAAGAGGAGTTGAGGCCTGGGGCAGATTAGCCACGATCTTATTGAATGGCGAGGTAGGCTGGAGGGGCCGAATGGCCTACTCTTGCTCCTATTTCTTATGTTAATTACCTCTCTGAGAGCTGCATATGTCATCTCTATCTTTAATGCCTTTATCCACTGGTCAAAATTACTTTGTTTTACTCTTTCAAACTCAATATAAGTTTGCCCAGGCTGTTTTCTCATATTCCTAAATTTCTGCCTGTATGCCTCATGAGCCAACTCATACGCACTCAAAATAGCCTTTTTTACCACAGCATAGTTCACTTCTTCTGACAGCAAAGCATAAACCTCATGTGCTCTACCCACCAACCTGGATTATAACAACAATGTCCAGTTTTCCTGTGGCCATTTCATCTGTTTAGCTATCTTCTCAAATGAAATAAAGAATGCTTCAACATCTCTTTACTCAAACTTTGGAAGAGCTTGTACAAATTTAAACATCTCCCCACTGGGTTCTGATATGGAAATAAGTCCTTCCTCACCTACTGGCATCTCTTTTTTAACTGCCTGCATTATAAGCTGGAATTCTCTCTCTTTTTTTCTCTCTCCTCCTTTTCTAACCTTGCCATTTCTAATTCCCTTTCTTGTTTTCTTTTTCTCTTCTGCCTTTCCCCTTTGAAATGGTCGTTCTTTTTCTGCTGCTTCTAGTTCCATTTTTTTCATTTACAACTGAATTTGAGTCCATTCCAATGAACCACCCCTTGGAGAACTCGGTCTCTCAGGTATTCCTCTCAATTTCAAAAGTTGTGCTATATCTTCAATTATGTCCGATTTCCTCACCCCTGCAGGTAATCCTAATTGTAATTACTCATAGATGTTTATAGCACAAAAGGAGGACATTCGGCCCATCGTGTCCATCGTGTCCACGCCAGTAAACAAAGATCTGACTACACTAATCCCATTTTCCAGCACTTGGCCCATAGCCCTGGAGGCTATGACAACGCAAGTGAATATCTAAATGTTTCTTAAATGTTACGAGAGTTTTTGACTCAACCACCCTTTCAGGCAGTGAGTTCTAGACTCCCACCACCCTCTGGGTGAAAACATTTCTCCTCAACTCCCCTCTTAGCCTTCTGCCTCTTACCTTAAATTTATGCCCCCTGGTTATTGACCCCTAATGAAAAAGGTGCCTTCCTATCCACCCTATCTATGCCCCTCATAATCTTATACACCTCTATCAGGTTCCCTCTTAACCTTCGTTGATCCAAGGAAAACAACCCCAGATGTGTGTCTTGAATTCAGTAGTAATAAGACCGCCAAGTCTTATAGGTTTTACAAAACTAGATTAAACATTTATTAATCACAGAAATTATTTTTAAATACATAACTGTTTCTACAAATTACTATGATAACTTCCAAATTCCCTAATCAATCTAACTCCCGGTTATACTTTCGTTAAGGCAACAGTAAAACACAGATTTTAAAAGACCCAAGCAAAGAAACACTGAACAAGTTGAATTCAAAGTGAGTTTTCTTAACGTCAGTCCTTTGAAGGCAGCAGATTGAGGCATAGATGCTGAAGGCTTTTTCATACTTGGAAGATCTTAAAAAATGCCTACCCTTACACACAGCATTCACGCCTATATACATAATTTCCCCTTTGAATGCAAATACCTATTGTTTCACTTTGTCTTTGGACTTTATCTTCCTGATAATAAAGCCCTCTTATAGCACTAAGTTTTACCAGTAGTAATCTTTGGGGAAAAATAAACACAGTTTCTAAACTTCACCTGACTGGGTGACACATTTCACCCCCTCCTTTGAAAATAATCTAGTCTGGTTTATTTAAAAATGCAAATGTTCCCTTGACACCTGTTTCTAAATTTCCCCATGTTTACCTAATTAACAATTCAAACCTAACTTATCTTCTTATATCAAAGCGTCCAGACTAGCTGCCTCTAATTCAATTAAGTCTTACACACACACAAACACATATAGACACATCCCACTATTACTCTATTTTACAATAAATTCCAATAATATTATGAGAATTATTATATCTTCCTGACAGTGCCGCTTCATGCTCTCATCTGGATCTGGAAAAATTTATCAATTTTGCTTCCTATTTCCTCCCCTCTCTCATTTACATGGTCCATCTCCAACACTTCCCTTCATTGCCCTGTCTCCATTTCTGGTAATAGACCGTCTACCAATATTCATTGCAAGCCCAGTGATTCCCACAACTACAGCTCTTCACACCCTGCGCAGTTCCTGCCCGCTGCGGTGTGGCGTCGGCACAGGGGCCGGGTTCGCACCTGCGCAGTTCCCCATCCACTGCGGTTTGGCTTCACCTGAAAGGAGTGTTTGGGGCCTTGGACTGTGAGAAGGGAGGAGGTAAAGGGGCAGGTTTTGCATCTTCTGCGATTGCATGGGAAGGTGCCGTGGGAAGGGGATGAGGAGTTGGGGATGATGGAAGATTGGACCAGGGTGTCATGTAGGGAATGGTCCCTTTGTAATGCTGATGGGGGGTTGAGGTTGAGGGGAACATGCGTTTGGTGGTGGCATCATGCTGGTGTTAGCAGAAATAGCAGAGGATGATCCTTTAAATGCAGAGGTTGGTGGGGTGAAAAGTGAGGACAAGGGGGACCCTATCATGGTTCTGGAGGGAGGGGATGGGGTGAGGGCAGAGGTGCGGGACATGGGCCAGACACAGTTGAGGTCCCTGTCAACCACAGTTGGGGAAGAACCCTTGGTTAACAAAAAAGGAAGACATGTCAGAAGTGCCATTTTGGAAGGTAGCATCATCTGAACAGATGAGGTGGAGGAACTGGGAGAATAACATGGAATCCTTACAGGATTCACTTGGAGCTCCTTCAATTTTGTCTACTGTATTCGAAGGTCTCCTCTTCATTGGGGAGACCGCTTTGAGGAACACCTTCGCTCAGTCCGCAAGCATGACCCAGACCTTCCTGTCGCTTGCCATTTCAACTCACCATCTTCCTCTCATTCCCATGTGTCTGTGCTTGGCCTGCTGCAATGTTCTAACGAAGCCCAATGCAAACAGGAAGTCATCTTCCGATTAGGCACTTTACAGCCTTCCGGGCTTAACATTGAGTTCAACAACTTCAGACCATGAGCTCTCTCCTCCATCTTTACTCCTTTTTTAATCCAATATTTTTATTTTTATTATTTGTTTGTTTGTTTTTTAAAATGTTTTTTTATCCTTTTCCCCCCAATCCATCCCCCTACCCCAACAGGGCCATCGATCGCTTGTTTCTATGTCATGCTTCCACAGGGTGCTGACCTTTGTTCTGCTATTAACACGTGCTACTATCTTACCTGGATGCCACTATCAGCACCTTCTTTAGTCTTTAACACTACCATAAACACTCCCCTTTTGTCTTATGTCCATGACACCTTTGTCAATTTCCCCTGAGCTCCCATCTGTCCCTGGCCTTCTATTTTGCTCCACCCTCCCCTTAAACAGGAGCAAATCCATTACATTTCCACAGAAAATGCTGGAAAAACTCAGCAGGCCTGGCAGTAACTCTGGAGCATCTCCACAGACACAGCTGCCAGGCCTGCTGAGCTCGTCCAGCGTTTCCTGCTTTTATTTCTGGCTTCGCTTACTTTTGGCTTGGCTTTCTAAAGGTCCGGGCGGCTCGAAAGGCAACTTTGTGATGTCAGATCATCTCATCGCACCCTGTCGGCCTGGCAAGGTCTCTTCCACGGGCATAATAACTCTCCCAATGTCGAGACCTATTTGCCTGCAACGGTTAAGTCAGAATGACCGTTGACAACAGGGCCAGGCTTTCCACTTGCGCAGGCGCCCTGCCGACGACGGGTTTGCACCTGCGCAGTTCCCCTCCCGCCCGCCCGCCGGCCGGCCGGCCGGCCGGCCGGCCGCGGTGTGGCGTGGCGTCGGCGCAGAGGCCGGGTTCGCACCTGCGCAATTCCCCTCCCGCCCACTTTACTGCATGTGCAGCCAGCGCAGGCGCATTTCTGTTCCTAACTCCCTCCCGCATCAGAGGCGCAGCATAATGGCCCCTTCTTTTATTCTGCTGAAGGGATGGTACTGCCCAAACTTTCATAAACGGTAACAGAGCGCCCCCGATTTGCGTGGTGCTGGTCTTGTTTTGTTGTATTCGACGACGAAATGCCGCCATTAGGTTATTGAGCGAGATGCGAAGGGCTCCATTTTATTATCTCACTAAGATAGAAGCAAAATACTGCAGATGCTGGAAATCTGAAACAAAAACAAATACAAATAGCTGGAAAAACTCAGCAGGTCTGGCAGCATCTGCGGAGAGGAACACAGTTAACGTTTCGAGTCCTCATGACCCTTCAATAGAACTAAGTACAAATAGAAATTAGGTGAAATATAAGCTAGTTATATTTCACCCCTCCTATTTATACTTAGTTCTGTTGAAGGGTCATGAGGACTCGAAATGTCAACTGTGCTCTTCTCTGCCGACGCTGCCAGACCTGCTGAGTTTTTCCAGCAATTTTTTGTTTTGAAATATAAGCTGGTTGAGGGGGAGTGGGACAGGGAACGCTGGATAGAGGGCCAGAGATAGGTGGAGGCGAAAAGAAGATTGCCAAAGATGTCATAGACAAAAGGGCAAAGGGGTGTTGGCGGTGGTGATACTGGCTAAAGGAATGTGCTAATGGTGACATTAAGGGTGGAAAGCAGGACAAGTGACAGATGGCCCTAGTGGGGGTGGGGTAGGGATCTAAATAGGCTAAAAGGTGGAGATAAGATAATGGATAGAAACAAATTTTAAAAATAATAATAGAAATAGATGGGAAAAGAAAAATATATTTAAAAATATAAATTATTAGAAAAAAGGGGATCGGAAAGGGGGTAGGGCTGGAGGAGAGAGTTCATGATCTGAAGTTGTTGAACTCAATGTTATGTCCGGAAGGCTGTAAAGTGCCTAATCGGAAGATGAGGTGCTGTTCCTCCAGTTTGCGTTGAGCTTCACTGGAACATTGCAGCAGGCCAAGGACGGACATGTGGGCATGAGAGCAGGGTGGTGTGTTAAAATGGCAAGCGACAGGGAGGTCTGGGTCAGGTTTGTTAATGGCTGCCAAACTCAACAGCAGTCACCCCAGCAGTGGGCAGCCTTGAGTTTCCTACCGCCTAAAACCTCACTCTTAACAATAGCTCTATATTAAAACAAAGACAAAGATTATTTCCCCCCACCCACCCCGTTGCTAAATTATCAAACTACTTATCCAAGATCCCTTGTTTACGTCCCACTTAAAACTCCATCCCTCTCCCTGGCAATAGTTTGTCTGCTCCCAACGTCGCTGTCATTTAGCCCAGAAATGAGATACCAACCATAGATGCACCATCACTAAGACCATTTGTTTCTAACTCCGTAACATTACCTAACTTCGTCCCGTCTCAGCTCATCTGCTGAAACCTGCATTCACGCCTTGGTAACTCCAATGCATATCCTCTGTATAATGATCAACCCGCAGGACCTGAAAGTTTTTGTTCATAAGTAAAATAGAAAGGGACTTCCATTTATATAGCGTCTTTCACAAACACAGGAAGTCCCACTGAGCTTTATTTTTTTTTAAAAGTAGTCACTATTGTAATTTAAGAGTTGCGGCAGCAAAACTGCACACAAGCTCTCATAAACAGCAATGAATAACAAAGCCAGATCATGTTTTAGGCGTTGGCTGCAGGATAATTGTTGGCCAGGACACCAGGAGAACTGAACACACTTTATATAAGAAATGTTACAGTCACGAGCAGTAGGTTATGTCTCAACTGAGCTCCTACCAGAACTTTTCATATAAGACTGCATATATCCCTGACCAATTAACCACCACACTAAGCTGCATACATTGGGCAGGATATAAAAAGTGTGTGTAACCATCAAAGTCTAGATTCAAAGAAATAGTATTGTGCACCAGCTCTTGAAAGAGTGTGTACTCTGGACTAACTACACAAGACTGGCAAGTCTCAAATTATAGAAAATACACTACAATTTATGTTCACCGTAAAGACTGAAACAGTTTACACAAAATAAAACTACTCCTGTCTCAGCTGCTGCATCACATCATCTCTATAAATTCTAGGTTTCCATTTTTAATGGATTACTTATGTGGTAAGAGATTCCTTGATCTCATGTTCTGAAAATTATATCCTTGTAAAGAGCAAGCTGACTACAAAGAAAACTGCTTAGATTCTTTTCAAAATTTATTCTGCAAAAGAAAACAGTAGATACATTATTATACACTTGATGGACAATACAAAATGTACATTGTACATTTAACATAAATAAGATTTAACCAAAGCATCAAAAAAATTACATTTCCTACAGACAAATTGCACTGTTTACTCAAGTACATATCCAGTAGCAAAAATTAGGAAAAAGTATTTACATATTTACAATCACTCTCAAATTACTCCAATTCATTAAATCTTGTAAACATAGCTTTTTTAACAGCATCTTTATAGGAATCTGAAGTAGTAACACCATATGAACTTCCTCGTGCTCCCAAACCAGCACCCTTCATCCTTGTTTGAGCCTGAAATTAAAAATCAGTTGTTATCACATTGATCTGTGTACATTGAATTGTCACCATATTGAAATGTGTAGAAGTCATGCTTAAATGCTCCCTAAAATGAGAGTACAAGCTCCAACCACTCCGATTGTTATGGAATTAATGATCAGTGCAGCTCTGGGTTCATTCATCCAGAGACAGTTCATTGTGATAGGAAGAACTACTGCCTCTCATAACTCCCCAATTAGAGTGGATGAGTGCTGCTCATAGAAAAGTCGACAGTTAGCACCTGTTAAGATTGCTTTCAGCTTATACCAGACCATATAGCCAGAGGATTCGAGTACAGGAACAGGGATGTCTTGCTGCAATTGTACAGGGCCTTGGTGAGCCCATACCTGGAATAGTGTGTGCAGTTTTGGTCTCCTTTTCTGAGGAAGGATGTACTTGCTATAGAGGTTTACCCAGCTGATTCCTGGGATGGCGGGACTGACATATGAGGAGAGATTGAGTTGATCAGGATTATATTCGCTGGAGTTCAGAAGAATGAGGGGGGATCTCATAGAAACCTATAAAATTCTAACAGGACTAGACAGGGTAGATGCAGGAAGGATGTTCCCAATGGTGGGGGAGTCCAGAACCAGGGGTCACAGTCTGAGGATATGGGGTAGACCATTTAGGACTGAGATGAGGAGAAATTTCTTCACCCAGAGAGTGGTGAGCCTGTGGAATTCGTTACCACAGAAAGTAATTGAGATCAAAACATTGTATGCTTTCAAGGAGGAGTTAGATATAGCTCTTGGGGCGAAAGGGATCAAAGGGTATAGGGAGAAAGCGGGAGCAGGCTCGAAGGGCCGAATGGCCTACTCCTGCTCCTAGTTTCTATATCTTGATTACAATTTTATACTTGCACCACGGAAACAAGTTTAAACAAACATCCACTGAAACTACTTGCAGAATCCTTCCTCGTTGTGAACCAAACTGAATTGGTACAGGTCTGTCAGGTCCCGAATTACATTCAACAATACATGAATTAAATAAACTGTTATAAATAAAAAGGGATGAAACTACTTGATGTTTGATAAAATTCAGAATGCTGTTGTGATAAGTAACCCCCTTTTGTGAAATTGTACATTTGATTTTACTTCACAATGTTAGAGTAAGAAGTCAAGAGTAACATTTCCAGAATATACTTCAAAATTGGCTGAACAAACCCATTCACTTGTATCCATGGATTAACATTTTTTAAGTATTTTTAAAAAATCTTAGTTCTTTTTCTATTCCCCTCCCACCCCCCTGCTCCAATCTTGAAAGTTTTTTTTTGTAAGGTATGCTCAGAACATCTTGGGTTACCCAGGCTGATTGGGCATTCAGACTACTGGTCTCTTCAAATGATGCTCTAATTGGCAATCACACAACACCAGAGTAATCCTGCCTAACTTTTTCCCTAAGTAAATATGGTGAGTCTCCACTAAACACCTCTCCTCAATAAGGGTCCCAAGTACACCCATTCCATAACGCAGTATATTTTGGAGTGTCAGTTCAGCAAGATGCAGGAGAAACCATAAATAAATACTAGTATTTAAGTTATGGTCAGATAATCCCATGCTCAATGCCTAACTCTACACAAAAAGTAACAATTAATGTTCATTTTAATTTGAAGTGGGACTATGGTTCTGGCAACAGCACCATGATGGGAGGAAACTTTACACCTATTCTCAAATCATGACAATTCCAATAAACAAAACCTTTTCAAATTTCCCCCTTTACTCCTTTCTTGATGGTGGTGATTTACAGGTGACACCATACCCATTTTGTGCTGCCCCATGCTGAATAGTGATCCACCTAGTGACTCAATAGCGAGGGTATCACAATTAACCTCTACCCTACCCTCTTCAGAATAAGCTTCAATGTACGTAGCATCCCAAAATCCTCCCTCGATTCTAGAACTTTGTTGGCTTCCATTGCTTAAAATGGTGAATCTATTCATTGAGGAATCAACGAAACATTTTATTGACATCGAGGCATTAACATCCTGAGCAAAAAATCCCACATAAAAACATGAATGCATCAACAAATGACAACAGTTGAAAATGGAAAATATAAATCATACCTGTATAGGCGCTGTAATACCTTGCTGATTTCGACCTAACCCAGAGCCTTCTTTCCAACCCATAGCCTGTAGCATCCTGCTCCCAATGTTGTCACTGTTAATACCATTTTTTGTTGGCTGCTCAAAGTCACTGTTGTAACAAAAAGATCTATTTTGATTTCTGATTGTCGTAAGCATTCAAAGAACTCAATGACAACGAAAGTAAGTTCAATTTGCCAATAAGAAAATGTTCATCATGTATTTCGATTTCCATTCCAATTTTTATACCCTTTTGAAGAAAGGCAATTTGATCCACATGTCACCATAAAACTCCGTTATTTGAAATGCTTCAAGCACCAATCAAATCCAGAGAATTCCACAGAAATAAATCAACTTCATCTTAACTTGATCTAGTCTGGTACAAGTCTGAAGTGAGTCATAAGAACATAAGAAAAAAGAGCAGGGCAATTTTGCCCCCCAAGCTTCCTCTACCATTTAATAGGACCATGGTCAATTCCTAACCTGATCAGCTCTTTCTCACCCAATCCACATATCCATCAATTCCATTAGAATCCAAGAATCCGATCAACTTCAGCCTTGAATATACCTAATGGGCATGCACAACTCCTCGCCCACTCCCCAGATAGAGAAGCCCACTCTCCAGATAGAGAATTCCAAGATTCGCAATCCTTCAAGTGGAGAAATTTGTCCTCAACTCCATCTTAATGGCTGATCTCTTAAGTTGAGACCGCACCTCCTAGTTCTAGACTCTCCAGACAGGCTAGGAACACAAGGGTCAAAAGCAAAGAGTCAGCAGGCACAATGAGAAAATTCACTTACTGCTAGCTTTTGTCAAGAAGCAAACACCTACAGGAAAGCAGAAAACTGGCAACAGAAAAAATGGGAAGCTTGATGTGTAGGTCAGGTACCACCACAGGGACCAAGTTATTAATTTTACAGGTATTTAACCATTGAGTGCATTCCTCCATGAACATGATAACTTCCCTTGTTGCATCAGCAAGAGTGAGAATCACATCCATTGAGTTAAAAAATTAAGTGTACTTAGCTTCAGCTATATGATCTGGAGAAATCTGCTGTCATGAATTTGGTTCTCCTCCAGGTTTATCCTCATATTAAACGTGAGCTTTTGGCCCATTCATTTTTTAATGAAAACTTACTCCTGATAATTTTCTTTTCTAGCAATAAAAGATTCAAATGGGCAACCAGAACAAAACGAGGCTTTTTCTTAATTAGGATAATTTGAATTTTGTTTCAGTCACTGAATTATAAAGCACATAAACATGGTTTTCCCTTCCGATATAATTCACAGATTTGGTGACTGCATGTGGCTCCTCACTTAATTCTGCCTTACTGCATTTTTTTCATGCCACAGTACATTCAAAGCAGACTTACTATGATATTTTAACATATCAGATGTTTGGACATAAAGCTAGGAAGAATTCAGTTCACAAAAGAGAAACTGACAGCAGCAATTTGGAATTAAAATCCCAATGTCAGAAAATGTTCTAAAATATAACAGCTAGAAGAGCAAATGAGGGAAACATAGTTCAGACTCAGATCAGAAGTTCTTTACTAGCTTTGATCAGGATCTCTGTCAGTTTATTTATTTTAAGACAACTGACACAGCTGTTTTGAGAATACTAACTAAACTTACATTACGGCAGCATTATTAAACCTCTTCCTCTTGGGTTCTGGAGGCTCTGGGATTCCATACTTTTCTCTTCTTTCTGCTGCCCTGTCTCTGTACTTCATCTGTGAGGGGAATTGATGTAAAGCAAAATGGTTAAAATCCCTCATGTATTTGCAGTATTCTCTCACAAAAAATGGATTCTACCCCTTTCAGCTCCAAGATGTTTCAAATAACAAGCAACTTCGATCCAGTTACTGCAAATAACAACTTGCATTCATATAGCATCTTTGCAGGAACATAGCAAATAACAGAGCCAGAGATATTGTTACCAGTTGGTCAGAGAGACAGGTTTTAAGTAGCACCTTAAAAGCACGGGGGTGGGGGGGGTTCAAGGAGGGAATTCCAGAGCTTAGGGCCTAGGCAGCTGAAGGCATGATCACTGATGAAAATTAGAGATACGCAAGAGACCCGGATATGAGGAGTGCATGGATTTAAGTGGTGTAGGGCTGGAAGAGGTTACAGAGGTTGAGGGACCAGCCAAAGGTAAAAAAGGCACAGATGAGGATTTCAGCAGCTATTGGGCTGAGGCAGGGGCTGAGACAGCCACATTGAGTGGGTGGTAACTGAAGCTCAGTTCAATCAAAAATGACAGAGGATGCAAAGAATTTTGGTTCAACTTCAAGTCACCAAGGAGGGTCTGTAGCCAGGAAATGAAGCATATGGCAGGGACTAAAGACAAAATAACTTTGTTCTTCCATATATTTAATCTGATGAAATTTCCTCATCCAATACTGGATGTCAGAAAACCAGCATGACAATCAAGAGGTAGTGGAAGGACGAGACAGATGATGGTGAGGTAGAGCTGTGTGAGGGACTAAGGCCTCACATTGTATATTTTTATAAAATATATATATCCTCATGGCTATTTCTAAAATTTAAAAAAACTGAACAAAGATCCTTAAAATGGCCGAGTCCATGTCTGTGTGACCCCCGAACAAAAGGAGCTGCCTAGTAGTATGGGGGAAACTCGCACATTGTTATCTCTGGGGAGCTGCATAGGCCAAATTCAAAGAGGGCTATACAAGGGCCATCTGCATTTCATAACCCAGGCTAGCCAACAGTAGTCTGCCTGTCTGCTAAGACAACAAGTCCCACGACTTTCCTTTCAATTCTTAATGGTTGAGACATTTATTCTTGGGGACCCAAATGAGGGATACACATCCTTGTCAAAGACAGTGTGGAGAGGTGGAAGTCATGTGACATGGACCTCTAGCTTATGGAACGAGTAATATTGCCTTGCTGAACTACAAAGCTCAGTCTATTTACCATCTAACTGGCAGCTTCGCAGAAAAGGAGTTCTGCCCAGGTTAACACCTGGCCCCATCTACACTGCTTCTGCTGGAAATTCTGTACCATCACCGACAAGACTCATCTCTGCATGCCTCATTGTGTGACATCAACACCACCGGAAAAAGTGAATTATACAGCATCAGTTTTCAACCCACTGACCTCAATGAAGGAATATCTCATTGGACTTTGAGTCTGGACTCTGGAACCCACATAAAACAATATTTAATTTTCTGTGGTCTCTGCGCTGTAAATCTTTTTCTCTATCCCTCTCTTTGCTGTCGGAGTGTGGCTGCAACTCTCCTTTTGTGTTTTGAGTGTATGCAAATAAACTAACCATTTGAGTTCATCCTATCTTTAGTTTGCTGTGGGGGTATTAAAAGAAAATTGGATCACACCAAAACTGATGGATTGGGAAATAAACTGCAGCTTATAAAGAGGTAAATAAATTAACAACACCTTTCTGTTTACATTGGGTGGTGAGAGGAGAAAGTGTTGTTTAAATTATCACCCTTTCTGCTGGATGTCATCAACATACACGTCGAACCTAACGTGTCGCTGAAGAGGACCATAGATGAGAAATAGGAGGCAGCTGCATCATCTATCACAAGCTCTTTGCACTTGTTGCTTTGATTACAGGTGAACTTACTTCATTTTCTGTTTTTTCTAATGCTTCGAGTTCTCGATCAGACATTCTTGACCTTCGACGGATCTCTAAATTTTGCTGTAAATATAAAAAGCACAGTTATGGCTAAGTCATTTAATAATTGGCTGCAATATGAAGACCATTGTTCTCCTCTAAGACCTTACACACCATTCTCACCAGACGTGACAGGCAAGCCTAAAGTCAATTATATTTGCTAGAACTAGCAGCAAAAAACAGACCTTCCAGTAGTGTGAACTGGATTTGATTTCAAAAGCTTTGTAAATTTACTGAACTTCCTAATGGCTGCAGGGTACATACAAGAGCAAGTGGTTTTGTCAGCGGCTGTCGTTCTATGTAGAGTTTAAGTCTATGGGCTTGTACCATTGCAAAATTTAAAATTGAAGACAAACGATTCATTCCAGGATTCTCTCAAAAAATATAATAGTTTTCCTTTATCCTTTGGTCTCAGATTCATTTTGGTGCATCTTTTCACATATGTGTCAGAGTGGTGCATGTTTTCTCATCATAGACCAAAGGGCCATAACAGACTAACTCTCATGTAAAATTATTGTAATAGACTCAATATCAAGGTGGCACAACATAGACTGAGATGACAATTCAGCCAACTGAAGTATTATTGCTTAATGTTTTGTAGCATGGACACACATTTACACATGATTTTACAAATATTATGGGCAGGATCTTTCCCCCGTCTGAGGGGGTTGTGCGGGAGCAGGCGGGTTCCTGATCGGCACCCCCGATTGGGGGTGTGTTGCCATTTTACATGGGCGGGCCTTAGACATCTGCCCGGAAGTGCTGTGCTCCCTGTGACGGGGGCGGGGGGAAGATTCCCTGAGCCGGGAGTGCGCTCTTTCGCGCGAAAGAGCCCACAGATCTCCCTGAGGCAAAGTGCTGCCTCAGGGAGGTCGGCTCAGGTTTGAAAATTTCAATAAAGGGGGAAAAAAAATTACTGACATGTCCACTCGTGTCACTGTCAGATGAGCCGGGACATGTCAATTTCTTTTACTTAAACATTTTATAAAAATTTTAATACCCTCATTCCACCCGTGGATGAGGTTTCATGTTTTTTCAGAAGCCCGCCTGGGCTCCCGGCCTGCCCGCCAACCTTAAGGTTGGATGGGCAGGTCAATTAATCATGTTAATTACTTCTTTAATGGCCTTAATTGGCCTTTGACAGCTCGGCAGGCGTGCAGCCGATTCGGCTGCGTGCCCGCTGAACTGAAAATCTAAATGACGCGAGGTAACATCAGGACCCATGACCGACGTCACCCCGCGTCGGCGAGCGGGCCCCGCCCACCCCCCGCTCGCCGAACAGAAGATTCTGCCCTATTAGTTCTTCCCTCATTACCCTGTGCAGGTCAGAGAGTTGTTGATGCCGAGTAAGTGCCTCTTTGTTGGGAAATTGCCTTCTGCACAGCAGACAAGCTATTTTGTTCC
This sequence comes from Cetorhinus maximus, assembly GCF_964194155.1. Classification (NCBI taxonomy): domain Eukaryota; kingdom Metazoa; phylum Chordata; class Chondrichthyes; order Lamniformes; family Cetorhinidae; genus Cetorhinus; species Cetorhinus maximus. The sequence goes on along the minus strand of NC_135884.1, from coordinate 13,549,876 downwards.
AATCTGTCAGCCTTTCTTCCAGGTCTTGAATTGTCTCTTGCTCTTCTTCATCACTCTCTCCGCTGTATGATGCTACAAGTCCCTGCAGTGGACTTGACTTTCTCTACAAAATAGATACCAAGGTTGAGTTTAAAAGATGCATATTTCAGACTGTGACCTTTTCAGTGAAACCTTTAATTATTCAGCGGATAGTGAAAACTGGCAAGATGATCAAGTGCCCCCAAATGACGGTCTTGCGTACTAGTGAAGTATACCAGAAATAGAAATGAAGACAAGAACATCACAGAGGTATTGTTAATTTTCATCAAGAGAAGGGCGATGAAATATAAACAATGAAAAGAAACATTGTTCAATTTCTCACTCAAAGCTTTAAGAAAATGTCTGCAGAAGCTGCTCCAAAGATCACTCAAAACTCTCAACTGCATAAACCAGAGTGATCATTTTTTAATCAAATCCACCTGGACTTAAAAAATAGCTCTTGATTCCTTTAATTTGTCATCTAATTTCATTAAGCTTTTGTATACTCTCATATGCAACCTGAGAAGGCGCAATCGGCTTTGATAGCTCATGTGGAGGTTACGGGATAGGGAAATCTCAGCACTCAGCAAAATGGCAGATATTACTGCAGCGTGCTATGGTATACAAAGGAAAAATAATGTTCTTTCAAGCTGCTGCTTTATACAATTTCACTTCCATTTCTACCTTCTGGCTCAAATTCAAATTTCAGCTGGCTTCAAATGCATCAGACTGGTGCATGGTTGGCCCTCCAATGCTGTTTGGATTTCTGGTACCTTTCCATGACCACCATCACAGAAAGAATAAAAAAATCAAGAGGCATTACCCTGTACTAAAGGAATGCATAACTTGCAACAGTGAAGGGCTGTGAAATGGACTTCAGCCAGTCACCTCAGGCAGCTGAGATAAATGGAAACTTGATGGATTAAAAAAGGAGAAAACAACAAAACTGAGACTTGAAAGAAAGACATTCAAACCTTTAATGGACTTTCGTCATCATCTCGTAGGTGTTCCACTAAACCAGTGAAAGGTTCTAGTACCATTGGCTGCCGTTCCATCATCCCCTGTAACAGACGAGTATAAAGCCCATTAACCTATTGCAGCTTTGAAGGATATTTGACGAGAAGGGATTGAAGACAGGAGCAATGGAAATTCTAAAACAGAATCAGGCTATGCAACAAAGTTTCAGGCTTTTTGCAGCAAGTTCTATAGCAATGAAGTGCATCACATCAGCCACTAGGGGCTCTCAGTGACCACAAAGAATTACACAGCAATTACATCACAAATAGAGTGTTTCTCGCACTCTGTCCTGAATCTTTTACATTTAATCTTACATTTATGTCCCCTCATCCTAGGTCCCTCAACCACTGACAGCGTGGTTCTATCTGGTCACATATCTTTATAATTTTAATCCATCAAATCATGTAAGGTCTTCTGCTCTAGCAAAGACAGCCCATTGCAAGTTTTTTCTTTACAATCTCTCAGGACAGGCAGCATCTTAGTGAACCCGTATTGCTTCCTCTCCATTGTCTCAACATCCTTCCTATAGTATGAAGTCCAAAAGCGTGTACGGTATTCAAAACTGTGGCTGCAGAAAAATTTTATATAGATTCACTATTGTATCTTGAATTTTATATGCCTTGCCATAAAGCAAGTATTCTATTACCTCCTTATTGTAATATCTACATGAAGTACTGCTTCTAATGACTTGTAAACCTGAACCCCCAAAACCCTCTGCTTTTCCTCATCATCCAGTCTTGCCCCATAAAAAATGAAAACGGTACCATCTCACATTTAGTGCACTGAACAACATGTATCACTCCTTTGTCCATTCCAACATCTTATCAATGTCTCCCTAATGCCTCTTTAGTCCTCAGTATTAGTCATTATACCTCCTATTTATCATCCACAAATCTGATGCACACAGTGAACAGCAGAACCAGACAAGAGCAATGGGACTGCCACCCACCTGCACACTGTAAACCTTGCCACCCTTTCCTTAATTTCATAACTCATTCTCCTGTGTTACCTTGTAAAGGCTTTCTGAAAGTCAATGTAGACACCCACTGATTACCCCCATCCACCGTACCTATTAGCTCCTCAAAGAACTATCAAGGCTTCTCGAGCACAACCACCCTTTCTGAAATGAGTGTTGGCTGCTGCTTCCCTTCATCTGCTTATAGAGCAACTTCACCGTTAACATCTATGGTTGGGGAAATGTAATCTTTAAACTAATTGGCCTGTAATTATCCAGGTTAGCAGAGTGTCTTTGAAACTAGGTATTACAATACAACCCTGAAATACAATTTCTAGAGCCTCCGCTATTTCTTCCCCTTTTCTTCAACGATTTTCATATACATCCCATTAGACCCCAGCACTTTGTCTTCTTTCATTTCATATCATCTTTCTATTTATGACATTTTTCATCTCAATTTTAACAAATTCAGGATTTACCCCCTCAATAGGTTTTCCTTTTGTAAACACAGATGCAAGTACTGAGGTTTCAGTTTATCCTCTGACTCTTCTCTCAGGGGTCCCACCTCTCAATTTTCTTTTTACTACATTTGTAGAAAGATTGTTTTTTTTTTAAGAATCCATGCTCATTCATCCTCTTTACTTTCCTTATCTATCTTCAGCTCTTCCCACATTCCCTTTTAGTTCAGCATTAAATTACTCTAGCACTCAATTTGCAGCACATGTCCCACAAGTTATCCAGGCAACCTCCCTCACCCCATCCCTGCAGCAAAAGAAAATGCTTTCAACTTTTAAATTCCACTATCTTACCCTTTTCTCAAACAAAGCAAACCCTGCATCGGCTGCTGCAGATTCTCTCCTCTCCTCTTCTTTAGATGCAATCATCTGCAAGGCAGTTTTGACATTATCTTTCTGTTTGTTCAGACTCTTAGCCCATCGCTCCATGTCTTTGGCAATCTACAGGTGAAAGGAAAAAACTGTTCACTAACGTGCCATCTTTAGCTTCCACACACCTGTCAAAGGGCAGCACACTATCACTGCCAAAGGGCAGGTTTTTAAAATGTTGAACTAGCATGCACAGAATTTCTCAATGAATTTTAACACTAGGTAGAGGACAAGGAATTCCCCACAAGGAGAGGCAACTAAAGTGAATTCTGGTAGTTACTCATTCCAGTAACATTCCCGTTGTCCAAGAGCAAATATGTGTCGCAGCGACAATGGTGAATAATCAGGGGAGAGGGAAGCAAATCCATTGGAGTTCATAAGTTGACCACTAAATTCTCACCTGTTGCGCTGTCCTGCTCTTTGGCTTTTCCTTCTTCTCTTTTCCCTCTTTGCTTTTAGTCCCAGTGGTTTTATTTTGCTGTGCGGCTTGATCTGGAGCAGGCAAATAAGTTTGTTTCTCTCCATCCCAATACATGTACTGCTGAGTCAGTGGATTGTAATAGTACTGGAACAAAAATATTTTAGGAATACATTACTGCCCTACAATGACTGTGTAACATTTATCATTTAACTTGCTTTTTAAAAAAACTTGTTCACCAACTTATTTAAATCCAAACACATAACCAAGATCTGTGGCTCAAGTATACATAGAATCAGTTTGAGCTGAACACTTACCAATTCAGAGAGGTAGTGTCACTCGACATGGATTTTATATAAGGGGGAAAGTTTACACCAGCTGAATGGCCCCAGTGATCAATTCATTTTTAGCTTGCTTCTCCCATCTTAGCCTAGATTCTCAGCTTTGTCCCAATGTATCCATCAGATGTATCCCCGAGTGGTGCATGGCTTTTCATTAGACACCAAGGTTTTGGCAATATTATTTATTTTAAATTGAAGATATCCCCTTTGAAACGGTTTCCCTCCACACCATAAAACAACCATGTGGAACAGCGAGGGCCAACTACTTTGGAGACCTCAGAAACAGCACCAGAATGTATCCAAGGCACAACAACAGTTCCTTGGATTCACTCTCCTTCCTGGAGATCCATGTCTGGCATTTGGATGGCATCTCAGTTGAAATAGACAAATTATAATTGCTTACTATATATTACCCATTCGTGGAGCATACGTTTGTGTGACATGCACTTAGCAAAAGAAATGTTTTTAAAGTCCTTACACCTGTTGTTTGTGCCCACATGCAGCAAGACCCAGAGAACATTCAGACTTAGGCTGATAAGTGGCAAGAAACATGTACACCAAACAAGTGCCAGGCAACGACCATCACCTACAAGAGAATCTAACCACCTATCCTTGAAATCAATGGCACTGCTGAACTTTCCAGCATCAAGATCCTAGGGGTTACCATTGACCAGAAACTGCACTGGACCAGCCATATAAATACTGTGAATACAAGAGCAGGCCAGAGGCTGGGAATTCTGCAGTGAGGAACTCACCATCTGATTTCCCAAAGCCTGTCCACCATCTACAAGGCACAAGTCAGGTGTGTGATGGGATACTCTCCAATTGCCAGGATGAGTGCAGCTCCAACACACTCAAAGCTGGTTATCACCCAGGACAAAGCAACCCACTAATTGGCACCCATCCACCACAGACTTACTGTGGCGGTGTACACCATCTACAGGATGCACTACAGCAACTCACCAAGTCTCCTCCAACAGCACTTCCGAGGACAAGGGCAGTAGATGCATGGGAACTCCACCACCAGCAGGTTCCCCTCCAAGCCACACACCATCCTGTTTTGGAACTATAATTGCTGTTCGTTCAATTCCCTGGAACTCCTTAACAGCACTGTGGGTGTAACTTATACCAGATGGGCTGCAGCAACTCAAGGGCAACAACTGCCACTGGTTAGGCCACAACTGGAGTACCGCGTGCAGTTCTGGTCACCACATTATAGGAAGGATGTGATTGCACTGGAAAGAGTGCAGAGGAGATTTACCAGGATGCTGCCTGGGCTGGAGGGTCTGAGCTATGAGGAAAGATTAGATAGGCTGGGGTTGTTTTCCTTGGAGCAGCAAAGATTGAGAGGGGACCTGATTTTGGTGGTGGTGGTGGTGGGGGGGGTAATAAGATTATGAGGGGCCTAGATAAGGTGGACAGGAAGGCACTTTTTCCATTAGTAAAGGGGTCAATAACCAGGGGACATAGATTTAAGGTAAGAGGTAGAAGGCTAAGACGGGAGTTGAGGAGAAACGTTTTCACCCAGAGGGTGGTGGGAGTCTGGAACCCACTGCCTGAAAGGGTGGTTGAGTCAGAAACTCTCGTAATATTTAACAAGTATTTAGATATTCACTTGCGTTGCCATAGCCTCCAGGGCTATGGGCAAGTGTTGGAAAATGGGATTAGTTAGCCAGACCTTCGTTGGCCGGCGCAGACATGATGGGCCGAATGGCCTCCTTCTGTGCTGTAACTGTCTATGACCCTATAAATTCTGACCTTCCCTGCAACTCACATTCCATGAAAGAATGAATAAAAAGCAGCATAACATCACATGACTGAAATCGCAAATATTTTATAATTCAGCTATTGAACCTATTGCCTCAACATTCAAAATATCAAATCCATATTTTAAATACCAAAATGTTCCACTGATTACCAAACTTTATCCTAAACAAACTAGCTGTAAGTGCTGCTTAAAATAATGCTGAAGTTGACATAATTACATGTGACATAACTATCAATTAGCTCAAACTGGAAAATAACCTGTAAACCTAACCAGCGGTCTTTTACTTTGAGGACTTCATCTGAAGAATGCATCTGGGGACCAAAGGGACAAACAAGCAAATTACAAGATTAGGCTTGTGGGGGAAAAGCTATGGAAGTTAGAATAAGTTATGTCAAAAGCTTAAAAAGAATGAGGAAAAATGTCCAGATAAACAGCAGTATGTTAGTGTGTGGTATTGCTGATAATAAGCACTATTGTAACTAAGACTTGTTTCACTGTCATAGTTTGAGCTGATTATGGCTAGTTATGGGACCCTGAAATTCTTAAGCCCCACAAAATCAAAATGTTTGCTTCATTAAGCTGAAGTTGTCAATTTATTGGAAGCAAAGCAAAATTTTTTAAATATCTCAACATTCAGAAGCATGCCACTGTTAATTTATTCAAGTGTTTGGTTTCACCCATTGAACCTTTGTGGCACTTAGGACAGTCCAATCTTTAGAAGTTGTCTCAATGCTGTAATGAATCAAAACAGTTCTTGTTGCTGCTTTGCGAAATAGGTGTATGTACCTGGGAATTTGGATCATAGTAGAATCCAGTCTGGGCATCATAGTAAAATCCAGATGATTCATCATATAGATAAGTGGACACATCTGGTACAGCTGGAACGGATAAACAATACGACTCAGCAGCTAAATAAAAAAGTACTTCAATAAACCTAAAGTCCTTAGTAAAAGGCATCAATCTGGGCAAAGTACTCACGATAACTTGAATCCTTAGAATCTGAAGAACCATTTGGTGGAGTGGTATCTGTATTCTGAGGCTGGCTTGCTTGTAGTGCCTGAAAAACATTTAACCTTGTTTTAAAGGTATTAAGAAAATTACAGAATCAATACTATTAACACTGTCCACAATGTGAACAGTTAGTACGACAGCCAAATTCCCATCCATGCCATCTTGCATAAAAAGTAGTAACTGGGTAACATTTGGCCAAGGAAGGCTGGAGAGAAGGAAAATTGAGAGCGCACACATTAAAAACAAGTATATTTTCTGGACAGTCCAAATGAGATCAGTAAATCACTTTTGGGATTGACAGTGAACTGAAGAGTACTTTTCTATTATCTGATGTACAGTGACTTTAAAAACCCATTAAACATGAGAATACAGAAAACTTCCAACATACCTCAGGTTGACTCTGCGGCTGGTAGGGCTGACCATCCTGGGAAATTGTTGCAGGTTTAGCAACTGTAGGAGGGGCTGGCAAGAAGGAAAAAATGAACTGATCACCTAGCTCCTCAGTTTGTTTCTAAGTATTGTCCAAATGCATCAACAATAGGTCAAACACTTATTAGCATATTGAATCAGAAATGCTTAGTCTAGTCAACATCCCACATGAGCAAATTTATTTTAGTGGTGCAAGGCCCCTTCCCTAACCAGGATAAGACAACTTAATTCTAATGGAGGTAGAGTATACCCATATGCTCAGTGAGCAGCAAACAGCTTTGTAACTTATTATAGAAGCACTCTGTCCATAAGCAGGGTCTCTGTTAGCCAGAAACAAAACTTTCCAGTGGGAGAAGGAGATAATAATGGAACTGAACGAATGGCAATCCGATAATTAAAAAAATAAAGTCAGCAAGAAATACTGCATGGATACAGAAGGTGGAAGAAAAAAAATGATAATGCATTGAACGAAGAATAAATTGCAAGACGGTCTAGTGAGAAAAAGGGCAAGAGGAATAGTAAATGTGAAACAAAGTGCTTCAAAGGCTGGACAACAACATTTATTCAAATCTGTAACAATAGCTTTAGTGGATGGGACAGCACATTGGAGCACCAATGTTCTTCCTACAAAGTGGTAAGCCTCAAAGTCGTATCCATATCACACCAAACCGTTGCCCAATTTCAGTGTGGAGAAACATTAGGCGGAGGCCAGGCAATTTCTCAAAAGGAACAAAAGAAATTGGGAGCCAGAGCTGCTCCATGCTTCTCTGGCATTGGCAGCACAGTTTCAGAGACCACAGGATAAACCAAAAGGTATTAATAAAATATTTTACAGATAAAAAGAAGTTCCACCTGAGATTACTGCTGGAGCCTGGTAGACTGCCAATCCTGGTTGGGTGGAATCTGTAGAGCCACTTTGCTGTCCATAATCTTGTGCATATGACATCTAAAACAGATACAAAAGTAAAAACATCACAGCTTTTGCTTTGAACATTATTAATCTCACCTAGTAGTGCAGCAACTTGCATTTACAGTGCACCTTTTTTGCAGAAAAACATCCAGTGGCTGGGGTTCACTGAAATTTCAACTCTCTTGATACTTCTCAATTTGTCCCATTCAATAACAAACTATGTTTAGAAATGTCAAACCTTTAAACCAAATGTTTTTGCAACGTGATAAATGTGCAGAGACAAAGATTATGTAGAATCAGGAAAATCTACACAAAGAACATGTATATTTTCACAGAATTCATGCAATTTACTCAAACAATTGGTAGTTTTCATCATGATCCTCGAGCATGACTGCAGTCCTTAGTACCAGTGTGGTCACACCAAGGGAAAATGAAAATCGTGACTCCCCAAAATATTTGTCCATTGCACATGAAGCATTTTGAAATACAAGATCTAAAATTCTGCACAAATACAGTTGTTTTGCATGGAACCTAAAAAATCAAAAGTGATATCTTTCACTGTCAAAGGGATATACTTATTATGCCTTTTTGATAGTGTCTCACTACTGAAGGCATACATAAATTTTACATTAGTCACAAAAAGTCTAGATTTAGACACTTCAATATTTCCTCCTTTCTTGCACATACTTGATCATATTGATTGTAGCCATCCTGTCCAGGTTGGAAGTAGCTGTAGTCAATGTTTCCATCTTCTGACCCTTGCTGCACCTGCAACAATTAAAAATCTTTGGGTGAAAAAAAAAGGGTCAATAATTCGCTCCCACCATCCAGTCATTTATAGGTGTAAGATGACAAGTGGATCAAGTGAAGTTGAAGCAAACCACAGACGAATGGCCTGATGGTATCCAATGGTGATGGTCACACATGGAGAACCATGTGACCAAGAAGGGCACTGTGCCCTTGGAACTACAACCCTAGTTCGGGTCAAAACTCAGGAGAAAAGCAGGTGAAGCTGGAAAAGATAGTGGTCTGAGCAGCCTATAGTTCTTTACACCAGTCCACACTTATGACAAACGAAGGAAAATTCCATCCACATTATGTAAGGCATAAATATTATGATCAGACCAAGGGCACAGACTTAAGTGAGCTAGTGTAGATCATACTAAAAATACGAGCTGCTGTCGCTATACTAAATTACTAAACAAGCAGTGCAGATACACACAGGGGAACCGCATAAAAAGGAGTTGTTACCTGGCTTGACGACCATTGGGCTGCAGCTATAGCTGTGATTGCAACAGTTGATGAACTGATCTTATTACCATCAGAAAGGATATGGTCCCTAAAATAAAGTTAATTGTGGATTGTTGAAGGTTTCAGAATGAATACAGCAGCAATTAGTTCACATTTAACTTAGAAAGATAGAAAAGCCTGTGTGACAACGGTCACAGCTAATTTCTCAAGGTGCAACAGTGACGCTTACATCCTCCTACATTCTAAAACTCATTAGCCTGGAAATTTGTCGCTCTCAGTCAAAAATCTTTACTATTTCATGAACTGAAAAAATAGACACAATCATCGCCAGGGAAGAAATAACTGTTAATACTAGGGTAGTGAATGGATGTAATCAAAGCAAGGAAGACAGCACACTGCAGCATTTTGTGGCATCACTAAATGGGGATGTAATATTCGCCTGTCGGCTGAGTCTCCACTGTAGCCACACTGTTTTGGCCTGGTGCCAACGAGAGTTGATCCATTATAAACGTTGTACTCGCTATGTACAGTGTACATAGAGTCACACTTCAATCATTGATCATAAAACAACATGGGAAAGGGAAAAATAAAATTAGAGTTGTCCTTGTGTCACTTTAATGTAACCAGTCAGTTCAAAGTGGCACTGTTGGAAGGGTTTGGAGTAGCCCATTACATACCAATCAACTAGGTATGATGCCTAGGACTGCATGATTTTAAAAGAAGTATCAAAATGCAAGATTATGTTTTAAAGCCCAGCAGGTATATTGATCACAGTAGTCCAGCCAAATTTAAAATGTGTTTACATTTGGAGAAAACCTACTTTTTTAAAGATTTGGCAAAATCAACATTAATGGTCCGACCATCAATGTTTAATGGAGGCTGTAACGCAAGCAGTATCTGAATAAGATGAGAAGCTTCCTGTAAAAGGAAAAAAAGTTACAGTTTTAAAGAATGCATACTGTGGCAGCCTTTTAAAATATTTCCAGGCTCATCATTAGAGAGTATATGGCTCCTGAAAAACAGCTTACAAGAATTGAGGGAGTGACAGACAACTCGCCCATTAAGCAGGATGGAGCATGTTAACCTACTAAATATTCTACAGTAATCTTTTGATTCACCCCGATAGTAAACTCAATGGTTCTTGTCAATGCTGAGGCAAGATTCCAAAGAAAAGGTAGATAATATATGAAGTATTGCATTTTGCACTTAATCAGGAACATGTCTGTTACACACAAACCCTGAAGGGGGCTCAAATTTCCAAGGAACCTATCAAAAAAAGCTTACTGCATTTTCAATGAGCACATCATCCACAAACATGTTCCCAAAGCCTTTCAGAAGCCTTGTGCTCTCCAAAACTCCCCTACTCAACTAGTTACAGCATAGCATCTCAGTGGCAGCAACACCATATTTATAGGTCAAAGTCACAAATGATCATGATCTCAAAAACAACTTACATAGCGCCATTAATGCATTAAAATGTCCCATCATGCATCACAGGAGTATTATAAAATATGACACTGAACCACATTAGGTCAGATAACTAAAAGCTTGGTCAGAGAGGTAGGTATATTATAAAGCAGAGTTGATTACAGTACTTTTTAAGAGCATTAATTGCCGCAATCTAAAATTAGCCCATGGAAACAGAATCACATTATGCTATTAATCATCACATAAAAGGGAAAACAAAAACTTACAAAAGACGAATCCAGCTGAACAAAGGCAAATCCCCTGTTTAATTGTGTCTGTTTGTCCTTGATCAACCTGACATTTGCAGCAGACAGCACAGCATATGGAGCCAATGCACTCAGGATAGACTCCATTGGCGTATGTGGACCTATGTTCCTTAAAATAATGGCTGTTGACAATTAAAATGATTTTAATTAGAATACAGTGGCAGCTTTTAAATGCAAAAAGTCCATGAATATGGTTTCGGTGTTGCAACATGCCTATAATTTAAGTTTAAAATTGGTTTTCGGCAGCATAATGGTGAACAAATAAAACCAGCAAAGGGCTCTAAACATGATGAAAAAACAGGGTGGCAGCCAGTTAAGAATAGGCCCAGAGCCCAAAACTTCCCATTACTTGACATTGAAGCTCAAATGGCTGATGGAGAAATGAAAATGTCAATCTAGCGCAGTAAAAGATATTCTGCCAAGGATGGAGTGAAGTTACAAGATTTCCAAAGCGCAGCAACAACTCTACTCTCTCTAACATCAGGTGCCATTGTTCAATAGAGACAGCAGATGGCTGAAGTGGAAAACATCACAACACACCTCAGCTTGAGCAAACAAAACTAAAAGGTTAATGTTCTCATTTTAAAAATAAGGTACTCAACTGTACAAGGTTTTAATATTTATTGCTTCTAATTTGTTCTATATCATAGCTTTCATTTGATTCTCTAACTGCAGTCCATAGTTCATGCATAATTCAATGTTGAGATGCACTCAATGCCAAGCACATTTAAATCTTGGTTTTAACAGCAGCAACCTGCATTTATATAGTATCTTTAACAGAGTAATGTCCCAAGGCCAATTCACAGAAACAAGAGCTCCGTTCATAGTTCTAATTGACTTACATGTTTTTTGACTGGGGTTGATATTCATTTTCATTAAAAGTGAAAATTTACAATTTCTGAGCAAAGTCCTGGTATGAATTGACCAAATATATAGAACATACTCCAAAGACTGGAGTTTGAAATCTTGTACAATTCAACATGCACACTCAAAAAATGATACTGGAATTGAAAACCCTTTTCCAAACTACCAAACCAAAGCTGGATTAGACACTATCAGATCAATGAGACATGTTAGGTACATCTCAGGGAGAAATAAAGTTTTTAAAATAACAAAAGATAACTACAAAGTACTAACACAAAGGAATCAATGGGTTTTCAGAACTCAAAAACTTACTGTCATTTGCGTAGTCAGACATAAATGGTTCACCTTGCACACGAACTTGATCTTCTTCAGTTTCTGGAAGAAATTGAGAAATACAACTCATCACAAAACTTATGAAACTGAGGGATGGAGGGAGAATGCAAGATCCAATGGCAAACACTAGCCCATTTGAGGACTGAGGTACCCTTTCATGCGCAAAAAGGGATAGTTAATTTTTGTTTGCCTGCAATTAAATGATCTATAATTCCAAAAATTTTAACTGAAATGATACCACAAACTCAAATTTCAGTGGATGGCCAGAGAATCTTGCAGCATTCATCAAATTGAGAAAACTAGACTCTGATCATTTGTTGTCTTCCATTTTTGCTGACCAAAACTATGGCCTGGACACCTAATTCCCAGCACTGATCAACATCTATTCACAACCATAAGTGAGAAATATGCGAATAAGTGATTCTGCCCTCTGATTTCCCCACCCCAAGAGTTTCTCTACAGCTGAGATGGGAGCTGTAATGAAAACGCACAGACCTTCAGCCTAGCACCATGTGACACAGCAAGCTTCCGAGCTAAACTCTCACTGTACAGTCCATAAAACCCTCCACATGACTTACCAGGCTTCTGAGCATCACATTTAAAGCATCTCTCTCGTCGCTTGAAGTTAGTTACTCCACACTACAAAAAAAAAAGGCAAGGTTTATAGCACTAGAATATACAAATAACATAATGTTTAAGAGAGTGGCACATTGATTTCAAATTTGTGAAATACAGAATGGATTATTTTAATAGGTTAAAACATGGCCTGTTTTTTAATCTGTGGCCTGGATTTGCATCTGGCCTTAAACAAGTTTAAAGTCTAACTTCTGGCTACAAAGGACATGGGTTTCTCAACTCACATTCTGGTGGGCATAAATTATAAAATCACTCAAGGCTTAGCCTGAAGTGTTATACTGATGGCAGGAACAAAAAATCTTTAAACTGGAATTAATGCTTATTGCCATGGCACTGAATATGATGCTGCACTGTGGAAATCTTGTAATTTCAATTATACCCCTGTATTCAGCCCTGGATTGAATGTTTAATCCAGGTGCTGGGATAGAATGTGGAAAATGCTATATTCCCAATATCAATATCCTTAACTCCACAAGCACAAGATCCACCATAATTTAATTACAAGTGCCATGCAGTTGCAGTAAACTTTTGAGTTCCAGACAACATTTGTCTTCCGCCCATCCCAGAACAGATGATCTCTTGAAACTCGCCCTAATTAACACTCTGGTCCTCCGAGAAACAAAAGAGTAAACAGCAGTTCAATGGCACATCTCTCCGCAATCTTCCCACAGGGAAATCATGAGAAGGTGTAAACATTTAGCCAAGGTTAATCACTAAAATGCTCCTGTGGTTTAAAAAAAATCTAGTCACTTTCCAATCTCAACTGGACCATTTGATAAGGCACATTCCAAATCCAAGAAAGGAACAAATCTTGTGCATACATCTGTGGGCTGTTCAGAAATGACAAAAGCCTAGAAATAAATTAGAAAGATTAAGCCATTCAGACCCTCAAGCTGCATGGCTATCCCATTAACTCATTGTAGAAATGTACCAACACAATATAAATGCCCTGGGTCCATAGTGTCCAACACCCTTACAATCAAAACTCTCGGTCTTAAAAGTTCCAATCGTCCCAACATCCACAGCCTTTACGGTAGAGAATTCCAGCTTTTTACTAGCTTTTGTGCAAAAAAATGCTTCCTGATTTTCCTCCTAAATGGGCTAGCTCTAATCTTAAGATTACATTCCTTCATTCTCGAATTCCCCACCAAAGGAAATAGTTTCTCGATTGAACCCTTTAAACATCTCGATCCAATCTCCTCATAATCTTCTATACTCAAGGGAATACAAAATGGGAAGATGGCTAAAAATAAGGTCCCCATGGAAACTCAAACCTCATTATAATCAACCAACACTTTTCCCCACCATCCTCACCACCCCTGCCACACCCAAGTAAAATCTATTCTTCTTCACAGACCATGCACCACCTGAAACCCTGGGGGACAGGAAAGAAGGAAAATAAGCAACTTTTCTCCTCCAATGATGCTCACTGGCTGACAATGTGTGCTTAGAAATTGTATTATGAGACACAATATTCTCCAAATAGGCAAACTTTGTCAAATTGTTCAGAGCCTATGGGAATGACTCTGGTCTCCCAAGACAAGTGCTGAAATCAGGATCTCAAACCAGTGCCCCATTAACCTATGTATGGTGCACTATAATCAAACGACATCCTAACAGTTTTGAATGTTTCAGAGTCTTGGCTCCAAAAATCAAATGTCATTATGAAATACAGATTTTCCACGTATTAACCAAGGAGATAAAAAAATTTCAAGGCAAGCATAAGAGGTTTCTATTTTTACTACCTTGTTGCAACTCCAGTCTTCAAAAGGCTTTGTGCTGTAATGCATCGAAACGGACTTTCCAAGAATGGTGAGACAACGCTGCTGGAAACAAGGGGTAAGTCAGAACCTACACAATGTAGCACAAATTTGTCAACACAGATCACACTGGCTCCAAACAAGGGATGAAAACTACTCTCAAATACATAAAAGGTCTCCCGGATGCAGACGATCTAGTCACCTAGGTAATCAAGTCATGATTTAACTCAAAGATGAAAGTGGGTCTCAACTCTTGGAAGATGAAGGATACAGATGATTTTTTTTCTACCTAGATGCAAATCTAAGCAAGTCTGGATTAACTGATAAACAGTTGATTCTTCTTTGCTATATGAAACATTACTTGGTGGCTTTTGCTTGCTTCCTATATTTTCTTCCCACCTAATCTGTAAGGGTAAACTTTATGCTGAGATTATTACCTCATAAAATATCATGAAGTTTGAGTTAGCAATCTCAAAAATATTGGGCATGTTTTACAGCCTTCCTTCCAAAGGGACAAGTTTTTAAACATACATCAGTTTACTACGTAAGGAAATCAAGGATGTGCACATTTCCACAAAAACCTTCAGCTTCTCAATTAAAAGATAGAACTTAGACATTTCACTTGACAAAGATACTGTACCTGCAAATAAGTTGCCGATTACAGTGCATCTTTCAAGTCAAGTGATAAGCTATAATATTTATAGCCTAATCTTAAAATATTAGCGCATGCATAAAGCTCCATTTCAGTAGCAGCCAACAAATCTTCACCACATCCACTCAACTAACGATGGGTAAACTGATTAAACATCCTAGCTAATAAGATCTGTTTAACTAAGCTGAGGTTCTTTAAGACACCTTAGACAACCATTAACAATGCATGTACAGCATTTGTGCAGCCCACCTGGCTCTAGTGGAATTTTGTAAATAAGTTTATAGTCGTTAAATATTTGCATGACACACTAGCAATGTCTAGCAACAGTTAAAACGGTATCTCCCCTAAACACAATAACTGTCTTGAGCCATAGGAATTATCATCATGACTCTGAGCTTCCTCCTCCTGCTCAAGATAGAAATCTGAGAAACTAGAAGTCACATCCCTGAAAATTAGGCCAGCTAAGTCAGCACATACCGCCAATTACTGGACATTTCATTGGAAGCTATGCACCACTCAAGTTATTTTGCAGATGGAAGAGGGAAAGGCCCAAAAAACAGGTGTCCATCAACAACTTTTTCCACATGTAAAAGGGCCTCTCCACAACAAATTAAATGGTGCAGTGTTGCATTTCACAGACATGTACTTGGGGGTAGGTGCCACATGACACAGGCCATTAAAATGAGCACCAAGTAACCACTATTAGTTTTTTTTTTACTGCAAGCAGTTATCAGGTTCATGGCCACAAAAGCACATAAAAGCACAAACACCCATATAATAACTCGTGTTTGTTTTACAAATGTAATTGAGAAGTACTGGTATTTGAGGGAAAGGATAGGGTAATATTTGGTCCCTCTGGGTCTTTTTGTGCAGCAGAAAACACTTGATCCTTGCCCCCCCTCCAATAAATCTAGACTTGTGATGAAGCAACCTGGTTGGCTTCCATCCATCTTGTTGCGTCCTGCAAGTGATTAAACTCCACGAAGGCGAAACCACGGCTTTGACCTAGAGACAGCATTCAGATATAGACGGGATTGTGTTAGTCAGCGTGTTTAAAGCAGCCATTCATTCTGTCGCCACGTGTTATGTACAAATGTCTATTTGTGTGGCATGATAGAGGCCTTATTGTTTTTTATTTTAAAAACCATGGGAGGGAACAGAATAATTTGAACTCAGTTTTCAAAAATGCACTTAAACTTTTACACATTCTTCGTAGCATTTGTCACAGGTATCAGTATCACCTATCATCTTCCAAGTTTACGGCAGAAATCATTGCAATGATTTATACAGCTAAGATTGCCAATTTTTTGCATCATTTGTAACGTACCTGTATTAAAACATTTGAACCCTTCGAATAATGTAGATGGTTTCCAATGCTACGTTGGCCCCCAGTATATTCTAATACTGCTCCCCTCCAGATAACAGTTAGGGCACGTGGTAATGTTCACTATTTCATGGTTGAAAGAATCACCAATGGGAGGTATGCAGCAGTAGTCAGGGGATTAGTTACAAATTCCCAAACTGCCGAGGGATACCTAAAGTCATGGCCCCGTCTCTCAATACTGTATCAGGAGCTCCCCAGGAGCAATGAGTCTATGCTGTACCATTACATATTTTGTGAAGCAGAATTAATTTTAAGTCAAACAAATCTAGTATCAGAACTGTTAGACCATCTCATGCAGCATCTTTGCACGAGGGTTGTCAGTAGTACACGAATGGAGGCAGAATCCTAAAAATCAGTGTTTACTTTTAGCAGCCTGATAGCCTGGTTTCGTTATCAGTGAAGAACATGTGCATTCATTCTACACAAATGATTTCTCTAAAATGTTATTCCAACTATTCCATATTCAAAATGCTATCATCAATTCCAACTTAAAAAACTTTCTTTCACCAAGCTGTCTCAGAAGCTAAAATATTGGGGAAAAAAATACCAGTACGATTAAAAGTAACAAGTGACTGTCTTAAACAGTCTAAACTCAAGATATTTTATATTGCATTCTTCTTAATACTCCATTAACTGGATCATGTAGGCTCAATCTAGTTACATAAATGGGAATAACTTTTCACATCCCACCTCTCCTATTTATGAAATCACAATGATAATCCTGTCCCAGCTACCTCTGGTTCACAGTTTTAGAATGTAACAAATAACAAGGCAGAATATGACACTACAGCCCCATAACTATTAAACGGATGGTTTGTTTCCACGCATTCAGAACTGTGCAGTATTACTGAGGAATATAATCCTCACAGCCACTGCCATATTATAGAAAACGCTTGTTATGTTCAAGCTTTCATGTAAACGCAGTGCTTAAAGGGGCAACATCTTCCCTTGGCTCAAATGGCAACAAATTCTGGGATTCTCTAACTGTCAAAGTCAAGAGTCAGAGGCTACTCTGCCCATGACAAAATCCCTTAAGCAAAAGCATTTCAGCAAGCATACCTCACTAACTACAAGAGAGGAAGATTTGGTTGTTTTGTAAATTCCAAAGAAGCGTGTAAAGGATAGTGGGTCCGGCATTTAAACAACAAACCACATTGGAAAACCGACTTTCACTGGCTAATGCAATTACGGAATAATTTCAAGTATCAATACAGTTATCTCTGTGTACTCATCTGAAGCCTTATAAATATTCCGAATATTTCTTCTTGTGTGAATATCCATAAACCAATGATATCTGCACAAAAGTTCTGCATTTATCTGTAATTTTAAGCATATAGATTCCAACCAAAAAAGGGATGAGCAGATAATAAATTGCAGCTTTTTAATTAGTCTATTCTGTCCATAATTTTAGCTACTGATACAACCAGAAAGCTTTACTGAGATCATTTTGAAAAGTTATATCCATTATACTAAATTATCAGCTTCATTCTGGATGGGAATCATTTTTTAGTAATTTAAAAAAAACTGCTGATGCAAGTAGCCACTTAGAATGTGAAAATTCTGGAATTTGCACCTTTTCCTTGACCCCTGCCTACTGACATTTAAGATGGTATATGAAGCACAAAAAATACAATTTTTATAATTAGAATTAATTCCCTTCTTATTCAAATCCAAATAAAACTAATAAAAAGAATTTGCAGACTCTCCAGTTTCAAGCTGTTTTTAAATATTCCAATCAAGCAGCAAGTAAGGAGACCATAACAAACTAGCTTAAAAACAATGCAGCTCTATTCCTATTGGATGTTAAAAGATGGTAGCTGCTTCAATTCTTATTCCAGGAGAAATGGAACTTTGCAATCCCAAGTAACCCCAGTGCCAAGCAACTGCGTCGCTTCACTTTTGAAGGGAAAACTCTAGGCTGCAACACTACATTTAATATTTCGCTATATCTAGGTCCCATTAAAAAATGCACATAGTAAAAACAAATTTCAGAGGGTTTCTTCTACTTAAATCAAGGTAATTAACTGCTTTAGAAGGTCATCAAACCTTTGTGACCCTTTCTTGGCCAACATACATGACACAAATTGTCACTGTCAGCTTAAGTTGGTTTCTCTCGGAAGAAAACAAAAACTCAACATTGTGCCAAGTTAATATTCCCAGTTTTTTCCCCATGTACGTTGTTGGCAAGTTGCATTATCATTAACACGGGATAAATGATTGAATACTACTCTCACTATATACTAAAACTATTTAGTCAAGACCCACCAGTAAATGGAAAGACTGGCTTCAAAATTCTTGATAATGTTGAATTATAGATTGTGCTTGGGTAGTGAACAGCACAGGTATTGCTTTAATATAAGCAATAGTAAGAATACCTGCTTAAAAAAACTCTCCTTACCTCTAGACTTGACTATTCCAGCACTCCCCTTGGCCAGCCTGTCCACAGTAAACTAGAGATCATCCAAAACTCTCCTGCCCACTCACCTATCACTCTTGCACTCACTGAACTACAGTGGCTTCGTTAAGCAACACACCGATTTTAAATTTCTCATCAGAGTTTTAAAACTACTCCATGGCTTTGCCCTTGCCCAACTCAAATCTCCTCTAGTCTTACAAACTGAAATATCTGTGCTCAGTTAATTCCGTGTCTTGAGCACCCCTGTAATTTAATTGCTCCACTATTGGTGGCTGTGCCTTCAATTGCCTAGGCCCTAAGCTCTGGAATTCCCTCCCTAAGCTTCTGTCTCTCTCTTTCCTCTTTTAAGAGACTCGTTAAAACCTACCTTTTACACCAAGCTTTTAGCCATCTGCCCGACAATCACCTTATGTGGCTCAGTGTCAAATTTTGCTTTGTAACACTCCTGTGAAGGGCCTTGGGATGTTTTATTACGTTAAAAGGTGCGACATAAACACAAGTAGTTATTGCTGGAATAAAAACAATCCTGATGCTAACTAAAAAAGGCACTGCAGAGAAATAACAAACACCCTGCCTAAGAGCCTTTTACTATGCTCATGGGATTATAGAGCACAAACTAAAAAAAGTTTTGTTTATTTTGGAGTAGCTCGCATTCCCTTCAAAGTGTAATAAGAAACTATGTTTTGGAAGTGAAACGTTACGGTCAACACGTTTTAAAGGTTGAAAAGATAAATTATATTAAAAGGGCTCAAATCACACTACAAAAAAGATTAAATCCCTTTGAACGAGTTAACTTCTCAAGGAAAAAATCTTTTGGCAACCAAAAGTTACTAGGAGTAACCGAATCTCAGTACTCAAGCAGCAAATAAAAACTCCCTAAAATTTTCAAAAAGTTTGCCTCATCCAAATGCTGAAATCCTATCGGTGCTTGTGAGGAAGAGGTTCTGGCAATCTGAGTGCTTCAAGGGGCTGCTTGTAGTGCATGGAATAACTTAGCAAATTTGTTTTAGGAATACAAATGTAACTTTCAAAACAGTGTGTTATGGACTATTTTTGTTCAAGAGTCCCCTTGTTGGGCAATCTCTAATACCATGCAAATCTCTGCAATTTGCCCATCGCAGATTAAAGCAAGTTCACTTTTAACTGACTAATGGTCACATCTACCTCAGCCATGGCAGAGGTCAGTGGTCTTTCCTGAATTGGAAAGAGGAAATGGGGTATCTTTCTCTCCGAAAATACCTGCAAGAGCAGCCAAAATCTCACCTGATACTTTACACTTCATCACTCGCACATCTTTGGGCTGAAATTCATCACTGTCCTGAAATATTTCAAGAATCTGAAAGGAAATTTTAAAATCCATTGCTTTATTTTCCTAGAGACTTTAAGAGGCGTGCAATTGAAAATATTTATTCTTTTATTAGTTATTATAAAGTAGCTCTGACATACAAATATAAAGCACCAGATTCAATTGCTGCACTCTTTCAGGGTGGTAGGTGAGGACATTAACATGGCTTCAGCGACATGGCAGGACATCAGAAGATGGGATCAACTATGCCACCTCCACAGCGTGCAAATCCACTACACAAAACTGCATACAGCTCAGCAACCTCAAAGATCCCAAGAACAGCTTCTGTTATTGAAAATGCCACACTGGTGCAGTAAAAAGCAGCTTGTTCAGTTTGAGGTAAGGGAGAGCTTTCTTCATCTTGCTCACACTATACCTGAACTAGAAGCACTTGATATTTAAAAGTTCCATTTCCCCACAGCATCTAGTAATAGTGAAGTCTATGCTCAGGAGACTAGGAATTAGATGTGATTAAGAAAAACTTCCAACTTGTTTTGTAATTTTACAAATAGAAGGAAATTGCCAATGATGAATGCATACCATCTCTGGTAACATGTAAATGTTCCATAATGCCAGTTATATACACCGTGTCGCTGCTTTTGTATTGGGTATAGTGGGATGTTAGTACAAATGGGAAGAACAAAAGACAGAATGGAAGAATACAGGCCGAGAGAGTTCAGAAGGAGCAAGCTGGATCTTTCCTGGTTCCTTCAAAAGTAATTAATTCAAAGGACTGCAGTTTGTTAATACAACAAAAATTGACTTAGGACAATGACTTATTTGGCCAGAAAAGACTGGTCTTTTTAGGAAGCTACAGGTCTACAGAACTGAACTTCACTGAGCCTTCCCACACAAGTCCTGTAAAATGTCACACCTTGCATGAGAGCAAGGCTATGTTTGCCAAGCACCGGAACTTTGCAACAAATGTGATATTTTGTTATGCTCGCTCCCTCCATGGCTTAAAACAGGAGACTGCCTGCTGCCATGTACTCCAGTAAAGCAAAAATAATAAATTAATAGTTCTTGCAGTGATGGATATCAGCAGTGAATCACTTTTAATTCTACCTTTGTTTTCCAAATTAAGCTGCTTGCCAGATGACCAAAGTTGCAACTCAATGCTTAGTAACTCCATGCACATGGATTACACATTTTGTTTCCCCCATCTCCTCTAAAAAGTTTTATTTTACATTCTCCTCCAGGACCACACGCAACAGGCACTTTAACCCACAACTACACTGAAAAAAGCTGCTCAGAATCCTTCCCTTCAATTCCAATAAACCCAAACATTATGAAGATGTCATTAAACATATACGCACATCCTCCCTGGTTGTTGACGGCAGAAGGCCTCTTAACATAATTGTTTTGTTTTCCCTCTCTTCAGTTCCATCATTTCTGTAATCATGGTCCTTGTAGTCACCATCATAGTACTGGCTTCCCTCAGATCTTTCATATCTGCTGTCATCTTCACAATTCTGGAAGCAGAAATATTTTTGTTCATTGTATAAAGTTTCCATTCCCATTTCAAATAAGAATATTTAACTCTGTATTGATACTAGAATTCTAGTAAAGCATCAAGGTGAGCATGTGAAATTTTATTGTAATTCTTATTTGAATGTTGAAAAACATTAAGCAGCATAGTTATCAATGTTTCCCCCCCCCCCCCCACCCCCCCACCTCCCCACCTCCAACCTGGTGTATGGCTGGTAAAACACGTGCAGCGCATAACACTCAGATGAAGCATGGCCAGTGATAAGGCAATAAACAATCTGAGATGGAGATGTCTAAACCACCATAAGCATATTGAACTAATTAGATTTAAAATCATAGCATAATGGTGCCAATACACTAAGCTTACTTACAACATTAAGCAATTAAAGCTAGGGTTAAACTTGAAGCTAAGCAGGTGATGCACCCGAGTGTGATTAACAGAGAGGAATCTCAGGAGTTTAGCTGATGCTGTAAACTAGCGTATTAAAACACAAACTATTTATTACTGCCACCTGAACCCAATTAGATCATTGCCTTGAAATTTCTGGCAGGGTTAAAGGTGTGGAATTCCAGAGCCAGACTTATTTCGTTTACCAACCTGTTATGACAAGTGTTGACACTCGCGGCCAATGCACTCTGTAAATGAGACATTCTGCCAACTGCAATGCAGCGTCAACACTGCATACAAATCTGATTACTATGAAGTATCAGTTTTTAAACTGAATATACTCAAATCACAAAAAAAGTTTTAAAAAACTTGATTAAAAAAATCTTTAGCATGCTACAATGACATCAGATTGAACACCGAATCTCTGGATCCAGAGTGCAGCCAACCAACCAAGAATCAACTGCAAAATAAAGGAATAAAATAATTCACACAGCAACTAGTAAACAGGATGAGAGGAATAAATAAGGCAACCCCCATATGCCCTTTCATCCAGGACTGATACACAAGCAAGCCAGATTTCTACTGAAAACTTAAATATTTAAAAACTCTAGATACTATATTGGTGATCCAGTAATACTCCACAAAGTAACAGGTTGCTTTAAATTCCTGTCACTGGGAGGCACCGGGTAAAATCCACAACATTACCTACGGTATAGCTGGTCCAAAAAGAACTGAAAATATTAAGGCCACCATCAATTACTGTCTAACCAGCCTTCTCCTAATCAAAGTGACTGGAGGTGTCATCAATAGTATCAAACAAAATCTATTCACCAATAACTGCTCACACTCAATTTATGTTGCAGCAGAAACACTCAGATATGGATGCAAGAATGAAACACCAACACAGAAGTGACCTTAAGTTAATGACAGCATTCAGCACAACACAGGATTCCCAGCAAAACTCATGTCAATGCGGATCAAAGGAAAATAACACACAGATAGATGGCTGGCTGCCAGGGGCCAAATCAATTGGAATTCAAATTAATTAATAAATCTGGAATATAAAGCTAGCCTTAGTAATGGTAACCATGAAAATATCATTGATCGTCACTTAGGGAAGGAAATCTGTCATCTTTGCTTGATCTGGTCTGCATGTGACTCTAGACCTTTGGCAATGTGGTTGACTCTTAAATGTCCTAGCAAACCACTCAGTCCAAGGGCAATTAGGGATGGGCAACAGATGCTGGCCCTGCCAGATTTCATCCACATTCCACATAAAAATAAAAAATTTGCTGGTGACTCCAATGTTCAGTTCCACAATCCCTCTTCCAATAAAGCTGTCCACGTTAGATTACAGCAGGGCAACAAGAGTTATTCTGACAAGCTTAGTCGGGGCAAAATTCAGATAATGACGACCTCAAACAAGAGAAGGCTCAACACTCTCTATCTTCAACATCACCCCCCCCACATCCCAAGAACACAAGTTATTTATTTTCTTCTTTCTATTCATTTACAGAATGTGGGCTTTGCTAAAATAACAGGGTAAGGTCATTGAAGGCCTGACGCCAACCCACAGCAGTGGTATCAAACGCTGCATTGACAAGCGAGTGGGAACAGGCCTTCCACTTTCCCTTTGGACACTACACAATCTAAAACAGCAGCAGCTTTGACCATATCCAAGAAAGATACATGGAGTAACACCAATTGCTATTCCAAGAGACATAGGACTGCATACCTCAGAATTCTCATAGTTCCTGTAGTCTTGATAGCGGTCATTATTCCGATAATCACTGCGGCGCCTATCACGTTCGTAGTCCCGACTGTGATTTGGTGGAGCACGATAATCAACATCCTTATAGTCATAGTCACGTCTACCTCGTGACTCTCTATGCTCATCTCTGTTCCATTCAGAGCCATAACGGCCACTCCGCTCACTTCGACTGGTTTCACTGGAAGAATTAGCATTCAAAAAAAAACATCAGTTTGCCAGAAAATTTTAATTTGAGCAGAAGTTTCTAGATAGAGCCGTGATGAAATTCTAGGTCCCATATTATCCTCATTATTCCCCGTAAATCAACTGTCTAAAACACAGCAAAAATAGTTCAAGGAAAATGCAACTGTACATTTCTAAGATCAGGCACTTTCCCAATGGCTCAGCTATCGTAATCAGCAAGAAACTGAGCCAAACTGGTAAGAAAAACCCACAGTTCAAACTGCACTCTGTGCTGTTGGCTGATTTCAGTTGTAGTGGAGGTGAAAGATCTTGTTGCAGCCTAGGTCTGCTAGGACCAATGTTGAGTAGGGTGAAAATTAGTTCCGAGTTCCATATTGCAACAAGTGACCTGCTACTAGAAACAGTGTAGACACCTATGGTCTGGTCATCATGACGTAGTGCTACATCAAGTGGTGCACAGGTCGCCACTAGAGGAAACTTAATTTCAATGTGACTTCTAATATTAGCAACTCCAGCCATCTGCAAGATACTTTTTTTAAAAATAGGATTTTTAATTTTGATTGCTTCAAGCATTCATGCACCCACCTCCAGGGGTAATTTAGTTGAGAAACACAAACTTACCTTAAAATTAATTTAATTGTTTAGTAATTATTCTGGCATCTTACTGATGAAAAAAAATAACAATCAGCTAACATAATAACTAAATGAAAAATGTAGAAGAATCATTTAAAATTTAAGTTGCACGATTTTTTTTTAAAATGGGACTTAATCTCTAAAACGGGTTGTTCAATTAAATACCTGGCAAACATGCTCTTCTCAATTTTGTCTGAAAGTGCTTGGACTAAATTAACAAAGTAGCTCAGCACTAAGCAGCAAAATAACCAGAACAGGATAATTATGCACTTTGCCAAAACTCTAGATGAATTACAAATGAGGCCTGTAAGGGGAAGCATTGTGATAACATCCGCACCTACCCCCCCTCCCAATTCAGGACAGATTAGCAAGCATAATGACACAATAACCATAGAACAGTAAACTAAAGAGTATGATTTTCCTCTTCCATAAATGCTCACAGTCCACAATGATTCATGATATTTTCCAAATGGAGGGATAAATGTTGTAAAGATGGGTTACTAATAGATGTTTTAACAGCTTTGTTAATAGGGTAAGCAAGTCCTTTCTCTTACAAAATTATGCAACACCTAGAAGCCAACAGCTTCAAAACAAGCCCCATCACCCTTTCAGGACCAAGGGCCGGGGCAGGAGACATGAAACAGGAGATGGAAATGACTGAATAGAATTAAGAAATTCTTACCGTTTATCATATTTATCATAGCCCATTGTTACTGATGATTGCGAACTCAGCTCTTCCAAAGCTTTTGAGAGGAACAATCTGTAGTGAAAAAGAAAAATATTCTGAACACATGAGCTTGGAAATGAAATAAGCAGAAAAACTGAATTTCCTTGCAACGTACAGCTACCCAGCTCCTCCCTCCCATTTCCAAAAAGTAGCTGAAACACCTTTCACAACACCTTATGTTACAATATTGGCAAAACCCTTTGTCCATTGTTGCAGAATGCCTCAATCGCCAAAAAATTCAGCAAACCTCTACACAAAAAAACCTCAAGCCCCATATGACAGAAAGAGATACAACATAAGTCACAAATGCCAACGGAAATGCCAGGCAACAGTCAAATTCTAGGCCCTGGGTTAATTATCTCCCAGTACAGTGCCAGTAGAATCATGATTTGATTACTGCCCTAAACATAATACAGGGTGTGTCAATTAGTCTCTTTTAGCTATGTCCTTCCGTAGAAAATGTCTGTGGTCCATAATCATTAACAGTGTCTAACAACCTGGGCCCATTATTTAACAGCTACACATTCAGGATCGTCCTGGAAAAACATTGGAGTGTGTCTGAGTGTTATCTGACATAAAAATGAAGAATAAATGCTAGAGGTCAGACCTCAATGGGCACGGGCCTCAGGCAGGTATGGGGTGAGTTGGGCCCGCAAGGCCTGGTGGGGCTGGTCTGGTTCTTTACAGTTGTTACCCAGAAATTTGAAGAGGTTTTATTTCTTATCACTTTTTTTGAGTAACACAGTCGGAACTATCTGAAGGTTGTGATTTAACTTGCATTTCGCATGGTTCCCGGCACAGGGCAATTGCCCAGAGGAAGTTTGCACTTCTGGCTAATCGCCGCGCAAACATTACCTTTGGGGTATCCCACCCACCCCACCAATCTGTCACTGTGGAGCTCGGAAGTTACGGCCCATTATATTCAAAAGGACACCAATTCTAGAGCATGGAGTTAACTCGAATGAGGTAATGCAGGCTTAGCCATGCCACCTGCCCCCTCACTTCCCACATTAAGTGTCTAACCTGTGCCACTGTACAGAAGCAACAAAGGATTGTCAGACTGGATAGTCAACACCCAAGTAACCACTTAAATAGAGCTGCATACCCATAAGATCTCCAGCATATGTTGACTATGCAACAGGGAAGGAGTAAAAATTGGCTATTTTCAACAAACCCACAGGAGCAGTGCTTTTGTTAATACTTTGCTCAGTAAATCCCCACACACTCATGTTCAGAGACCAGCAACTTCAGTTTCTCAGTTGAAGTTCCAAATGCTACATGACTTTATCCAGTAATTCAAAACAAATCCCTATGTACTGAAGTAAAAATTATTTCACAGCACATCCAATAATAAGCTACGCATGTTTGCAAAAGTTTTGTTCTTTAATCCCCGTTATTTAATATTGAAAACTGACTTTACTGAATACAATGTGTACCAGTCAGGCTCACTGGGCTTTGCACTTGGAGTCAGAAGCACATGTCTTCAGGCAAAGCGAGTTTAGAAGCCAAAGAATAGCTGGACAAGATCACAGACACATAATTCAGACCCCATTTAGTCCTTACTTTTATACTTTCATTACAGTTCTAACATTTACACAGTGGAAACGTTCTGCACTGCAATTATAACCTCCCTACAGAAGCAGCACTGCTTTGACTAAGATGGTGTTATTACAGCTCAACAATCTTTCATAATCAGTTTCCATTATCAGCGTGAATGCAGGAATTTACACAGCAGGAAGTATATGCAGGCATAAGACTTAAAGTGTCAGTAATTTCCTTCAATTCCGATTTCACCTTTATCCCAGGCACAATCACGATAAGCAGTGAACTAATCCAGATGAACTAGATTTCCTTGTACATATTTACTTCCCAAACTGTTTCCAGGCCATTCACAGCCTTAAAGATATTTGTTTCAAACATCCTGCAAATGGCTTGTTTACCATGCTTTTGCAAATAACCCACAGAAATAATTAAACAATACCCTAGCTTGTTGTTAACTAACATGTTCATCAAGGACTCTCAGTACTTAAACAACTATTTGTGCAATTACTAAAGAACAAAAAATACATGTACCCATATTGTAGGTATTGTTTTGTCTAAGCATTCTAAGAGTTCAATAATAATAATTCAAAGTTTTGTGAACTTAGTGCTAGAGGTGTGAAGTGCGTTTGTGGTGGAAAATGGAGCACTTACATTTCAGACATCATAGACACCAAGATCGGATGTTGAACTCATTATATTATAGCCCAACAACGTGCTTGCCTCAAAGGTGCATCCAAAGCACTATCATAACATTATCTGTGAAGAGAATGTTCCTGCCTTCATATTCTTCAGGATTAAAACATGAACAGAATCAAAGAAGGAGGGAAAAAAATACAGAAGTGCAAGCCAAATGACTGTTGGATTAACAGGTCAACTCAGTCAAATGATGGAAGGAAGCACTAAAGAAATAAAGAATGAGTGAATAGCAATGGCGGTGGGACACCCAAGGCAAGGTGACAAAGTTGAACTGGGAAACAGATCCACCAGCTCCAAACACCACTGCGTACATATACAGAAACACAATAGAAAAAGGAGTGTGCCAGAGGATTGATGAACAGCAAAAGTAATTCTCATCTTCAAACAGGAGTTAGAACTAATCGAGGAAACCATACAACAGTTACTTAGTGCTGGTGATAGGAAAGACACTAGAACATTTGGCAAAAGATTACAGAACAGGCCATTTAGAGACAAAATTTTAAAAAGTTAGTGTGGATAGTTAAATGAAAGCCTTTGTCTAAATATTTCTTCAAATAATTCAGTCAGGTTAGAGAGTAAACAAAGCCTGGACCAGCAGAACAAAAAATGCTGCAAACATTCAGCAGGTCAGGCACCATCTATAGGGAGAAACAGAGTTAACATTTTAGGTTGACAACCCTTCAACACAACCGAGGAAACACAAATGTACTAGATTTTGAGCAAATGGAGTGGGGGGGGGGGGAAGAGAGAGAGAGAGAGAGAGAGAGAGAGAGAGAGAGAGAGAGAGAGAGAGAGAGAGGGAGAGAGAGAGGGGGGGGGCGGAGGGGGGAAGGGAAGGAGGTCAAAAGGGAAGGTGCGTGATCAGGTGGAGGACAGGAGGGATTAAATGATAAAATGTATCATGGTACAAAAGCAGTAATGGGTAAAGAAAAAGATGTGGCCAAATGAGGTGCGAATGGGGGAAATCCATCGTCTCTTGAGGAAAAAGGAAGAAAATCAAAAGCAATAGGATGGAAGGTTCATTGTCATAAACAGATGCAAGAGGTCTTACATAAAGTGAGGTGTGAGGACACGTAGTCAAGGCATGTCATGCACCCGTGGGCTTGTAGTGAATATTGTTTGAAGCCTATCCTCAGAAACGGAAACAGAGAAGTTGTGGAACAGAAGAGTCAAAGATGAATCAGGTGAAGGTGATAAGGGTGCAAACTGGAAACAAAGTCAATGAAATTTTCCAGTTCATGGCGCGGGCAGAAGGCAGGACCAATATTTTTTCCTATTCTTTCATGGGACGTGGGCATCACTGGAAAGGCCAGCATTTGTTGCCCACCCCATAGTCATCAATCTACCAGAAGAGATGAGGAGGAGCCTCGAGTAGGAGTGATCCACACACCCCTCAAAAGAGCAGGTATAGCAATGCCTTTTATTTGGAGGAAGTGAAGTCGAAGGAGAAGTTGTTCAATTTGAGAACAAGTTCAGCCAGGTGAAGGAGTGTAGTAGTGGGGCGGGTTGGGCCTCCATTCAAGGAAGACACAGAATGCTCTCAAGACCATCCCGGTGGGGGGATGGAGGTGTTGAGAAATTGGATATCCATGGTGAAGAGACAACAGTTCGGGCCAGCAAACTGGAAACTGTTGAACTGATGTAGGGCATTGAAGAGTCACGGATGTAGGAAGGAAGAGACTGGGGAGAAGAAATACAACCGAGCACAAAATAAGTTCAAAGAAATTGTCAGGAAGATATAATAATTTTCATGTTATTGGAATTTATTGTAGACTAACAGTGGGGTCTGTGTCTGTGTGAGGGACTTAACTGAATTAAAGGCAGCTGGTTTGAAGGCTTTGATGTATAAGATGAGCTAGGTTTGAAATGTTAAATAGGTAAACATGGGGGAAGTTTCAGAATGTGAAGTGTGAAGGGAACATTTGTATTTTTAAATAAATCAGACTAAATTGAATTCAAAAGGGGGGATGAAATGTTACAGCTAGCCAGGAGAAGTTAAGAAACAGTGTGTTTATTTTTCCCAAAAATTATTTGTAAAACTGATGCTCTGATAGATTTTTAATATTAGAGGGGTAAGGTCCAAAGACATAGTGAAACAATGGGAATTTGCATTCAAAGGGGAAATCTGAATAAAGGAGATGAGGCTGGTGTAAGGGCAGTCATTCTAAGATCTAACACAAGTGTGAAAAGCCTCCAGCATGTAAGCCTCAAGCTGCTGTCTACAAGGAACCGAAGCTGAGAAAAACTCACTTTGAATTTGACTGCTCAGGGTATTGTGTTACTTTGCCTGGGTCTTTTAACATGTGTGTGTCTTACTGTTGCCTTAACAGAGGTGTAACTGGGGTTTAGATTAGGGGATTTAGAAGTTATCATAGTAGTAATTTGTAGATCTATGTAAGTGCTTAAAATCATTTCTTCTATTAATAAAGGTTTAATTTAGTTTTGCAAGAAACCTATAAGGCTTTGTGGCCTTTTTACTGAATTCAAAGCCCCCATCTCGAAATAAGTACAAATTGCAAATAGTTGTGGCAGCTGCTTCAAGTTTCCCTCTGGGATTTGGGCAGCTCGGCATTTACCATCCGCCTGCCATAACAAAATAAGTTTAGTGGAGCAGAAACAGCACAGTCTTGTTTATGGATTTTGGGAAAAAGGCAGAAGCAGGCTGTTTAGGGCTGGGGGAAAATGAGGTTGGAGGCTGTGGAGGGAAAATCTCCATGTCAGTGACAGTCCTAGATAGAATGGCTTGCTGCTCAATAGTGGCGTTGTGGCCCAGGGAGGAACTGTCAGAGAGCTGGCGTTTGGCCTCTGCTAGGTAGAGCTCAGTACACCAGGCAAGAAAAGCACCACCCCTTGTCTGCAAACCTGATGACAACGTTAAAGATTGGACCTGAGAAAACAGAGTGCTGCAAGTGTAGAGGGAGACAGATTTGAGTGAGGCGAGCAGGGAAATTGAGGTGTCACTCCAGCAGTATCTAAAGGGATATCAGGCCAGAGGACGGGGTCCAGGTGGAGGGAGAATTTGGGAGATGGGTAAAAGGTTGGACTAAGTAGGAGGGAGGACTCCTGGCCCAAGAAGTGGACACCAAGATGGAGGCAACAGAAGTTGCCCAGTGGATCTAACTTTCAAAAGGCTAATGATGCTGCAGAAGGTACTTGAGATAAGGTCATATGCAATCAGGGGTCAGGTAGCAGAATGGATAGAAAGTGCCTAAAAAAGATGGAAGCCTTAAATTTAAGGTATGGTGGCATAATTTGCAGAAGTTACCAATTTGAAAGGAATAGCAAATAGAGGATTGCACCATAATATAGGAAAACAGTCTTTGAGCAGGCGGTGAAATGGCAATTAAAGTTCAATATAGGTAGGAGGAATTAAGGAGCTATACTTCTTGGAAAGAAAGCTAAATGAGGCACCTGGCAAAGATCTGGGGTTACAGATACATAAATTGCTAAAAGTAGTTACAGAAGTTAATAAGGCTAATGAATGCAAAGTTGGAGGGATCATTTCTAGAGGAATAGTGTAAAACAGTAGTGGGGGGGGTGGAGATTTCAAACATGCAGAGTCTTGGTTCAGCTACACCTGGTGTATTGTGCCAATCTCCACACTACAAAAGAATACTGAAGTGCTGGAGAAAGTGCAGAAAGATTTAGCAGGATTTTGCCAAAATTGAAGTGGCAACTACCAGGAAAGTTGAGGGGAACTGGATCGCTCTTTCTGGAAAAAGAAACTAAAAAGGAGACCAGATAGAGCTGGGCAAAATTATGAGGAGGTTCAATGGGGTGGATGTGGAGCCTGTTGCCACTTGTGGGCAAATCCAGAGTAAGGGGACATAAATATAAGATATGCACTAAGAAAATATTGAATAATTCAGAAAGTTGAAAGGATATTGAACTTTGTGCCACAGTGTGGCAATTATACACAGATGAAGGAGACCAGAATAGAAATACATAGACAAAAATTGGCAGAGATAATTAAGAGTGGGGAGGAGGCCACCCATGGAGTATAAATTCTGGTGTAAACCAGTTCGTCTGATTCTGTACTATAGATTCCATATAATTCCAAGTTTTGCAGTGACCCAGGGTTTGAAGATATAAATACATATGAAAAAACGGAAGGAAGATAGCTCTCGATCATATTGGCGCTCGATAAAATTTAGCAAAGCAGAACATATGAAGGCAAAATATCCGGCGTCGGACAGCTTTTAAAAGGAAAAATGTAATATATAAAAAAAAAGAACATGCAGCTGCCAGCCATCTCAAAACATTTGAAGGCTGAATTTGGAAAGAACAGATTGCAAAATAATAAAATTTTGAGTATTCTAAAAAGGTACACAATGTAAAAGTGTAGTTTTATACAATCCCCATGCCAATTAATAAAAGTAGAGTTGAATGCAAGCTGTCTGGTTGAGATGCCATTGCACTATGATACGCTGCAAGATGGTGTGTGTGGCAGTGCCCAGTGGCTGAGGCTTTATGTCTTGGCCGGGATTTCAATCCTCCCAACATGACAGCCCCGATGCACTGGCGAGCTCCTGGTCCCGCTAAACACTCGCTTTTTCCGCCAAACTCTAAACTACAGACGCTGGGAGGGGGGGGGGGGGGGACACAGTCGGTGGCTATAAGTCTTCAAAGCGGTGCCACAATGGTTGAGACTTACCCAATTATCTAGAAGGCGCCTCTCCCTGCCGCTTCGCCTCTTTTCGCAGCTAACACCGACAAAATGGCGCCTGCTTCCCCGTCCGATCGGAACCAAAGCCGCCGCGCTGCACGCCGGGAGAAAGAAGGTCCGCCCATTTTTCTTCGACGCGCTGAGGGCGCCGGGAGAAAGGAGGTCCGCGCCCATTCCCGTTAACGCGCTGCACGCCGGGAGGAAGGGAAGCCTGCCTCCCTGAAGGTCGCAAATAAGAAAATGGCTTCCGGGGAGTGGTGGGAGTTGTAGTTCTGTATTTGAGGGTCCTAATTCTGCTCCTTCAGAGCAGCTAGACTCAGCTAATTTAATATGCACACATTTATTGCAGCGCCCAATCGGAGTATTTATGTGGCTCGTCCACATTGTGACTTAACTCCAGGAGTGACCACAACCAAGGGAAGTGACTCAGGTGAAAGCGGAGCTCGGGAATAACTGACCATGATCGTCGATGTCAACTGAGTGTGAATGTTCGTCACATAGGTACTGATGATGACTAGGTAGCCAATCACATAGTTAGAGATCAGAAGCCCTACCCTGAATTACATCATATGGTCGTGTTGCCATCTTTATTAATTAATGATATTAACATAGGAAAAGCTGCTTTTGTTAACATATTTATAATTAATATCATGCACCCACCACCCAAAAAAATGACCAAGGTAGCTGCCAAAACCATTATGCTAGACTAACATGATCACCGCTCATATATAAACAAATTACCCACCCTACCCGCCCACCAGGGATCAGCAGCTGGACTTCTCACTCTGTTGATATACATTACCCCTTTTGTAGCACCTTCCCGTCCTTCATCTTGGTCTTACGATATTGAACCAGGTGAGCTCTGTTAAACAACTCTCTGATTACTGGTCTCCAAATATTTACAAAAGTTCCAAGGTCAGAGAGATCGTCAGTCTCAAGATAAGTTGGGCGAAGGACATGTATTTCTGGATCTTCAGGAATCACATGAGGCTGTTGTTCAAATCGAGCCACTTTCCTCTTGCTCCCATCACGAATTCGAAGAAGTTAATGGACATGCCCCCGGTCAGGTCTCGTTTCTCGTCCTTTAGGTGTTGATATTTCCATTCTTTCTCTGCCTAAGCTTTCTCCAACGAATTGTTATCGTCTTCAAACCACACTGTGACATCGACAACCTGTACTACTCCATCCTTGACAAGTACCAGGTCTGGCTTCCAGAGAGTCCCGTCTTTTCCGAAGAGTCTCGGTTCCAAGTAGGATGCCCAGCCGTACTTCAAGATAACTGTTGCAAGTGGTCCAGGATTTTATTATGTCTTTTGATCCGGGCGTTTTTAACGAAAAGTTACCGGAGATGTGAGCCAGTGATTCGAAAGGGGCCTCACATCGTCTGCAAGACTTGTTTGCGTGGTGTCTTCCCCTGTTTAGGTGGATCCTGTTGGATAGAGATTACACCGTAATAAAATACTGTTAATGAGTCTGGATTGTTTGAGATTAAAACAAGTTCTGAGCCAGGAATTTGAAGTATAGTCATTGCTGTAGTACTTGATGCCCGTTCCTTGGCATTGGAGTTCAGTCCACTTTAAATATTCAACGTCCCTCCAAGCTACATATCTGTTGACAGGTTTTGGTCTGGACGTTTGGGTAATATCCGTCCATCCCAAATTGATGATTTCATCAATGCCATTTTCTTCATGCATCCCTCTTGGACCACCCTTCTCCTTGAGGGATTTTTCAATTTCCCTGAGCACTTTAAGATTCCTCAGGGAGTCGATTGTCTCTTTGTTCTTGATACCACTGAATTCAAACGAGGCCTGAATCACCACATGTCGTGAGCTCTCCAATGCCTCTAACTTCCGGATAATGGCCAAAGGAATTTGGACTTCAAGTCTCGGCATAGCTAGACCACCATTGCGGTTACTGCTGTAGAGTATTCCATCTGTTATGTGCAGTGGAAGATGGAAGATTTCTTTTGTTGCGTTTCTAATGGAGTGATTGAGTTTCACCAATGTGTTTTGTGATACCTCTGTGAGGATTAAATGAAAGTAGATTCTTGGAATCATGTGGGTTTTAAGGATTTCGATCCTCTGGATAAGTCGAAGTGCTGCCTTCTTCAAACTTGCTATCCATCCATCAATTTTGGATCCCCATTGCTCCTCAGTTACCCCTGCCCAGGGGTCGATTCTGGCTCCCAGATATTTCTCCGCCCCTCCTGGTGTTACTTTTGAGATCGAACCTCCTCTCAACTGCCAGTTTGACATACTATTGTACAGAAACGTCTTCCTCTTGTGGATGAAGTGGAAGCCCTTGGTCTTCCCGACATTCATCTCCAACCCCGTGTTCCAGCAGAAGTCCTGTACGATGGCTAAGTTCTTGGTCATGCCGGCATGGGAGTCACTGAGTAAAGCAATGTCGTCAGCGAACGCCAGAGCTGAGCAACTAATCTGCGTTCCCCTGAAGGGCAAGTGGATGCCCAACTGTGCCTCCTGTAGGGAACAGATCAGAGGGTCCATCGCAATGTTAAATAACGGGTCACCTTGCTTGACCCCTCTCATGATATTAATAGGTTCGGTTTGTCCGTCTTTACATTCGATACATGTGCTAGTTTCCGAATACAGATCTGTGATCATTGTTGTGAATCTTTTTGGCAGCCCCACTCTTTGAAGCGCCTTGATGAGCATTTTATGCCCTACAGAATCGAATGCCTTAGCCAGATCCACAAAGACAACGGCCAGCTCTTTCCTGTTGCGTTTGGCCCCTTTCATGGTGTTACTAAGAACTGTGATGTTCTCATTACAACCAGGAGTCGCCACCAGAAACCTTTTCTGCCTGGGGTTGATCTGGACTGCTTCACTTAAGCGTTTGGCGATGATCTTAGTGAAGAGCCGTAATAAAATCGGGCCGATCAATAATGGTCGCCAGTTTTCTATGCTTTTTAGTTTCTCGGCATCATCTGTCTTAGGGATGAGAACTGTGCGACTCTTTTTCAAGACCCTTGGGATGGAACTTGACTTGAGCCAGAGGGAGAAGAGACGTGGGAGCCTGTCTTCGTACTCTGCCTGGATGTCCATGATGTCTTCCAACTTCATCCCATCAGGTCCCGCTGCTGTGCTCTTATCAATGCCTTTAATTGCCTCCTCAACCTCTTCCTTCTGTATGGGTTCTTTCAAAGAGTTGCAATCTCTCCTTCCATTATATAATGCAAACTTCTGGAGGTTTGCTTTGTTATTTGGTTTCGAGAGCTTATCGGTAAAACTCTCTTTGAGTTCAGTTTTGCTGAGTGGACATTGTAGGGTGGATGGTGCACCCATGATTTGCCGTGCTATCTTTCTCCTGTCTGTTTTATAAGCCAACTGAGTTGCTATGAAATTTGCTTTTTTAGCTGCCCACTTTTTCTTGGATTTTGTGTTCCGACTTCCGTCCTTGGGGCGAGATTCTGTTTTCCTGGACCTCCTCCCAGTTTCCTCTCCCTTTCCTTCAGTTAATATAGCATCTGCGATGCTTTCAACAAGGCCAATGGCCATGGCTCTCGTTTCTGGGTCATTCCGTACCGCCATTAGTTCTTCAGCTGAGTTCAGCTGATCGTCCAGATCCATGTGCCTAGGGATACTGGCCAGGGGTCGCACATTCCTCGCCCTTTGGGGACTGTTCCTCCCTCACCAACTCTGTGCCATCCCCCTCTTGTGGAGTTTCCGTTTCCCAAGCACCTTATGTCTGGCTGCTTTGCGGTGATGGTACGCTCGTTATGCTCTGCTCTGCTTTCAGGAGTGACCTTTTCTTGGATGCAATCTGCCTACTGGTTTTAGATGCTAGATGGACCGCTATCTGTTTGTTGATGTCTGCATGGCCTTCGTACCGCTTCATTAGTTCTCTGAGGAGGTCCGTTTCCTCTTTTGTCCATTTAGAATCTCTCCAGAAAGGCTTTGCTTGTGGTAGGTGAGCTGCTAATCTTTTTGCATTGCGTACTTCGGTGTGTCTATGACACTCGTGCTGGCTGAGCCCGGTTTGCGATGTGAACTGCATTTCACAGTGTTTACATGCATAGATCGTACCAGTGAGAGGTGGCCTTACCCCTTTCCATTTGCTATAATCTGGTACTCACCAGATTTTCTGCATTTGGAGCAAATCGTACGTACGCGTTTAATCTGATGTCTCATGGCCATGTGCTTGCAGAACTCACCCACATTGATGCATTCAAAAGAAACCTCCCAGTTTGCCATTGCTGCAGCTAATTTCTTCCTCAAATAATGGTAGGGTTTTTACCTCCATCACTATCTGGCAGTCATAGAAACAAAGAAAATAGGAGCAGGAGTAGGTAATTCAGCCCTTTGAGCCTGCTCCGCCATTCAATATGATCATGGCTGATTCTCCACTTCAACACCATACTCCTGCTCTCTCCCCTTGACGCCTTTAGAAATCTTGTCTATTTCAATTCTAAAGATAGTCAGTAGCTTGGCCTCCACAGCCCTCTGTGGTAGAGAATTCCACAGGTTCACCGCTCTCTGTGAAGAAATTTCTCCTCATCTCAGTCCTAAATGGCCTACCCCATATCCTGAGACTGTGGCCCCTTATTCGAGACCCCCCCCAGCCAGAGGAAACGACACTGCATCCTGTCTGTCCAGCCCTGTCAGAATTTTTTACGTTTCAATGAGATCCCCTCTCGTTCTTCTAACTCCTGCGAATACAGGCCTAGTCAACCCAATCTCTCCTCATATGACAATTCTGCCATCCCAGGAATCGGTCTGGTGAAATAAAAGCAGAAAATGCTTGAAAAACTCTGCAGGTCTGGCAGCATCTGTGAAGAGAGAAACAGAATTAACATTTCGAGTTCATATGACTTCTTCAGAGCTAAAGCAAAGTAGAAATGTGATAGATTTTATACTGTTTAGGAGGGGATGCAGCAGGTGGAGCAGGGGTAGGTGACAGCTAAGGAGAGATTGACAAAGATGTCATGGACACAAGACAAAGGGAATGTTAATGGTAGTGGTAAAAAGTAAAGAAGGTGCTGATAGTGGCATATAAGTAAGATAGCAGAAAGTGCTCATAGCAGAACAAGGGTTAGCACTCTGTGAAAGTACAACATAGAAGCAAGTGATTGATGGCCCTGTGCGGAGAGGGAGGGGGGGTTTGGGGGAAAAGGATTCTTTTAAAATGAACAAATAAATAAAATCATAAATAAATAAATAAAAATTGGATTTTAAAAGGGGTCAAGATGGAGGACAGTTCGTGGTCTGAAGTTGCTGAACTCAATGTTAAGTCTGGAAGGCTGTAAGGTGCCTAATTGGAAGATGAAGTGCTATTCCTCCAGTTTGCTTCAGAACTGAGAGAATAAGATAGAGTCCTTACAGGAAGCAGGGTGTGAGGAGCTGTAGTCAGGATAGCTGTGGGAGTCGGTGTAATGAATATTGGTGG
The DNA here is from genome assembly GCF_964194155.1 of Cetorhinus maximus. Classification (NCBI taxonomy): domain Eukaryota; kingdom Metazoa; phylum Chordata; class Chondrichthyes; order Lamniformes; family Cetorhinidae; genus Cetorhinus; species Cetorhinus maximus. The sequence goes on along the minus strand of NC_135884.1, from coordinate 13,512,251 downwards.
ACAGTCTATCACCAGAAATGGAGACAGAGAGGTGAAGGAAGGGAAGGGAAGTGTCGGAGATGGACCACATGAAGGTGAGAGAGGGATGGAAATTTGAAGCAAAATCAATAAATTTTTCTAGAGTGTCACGGAGGGACTATTGCTTACGTGACACCCTAGTTCACTCCTCCTTCACCTCCAGCTCTCCACTGGTTAGAGTCATACCCAGCACAAAGGAAAATAGTTGTGGTTGTTGAAGGTCAGTCATCTCAGCTCCAGGACATCATTGCAGGAGTTCCTCAGGGTAGTGAGCGAGGAGGATAGCCTTAGATTACAAGAGGGCTGGTCAGGTGTGTTGATCAGGGGCAAATGGAATTTAATCCGGATAAGTGTGAGGTGATGCACTTGGGCAGGACAAACAAGGCATGGGAATACACGATGAATGGTAGGACCCTGGGAAGCACCGAGGATCAGAGGGACCTTAATGTGCATGTCCAACAGTCCCTTAAGGGAGCGGGACAGGTAGATAAGGTGGTTAAGAAGGCATATGGGATACTTGCCTTTATTAGCCAAGGCATAGAATATAAGAGCAGGGAGGTTATGCTGGAACTGTATAAAACGCTGGTTAGGCCACAGCTGGAGTACTGCGTGCAGTTCTGGAATCCATATTATAGGAAGGATGTGATTGCACTAGAGAGAGTGCAGAGGAGATTTACCAGGATGTTGCCTGGGCTGGAGAGTTTTAGGTGTGAGGAGAGATTGGATAGACTGGGGTTATTTTCCCTGGAGCAGAGGAGATTGAGGGGGGGGGACATGGTTGAGGTGTATAAAATTATGAGGTGCATAGATAGGGTAGAAAGGAAGGAACTTTTCCCCTTGGTGGAGCGATCAGTAACCAGGGGGCATAGATTTAAGGTAAGGGGCAGGAGGTTTAGAGGAAGAATTTTTCACCCAGCGGGTGGTGGGAATCTGGAACTCACTGCCTGAAAGGATGGTAGAGGCAGAAACCCTCATAACATTTAAGAAGTATTTGGATGTGCACTTGCGATGTCATGGCATACAAGGCTATGGGCCTAGTGCTGGAAAATGGGATTAGAATAGTTAGGTACTTGTTTGATCGGCGCAGACTCGATGGGCCAAAAGGCCTTTATCTGTGCTGTAGACCTCTCTGACTCTAGTGTCCTTGGCCCAACCATCTTCAGCTCCTTCATCAATGACCTTCCTTCCATCATAAGGTCAGAAGTGGGGATGTTCGCTGATGATTGCACAATGTTCAGCACTATTTGCGACTCCTCAGATACTGAAGCAGTCCATGTCCAAATGCAAGACCTGGATATTATCCAGGCTTGAGCAGACAAGTGGCAAGTAACATTTATGCCACACAAGCGCCAGGCAATGACCATCTCCAACAAGAGAGAATCTAATCATCGCCACTTGACATTCAATGGCATTACCATCACTGAATCCCCCATTATCAACATCCTGGGGGTGACCAGAAACTGACTAGCCATATAAATACTGTGGCTACAACAGGTCAGAGGCTGAGAATCCTGTGACAAGTACCTCACCTCCTGACTCCCCAAAACCTGTCCACAAGGCACAAGTCAGAAGTGTGATGGAATACTCCCCACTTGCCTGGATGAGTGCAGCTCCCACAACATTCAAGAAGCTTGACACCGTCCAGGACAAAGCAGCCTGCCTGGTTGGCACCACATCCACAAACATTCACTCCCTCCACCACTGACGCACAGTAGCAGCCGTGTGTACCATCTACAAGATGCACTGCAGGAATTCACCAAGGCTCCATAGACAGCACCTTCCAAACCCATGACCACTACCATCTGGAAGGTCAAGGGCGGCAAATGGATGGGAACACCACTACCTGGAAGTTCCCCTCCAAGTCACTCACCATACTGACTTGGAAAAATATCCACATTCCTATACTGTCACTGAGTCAAGATCCTGGAACTCCCTTCCTAACAGCACTGTAGGTGTACCTACACCACATGGACTGCCATGGTTCAAGAAGGCAGCTCACCACCACCTTCTCAAGAGCAACTAGGGATGGGCAATAAGTGCTGGCCCAGCCAGCGAAGCCCACATCCTGTGAATGAACAAAAACAAGCTCCTCATCTCCTTCCCTCCAGATTTTCCAAAGTCAAAACAGGAACACGTGAAAAGCATTGGGAAGGCAGGGCTCCGTGATGATTTACATGTTTGGCAGCCAATAGCAGGGGTCAGGGGGATGGGCAGTTGAAGGTAGATGTTATCCTATGATAGCATCTCCCAGAATAAGTTGAGCTAGATTATGCAACCCTAAAAGCTCCCAATTCTTGAAGGCATCAGTTGCAAACAAACTTTTGTTTCAGTGATATTTCTGCCTCATTTTCTTAAACAAAACTTAACCAAGGCTTCATTTGTCACAAGATCCCTGAATCCACTATTCCACTCTAACATTTACTGTGCCAATGCACAATTGTAGTTAATATCACCACCTTCAACACCTCTTTGTCCTTTTGTCTATGACATCTTTTGGCAATCTCCACCTATCACTGGCCCTCTATCCAGCTCTACCTGTCCCACCCCACCTTAAACCAGCTTATATTTCACTTCTTTTCTATTTTTCCTTAGTTCTGATGAAGAGTCATACGGACTCGAAACGTTAACTGTATTCCTCTCCGCAGATGCAGTCAGACCTGCTGAGTTTTTCCAAGTATTTTTGTTTTTGTGTAGGAATAATTTCCATTTAAAAGCCTCATTTGTTTTCATTTGCATACTGGCTTCTAACAATAGACCTTTTCAGCCAGTAGCTGGATCTCAAATTAGCGAATATACCTCAAGTGTGGGAGATTTTGTTTGCACTCAAAGCTGCAAGTAAGCAGGAAAGCATGCAGTCTTACAATGAGAAATTTGGTTGAATGTGCCACGGCTCAACCAAAATTGCCTCCCACCTTTGTCAGCGCTGATTGGTGGTTTATCGATGAGTGCCGTCCGACTAACTTTTCAAATGCGCCTTGCGATTGGCGGACACCGCTGTCAATCTTCTGTCACCACACAGAGGCTGATACCCTCCCAGCTCCCAGGTGGTCATTGGGTTAATTTATAGGAGGTTATGGTTCAATTACCCCCATAACCTCCTAGCAAATACCCCCAGTACTCCTATAAATTAACCGCAGCAAATTAACGCGGCAAAACTGTGACATCTGGTCACCATATCCTGACAAAGTTTCTCAATGTGTTCGGTGCCTTCCTGAACATTCTTCGTTTTAACAGTCGGTCACAATTAGCCAGGGACTCCCACGAGTTGACGAGGGTATTTGATCTCTTCCGGGATGTTTTTGATGACATCCCTAAACGTTCCTGCTGTCCTGGGGCTCTCTTTCCGTGACCAAGTTCCGAGTAGAACAGTTATTGCTTCAGTTGTGTCGTGTTAGGTATATGAATAACATGTCATGTCCAATAGATCATATGTCTTATACAGAAATATCTTACCATTCAACCATATCCAAGAAAACAAAAGCTCTTGGATAGGCCCTTTAGCAGCCTTAAAGAGAAAAATGCTTATTACATACCCCAGTGATACCCTGCACTGCCTCACAAATTAAAAGTCAAAACTCTGAAAAATCGAGAGATACAAATATAAGTCATGAGTTGCTTTTTATCAAAAATAAACCAATAAGCTCATTTGGCAGCAGCTTCAAAACACGCAACCATTACCACCCAGCTAAACAAGGGCAGCAGGTGCATGAGAACACCACCATCTGCATGTTCCCCATCAAATCACACACCGTCCTGCCTGGGAAATATACCACCGTTCCTTCACCGTTGTTGGGTCAAAATCCTGGAACTCGCTCCTCTCGGCACTGTGGGTGCACCAGCAGAACTCAGGCCTCACAGCTGCTGGATGCCAGGCAAGGAGAGAAGAGGGTCACCGTATTAATGCATTTATATATATATCAGTCTATTAGATTGATGGATCTCATTTAGGCTTTAATGAATTGGGCTGTAACTATTAATTTTTAATGCCTATGTAAGGATTTACGTGATAATAATCAATGTACTTACATCTGTGTGTTATTTATAAATTCAATTGCATATATCTACCTATTAGTTTATAAGTATTTGATTTTATCTGTGTGTTATTGTTAGTGCATTTGTGTATCTGTCAGTTCTAAATGTTAAATGCATCTTTCATTGGTTAACAATGTACCTGTCAGTATCTCTAATATTTTTGAATTTATTTGTGTGTATCTCTGTCTTATTTTTGAAGATTATTTGCTTGTTTCTCTGTTATTTCAAATCCCAGCTCACTCACTCCGGCTGTCACAAAATCACAGAATTGTTTACAGCACAGAAAGAGGCAATTCGGCCCATTGTGTCTGCACCGGCTCTCCAAATAAGCAATTCACTTAGTGACATTCTTCCACCTTCTCCTCATAACCCCGCACATTCTTCCTTTTCAGATAACAGTCTGATTCCCTTTTGAAGGCCTTGATTGAACCTGCCTCCACCACACTCTCAGACAGTGCATTCCAGATCTTAACAACTTGCTGCGTGAAAAAGTATTTTCTGATATCACTTTTGCTTCTTTTGCCAATTACTTTAAACCTGTGCCCTCTTGTTCTTGATCCTTCCGCAAGTGGGAACAGTTTCTCCCTATCTACTCTGTCCAGACCCCTCATGATTTTGAATACCTCTATCAAGTCTCCTCTCAGCCTTCTTTTCTCCAAGCAAAACAGACTTAACTTCTCCAGTCTACCCTCATAACTGAAGTTCCTCATCCCTGGAACCACTCCCGTGAATCTTCTCTGCACTCTCTCCAATGCCTTCACATCCTTCCTAAAGTGTGGCGCCCAGAACTGGACACAATACTCCAGCTGAGGCCAAGCTAGTGTCTTATACAAATTCAACATAACCTCCTTGCTCTTGTACTCTATGCCCCTATTAATAAAGCCTAGGATACAGTATGCTTTATTAACTGCTCTCTCAACCTGTACTGCCACTTTTAATGACTTATGCTGATATATACCCCGGTCCCTTTGCTCCTGCACCCACTTTGGAGTTATACCCTTTATTTTATATTGTCTCTTCACGTTCTTCTTACCATTGAACTTCATCTGACACCTATTCACCCATTCCACCAACTTGTCTATGTTCCTTTGAAGTTCTACACTATGCTCCTCACAGTGCACAATGCTTCCAAGTTTCATATCATCCCCAAATTTTGAAATTGGGCCCTGCACACCAAGGTCTAGTTCATTAATATATATCAGGAAAAGCAAGGATCCCAACTGTGACCCATGGGAAACTCCGCTATAAATCTTCCTCCAGCCCAAAAAAATCATCCATTAACCCTCTGTTTCCTGTCACTCAGTCAATTTTGTATCCATGTTGTTAATGTCCCTTTTATTCCATGAGCTGACACAACAATAGTAACAACTTGCACTTGCAACATCAGGCATCAGCAGCAGCATTCACCAGCAGTATAGTGTTTGCTGGCTGCCATCCAGGGAGGTAACAGAGGCAAAAACCAAATATTGTGGATGCTGGGAATCTGGAACAAAAACAGAAAATGCTGGAAAAACTCAGGAGGTCTGATAGCATCTGTGGAGAGAGACTCTGAAGAAGAGTCATACAGACTCGAAACGTTAACTCTGTTTTGCTCTTCACAGATGCTGTCAGGTCTGCTGAGTTTTTCCAGCATTTTCTGTTTTTTGTTTCAGGTAATAGAGACAGCTGGAGTTTGAGCCAGAATGTGAAAGGCTGGCATTGAGACCCAGCCACAGCCCAGACCCTTGCTGGGGTAGAGGTGGGGGAGGGGGTGGTCCCAGCACCCACACAGAGCCGCCCGGCCACCTCCACCCCCACCCCCACGAAGTCGAAGCCAGGGTAGGCGGAGTGAGGGTGGAGGTCAGGCATAGCTCAGGGTCAGGGCCCAGGCAGTTCTAGATTTCAGGAATGCACAGAAGGACTGATCTATTCATCAGTCAAAAATCTCTAAATAATGGAACCCTATCACAAGATCACAGGTGTGGCCCAATTTCCCTTAGAAAAATCCCTCGCAATAGATTCACGAGAGTCGGCATGTCTGATTTATCCTGTCTCTGATCTAAAGAAACAACCCTATTTTAAAGTCAGCTGTTGGTATTATGGTTTTAGGCTAAAGGTGCAACATCATTAAAATTTCCAGATGAGTGGCTCAACCAAACTGGTGACTAATAACTAACTAAAATATTAACAAAATCAATCAAACGACAGGGTTATCATCCAAACTATGATGAATCTACATGGTGATTGAGGTTCTGAGTAAGGATTCAACCCGACACGTTTGTAGAATGGGTTAATACTTATGGTAATGAGGTCGTGAAGTATATCATGATGTAACTGTGACATCAGCAGTCATGTGCAAGAGACTGAGAAGATAAATGGAATAGTCTGTATTAGGGAGAGATGTACTTACCAAGAAGCCTAGAATATACTATAGTGCAAATTAAGGAGTTTTGAAGAAACCTATTGGAGTTAGACCTAAGACACTCATAAGTAGTGGGAAACCTTCCCAATCCAGGACAGGCCACAAGTTATCCGAAGAGAGATCCAATTAATATTTAAAGTAGAAATCAAACCACAAATCAATGTTAACCCCGTCTTTAAAGATGTTAACCTCCCTGCTGTCGTTTACATGATTTCCAGATCTTTTTTCCTTTTTATTTCCACCCCGTTTAATTGGCTTAATATCACATCAGATTAAATCTTTTAAAAACCATTGATTCTATCAACCGTTTCATTGTTATAACTTCCCATTAGAGTAAACCTTTTAAAAACTGTTACAAGTGCAGTAAAATTAATTGACAGATCATTTTTGAAGTTGTCATACCAGCAATCTGCCTGTTTTAGAAAATCATTTAGAATAAAATTGTCTCAGTATTATCTGAAATCAGTGTTCAGTGTATCTTTATGAGAATGATATATGAGGCATCATATTAGGCTCCCAGTTAAGCAACATCTTGATTTTAAGATTCCAGTCCTTGTTTTCAAATCCCTCCATGGCCACATCCATCCCTATCTCTGAAAACTCCTCTAGCTCCATACCCCTCCAAGTTATCTGCACTCATCTAATTCTGGCCTCTTGAGCATCACCAGTTGACTGGACAACTGGAGGTTGTGGGCCTTCAACTGCCTAGACCCTAAGCTCTGGAATTCCCTCCCTAAATTTCTTCAATTCTCTATCTCTCTTTCCTCCTTTAAGATGCTGGTTAAAACCTACCCCTTTGACCAACCTTTTCATCATTGGCCTTAATATCTCCTTACGTGACTTGGTGTTTACATTTATTTTCTATCACTCCTGTGAAGTGCCTGGGTCATTTTACTACATTAAATACAACTTGTTGTTGGTGTCATCATTCAATTTAATAAATGTTTCTTTCTTTGTTAGCAGGTAAAATGTCACATTGAAACAGTTAAAATGAATTTGCAAGTACTAATTGGTGCTCCAAATCATTTTAACGTGGAATGGAGTATGTGAGTTTATAATCAAAGATATTTGACACAGTGAAATAGAAAATCAAGGTGATACCTTTTATAAAGATCTCGCATTACAATAACAAGAACAACTTGTTTCTATGTAAGCACCTTTAATATACAGAAACATTGCAAGATACTCCACAAAGGCAGAATCAGTGAATGATGATAGAGCTAGAATAGAGGAAAGATGAAAGAAAATAAACCTAAAAACAAAGAGATGATAACAGTCAACATTTTGGTGGAGTCACTATATAGTGTCATTGGGCTAGAGAAGGTGGAACATGGCTGTGATTCTTACTGATCACTTCATGGAAAATACATGTGTTTTGGACAATGGCTGGCAGTAGGATTGGGTTCTAATGTGATTCTTCACTATTTTTTATTTGTAACCAGGATGTGGCTGATATGGGCAAGGCCACATTCATTTCCTATCCATACTTGCTTTGAGAAATTTGATGACCATCTTAATGCAGTCAATGAGTAACAAACCACCAGACTCCCCAAAGCCTGTCCACCACCTACAAGGCACAAGTCAGGGGTGTGATGGAATATTCTTCACTTGCCTGGATAAGTGCAGCTCCAACAACACTCAAGAAGCTCAACAGCATCCAGGACAAAGCAGCCCACTCGATCAGCACCCTTCCACCAACTCAAGAATTCACTCCCTCCACCATCATCACACAGTGGCAGCAGTGTGTACCATCTTCAAGATATGCCGCACCAACTCACCAAGTTCCTTCAACAGCACCTTCCAAACCTGCAATCTCAACCACCTAGAAGGATATGGGCAGCAGACACATATGTGAACACCACCATTTGCAAGTTCCATAACATCATCCTGACTTGGAACTATATTATGTTTCCTTCCCTGTCACTGGATCAAAATCCTGGAACTCCCTTTTTAACAGCAGTGTGGGTGTACCTAGACCAGATGTACTGCAGCGGTTCAAGAAGGTGGCTCACTACCACCTTCTCAAGGGCAATTAGGGATGGGCAATACTGGCCTTGCAAGCGACGGGCACATCCTGTGAAAGTATAAAAATATTACCTTGTCTGCCAGTCCCAATGATGGTGAAGAAACAGAGATATCAGGCCAAGTCAAGATGATGTGTGATTGGGAGGGAGGGGAACTTGATGTTGCTTTGACATCGCTTGTTTATTTTAGTGGTAGAGTTCACAGTGGAGGATGTTGCTACAGTGCATCCTACAGGTGGTGCACACTTCATCCATAGAGTGCTGGTGATGGAGGGGGGTGGATGTTTAACCACAAAGATATATAGGATCAGGAGAAGGCCATTCAGTGTTTTGAACCTTTTATGCCATTCAATGGCTGCTCCGTATCTTAACTCCAACTATCTACTTTTGTTCTGTATCCTTTAATACCTTTGCCTAACAGAAATCTATCAAAATAAAATAAAAGCAAAAAACTGCGGATGCTGGAAATCCAAAACAAAAATAAAAATAAAAATACCTGGAAAAACTCAGCAGTCTGACAGCATCTGCGGAGAGGAACACAGTTAACGTTTCGAGTCCGTATGACTCTTCAACAGAACTTCTGAAACGTTAACTGTGTTCCTCTCCGCAGATGCTGTCAGACCTGCTGAGTTTTTCCAGAAATCTATCAACCTTAGTTTTGACATTTTCAATTACCTGGCCTCAAATGCTTTTTATGAGAGTGTGTTCCAGATTTCCACTACCTGGAATACTGTGTACAGTTTCAGTCTCCTTATTTGAAAAAGGATACAATTGCATTAGAAGCAGTTCAGAGAATATACACTTACCCATTCCTCGGATGAAGGGCTTATCTTATGAAGAAAGGTTATACAGGTTGGGCCTATACCCACCCCCAGTGGAGTTTAGAAGAATGAGAAGCAATCTTATTGAAACATATTAGGTAGCTTGATAGGGTAGATGCTAGAAAGATGTTTCCTCTTGTGCGGAAGACTAGAACTAGGGGACACCATTTAAAAACCATTTAAAAGGTCTTCCTTTTAAGACAGATGAGGAGAAATATTTTCTCCCAGAGGGTTGCTTGCGGAATTCTCTTCCCTAGAAAGTAGGGCTTGATCATTGAATTTATTCAAGGCTGAGTTAAATAGTATTTTAATAGACAAGGGAGTCAAGGGTTATGGGGGACAGTCGAGAATGTGCAGTTGAGACCACAATCAGCTCAGCTATGATCTTAACAAATGGCAGAGCAGGCTCAAAGAGCTGAATGGCCTACTCCTGTTCCTAAGTCCTATGTTCCTATGAGAAGTTCTTCTTGATATCATTCCCAATTGGCCTCTAATTTTAAAATTAGACATCTTTGCCCTGGACTCATCTGACCTAATAGCTCCTTATGTGGCTCAGTGCCATATAATTTGGTTTACTATGCTCCTGTGAAACACCTTGATGTTTTATTACATTAAAAGCAGTATATAATTACAAGTTATTGTTGGAAAATGCCCTGATCTATCTTTCTTAGGTTCAAAGTGGATGACTGCACATCCCTCCTACATTGAGCTCTGTTTATCACTGTTTTGCCCACTCACCTAATCTATCAATGTCACTTTGCAACTTTCTGCTCCTATCTATATTATTTACTATGTTAGGAAATAGAGACAGTTTAAGTAAATTATATTTGTGGGTGTTGGAATTAGTTTTAGCTTTAATGTTTAAATTTGATCTATATTTCTGGATCTCTGTGTTAAGAAAGGTCAAATTGGGTTTTAGTTTCACTTTTAAAAAAGTGCCTGCATTTCTATTAAGGTTTTTTTTAACAACTATTGCAGCTAAGGTAAACAAACGAGGGTGGAAGAATTGGGCTGTTGCCTCGCAACAGGGGCCCAGAGAGGTAGGTCCGTCCCACAGGCGCACACAGAAAAGCTAGAAACAGCAGTTTGTTTTGGAAGCTGTTGAAGTTCAGCTGGTTTTGAAGATAGCTGCCAGAGGAGCAGCCTAGAAGGGGCACATAGCCAGCTCCAAGCTAAAATTGGTTGAAATTAGCTGCCAGAGAGAGACTGGAGCAAGAGGGGGCAGATAGCCAGTCCTAAGCTAAAGAAAAACCCCAAGAATCCAGAGGAGATGGAAACAGGGGAAAGTCCCAAGCTGACCTTCTAGTCAAAGGAAGGACAGAAACCTGGAAAAGGTCCTGCTAAGTGAAGTTAAGAGTGAAGGGCAGAGAGAAAGTCTCCAAGCTTCAGATTTAAAGAGATAAAAGCTGCAGAAAGCAGGTTTAAAGCAAGAACAGCTTGAAAGAGGCAAGAAGGACCAAAGAGACAGCGGAAAGTCTGTAACACTTTGCTATGGGCATGTGACACAGTGGTGTACTATTAACACTGAGTTTGTCAGAGAGTGGGGAAGACAGCTTGAATGCATGTGGTGACCCACGGGAGAGGAACATCAAAAGGGGAGTTCGAAACCCTGGATGGAAGGTGTCTGAGTGAAAGCACTGGTTTGGGAGAAGATTCCAAGGCAAAGTCTTGGAGAGTGGAGATTGGAAATCCTCATGTGAAAGACAAAGTTTAGTGAGACTGTTGGGCTCATGGTGTGACAAGCGTCTGGTGGAAGTTGAGGAGAGATCCATTGCATCTGGTTGAGGTGGAATCTGTCACTTGGTTTCAGAGTGTGGTGTTTCTGACCACAGGTGCCTATTGGTACATGGACTGTGTACTTAATGTGAACATTAGAGCATAAGGTAGCTTTTGTAGCTTATGTTATCCTTACAACTCTGTATATATCTGTAAAGGTACAGTTGTGGGTGAAGGAGTATTGTAATATAGTTCATCTTTTCTTGTTTAATAAATGTTTAATTCTTTTGTTAAAAGTTCATTAGTTGACTCCTGTGACTTTATTCAGTAGCTACTCTCCACGTATCTACACAAACAAATAAAAATTAGGATCTATCAAGCTGGGTTCCACTCTGAGAACAGGCTTGTCCAGGGGTAACCTCAGCTGGGATTGGAACAACTGTAACAAAAACAAAAATACCTGGAAAAACTCAGCAGGTCTGACAGCATCTGCGAAGAGGAATACAGTTGACATTTCGAGTCCGTATGACTCTTCATCAGAACTAAGGAAATAGAGAAATGAGGTGAAATATAAGCTGGTAGAGGGGGGTGGGACAGGTAGAGCTGGATAGGGGGCCAGTGATAGGTGGAGGCAAAGATATTGCCAAAGGTGTCATTAGACAAAAGGACAAAGGGGTGTTGATGGCGGTTATATTATCTAAGGAATGTGCTAATGGGGACATTAAGGGTAGCAAGCAGGACAAGCTAGTGGCAGATGGCCCTAGTGGGGGTGGGGTGGGGGAAGGGATCGAAATGGGCTAAAAGATGGAGATAAAACAATAGATTGAAATAAATTTAAAAATAGGCGGGAAAAGAAAAATATATTTTATTTAAAAATTATAAATTATTGGAAAAAGGGGAATCGGAAAGGAGGTGGGGATGGAGGAGGAGTTCTGATCTGAAATTGTTGAATTCAATATTAAGTCCGGAAGGCTGTAAAGTGCCTAGTAGGAAGATGGGGTGCTGTTCCTCCAGTTTGCATTGAGCTTCACTGGAACATTGCAGCAGGCCAAGGATGGATATGTGGGCATGACAGCAGGGTGGTGTGTTGAAATGGCAAGCGACAGGGAGGTCTGGGTCATGCTTGTGGACAGACTGAAGGTGTTCCGCAAAGCGGTCACCCAGTCTGCGTTTGGTCTCTCCAATGTAGAGGAGACTGCATTGGGAGCAGCGAATGCAGTAGACTAAAATGAGGGAAGTGCAACTGAAGCACTGCTTCACTTGAAAGGAGTGTTTGTGCCCTTGGACGGTGAGGGGGGGGAAGTAAAGGGGCAGTTGCACCTTCTACGGTTGCATGGGAAGGTGCCGTGGGAGGGGGTTGAGGAGTAGGGGGTGATGGAAGAGTGGACCAGGGTGTCCTGGAGGGAACGATCCCTGCAGAAAGCTGCCAGGGGGGTGAAAGGAAGATGTGCTTGGTGATGGCATCATGCTGGAGTTGACGGAAATGGCGGAGGATGATCCTTTGAATGCGGAGGCTGGTGGGGTGATAAGTGAGGACAAGGGGGACCCTATCATGTTTCTGGGAGGGAGGAGAAGGCGTGAGGGCGGATGCGCGGGAGATGGGCAGGACACGGTTGAGGGCCCTGTCAACCACCGTGGGTGGAAAACCTCAGGAAGAAGGAAGACATGTCAGAGGAACTGTTTTGGAAAGCGGCATCATCAGAACAGATGCGACGGAGGTGAAGGAACTGAGAGAATGGGATGGAGTCCTTACAGGAAGCGGGGTGTGAGGAGCTGTAGTCGAGGTAGCTGTGGGAGTCGGTAGGCTTGTAATGAATATTGGTGGACAGTCTATCACCAGAAATTGAGACTGAGAGGTCAAGGAAGGGAAGGGAAGTGTCAGTGATGGACCACGAGAAAATGATGGAGGGGTGGAAATTGGAAGCAAAATTAATAAATTTTTCCAGATCCAGACGTGACCATGAAGCAGCACCGAAGCAGTCATCGATGTACTGGAGAAAGAGTTGTGGGAGGGGGCCTGAGTAGGACTGGAAAAAGGAATGTTCCACATACCCCATAAAGAGACAGGCATAACTGGAGCCCATGAAACACCTTTAATTTGAAGGAAGTGAGACGAGTTTAAGGAGAAATTAAAAACAAAAAGCCAAAAGCTATTGCGGATGCTGGAAATCCAAAACAAAAACAGAATTACCTGGAAAAACTCAGCAGGTCTGGCAGCATCGGTGGAGAAGAAAACAGTTGTTTTCTTCAGTAGTCAAGGGACGAGGATCTGAAAGGGGTATAAAGCGACAGCCCACAAGGACACTGTTGCTACAGTTACGGAAGCGTGATGTGGTCAGTCATGGGACTGAGTGTTGCAGACTGGCACATTCCAAGATCCAGGACTACATGCTGAAGGATGCACTAAAGTTTCAGGCAGCCGCTGCAAAGGCGCAATGGGGAAAGATCGCTGTCTAAGACCTTTCAGCCATAGTGCACCGAGTGGCTGGGAATTGTATAGGCCTCTCAGGCTGTATGACTCATTTTGAAAGTATGCAGTGAATATTACATGTACCATAATTGTATTGAAGCGCCTCAGAGTGCAACATGATCTACGTCAGTAACTTGAATATCATTGCACTGACTGTCTGAAATGACCATGTTGAAATGTCTGTAATGTTAATTGACTGTTTGAGGCACCTCATGATCTATGTGGAAAACTTGAATATGATTGCACTTTTTTGATGGCCATTTTGAAATGTTTTGTAATGTTCTTCCAGATATTTTATGAATAAAGTATATTTTTCCAAAACAAATTGTGCAGAAGAATTCGTTCAGCAGACCAACCACTGGGAACGAGCTCCTGTATGCAGATCTTACTAAGCAACTGGTATTGTAAGTACATACTATTGCTTAGTGGGTTGATAAAGGTTTTCCATATCAAGTGGAAATTGTACCCAAAGTTGTTTTGTATCGTTGAAATCTGCAGTATGGGCTCCGGACCTTAGAAGGAAGTGAGACCCCCTGTTTAAGAAACAAAAACAGAAAATGCTGGAAAGACTCAGCAGGTCTGGCAACATTTGTGGAGAGAGAAACAGAGTTAACATTTCAAGTCCAAATGACTCTTCTTAAGAACTAAAGAGAAGTAGAAATGTGATGAAATTATCCTAAGATTCTTATATGGATACATAATCATGATATTTGTAAAGTTATTATTTTGCTCTTATCAGTCAAGTTTGTCAGTAAATTTTGGCATCTGGCAACATGCTGTCCTTTGTGCATGATTGCTCGAATGTTAACATTTTAACAGAATGTGGTAGTACTATTTAAGTCCTCTGTGTCAGCTGTACACCATTGGTAGCAATCTCGTCTTTGAAGTGCCACACTGGGAATTTGAGCACAAAATCTAAGCAGTCAGTCTACTGCAGTACTGAGAAAAGTATCATCTTCAGGGTGAACTGGTAAACAAAGGTCACTCCTGTCCTCTCAGCTAGGAGTAAAAGATCCCAAGGCACTATTTCAAAGAAGAACAATGGAATATTCCCAAGTCCACTGGCCAATATTTAGCCCTCACCCAACATATCTGGTCATTGTCACATTGCTGTTTGTGGAGCTTGTTCTGTTTCTAACTTTATAATGGTGAATACACTTCAAAGGTGCTTCATCAGCTGTGATGTGCTTTGGGAAGTCCTGTGGTCATGAAAGGTGCTATATGAATGCAAGTCCTTTTTTTTATCTGTATTGTCTCGTGCAGATTTGCTGTATCACAGAAATGAATGGTAACATAACCTAGGCAGTCTGCAACCCCCTAGGGCTCTGCGAGATCATCTCAGGGTGTCCTTTAGTTTGGTTTGTGCCATCGTCATCAATAATCTTTCCTGTATGTTGAGACAAGTAGAAGAGTCTCCTCAAAGATTGTGCATGTACAGTCAATTCAAAGTTCTTCCTGTTGGACATCTTTTGCATGTCATTTCAGAAACTGAGCTCCACGTCATTGACAACTCCTTTTCTGAAGCATATGAAAAAATGGGCATTTCACTAAACACCCGGAAAACTTAGGTCCTCTTCCATTTTCCATATCTTGAGAACCTCCTTTTGAAAAAGGTAGACATTGATGGCAAAATTCATTATTGCTTCCAATGTGCCAGCTCAGTCTTCAACCAACTGATGAAAAGAATATTTGGGGACCAGGTTTTCAAACGTGACACCATTGTCATGGTTTACCAGGCAGCAGTGATCTTCACAATCCTCTATATGCATCGAAGACTTGGAGAACTTGCAGCAGGCACCTCAAAGCACTGGAGAGGTACCACCGGTAGTGCCTTCGCAAGATCCTCCAAATCCAGTGGCAAGAAAGGCGGTCCAACAGCTGCATCCTCTCCCATGCCATCGTGCCCAACATTGAGGCACTAGTCACTCAAAACCAACTCTACCATATGCCTGACACCAAGACTCCTGAAACTACTGCTCTACCCTGACCCTCCCAAAGGGACAGCAAAAACGCTTTAAGGATGGTCTCTAAACCATCCCTGAAGAGATCAAACATCCCCACTACCTCATATGGGGCTCCCTGGTTCGTGGCTGACAAAAATGGAGATGGTTTATTCGGGAAATAACAAACACATTGAGAGACTTTGCTGGGAACACACAGAGGTGATGCCAAGGCCTGGAGAGAGCACAGAAACCTTCCAACAAAACTCACCTACTTGACAATTGAAGCACCACCTGCCCAACATGTGGTAGAGTCTGCAGATCGCACATTGGATTTATCAGCCAGCTCAGAACCCACCAAACCGGAGTGGAAGCAACTCATCCTCACTCAATCCTGAGGGTCTGCCTATAAGAAGTCTTAAACTTTTAAGTTTTCTTTTGATCCGGCCTTAATCATTTGCACATTGATAAATCACGTACTCACCACTTTTAATGATGGAATAAAATAGTGGGAGTTATACCTCCTCTTCTGGGGTCTTTAAAACCTGAGTTGGTGGGGGGAGCTGCACAGAGAAATCTGCAAGTTTGTCTGGCATTGCGTGGACCGAGAGCACGCAATTTTTCCTCTCAAGCCTTTTCTTCCTCTTGTGTGGAGTTAGTTGTCATGTTGGTTGGAAGCCTTGACACCAACTGATTTATGACAATGTCCAATGCAGGTGGGGGGTAAAGTCACTCAGAACCCTGTTTATTTCTCCACTTCTCTCATGTGCCATCAAGCATAGCCATTACTAGCGCTGTTAGTTCAAGTTCCTGGCTTTCGTTGCCATGTTGGATCTGGACTTGGAAATTTTAGTCCAGTTTGATCAAGTGTGTACAAAACAAGCCTGTAGTGAGCTTGCTGCTCTTACTTCATTCCCTGTTCAGTAAATGGTTGATGGGAGGTGACCTTGGACATAAAACGAACAAAATATATAAATTTAGGACTCATAAATTTTTCTTTACCTAAGGTGTAATAGAACTATTTCAGCTGAGGCAAGATAAATTACCAACAAGAAAAAAATAAATTGTTTTAAATGCATATAATAAAAACCAGATATGGACAGGTTTTTAATGCCTCCATCAACTTCAAAATAGCAGAAAGATGATTCAGACGTTCCTTTATCAAGTTCAACTGTCAGGGCTGAAGAGATAAGCTAGTAAAGTTGCAATTAAACTTACAAAACTAAGGAAAATGAAGACAGCCACTTGAATTTCCACTTTATTTGTACTGGAAGTGGAGATAAACCTCAAACAGGGTGTGTAATTTGTGCACATGTACTGCCTCATGAACCTTTGAAACTTTCCAAATTACAGAGACATTTCATTACCAAGCATGAAGTATATAAGGACAAACAACATTTGTTTTTTGAGTCCACTCAAAAAAAGACCTCTCACCTTAAGTCCAATGCGCTATCTGCAGATATCCACAGTAGGTGGTGCTTGAAGGGCTGGGTAGATGGGGCATTTGGAGGTTTGTGCGCTAGCTCTCTGTGATGCCTGGACTTCGCCTCTGCATGTTCCAAACAAAGTCTCTAGATGCCTTTGGTACTTTCTTGAATGAATCTTCTCCATGTTCGTCAATCACAAAGGGACTCCCACGTGTCTGCAGGGATGCTTGACTTCTTCCCAACAAGTGGTTCAATTCTACAAATTTCTGACTCACAGGCAAGAGTGCCACTGAATGAGTCATGGTGTTGATCCTTCACGCCATTTATTGTGTAATAATAATTGCATGTTTATTGTAAAATAACCCGTGTTAGGTTTAGCAGCAATTCAAGCTGAGCTTTCGTGTTAAAGTTAGGAGTAGTGAAAATACTCATGAACATATTTTCCAATTTAGAGCCTATTTTACTCAAAAATTACGATTTACTATAATACCATATAGGACAACTTGATACTTTCATGTGTCATGGATTAGAATTGTTTAGCCGGTATGAAGGAAAAGAGTAGCAATAATGGGCATGTACTTAAATTGGCAGGCTGTGGTGATGATATTACGAAGCACTTCTTCACACAAAGGGTAGTGCAAATCTGGAACACACTCCCATAAAAAGCAGTTAAGGCCAGGTCAATTGAAAATGTCAAAACTGAGATTGATAGGTTTTTATTAGGCAAAGGTATTAAAGGATACAGCACAGAAGTAGATAGGTGAAGTTAGGATGCAGAACTGCCATGCAATGGCAGAACAGGCTCAAAGAGCTCAATGGCCTTCTCCTGTTGCTTTGCGGCTAAATATTCACCCCTTCCATCATCAACATTCTATGAATAAAGTGTGCACACCTGTAGGATGCACTGTAGCAACATCCTCCACTGTGACCTCTACCACAATGAAGAATAAGCAATGTCATAGGAACGTTATCATCTTCATACACTTCTTCTCCCAGTCACACATCTTGACCTGGCCTTATATCACTGTTCCTTCACCATCCTTGGGGCTGCTGCCATCAGACAAGGCCATATTTTTATTCTTTCACGGGATGTGCTCATCGCTAGCAAGGCCAGCATTTATTGCCCATCCCTAATTGCATTTGAGAAGTTGGCAGTAAACTACCTCCTTGAACCGCTGATGTTCAACTGGCGCAGGCAGGCCCACTGTGATGTTAGGGAGGGAATTCCATGATTTTAACCCAGCGACAGTGAAGGAACAGCGATATACTTCCAAATCAGGGTGGTGAGCGGCTTGCAGGGGAATTTCCAGGTGGTGGTGTTCCCATGAGTCTGCTGCCCTTGTCTTTCTAGATGGCAGCAGTCGTGGGTTTGGAAGGTGCTGTCTAAGGAGCCTTGTTGAGTTCCTGCAATGCATCTTGTAGATGGTACACACTGCTGCCACTGTGCGTCAGTGGTGGATGATGCTTGTGGACGGGATGCCAATCAAGCAGGCTGCTTTGACCCGGATGGTGTGAAGCTTCTTGAGTGTTGTGGGAGCTGCACTCATCCAGGCAAGTGGGGAGTATTCCATCACACTCCTGACTTGTGCCTTGTATATGGTAGACAGGCTTTGGGGAGTCTGGTGGTGTGTTACTCGTTGACTGCATTAAACTAGTCCATCAAATTTCTCAAAGCAACTATAGTTAGAAATGAATGTGGTCTTTATCAGCCGCATCCTGGTTACCAAAAAAATTAGTGAAGACATCACTGTAGAACTCAATCCTACTGCCAGATGTGGTCCAATATATGTATTTCCTGTGAAGTTATCAGTAAGAAGAATCATTGCCACATTTTACCTTCCCTTGCAAAACGACACTATATAGTGACTCCACTAAAATGTTGACTGCCACTCAATGCTTTTTTTAATGTTTATTTTCTTTCATCTTTCCTCTACTCTAGCTCTATCATCATTCACTGAATCTGCCTTTCTGGAGTACCTTGTAATCTTTCTGTATATTAAAGGTGCTTACATAGATACAAGTTGTTCTTGTTATTGTATTGTGAGATCTTTACAAAAGGTATTTCCTTGATTTTCTATCTCACTGTGTCAAGTATCTTTGATTATAAACTCACATACTCCACTCCACATTAAAATGATTTGGAGCATCAATTAGTACATGCAAATTCGTTTTAACTGTTGCGATGTGACATTTTACCTGCTAACAGAGAAAGAAACATTTATTAAATTTAACAATGACACCGGCAACAATTTGTACTTAATGCAATAAAATGTCCCAGGCACTTCACAGCAGTGATAGAAAATAAATGTAAATACCAGGTCACATAAGGAGATATTAAGGCCAATGACGAAAAGGTTGGTCAAAGGGGTAGGTTTTAACCAGCATCTTAAAGGAGGAAAGAGAGGTAGCGAAGCAAAGAAAATTAGGGAGGGAATTCCAGAGCTTAGGTTCTAGGCAACTGAAGGCCCACAAGCACCAGTTGTCCAGTAAACTGGGGATGCTCAAGAGGCCAGAATTAGATGAGTGCAGATAACTTGGAGGAGTATGGAGCTAGAGGAGATTTCAGAGATAAGGATGGATGTGGCCATGGAGGGATTTGAAAACAAAAACAGGGATTTTAAAATCAAAGTGCTGCTTAACTGGGAGCCTATGCCTTAGTGCCTCATATCATTCTCATAAAATTATATTGGTTTATACAGTCTCACTGTGATCTCAGATAATACTGAGATAATTCTATTCCAAAAGATTTTCTAAAATGGGCAGATTGCTGGTATGACAACTTCAAAAACTTTCTGTCAATTAATTTTAATGCATTTGTAACTTTTTAAATGGTTTTCTCTAATTGGAAATCATAACAATGAAAGAGCTGGTAGAAAAATGGTTTTTAAAAGATTTAATCTGATGCAATATTAAAACAATTAAACATTGGTTGAAAATAAAAAGAAAAAAAAGGACTGCAAGGAGGGCAGCAGGGAGATTAACATCTGCAAACAGAAGACAGGTTAACATGTTGGATGGAACCCTTTCTCAGAACTTCAAACGCCACGTGGATTAATCACAGTTTGAATGATAACCCTGTATTATTATTGATCATTTTATTTTAGTTACTTTCATTAGTTTGTCTCAAAAACCAGTTTGGTTGAACCATCTGTTCTGGAAATTTTAATGATGTTGCACCTGTAGCCTGAAACTATAATCTCACCAGCTGACTTTAAATTAGGACTTTTGCTTTAGATCAGGGGAAGGGTAAATCAGGCATGCCAACTCTTGTGCATCTATCACAAGGGATGCAATTTCTAAGGGAAATTGGGCCTCACCCATATTCTTGTGAGAGGGCTCTATAATCTGGAGATTATTGACTGATGAGTATATTAGCCCCTCTGAGCACTCCTGAAATCTGGAACAGCCTGGGCTATTCCTGACCTCCAACCTCTCTCCACACAGCTAGCCAGGCTCCCCCAAGTGGGGGGTACTCCAGGTGGAGCTGGCACTGTGTCAGTGCTGGGACCAGTAATCTAGTCCATGGTTAGGTCTCCATACCAGTGTTTTTCATTCCAGCTCCAGCTCTGAATGCCTCTGTTACCTCCCTGGCTGGCTAGTGAGCGCTTTACTGCCACTGATGCCTGATGTTACAAGTACAAGTAGTTACTATTGTTGTATCACAAACAGCCGGAGTGAGCGAGCTGGGATTTGAAATAACAGAGAAATAAGCAAATTATCTTCAAAAACAAGACAGAGATACAAACAAATTCAAAAAATAATTGAGATACTGAAAAATACATTGCTAACCAATGAAAGATCAACATAACATTTAGGACTGACAGAGATATGCAAATGCACTAATGAATAGCACAGAACAATATATTTATAAACACAGATAAAATTAAATACAGATAAATACAATTGAATTTATAAATAACTGAATGGTTTTTTTATATTTTGGGGAATATTATGTTATTCAGTAAAGATGGCTGGGTGTCTGTGTGTGTGATTTAATTAAGCTGGGCAGAGGTTGATAGGAGTCAGGCTGTCTGGGTGTTTTTAAGCATGAAAAGGTTAGAGGTATGTAAATAGGTTAGATCTAACCTTTGCATTTTTATATAAATTGAGAGGTTGTTTTAATTTCAAAGGAGAGTCAGAGGCGATAAGGAAAATGTTTGCATCTTGTGGGAGTCCAAAGGTAAATAGTAGTGGGGCTATTATATTTTTATTGACCCAAAAGCAAAGACAAGATGGAAACATAAAAGATCTTATATTTGGATGGGTTTGAGTTTCAAAGGGGTGTCAGAACAGTGGGACTGAGGTGAAAGGGGAAAAAGGTATATTAAAGTTACTGTGGATAGCTGGTTGGGTAGCTGTTGAACTGGATAGCTGTCGAGCCATTAAGCTGGAGATGGCAGGAGATAGCTGGAGCTGTTTGAGCAGTTGAGAAGTCTTGGGCTGCAGCAAGCAGTTTTATTCTGAAGTGAATTCCATAGCAAAGTGGAAAAGGGTAAAGATCATGTGGTACACCTTTATTGATATTACTGGATTTCATATTTAAATATCTGTAAGGGAGTGCTGCCTGGAAAGTGTTTTTTTATTCATTCACGGGATATGGGCTTCGCTGGTTGGTCCAGCATTTATTGCCCATCCCTAGTTGCCCTTGAGAAGGTGGTGAGCTGCCTTCTTGAACCACTGATGTCCATGTGGTGTAGGTACACCCACAGTGCTGTTAGGGAGGGGGGTTCTAGGGTTTACTTGTGGGTTTGATCAAGTAGAGAGTTTTGGGAGAATGTTTTGTAAGACTTAACTTAATTGTGTAACTGTAAACTTGTGTGCTTAGTTTTCTTTTGGTTAATAAAACTTTTACTTTTAATTTTTAAAAACCCAAAAGGTGTTACTGGACCTCTTACTGCTCAGATTGGTGTGTCTTCTTCTCGCTATTAGAATACAAAAAAAAAGTTGTGGCCCATAAGCCAAGGTTCCCTCTGGGATTTGGTTTGTGCAGCAAGTAACACTGGCTGTGGTTATAATAACACAGATGTAAGTACATTGATAATTATCAAATAAGTCCTTGTAAAGGCATTAAAAAATTACAGCCCACTTCATTAAAGCCTAAAAGAGATGCATCAATCTAAACAGACTGATATATATAAATGCATTAATATGATGAAGCACCCTCTTCTCTCCCTGCCCGGCATCCAGCAGCTGTGAGGCCTGAGTTCTGCAAATACCAACAGTTCTGACAGGGAGTAAGTTCTAGATTTTTGACACAAAGACAGTGAAGGAACAGTGATATATTTCCCAGTGGTGCCCTTGTTCAGCTAGATGGTAAAGGTTACGTGTTTCGAAGCAACAAGGAAAACAACTTATGATTTGTGCATCCAATCTCTTGATTTTTAAGAGTTTGCGTCACAAATTACGAGACAGTGAGAATTACTGAGGTATATGCAACAAACATTTTTCTCTTTATGGCTGCTAAAGGGTTTTCGTAGAAACTCTGATATAGTTGAATGATAAAGTGATAGCGAGATAAGTTGTTGTTCATATGTTTGACACCAGAAACAACTTTCTACTCAGAACTTGGCCATGGCAGGAGGCTCACAGGACAACAGAAGAAACGCTTTATGGATGTCCTCAAAACATCCCTGAAGACATGAAACATGCCTGTCAACTTGTGGGAGTCCCTGGCTAATTGTGACCGACTGAAGACACAGAGTACATCAAGAGCCTTTATTGGGAGAAGGCAGAGGTGAAGTTGAAGTGTCAGAGTGTACAAACCTCCAAGTACTTCATCTGCCCAGCCCTTCAAGCACAACTTGTATGTGGCAGAGTCTGCAGTTGGTGCATTGGACTTTCAGCCATCTCAGAACCCACCCAACTGTGGAGGGAAGTCATCCTCAAACCCGAGGGACTGCCTAAGAAGGAGCTCCACACAAGCGGTAAAATATTCCAGACTTTTTTGTTTATTCCACTCCAATGCACCGGAATTTTAATATATCTGGGAATTCTCCTTCAGGAAAATAATTATGGACTTAATTGGAAAGCACTTGCAGACAGTGGTGGAGGCAAAAACTCAACAATTATTTGACGAAGAACCTTGCTGCAGCAAGGGCAGGCTGGAGGGTTTTCTCAATGCTTGAATTGCCTGAGACTATCAGCTGTGAAGGAGCAGCATTATGACCCTCAAACACAGGACAACAACTGCCACCAGCTTGACCCAAATCATTCCCAGGCAGCCATTTTCTTTTCTCAGCTCTGAAGAGGGGGGTCATACAGACTCGAAACGTTAATTCTGTTTCTCCCTTCACAGATGCTGTCTGACCTACTGAGTTGATCCAGCATTTTCTGTTTTCTTCTTCGTGACCCTCAAAGAGGCAGGCTTTCCCCCCTCCTCCTGGCGTGCAGCGCGTTGACAGGGAATGGGCGGACCTTCCTTCTCCCGGCGTGCAGCGCGGCGCCCTCACCGCCCACCGTGCGTCGAAGGGAATAGGCGGACCTCCTTTCTCCCGGCGGGCACCGCGGCGCCCTCCCCGTCAAAGAAAAAAAAATGGGCGGACCTCCTTTCTCCCGGCGTGCAGCGCGGCGCCCTCACCGCCCGTCGAAGAAAAAATATGGGCGGACCTCCTTTCTCCCGGCGTGCAGCGCGGCGGCTTTGGTTCCGATCGGACGGGGAAGCAGGCGCCATTTTGTCGGTGTTAGCTGCGAAAAGAGGCGAGGCGGCAGGTAGGGGCGCTTTCGAGATAATTGGGTAAGTCTTAACCATTGTGGCGCCGCTTTGAATACTTATAGCCACCGACTGTGTCCCCCCAGCGTCTGTAGTTTAGAGTTTGGCGGAAACAGCGAGTGCTTAGCGGGACCAGGAGCTCGCCAGTGCATCGGGGCTGTCATGTTGGGAGGATTGAAATCCCGGCCAAGACATAAAGCCTCAGCCACTGGGCACTGCCACACACACCATCTTGCAGCGTATCATAGTGCAATGGCAAACTTGTTGGTCTTCCAGTGCAAAGAGTTGTCCCCGACCCAGTGTTGCCAACTGGCACATTCCAAGGTCCAGGACTAGGTGCTGAGGGACGCACTAAAGCTTGGGGCAGGTGGAGCAAAGGCGCAATGGGGAATGGTCGCTAAGACCTTCCTGCCACAGTGCACCGAGGGACTGGGACCTGTTTAGACCCCTCGGGCTGTCAATGAATGTATGCATTGAATACTAATTGTATTATAATTGTATTGAAGCACCTCAGAGTACAATGTGATGTATGTTGATAACTCCAATACTATTGCACTGTTTGATTGCCTGTAATGACCATATGATTGTAATATTCATCGATTGTATTGAAGCACCTCGTGATCCATGTGTAAAAGTTGAATCCGATTGTACCTTTTGTGATGGCGATTTAAAAGTGTTTTGTAATGTTCCAGATATTTTATGAATAAAGTATATTTTTCAAAAAAAAAATCTCAACCAGATAGCTTGGATTCAAATCTACTTTTATTAAGCGTGAGGGGATTGTTTAAGAGCACACGTCTGCATTGTGTATTTTCTAAAGTACTCAAAACTTATTCTGCAATCTGTTCTTTACAGGTGAAGCCATACCACTCTACCCAGCTCCAGACATGCCAAGATTTAATAAGCCGTGTCAGGTGGCTATGGTGAAACACACTCGGCCCTCGGAGCACGGGGTGAAGCAGAAAGGCTGAGATTGGAGAACAAATTTCTATGGGCAGAATTTCGGAGACATCAGGACTATGTGAACTGCATAGCCAAGTGAGGAACATGTCAGTTGAATAACAAACTAGGTAAGGAATTCTCTGTTCCGTGCTGCACTCCACAGGTCAGTGGCTTCCACTACTGACTGTGATTGCTGTAGTCCTGCAAATTATGATGTGTTGTTTGGGTTGCCTAGAAAAAAAAGTGTAGTGTTAACTTGTCATTAGCTATCCCTAACCTGAGAAAAAATAAAAACCGCATCATTAAAACTGTGTTTCCCCAACACCTTCTGAATTTCTAGCCCTGGCTTACAGCTAAATGATCAAAGTAATGTATGATTTTCTCTTTCCGTTGTAGTTCTTACTACTCAAGTGTTGCAGTTCATGCAGGACCTTGTTGCTTTCTTGGAGGATAATGATGACAGAGCAGGAGTGAAAGCAAGGTAAGTACATGTAGAACCACCTCTCCCTCTCTGATGTAAACATGGGTCTCACTGAAATGGTACAACATCAAGGCTATTCAAGCTGTAAAAAATACCTGTTTACCAGTAATCAGGCATGTAAAAGCAGGTACCTTTACTGCATGTAGAGAATACCTAGAGCTAGGTGGTGAAATAAACACACACAGTTCTGGGACTGAGCAGTTGAGGTATCAGCAAAACTCTTAAGCATTGCTAAAATTGTAAGGCCAGGAATTTCAGCATTATATGTATTTTCCCATGATTGCATTCACCATAAAATGTAGTCAGCCGCTAGTGAGCTTGCTTTAAAACCTTTCAACCCAGTTTGATATGCTCATTCAAAGATGAACTCTAATCTCTTGTAATTTTACCAAGTAAATGCATGTGTTATCTTTCCAGGGTTCATGAGACAGCGCCATTGGACAAATGGAGTGCCAGTATTGAACGAATCTGAGCTCAATCACCCCAAAGCTGATGCACAAATACGAGACAGCCACCCAAAAAAAAGGACAAATGGGAACAATATACAATTGGTTCACATAGCTCCGGTGCAAGTTGACTAAGAACTGATGGGGATTTAGGTTTTTATCATTTTAAGCTGGTGTTGTGAAAAAATCTTCTTTTGGACAAAATTTTTTAATAAAATTCAGATATTATTTAAGTAATTCTTTTTCTGGTATTTTTCAATGCATTGTATTGCTGATCGAGAAAGATTCCAAGAAGAAAACTTATGGTCCGTTTAGGGACCGGTAACTTTTTTTGCCAAAGTAGATGAATTTTGAAATGCTGTTTACTTACTAAGAGAATAAATCCACAAAATTTGAGATTTCAAACAGAATTTTTAATGTACAAGAGGCCACCTAAGGCCACAGATGGGTGAATGGTCAGCCTATGTCAGTAAATGCTTATAGTTTTTATAAAATATACCCAAAAGAAGTCCTATGATTTACTAAAGTCACTACAGATCATTGCTTGGCATGCTGTTGAAACTTTTCATTTTACACTCATCAGGGTAGCTTGGCAGTTAACTGTTTCGTGGTGAATTCTCCATGGCAACACCTCTACCAATCAGTCCACTTGCCAGCCAATCAGCATACTTCTGATGGAGCATAAATTGTCGTTCCCTTTACAATTGGTACTCTTGTGAATCTGTCCTGATGAGTGCAAGACAGAAAGCTTTGACAGCACGTCTCATTTTTCAACAATACTCAATGCAGATTGTCAGGATTCGAGCTGCTAAGTTTGCAGGTTTGCCCCATGCTGCTGGTGGAGCACATGGGCCTTTTGACTTTGGAGCACTGTTCAGTTTGGAGGTTTGCCCCATGCTGCTGGTGGAGCTCGTGGGCCTTTTGGCTTTGGAACATGCTCATTAAATTCTGCAAAAGAAAAAAATAATAAAAATCTACTTTAAAAAATTTATCCTGTGATTTGGATACAGATTTTCTTGCTTCAAACTTCAAAGAGCCTTAGCCTGGCCTCTGGATTACTAGTCAGCGACATTACCACTATGCCATAGTCTCCCCCATGAAATGGTCTACCAAGTCACTCAGTTGTATTCAAGATGGTGGCTAATTACCACCTCCTTGAATGCAGTTAGGGATGAGCAATAAATGCTGGTCTTATCAGCAAGCCCACATACTGCGAATGAATTAAAAAAAACTTCGGTGAGGACAGGATTAGTCTCGGCTGTGATAACTTCACATGATCTAAACCTATGCTTCCATTCTCAGGCTTCCATGTGGAGAGTATCAACTTGGGCATGGTCTTAGGAAGGTATCTTGTCACCTAAGGGGAACTTCTAAGAAAAAAATTGCTTCAATACTTGCCAGCAGGTTTCCTTCTGGCCTGTAGCAGCTGATTGAGTATCTGGAAAAGAAATGGTGTAAAAACTGTGAATACCTTTTGTTTCTGAGACACGAATCCATGATCCAATTGTCTCTGGATTGCTGAGGTATATATTTTGGATCGCGTGAGCCACAGGTAATCAAACAGATCTCCAATTATTAAATGACATCCCTCACATGCACATGCTGTGTGTCCCGAGTTGCCCATCTGCACATTTCAAGTTTGATTGTCACAGGCACAAGGTGAGATCCTGCAGTTTGATCAGGCTGGTTGAATGGGAGAATTCCTCACCTGTCTCATGGGCTACCATCTATCTTGGTTGTGCCTGTGCGAGTGCAAGATTCTCCCACATAGTAAGTTCCCACTTTCGTTCCTGCTGTTGCAGAGAATAAGAGGAGGGAATCCCTCCTCAGTTACTTATTTGGGCTTAGAAAAAGGATCGGTATTAATTGAGACCTTGGGGTGCAATACTTGGATTTGGAGAAGGGGCAGTATATAGAGAAGAGGAAAATATGTTGAAAATTATTTTTAGAAAACTACTGCATGGCGTTGTATCTAAACCAACCTCTGCTTAGGTAATAGCAAAGGCTCTGATCTCGAGTGATTTTGGGCTGGGGAAACGTGCACAAATCTGGTGAAATATCCTGAGGTGCTTCACAGAGGCATCATAAAACAAAATGAGACCGAGCCACATAAGATGTTAAGTCAAAGACCAAAAGCTTGGTCAAAGAAGTGGATTTTAAGGCATGTCTTGAAGGAGGCATGGGAGGTAGGGAGGGAATTTCAAAGTATAGAACCTAGGCAACTGAAGGCATGGCTACCAATGGTGGAGTGATTAAAACTGGGGATGCTGAAAAGGTCCGAATTAGGGGAGCACAGTTTAAGACTAAGAGACGTGAGTCATAGAGGGATTTGAAAGCAAGATTGCGAATTTTAAAATCAGGATGTTGCTGGACTGAAAGCCAACGTAGATCAGTGAACACAAGTGATTGGCCAATGGGACTCGGTGCAATTTAGGACACTGGCAGCATGATCTCAAATTTGCCAAGGGTAGAATGTGGGAGACCAGTCTGGAGTGTGTTGGAATAGTCAAATCTTTAGATCACAAAGGCATAGGTGAGGGTTTCAGCAGCAGGTGAGCTGAGGCAGGAGCAAAGTTAGGCGATGTTACCAAGGCGGATAAAGGCAACCTTAATGATGGCGCATCTCTGGGTCAAATATGGCACCAAACTTGTGAACAGAATGTTTTAGGCTCAGACAGTTGCCAAGAAGAGGGAACAGAGTCAGTAGCTAGGGAATGGAGTTTGGAACCGCAATTCAAAACAATGGCTTCAGTCTTAATATTTAGTTGGAAGTGATTTGATAATTTAGCAACAGCGGAGGAATCGTGAGAGGTGGTGTTGAGGTGGAGCTGGGTATTGTCAACATACATGTGAAAACAGTGTATATGTCAAGTGAAGCCAAAATTGGGCTTAATATGATTTATCTGACATTTGTAGAGCCTACTGACACCAACTGTCCTGATACACACACACACACGAGGAAAACTTGGTTGAAAAGCTACAAGCAAAGAAAAATATAGCACATTTATATAGTACTTTCATGACCTCAGGATGCCTCTACAAGCTTTAGGAATATGGTACTTTTGAAGTGTTGTAGTGCAGGAAACCGGGCTAATTTCTGCACAGTAAGGTTCCACAAACAACAATAATGTGATAATGATCAGATAATCCGCTTTAATAATATTGGCTGAAGGACAATTGGGAAAACCTTCCTGTTCTTCGCGTAGTGCCATGGGGTCTTTTATGTCCACTTGAGAGGACAAGATGGGGTTTAATACAACAAAAGACAGCACCTCTGACGGTCCAGCGCTCCTTCATCGCTGCACCAATACTTCAGCCTAGGTTATGTGCTGAATTAGGACTTAAATCAATAAACTACTGACCTGAAATTAAGAATGTCACCGAGGCTATCTTAGATATTAGCATCTGAGGCACCCATTGAATATACAGCAGAATGAGTCAGAAGAGGCAAGCAATGGCAGAAAAATCAGATGCAAGTTGGTGATCGGTGGGAAGTATAATCCCACAAAAAAATAAGCTCCAATTTATTGTCGGCACCAGAATCTGCTGCACAGTATACCGAGAAGCATAGGATGAACAGGGCACGTATTCTTTACATTTGCTGTGAAATCAGAGGAAGATAACAGATACTCACAAATTTAAAATTGTTCATGGATGTGCTTTCCATTCTCCCTTCATCGATTGAATTTGAAATGCATCTTGATCTTGGGAGACCTGGAAGCAAGAAAATTCAAAAGCACCAGTAAATGAGGGTGCACCATAGCTCAAGGACCAGGGAAAATAGGAAGGCAGCTTTGAGGGTATTATAAGAACAGGAGTGTAATGCATTGTGTAGTAGCTGAAGCCTGATTCTAGGTTTAGAAGTAATCTTTTCTACCTGATATTGAACAGTAATATTTATTAATACATTTTCTTTTATGTGCGATGGAATTAAGGAGAAAAAGTCATCTTTCCACAATAGACTGAGACAGCCCAGCCCCCTACCTTATAAAGTTCATAAATACACTGTAGTGTGTAAATGATTGAAAATTTAATGAACTCAACCTGACAACATATGACCTATGGATTTTAATACAAAATGCAGAGTGCAGTAGACCTTTCATTTCGATTATGTAAATTAAGGAGACCTGCATTTTGCAACATATTGTAATTATTTGTTTGCTGATATGATCATAATTGTGCAATGTTTAATTATTTTATCCTTTAATTTTATTTATTTTGAATTGTGATTACTTATGTTATTTGTATTGTCATCACAATTCGGCATCTGCCGCCATGATGATTTTTCAATAAAACAATTATCTACACACCTATCTACCTACCCCTCAACACATTTACCTATGCACCTGCCTACCTATGTATCTACCTACCTACAATCCACCTATCTATCTACATACACACCCCATACACCTACCTGCCTACATACCTACTCACACACCTACCTACCTATATACCTTACCTACCTATCTGCAAACCTACCAACCAACTATTTATATTTTCTCCACACTTCCCTGGAAAATTATCCCACATTGTGCACCTTCACTGACAAAGAAGAAAAGCTACAGGTCAGCTTTGGGTGATTAACTTTTGAAATGTGCCTCCCTTGCTGTGGTGATATATTTGACCCCCCATTTGATATGTCCACAGACTGCGAGTGCCAGTGTGCCCTAAGGTCTCCTTTCCCCAGTTCTGTGATGGAACAAGGTCTGATTGCTTTCAAATCCTAAGAGTTTCAATACCATAATAATGGATTGAAAAGTGGTCAGGCTGCATTATCACCCTGGGACCCTTTCTGCCTGCTTCCTTTCTCTGTGCAACATCAAGGCAATCCAATGTACCAAGGCACAAGAACAGGAAAATCTGCCCCTTTGGTGTCATTGAAGTCTCGCTCAAAAAACGGCTCTGTATCCAGAGATCAGCCGGGAATACACAACAACAACTCTCACACAAATGGCACCTTAAGAAGCCGAAAATTGTTCCAAGGCACTTTGTGGTTGTATAATGAGAGAAAATAGCCACTGAGCCAAACAGGAGATATTAGTAAAGGTGATCAAAAGCTTGGTCAAAGGGGTGGGTATTAAAGAGAGTCTTCAATGAAGGGGCAGGTGATGAGGTAGGGGCTAGGAGGGGATTCCAGACTGTGGGTTCTAGACAGCTGATTGGTTTCCTCCTGTGGCTCTAGACTTTATGGAGCAGGAAAATAAGCATTTTACATTTATCTCGGTTGCTGAACAGTCTTATCCGTTGATAGGTTTTATATGTATCTAGAAATAAACGTGCAGACTTACACATTCATAATTTCAAAACATTTGGTGATATTCATAAGCTAAATCCTTGTTGATGAGAATGGCAGGAAGACTGGTCAGGATAAAAAAATTTTAAATGGTCAGAAAAAACACCATCTGTGTTTTTCTTCAGGAGTGAATGAAATGTTTTTCTGGGGTTTTGGGGAGGGTGTCAGATACCTAATTCTACCCCTGGCACCATATTGTGGCCTTGATGCCGAATACTCCCTCTGTATGAGGACATGATGCCAAGTTCTACGGTCACAGAATGCCATGGTGTGAGCATAATGCCACAAATCAGCAAAATAAGAACACGGTGCCAACCACGACCCACGTAACTTCATAGTGACATTACATCAAATTCCTCCATATGTATGGCAGATTTGAATTCTTCATTAACTTCGTAGGGCATTCTAAACAATAATCATTTTATTTACAGTCACTATGTGTGCTGTAAAGCTAAAAGAAACTGAATGCAATATTTATCCAATGGTTTCCTGAGATGTGTCCTCTGTTACTACATGGGCAAGGAGGGGCACTGGAGAATAGCTGGGCTCATACCAGCCGATTGTATGGCGGCACTGGCAGATACCTAGGAGCAAGCATTTCACCTGCACTTGTCGTCTATGTGTATAGCACAGAGCAGGAGTACCTGTGGAAAACTAAAATGAAAGAGGGATAATGATAATTAGTACAAATGCAAAAAAAAATCATTACCCAAATTGTCCATATTCTGCAGTAACTGTGTTCTTCCAGGTACAGTGACAACATCCGAAGTAGGTTTTATTGAGCTGATGTCCGTCAGGCATTTGTGTGGCTGAGTGGGAGCAGCAGGATTTTCTTTCAAATCTACGTGCTTTACCCTTTTGGTGCCTCCCTGTATGTTCGAGTAAACTGGTTCTCCTTCATTCGCGCTCCCAGCGACAACATTGCTCTTTGTCTCTGGTTGTGATATATCTCCAAGAGTAGGATTCGACATGGTTTGATTAAAAGACTTTCGAACACAGAGGCTGTTACCTCACGATCTTATGGCTGTGACAAACGGACATTTATAAGTTATATTCTGCTTTTCCCTCTGTTAATCCCCTCAATGTCCTCCCAAAACATACCTGCTGTACCTTTTTACTGCGTTAAGTGTTCCCTGGCTTCCGCCAATTTTACTCTAACTAAACATCTGGATGTGTTCAATATTATGAGGAAGAGATGCTTAAATACATTTCCTGATAGCAGACAACAACAGCTTGCATTTATACGTGTCTGCACTTCGCAAGGGTGTTATCAAACAAAATTTGACACCCAGCCACATAAAGAGATATGATGATGGTCTCTAATGGGCCCTACTCTTTCCCTGGTTATCCTCTTGCCCTTAATATATTTATAAAATGCCATGGGATTTTCATTTACCTTGCCTCCCAGTGTTTTTTCATGCCCCCTTTCGCTCTCCTAATTGTAAGTATCCCCTTACACTTTCTATACTCCCTGTTTTCAGCCCTCTGTATCTGCCATAAGCCTCCTTTTTTTCCCCCTTATTTAATCCTCTTTATCCCTTGACATCCAGGGTTCCCTGGACTTGTTGGTCCTACCCTTAAACTTTACGGGAACATGTTGGTTCTGAACTGACACTATCTCCTTTTTGAATGACTCCCGCTGGTCTGATGTAGACTTTCCTACCAGGAGTGTCTTAAAGGAGGAAAGAGAGGTGTAAATGTTCAGCGAGGGAATTCCAGAGCTCAGGGTCTAGGCAACTGAAGGCACGCCCGCCCACAGTGAAGCAATTAAAATTGGGGGTGCTCAAGAGGCCAGAATTGGAGGAGATCCCGGAGGGTTGTAGGATTGGAAGAGATTATAGAACTAGAGAATGGCGAGGCCATGGAGAGATTTGAATACATGAGGAGAATAAAGACACTGTGACAAGATAAGCCACATCAATGTATGGGACTCAATATTTAAACATGTAATATTGCTTATTGAATGGCACAAGCAGGAACCTAGGACGGAGCTGCCTATCATCTTTATCAGAGAGGGAACATGAGAAAAAGAAAGCTTTAAATAGTAAGGGAAAGAAATAACGAATTTTTTAAAAATAAATAATGTAAAAACAACTTCTCCCTTCACACAGACTCAGTGTGAATTTCTACAACACCAATACTTACATGTACAGTACTCACCAAAGCGTGTTCTCTTCAAAAGTTGACTGTTATAAAGCATTAATTTGATGATTTCTCATCACAGTCTTCTGAACAGTTCTGTCTGGCTGCTATTTTAATTTGTTTCTTTGTCTTATAAGCATTAATGACGCCCATGACAAATGCAAATTAACCTTTCGGCTGTAACAATCAAACTATTGTTCAGAACAACATAACATACAAGCACTCAGGCAAGTGCAGAATATTAATAAAAAACATTGTACTGTAATTATACATGGAACAATGGATCTTGGGGAGTCAGTTGCAAACTCCAGTTTAATTAAAGAGTTGAGAAGGTTTACGCATTAAAGAGGAGACATCAGGAATGGTTACAGGGCCATATTCCATTTGAGGGGTTCAAGTAATTCAGAGCTGGAAGGTAAAAACTGTTTGGATTGGTCTTCATCTCCATCATCTCTCCTGTATAAAACGTGACTACACACTTAATTCGTGGCTATGGTGTAAAGTGAAGTGCTTTATAAATACAAGTCTTTCCTTTCTCAAAACATGGTTTGATGAGGAATATAAAGCTAATCATCATTGAAAGATTGACAGGGCATGAAGAGAGTAATTGGGATGAGGCAGCAGATATCTCTCAGCTACCTCGACTACTGCTCCTCACACCCCACTTCCTGTAAGGACTCCATCCCATTCTCTCAGTTCCTTCGCCTCCATCGCATCTGTTCTGATGATGCTACCTTCAAAAACAGTTCCTCTGACATGTCCTCCTTCCTTAACCGAGGTTTTCCACCCACGGTGGTTGACAGGGCCCTCACGCCTTCTTCTCTCTCCCAGAAACATGATAGGGTCCCCCTTGTCCTCACTTATGACCCCACCAGCCTCCACATTCAAAGGATCATCCTCCACCATTTCCGCCAACTCCAGCCTGATGCCACCACCAAACACATCTTCCCTTCACCCCCCCCCAGTGGCATTCCATAGGGATCGTTCCCTCCGGGACACCCTGGTCCACTCCTCCATCACCCCCTACTCCTCAACCCCCACCTATGGCACCTCCCCATGCATACGCAAAAGATGCAACACCTGCCCCTTCACTTCCGCTCTCCTCACCGTCCAAGGGCCCAAACACTCCTTTCAATTGAAGCAGCATTTCACTTGCATTTCCCCCAACTTAGTCTACTGCATTCGTTGCTCCCAATGCGGTCTCCTCTACATTGGAGAGACCAAACGCAAACTGGGCGACCGCTTTGCAGAACACCTGCAGTCTGTCCGCAAGAATGACCCAAACCTCCCTGTTGCTTGCCATTTTAACACTCCACCCTGCTCTCTTGCCCACATGTCTGTCCTTGGCTTGCTGCATTGTTCCAGTGAAACTCAATGCAAACTGGAGGAACAGCACCTCATCTTCCGACTAGGCACTTTACAGCCTTCAGGACTGAATATTGAATTCAACAACTTTAGATCTTGAACTCCCTCCTCCATTTCCACCCCCTTTCCATTTCTTCCCCCTCCCTTTTGTTTTTTCCAATAATTTATATAGATTTTTCTTTTCCCACCTATTTCCATTATTTTTAAATCTATACCTTTAATGCCCTGTTAGTCTTTCCACCCCACCCCCACTAGAGCTGTATCTTGTGTGTCCTGCCATCCATTCTTAATTAGCACATTCTCTTAGATAATATCACCACCTTCAACACGTCTTTGTCTGTGACATCTTTTGATTATCTGCTCCTATCACTGCTTGCTTGTCCCTACATCCACCCCACCCAACCCACTTTTCTCCCCCCACCCCCCACCCCCACCTTAAACCAGCTTATATTTCACCCCTCTCCTAATTTTACTCAGTTCTGTTGAAGGGTCATGAGGACTCGAAACGTCAACCTTATTCTTCTCCGCCAATGCTGCCAGACCTGCTGAGTTTTTCCAGGTAATTCTGTTTTTGTTATGTAGATATCTCTCAGTATTGTGCTAAGTGCTGGGATGCACCTTTTAAGTAGGCAGCCCAGGGATAAATCTGATTGTGGGAGCTTGTTGTAGATTGTTTCTACAAGTATTTTTTTTTTCTTTCTCTCTCTCTCTCTCCCCAACTCTCTTTCTCTTTGTACACTGTTTGGCACAATGAAGGAAAAGAGACTGGATATCATTTTTGTAACACATTATTTCAATAAATGTTTGTTGTAGATATCCTCAAAATCACATTCAAGAACTCCACACCCTACCAGCAAATGCTCAGTGAACAGCAGCATTACACCGGATAACTCTCCTGTTCACCGTACCCAAAACTCTCGAGTCCATCAAAATGTTCCAAAATACAGTTAGCAACATCCACCATGTGCCAACAATGTCATCATGACATTGCCTCTTCATCACCAGTTCAAGTGGTTGGCTGGCTGCTCCGCCAATCACACGCCGGAAAATCAACTTCATTGAGCAAGGAAACAGTCCAAGTGAAAGTCAGGGGAATTTGAGTTCTAAGATAAACAAAACACTAAAGGGTGAAATTTCCTCTTGTGTGCCCCTGATTTGGAGTTTTGCCAGCTTGGGACCGTGTACTGAGGAACTATTGGACACAGCCTTCCGAACTTACAGTTTGTGGATAATAGCTGCCTATGTGTGATTTCCTGGTTTGTGCTACCGGTGGGCAAGCTTCTATATGGGGAACACACAAGCAGAAAATTTACCCTCAAGTCGGGTGGCAAACCTCCACCTCTTGTATAACGGTAATGTCCTTTATGTTGCATTGAAGCCACTCTCATGAATTCCCGACTGTTTAATGTAGTTGGCAGATTACTTGATATTTTCAAATTGTAGAGGTAGGAATTTATAAGCATATGTTAGCTTAGAGTAATTACGGAGGATACTGAAGTTATTGATGGTTTGGTCTATGTTAAACTCCAGGTAGCTAATTGGTGAGGGATGAAATAAAAGCCAATCTTTACTCTGTTTAGATTTATTCATAAAATGAAATATGACAAATATAAAAATAGAATTACCTGGAAAAACTCAGCAAGTCTGGCAGCATCGGCGGAGAAGAAATCAGTTAACGTTTCGAGCCTTCATGGCCCTTCGGCAAATATACACCTCCTAACTCAACCAGACTACAGTGTTAGCAAGTGTCTCTTTATATGTGCTCAAGTAACAACCCATTCAATTCTCTCCACCTGTATATACTTAACCACAAATTACATGCAATTAACAGCCTGGCTTATGTGCCAGTAATGTTGGCTGCCCACTGGCCATGGAACGAAAGGAACATAGCAAAATTAGGTACAGAAGGCCATTCAGCCACTCGGATCTGCTCCACCATTTAATGAAATCACGGCTGGTTTGCAGCTCAACTTCATTTAGATCGTAGAATGGTTACAGCACAGAAGGAGACCATTTGGCCTGTCAAGCCCATGCTGGTTCTCTACAAGAACAATTAAAAAAATTCTTTCACAGGATATGGGCATCGCTGGCTAGGCCAGCATTTATTGTCCATCCCTAATTGCCCTTGAGAAGGTGGTGGTGAACTGTCTTCTTGAACTGCTGCAGTCCAAGTGATGTAGGTACACCCACAGTGCTGTTAGGGAGGGAGTTCCAGGATTTTGACCCAGTGACAGTGAAGGAACAGCGAAATAGTTCCAAAATAGGATGATGTGTGCCTTGGAGAAGAACTTGCAGGTGGTGGTGTTCCCATGCATCTGCTGCCTTTGTCGTTCTAGGTGGTAGAGGTCGTGGGTTTGGAAGGTGGTGTTGAAGGAGCCTTGGTGAGTTGCTGCAGTGCATCTTGTAGATGTTACACACTGCTGCCACTGTGCATCAGTGGTGCAGGGAATGGTTGTTGAAAGTAGTGGATGGGGTGTTAATCAAGCAGGCTGCTTTATCTTGCATGGTGTCAAACTTCTTGAGTGCTGTGGGAGCTGCACTCATCCAGGCAAGTGGAAATTATTCCATCACACTCCTGACTTGTGTCTTGTAGATGGTGGACAAGCTCTGCAGAGTCAGAGGAGAGTTACTCTCTGCAGAATTCCCAGCCTCTGACCTCTTGTAACCACATTATTTATATGGTTAGTCCAGTTCAGTTTCTGGTCAATGGTAACCCACAGCGTGTTGATAGTGGGGGATTTGGTGATGATAATGCTATTGAATGTTAATGGGAGATAGTTGGATTGTCTCTCGTTGGAGATGGCCATTGCCTGGTGTGAATGTTATTTGCCACTTGTCAGCCTAAGCCTGAATTTTGTCCAGGTCTTGCTGCATATGAGCATGGACTGCTTCAGTATCTGAGGGGTCGGGAATGGTGCTGAACATTGTGCGATCATCAGTGAACATCCCCACTTCTGGCCTTATAATGGAGGGAAGGTCATTGATGAAGCAGCTGAAGATGGTTGGGCCTAGGGCTTGGAGTGTAGTGCTGCCACCTCTAACCAAGGTCTGGGAAAGGGGGTTGCAGACGTTTCCAAACACCGGGGCCTGGGTGGGGGCGGTGGGGGAGGTGGGCAGTGGGAGTGCTATGGGGGGGGGCCCAGGCTTGATGTTTTAAACGGAGTTCTCATCTTCCACACGGAGCAGCCAGAGCTCAGGACCTGACAGACCGGCTTTAAAAAAAATCGGAACTTCTGGGCTGAGAGCTCCGGTTTTTTGGTCAATTTCACTTGTTGCTGCGCTGCTGCAGAGGAAGCTGGGGAGTTTGGGGAGTAGGGAAGGGTGGGGGTGTTGGCCGGTGTGGGGGGTGTGTGGGGGGAGTGAGTGGGGGGTGGGAGGGGCAAGGGTGTGTCTAAACTGAGTTTTGCAGCTCCCGCCGGGGTGAAAGCGACGCAATGACTTTCGCAGGAGTATTGACGGAGCTTTAAAAAAAACTCCGACAGCAGATCACAAAGTTTAAACAGGATTCGGTCAGGTATGGGGATGAGATGGGGGGGTGGGGGGGCGTTGAAGCGGGACTTGGGCTGGGTATTGGCAACTGAAGGGGAACCAGGCTGGGGTGGGCGAACAAAGTTCTTTCATGACAAGCCCTTGAAGGCTGGCTGAACTAGTGCAGCTTTCGGATATAGCTCGAGGTTGAAACTTTGAGCAGCAGTGAGTACCGGCTCTCCGAAGTTTGGGGTTTATCCAGATCACTCACTGGAAAACCTGTTGCCCAGCTTTTGCTGCTTCTCCGGGGGCGGGCTCTTCCCACAGATTGAAAAACCAGTAAAATCTGGGAAATAAGAATACTGGGACGAACTGGTCTTATATACCTTAAAATGGAACACCAGTAAAAACCAGGAACTAAGGGTACTGGTCCGAACTGTTTTTTTTACCCACTCCCTCTGTTGCCATTTGGTAAACTCGTCCCTTCCTCCTTTCAGAGTTTCCTCTCTGTTGCCCTCAGCAGAATCATGGTGAGAAATGTTAAAAGCTGCCTGTTGTGTTAGACTGAACTGACCTCCGCGTTTCACGAGTGGGGGCACCAAGTCCAAATGGGGCTGGACTGTGGCATGCTTCTCCCTCCCTCAGTTTTATGGCCATACCAGAGGCTGCCTTTATATAAAAAAAGGGCATTTCTATTAGCACTGTTCACAATCTCAGGATGTCCCAAAGACCTCGATATGTTCCTTTAGAGTATAGTCACTGTTGTAAATGCAGGTAATAGATTGGAGATTTCACGTTGACAAATTTTAGAACAAAGGTTGGGATGATATGGGTGGAGAGGGGGCTGGGGAGGAGGGCATAGGGGGTGTTGGGGAGGCTGGGGGCAGGGGTGGGGAGGAGGTTGGAGCGGGTTGGGATGGAAGGGGTAGTTGGGGTAATTCTCAGTGAAATCCACTCCATTAATTGTCTGACTGGACATTCGACCTGTAAGATTGGTGTTGATTTTAATCCTCACTTATGCCTCCAATATTGAAGCTACTTATTTCCGGGAGTAACACATGCAGAGGGATTTGGCTTATTGATGGCAACAATCAGAACTGGAGACAAATCCTCTTGTAACCACATAGGAGTGCGTGACTTGTGACACAGAGGCGGCTGGAGCAAGGACCATGTTGAATGAGTTCGACCTGCATTATTATGTGGGTTGCAAGGGCAAGTTTGGCCACAAGTTTCTCGAGTTTGAGTTCAGGCCTGAAAAAAATTACAGACCTTACAACCCTTTGCACACAGCTCTCTCATAAACAGGCGTTTCAGGGTCTTTGAAGCTCAAGGTTCCTGGGATCTAAAACTGCATCAATATCCCCAAACACCCTGCAGCTTTTGCCTACTGAACATTAATTCCTTGGCTGTGGTGGCCTGACGATGTGAAACACAATATAGTGTTTGTATTCCTTGCTGGCAGCTTTACATGGAATTTATAGCACAGAAACAGGCCATTTGGCCCACCTCATCTATGTTGGTGTTTATGTTCCACACAAGCCTCTTCCCACCTTTCTTGATTACACTATCAGGGTAACCTTCAGCTTCTTTCTTCCTCATGTGTTTATCAAGTTTCTTGAATGTATCTAAACTGCAATCATAGAATTGTTACAGCACAGAAGGAGGCTATTCAGCACATTGTCTCTGTGTCAGTTCTCTGCAATAGCAAATCAGCTAGTCCCACTCCTCCACCTTTTCCCTGTAGCCCTGTAAAATCTTTTCTCTTCGGATAATTATCCAGTTCCCTTTTGAAAACCACATTTGAATCTATCTCCAGGCTCAGGCAGTGCATTCCGGATCCAAACCACTTGTTGCATAAAGAAGTTTTTCCTCATGTCATCTCTGGTTCATTTGTTCATCATCTTAGGGTCCTTGACCTTCTGCCGATGGGAACAGTTTCTCCCCATTTACTCTATCCAGATCCCTCATGATTTTGAACACATCTAACAAACCTCCTCTCAACCTTCTTTTATTCAAAGAGAACAGACCCAGCTTCACCAATCTATCCACATAACTGAAGTCTCTCATCCTTAGAATCATTCTCGTAAATCTTTTCTGCACCCTTTCTAAAACCTTCATACCCTTCCAGTTGGGGCTGAGCCAGTGTTTTATGAAGGTTCATAATTTACTTGCTTCTGTACTCAGTGTCCCTATTTATAAAACCCAGGATCCAGTATCATTTATTAACTGCTTTCTCAACCTGCCCTGCCACCTTTAATGATTTATATACATATACACCCTGGTCCCTCTGCTCCTGCATTCCTTTAGAATTGTATCCTTTATCTTATGTCACCTTTCTTCGATCTTCTGACCAAAATTTTATCACTTCACACTTATCTACATTAACCTTCACCTGCCATGCGTCTGCCCAGCCTGTCTATATCCTCTTGAAGTCTAACACTATCCTCCTCACAGTTCACAATACTTCCAAGTGTAGCATCATCTTCAAATTTTGAAATTGTGCATGTACACCCAGGTGTAGGTTATTAATATAAATCAATAAAAGCAGTGGTCCCTCTATATACTATCCCCCAGTCAGAAGCAAGTAAAGCTTTCTGTAATTCATGTTTTTAATAGGCTTGAATGAAATAATCAAACTGTTGCATAATGAAATTCTATCTATGATAAAGACTAATGATTCAAAATACCACATGGTTCAAAATAAAATGCCTACCTGCACTAATATTTTCACTTAAAAAGCAGAGCCTTACTGATATTTGGGGAAGCAAATGATTAATACATAGGAAGACAATGTAATAATAGATTTAGAAATGATATGGCCAACACATTTTCTTGGAGCTCCTGCACCTCAAAATTTCACACTACACCTCTGCCCTGCCTAGGACACTATCCTGAGGAACTCCTGCAGTGATGTCCTGGGACTGAGATGATTGACCACCAACAACCACAGCCATATTCCTTGTGCTAGGTATGTCTCCAACCAGCAGAGATTATTCCC
This sequence comes from Cetorhinus maximus, assembly GCF_964194155.1. Taxonomy (NCBI): domain Eukaryota; kingdom Metazoa; phylum Chordata; class Chondrichthyes; order Lamniformes; family Cetorhinidae; genus Cetorhinus; species Cetorhinus maximus. The sequence goes on along the minus strand of NC_135884.1, from coordinate 13,471,558 downwards.
CCTGATTACCATTGACTCCAGTTTTGCTAGGGCTCTTTGATGCTATACTCAGTCAAATGCTGTCTTGGTGTCAGGGACAGTCAGTCTCACCTCACCTCTTGAGTTCAGCTCTTTTGTCATTGTTTGGACTGAGGCTGTATCAGGTCAGGAGCTGAATGACCCTGGTGGAACCCAAACTGAGTGTCAGTGAGCAGGGTATTGCTGAGTAAGTGCCGCTTGATAACATTGCTGATGACCCCTTCCATCACTTTTCTGATGATCAAGAGTAGAATGATGGGGTGGTAATTGGCTGGATTGGATTTGTCCTGCTTTTTGTGTACAGGAAATACCTGGGCAATTTACCACATTGCCGGCTAGACGCCAGTGTTGTATCTTTACTGGAACAGCTTGGCTTAGGGCACAGCTAGTTCTGGAGCACAAGTCTTCAGTACTTGCCAGAATATTGTCATGGCCCATAGCCTTTACAGTATCCAGTGCCTTCAGCCATTCCTTGATATCACGTGGAGTGAATTGAATTGGCTGAAGACTGGCATCTGTGGTACTGGGGACCTCCGGAGGAGACCAAGATGGATCATCCACTCGGCACTCCTGGCTGAAAATTGTTGCAAATGCTTCAGCCTTATCTTTTGCACTGATTATGCTGGGCTCCCCCATCATTGAGGATGGGGATATTTGTGGAGCCTCCTCCACCACCATTCACGGCTCAATGTGGCAGGACTGCAGAGCTTAGATCTGATCCGTGACTATGGGATTGCTTATCTCTGTCAAAGCCTACATGCGGCTTTCGCTGTTTGGTATGCAAGTAGTTCTGTGCTGTAGCTTCACCAGGCTGACACCTCATTTTTAGGTATGCTTGGTGCTGCTCCTGGCATGCCCCCCTGCACTCTTCATTGAACCAGGGTTGATCCCCTGCCTTGATGGTAATGGTAGAGAGGAGGATATGCCGGGCGATGAAGTTACAGATTGTGGTTGTATACAGTCCTGCAGTTGCTGCTGACCCACAGTGGCCCATAGATGTCCAGTTTTGAGTCGCTAGATCTATTTGAAATCTATCCATTTAGCATGGCAGTAGTGTCACACAACACGATGGAGGGTATCCTGAATGTGAAGATGAGACTTTATCTCCGCAAGGACCGTGCTTTGGTGACTCCACCATGGACAGATGTGTCTGTGACAGGTAGATTGGGAAAGAATAGGTCAAATGTGTTTTTCCATCTTGTTGGTTCCCTCACCACCTGCTGCAGATCCAGTCTAGCAGCTATGTCCTCTAGGACTGGGCCAGCTCAGTCAGTAGTTATGCTACCAAGCCACTCTTGGTGATGGGCATTGAAGTCCCCTCTCAGAGTACATTCTTTGCCCTTACTACCCTCAGTGCTTCCCCCAAGTGATGTTCAACATGGTGCAGTACTGATTCATAGCTGAGGGTTTGGGGGGAGGGCTGGGCAGAGGGCAGTGCACTGGTAGGCAGTAGGTGGCAATCAGCAGGAGGTTTTCTTGCCCATGTTTGACCTGATGCCATGAGACTTCATGAGGTCCAGAGTCAATGTTGAGGACTCCCAGGGCAACTTCCTCCCAACTGTATGCCACCTCTGCTGGGCCCATCTTGCCAGTGGGACAGGACATACCTAGGGATGGTGGTGTTGGTGTCTGTAAGGTATAATTCCATGAGTATGATTGTGTCAGGGTGTTCCTTGACTAGTCTGTGGGACAGCTCTCCCAACTTTGGCACAAGCAGGGTCAACAGATTGGGTTTGCCATTGTCATTTCCAGTGCCTAGGTCCATGCATCTGGTTTTTTTGTAGGCTTTGATACGACAGGTAGGCCATCTCAGAGGGCCTTTGAAGAGTCAACAACATTCCTGGAGTCACATGTAGGCTCAGTAAGGACAGCAGGTCATTAGTGAACCAACTGGGTTTTATACAATAATTGACAACGGTTTCATGTTCACTATTACAGGGACTAGCTTCTTAATTACAGATTTATTTCCTGAATTTAAATTCCTCCAGCTGCTGTGGTGGAGTTTGAACCCATGCCCCCAGAGCATTAGTCTGAATTACTAGTCTGATGACATTATCACCTCACCACCACCTCTCCACTGGCAAGTTGGCTAGTCTCACTCCCTTGACCTTTCCCTTAGGCCTGTTATTTTTTTTTCTTCAATAATTCTCCAAATCCGCTTTGAAAGCCATGATAGATTCTACCTCCACTGCCCTTTCGGGTAGTACATTTCAGATCCTGATCACTCACTGCAGAATAAAGTTTTTCCTCGTGCTGTTTTTGATTTTTTTGTTTTTACGTTAAATTGGGGTCCTCTAGTTCTTGACCCTTCTGTCAGTGTGAACAATTTCTCTCTATCTATCTGCCTAGACCCCTCATGAACACTTCTATCAAAATTCCTCAGGGTAGAGTCCTAGGCCCAGCCATCTTTAGCTGCTTCTTCATAAGGTCAGAATTGTTCGCTGATGATTGCACGATGTTCAGCACTTTGTAACTCCTCAGGAACTGAAGCAATACATGTGCAAATGCAGCAACAAGACCTGGACAATATCCAGGCTTGGGCTGACAAGTTGCAAGTAACATTCGCGCCACACAAGTGCCAGGTAATGACCATCTCCAACAAGAAAGAATCAAACCAGCACCCCTTGACATTCAATGGCATTACCATCGCAAAACCCCAACATCAATATCCTGGGGGAATTACCATTGACCAGAAACTGAACTGGACCAGCCATACAAATACTGTGGCTACAACAGCAGGTCAGCGGCTAGGAATTCTGCAGAGAGTAACTCACCTCCTGACTCCCCAAAGCCTGTCCATCATCTCCAAGGCACAAGTCAGGAGTCTGATGGAATACTTCCCACTTGCCTGGGTGAGTGCAGCTCCAACAAAACTTAAGAAACTTGATACCATCCAGGACAACGCAGCCCACTTGATTGGCACCCCATCCACAAACATTCACTTCCCCACTACCAGTGAACTGTGGTAGCAGTGTGTACCATCTAAAAGATGCACTGCAGGAATTCACCACGGCTCCTTTGTCAGCACATTCCAAACCCATGACTGCTACCATCTAGAAGGACAAGGGTAGCAGACACATGGGAACATCACCACCTAGAAGTTCCTCTCCAAGCCACCATCCTGACTTGGAAATGTATCGATGTTCCTTCACTGTCGCTGGGTTAGAATCCTGGAACTCCCTCCCTAACAGCACTGTGGGTGTACCTACACCAGATGGACTGCAGCAGTTCAAGAAGGCATCTCACTACCATCTTTCCAAGGGCATTACGGATAGGCAATAAATACTGGCCTAGCCAGCGACATCCACATCCACAGCCATGAATGAATATAAAAATCTCCTCAACCTCCTCTTCTCCAGGGAGATCAACCCCAACTTACCCAATCCATGTACGTAACTGAAGTCTCTCATCCCTGAAATCATTCCCATTTTTTTTCCGCACTCCCTTTAATGCCTTCACATCCTTCCTAAAGTGTGATGCCCAGAATTGGACACAATGCTCCAGCTGAGGCTGAACCAGTGTTGTCTAAAGGTCCACCATAACTTCCTTGCTTTTGTATTTAGGTTGCCAATCCTCCAGGATTGGCCTGGAGTCTCCAGGAATTGAAAATCAATCTCCAGGACACTGCTGTGTGCAACCCTGTGGAAAAAAATCATCGGAATTTTGAAAAAGATTGCTGCTTTCGTCATTTTCTTTAAATATTTCTCTTTACCAGTTGTAAAAATATTGAAAATTGAGGGAAAAATGGCTGTTTGGCTGACAGTCAAGCATCATCCAATAGGGTAATGAGCCTTTTTTGCTTTTTAATTGGTGTAGGAAGGCAGTGATTCACAAGGATGGATGTGTTGGTCAACTAATGGCTGCAGTGTGGGGGGAAAGTCTTGCAATGAAACCTCCAGGAATACATTGAATCACAGTTGGCAACCCCATTTGTACTCCATGCCTTTATAAGACATTTGATAAGGTGCTACATCAAAGGTTATTGCAGAAAATATACGCCAATGGTATAGGGGGTAACATATTTGTATGGGTAGAAATTGGCAAGCTAGCAGGAAACAGAGGGTAGCCATAAATGGATCTTTTTCTGATTGGCAGGATGTGATGAGTGGTGTGCCACTGGGATCAGAACTGCAGCCTCAACTTTTTACATAAATGACTTGGATGAAGCGATATTTGGCATGGTTGCTAAATTTGCTGATGACACAAAGATAGGTAGGAAAGTAAGTTGTGAAGAGGACGTAAGGAGGCTGCAAAGTGGCATAGATAGGTTAAGCGAATGGGCAAAGATCTGGCAAAAGGAGTATAATGTGGGCAAATGTGAAATTGTCCATTTTGGCAAGAAGAATAAAAAAGAAGCACATTATCTAAATGGTGCGAGATTGCAGAGCTCTGAGATTCAGGTGTCCTAGTGCATGAATCACAAAAGGTTAGTATGCAGGTATAGCAGATAATCAGGAAAGCTAACAGAATGTTATCATTTATTGTGAGGGGAATTGATTACAAAAGTAAGGAGGTTATGCTTCAGTTATCCAGGGCACTGGTGAGACCACATCTGGAGTACTGTGTACAGTATTGGTCTCCTTCTTTAAGGAAAGATGTAAATGCGTTAGAAACAGTTCAGAGAAGCTTCACTGGACTAATACCAGGAATGGTTTTATGAGGAAAAGTTGGGCGGTTTAGGCTTGCATCCGCTGGAGTTTAGAGGAGTTAGCGGTGACTTGATCAAAACCTTTAAGATCCTGAGGGGTCTTAACAGAGTGGATGTTTCCTCTTCTGGGAGAATCTAGAACTAGGATCACAATTTAAAAATAAGGGGTTGCTCATTTAAGACGAAGATGAGGTGAAATGTTTTCTCTCAGAGAGTTGTGCGTCTTTGGAACTCTCTTCCTCAAATGGTGGTGGAAGCAGGGTCTTTGAATATTTTTTTAAGGCAGAACTAGATAGATTCTTGATTGACAAGGGGCGTGAAAGGTTATTGAGGGTAGGTGGGAGGTTACAATCAGATCAGCCATGATCTTATTGAATGGTGGAGCTAGGCTTGAGAGGCCGAGTGGCCTACTCCTACCCTATGTTTGTATGACACCATATTAAGTTCATTCTCAACCTGTCCTGCTAGCTTCAACAATTTGTGCACATACACCCTATATATGGGGCGTTATATCTCTTGAATCCTTAGTTCACAGAATCACAGAATGGTGTAGAAGGAGGCCATTCGGCCCATTGTGTCTGCACCTGCTCTCTGAACATTTTAACTTGGTGCCAATCTCCTGCCTTTTCCCTGTAACCCTGCACATTGTTTCTTTTTAAATAATCATTGCCTCAGTTGAACCTGCCTCCACCACACTTCCAGGCAGTGCATTCCAAACCCTAACTACTCGCTGTGTGAAAAAGCCTTATCTCACCTCACATTTGCTTCTTTTGCAAAATACTTTGAAACTGTGTCCTCTGGCTCTCCATCCGTTTACGAGCGGGAACGGTTTCTCCCTATTCACTCTGTCCAGACCCCTCATGATTTTGAAAACTTCTGTCAAGTCTCCTCTCAGCCTCCTCCTCTCCAAGGAAAACATTCCTAACTTCTCCAATCTTTCGTCATGTTTAGGGGAGGTGATGGTGTAGTGGTATTGTTGCTGGACTAGTAATTCCAGGTAGCCCAGGTTCAATTCCTGCTATAGCAGATGGTGGAATTTGAGTTAAATAAAAATCTGGAATTAAAAAGTCTAAGGATGAAAACCATCTGTGGTTCACTAATGTCCTTTTGGGAAGGAAATCTGCTGGCCTATATGTGACTCCAGACCCACAGCAATGTGGTTGACTCTTAAATGCCCCCTCTGGACAAGAGCAATTAGGGATGGGCAATAAATGCTGGCCTAGCCAGCGATGCCCATGTCCCATGAATGAATTAAAGCAAAACTGAAGAGTCTCACCCCTGGAACCACAGCTAAGAGAACAATCGATCAGTTTCAGTGTTGAAATACACTCTGTCTTTTGGGGCAAAAGATTCCAAATTTCTGTAACCCTTTGTCCCCCTGATGCCCCTCTCAAATGGACTAGCTCTAAGTTTAAGACCGCAGGCGAGTTCTAGGAAAGGAGATGGGCTGCTGGAAAAAGTTGGGTCAATGAATCAATCCACCGCTGGTTCTGGGTTGGCGGCGTGTGAGCTGTGAACTACAATTCCCAGCAAGCTGCTGCAGAAAAGGGGTGGGAGACTGGCTCATACTCATTGCGAAGGTGGCTTTGACCTTTATGATGCAAGGGGTAAGTTTCCGAGAGGCATGATGCGTCCTTCTGGACCCTGGGCACATCGCAAAGGAGACACGGGGACCCGCACACACACACACACGCACACAGACACGCTGCAGGGAAAGGGAGATAAGAGAACCCAAAGCGAAACCAGCGAGGAACTGGAGGCAAAGGAACCACAGCGCTAGAGAAAAATAGCCCGCAGCGTTTCTAGCTATCTATCTCTGTATAAAATCCAGCCCTTCCTGCCAGAACCTGCAAAAGAAAAAAGGCCTGAAGATTAAGCAGGTTTGTGACAGTAGAAAATCCACTGCATTGTCTCAGTGAATGTTATGATCAGCAAGGTGGAAGAAAGTTTCTTTTTCAATATTTATCCTGCGGGATCTGTCGTTGTTCAGCACTGTCGATTGGACAGGATGGTATAGGGACAAATCCCAGGTACAATGATTGCATTAGCCTCAGTGTTACATTGTAGGTATTTTCCTGCATTAGCGGAGACAATAAGAGCCTATTGTAATCTGCCTGAGTGCTCTGTGACTGAGAAGGTGCAGATTAACCATAGATGGTTGGGACAAAACAAAAACAGAATTACCTGGAAAAACTCAGCAGGTCTGGCAGCAGGATGCTGCCAGACCTGCTGAGTTTTTCCAGGTAATTCTGTTTTTGTTTTGTCTGCTGCCAGACCTGCTGAGTTTTTCCAGGTAATTCTGTTTTTGTTCTGGATTTCCAGCATCTGCAGTAGTTTTTTGTTTTTATCTAATAGATGGTTGGGACTGTCCCACCCCTCCCCCTTTAAACCAGCTTATATTTCACCTCTTTTCTATTTTACTTAGTTCTGTTGAAGAGTCATACGGACTCGAAACGTTAACTGTGCTCCTCTCCGCAGATGCTGCCAGACCTGCTGAGTTTTTCCCAGGTATTTTTATTTTTGTTATGGATGGTTGGGAACTGTGCTGGGTGAAGTGATCAGTTTGTTGATAGTCGGCAATCACCACGATTCATCTGGGCAGGGGAGTCGGGAGGTTAAATCGTCTGTATGTGGAACTTTTGATTCAAAGTAATCGAACCATATGGTGCTTGCTTTAGCCGCCTGTTGTGTGCTGGAAAGAGGAACTGAGCTGATTACCGTCATCCGCATGGTCTCAGTAGCAGGACCAGAGCTGCTTGGGAGCTAAGGTCAGAAAGGTGCAGTCTCCTTCTTCCTGGCCAATTATTTATTTATTTAGTGTTTGTTCACCCTCTTGATGCCCAGCTAAAAGCTTGGACAGTGTAATGTTGCCTGCAACGAGCAGCTTCAGATGTGCATGGGTGATTTGCCTTCTGAGTTATATTTTTAGTCGACCAACTTCCTCATTGTGAGGGAAGCACCTGAACTCTATTTGGCAGTACTCCAGGATGAGATTAGTAATTTAGTCCATGCCAAGCTGCTACTGTGAAGTGATCACCTCTGCTGGTTCTGAAGGGTGGCCTCACACAAACTGCCAACAGATAGTTTTTTATCTTTAACTGCTCTGGCTGATAATCTGAATATTTCTTCAGCTCCAGATAGAACTTTGATTATTTGAGGGCCGCCAAACCACAGTGACTACAGGGCAGGGTGAGGAGGCAGGCCCCAAGTTACCTCAGCCGGACCAGGGATTGAACCCCCCTATGCTGCTGGTGCTATTTTGAACTACCCGCTTAACTGTCGAGCTAACCAGCCCCCCTAACCTGGATACTGGGCCTTCAGCAAAATTGCCTGGTTTTCACTCTGTTGAGATAGAGCAAGGGTGCTCTGCTCCGACAGATTGCTGCCCAGGAAGCAAGGGCAAAGATCTACCCCGTCATCTTCTCAGCTCGTAGAATTGTACAGCATGGAAGAGGCCATTCAGCTCACCATTGGCTCTTTGAAAGAGCTATCCAATTTAGTCCCACTAGCTCTGCTCTTTCCCTTTTTATGTACTGAACGAATTCCCTAAAGAAAGTTACTGTTGAATCTGCTTCCGCCACCCTTTCAGGAAACACATTGCAAGTGTTTTTTTAAATTTATTCCCTCACGGGATGTGAGTGTTGCTCGCATTTGTTGTCCATTCCTAATTGCCCTGAAACTCAGTGGCTTGCTTGGCCATTTCAGAGGGCAGTTAAGAGTCAACCATTTTGCTGTGGGTCTGGAGTCACGTGTAGGCCAGAGCAGGCACGATTTCCTTCCTTAAAGGACAATCGCAAACCAGATGGGCAACAATCGATGATCATTTCATAGTCACCAATACTGAGACTAACTTTTAATTCCAGATTTTTAAAAATTAATTGAATTTAAATTCCGCCAGCTGCCTTGGTGGGCCAGAACATTAGCCTGGGCCTCTGGATTACTAGTCCAGTGACATTACCACCACACCACCATCTCTCCCAGAACAACTGAATGAGATAAATAAATTTCTCATCTCTCCCTGGCTCTGTTTTTGCCAATTATCATAAGTCTGGTTACTGACCCTTCCGGTGAAAACAGTTTCTCCCTATCCACTATGTCAAAACCCCTCATCATTTTGAACACTAAATTAACGAGCAACCATGTTCCATGTTCATTTATGCAGGAACCAGCTTTGTAATATCCGCGCACTGTTTCTTTTGTAGGCACATAGGAACGGGAGGAGGCCATTTAGCTCCTGAACTGTCCTGCCCTTCAGTGAGTCCATGGCTGATCAGTGACCCAACTCTAATTACTCGCCCTCCCCTCCCTCAGCTTTGTCCTGCATGAATGTGGCAGTGTCAGTCACATGGGGAGAGTGCGACACGATGGAAGTATACCCAAAAACCACAATTTCGCATTGTAGTAATGTATATTTGCACACTAAAAGAGATGGTCACTGACGCTCCTGTATGACTCTGTTTTTGAAATCTAATCGTCAGTCCTGGGAGACAGAATAGCAAAGAATAAATCCAATTCAAGTGCGTAAAATTTCTTTATTTCAAATGCCATCAAATTACTTTGAAGAAGAATGACACTTGATGGGTAATAGACACAGTGCTTACCACAGGGTATGATTGTGGTTATTATCTCTGGACTAGTAATCCACAGGCCTGATCAGGAGACATGAGTTTGAATCCCAACATGGCAGTTGTGGAACTTAAATTCAATTGATTAAATAAATCTCAAATAACAAGTTCAAAACTTGTTATTCTTGTTATTCAAAACTTCAAAACAAAACTCAGTAATGGTGCCCATGAAACTACTGGATTGTTCTAAAAGCCCATTTGGTTCACTAATGTCCTTTAGGAAAGGAAATCTGCTGTCCTTACTTACTCTGACCTGTATGTGACTCCGGACCCACAGCAATGTGGTTGACTGTAATTGCCTTCTTAAAATGACCTAGCAAGCCACTCAGATGTATTTATGAAGGCAGCTCACTGTCATCTTCTGAAGGACAATTCAGGTTGGGCAATAAACGCTGGCCTTGCAATCGACACCCACATTCCGTGATTGAATAAAAAAAAGTGTAGTGTAGAAGAGCGGCTAAAAAGAAGACCTGGAGACAGTAACTACTACATAGAGGAGTGGGCGAAAAAAGGACCGGGAGGCAGTAACCAATACCTAGCAGATCTGCCCAGTCCAGTCCAGCCTGTGGCTCCAAATTGGAGCGTACGCGTTCTGAGAGAAATCAATGTATAACATCACAGGAAAACAGATAAGTGATTGTGATTATTTTGTTTGTTTATCTTCAAAACTCATGCAACTTATTAGCTAATTGTAAGGTCTTATTAGTTGTCATGAGGTTTACTTGTAGTAGTAAAGGTCACTGAGAGTAGCACTGTTTATTAATTATAAGTAAATTAAAAATAAATAAATTAATACATAATTAAGATGGCAGGGCAGGTGATGTGTTGCGACTGCAGAATGTGGGATATCCAGGGCAAACACCTCTGTAGTAAGTGTCTGTGGCTTGAGGAACTTCAGCTTAGAGTCATTGAACTGGAGGCTGAGCTGCAGACACTACGATGCATCAGGGAGGAAGAAAGTAACCTGGACACTTTGTACCAGGAGGCAGTCACACCCCTCAGGATAGGGTCTTCTGATTTGATCAGTGGTCAGGGACAGGAGGGTGTGACTGCAAGTAAGGCAGGTATGGGGACGGAGAAGGTAGAAGTGGAGGACCCTCAGCCTTTGCAATTGTCCAACAGTTTTGAGGTTCATGCAGCTTGTACGGATGAAAGTGGAGGCTGAGAAAATTGACCATAGCACCATGGTACAGGAAGCCATTCGAGCGTTGGGGAGTGAATAGGAATGTAGTGGTAGTTGGGGACAGTATAGTCGGGGGATAGACACAGTTCTCTACAGCCAAGAGTGGAAGTCCAGATGGTTGTGTTGCCAGCCTAGTGCCAGGTTCTGGATATCTTCCCTGGACTAGAGAGGAACTTGCAGTAGGAGGGAGAGGATCCAGTGGTCTTGGTCCATGTAGCTACCGATGACATAGGTAGAACTAGGAAAGAGGTTTTGCTGAGGGAGTAGGAGCAGCTACAGGCTAAATTAAAAAAACAGAACCTAAAAGAAATCTCTGGATTACTACCTGAGCCATGAGCAAATTGGAGTTGGCTTATTCAGATTAGAGAGCTAAATGCATGGTTCAAAGATTGGTGTGGGAGCAATGGCTTTCGATTCATGGGGCACTGGCACCAGTTCTGGGGAAAGTGGGAGCTGTAGCGTTGGAATGGTCTTCATCTGAACCATGCTGGGACAAGTGTTCTGGCAAGTTGTATAAATAGGGCAGTAGAGAGGGCTTTAAACTAAATAGGCAGGGTATCAAGTTTGGGAAGATGTGATAAACTAAATAGAGAAGACAAGACAAGAGAACAAAGTAGGAATAAGGGAAATAACAAACAAAGCATGGCAGGAAGGGACAGTGTACAAACCTAAGAGTGCACCAGCAGATAAGGCTAGAGGTTATACAAATAGTAAAAAGACAGAACTAAAGGCTGTGCATCTGAATGCACATAGCATTCATAACAAAACAGATAAGCTCACAGCACCAGTAGAAATAAATATATTTGACCTGAAGGCCATTACAGAGACATGGCTGCAGGACCGGGACTGGGACCTGAATATTCAAGGGTTACTTGACATTTAAGAAGGACAGGAAGCAAGGTAAAGGTGGATCGATAGCTCTGTTAATTAAGGATGACATTGGTACAATAGAGAGAGATTACCTTAGTTCCGGAGAGCAAGACGTAGAATCAGTTTGGGTCGAGGTGGGAAATAGTAAAAGTAAGAAGTCACTTGTGAGAGTGGTTTATAGGCTCATAACAGTAACAGCACTGTAGGACAGGTACAGGAAGAAATATGGGGGCTTGTGAGAAAGGTATGGTGATAATCATGGGTAATTCAAATCTACATATAGATTGGACAAATCAAATTGGCAAAGGTAGCCTGGATGATGAGTCCATAGGGTGTTTTCAGGACAGTTTCTTAGAGCAGCATGCTTTAGCACCAACCAGAGAGCAGGCTGTACTAGACCCGGTAATGTGCAATGAGACAGATTTAATTAATGACTTTGTAGTGAACGCGCCCTAGGTAGCAGTGATCATAACATGATTGAATTTTTCATTCAATTTAAGGGAGAGAGGAGTGGCTCTAAGACTAAAATTGAAATAAGGGTAATTACGAAGGCATGAAGACAGAGCTTATTCAAATGAACTAGGAAATTAGGTTAAGGGATAGGTCGGTAGGGATACAGTAGCAGACATTTAAGGATACATTTCAGAATACTCAGAAAAGATACATTCCAGTGAGAAAGAAAGACTCTAAGGTTAGGACTTACCATCCATGGTTAACTAAAGAAGTTAAAGATATTATCAGATTGAAAGAAAAAGCGTAGAATTCCGTAAAGATGAGTGGCAGATCAGAAGATTGGACAGAATATAAAGAACAGCAAAGAATGACTAAAAGATTAATAAGGAGGGGGAAATTAGAGTACAAGAGAAAGCTAGCTAGAGATATAAAAGTGGATAGTAAGAGTTTCTACAAGTATATAAAAAGAAAAAGAGCAAGTAAAGTGAGCCTTGGACCTCTGGAGAGTGAGAACCGGGAATTAATAAAGGAAAATAAGGAAATGGCGGATGAATTGAACAGATATTTTGCATCTGTCTTCACTGAAGAAGACACCAGTTACATCCCAGAAATAATTGTGAATCAGGAGGTGAAAGGGAGGGAGGAACTTTAAACAATTACAATAAGGAAAAGGGTACTGAGAAAATTATTAGAACTAAAAGCTGACAAGTCCCCAGGTCCTGATTGACTTCATCCTAGGGCCTTAAAAGAAGTAGCTTTTTTTTATTCATTCACAGAATGTCGGCTGCGCTGGCTGGGCCAGCATTTATTGCCCATCCCTAGTTGCCCTTGAGAAGATGGTGGTGAGCTGCCTCCTTGAACCGCTGCAGTCCATGTGGTGTAGGTACACCCACAGTGCTGTTAGGGAGGGAGTTCCAGGATTTTGACCCGGCGACAGTGAAGGAACGGCGATATATTTCCAAGTTAAGATGGTGAGTTACTCGGAGGGGAACCTTCAGGTGGTGGTGTTCCCATGTGTCTGCTGCCCTTGTCCTTCTTGGCGGTAGTGGTTGTGGGTTTGGAAGGTGGTGTTGAAGGAGCCTTGGTGAGTTGCTGCAGTACATCGTGTAGATGGTACACACTGCTGCTAATGTGCATCAGTGGTGGAGGGAGTGAATGTTTGTGGGTGTGGTGCCAATCAAGCGGGCTGCTTTGCCCTGGACAGTGTCCAGCTTCTTGAGTGTTGTGGGAGCTGCACTCATCCAGGCAAGTGGGGACTATTCCATCACACTCCTGACTTATGCCTTGTAGATGATGGACAGGCTTTGGGGAGTCAGGAGGTGAATTACTTGTCGCACGATTTCTAGCCTCTGACCTGCTCTTGTAGCCACAGTATTTATATGGCTAGTCCAGTTCAGTTTCTGGTCAATGGTAACCCCCAGGATGTTGATAGTGGGTTTTTCAGTGATGGTAATGCTACTGAACATCAAGGGGTAATGATTGGATTCTCTCTTGTCGGGGATGGTCATTGTCTGACACTTGTGCGGCACGAATGTTACTTGCCACTTGTCAGCCCAAGCCTGGATATTGTCCAGGTCTTGCTGCATTTGGACATGGACTGCTTCAGTATCTGAGGAGTCGCGAATGGTGCTGAACATTGTGCAATCATCAGCGAACATCCCCACTCCTGACCTTATGATAGAAGGAAGGTCATTGATGAAGCAGCTGAAGATAGTTGGGCCTAGGACACTACTCTGAGGAACTCATATGCTGGAGCTGAGATGACTGACCTCCAACAAATACAACCATCTTCCTTTGTGCTAGGTATGACTCCAATCAGCAGAGAGTTTTCCCCCTGATTCCGATTGACTCCAGTTTTGCGAGGGCTGCTTGATGCCACACTCTGTCAAATGCGGCCTTGATGTCAAGGGCAGTCACTCTCACCTCACCTCGGGAGTTCAGCTCTTTTGTCCATGTTTGAACCAAGGTTGTAATGAGGTCAGCAGCTGAGTGCCCTGGCGGAACCCAAACTGGGTGTCAGTGAGCAGGTTATTGCTAAGCAAGTGCCGCTTGATAGCACTGTTGATGACCCCTTCCATTACTTTACTGATGATGGAGTGTAGACTGATGGGGCAGTAATTGGCTGGGTTGGATTTGTCCTGCTTTTTGTGTACAGGACATACCTGCGCAATTTTCCATATAGCCAGGTAGATGCCAGTGTTGTAGCTGGAACAGCTTGGCTAGGGTTGCGGCAAGTTCTGGAGCACAAGTCTTCAGTACAATTGCCGGAATATTGTCGGGGCCCATAGCCTTTGCAGCATCCTGTGCCTTCAGCTGTTCCTTGATATCATGTGGAATGAATCGATCTGGCTGAAGACTGGCATCTGTGATACTGGGGACCTCCGGAGGAGGCGGAGATGGATCATCTGCTCGGCACTTCTGGCAGAGGATTGTAGCGAATGCTTCAGCCTTATCTTTTGCACTGATGTGCTGGGTTCCTCCATCATTGAGGATGTGGATATTTGTGGAGCCTCCTGCTCCAGTGAGCTGTTTAATTGTCCACCACTATTCACGACTAGATGTGGCAGGACTGCAGAGCTTAGATCTGATCCGTTGGTTGTGGGATCACTTAGCTCTGTTTATCACTTGCTGTTTGGCACGCAGGTAGTCCTGTGTTATAGCTTCACCAGATTGACACCTCATTTTTAGGTATGCCTGGTGCTGCTCCTGGCATGCCCTCCTGCACTCTTCAATGAACCAGGATTGATCTCCTGGCTTGATGGTAATGGTAGAGTGGGGGAAATGCCGGGCTATGAGTACAATTCTGCTGCTGCTGATGGCCCAGTGCACTATGGATGCCCAGTCTTGAGTTGTTAGATCTGTTCAAAATCTATCCCATTTAGCACGGTTGTAGTGGCACACAACACTGAGATAGTAGATTGGTGTTAATTTTCCAAAATTTCCTAGATTCTGGAAAGGCCCCATCAGATTGGAAAATAGCGAACGTGACTCCTCAAGAAAGGAGGGAGTCAGAAAGCAGAAAACTACAGGCCAGTTAGCTTAACATCTGTCATAGGAAAAATGCTGGAACCTATTATGAAGGAGGTTTTGGCAGGGCACTTAGAAAATCTCAATCCCAACCAGGCAGAGTCAACATGGTGTTGTGAAAGGGAAATCGCGTTTGACTAACTTATCGGAGTTCTTTGAGGAAGTAATAAGCAATGTGGATAAAGGGGAAGCTGTGGATGTGCTGTACTTAGATTTCCGGAAGGCATTTGACAAGGAGTCACATCAAAGCTACTGTGCAGAATAAGAGCTCATGGTGTAGGGGGTAACATATTAGCATGGATAGAGGATTGACTAGCTAACAGGAAACAGAGTAAATGGGTCATTTTCGGTTTGGCAAAATGTGACGAGTGGAGTGCCTCAGGGATCAGAGCTGGGGCCTCAACTATTTACAATTTACATTAATGACTTGAATAAAGGGACCGTTCTTTTTACCATGTGGAAATTGCTGATGTACAGTGGGCTGACTGCTATATTTTACTGACTCACACGCCTTCTGGCTGTGTTTTGTTTACACATTCTTCATTTGTGTAACCACCTTTGTTATATTTAGTACTGATTCACTAGGTTGGTCACTCGGTTAGTCACTGGGTCACTAGAAGGTTCACTAGGTTGATCCCGGGTATGGAGGGATTTTCTTATGTGGAGAGGTTGAGTAGGTTGGGCCTGTACTCAGTGGAGTTTAGAAGAATGAGAGGCGACCTTATTGAAACATATAAGATTCTTAAGGGGTTTGACAGGGTAGACGCTGAGAGGTTGTTTCCACTTGTGGGAGAGTCTAGGACCAGAGGGCATAATCTCAGAGTAAGGGATCCTCCATTTAAGACAGAGATGAGGAGGAATTTCTTCTCTCAGAGGGTAGTGAACCTGTGGAATTCTTTACCGCAGAGGGCTGTAGAGACTAGGTCGTTAAGTATATTTAAGACTGAAATAGACAGATTTTTAATCAGTAAGGGAATCAAGGGTTATGGGGAAAAGGCGGGAAAGTGGAGTTGAGGATTATCAGATCAGCCATGATCTCATTGAATGGCAGAGCAGACTCGAGGGGCCGAATGGCCTACTTCTGCTCTGACGTCTTATGGTCTCATGATTATATATTTCTAAAAGCCATTTGTCCTTCATCTGTCTGGTTGCTAAAGGACAGCAGGCCTTTTGAATGATATCTGTCTTATTTTATTATCCATCCTTTCTGTGTAACATTGTACGAAAAGTATGAGTGTATGAGTCAGAGAATCATATTGCCCTATCAAATAACAGATTAAATTCCTTTTTCCATATTGTGCTGTTTATTCCTTACCATTTTGCAGCTGTATCCAGTATAGCCTTTGTTGCTAGTTTTTAAACTTGGATAAAAATTAATTTATCACTGTAGCATACAGAAGACTTCTCAGGCTGTCCCCCAGGATCGAGAATGACTTGCTTCACTCCAGTTCGATGGGTTCTGAAACGTCACGTGTGGGGCTTGAAGGGTTGGGTGGATGGGTTGTTTTGGAGGCTTGTGCGCTCCCTCCAACATCTTGACTATGCCTCTGCACGTTCTCGATGTGTTCGGTACCTTCCCGAATAAACCTCCTCCATTTTGGTCGGTCAGGAGCCAGGAACTTGCATGAGTCAGCGGGGATGTTTTATGTCTTCAGGGCTGCTTTGAGGACATCCCCCAAGCGTTCCTGCTGTCCTCCTGGGCGTCTCCTGCCCTGACCAAGTCCCGAGTTTTCCAAGCCCACGACTGCTACCATCGAGAAGGACAAGGGTTGCAGACACATAAAGAACAGTTACTTGGGGAGTCTGGTGTCAGGCATACGAATGACATGTCCTAATCCTGTGCTTAACGCTTCGATGTTGGGCATGTTGGTTTGGGAGAGGACACTGCTGTTGGACCACCTTTCTTGCCACTGGATTTGGAGGGTCTTGCGAAGGCCCTTGGTGGTATTTCTCCAGTGCTTTGAGGTGCCTGCAGTAGACTTGGATAACCTACAGAAGTATGTATAAGTAACATGTGTTAATACCATTTACAATTTGGCAATAGTGAAGGTTAGACGGTTATCTATCAGACGTGACTTCTGCCTCTCCTAAGCGGTCCCATTTGGTCTAGAGTGTGATCTCAGGCTCTCCTGGATGGTCCGGCATTGCCCGGAGACAGTTCTGGCTTTTCCAGATGCACCATCTGGTGTTACGTTGCGCAGATCAAACTGGGAATTTCTTAGGTTCAATCCCTGGTCTGTATTGGGTTATCTGATTTCAGTAGAGGAGTGTGACAATCAGCCTGAACTGTTCCTGGAGGAGGAAGAAGGAAATCAGTCAGGTTTCCTGCTGTAGATCGCTGGCCAGTGGTATAGATTTGAACTTGTGTTGTCTTGGTGGTTAATTCAGGCCTCTAGATTGCTAGTGCACCAACAGTACACTATACGCTAGACTACAGCACCGTACCCTGCAGTGCGGTGACAGGCTATGCAAAGGCATCATTTGGCATTTGCTGCAAATGGAAACAGAAAACCCGAGCCGAAATAGTTCACAGGTAGTTGAAGCTTCAATTTGTCACATTGTCCACTTTAACAGCCTCACTCTTTGGCAACATTTCTTGTGGCAGACTGCGTCCAGAACTTGACCCTCTAACGCCCATGCGTGGACGTGTATCTGCAGAGTTGTTTCATTTAGAACCAAATCCTAAGCAAGTGTATTTCCCTGAGGGAGTTTGAAGGGAGGATTTAAATGTTTCACAGTTAAAAGTGCTGTCGCCTGTTATTCCTAAAACTAGCCACAAATGATAGACCTCAAATCAACCAGCTAGAACCTGGACATTATGTTGTTAAGGTTTTTTGTTAACTTTCTGTTCTGTATTTTGATTGAGGCATTTACTCATTTATTTAACTCCATTAAGGCAGTTGAAGGAAGAATCTCACACGAAACGTTAAGTGATTGTCCACTGACATAACCGACATAATTTCTAGCTTCAATTAGAATGTTATATATATTGTATATAGATATTGTACTTATATAGAACCTGATATCTCAGGTTGACCCAAAGTAGTTAATATTCAATTTATTACCTGAATGTGTGGGTGACTACAGCAGCCAATCTGCGCACAGCAAGATCCCACAAACCGACTAAATGAATTACTGTAAATCTGTAAAAAATTTTTCTATTCATTCAAGGGAGGTGGACTGCGCTGTTTAGGCCAACATTTATTGCCCATCCTTAACTGCCCTTGAGAAGGTGGTGGTGAGCTGCCTCCTTGAACTGCTGCAGTCCCTGTGGTGTTGGCACAGCCACAGTGCTGTTAGGGAGGGAGTTCCAGGATTTTGACCCAGCGAGAGTGAAGGAGGGTGGGGATTTGTTGTTTGAGGGTAAAATGTTGGCCAGGATGCCTGAGAATTCCTGTTCGACTTTGACACTGCTGTGGAGCAGGCAGACAGGGCCTTTGTTTGATATTTTAATTGGAGAGCAGCTCCTGCAGCAATGCAGCACTCTCCTGGTGCTGTACTCCAGTGAAGCACCAGTTTAAGTCATTTGCTTAAGTCCTGGACTGGAACCTGAACCCGCGACACTGAGAAGGTCAATTGATAGGGGCAAGATGGACACAATGTTATCCTGACATCCAGCAGCTTATGAAAAAAATAAAATAAGTTCTCCAAAGGCCTCCTGTTGACAGGAAGAGTAGATACGTCATAAACTGGGACCTTTATGTACATTATCCAGTTGCCATGGAAATGGTAATGTGGTATTTTTCTTCACCATTTACTCCTTCATGCTTTGTGTTGTGAGATGGCCACAGTGGCCCTCTCGTTCCTTGGTCAAGTTCCCATTCTTGTGCATGTAGGACTAGTGAAAATCTGCTGCTTGTTTGACTCTGGGTCCATCGCAGTGAGTTTGACCCTGCCTCTTGCCCTGCACCTACGACTGCGCAATTTTGGCAGTGCTTACTGGGTGACAGTCTGGACTGGGAATCCTGGCTGGTTGTTCAGGTTTTCCCTTCGACATCAACACACTCACTGCAGGTCTGGCTGAGGTCAACTGTCTCTACATGAGCCAGAGATCCAAACTATAATGATCCTGGCCTACAAGAATGAGCGTCACACCATATGGTGCTGACTGAACTAGACAAATAGCTCTTCATAAAAACCAAGAGGCACCTAGTACAATTTACCCATTTGATCTAACGTGACCAGTTACTCCTTGGACAAACCGTAATTTGAATGTCCAGATTAAAATTTTAGTCCAGATGGCACTGACCATGGGAACACGGCACAAAATTGTCCCGAATTTGGGACAATGCGAAAATATGCATGGTTCCGTCTTGGTACGCAAAAGATTCTCCAATTCATGATAAAAATGTTACGTTGCTGAGGTGAAAAGAACTAACACAAACAAATTAAGAAACTTAACCCTTCTCCAGCATTCCTATGCAGATTTAGAATGGTCCAAACAAAAACAACGATTGGGACTGTACCGACTCAAATTGTTATATAATCTTATAAAGTGGACATGTGTGTGCTCACATTCTCATCGTAGCTATGGTGCATTTTTGAAACTGATTCTCAGCTTTTTTGGGAGCAGTCATTTGGTGTTGCTTGAATCGTCTGAAAAATAAGGAGATAGTTGGCAGTAATGGTCCCTTATTATATTGTTTCCTTTTTCACTTTTCTGCCTGAAGGCAGGTCTTTGGGTGATTATTTGCGTAGATAGGGCAAGGAGGCAGACCCTGTGTCTATTGCAGCCAGAATGTGGGTCAAACCCCAATGCTGTTTGCATTAACCTGATCCACACGGTAGCTATCTAACCAACTGAGTGAACCGAAGCCACCCTTCTTCATCGTATAACCTTTACAATTATGGAATTGGCCTGTAGATTTAATTGATAATCTCTGGGATAATATTGGAGTACAGATGAGCTACAGGAAGGATTTAAGTGGAATATGATCCCATTATAGTCACCATCATTACCTTGCCATTGTCATTGATGTAATAGTATCTGACCCCTTCAATCTTTGAAGGCCCATAACTTCCAGGCTTATGAGTTTCATTATCATATAAATGAACTCTTCCCTCACGGCTGCTGTCCTTTTGCTTGTCTACAGTCACCCAAGGAATGAGAATATGGAGGCTGATGTTCACAACAGGAAGGTACCTTGGGAGGTCAATGGTTCCTTGGCCCCAGCTGAACTCCAGGTCAGCAACAGGTCGGAGAGTCCCACTCCCGGCCTAGTGGAAGGCACAGAGCCAGGTAAGAAATTTTTCTCTGGTGTAAGGGAAAGATTGAGGGAGAGAGAGAGAGAGAGAGAGCATTCAAGATTCTCTTTTTAGGAGCATGGATTGTGTCTGAAAGTTAAACTGTACTTTCTAACCCTTCAACTGAAGAAGGAGGATTGAAAGTTCTTGTTGGTTTACTTTATGCATTTCGTAGAATCATAGAAAGTTTATGGCACAGAAAGAGGCCGCTTGACCCATCGTGCCTGTGCTGGCTGAAAAATTAGTCACCCATAGCCCTGCAGGTTACTGGTACTTGAGGTGCATATCCAGACACTGTTTAGTTAAGGTTTCTGACTCTACTGCTCTTTAAGGCATTGAGTTCCAGACCCAACAACCCTCTGGGTGAAAAATATGTTTCCTCATCGCCCCTCTAATCTCCCTACCAATCACTTTGAATCTATGCTCCCTACTGACTAATCTCTCTGCTAAAGTAAATAGGTCCTTCCCATCCACTCTATCCAGGCCCCTCACAGGTTTGTACATCTCAAT
The DNA here is from genome assembly GCF_964194155.1 of Cetorhinus maximus. Classification (NCBI taxonomy): domain Eukaryota; kingdom Metazoa; phylum Chordata; class Chondrichthyes; order Lamniformes; family Cetorhinidae; genus Cetorhinus; species Cetorhinus maximus. The sequence goes on along the minus strand of NC_135884.1, from coordinate 13,450,980 downwards.
CAAATCTCCCCTCACCCTCCTCTGTTCCAAGGAGAACAACCCCGGCCTATCCAATCGTTCCTCATAGCTGCAATTTTCCAGTCCCAAAAACATCCTCGTAAATCTTCTCTGTACCCCGCTCTAGTGCAGTTACATCCTTTCTGGAATGAGGTGACCAGAACTTGTTATTGGCAGGTGGATGGTAGATGCCGAGCTGCCCAAACCCCAGAGGCAAAATTGAAGCAGATGCCACAGGGGCCTGCTCGCTGAGACCTAAAATGACGCGGGGTGACGTCGGGTGTGTGTCCCGATGTCACCATGCCTCATTTAGATTTTCAGTTCGGCAGGTGCGCAGCCGACTCAGCTGCGCGCCCACCAAACTGTCAAAGGCCTGTTAAGGCCATTAGTCAACTAATTAAGGCTGTTGAGAAAGCTGCCCGTCCAACCTTCAGGTTGGCGGAGGGGGCAGGCGAAGAGCCCAGACGGCCTACGCATTTTTCATGGAACCTCATCCACGGGCGGGATGAGGTTTTACGAAGGTTTTATAAATTAAATACATTTTTTCATTACGGTTCATTGACATGTCCCAGCTCATGTGACACTGTCTTAAATTATTTTTTCCTTTGTTAAAATTTTTAATACTTAAAATTTATCTCCCCGAGGTGCCTCTGCGCGAAACAGCGCACTCCTGACTCAGGGATCACCCCCCCCCGCCCCCCCCCCCCCCCCCCCCCCCCCTCCCCCGCCCGCACAGGGAGCGCACAGCACTTCCGGGCGCGCGTCATGCTGGGTGGGCCTTGATTGGCCCATCCATGTAAAATGGCGGTGCGGACCTGATCGGGGGTGCCGATTGGGTCCACGCCTGCCCCTGTACAACCCACCCCGCCTCCCCTCGATGGGGAGAAAATTCTCTCCTTGATGTATTGATAAAGCATTTTTGGGCTCTCCTTGATTTTGCTGGCTCAATATTCTTTTATACTCTGCATCCCTCATTTCCTGTTTGATTTCACTCCTCCGCTTTTCAAACTCCTCTCAACTTTCCGTAGTATTGAGCTCTCGGTTGCACGATTTCTGTTGCTCGCTTCATCCAAACCTGAAGAGATTGTCTATGGGAATCATTTCTCCCTCCCCCCCGCCCCCCAAGCTATATGCCCCTTTTGGCCACTCTCCTGTAAGTTGCCTAATTTGGTCATCATTCTATTTGTGACTCCCGAGAGCATTGGGCACTCACTCAAACATCGGGGCAGTGGAGACTGATTCTTGCCTGCGGTCCACATTCTTGCACATCCAGCACGAGTTGTTTGATCACAGTCAGGAGCAGAAACCCATTGAAAGTCTCCCTCCCAACCCATGGACACCTTCAGTCAGTTGTGTTGCCCCAGCTGAGATCAGCGAACGCAGCAACACTGAGAATTGAACCAGTGACCTGTTGGACTGTATGCCTTCATTACTCTGTCTCTACTGGCAATAAAGTCTCCTCATCTCCAGCTTAAATGGGAGACTCCTTATTTTTAAACTGTGCCCCCTAGTTCTAGTCCCCACCATGAAGGAAATATCCTCTCAGCATCCACAAGTGCCACTTGTAGGTGCACTTCAGTTAACTGGGAACGTAGGTATTGCTAGACAACAAAAGACCAAGATCCATCTAGTTCCTCTTCTACCATCCAGGTAACCGTATGATGCAGTAATGGGGTTGTTGACTAACCATAGCAATCAGTCTCAGTCAGTAGTGAGGAAAACCTCAGTGGTGGAAATCTTTGGGAGCCTTGTGCGAGTCACCTGTTTCTCCCTCCTCCATGCCACCCCACCAGAGCGCCTTTCATGACTACTGGACATCCCAAAGCACTTTACAGCCAATGAGGTATTTTTTTTTTTGGCATGTAGTCACTCTTGTAGTGTAGGAAATGCAGCAGCCAATTCGGACACAGGAAGCACCCACAAACATTAATGTGATAACGATCAGATAATATGATTTTTGTGATAGTATTTGAGGAATAAAGATGGCCAGAACTCCCCTGCTCTTCTTTGAAATATTGCCATGGGATCTTTTACGTTCACCTGAGAGGACAGACAGCACCTTGGTTTAAAGTTTCATTCGAAAAACGGCACCTTCAATAGTGTAGCACTCTCTCAGTACTGTACTGGAGTGTCAACTGTGACTTTTGTGCTGAGGTCCTGGAATGGGACTTGAGCCCTTAACTTCTGGCTTAGAGCCAAGAGTGCTACCAACTGAGCCATGGCTAACACAAACAAACAAATCCACGAACATACGAATTAGGAGCACAGTAGGCCATTTGGCCCCCCCAAGCCTGCTCCACCATTTGATAAGATCATGGCTGGTCTGATTGTGGTGTCAATTCCACTTTCCTTTGACTCCATTGTTAACCAAGATTCTACCTAACTCAACCTTAAAAATATCCAATGGCGCAGCCTCCACTGCTCTCTGGGAAAGAGAATTCTACAGACTTAACAACCCTCTGAGAGGAAAAAAATTTCCTCATCTCCACCTTAAATGGGAGACTTCTTATTTTTAAACAATGCCCCCTAGTTCTAGTCCCCCCCCCCACGAAGGAAACATCCTCTCAGCATCCACCCTGTCAAGCCCCTTCAGGATCTTTTATGTTTCAATAAGATCACGTCTCAATCTTCTAAACTCCATTGTATACAGGCCCAACCTGCTCAACCTTCCTCATAAGATAACCCTTTCATCCCAGGAATCAGTTGAGTGACCCTTCTCTGAACTGGTTCTAATGCAGTGATATTCTTTCTTAAGTAAGGAGACCAAAACTGTACAGAGTACGCCAGATGTGGTCTCACCCACACCCTGTACAACTGTAAAAATAAATCTCTATTTTGATATTCCATTCTGCTTGCAATAAACAACAGTACTCCACTGGCCTTCCTAATCACTTGCTGTACCTGCACACTAACTTTTTGTGATTCATGTACCAGGACACCCAGATCCCTCTGTATTACTGAGTTCTGCAATCTCTCTCCATTTAAATAATATACTGATTTCCTATTCTTCCTGCCAAAGTGGACAAGTTGGCATTTCCCCACATGATACTCCATATGGCAAATTTTTGCCCACTCACTTAAGCAATCTATACTCCTTTGCAGACTGCAACACAACTGAAGCCACCCACCACCCCAAGACCATCCCCCCACCCATCCCCGCCTCCCCACATTTCCCCTGGTATAGAAGTCTTCCGCTTAGTCAGCAAGGAGGGTCTTTTTCCCAGCGTCCACATTGTCTGAAATTTTAGATCAGATTGAGACAGGATTTAATTTATCCGAGGATAAATACTAAAATCGCCACCCTCCACCTCCCCTTATGCAACTGCTGAAAATCTGAAATAAAAGTGGAAAATGCTGCCTAAAATGCAAGTTCTGCCTCTTTACATCTGCTTAGCAAAATATTGCCTGGGGTTTTCCAATGCTGCAGTTGGTAGCTCACAATCTTCTTGTCTGTTAAAATATATTGCGAGCAGAAAACCATGATCATTGTGTCAAAAACTGTGCCCGTCTTTCCTTTCAAGTAAAATGATCCCTGCAGTCGACAATTTTATTTTAAACTCAAGTCCTGAATTTAAAAAGTGCTGACACAGATGCTGACTAAGCAGTGACATGCTCTTGGCTCCTAATAACTGGCTAGTCCCAGAAGACAAAGGCAGGTACAAGAACAAATAAATAGAGATAGGCGAGGCACGCTAGTTCACATCACCCTGCTTAATAACATATGTAGGTAAGTCAACTTATCAAATGTCTAAAAACCTTTAAGCAATGAGAGACAGAGGAGAACTTTTTAAGTGCTTTGATGGATACAGCAGGGATTATAAAATGATATGGCAAAAGCCTAGCAGCAGACACCCCCCCCATTGGTCACTGGTTCATGGAAGGGTGGAATGCAGGTATTGTTATATTTATTTACTCTTGGGATGTGAGTGTCACTGGCAAGACCAGCGTTTATTGCCCATCCCAAAAGACAAAGTACAGATGGAAAGCAGGTACAAGAACAAATAAATAGAGATAGGCGAGGCACATTGGCATGAGGCACACACGATTACGCGTTTATTGATGTGCAATGAGGCAGATTTGATAAGGGAGCTTAAGGTGAAGGAACCCTTAGGAGGAAGTGACCATAATATGATAGAATTTACCCTGCAATTTGAGAGGAAAAAGCTGGAATCAGATGTAACGGTATTACAGTTGAATAAAGGCAACTACAGAGGCATGAGGGAGGAGCTGGCCAGAATTGACTGGGAGATGAACCTAGCAGGAAAGACAGTGGAACAGCAATGGCAGGAGTTTCTGGGAGTAATTTGGGAGACACAGCAAAAATTCATCCCTAGGAAGAAGAAGCATACTAAAGGGAGGACGAGGCAACCATGGCTGACAAGGGAAGTCAGGGACAGCATAATAGCTAAAGAGAAATCATACAATGCGGCGAAGAGCAGTGGGAAACCAGGGGATTGGGAAGCCTACAAAGACCAACAGAGGACAACTAAAAAAGAAATAAGGAGGGAGAAGATTAAATATGAGGGTAAACTAGCCAGTAATATAAAAGAAGATTGCAAGAGTTTTTTTTAGATATATAAAAGGTAAGAGAGGGGCAAAAGTGGACATTGGGCCACTGGAAAATGTTGCTGGAGAAGTAGTAGTGGGGAACAAAGAAATGGCGGAGGAACTGAATAGGTACTTTGCGTCAGTCTTCACAGTGGAAGACACGAGTGACATCCCCAAAGTTCAAGAAAGTCGGGGGGCGGAGGTGAGTATGGTGGCCATTACCAAGGAGAAGGTGTTAGGAAAACTGAAAGGTCTGAAGGTGGATAAATCACCTGGACCAGATGGATTACACCCCAGAGTTCTGAAGGAGATAGCTGAAGAGATAGTGGAGGTGTTAGTGGTGATCTTTCAGGAATCACTGGAGTCAGGGAGGGTCCCAGAGGACTGGAAAATCGCTAATATAACCCCCCTGTTTAAGAAGGGAGTGAGGCAAAAGACGGGAAATTACAGGCCGATTAGCCTGACCTCGGTCGTTGGTAAGATTTTAGAGTCCATTATTAAGGATGAGATTTCAGAATACTTGGAAGTGCATGGTAAAATCGGGCAAAGTCAGCATGGTTTCATCAAGGGGAGGTCATGCCTGACAAATCTGTTAGAATTTTTTGAGGAGGTAACAAGTAGGTTAGACAAAGGAGAGCCAATGTATGTTATCTACTTGGACTTCCAGAAGGCCTTTGACAAGGTGCCGCACAGGAGGCTGCTCAGTAAGATAAGAGGCCATGGTGTTAGAGGCAAGTTATTAGCATGGATAGAAGATTGGCTGTCTGGCAGGAGGCAGAGAGTGGGGACAAGGGGGTCTTTCTCAGGATGGCGGCTGGTGACTAGTGGAGTTCCGCAGGGGTCAGTGTTGGGACCACAACTTTTCACTTTATACATTAATGATCTAGATGAAGGAACTGAGGGCATCCTGGCTAAGTTTGCAGATGATACAAAGATAGGTGGAGGGACAGGTAGTATTGAGGAGGTGGGGAGGCTGCAGAAGGATTTGGACAGGTTAGGAGAATGGGCAAAGAAGTGGCAGATGGAATACAACGTGGGGAAGTGTGAGGTCATGCACTTTGGTAGGAAGAATAGAGGCATGGACTATTTTCTAAATGGGGAGAGAATTCAGAAATCTGGAGTGCAAAGGGACTTGGGAGTCCTAGTCCAGGATTCTCTTAAGGTTAACTTGCAGGTTGAGTCGGTAGTTAGGAAGGCAAATGCAATGTTGGCATTTATTTTGAGAGGACTAGAATATAAAAGCAGGGATGTGCTGCTGAGGCTTTATAAGGCTCTGGTCAGACCACATTTAGAATATTGTGAGCAATTTTGGGCCCCGTATCTCAGGAAGGATGTGCTGGCCCTGGAGAGGGTCCAGAGGAGGTTCACGAAAATGATCCCAGGAATGAAAGGCTTAACGTATGAGGAACGTTTGAGGACTCTGGGTCTATACTCGATGGAGTTTAGAAGGATGAGGGGGGATCTGATTGAAACTTACAGAATACTGAAAGGCCTGGATAGAGTGGACGTGGGGAAGATGTTTCCATTAGTAGGAGAGACTAGGACCCGAGGGCACAGCCTCAGAGTAAAGGGAAGACCTTTTAGAACAGAGATGAAGAGAAACTTGTTTAGCCAGAGAGTGGTAAATCTATGGAATTCATTGCCACAGAAGGCTGTGGAGGTCAGGTCATTGAGTGTATTTAAGACCGAGATAGATAGGTTCTTGATCAAAGGTTATGGGGAGAAGGCGGGAGAACGGGGTTGAGAAACTTATCAGCCATGATTGAATGGCGGAGCAGACTCGATGGGCCGATTGGCCTAATTTCTGCTCCTATGTCTTATGGTCTTATGGTCTTATCCCTAATAGCCCTGGAGCAGCTGGTGTTGAGTGGCGATTACTGAGTGGCTTGCTCAGCTACTTCAGAATCAACCCCATTGATGTGGGTCTGGGGTCGCATGTAGGATGGTAGATTTGCTTCCCTAAAGGGGCATTAATGAACCAAATGGGTTTTCACAAAAACCTGGTCGCTTCATGATCATCATTAACGAGACAAGCATTTTATCCCAGATTAGTTAAATATTCACCAGGTACAATGGCAGGATTTAAACCCTCACTGAGGCATCAGTTTAGGTCCCTGGATTACTGGGCCTGTAATATGCTGCCAGGGGGAAGGGCGAAGAATTATGATTTTTAACTTCATTCACACATCATTAGTTAGAAAAACATTTCTGTTGTAGGGGGTGCCGCCCATTACTATTGGATAGAACAATCCCTTTGGTTCTGGGACTCGGGTTTGGCTGAGCTCAGACTTGTGTCAGATTTCCACATGGAATAAATTTGGACAATGTCAATCCCGCAACCCAATCCCATGATGGGTACGGAAACACAGTGGTAATGGGAGGGTATTAATAACCCAGACCTGGATTCGGGCCCTAGAGTGCATGAGTTTCAATCCCACCAAGGCGCCATGGGAATTTAAGTTCAGTGAAATAAATAAATCTTGATTTTGTTTTTTTAAAGAAGCTGGTATCAGTAATGTAACCAGGTCGTTATAAAAACCCATCTGGTTCACTAATGCCCTTTAGGGAAGGAAAGCTGCCGTCCTTACCTGGTTTGGGCTATTTGTGGTTGATAGTTAACTGCCCTCTGAAATAGTCTGGCCAGACACTCAGTCGTCAAGATGGAAGTTCGAAGGGTAATTGAGAGTGGCTGAGAGATGCTGCCTTTGCCAGCGATGCTCGCGTCCTACAAATGAATTAAAAACAAGATGGCTGATGCTAATCCAAGGAACAAAATTGTCCTGTAAATTAATATAAATTGGCACGAAAGTGGCACATCTCACTCTAATGTCACAGGGGACAGCCATCATGGGAACTGGAAAACTGAAGCTGGTGGAGTGAAGTTGCTTTTGAACCCGATCCACGTTATAATTACCCTGTCTACGAGACGAGGAAAGTATTTCACTCCCCAGAACTGATATTCTTCCTCTTAGTGACCAGAAGGGGTAAACCAAAAATGTGAATGAAATAAAAATGCACCCCAGGTACGACACAAATGTAAGATCCTGAGTGTAAATTGATCTTGCATGTGTAAGCACAAGTGTTTATCACATGCTGGTTGCTTACACAGTTAAGTATTTCTATTGTTGATGTGTGAGGATATTCACACTGAAGAGTTGATGACTATAACAAGATCACTGCAAGATTACCCAGCAATAACCCCAGATTTTCACAGTTCAGCAACCTTCCAAGGCATCCGTGCTCCTCCAATCCTGGCCCCTTGAGCAACCCCGATTTTAATCGCTCCGCCATTGGTGGATGTGCCTTCCACTGCCCAAGGCCCTAAGCTCTGGAATTGTCCCCCTAGACCTCGACCACCCTATGCCTCCCTTTCCTCCTTTCTGATGCTCTTTAAAACCTGCCTCCGTGGCCAAGTTTTTGTTCACCTGTCCTAACATCTCCTTTTTGTGGCTTCTTGTTCAATTTTATCTGATAAGGTAATCCTCCTGTGAAGTGCACTGGGACATTTTTAGTATGTTCAAGGTGTTATATAAGTGCAGGCTGTTGTTGTTGATCGCCAACATACGTTTAGCAGGAAGTTTACTGCGGCCTTACACTTTTCTGCCAGATATTCAGTACTTCACTAAAGCAGCTAAACTGCTCAATTTGATTGCAGCCTATAACTCAATCCCAGGTATATATATAATTAAATATATTCTGGCTTTTTATATCTGTCTCCCGCTTCACTTTCGGAGGCCTCTAATTCTTGACCTATGAACTCAATGAGAGACATATTAACATACTAATTAAAAGGGCCATATCCTGAAATGATTGCTTCTTGCTCCAGGTGTTCATTGTTCAAACAGAAACCACCTGAATCCCTTGATATGATTACAGTCTGTAACTCATTCCTAGGTAGGTATTAATCTATATCTACCAACCCTTTGAACCCCTCCAGTTTAAAGAAACTCACTCTCGGTTAGTCATTATCATTTACTTACTGCCAGCTAAGAGGCAGATGCCAGATCTGTTTTTATATACTCATATTCCTTTGCTTAGGCGCTGGGCAAGAGAGTGCAATGTTTGTCCACACGAGATCATATGAAGACCTAACCGGAGACGATGAGGTGAAGCGGTGCCCTGACAGGGTGAACGAGGCCTCCACAGAGCAATCCCAGATCGAAGAGATCAGCAAAGATTTCAACGAGCTGAGCACACAGCTGACCGGCGTCGCGATGGACCTGAACAAGGAGATGAGAGACAGCGAAGCAGAGGGAGAGAGGCCGTCCGGGAGGTCACACAGAGAGCCGGTGCTCTCCGAGAAGGAGGAGGACATAACAGCCGAGTCCTGGAGGCAGCACCGGAAGCACATCTTTGTCTTCAGCGACGCCGGGAAGCCGATTTATTCCCGCTACGGCACAGAGGAAGCTCTTTCCTCCATAATGGGGGTGATGGTCGCACTTGTGTCCTTCATTGAGGCAAGCAAGAATATGATCAAATCCATCCATGCAGGTGTGTTTAAGCGTTTGCGTTATCTTTTTGTTGGGTTTCGCTGTTCCAGTTGAATTTGTGTCCCCTGGACTGGACCCATCTGGAGAGCTGTGTGGGTGAAAGTGATGATGAAACCATTCCGATTATAAACCATCTAAATTATGGTTTTCAAATCTACCATTCTACTGCACTGCAGATACAATGATTATTACTCAGCCGCATAATATTGTACTGGATACTATTTACATTATCCCTCGTTTTTTAAAAATTATGTTGGAACACATCCTGTCTGGAGCTGAGAAGGTTGGGGCTCTTTCTCTGACTGCCCAAACAACATCTCTCAACCAGCCACCAGAAAGCATTCAGGAATGACCAAAGAGATGATTCTCCCTCTCTCTCTTTCTCTCTGCCTCCTCTAGTTTTCCCTACCACTGCCACCCCCACTCTTTGACAAACATCCTGTGCCACAATGTGCTTATCAGGAACACCATGCTGTGCAGAGTAAATGCTCTGTGCTCCAACCTTCTGAAGGTCTTGTGATGCAGTGGGTAGTGGCCCTCTGAGCCAGAAGCACTAGATTTGTGACCCAACCCAGGACTTTATGGCCATGGAAGGTGCGTTCTTAACACGGCCAAACAGGTGGAGTATCAACCTGGAAATCCTTCCAACACACGCCGATGGCAGGTGGTAAGAGCGGAAGAGATTTCTGGTCAGCCGTGTGATGGAAAGAATGTTGGAGCCTCTACCATCACTATCCATAGCTCCAGACTGCAACATGGATGTAAAAGTGTATGTTGCCGTAGCAACTCGGATTCCATGGGTGAACTGGAATACATCACCACTCCAACATTCCAGCATTGTTCCCTATTTCTCCCCTCTTCGCTACACCCTTTTGCCGCACCCCAATAGGTGAAGACTTGCTCCCAGCTATCCGTAAACAATTTCCACAATCAGCCCTCAGGGCTGAGGTGACTGATGGTTTTCCATTTTGAAACCCCTCATAGTTTGAGACATCTCTGTGTGATCTGATCCTCTCATGAAAAGACCTCTAGTTATCCTAGTCGGTTCGCAGAACTCGAACCTCTCATTCCCCTGGTATCATCTTAATGAATCTCCTCTGCACACTTGTGAAGACCTGATCATTTTCTGGAAAGTAAAACACCCAGAACTTGCCACCATATTTTAATCGTGCCCTGATCTTTATCTAAAATTGCCTGTGTTGTTAACGTTGTGTCAGTTATGCTGTTAATGTTTGTTAATGTCAATTACATTGTTAAGGTTAAGAGAAGCAGGTGATGGGTATTCGTTTTTCCATGGGCATGTATAAATAGGGGATAGCTGGGACACTGGGCTGAGTGGAAAGGAGAGCTGTGAGACTGACCAAGTCAATAAATTCGCTCAATGAAGAAAAGCTCTGCGTCTTGGTTTCTGCTTTACCAATCGGTTTTCATCCTCTTGACATGTGTGGCTCATGTAATTTAGCCTGTAAATGGAGAGTGGAGAGTCACTCACTACCTGCGAGGGAAGAGGAAACCGAAAAGGCAGTGGTAGTCGGGCGGCCCGCTGTTTGTATTTTTAAAGAAGGAACGCCTTCTACCACCAAGGCCTTTAGTTACCAGCAGTACATAGGCGGCAGGCATTTTGGGGATGCTGAGCAGTCTTTTGTCACTTTTATCCAATGAAGTGATTGTTGCCGGGTTGCCCAGCACTGACAATCCTTTCCTTAATCATCTGTTCTCCAGACAGTGGATTGATTAAGCCTGTGCTTTTTCTCCCGCAGAGGGTTACAAGGTGGTTTTTATTCGCCGAAGCCCCCTGGTCCTTGTGGCTGTCGCTCGTACCCGCCAATCAGAACAGGAGGTGGCGAAAGAACTTCTGTACGTTTACTACCAGATTATTAGCCTGCTGACCTTAACCCAGCTCAACAGAATCTTCGAGCAGAAAAAGAACTACGATCTTCGCCGGCTACTACTGGGGTCTGAGAGGATGACAGATCACCTCCTCAATCTAATGGAGAAAGATCCCAGCTTCTTGATGTGCGCAGTGCGATGCCTGCCGTTGCCCTCTTCTGTGAGAGACACGATTAGCAGCTGCCTCCAGCAGGCCAAAGACAAAAGTCTCGTCTTCTCTATCCTGTTTGCCCAGAACCAACTAGTTACGCTGGTGAGGAAAAAAGACCAATTTCTACACCCCGTCGACCTCCATCTTCTCTTCAACCTCATCAGTGCGTCCACCTCCTTCCGGGACGGAGAGGCCTGGACCCCCATCTGTCTACCCAAGTTCAACTCCAGCGGTTTCTTTCATGCCCACATCTCCTACCTTGACCAGGCAAGCAGCCTGTGTTTGCTCCTCATCTCCACCGACCGGGAGCACTTCTTCACCATCTCAAACTGCAAAAACAAATTCCTGGAGCGCATGAAGAGGCGGAATACCTTGCAGACGTTGTTGGAAGAGTTACGGACACCATCTTATAGTGTTTCTCAAGTGGGCATACAAGACCTGCGGCACTTCATTTATAAATCAAAAAGCTCGGGTCTTTTCACCAGGTAGGAAGCCTGTTAATTTCTACACCACCAGCTGAGTTATCGAAATTATATCAAAGAAAGAGTTGCATTGACGTAGCGCCTTTCACACCCTCTGGATGTCCAAAATCGCTTTATAGTCAAAAGTAGTCACGGTTGCATTGCAGCAGCCAAATTGCTCACAGCAACCTCCCATAAAGCAATGTGATAATGACCAGATAATCTGTTTTTGTGATGTTGATTGGGGGATAAACATTGCCCAAGACACTAGGGATAACTCCCCTGCTCTTCTTTGAAATAATGGGATCGTTTAGGTCCTCCCAAGAGAGCAGATGGAGATTTCGTTTAACGTCTGATCTGAAAGAAAGCACCCCTGACAGTGCAGCACTCCCTCCGTACCACACTGGAGTGTCAGCCTAGATTTTGTGCTCAAACCCTGGAGTGGGGTTTGAACCCACAACTTTTCTACTCAGATGAAAGAATGTTACACAACAAGTGAGCATAAAGCAAGTGGGGTAATATTTTTGATCGCCAAGTGCGTTAACTTTAAACTACTCAGATCTGATGGGGCCATGGATATTGAAACGGATTTCGGGAAGCCTCAGTTCAATTTTGGCTTCATGCAAGTTCCTCAGTCAGAAGGTTACCTTTAGATTCTCATTAACTGAATATCAGTGCAAAAAAATGTAAGAAACCTGTTCTTACTGCTCCACTAAGACCCACTGAAAAACACAGAACAGATTTGCTATTGAGTAGAATTGGCACTGTGAAGGCTGTTTTGCATAATTAGCCAAAGTGCACAGTAATTTAATTGCTACTTTATCAGCAAGATTGGAATAATTTGCTGGTTTACCTTCCTGGTTAACATTTTCATTTTCCCTTGCTTCCGTGTCTTTGAGTGAATAATAATTGACAAAATGTTTCAGAGTGTTTTCTCTCAGAGCTCAGTTCGACAGTCATCTCTCTCCCCAATCCCACCCTTCAGGGTAACTTTCCTTTTCTGAAGTCTTCTTGTTACGAATAGCCGTGTTTTACAAGTTTTCCTTGACTATTTTGTCTGCCGGCTGGGCCTCCTGCTCTTTAGACGTTTGACTCTGCAGCCTGATCCGGCCACTTCCCCTCACATCTCCATAATTGCATGGCCACCAAGACTTTGGGGACAGTTTGTTCTGTCCTGAGCAGCACCATGGGAAATCCACCAGCACCAGACCTTTTGGGGAAGTCCAGAATTAATGTTCTTATATTTGTCAGAATATATATATATAAATAGCATGTATCCCATTTCTCAAAGCACTCCATAGTGAATTCATTACTTTTAATGTCAATGAACATTTTGCACACACACCCCACAATAAGATTCTTTTCCTTTATTCTTTCATATTGGGCGTGTGTGCCGTTGGCAAGGCCAGCATTTGTTGCCCATCCCTAACTGTTCCTGAACTGAGTGGCTTGCCAGACTGTTACAGAGGGTGGCTAAGAACCAACCTCACTGCTGTGGGTCTGGAGTCACATGTAGGCCAGACCGGGTAAGGACAGCAGATTTCCTTCCCGAAAGGGCATTAGTGAAAAACCAGATGGGTTTTTATGACAATCGATGGTAATTTCATGGTCACCGTTACTGAGACAAGCTTTTCAATTAATTAATAAAACCTGGAATTGATATAAATTCCACCAGTTGCCTTGGCAGGATTTGAACCCTCACCCCCACAGAATTTGAACCCTTACCCCCACAGCATTTGAACCCTTACCCCCACAGCATTTGAACCCTCACCCCCACAGCATTTGAACCCTTACCCCCACAGCATTTGAACCCTTACCCCCACAGCATTTGAACCCTCACCCCCACAGCATTTGAACCCTTACCCCCACAGCATTTGAACCCTTACCCCCACAGCATTTGAACCCTCACCCCCACAGCATTTGAACCCTCACCCCCACAGCATTTGAACCCTCACCCCCACAGCATTAGCCTGGGCCTCATGATCACTAGTCTAGTGACATTACCACTACACCACTGTCTCCCCATGCCAACAGCACACAAAGTTTATTTCAATAAAGAAAAGTTATTTCCCTCAAATCTATTTGGCAGTTCAGTGAAGATTCTTTTCTCTGCACACTCACACAGAGGAACGCATATCTCATTCTGCCTGTGTCTTACCTTAAAATTGTCTTCGAAATGTTTTGGATCCAAGAACGGCATAATTGTATTGTGCAATTTTTTTTTTGGTAGCCCAGAAGTTGAAGCTCCTTACATAACCGAGGAAGAACAGGGAAGGCTACTGGAACTGTATCAGTACCTGTATAGTCGCATCCACAACTCGGCACGGCCTGTGAAGTACATGTATTATGCAGGAGACAGGGAGAATCTATTGGCATGGGTAAGAATCAAGTAACCTTCTAGTACATTCCATTGAATTTGCAGCAGAGGCACAGGCCATTTGGCCCAACAGGTCCTTGCTGGTATTTATGCTCCCATATGAACCTCCTCCCACCTTATCTCATCTCACTCAGTAAGGCCTCTAGAACCTTAATTAGATCCCGCACAAAAGTACAAATGTACAAAAAGAAAAAATGAGCAGGATTCCTCTTGGTGCCTCTTGCTGATTTTGCTGGATCTAGTTTAACGGCCAAATGTACAGTAGAACAAGGAATTTGTTAAAATGGCAATTAATTAAAATGGTGGCCTGATGGGTGGGGGAGAGGTGGGGCGGGGTGGAATGGCCTGGGGCAGGCCGACAGGAAACCGGATGACACTTTGAGGTGGAACTCTACTTTCACCTCTGGATTAGAAGTGCTGGAATAAGAAGTCTGTCAGTTAATGTTCTGAGAGTGTAGTATGGGCCTGATCAGTGCAGTTCATAACAGGCATGTAAACACAGCAGAAAATGGGCAATTTTATGTTAGGAGAACAGCAACATTGCCGACTTCCTTCACCCTACCCCACCTTTAACAGCCTTGGCGGGAGTGGGGGGGTTGGATTTCTGAATTTCTGACCAGCAGTCTTGGCAGCTGTGTCTGTGCTCTGGGAATACAACCTTCTAACATTACCATTGAGTTTGGCATCGATTGTTGCTAAGCTAAAAATATCACTTGAACCCCACAGTTGGTTGCTGTGGAAGAAATGGAAACATGATTCTGTGGCAGTAAATAGCACTCTCTTAACGATGCATTGAAGCATGCTGCTGAGGGAGAGTCAAGAGAGCATTGGGTGTTAAAAAAATGACCCACAAGCAATGGGGGCAGTGTAAAACGAGACGTACCCTGCACTTAGCCCGTGTAATACTTGATCGAGGAATGCTAGGTAGTTAAATGTAGTGGGAATTAACCCTGAAGCCAATCTGTGTTGAACCTGTCCTGAGATTACTGAAGTAGAGAGAGTGTTGCTGAAAAAAGACATTTTGTCAAAGCTTTTCATCTTGCACTCAGCAGGACAATTGCCAGAATACCAATGTCGGAGGAACCAATCAGCACTCTCTCCTCATACAGTATAAAGTTGTTGCTTCCCCTGACATTGGTATTCGCGTGACTGTCCTGATGAGTGCAAGACAAAAAGCTTAGACAAAATGTCTTTTCTTAGCAATACTCAAGTAGAGAGAACCATGTGGTGCATCAAAATAGAGACTACTTGGTTGGCAGTATCGAGACATCTCTATTCGGCACCTAACTTGCATTTTGCCTTAGCTGGGAGCAAAGGATGGAGCAGTGTAGAAGAATGTTTACTGGGAGTATTTGATGGGACAGTTTGGCAGATGCTTCATGCCACCCTGAACCCTGCGTGCCACACCTCAGCTGGGAATGCTCAATGCCATCACAAGAGACCGTAAGGTTGGCGAGGCCGCTGATATTAAATGGGTTACTACTGGCGTTAAAGTTATGCCAGTCAGAAACTCTAGACTCCTGCGTCCTCTGTGTGAAAACCTCTCGCCTCAAGTGTCGCAAGGGGGAAAGTTGAAATAAACCAAAATGTTGGTAAATGTGGACGTGACTGAATTATGAGAGTTCCCCCCTGTTTCCTAACTCCTGTTCTGTCCCTTACTCGCTGTCCAGGTTACAAGTGGATTTGAGCTCTACATGTGTTTTAGTCCATTGGGAACCAAAGCTACTGCAGTAGGTGCTATTACCAAACTCATGAAGTGGATCAGGAAAGAAGAAGACAGACTCTTCATCCTCAACCCAGGGACGTACTGACAGGGTGGCCGTGGTCAACTGCCTCCCTCCCTACCTACCAAAAACACAAATTGACAAACTAGTGAGAACTGATGCGCGGGATGGACTGAAATCTTAATGATCACTAACGTTTGTCACAGAGCTTTTAAATTAAAGGTAAGATGTTAGCCATTTATAGAAAAAAAAAACCCCACTATTTCTATTACAAATACTTTACAGCAATTAGCTGCCACCATCGGTAAGAATTTGGCTCGCCCCCCATCTTCACCCATCCCCGACTTTCCTCCACCTTAGCCAGTCCTGAGGCCTCGAGCGAGGCTCACTGGTTTATCGAGGTTTATAGTGACCAATCTCATAGGACCCGCCGCACTGATACAAAACGGTTCCCGCTCCAAGTTGCTCCGGGCTGCCTAGGAGAAGGCAATGTTCCCAATCCTGGTGGAAACCTAGTGGACCAATGCACTTCAGCAAGTATGGCACCAGCGAACCCCGAGATTGAGAGTGAAGCCAAGGCTGTTGTAGGCTGTGACAGTGGGACATGGGAATGGGAGTAGGCCATTTAGCCCCAAAAGGCTGACCTATCAAAGGGCAGAGATTTCTTTTTTGGGAGGGCCTTACTGCAAGTTTTAAACTAAACTGTGAGTTATACTAAAAACAGAAGCCTGAACTTTGACTTCACTCCTAAGAGATCACTTGAGGTGGCTTAGAATGTCTTAAAGTAAATCTGCGTAAATGCCAATAGCTAATAAACCACCCGTTGCAAAGCAATGTTAAAAAAAATATTGACATAAACAGCAAAAAAATAAATTGCCTAAATGTCAATGCTTCTGGGATTGTTGCAATGTTTGATGCAAAATCTGTGATAGAGGCAGAGGGAGTTTCTGTTGTTTAAAATCGATGGAGAACCAGACAGTGTCCAGTAGGGCCTGTGATTCCTCCCATATGATTCCCATCTATACCGTAGTCCAGCCAATAACTCTGCCCTAACAGGTAATGCAGCTGAGGTTTGGTCTATGGTGGCAAAAACAACTTGCACTCCGATCGCCCCTCTAATGTCATTAAACAATCCCATGGTGCTTCCAAACATGATTTGACGCCAGACCACAGAAGGGGATACTCCGACAGATCAAAGAGGTGGGTTTTAAGGAGCACCTTGAAAGGAGGTGGGAGAGGTGGGGCGCCGGAGCGGTTCAGGGAGGGAATTCCGGAGCTGAGGGCCCGGCCGCCAATGGCGGAGCGATTAAATTTTGGCGAGACGCTCAAGATGCCAGAGTGGAGGAACGCAGAGACCTCAGAGGGTGGTGGGGCTGCAGGAGATGATAAAAAAGGTAGGGAGGGGTGAGGCCAGGGAGGGATTCAAAAGCAAGGGTGAGGATTTTAAAGAGTCAGCCGGGACAAGATGTTTGTTTTACGCTGACTGAACGCTTAAACTCTGTTCTGTCCCTGTGAGATTTCCAGGCACTTTCAGGATAGTGTTGCCTGATGTTGCCTGTTTTCCCACAGAAACCTCAAATGAGTAGCAATACCCTGGAAGTAGCGAACGGAACATGCCATTAGGGAAGAGCAACATGGGTTTAACAAATTCTTCAAGCGCTTAAGCATTTTAGTTTCAAAATGCGACCCACTAGAATTTGAAAGGCTTGCAGTTAGTAATTTACTTTAATGGCAGTTTGGTCTGGGGAAAGCTATAGGATTGAGCTTTTTGTGTGTTGTTTTTAGAACGGTGTTCTGTGCATCCCTGACTTCCAGTGAAATGTTGATCCAGTGCCTTGTTGTGAAAGAAAGCCTCAATATTCCAGCCCTGCTGGAGGAATAGCACACTGCAGAGATAATCCTTTATTGGAAGTCAGCCATCGGCTTTGACTGACCTGAGTGAGAGACTTGCATTCCACTTCTCTAAAACCAAACACTGGAAGAGGAGGAACTGTTGGAACATTAAAGCATAGAGGTCGCCTGTAATAACAACATCATGCATTTACATAGCGCCTTTGGTGCAGAAAAACATCCCTAGACGCTTCACAGGAGTACCAGGAGGCAAAAGTATGATGCTAAGCCATGCTATGAAATATTAGGTCAGATGGCCAAAAGCTTGGTCAAAGAGGTAGGCTTTAAGGAGCGTCTTAGAGGAGGAAAGAGAGGTGGAAAGATTTAAGGAGGGAATTCCAGAGCTTAGGGCTTAGGGAGCTGAAGGCAAGGTCACCAGTGGTGGAGCGATTAAACTCAGGGATGCACAAGAGGCCAGAGTTAGAGGAGTGCAGATATCTCAGTAATTCTAAATTCATTCAATGTAAATAGGTGTACAGTTTTGTTTCATACAGTGTATGGAGGAAATCTTCTCCAGTGGCACTGTTGCTGAAGGTGGTTTATCTTTATTTTTATATCATGCTGTTTGCCAACTCAGGATGGACTGATCAGGTTAAAAAGTTGTTGCAAGCTTTCGCTAGAATGATTTCTGCAAACGGGATTAGCTCTTGTACATTCTGTCTCTCAATGCCTCTCTCTCTCTTGATCTCTCTCTCTCTCTCCCACGGTCTCCCTCTCGATCTCTCTCTCGATGTCTCTCTCTCTCGATGTCTCTCTCTTGATCTCTCTCTTGGTCTCTCTCTCGATCTCTCTCTTGGTCTTTCTTTCTCAGCCTCTCTCGATGGCTCTCTCTCTTGATCTCTCTCTCTCGATCTCCCTCTCTCTCGGCCTCTCTCTCTCGATCTGTCTCTTTCTCAGTCTCTCTCTCTTGATCTCTCTCTTGGTCTCTTTCACTCTCTCTCTCTTGGCCTCTCTCTCTCTCAATCTGTCTCTTTCTCAGCCTCTCTCTCTCTCGGTCTCTCTCTCTCTTGATCTCTCTCATGGTCTCTCTCTCTCTCTCTCTGGTGGAGGGTGTTCACTGGCAAAATGACTTGAAAGGAAGGTGCCTGGGGCTGGGTGAGGAGTCTATAAACATGAAAAAGTAATTTGATTAAAAAATGCGTAGGCCTTTTTTATGCAAACTTAAAGCGTGTGTATGGGTGTGTGTTTGAGAGAAATAGAATGTGCGAGGGGGAGAGGGAGAGATGGATTTTCCTGCACAGAGATCATCCTGTTGAACAGCTTTTTTCCTGTTGCAAACAGACTGGTGTTTTAATATACACTGAGTGTTGTTATGCAAAACAAAACTTATTATTTCTCACCAACGTCTGCTGCATCATTCATTTCACCTCAGCCTAGATCCAGGTCTTAAAATGCCACTTCTCCTGTCACATGACTGAGCTGCAAGAGGGAAGAACAACATGATGGTGGTTAGTCAAAAACACAAAAATTCCAGGAGTGTTTCTAAGCAGCTTCAAGATGCTGCACGTCTTTGGACTTTGGATGACTAAATAAATTGTTGCTTTTGCAGTTTAAAACATCGCCCGATAGCCTGAGGGTTTACTCTCGATGCAATATGTGGCGTTTATAGGATAGTTATTCTTTCCCTTAAACTGAGCTCAATGACCAGCTGGGAAATGTTGAGACATCTATTGAACGCTCTTTATTGGTAAATCAGTGCTATAACCCATTACAAGCAGTGTCCGTGAGCTGCTAATTGAGAATCACTCATGAACGACAGGCTCATTGGAGCCCTGTAATCGCGTCGTCTAAACTGCTCATGCAGTTTAAATATAGCTGAGTGAAAGTCCCTAAGGGATCTCTATTTTTATGGGGTTAATTACATCTTCCTAATGTGCATTCTCGCTCTGCGTGGTTAGTGCATGTGCACATTTGCTGGATATGTCATTGCATTAAATGATGTTGGTGCTCCCTATGCTAAGCATGCACGGATGATACTTTGATTCATTGATCTTTCTATAAGTGGCCGTGGCTGTTGTTATGATGTTGTTGCTGAGCAAGTCAGACCCTAGAGTGAAATCTGTCTCGCTGATCATAAACTGGGTTTTTTATTGTGAAAACGAGGAGGAAGAGCTGCTGACCTAAAAAAACATAGAACTCCAGTAACACCTTTAGAATTTAAAAAATTAAAAATAAATAAAAAGCTTCAGCACACTAGATAAAAGTTACACAGTTAAAACAGTCTTATAGAACAATCCTCAAAAACATGCTTGCTTAAAAGCACGCAACTAAACTATCTTTTTGGCCACAACCCCTTCTAGATTTTTAACCATGAACATTCTGTAATATTACCCAAGTCAAGGAATTGTGGTCATTTTAATAAAGGTACACATCACGGCTTCTCAGACATTTCCACTCTGATGTTGAATTCCAAAAGGAGGTTCAAACACATACTGTTTCCTAAAATAAAGACTCCCCTGGCTCTGCTCTGAGTTGCTTTCTTCAATTTAAAATTTTCACAGCTTCTCAGCGCTCCAGCACACAGAAGCTGTCTTCAGTGAGCGTCCCCCACAGCAGCATCCCTACAGTTAAACAACTCTTTCCTTAAATATCTTTTACCCATTTCATCCCCGGTTCTGCTGTCCTGAAACACCTCTTTGAAACTCAGCTTCTCCAAATATAAAAATCTTTCATGTTTCTAATTCGCCTCTACTTTCGGGTCAAGAAAATTTAATAAACCTTCCCCTGTTTACTCTTGGGACCCTGTAAGATGCAAATGTTGCTTGACACCCCTGAACTCCCTCTTGAAATTGTGCAGCTGAAAACCAATTTCCCACTGATCTCACGATGCAAATTTCAGATTCAACCTATTTTACTCATAGCTCAAACCCACCATAACCTCTCATTGCAAATGCACAAACCTAACACTTTTAACCTTTCTTCCCTTAGACCCCACAGACAACCTGCCTCTAGTAACCTTCCCCCTGTTTAATTAGCCCTGGACACACACACACCCACAGCTTTCTACATAGACAACCTGAAGGATTTTCCCCTCGGCGATTTGGGGGCCGGGCCCGCTTGCCGAGGGGAAAATGATGCTGGATGACGTTGGGAGGAATCCCCGACATCATCCCGGTCCCTTTAAATCTTCAGGAAGGCGGGCGGACAGCGAAATCAGCTCCACCCACCGACCTGTCAATGGCCAATTAAGGCCATTGACAGGCTAATTAACCTTGTTAAAGGCCCTGCCCGTCCGAGCTTAAGGCTGGCGGGCAGGCCAGGAGCCCCAGCGGGTTTCTGATTATTCATGAAACTTCATCCACTGGCGGGAGGAGGTTTCATGTCCGTTTTTTAAAAATTTAATAAAATTTATGTGTTTCTTATTAACATGTCCCATCTCGTGTGACGTTGTCACATGGTGGGGGGACATGTTAATAATTTTAATATTTCTCTATTTTTTGACTTTTCTTACCGGTCAGTAAACTCCCTGAGACAGCACTTAGCCTCAGGGAGCAGTGCGCACTTTGACAGTTGGTGAATCCCTCCCCCAGGAACAGGAAGCGCATAGCACTTCCTGTCGGGCAGGCCGCTGGGCGGGGCCTTAATTGGCCCGCCCACTCAAAATGGCGGCAGGTCCCGTTTTGGCGGCTCGCCCACCAAAAACTTTACGCCTCTTATCACACAGCCTGATGTGGCCTTCACTTACCTGCCTCTTTCTCTCATCAACATCTATTAGAACGAGAGCTATTCACCTCTTCCACTCTGCTTTTACACCCAGAGTGTGTGTGACTATGTGGCTGGGAGAGACTGTGACCTGGGTTTTTCTTATGGCGGGCGGGAGTGGGCAGGGGCGGGTGCGGAGTCGATTGCTGCCATTCTCCACGGGCAGGCCTATTAAGGCGCTAGTGCTCAGCGCTACCTGTGTGGGCTGGGGGGGGGAGGAGGGAGAGCTGGGGCCTGCGCCCTTTCACACGAATGCGCGAGGAACACTTCAGTCTCATTGAGGCACGGAGCTGCCTCAGGGAGACTGTGGTTATGAAAATAATTAAAGAATCGATTGAAAAATTTATTCAAACATGTTCCCCTCATGTGACTGTGGCATGTGAGTTGGGACATGTTTGTAAAGGTGGGAAAATTTATTTAATTATTTTATAAAAGCTTCAGGAAACCTCATCCCGCCCGTGGATGAGGTTTCCTGAAAAACATGAAGGCCGCTTGGGCTTTTCGTTCCTCGGTACTTCAATTAATCCCTTAATGGCCTTAATAGGCCATTAACATTTTGGCAGGTGCACAGCTGACTCTGGCGTGCGCCCGCCGACCAATATATCGCGATGACGCCGGGACACATGCCCGATGTCATCGCGCATCATTTTACATGAGGGCGTGTCGGGCCCGCACGCCATCCGGAAGATTCTGCCCTGTGTGTTCATCTCTATGTATGTGTGTGTGTACATCTCTGTGTCTGTGTTGCTGTGTGTGTGTGTCTATGTGTCTCTGTGTGGGTGTGTATGCGGGTGTTGGGTCTGTGTGTGGGTGTGTGTGTTTGGGGTTGGGTCTGTGTGTGGGTGTGTGTGTTTGGGTTTGGGTCTGTGTGTGGGTGTGTGTGTTTGGGTTTGGGTCTGTGTGTGGGTGTGTGTTTGGGGTTGGGTCTGTGGGTGGGTGTGTGTGTTTGGGGTTGGGTCTGTGTGTGGGTGTGTGTGTTTGGGGTTGGGTCTGTGTGTGGGTGTGTGTGTTTGGGGTTGGGTCTGTGTGTGGATGTGTGTGTTTGGGGTTGGGTCTGTGTGTGGGTGTGTGTGTTTGGGGTTGGGTCTGTGTGTGGGTGTGTGTGTTTGGGGTTGGGTCTGTGTGTGGGTGTGTGTGTTTGGGGTTGGGTCTGTGGGTGGGTGTGTGTGTTTGGGGTTGGGTCTGTGTGTGCGTGTGTGTGTTTGGGGTTGGGTCTGTGTGTGGGTGTGTGTCTTGAACACTTCCTGTTTCCTCTCATGCAAAATGCCAGACCGGGCCCATTGTGACTTCTGTTCGTTTACTTAACTTTCTGCCCATTTTCCCTTTTTGGAAGAGGCCAGTCTTTAATCAGAAGCCTGGAGCACTTCATCCAGACATTTCCAATGCACTCAGAGACAAAAGAGAAGGAATGAATCAACTCCTGATGAAAGGTCACAGATGTGAAACATTAACTGTTTCTCTCTCCATAGATGCTATTTTTAAATTCATTCACAGGATGTGGGCGTCGTTGGTTGGACCAGCATTTATTGCCCATCCTTAATTACCCTTGAGAAGGTGGTGGTGAGCTGCCTTCTTGAACTGCTGCAGTCCATGTGCTGTAGGTACACCCACAGTGCTGTTAGGGAGGAAGTTCCAGGATTTTGACCCAGCGACAGTGAAGGAACAGTGATATATTTCCAAGTCAGGATGGTGAGTGACTTCGAGGGCTACTTCGAGGTAGTGGTGTTCCCATTTATCTGCTGCCCTTGTCCTTCTAGATGGTAGTGGTCGTGGGTTTGGAAGGTGCTGTCTAAGGAGCCTTGGTGAGTTCCTGCAGTGCATCTTGTAGATGGTACACACTGCTGCTACTGTGCATCGATGGTAAAGGGAGTGAATGTTTGTGGATGGGGTGCCAATCAAGCGGGCTGCTTTTTCCTGGATGGTGTCAAGCGACTTGTGGGAGCTGCACTCATCCAGGCAAGTGGGGAGTATTCCATCACACTCCTGACTTGTGCCTTGTAGATGATGGACCGGCTTTGGGGAGTCTGGAGGTGAGTTACTTGCTGCAGGATCCCCAGCCTCTGATCTGCTCTTATAGCCACAGTATTTATATGGCTAGTCCAGTTCAGTTTCTGGTCAATGGTGCCTTACTTGCAGAGCATTTCCAGTGATTTTTGTTTTTATTTTGCGATGACCACAATCGGTGTTAGTTACTGTACAAACCAAATCCCAGAGGGAAACTTGGCTTATGGGCCATACCCTGTATTTTGTATCCTGGAAATAAGAAGAAAACATATTGATCTCAGCAGTAAGGAGTCCAGTAACACTTTTGGGGTTTTAAAAATTAAAAGTAAAAGTTTTATTAACAAGAATAAAAGAAAAGTTAAGCACACAAGATTACAGATACACAGTTAAACTTAGTCTTACAAGACATTCCCCCAAAAAGACTTTCTACTTGATCGGACCAACAAGTAACACCTTCCAGGCAACACCTCCTTATGGATGTTTAACTATAAAAACCCAGTAATATTACCCAAGTCAAACTGCCGGAGCTTTAATCAAGGCATACCACATGACCTGTAACTCTCTTCCACTCTACTTGTAGAAATCCAAACTTCAGAATAAAACTGCTTTTTTGCAGCCCAAGACTTTTCTGGCTTAACTGGATGGCTGATTCAAACCTGCATCTTCTCCCAGTCCAGAGCTCCAGTTAAAGCTCCCGCTGCTTCATCTTGCAGCTCTAGCCCAACAGCAGCTATCCTAAGCTTGCCACAGTAACTCTCAAATACCTATTTTTCCCCTTTCACCTTAGGTTCTATTGTTCCCCCAAATCCTTCCAAATAAATTTTTTTTTAATGTTTCCATCTTGTCTTTGCTTTCGGGTCAATAAAACATAACATCCCCACTTCCCTTTATATATGGAACTCCTGCAAGGTGCAAACATGTTTCTTGTTCCCTCTGACTTCCCTTTGATATTCAAACAAACTCTCCACTTATCTAAAAATGCGAATGTTAGATCCACCCTGTTTACTTGTAGCTCAAACCTAACACTTCTGTCCTTTTCATGTTTTAAACCCCCCAGACAACCAGTCTCCTATTAATCTCTGCCCAGCTTGATCAAATCACACAAACACACGCACACACAAACACACACACAGTCTTCTTCACAGAATAACACAATATTCCCCAAAAATATTTAAAAAAAAATAACATCCATATCTCACAATTTAACCTGAGAAACCAGCCCTGGGGATGGGCATTTTCTGTGGAGTTTGAACCACGATTGGGTCAAAGCCTGTGACACAGTCCAGAGAAAATTGTTGTACAATAAACGCATCGTTTTGATTATTTTTTTTCCAATGTGTGGAAGCGGTTGTGGGAGTGTGAAGTTCAGAACTTCCCTCGGCAACAGGGAATCTATTGGCGGCAGCGAGGCTGTGTTATTGCGGGACATTCCCTTCCCTCTCCTCCCTTCCCTTCCTTCCAGATGGCAAGGGATACGTGTAGAGATCGCTGGAAAACCATGGCACGGACTGAAATCAAAAGGGGAAATGGGGAAATTGCTTTATGGAGGGTCAGCATGGATTTGGTGGCTGAACGGCCTCTTTCTGGGTTGCAATGACTCCATGAACTTCCAACCACTTGTAATCACAATGAGGTGAGTCCACCCAGTGTGTTACAAAGGAAGCATTAGGAAGTGTTGACGTTGACAGAAAGAGAAGCACAGTTTCAGGATCTCTGTCCGGCGCCATTATCAGGAGCAAGTGTGCGAAAGGTGTGGAAAGTGTCAGCAGGAGAGAAAGAGGATGTTTAAGAACCGACAAAATGTTCCTGAAGAGCAGGTTTCATTCCAATTCCGGAACACTTTCAGTTTAAAGATGACATGTTGTTGAAAAGTGTCAAAGCCCACACCATACAGAGTTCATTGTCGGATGGGCAGGTTACTCCCGTGGCTACTTCAAAGCAGCACTCGAAATGCTGTCAGCGAGTTAAACACAAGTGTCTGGAGCTGCTCCTACTGCACCACTCTCCCAGGGTTTCCATCCAACTTGCGGAAAGATTACCACATGAGCGCGGGGACATTCCGAGGCAATTCCTGGCCCCTGTTAAAGTGCCCTGGAAAGAACCTTGTATCCCTCTCAGGCCCTCGCTTCTCGATATTAACACCATCGAGTGCAGCCCTAGAAAGCTTGCCTGGCGTCAAGAGACTGGGCTCAAATCAGGGGCTCGGGGAGATATCCGGAAATCTAGCTCTGTTGCCCTCCCTCCTGTAGTCAGGGTCCCCTGGAACTCTCAGACTGGCAGAAATGGTCCCTTGTCACTGGACAGATTTTAATTCCCGTAAGATTTCTGGCCACTTGTCAAAAATGCAGCAGTTCTGAACAATGGGAAAGGTTGGGAGGAACCAGAATTCTCCATAGCCCGTGCAATGGATTAAGGCCAATCTTGGCTTAACATGGCTTTAGCCAGGCCCTGTGTGAGTTGTTGCAATCTAGTGCTTCTCGCTTAAGCGTGCCATGGCTTGCTATAATTTCTTGTGTGCTTTGACAGAGATAAATTATTCCCCTGGATTTAGCTTGATGGCAAGGACTTGGGGCTTGGGGGCTAGTGAGTCGTGCAGAAATGGCTTTATAAAAAGCTGGGACTTGTGAATTATGTTTATATATTGCAGTATTGACTTTGTCACAAGACAGTGCTCCCAGTTTCCTAGCTCTCTCCTGCCACCCGGTGTAGATAACTGGCATTACAAAGCTACCATCATGGGCAGCTACTTCCAAAACTAAAACGATGACGGCCTGAAGGATTTAACACTGCGAAAAGCATCGAGACCTCAGGGTAAACGTTCATTGGTGCCGGAAAATAAATTTTAATTTTCAATTACAATGGTTGAGGGCTCAATGGTACACGACTGCTCTGGGCGCAGGGTGTGGGCGGGGTTAATGGGACCAGAACGTTGCCTGCAGAATATTAAGATCGTATTAAAAATACATCCTGTTGTTGTACATTCATTTTCTAGACTCCTAATTAGTGTAAAGTTATATGAGAACTAGAAGAAATCTAATAACTGCATTTCTGTGTCTGCTTCTTGAGGGCATTGGCGACTGTGGAAAAATGCTCCCTCTAGTGGAGACAAGTGGCATTTTTCTGTAAATTGGGATCATGTTGAAAATCACTGTAATTAAGGAGGATGCAAATAGGTTGCTTGAATTTTCATGATTGCTACTTTGGTGAAAAATGAGAAAAAAAAAATTTGTAACTTCAATAAAGGATTGCTGGAAAGAAACCAATTGTGCGCAGTTTTCCTTTCGATTCTTTTGTCACACATTTTTAAAAAATCTGCAAGAATTTAACTCTTATTTAAACATGTTCAAACAGAGGAGAATGCACAAAAGGGCTTGTCACAAATTGGAGGCCGATTGCTGTCCCAGGAGTTGGAATAATTGGGAAAGTGAACCAAGAGGTGTGTGGGTGAGGAGAGCTTTTAAGCAAATTACAGGCAGTGTGAATCACAAGAGGCCTTTTGTTCTCTGGGAACTGAACCCCGTGAAGCCGAGGCTGCTCGTTCTTGTTTGGGCTTTGATGTCTTACCGGACGGTTTTTCTTTTGCATTCTTGGGATGTGCACGTCACTGGAAAGGCCAGGTTTTTAACCCCCATCTCTAGTTAGAGCTTGGTGTAATGGAGTGACCTGCTAGACCACTTCAGAGGGATATGCATGTGCGCACACACACACACACGCACCTAGTCATGGAGTCAGGCGCTGAGAGCCTATTCGGCCCATTGAGTCCACGACCCACCCCACCCCGCAATCCCCATCCTGCCCTCAGTCACCTTTGGCCTGGGGTCCTTCGGAGATCCTGGGCCTCTGGACAGCTGCTACTGCTCCTGCTGGCACTGGGGTTCTGAATCCCAGGGGAGGCCCGACAGTGGCTGGCTGAGTGCCTGAACGGCACTTAAATGTCGTCAAGCCCTCCACCGTGGAACGGACTGGGGTTCCTGGCCGCTTCGCTGACCAGTGGCTGAGATCCCTGCTTCGGTTAAAAAGGCCAGCAATCCATTAGTCTTTTCGATCATTCTCTGCACCAGTTCATGATAATTTAATGATCCTGCAGCCCCCATTTCCCCTTTTGACCTCCAATGTTTCTCGCTTTTCACCATTTCGAAAGTACCCTGACCCGTCTTAAGCCCAAAGTGAATGACCTCACGCTTGCCAATGTTGAAATCTGTTTGTCACAGTTTTGCCCATTCATTAAAACCTATCAATGCCTCTTTGTAATGCTCTGCTTTCATCTACCCTACTTATAATGCTGCCTATCTTCGTGTCATCAGCAACCTCAACCCATCATCTAAGTCCCTAATTAATATAGTGAATAATTGAGGCCCCAACACAGACCTTTATGGGACACTAAACTGTCAATGAGATTACCTGCCCATTATTCCAACTCCCTGAGATCCCATTCTTTAATCCTAAACTCCTGGTGCTTTCCAGACAAGGCCTATCGCCGACTCTTTGCTGTGCGATTGGTCCCCTGACTCTCCAATAGCCTTCAAGCCGTTCTGAGGTGCCCCTCCCCCCGACACTGAGCAGGCAACATACCCGGCGGGACCCTCGATCCTAAAGGATGTTAAAATAAAGGCACCAAACGCTAAGCAGGCCAGGCAACATCTGTGCAGCTCGGGACAGAGTTAACGGTTCATGGTTGACAATCCTTCCTTCAAACCGGGGGACACTTCGAGACGTAAACAGTTCCTAAGCAAGGCAGGGAAAAGGAGGGAATGGGAAAAGGGAGAAATGGGGAAGTTTGTGATGGGGTGGAAGGCCAGGAGAGATTTAAAAAACAAATTGGATGATGGTGGCGAAAGGAAATGGTGACCAGACAGGCAAAGAAACAACAGATGCACCTCGAGTGCAGAAAGTTAGAACCATTGTCCGCAGTCCAAGTGTTAAAAAATGAACGGGGCCAGGGGTCTTAATCTGAAATTGCTGAACTCAATCAAAAACAGAAAATGCTGGAAAAGCTCAGCAGGTCTGGCAGCATCTGTGGAGAGAGGAACAGAGTTGATGTTTCGAGTCCGTATGACTCTTCTTCAGAGCTGAAGAGAAGTGGAAACATGATGTAATTGATACTGTTTAAGGGGGGCTGGGGCAGGTGGAGCTGGGTAGAAGGCCAGCGATAGGTGGGGACAAAGGAGGGACTAACAAAGATATCATGAACTGAAGGATAAAGGGAGTGTTAATGGTAGTGGTTTGTGCTAAAAAAGGGTACTAATAGTGGCATAAGCTAAGAAAGCAGAACGTGATAATAGAACAAGGGTAGCGTTGTGTGAAAGAACAACATGGAACAGGTGGCCCTAGAAGGGATGGAGTGGGAAGAGGGGCAGGGGGAGGGGAAAAAGGGATAGAAAATGGGGTAGAAGGGGGGGGGATCTGCTGAGTTTTTCCAGCATTTCCTGTTTTTGTTTCAGATTTCCAGCATCCTTAGCATTTTGCTTTTATCTTGCTGAACTCAATGCTGAGCCCAGAATGTTGGAAAGTGTCAAGAGGAGGTGCTGCCCCTTGAGCTGTCGTTGAGCTCCGTTTGAGGGGGAGTTAGGAGGATGGAGAATCAGAGCGGGAGTGGAGTGAAGGAGTAAAATGACAGGGTCACACTGACAAACTGAATGGAGGCGATCCTCAAAATAATCACCCAACCTGTCCCCAATGAGACCACATCATGAGCAGCAAATACATTATATTACATTGAAAAAAATACAAGTAGGTCACTGTTTCTCTTGGAAGGAGCATTTGGGGCCTGAGATAGTGAGAAGGGAGGAGGTAAAAGAGCAATTTAGCATACAGTGCGATTTGCTGATAAGATTGACATCAGCATAGCAATGGTCAGGCAGGGACAGATGGTGGAAGATATAGCCAGGCAGGGAGGCTTTATTTAGGGGCGCGGTGCACACCCCTCAGCCGGGTTTCAGACAAGGCCGTGATATCAATGTGATCACCAGCGATGAGCCCATGGATGGCAAGGGCCTTGTTCACAAGGCAATGGAGATTCTGGAGGAAGATGTCGGGAGAGGTGGTGATTGCTGATCTGCTGGCAGAGTTTTGCAGGGTCAGATTTGGAAGGGGTGAAGATTGGCAAGATTAGCCCCCAGCAGGCAGGAAGGTCAGCGAGAGAGTACCATGGCACAGCTGGGGTTGCCGCTGGTGTGGAAGTAGTGACAAATGCCCCCGATGCGTCCTTCGGAGGGTGGAGAGGCCCAGAGGGAAGCTGTAGGGTTACCTAAGATGGACCCAAGTCTGCAATGGCAGCTGGAGGTGTAGGAAGGTTGAGAAGTGCTGAAGGGTTGGAGAAGGGACTTGGGAGCAGGGCAGAGTGCCCAAGAGAAGAAATAAAAGCTGGCATTACAATAGGAGAGAGGGATCTCAGAGGGATAAAGAGACAAGTAATAAAAAGGGAGAGAAAAATGTGGAAATAGAAGTGAAGTCCAGAGTGGCGGTCAAAATGGACCAAGTTTTGTGTCATCTGCAAATTTCAAAGTTGTGCCCTGTACAGTCATTAACGGAAATCAAAGGTCCTTTTCCCTGTCTCTCCCGGCCATCTGTGCACCTTGTTTCTACTTTTTAATATGACATCTTGTTTACCAATCTCCTGCTGAGCTATTTAAACACTATCCCACAGAGCTAGTTAACCTGCCTGCAAGGCAGCTCTGTTTAGGTGGAACCAGTCCATCTTGAACAGGCCCCAGGACTGGTTCCAATGTCCCAGAAATCTGAACTGGGAATTCCCTGTCCATCATTTTCATCCCTGCAACTGTCTTAAGCTGAGCAAGACCGCTCGTGACCTCAGCATCGCGTTTGACCCCTGGATGAGCTTCTGACCACATTTCTGCATCATCTACCTCTGCCTCCAAAACATCGCTCGACTCTGACCCTGCCTCAGCTCATTGGCTGTTGAAATCCTCAGCCATGCCTTTGTTACCTGAGGACTCGAGTATTCCAATGCTCTCCCAGCTGGTCTCTCACCCTTGACCCTCCATAAACCTGTGCTCGTCCAAATGTCTGCTGCACCTGTCTTAATTCACTCCAATTCGAATTCACCCATCAACCCTCCTGTTATGACCGATGCAGTTGGTAAAGCGGAGTTATTTAAAAATCCGAGAGCGAAACTTTAAACAACTGTCATAACCTATAATTTTAAGTGTTATGTTTGAGATGCGACTCTAAATTCAAGAATCAGACCACTAGCTCTGGAGGTTTTACATTAAACTAATTAAACATTTTATTAATTTACACAGGTTAAAATCTATACACATGGCTACAAATTACTACTATCATAACTTTTAACAAATTCCCAAACTAATCTCCATTAAGGCAACAGCAACCCATAGACTTAACCAAACACCAGGCAAAGCATTTTCACCTAACGAATTCAAAATGAGGTTCCTTTCACTGTGGAGCCAGTTGGAGGCTTACAGCTGCCTTTTGATCTTACATCGCCTCTGCCCTGCACACCCGGAAGTTATACCGACCAGTCCCAATGAATGTTAATTTTCATTGTATCAACAACCTCTTTGAACCAAAAACAGAAACAGAAATACCTGGAAAAACTCAGCAGGTCTGGCAGCATCGGCGGAGAAGAGTACAGTTGACGTTCCTCATGACCCTTCAACAGAACTAAATAAAAATAGGAGAGGGGTGAAATATAAGCTGATTTAAGGAGGTCTGGGTGATGCTTGCGGACAGACCGAAGGTGTTCTGCAAAGCGGTCACTCAGTCTGCGTTTGGTCTCTCCAATGTAGAGGAAACCGCATTGGGAGCAACGAATGCAGTAGACTAAGTTGAGGGAAGTGCAAGTGAAATGCTGCTTCACTTGAAAGGAGTGTTTGGGCCCTTGGATGGTGAGGAGAGAGGAAGTGAAGGGGCAGGTGTTGCATATCTTGCGTTCGCATGGGGAGGTGCCGTAGGAGGGGTTTGAGGAGTAGGAGGTGATGGAGGAGTGGATCAGGGTGTCACGGAGGGAACGATCCCTATGGAATGCCGCCGGGGGGGGGTGAGGGGAAGATGTGTTTGGTGGTGGCATCATGCTGGAGTTGGCAGAAATGGCGGAGGATGATCCTTTGAATGCGGAGGCTGGTGGGGTGATAAGTGAGGACAAGGGGGACCCTATCATGTTTCTGGGAGGGAGGAGAAGGCGTGAGGGCGGATGCGTGGGAGATGGGCCGGACATGGTTGAGGGCCCTGTCAACTACCGTGGGTGGAAAAGTGGAAAACCTCAGTTAAGGAAGAAGGAGGACATGTCAGAGGAACTGTTTTTGAAAGTGGCATCATCAGAACAGATGCGATGGAGGCGAAGGAACTGAGAGAATGGGCTGGAGTCCTTACAAGAAGCGGGGTGTGAGGAGCTGTAGTCGAGGTAGCTGTGGGAGTCGGTAGGCTTGTAATGGATATTGGTGGACAGTCTATCACCAGAAATTGAGACAGAGAGGTCAAGGAAGGGAAGGGAAGTGTCAGAGATGGACCATGTGAAAATGATGGAGGGGTGGAGATTGGATGCAAAATTAATAAATTTTTCCAGGTCCAGACGAGAGCATGAAGCAGCACCGAAGTAATCATCGATGTACCGGAGAAAGAGTTGTGGGAGGGGGCCGGAGTAGGACTGGAACAAGGAATGTTCCACATACCCCATAAAGAGACAGGCATAGCTGGGGCCCATGCGGGTACCCATAGCCACACCTTTTATTTGGAGGAAGTGAGAGGAGTTAAAGGAGAAATTGTTCAGTGTGGGAACAAGTTCAGCCAGACGGAGGAGAGTAGTGGTGGATGGGGATTGTTCGGGCCTCTGTTCGAAGAAGAAGCAGAGAGCCCTCAGACCATCCTGGTGGGGGATGGAGGTGTAGAGGGATTGGACGTCCATGGTGAAGAGGAGGCGGTTGGGACCAGGGAACTGGAATTTGTTGATGTGACGTAAGGTGTCAGAGGAATCACGGATGTAGGTGGGAAGGGACTGGACAAGGGGAGAGAGAAGGGAGTCAAGATAACGAGAAATGAGTTCCGTGGGGCAGGAACAGGCTGACATGATTGGTCTGCCGGGACAGTCCTGTTTGTGGATTTTGGGTAGGAGGTAGAAGCGGGCCGTCCGAGGTTGGGCGACTATCAGGTTGGAAGCTGTGGAAGGAAGATCTCCAGAGGAGATGAGGTCAGTGACAGTCCTGGAAACAATGCCTTGATGTTCAGTGGTGGGGTCATGGTCCAGGGAGAGGTAGGAGGAAGTGTCTGCGAGTTGACGCTCAGCCTCCGCGAGGTAGAGGTCAGTGCACCAGACAACAACAGCACCACCCTTGTCAGCGGGTTTGATGACAATGTTAGGGTTGGACCTGAGAGAACGGAGTGCAGTAAGTTCAGAGAGAGACAGATTAGAATGGGTGAGAGGAGCAGAGAAATTGAGACGACTAATGTCACGCCGACAGTTCTCAATGAAAAGATCAAGAGGAGGTAAGGATCCAGAGGGAGGGGTCCAGGTGGAGGGAGAATATTGGAGGCGGGTAAAAGGATCCGTTGAACGGGGAGAGGACTCCTGCCCAAAGAAGTGAGCACGGAGACGAAGACGGCGGAAGAAGAGTCCAGCATCATGCTGAGTCCGAAATTCATTGAGATGAGGGCGTAAGGGTATGAAACTAAGTCCTTTGCAGAGCATTGAACGTTCAGCGTCGGAGAGGGGAAGGTCGGGGGTATAGTGAATAATCGGCTGGGATTGGAAAATGGGGTGAGGACAGAGGGACAGGCAGGGGTGGAGGGTCCCAGATGGGTGTTGGTGTCGATGAGTTGTTGGAGCTTGCGTTCCTTAACACTTGAGAGAAAGAGAAAAAGTTTCTTGTTGAGGCATCAGATGAGATGAAGAATAAAATGAAACTGGGGGCACGCGCAGCTTTGAAAAAGGGTGCGGCAGTGCTGCTGGAGGGAGAGGTCGAGTGTGTTCATATGGCGGCGCATGGCACTGAGTGTGGATCTCAGAATGTGACGGGAACAGCAATCCAAGGAACGTTGTATGTCCCGGAGATACGTGTAATCCTGGGTGGGTTCGGAACATGAGGGATGGAATTTCAGTTGAAATCCACGTGGGGTAAGTCGGAGACGGAGACAGTCACTGAGAAAGGAAATATGGCTGTGAAAGCGGGTTTTAGTAAACACCTTATCAAACACCAGGAGAGAAATGGAAAGCAATGAAGGTGAACAAGGCAAGAGAGAAATTCGAAAATCCTGACGGAGAGTAGTACAAAACTTCTTCAAGGTAAGCATTTCTTGAAGAGAAGTGGCAGTCAATTAAACACAGCGATTAAAACAAAAAACTGTGGATGCTGGAAATCCAAAACAAAAACAGAAACAGAAATACCTGGAAAAACTCAGCAGGTCTGGCAGCATCGGCGGAGAAGAGTACAGTTGACGTTTCGAGTCCTCATGACCCTTCAACAGAACTAAGTAAAAATACTAAATACTAATACTAAAAAATTACTAAGTAAAAAATAATAAATTCCACAGCTTCCAACCTGATAGTCACCAAACCTCGGACGGCCCGCTTCTACCTCCTACCCAAAATCCACAAACAGGACCGCCCCACGGAACTCATTTCTCGTTATCTTGACTCCCTTCTCTCTCCCCTTGTCCAGTCCCTTCCCACCTACATCTGTGATTCCTCTGACACCTTACGTCACATCAACAATTTCCAGTTCCCTGGCCTCAACCGCCTCCTCTTCACCATGGACGTCCAATCCCTCTACACCTCCAGCCCCCACCGGGATGGTCTGATGGCTCTCCGTTTCTTCCTTGAACAGAGGCCCGAACAATCCCCATCCACCACTACTCTCCTCCGTCTGGCTGAACTTGTTCTCACACTAAACAATTTCTCCTTTAACTCCTCTCACTTCCTCCAAATAAAAGGTGTGGCTATGGGTACCCGCATGGGCCCCAGCTATGCCTGTCTCTTTATGGGGTATGTGGAACATTCCTTTTTCCAGTCCTACTCCGGCCCCCTCCCACAACTTTTTCTCCGGTACATCGATGATTACTTCGGTGTTGCTTCATGCTCTCGTCGGGGCCTGGAAAAATTTATTAATTTTGCTTCCAATCTCCACCCCTCCATCATTTTCACATGGTCCATCTCTGACACTTCCCTTCCCTTCCTTGACCTCTCTGTCTCAATTTCTGGTGTCAGACTGTCCACCAATATCCATTACAAGCCTACCGACTCCCACAGCTACCTCGACTACAGCTCCTCACACCCCGCTTACTGTAAGGACTCCATCCCATTCTCTCAGTTCCTTCGCCTCTGCCGCATCTGTTCTGATGATGCCACTTTCAAAAACAGTTCCTCTGACATGTCCTCCTTCTTCCTTAACCGAGGCTTTCCACCCATGGTAGTTGACAGGGCCCTCAACCATGTCCGGCCCATCTCCCACGCATCCGCCCTCACGCCTTCTCCTCCCTCCCAGAAACATGATAGGGTCCCCCTTGTCCTCACTTATCACCCCACCAGCCTCCGCATTCAAAGGATCATCCTCCGCCATTTCTGCCAACTCCAGCATGATGCCACAACCAAACACATCTCCCCTTCACCCTCCCTGGCGGCATTCCGTAGGGATCGTTCCCTCTGTGACACCCTGGTCAACTCCTCCATCACCCCCTACTCCTCAATCCCCTCCTACGGCACCTCCCCATGCGAACGCAAGATATGCAACACCTGCCCCTTCACTTCCTCTCTCCTCACCATCCAAGGGCCCAAACACTCCTTTCAAATGAAGCAGCATTTCACTTGCACTTCCCCCAATTTAGTCTACTGCATTCGTTGCTCCCAATGCGGTCTCCTCTACATTGGAGAGACCAAACGCAGACTGGGTGACCGCTTTGCAGAACACCTTCAGTCTGTCCGCAAGCATCACCCAGACCTCCCTGTCGCTTGCCATTTCAACACACCACCCTGCTTTCTTGCCCACATGTCTGTCCTTGGCTTTCTGCATTGTTCCAGTGAAGCTCAACGCAAACTGGAGTAACAGCACCTCATCTTCCGACTAGGCACTTTACAGCCTTCCGGACTGAATATTGAGTTCAACAATTTTAGATCTTGAACTCCCTCCTCCATCCCCACCCCCTTTCCGTTTCTTCCCCATCCTTTTTGTTTTTTCCAATAATTTATATAGATTTTCCTTTTCCCACCTATTTCCATTATTTTTAAATGTATTCCACCCATCATTTATCTATACCTTTTATGCCCTTTTAGTCTTATTTCACCCCACCCCCACTAGAGCTATCTGTATCTTGCTTGTCCTGCTATCCACTCTTAATTAGCACATTCTTTGAGATAATATCACCACCTTCCGCACCTCTTTGATCTTTTGTCTGTGACATCTTTTGGTTATCTCCTCCTATCACTGCTTGCTTGTCCCTACAACCACGGCCCCGCCCCCTTAAACCAGCTTATATTTCACCCCTCTCCTATATTTACTTAGTTCTGTTGAAGAGTCATGAGGACTTGAAACGTCAACTGTGCTCTTCTCCGCCGATGCTGCCAGACCTGCTGAGATTTTCCAGGTATTTCTGTTTCTGTTTTTGTTTTGGATTTCCAGCATCTGCAGTTTGTTGTTTTTAACCTCTTTGAACTTTACCTTTTAACAATGAAACCCCTCTCATAGTACCAATTTTATTAGTAATATAAACATATTGCTTGGTACCTGTTAGAAAGGTGTCAATTTTCACTCCGCTTCTTGAATGCTCTATTCAAAAAATGCAAATGCACGCTCTCTCTCTGTTTACATTGCAAATCTAGTTCATCAAAGCACCCAGGTTTTAATCCAATTAAGACAAACCCATAGACTAACGTGTATTTTAAAAGAATAATATTTTCCAAAATATTATATACATTAATAGCTTCTTGAGCAGAGGTTGCTTGGTTCCCCATCTTCACTGGTTCCCCATCCAACAAAAGCACCTCAATTTTAAAATTCTCATTTCTGGTTTCAATTGTCCTTATGTAACTGCAAGTCTTTTTTTTTTTGCTTATGGTTTTTTTGAAGGTTTCTGGGAGCATCTCATAGTTTACATAGGAATTAGCTACATGCTGCTCAGGGTCTTAATGTCAGGAGTGTTTGGGGACGGGTAGTGTAAAAGCGGAAACAGCGAGTATTAGTGGCCTGGCTGGTGTTTATTCTTCATTTTTAAAAATTATACCACAGATGTCGGGGATTGAACCCTGAAAATTTTGGACTGGATGTTGAAATGCTGGCGGGATTGGGACCTGGTGTAGGCGCGATTTTAATATCGGGATCCCGAATGTTGTCTCAAGGTCCCAATGCCTCTGGGATAGTTTGGCCATCTAATGATGAGCATGAAACCGTAGTCGATTGTCATTAAAAAAAAAACCCATCTGGTTCACTAACGCCCCTTTAGGGAAGGAATTCTGCCGTCCTTACCCGGTCTGGTCGACACGTGACTCCGGACCCACAGCAATGTGGCTGACTCTTAAGTGCCCTCTGGAGTGGCCTAGCAAGCCACCCAGTTCTCAAGGGCAATTAGGGGTGGGCAATAACTGCTGGCCCTAGCCCACATTCCATGAACGAATAAAAACAAAATGTTCAAAACGCTGGGGAGGCGGGAGTGTTGAGGGTGGGTGGGTGGGGAGAATGGTAAACCCGCTCGCCACTAACTAATGGCCCATTCAACTCCTTTCGGAGGTCACTAAGAGGCCGGGCTGGTTGGGAATCCAATTTTTAATGCTAGCTTCAGTAAACCTCAAGCGCAACATCAGGTTTGTGACTGGGCCAATGAAATGTTCTTTGAATGTGCAAGTTATCAGGGTAACCTGTGCCGGAAGGCTTGCCTTCCCTCGGTTTGGCCCTCATTCTCAGATGTTTATCCTGCTAGGGCTCTGAGGAGGCCGCCTCAGCAAGAGGGAGTGGGCCTCAACATGGCTGCTTTTTTCTGTTGCCGCTGGCGCCAGGCAGCAGCTCCCGCCTCCAGGAGGCGCCCAAGGCCACCAATTGGGCGCTGAGCTCACCTCCTGCCCAATCAGGAGCATTTGAATTTCAAAATAGCTCATTGTGTGAGCGATGCAGTTGAGGCTTGGGGGGCGGTGGGGTAGGAGGGCGTTCAGGGCCCTAAATTCCCCTGAGCTTCCGGTTTCTGACCCCACCTTGAAAATCCAGCCCTCTATCTCCAAAGAGGCAATATTAACAATTGAGCTCAGCTTGTCAATCACAAAGATACTATAGCCTGCATTTGCGTAGCACCTGTCATGGACTCTGGGCATCCCACAGCATTTTACAGCGATTGAAATACCACCTGAAGCACTGTCACTGTTATAACGTGGGAAAAACGACACAGCAAACTTCCACAAGTTATGGGATAATGACCAGATAATCTGTTCCTGTGATGTCGATTGAGGGATAGATATTGGCCAGGACACTGAGGATAACTCTCCTGCCCCTCTTCGAAATAGTGTCCTGAGATCGTAATTTACATCCATCTGAGAGAGCAGACACCTGATCTGAAAGATGGCACCTCTGACAGTGCAGCACTCCCTCAATACTGCACTGGGAATTTCAGCTTACATTATGAGTTCAAATTTCTGTAGTGGGATTTTTTTCCCCCCAAACATATGCTTTATTCATAAAATTTGTAAAAGTACGTCACAGAACATTTTGTCTTGAAAATTATAGAAAGTATTTTGAGGTGCCTCAATACAATTGAAATACTCTTGATACTGTGAGGGACTAAGACCTCACCCTGTATATATTTTTTATAAAATATGTAGAGATATGCTCTTGCTATCTCTAAAAAATTTTAATTGGACAAAGACCTAAAATGGCTGAATCTATGTCTGCCTGTGACCCTCAACAAAAGAAGCTACCTGGCAATATCAGAGAAACTCACACCTCGTTATCTCTGAAGAGCCACGAACGACCCCCTGTGGGCTGTATAGACCAAATTCAAAGAGAGCTATACAAAGGCCACCTGCATTTCATAACCCAGGCTGGCCAACAGGAGTCTGCTCGTCTGCTAAGATGAAGGGCCCCACAACCTTCCTTTCAATTCTTAATGGTTGAGACATTTAACAATCTCAGGGACACAGACAAGGGATACACATCCTTTGTCAAAGACAGTATGGAGAGATGGGAGTCGAGTGACATGGGCCTCTGGCTTGTGGAACCAGTAATATCGCCTTGCTGAACTACAAAGTCTCAGTTTGCCTTTTTACCATCTGACTAGCAGCTTCAAAGAAGAGCTCTGGCCCAGGTTGGACACCTGGTCCCATCTACACTGCTTCTGCTGGAAATTCTGTACCATAGCCTACAAGACTGATACATCCCTGCATGCCTATCTCATCGTGTGAAATCAACCCCACTGGGAAAGTGAATTATCCAGCATTGCACCTTACCGACCTCTGTGAAGGAATACCTCATTAGACTTTGATTCTGTACTTTGGAACCCACATGAAACAATATTTCTTTTCTCTGCGGTCTCTGCACTGCAAATTATTCTTTTCTCTATCTCTCTCTTTACGGTCTGAGTGTGGAGGCAGCAGTGCGACCCTCCTCTCGCAATGAGTGTTTGCAAATAAACTAACCCTTTGAGTTCATCCTATCTCGAGTTTGCTGTGGGGTTATTAATAGAAAATTGGATCACACCAAAACCGAGCGGCTGGGGAATATGCCACTGCTTCTAAAGCGGGAAGCAAATCCAAAACACCTTTCTGTTTACGGATGTGTGTTGAGAGAAGAAATTAGTGCTGTTTAAATTAACCCCCCTCCCGTCCATAACAATATTTACAACGTACATTCCATGTCGGGCATACAGCCCAGTGGCAAAACATTTCAAATGAAATATTACAGAAAGTGCAATGGAATTCAACTTTTCTCCATGCAGCGTGTTTCACTTTGAGGTGCTTCAATACAACTTAAGCTAAGGCCTCTCAGCCATAGTACACTGAGGGGCTGGAAACTGTAGAAGCACTCGGGCTGTATGCTTGACAGGGAATGTTGTGAATATCAAGAGTATTGGATCTCTACAGTAAGAACCTGGTCACCGAGTGTGAGGCGCTCTCGGTGTTACGCAGGTCTGGCCCATCCCTCACTCCTGTGCTGCGGCCATCACCTGAGCCATCTTCCTCTTTACCTGGAAGTCAAAAACCTCTAGATAAAGGGGGAAAAACGTACCCAACATCACCCTCATCCTGATTGCCACTTTTGTGTGCATCTCCATCAAGCGTTGTGTAGACCCTCGGTACGCAATCACCAAGTGTCACTCCATTTTGAGCTTTGACTTGTCCCCGGTGTTGTGAAGGATGTGTCTGGCCATGTTGCTGTGGAACACTCAAAGCCCTGCCGCACGCACCACCTGTCCCTTGTGAAAGGTTTATGGAGAAAAATGCCTTTGACCGTCAGGCAGTGGTCTCCACATAACGTCCTAGAGGCCCTGTGGGGAAAAGGAGATGGTGGATCCTGTCGGATGGTTCCCTGAGCAGACTGTCAAAGTCATTTGGCAGAATGCCTCATTGCCCGAACTTTCAAACAAGCACCAAGATGTGGCTTGGTTGGTGGTGAGAAAGGCCCTCCCTGTCAGATCCTTCCTACATGCCCGGAGTCTCACCCCCTCCGCATATTGCCTTCAAAGTGGCTGTGGCGGGGAAGGTACTGAATCTCTGAAGTGAGACATTTTTGTTTAGCAAAAATATACTTTATTCATAAAATATCTGAACGAACATTATAAAACATTTCAAAATAGCCACCACAAAAAGTACAATCATATTCCAGTTTTCCACACAGAGCATGTTGCACCCTGAGGTGCTTCAATCAAGGGACATGACAGACATTTCAATATGGTCATTACAGACAGTCGGACAATGCAGTGGTATTGGAGTTATCTACATAGATCATGTTGCACTCTGAGGTGCTTCAATACAATTGTGATATATGTAGTATTCACTGCATACATTCAATGTGAGTCATATAGCCCGAGGGGTCTATTCAATTCCCAGCCCCTCGGTGCACTGTGGCAGAAAAGTCTTAGACAGTGACCTTTCCCCATTGTGCCTTTGCAGCGGCTGCCCCAAGCTTTAGTGCATCCCTCAGCACGTAGTCCTGGACCTTGGAATGTGCCAGTCTGCAACACTCGGTCAGGGACAACTCTGCGCTGGAAGACCAACAAGTTTCGGGCAGACCAAAGAGCGTCTTTCACCGAGTTGATGATCCTCCAGCTGCAGTTGATGTTTGTCTCGGTGTGTGTCCCTGGGAACAGCCCGTAGAGCACAGAGTCCTGTGTCACAGAACTGCTCGGGATGAACCTCGACAGAAACCACTGCATCTCTCTCCAGACCTTCTTTGCAAAGGCACATTCCACAAGGAGGTGAACAACGGTCTCGCCCCCACCACAGCCACCTCGAGGGCAACGTGCAGAGGGGGTGAGACTCCTGGCGTGTAGGAAGGATCTGACGGGGAGGGCCTTTCTCACCACCAGCCAAGCTACATCTTGGTGCTTGTTGGAAAGTTCTGGCGATGAGGCATTCTGCCAAATGACTTTGACAGTCTGCTCGGGGAACCATCCCACAGGATCCACCCTCTCCTTTTCCCGCAGGGCCTCTAAGATGTTACGTGCTGACCACTGCCTGATGGACTTGTGGTCAAAGGTGTTTTTCTGCATAAATTTTTCCACCAGGGACAGGTGGTACGGCACGGTCCAACTACTTGGAGCGTTCCGCGGCAGCGTGGCCAGACCCATCCTTCGCAACACCGGGGACAGGTAGAACCTCAGCACGTAGTGACACTTAGTGTTTGCGTACCGAGGGTCTACACACCGCTTGATGCAGCCGCACACAAAGGTGGCCATTAGTATGAGGGTGATGTTGGGCACGTTTTTTCCCCCTTTATCTAGAGGCTTGTACATTGCGTCCCTGCAAACGCGATCCATTTTCCGACCTCCAGATAAAGCGGAAGATGGCTCGAGTGATCGCCACCACGCAGGAGTGTGGAATGGGCCAGACCTGCGCCACGTACAGCAACAGCGAGAGTGCCTCACACCTGATGACCAGGTTCTTACCCACGATGGAGAGGGAGCGTCGCTCCCACATGCCCAGTTTTCTTTTCACCATAGCCACTCGCTCCTTCCAGTTTCTAACGCACACCCTGCTCCCTCCGAACCATATCCCCAGCGCCTTCAGGCCGTCTGACTGGCGGTGAAGGGGATAAAGGATCGGTCAGCCCAAGTTCCCAAAGATCACGGCCTCGCTCTTGCATGAACTCAGGGCCTCTGGCTCAGAGGCCAGAGTGCTACCAGTTGAGTGTGGCTGACGATGATAGTTCATCATGGCACTTAACTAGGCGAAGGTAACCGTGCCACAAAACAAAAACAGAAACAGAAATACCTGGAAAAACTCAGCAGGTCTGGCAGCATTGCCAGACCTGCTGAGTTTTTCCAGGTATTTCTGTTTCTGTTTTTGATTTGGATTTCCAGCATCCACAGTTCTTTGCTTTTATCTATGAAGGTAACCGTGTGCTAGCCTGCTATGGAAATGTCTTCTCGAACCCTTTTCTAAAAAGATATGTTAACCCCCCAGTAGTAAGGAAACACACACACACAGGTGAGGCATTAAACATGCACCTAAGATGTGAGTCTTAAGGAAATCTAGGTAAACCTTGAGACATGCCTGCACTGACATATACGTGGGGGATGAAACGTGGGGAGGTAGTTGCCACCAGAGGGAGACTAGCCCTCAAGTTGGAGAGCGGAGAAAAGTTAAAGCAACTGCTGGGTGGAAAGTTGGGTTAAAGTATAAACTCTGCAGCCCAACCCACCAGTGTGAACAAGCGCCTGACGTTAGCGGAGTTGGATTCTTTCACCCCCCAAGCGGCGAGGGTACACTCTGCCACTCCAGAGCCCGGACAGCCCCTTGAATCCAGGTGTGAGAGGCAGAGGGACAAGTCCACCCTGCTCCCCACCCCCGCCCCCCCCACCCCCCAACACCCCCTCAATATCACTCGGGGTTAATGTTTAAACAGGACTGTGCAGCAGAAACTCTGAGCAGCGCTGGAGGTTATTGCTGATCCGGATCAATTTCTCTTCTCACCCTTCTTCACACCTGTGGGCACAACCTCTACCTGGACGCTTCCGGAACCCACTTTCTTTCCAAGTCGCTTAAACCAGGTGAGTAGGGCTCGGAACAGACATTATCAACCTTTTTCTTCCCACCCCCCCACCCCCAACTCCCGATGAACCTGAAATGTTCTTGAAGTTAATTAGCAACAAGGAACTTTGGTAACAGGGCGAGAATCAGGTAGAATGCTTACTTTTAAAAAAAAAAGCCTGAGTATCCCAGACAATCCCAAACCCTTAGGACGTGGGTTAAGTTACAAGGCCCCAAAAACTAGCTTGAAGACACTCAGGTGGCTAGGAGCTGAAAGGTTTACCTGAGACTCAAAGTTTTGCCTGGTGTGGGTAGGGTCAATTTCACTTCCCTTTGAAAAGAAAGAGCTAGAACAGGTCTGAAGCTGGTGAAACAATGAAGGGGAAGTTGGGAGTGGGGGTGAGAAAGCATATTGTAGTAACCTTCTGGACACTGTCCATTGAATATTTTTTGCTTTGGTTTGGGATCACACAACCGCACCGGCCCCATAACCACCACAGGGAAGTTCCAAACCAAGACATCATTCAGGAATGGATTTGCCAGTGGCTTTGTCCCAGGCGGTGCTGTGTCTGGATAGGAGAAGGGGGGACTGGACAGATTGGAGATTATTTTGTGCTGGCTGTTTCTGATGGAGCCCGCTGTTTGCAAGCATCTGTTGACCTGTAAACGACGTCCCTGGCAGCAACCTATCTGTCACTTCATCAACAGCCAGAGACTCCCTAGAATGGCCATCGCTGGAGATCGCAGTCTGTGGCTTTAAAGGGATAGGCCAGTTATCCTCAGCTCCCCCGCCCCCCTCTCCTTAGGGCAGGAAAATACCTATTGTCTTAACCTTTGTCAAGCAGCTTAGCTCCTTGGATGTCCTGGATTCCTGGGTGCTGTGTCGGTTAGTCTGAACAATAAGTGACCCCCTTTAAGACCAGCGACTAGTTTCCACCCCTCTGCGTCTCTCCTGGTGAAAGTTAATATGAATGTCCAGTTAGACGT
Organism: Cetorhinus maximus; assembly: GCF_964194155.1. Taxonomy (NCBI): domain Eukaryota; kingdom Metazoa; phylum Chordata; class Chondrichthyes; order Lamniformes; family Cetorhinidae; genus Cetorhinus; species Cetorhinus maximus. The sequence goes on along the minus strand of NC_135884.1, from coordinate 13,407,627 downwards.
GGCTTTCACTGCTGTCTGATGAGGATAAAACTCTCAGCAGGGAATAATTTGTATTTTCACAGTACAACTGAAAATCAAGATCACAATTCACTCTGTCAGGCAACGAATCAAGGAAATAGCTTGTGTAACTTGGAGAATTGTACTGCTGGACACAGCTGGGGCGGTGTGTGGCAATGCCTGTGCTGTTTTTGAAAAAAATTAACCGTGTGAGTGAGCCACTTTCCCACTTTCCTAGGTTGAATATACAATTAAACTGTTTGCAAGTTTATGTCCTTTCCTGCTACTGTCAGTTAGTGAGATATTTAAAGCTTATTTTTATTGCAGTAGCGTTTGGTTATGGGATGTGTGGTTTGTGTCTTTAGCGCATTTCGAGGGTTTCAGGTCTATTTTAGTCAAAATCCAGGGATGACAAACAGATGTCAATACACAATTGTGCAATACTGTACATTAGAGAAACTGGCATCTGCAGAGATGACTAAATATTTTTACACACACACGCGCAGAGTGTATGTGCCTATGTTTCTTGCCTCTTCCTGCCAAGTTTCCTTCCTGTCCTTTTCCTACCCGGCAAGACCTAATTCCTGGACATGTTCCACACCTGGACATGTAATGTCAGTTGTGGGGAAGCTCGTGGAATCGGTCAGTAAGAATCAGAGTGACAGAGCACTTCAGCTATAATGAGGTGATCAGACAGAGCCATATGGCTTTGCTTAAGGTAAGTCATGTGTGACTGACTTGCATTTTTTGAGGTAAGGGTGTGATTAATAAAGTCAACAAAGGAAAGTCTAGAAATGTTATCTATGTGGACTTTCTGAAGGCATTCAGTAAGGTTCTATGCAAAATATTATTGGCAAAAATGAGGATGCATGGAATTTGAGATAACTTTTTGATTTGAGTTGGCAATTGGGTAGGTAGGGGACAGAGAGTGGGGTTAAAGGGTGTACAGTCAGATTTACAGGGCACAACCAGCAGTATTCACCAGGCATCTGCTTTGGGGTCTCAACTTGCTCAGCATGAAGGAATAAAAGAGTTGATTAATAAATGTCAAAGCAAAATACCGTGGATGCTGGAAATCTGAAACAAAAACAGAAAATGCTGGAAAAGCTCAGCAGGTCTGGCAGCGTTTGTGGAGAGAGAAACAGAGTTAACGTTTCGAGTCCATATGACTTCTTCAGAGCTGAAGAGAGGTAGAAATGTGATGCATTTTGTACTGTTTAAGAGGGGTTGGAGCAGTTGGATCGAAATAGAAGGTCATGGCTATGTGGGAACAGATGTCATGGACACAAGACAAAGGGAGTGTTAATGGGAGTGTTAAAGACTAGAGAAGGTGCTGATAGTGGCATCAAGGTAAAATAGCAGAATGTGTTAATAGCATAACAAGGGTCAGCACTCTGTGAAAGCAAAACGTAAGAACAAGTGACAGATGGCACTGTGGGATAAGGGTTTGTGTGCTGGGTTTGGGGAAAGACGGGGTTAAGATAGAGAGTTGTATATCCAAGTTTGTAGATGACACGAAGTTCAGAGAAGTAGGTAGTGCAGAGGTGAGCAGGTAGTTAGAAAGGTCCTCAGATATACTAAGTGAGTGGGAAAAGCTAAGGCAGGTAGAGTTAAACGTGGGCATGTGTGAGGCCATCCACTTTGGACATAAGTAATGCAGAGCATTTTCTAAATGGTGAGAAATGAGGAGCTGTGGAGGAGCAAAGAGATTTGGGACTCCAAATAAACAGACTTTTTTGGAGCCAGTAAAAGGGTAGAAAAAATAATCAAAATGGCTGATGGAATGTTGGCCTGTATGAGGGTGGAATACTAAAGGGATGAAGTTATACTTCAGTTGTTTGGACCTTGGTCCGACCTCATCTGGAGCACTACCATCAGTTTTGGACACTACATCTTAGGAGCAGTTATATTGGGCTTGGAAAATGCTGCACTGCAGATTCACCGGAATGATACTGAGGCTTAGAGTGTTACATTGTGAGGACAGGCTGCATAAACTTGGCCGTATTGCCTTGAGTATAGAAGATTGAGCTGACTGAGGCGTTAAAAATGTTAAAAGGGTTTGATATAAAGTAGTGTTACGGTCCCTGACGAGACCAGTAATTTTAAAAAATAGTTATGGGGCTGGATTTTACAACCACCCCACTCCACCACCCCCCCAACCCCCGCCAGCGTATTTGAAGGTGGGGTAGCCCATAAAATAACGTGTGTGAGCTTCCTACCCACCCCTGATCTGTCTACCATATTACGGTGGGTGGGAAAGGCCTTGGGCAGCCTGCCCACCCTTGAGTCTATTGAGGCCAATTAATGGCCACTTAAGGGCCTCACTCTGTCTCTGGCACTATTTTACTTGCAGCAGGGGGAGGCAGGGCAAGGTGTGTCAGCAGTTTTCACTGTGCGGGCTGCTGTCAGGCAAGAAGGAGCGGGGGCCTCATTTAGGGGGGTGCTTGGTGTCCATGGGAGGCACAACCCCCCCCCCCCCCTCCAAGATTATATCCCTACTTTAACCCTCTCCTTCGGGCCTCTGAAACCTTGCCCTCCACCCCTGTCACCTGCCTGGCCGGGGTCTGCCACCCAGCGCCATCCAAAACCCCAGACATAGCTTTAAGTCCGGGCTCCGTCCCTTCTTTTTCTAGGGGACTGCCTGTAGTCCCAGCAGTGACCACCGCATGATTGTGGCGCTGCTGGGACTACAGAGCTACTGGCCAGTCAATTGGCCGGCAACTCTCCAGGGTGGGACTTCCTCCCAGATGGGGGCGGAAGCCTCGACCTGAAGGAATTAAGGCTGCTTCCAGCGTAAAATGGCTGTGGGGCAGCTGGCTTTCGGGTGGGAGGGCTGATAACCGACTTTTCAGTCGGGCATGGGGGGAGGCGGGGAATATGGCGCCTCATAAAATCCAGCCCATGAATTTCCCAATGACCAAATCAAGAAGCGCACAACAAGATTTCATGTTGTAAGACTTCTACTGCAACAAACGAAGACCAACATTGACTAAACATTGCTTAGTAGGCAACTAATACCGCACCACGTTTATGCAGTATGCCACATTCTCATCAGAAATGTAATCTTGTGTATAATGTCCCAAGCCCCTCCAGCTTTTAACAGGCTCTTTTCTCTCTGTCCCACCAGGGTGCATCTTCCAGTGTCCTTTTCAAAGAAAGTCCCTTCACTCAATCTTCTGAGCATAAGTGAATGGACTTCCAGTAGCAAAGCCCCCTCTAGTGACTCCTCTCCACAAGCCTTATTTCTTCGAACAGGGAACCTGACCTCACCTTCACTCTGCTCGTTGGTTAACATAACAAAACAGTCCTTTTCTTATGCCTGGCCATAGCAGCTGTTGTGGGAACTTTACCCCAAATCTCTCTAGTTGTGATCTTCACACAGCAAGGCCAACAGCTTCCTCTTTTCTGTCCAGGTATTTAAACTTCCACCTTACTTTCAATAATTAAAAAAATTAGGTTTGATTTGAGTTTCTGTCTCCATTACAAGCAGGTGACATGGGTTTGTTGCCAGGCAGATCTCGTAGGAGGCCACATCCCCCTCTCCAAACTACTCCATTTTACCTTGAATTAATGGAGACAGTTTAAAACATAGCCACCTTATAAAGTCCAGCATTCATAACAGTAGATGCAGAGGAACAATTTCCTCTGGTGGGGGAATCAAGAAAAAGGGAATATAATCTTAAATTTAGGATTAGGCCATTGAGGGGCAAAATCAGGAAGCATTTTTACACACAAAGGTTAGCTAAAACCTGGAACTGTCTTCCCTTAAGGGTTATAGATGTAGGGTCAATTTGAGCTTTCAAGACTCAGATTCATAGATAATTTGTTAGTTAAAAGCATCCAGTGTATGGGGCTAAGGTAAGCCAAAGGAGTGAAGATACAGATCATCGATGATCTAATTGAATGGAGGAACAAGCTCAATGGCCTGCTCCTGTTCCTATGTTCCCATGATATTGTCCACCAATACCTCATGTAATGTTCAATGGTTGAATTGTTCTGTGTTTGATTATGTGAGTCTGGTAACTGATCTATGCTCACTGTGCTTGATTGGTCAAGCCTGTGTGTTGACTCAGAGAAAGGTAAACAGAGCTGCTAGAAGTTGCTAGAGCTGGGAGAAGCATGGCGTAGACATTTTATACAGAGATGTTTTGAAACCCGTGTAAATAAACATGTTACACACTTAGAAACTAGTGTCATCCCTGCATTGTTTTGAGGCAAATCAAACAAAGGATGTACAACACCTCATTCAAGGTTTTGCAAGCAATGATAGTGAGTGTTAGGAGGGTTTTATATAAGGTGGGATGGGAGGGGGACAGTTTTTGAAACCAATCCTGGTCTTGCCCAATATCCTCCAATCCAGTAGCATCACTGGATAGTGACCAGGGATGGGAACAGCGGTTCTCCTGCTATAAACTAGAGATTAGGGCCACTTCTAATGTCCTTTGTAACCGCTCCATTGGAGATATCTAACTCAGTACAGACTCAAACTGAACCTGGGATCTTCCTGGTTGATTTAATTCAGCTGTTTGTGACTGAGACCATCAGGCAGCCCAGGTATCATTCTAATTTTTAAAATGGCTTCCCTCACCCTGGCCTCTGCACGGCATGTGACAACCGAGGAGCGTTGTTATTTGCAAATAATTATTTTCTGAGGTTAAAAAGGAATAGTAGAATCTATAAACATGTAGTTGGATTTAAAATTCTCTTGCACTGAACCGTTGGATAGGGCACTGCTTTTTGTTGACAGTGTTGTTACGATGTGGGTCCCCACCTGCTGATTCTTGCATGACTGGTCCTGTTTCTCTGCCTTGATGGAAAAATCAAAGGCTGAGTGAAATTTGGGCTATTCCTCTTACCTAGCTGGGATTCACAGCGGCTAGCCTCAGCGCAGATTTAACTGCTTTGCTGTGGAATAGCGCATATAAAACCTGGAGACAGAGAAAACGTGAAGCTCGGGCAAGCCTTTTGTTTTGGATTTGATCATTTTCTTTTGAACGTTAGAGCAGACCCTCCAAAACCTCTGCCCGCCTCCAATTCTGGTCTCTTATTTATTCCTTTATATCGCAGGATGTGGGCGTCGCTGGTAAGTGCAGCATTTATTGCCCACCCCTAATAGCGTTGCCAACCCTCCAGGATTGGCCCGGAGTCTTCCAGGAATTGAAGATCAATCTCCAGGACACTGCTGTGTGCGACCCTGGAAAAAAGGGCTGTTTGGCTGACAGTCAAGCATCATCCAGTTGGGTAATGAGTCTTTTTGCTTTCCAATTGGTGTAGGAAGGCAGTGGATCACAAGGATGGATGGATGTGTTGGCTGACTTAATGGCTGTAGCATGGGGGCCAAGTCACGCGATGAAACCTCCAGGAATGCGCTTAATCATTGTTGGCAACCCTATTCCCTATTTGGCCTTGAGAAGGTGGTGGTGAGCCATCTTCTTGAACCACTGCAGTCCATGTGGTGTTACGGAGTGCATCACGATTCCTTCACATCACCTTTGGCGTTGCTACCTTCAGCTACCTAGGCCCTAAGCTCTGGAATTCCCTCCCTAAACCTCTCTGCTCCTATCCCTCTCCTTTCCTTTAAGTCGCTCCTTAAAGCTCATCTTTTTCACCGAGTCGTTGGTTACCTGCCCTGATACCCCCTCACATGGCTATCAATTTTCGACTGATAGTGCTCCTGCCTTGGGACTTTTAACTGCGCTAAAAGTGCGATATAAATGCGAGTTGTTCTTATACGGCTTGACTCATGACTGGGTAGCACTGGAGGCGAGTCAATAAGAATGACCTAAAAACAGGATGGGCAGGATTTTCCCGTCCCTCCCACCGTGGGACTGGAAATTCCCGCCCGAAGTCAACGGATCTTTGGCTGGTCCATTAAATTTTCTGTCCTGCCTGCGGCGATTCCTGTCACGGGTGGGACCGGAGAATTCTGACCAAAAACGTTGGAAAACCTCAGCAGGTCTGGCAGCATGTGAGGAGAGAAAAACAAGAGTTAATGTTTCGGTTCGATGACCTGTCATCGCATTGACACGTCTGCCTTCCCATTAAAATGACTTTAAGTACTAATCATTTACTGTTGAAATACTCACGTTCGCTTTAGAATATGCCCCTGGAAATTGGCGCCCTGTTCTCTAAGTACTCAACTCCACATGGGCAGGATTTTTTTAAATGGCGGGGTTTTCATTCCTGCCTCCCAAAGAATCACAGCAGCCCCGCGGCCATTCAGCGCTTCGAGGAGTGTTAATTGGCTGGCGCATGGGACTCTTGCCCCTCACTCAAGCGGGAGGGCCACCTCAGAGAGTCTCGTCTCTACCGTGCCGACAGTACCAGTGGCAGCAGTAGCCAGGACTGGGACCACAAGCAATCCCTGGATTCTAAGTCCCTGAGTCCAGGACTAAGCAATTGTGGGGGTTTCTCATGGTGGGGAGCAGAGGGGAGGCCTGGGGGGGGGGTGTGCGGAGAGGTGGGCAGGGGTCTGGGCTGGGGAGGGGTTTGGGAACACCCGGGGGACGACAGACCTGGGGAGGTGCCCGATTGTAGGCCTGAGGCCTGACAAGGGTGAACTGCCGGGCCTCCCCCACTGCCCCAGAACTCCTCCCGCCAGACTCAATATTGAGGCCGGGTGGGAAGCGGCCCATCGAGACTGCACCGACACGTGAGAAACACCTGACCTACCTACCTAGGTTGAATAAAATCGAATGTTGATTCTTTTTTGCCACTTCTATTAATTCCAGAGCCTGTTGGAGCTCTGGCTATCAGATGTGTTAACTACCTACAGTAATTTTGCTTTCTTTCGTTCATGGGATGTGGGCATCACTGGCTAGGCCAGCAGCTTTTGCCCATCCCTAATTGCTGTTGTTCAGAGGGCATTTGAGAGTTGACCGCGTTGCTTCTCTTCATCGTAAGGTCAGAAGTGGGGAGGTTTGCTGCCGATTACACGATGTCCTGCACCATTCGTGACTCCTCAGATACTGAAGCAGTCTGTGTCCAGGGGCAGAATATTACGCTCGGCGGGTGTGCGCGCGCCCGACACGCCAGAGCGTAAAATGACATGCGATGAGGCTGGGCGAGCATCCCGACATCATCGCGCACTCTCACGATATTTCGTTTGGCGGGCGGGCGCGCGCTGGAGTCGGGCTGCGTGCCTGCCGACAACTCAAAGGCCTATTGAGGCCAATAAGAAAGCTAATTAAATTCAAATTTGCGCTGCCCGCCCAACCTTACGGCTGGCGGGCGGGTAAAAAGGCCACGCGGCCTTTAGAGTTTTTACGAAACTTCATCCACGGGCGGGATGGGGTTTCCTAAAGCAAATTAACATCAAATATAAATTTTAGTTTTAAATTAAAAACATGTCCCAGCTCCGGTGACAGAATCACATGAGGGAACACGTTTTATGACAATTTTATTTTCTTTATTTTTTTTTAAACAGCACTTCATCTCCCTGAGGCAGCTCCGTGCCTCAGGGAGATTGAAGGGCTCTTTCGCGCGCATGCGTGAAGTTCGTTCTAGGCCTGCTTGCCCTCCTCCCCCCGCCCGCATAGGCAGTGCTGAGCGCTGCCGCTCACATTCCACGCTGGACAGGCCTTAATTGGCCCGCCAGTGTGAAATTGCAGTGTGGAGCCAATCACGGGTGGCAGTCGTCTTCCTGACCCCCCCCCCAATCCACCCACCCCCACCAAGCAACACCGCGAAGGGCAAAATCCTGCCCCATATGTAGCAAGACGTGGATACCATTCAGGCTTGGGCTGATAAGTGGGAAATAACATTTGTGCCACACAAGTGCCAGGCTCTTCTCTCCAACAAGAGAGAATCCAACTATCTCCCTTAATGCTCAATGGCCTTACTATCTCTGAATCCCCCACTATCAATATCCTGGGGGTTACCTGTGACCAGAAACTAACTGAACTGGACTAGCCATATAAATACTGTGGCTACAAGAGAAGGTCAGAGGCTGGGAATTCTGCAGTGAGTAACTCACCTCCAGATGCTCCAAAGCTTGTCCACCATCTACAAGGCACAAGACAGGAATGTGATGGAGAGTGGCTGCTCTCCACTTGCCTGGATGAGTGCAGCTCCAACAACACTCAAGAAGCTTGACACCGCCCAGGACAAAGCAGCCCACTAGATTGGCACCCAATTTACCATCTCTAATATCCACTCCCTCCATCAACAAGATGCACTGCAGGAATTCACCAAGGGCTCCTTCAACAGCGGCTTCTAAACCTGAGACCTCTACTGCCTAGAAAGATAAGAGCAGCAGATACATGGGAACACCACCACCTGGAAGTTCCCCTCCAAGCCACTCACCATCCTGACTTGGAAATATATTGCCGTTCCTTCACTGTCACTGGGTCAAAACCCTGGAACTCCCTCCCTAACAGCATAGTGTGTATACCTACAACACATGGACGGCAGTGGTTCAAGAAGGCAGCTCACCACCACCTTTTCAAGGGTAATTAGGGATGGGCAATAAAAACGCTGGTCTAGTCAGCGATGCCCACGTCCCATGAAAGTGTGAAAAAAGACCTGAAATTTTTTTACTCTTCAGGTAATTATCCAATTCCCTCTTGAAAGCCATGACTGAATCTGCCTCTACCACACTGCCAGGCAGTGCTTTGCAGATCCTAACCACCACGGTGCAATAAGGCTTTTCCTCATGTCACTTCTGGCACTTTTGCCAATCACCTTAAATTGATGTTCTCTGCTTCTCAACCCTTCTGTTAGTGGAAACAGCCTCTCCCCATCCACTCCGTCCAGACCCCTCATAATCTTAAAAACCTCCTCCTAACGTTCTTCCACCCATTCAGAAGAACTCCAACCCCTCCGATGAATCCACCCAAAGGGAAATCCTCATCCCTGGAACCAACCCCGCAAATCTCCTTTTGTCCTTGATTTCAGACTGATTTGCCGAGAGGGCAAAGACTCATGGCATCTCATTAGGATGTGGCTTCTCCTAATGACCTTGAGTGGAGTAGTGATTTAATATTTCCACAAATGTTCAACCGCAGAACGGTTATAGAATGAGGCTTTGATCAATGCAACAAAATGAGATGTTTGTTGCCTGGGCAAGCAGTTACGAGGTGCAGCAAAATCGGGCATGATTTATTATTATATCTCACTTCCAATAAACCAGCCATGTACAATTATAAAGAGAAGAGAAAGGCAGATATGGAAAGGGGATTCAAATCGAAACATCCTAGGCTTTAATCAGCTACTCTGCAATGCAGGTCTCCGATAGTCCTGATAGTTACAATTACCATTCCTCATCTGATCCATGTTATCTTATATTTATATTGACTTATATATTGACTTATATTTATGTTGTGTCTGCTCTTTCACAACCTCAAGACATCCCAAAGTACTTCACAGCCCTTGGTGAACTTTCAGTAGCTGGGGAATTTAAATTTAGTTAAGAGCTAAACATGGAATTAACAAAGCTAGTTTCATTGTGACCATGTAATTGCCGAATTCTTGTAAAAAAATAACTAGCCCTTCAGTAAGGAAAATGGCCAACTTTAACCTGCCCGGGCTTGTACTTGATTCCAGATCCACAGCAATGTGGTTGACTCTTAATTGCACTGTGAAGTGGAAGCCACTCAGCCAAGGGCAATTAGGGGTGAGCAATAAATGCTGGCACATTCTCATCTTGTGAATGAATATTGCTCAGTACCTCTCTGTTTGGTGCATTTAACTCTTTGCATTCTGTTTGCAAAGTGGAAAAGAGAGGAAAGAAGGATATACATAGTGTGTTCGTGTGTTAATATATTAGTATTGCAGTTATTATCACAGAGCTTATTGCAAACTGGCAATGCTGATCATCTGGAGTTGTGTTCTGACCCAAAGATACCCTCTGTTTCATTTTTTGTTAGCTCCTCCTCCTCAAGCCCATAACGTGATGGTGTGTGATAATATCAGCTATTACGGAAAATGTGTAGAGGATGTAGAATAGCTTTCGCTTATTACTCAACGGTAATCACAGTGGCTGGGCCAAGTGCTCTCATAAGTTACTCATAAGTAAAATATGATTCAGATTTTGTCTCAGATTTTGATGATATTGGAATACATCTTGGAAGTTAATAATGGCCATCGAATATCATACAGAGGTTATTGAATTTAAGAAGCTAAATGGGAAGATATTTTTGTAGCCAGTAAAACTAAAAGCGCAATTAGTATTCATTGACCAGGCTCACTGTGTATGCCATCACATCTTATATGAGGAGGGAGGAGAGGGGCTTGTGGGATAAAGTGCTCTTTTCAATGGAAATTTGGAAAATGTCTCTTTTCTCTGTCATTAATGAGTCACCAATCAAATTTCAGGAGTGCCAAATTCAAAGTATTTTGTTAGCGGGTAAGGCTGTCTCCCTTCTTTAAAAGAAAAATTGTCTTTTGGGAATTTAATAAAATGCATTGAAGAATGCAAAGTGCTCATATTATGCATTCTTGTACTGCGAGAAAACACCCATGTGATTGGATCACACACTTTGTCCTTCCAAACATGGGCTGTGTCTGGTTCAAGTGCATTGAGCTAAAGTGAAGTGCTCTCAATTGCACATCCGGTATTCGTTGTGGAAGTGACTTGAGGTGATTAATTGGACATGGCAACATTCTACTGCGTTGGCTTTAAGTGTGTTATTTTGAATCACTGATGGGGACCAGTCAATCAGATAATGTCCAGAGATGACAGTCAAAGATACTGTATGATGATATTGATCCCACGGCACTGTTTTGAAGAAGAGCAGGGGAGGTGTTGGCACTGTCCTGGTCAATATGAATCCCTCAACCAACATCATTTAAAAACACAGATTAAATAGCAATTACATATTGCTGGGGGTTGGGGTGAGGGGTGTGGAGGGGAGTGGGGGAGGGGGGGGTGGTGTAGAGAGAGCTGCAGAGCTCTTTTTAAACTCCAGAATGAAATGCGAACAAGGGAACTCAAATAACAAAAGTTGGGTGATTGAATATTCTAAGGAAATCTCACCCTCAGATGCAAGTGAACTTGAAAAAAATCTTTGTTGACATTTCCCCAAGGGCTATTATTATGTCATTATGAATGCTTGACTAAGTTTCAAAAGTTACACTTGTCTCAGCAGGGGATTCAGAGTTTACCATTTCATTGTCAGTTTAAAGTGGCTATTAAATGATTATCTATCCTTGATGTGGGGTCTGAATAGAAATGTGTCTTTTTTTTAAATAAGAGATTAACCACTTGATATTTAAAAGCTTTGAATGACTTTCATGAATGGGAATATTTTTTTCACGACCAAGTGTATAGGAGTGAGAGCTGTATTAGATTGTTAGAATTTTTTTTCTCATCTCCACATGGCTCTTGAGGTCTGCCTATAATGAATGTTGGGTTGTTGGGGTGGGGGGGGGGGTGAGGTGGCATGGAGGTGTAGGGCATGAGTGGGGCATGGTTGCCATGGAGGTGGCTTAGGGTGCGAGAGGAGGGTGGGGGGTGTGTGAGGGGTGAAGGCTAGAGGGCCAATAGCTTCTAAAACAACTGGAAATAAGTCCCACAGAACTGAGGTGGGCCTTCTAACCAGCCTGCCTCAGCACTTGCCCACCTCTGTGGCTCCCTATAATCTGCTAATGGGGTCAGCGGGCCCAACTCAATTGCACCCCCGCCTCCCTGGAACAGAAATTGGGTATGGCGGGGGCCTTTAAAACTGAGGTGGATCTGCCGAGTGAAGAAATTACCCGGAGCAAAGATCTGGCCCAAAACCTCTTTAATTCCCCCGAGGAGATCTATTTTAAAAGCTTACAGAGTATGAAAAGATTGAATATGCTTTAGCCCGTCGGATGTTGAATTCTTTAGCAGATGGAGTGTTCTGTAAAGTTCCTTGTGCTTATTTAGTTGTTACTTAGGCATTATTACACTTCACGAGAAGTGGGAATTCTGCAACATTCCTTGATTTTCAGCTAGCTAACTTTATTTTTTTCTCCCTGGTGTAGCAGTAGGATAACCTTCACATCTACGAGGTTTCTGCAGGAAGAGAACAGCCGGGAAACAGATACAAGTTTTGAGTCTGGACGGCACTACATTTACCTAATTTTTGGTGCATAAAACAACGTATTGCGACCAAGTTTTCTTCGTTACTTTGTCATGTTGTTCGAATTGAAGCAGAACCCTCACAAGTTAAGGATTTTTTCTTGATCCTGGGAAAATTTGGTAATTGCCGATCCCCTTCAGCTACCGGCTCGCCTTGTTGAATTGACACCTTGGCAACGGGATGCAATTTGGGACAGAAACCTTCCTTTGGCTAACTGTCTGCTTGTCGACAAGTATTTCATTCTGCCATACTCAAAAGTGCCCGAGGGAGGCAAAACACTTCAACTTTGATTTCCACTACACCCTGACGAGTTTTAATGCAGGGCAGCCAATCCAGAATGTAGTGGTGTACGAGTATAGTCCACATAACGTGTACCTAGCTGTGCGGAACCATTTGTATGCTTTAAATGGAGCTCTCAAAAAGACATCTGAGCTGCAGACTGGTCCAGTTGGCAGCCCGGACTGTGCAATATGCAAACTTTGTGCCACAGACTGGGAACCAGCAATTGGCATGGAAGATAACGATAATGAAGTTCTCGTGTTTGACGCTTTTGATGCGACCTTATATAACTGTGGAAGCTCTCAACATGGCATCTGCTACCGGCACAATATCGAAGAAGGTAATCTAAGTGACGCAAATTGTCTATTCAAGAAAGAAAACAACAGGCCGGACCATTGTCCTGATTGTGTGGCGAGCCCATTGGGAACCCAAGTGCATGTTCATGCAGATTTATTTGTCACCTATTTGTTCATTGGTGCCACGGTCAACAGTACATTGGCAAAAACTTACAGTCCAAAGTCAATATCAATGAAGAGATTGCTGGGATCACTGGATGGGTTTGAACTTCCTTCTCACAATGAATCTTCTTTAACTGTGCGGAATGAATTTCTAGACTCCTACCCTATAGATTATGTTTATTCTTTCAGCTCTGAAGATTATGTCTATTTTCTAACTGTCCAAAAGCAAAGCACAACTTTAAAAAGCTATGAGACTAGAATCGCTCGTTTGAAGGTTGGAGAGTACGAGGTCAGAAATTACCGTGAGCTTGTCCTGCAATGCGAGCATGAGCCAAGACGTAGGAGGAGAACAACTGGTGGTAGGGAAACCCTATACAACATACTGCAAGCTGCTTATTTGGCTAAACCGGGCGCACATCTAGCCGAGGAACTTGATGTTTCAGAAACAGATGATGTGTTGTTTGGAGTTTTTGCAGAAAGTGATCCCCAAAGCAAAGATGTGCGCAATAGGTCAGCCCTATGTACTTTCCCAGTCAAAATGATCGACGAGGTCATAAAAAATGGCATGGAAGACTGTTGCACAAGTTCAGTGGAGCCCTTGGAAAGGGGACTGGAGTTTTACCAGAAGATGGAGTATTGCCCTCAAAACGTGAGTATGGAATTCTTTCCTGCTATTTTACTTCTTTCTATCCCTATCTTTCTTCAAAATCTGCTCTGAAGCACCAAAGAGGAAGATTAGAGGTTGGCTAGGCTTAAGTCAAGTGTGTAGGCCAGTTAACACAAGACCAGCGATTGTGGGAATATGACTTGGAGGAAGAACTGCATTCAAAAACAGGTTTAGATCTAATGACCTTAGGTCTTGATCATATCTAGAGAGCCCCAGGCCTCAACTTTTGAATGAGGGAATGGGCATAAACAGCACCCTGGCCATGACACAATTTATAGGCCATTGTGTCTTTAAAGTAAAATACCTGATGGGGAGAGGGATTATATTTTGAGCTGGTCAGATTGAGGGACATTACTGTTCTGAAATGCAAAACCTATGTTCTAGTTATCCTGCTTTTTAACTTGGTGCCAACTATTTCATTGAGCTAATTTTGTTTTCTGTAATCAGTAACAGGCTAACTCTACAATGGGACCTACTTGCCAATGGGCTGATTGTCCCGGTGTAGAGTGGGTGATCGCAGTTCACATGACTCAAACCTCACGCTGAGCCCGGCTCTATTTTTTGGGGGGTTAGAATACATGATTAATGTCAGTGGATCCCAGGTAGACTGCTGCCTCTGATTCCGTGTTGACTGAATAGGTGTCTGAAGTACATGTGCTGTTGCAACTCTTAAGGTCTGGTGTGGTTGAAAGAACATTGCGCTGTATCTCAAGAGAGGGCGGAATGCTTGCTCCCCTGGAAGTAAAGTCAGCTGGAAGCTGACTTGTTCCCTGCCAGCCCACCCCACAGCCATACCATGCAGCGGGCTGGCTAAATTGGTAGAGAATGGGGCTCCACCCACACTTGGGAGGAAGCCCTGCCCTCGGGAGCTGCCGCCGCCCATCAGTCCAAGCAGCGCCTGAGCTGAGTAGTGGGCGCTGCCAGGAATTTTTTTATGAATGGGTTCCAATGCATTAACTAATGAGACAGAAGGGGAAGCCACATAGAGGAAATGATTAACTAAAGTAACTGAGATAGATGCTAGTGAGGAAGGTCAATAAGATATTTTGTATTTATAAATATCATCTGATGACCAACTTTGCACTTGTGATGTCTTCACCAAGCTTGTAAACTGAAGGACGCCCAATCAATTTTTTTTGACACGCATCCATTTTTTGCTCTCAATCTCTTTCTCATAAATAAGCTGCTGATCGTAGCACAGGGCAGGACCACTGACACAGATTAGACAGGAAAACAAATAATGCAAATCTGAAAAACAAGAAGGCAGGTTTGATTGAGGCATTCAGAAGGGGATTGGATTGCATCCGAAAAAAGATCATGTGCAAAGTTACGGGGATAAGGCCGGGGAGTGATACTAGGCAGAATGCTCTTTCAGAGCGGACTCGATGGGCCAAATAGCCGCCTCCTGCACTGTAAAGATTCTGTGAGAAACAGTTAGTGTTGGAGATAACTTTTGGCGCCAAAGAAAGGGAAAAGATAAGGTGAAGGTGAAGTTAGGGACCTTCAGAATTTTTTGCTGAGTTCTCAGCATTCTCAGAGACTTGTATCCCATTCATTCTCTTTCCCGTTTTTCCAAGAGACAATGTTTTATAACCCCCAAGAAGATGGCAGAGACCAACCTTGTTGCTTTAACAAATGCATAGGGACATTGGAACAGGAGTAGGCCATTCGGCCCATCGAGCCTGCTCCGCCATTCAATTAGATCATGGCTGATCATCTACCTCAAACCACTTTTCCGCGCTATCCCCATATCCCTTGAAGTCATTCGTCTCCAGAACTATATGAATTTCTGTTTTGAACATGATCAATGATTGAACTTTTACAACCCTCTGGAGTAGAGAATTCCAATGATTCACCACCCCCTGAGTGAAGAAATTCCTCCTCATCTCAGTCTTAAATGGCCTGCACCTTATTCTGAGATTACGTACCCTGATTCTATACTCACCAGCCAGGGGAAACATCCTATCTACATCCACCCTGTCACGGCCTGTAAGAATTTTATAAGTTTCAATGAGATCACCTCTCACTCTTCAAAACTCCAGAGAATACAAGCCCAGTTTCTTCAATCTCTTCTCAGGAGACAATCCTGCCATCCAGGGATTAGACTGGTGAACATCAGTAGCTCTCCCTCTATGGCAAGTATGTCCTTCCTTAGATAAGGAGATCAGAACTGTACACAGTGCTCCAGATGTGGTCTCACCAAGGCTCTATACAGTTGCAGCAAGACAGCTTTGTTCCTGTACTCAAATCCCCTTGCGACGGAAGGTCAACATACCCTTTGCCAAATCTGAGAAGAGAATTTGAAAATCTGCCTCTAGCCATTCTTCAACAACTCCTGCTTTCATGCCACAATCAGGAGATGCCACAGAAAGGTCTTAACTTAACTGAAGCTCACCAGAATAGTCACAGAAGCTGCATTATTGGGAACACAGGAACAGGAGTAGACCATTTAGCCAGCTGCCTGCTGAGACTGTTCTACCGTTCATGGCAGATTTGTACCTCAACCCTTTCTTTGGGCTCAAAAGTTACCTCAAACATTCCCCTGTTTTTATTTCGGGTTTGCGTTTTTTTTCTATTTAATCTGCGAGAGTATTCCTGCCTTTTGTGAGGATTAGTAGATGTTTTACGGGAAAGAGAATGGGAGCAAACATGGATGTGCATTAAAAAAGTTTGATTGGACATCATTCAGTTTACAAGCTTTGTGAAGGTATCGCCAGCAAAGATCATATTCCCCCCCCCCCAACCTTTGCTCCATATCCCTTGATCCCCTTGCCCAACAAAAATGAATGGATGGCAGTTTTAAAGTTTCTACTGTTCCAACATCCACAATTATTTGTGGGGCAGGAGAGAGTTCTGGATTCCTGCTACCGTTTATGTGAAAATGTTCTTTCTGATTTTGCTTCTAAGTGTTTTAGCTCTAATCTTAAAATTTCCCCCTCTCTTTCTGTATTCCCTCACTATCTGCCCTGTCAAATCCCTTTATCATTTTAAACACATTGATTCAATTACTTTTCAACCTTTGAAACACAAGGGAAAACAAGTCACATTATGGAACTTGTCCTCATAATTTAAGTATTATTCTGGTTGAATCTGCACTGTACTCCCTCCAAGACCAGTATATCTTGAGCTGCCATACCCAAAACTGAACCCAATGCTACAGATGCAGAGAGTACAGAGGAGATTCACAAGAATGATTCCCGGGATGAAGAACTGCAGCTATGAGGATAGATTGAAGAGGTTGGGACTGTTTTCCTTGGAGAAAAGAAGGCTGAGAGGAGACTTGATAGAGGTATTCAAGATCCTGACTATGGGTATGGACTGGGTAAATAGTGAGAAATTGTTCCCATTCAATTGAGCATCAAGAACTAGAGGGCACAGATTCAAAATATTTGGCAAAAGGAGAAAAAGTGATGTGAGGAAATATTTCTTCACTCAGAGGGTGGTTGGGGTCTGGAACGAACTTTCCCAGAGGGTGATGGAGGCAGGTTCTATTGAGGTATTCAAAAGGGAATTGGATTGCTACCTGAAAAGAGAGAATGTGCAAGGTTACAGGGATAAGGCAGGGGAGTGGGACTATGCAGAATGCTCTTTCAGAGAGCCAGTGCAGACTCGATGGGCCGAATGGCCTCCTTCTGCACTGTAAAGATTCTGTGATTCATTGGCCACCCAGAAGGAGTTGTTTGAATTGCTGCTGATTTCTAGAACAGATTGCTTCAGGTGCGACAGCGATCGGTTACAATTCAAGTGGCTCTGATAGTTCCTGTGTCCACTTCCAGCAATAAGCAGGGATTCAAGCAACCAGACTGATCCGAAGGGTTGCCCTGTAGTACACCTGCTTTATCTTGACCAGACCAGCCTCTTAGCACCCCCTTAATAACCCCAGTGGAAGAATCTCTGGTTTAAGGTATCGATCCTTTGAAAATAACAGTTCAGCCCCTTTACTGACCAAAGCAAAGAACAGAGGGAAACTCTTTCGAGTTATCAACAGTCACAGATTGCAACTCTTTCGAGTACAATCACAGTTCTTGGTTTTCCGGGAGTGGGACATGAACCCACAATCCTCTGATTCAAAGGCGAGGGTGCTATGAACTGAGCCACAGCTGACACCTCAAGAACAGAGGGAAGGAAGAACAATAGTTAATGGATGTTAATTGTATGTTAATTATGTTATTAAGACACACAGGTGAAGGGCATTGCTTAATTAAATACTTAGAGCACTAATAAAGAGAGACTGTTGGAGTGCTTCTGGGGACCCGGGTTCAAATCAGATGGTGGAATTTGAATTCAATAAAAATCTGGAATTAAAAGTCTGATGATGACCATGAAACCGTTGTTGATTGTTGTAAAAACCCATCTGGTTCACTAATGTTCTCTAGGGAGGGAAATCTGCCATCCTCACCTGGTCTGGCCTACATGTGACTCCAGACCCACAACAATGTGGTTGACTCTTAAATGCCCTCTAAACAAGGGCAATTAGGGATGGGCAATAAATACTGGCCTAGCCAGCGATGCCCACATCCCATGAATGAATAAAAAAAGTCCCAAGCAGAGAACAAACTGTTCTCAACCAGCCTGTGCTCACAAAAACCAAAACAAAATTTATACTGTTAGGTGCAATTCTGTGATTGGGCGGCACTTGCTGAACAATCCTGAGTGCACCAATAGCTACACTAACAACCAACTTAAGACAATCAGTTGAGATCGTAAGGTGGTTCATTTAAGCTCGATAGAAGCGACATACATTCATACACTGGGACCCGTTCTCTGTAAACAAAAGGAACATGTTCAAGTCTGATGCCCTTTTTGGATTACCTGGAACCTTGGTGAGCCTACAGTTACCCATTGCTTTCTTCATGGCAATGCCTCGGCCAGTCAGATTCAACTTGCCGTCCAGTCAGCACCCTTTTCTCTTGCAGTATAAATTGTTGTGATCATTTGAAATTTGGAATTCTTGTGTTTGTCTTGATGAGTGCAAGACACACTGCTTCAGCAACATGTCTCTCTTTTCTGCAATATTTAACCTCCAAGGAATGGTGGGTTAGGCTTGGATTGGAAGGTAGTATTTTTTAAATTCTTAAATCCGATCCCAACCCGCCTTCAACTTGTCTATTTCTGGTTTTAACAGAAATATGTCGGGGGCGAGGGTAGGTGACCAACTCACTCTCAGGAGCCGGTCAGTTACTGACATCTTCTAAGGAGGCTGTGATTTGACAATATTGTTATTTTTGACTCAGGAACTCCAGGAGGTTAAAGAAAGCAAATGGGTTGGATCTATAGGGTAAGTGCCTTCAATGCACTCCACACCCCTGGCTGCTGTCCCACCCAACGGGCAACCGACCTGTCAATCTGGTTGGCTCTTGGGTGGAAAAGCTGTTGAAAAAGTTGCAAAGTCGCTTTGTGTTTAATTATCCTCTTCCTGGGCAGTCCCTCGGGATAGAGGGTGACTCGCTTGCACTCCGGTACGATGGGTTCTGAGATGGCTGAAAAGTCCATTGTGCAATTTGCGGACTCTGCCACAAATGGTGCAGGTAGTGGTTGAAGGGTTGGGTAGATGGTTTATCTGGAGGTTTGTCTGCACCCTCCGGTGCCTTGACTTCTCCTCTGCAGCTTCCCGAAGAAGTTAATTTCTGTAGGTCGTGGGGGATACCCTGACTTCTTGTTTGCCTTCTGAGAATGCTAACCCGTACCTTACCCACAGGCCACACCCACCGCCACCCTCCATCGCCCTCACCATCCCCACTTACTGCCTGCTCTCTTTCCCAGCCCTGAGTGAATATCAGGGCCTCACTTTGCAAGACTTTTCAGTATCATATGAATGATTGAAACAGCTTGTCTTTTATTGAGGAGTGATTGTGTCTGAAATGGAACATTCCACGTTGTCAAAGGACATTTAAGCATCCACTTGTTAATCTGAACACTGAAAACGTTTTGAAGCATTCCACCCGTACCCACTCGAGACACTGCTGAGATGTCTGGGCTGTGCACACATTCCTCTCATTTGGCTTTCGATCAAAAATGGGACCTAAGGCAGGAGGCCACAGTTACATTCTAGTAGAGTTCACTCCAAGAGTAAGGGAATGTTTGCATTTGCAACTTGTACTCATGAGGAGGCCACTGAGGCAACACTTATTAACTGATTCCTTTTCTCAGAATGCTGTCCTCACTCCAGCAGTGAAATGCATTTCAAGAAATTGCGAAGATGTGAGCATAATCGATCTGTGGAGGTACAACACAGGGTTTTCAGGCCTCCCTGAGGAGGGGAACAGAGGTGGATGGGGTCCGAAAATACTGGCGCTGGCTGGTGTGCCAGTCTCCTGACCCCTGTTCCCGGCAGCGGCCATTTTTGGCTGAAGGGGGTTTGGGGTCCAGCAAGGCTCATCAAGAGCCTCGTTAACGGTAACGAGGCTGACTGGGATTTTCCAGTTGGCCTCCAGTTTCCCAATGCAAAGGGGGGACAGGTTAGCTGCCTGGAGCGGCAGTAGGCCGAGGGATGGTGGGGTGCCGTTGTTCTGGGCAGGCCTAAGGGCCCCTCCCTGGGTGGGATTGCAGCCAAAGGCCACCCCATATAGGGGGATTTCTATCACTTCCCACCCCACAGTGGTTGCCTGGCTGCTTTTTCCATTTTTTAATTGCATTTTTAAAATCATTGCTGAGAGGGTACCTCCATACTGAATTGCCATCTCAGTTACTTACCCTCTCTTGCAACCGGCTGCATCTCTAATGTTGGAAGACCTCTGGCCTGTCAACTTCGAGAGTCCACCCTCCACCCTTAATTAGACGCAGAACCTGCTCCATACTAATAAGGGGCGTCTCAGTCAAAATCTCAAAGAGTGACAGTTTCCCTCCAGGGGCACGTTCGGACTTGCCTTATAATGATATGCAGATGTATTACAATGAGGTCCCCGACATCTGATGGCAGGAAATGCGGCCTGCCATCGACAGGCTAAGCGGACGATTGCAGACTGGTTTCACAATATCGTGTAACAAACTTTTGGCCTTCTTGCCATATTGTCCACTCACACCACTGAGCACGCCCGACGCCAGCGGGCACACGCGTCCACACGTCCGGAAGTGTTGTCCCAGTTCCTGTTTACCATCCTCAAATTTGAACATTCAGCCCAAGGCCTATGTACAGCAGAAAGCTGCCGGGAGTTTGTGTGGAGGTTGCAGGGGGTTGGGGAATGGAAGTGCCGCAGCCCTGGATTTCGATGGGAGGAAAATCCCAGGGCGGAATCGCCTGTGCCCGCTGGCGTCGGGCGTGCTTGGCGGCGTGAGTGGACTGTATGACGAGAAGGCCAAAATTTTGTTTCACGATGTCGTGAAACCCGTTTGCGATCGTTCACTTAGCCCATTGATGGCGGGCCACGTTTCCTGCCGTCAGATGTCGGGGGGCTTCATTGTAATATACCTGCACATCATTATAAAGCTAGTCCGCCGGAATCATCCTCCCTGCTGCCGTGTTGGTGTGATTGTACACTGACGTGTTTCACAGCTGTGACGTGTAGCTGACGGGCTGCACTTCACTCGGGACTTCGAGGTTTGTTTGCCCACCTTGCTTTGGGCAGCACTCGCAGTCATCAGCGCCAGGCTTTGCAGGCAGCACCACATCGCTTTTAGCGGGGGGTGTCACGGACAGGTCTCTACCTACTAGACCAGCCATAAGGCGGGGGTGGCTTTGTACGGCTGCAGGGTTAGGGCTTGCTTGGGGAAGGGGGAGAAGTGGCCTCAGGCAAGGGAAGAGGCTGCAGGATGAGGGCTGTCCTGGGGAAGGAGGGTATCCCAGGGTGTGTCTGTGGGGACACAAGTTGATCTGTGCAAGTGGCCTCAAGAGGGTGAGGGCTGAGGAGGCAGTCTCCAGAGGGGATGAGGCCAGATGAAGATGTGAGGGTGTGTGTGAGAGAGTGAGTGGTGATGTCCCTTGAGCTGGCAATGAGTGAGATGCCAGTGAGTATGTGATGGGCTTGTGAAAGTGTGAGCTGAGAGCGATGAGATGGTTGCCTTACCCTGGTGGCACGGATGAGATCATTCATCCTCTTTCTGCACTGGATGGCCAACCTCTACTTTGCAGCATTGGCAGAGTGGGGGTAGAGGACATCGTGGCGGGCCTCCACAGCATCCAAAAGGCGCTCAAGGGACACGTCACTAAACCTGGGGGCTGCAGGCTTCTAGCCTTTCGGGGCCATGTCTTATTTGCAGCAGTCCTGGGCTGAAAGCACTGGGAGGTGTATGCACAGCGGTACTTTAAATGTGGTGCCCGGTGTGATGAAGTGGCGAGGTGATGGCGTGGTGGGCGAATGAGAGCCATATTGGACAGGCAGACTGTCATAAGACAATACCAGCAGTATAATGACAGCTTCAAGAACAAAATTCCTGTAATTCATGTTTTGCGATTTCTGTTTTGAATTTTAATGGCTGCAATGAGCAGGGTCAAAGTGTCAGCGAGAGATTAGAGATTGGGTGACAGGTTGAAATGAAAGTGAAGTACCTCGGATACTGGAAATCCGCAATTCACGCAGAAAATGCTGCAAAACGTTCAGGTAGAGTCTGTGGAGAGAGAATCAGAGTTAACAGGTTGGATTTTCCCTGCAGACCTGCAGGCTCCCAATGCCAGGATCAAGTGGGATTCTGAAGAGGGGGCAACGGGAACTCGGCGGGGGCTTTCCCTGAGTTAGAGGGATGGGGGGGAGTGGGGGGTGGGGGTGGGAGGGGCCAGGGGTTTGAGAGGCGGAGGGCGGAGGGTTAAAGTGGGGGGTATGACCTTCTGGGGAGATGCATCTGATGGGCACAGGAGACCCCCACAGAGGAAGTGCCCCCCTCCCCCATCTCTTGCCCGACACCAGCTCGCCCAGTAAATACTGCGGAGATTGCTACCTGGCCTGGGTCTCCCCCCCCCCGCCGTGAGTAAAGTAGCGGCAGGGGCAGGATGAGGCACTTAAGGGCCTCAACAAGCTCAAGGGCAGGTGGGCGCGCTGGGCACCTCCACTGCAACCACCCCTAAAACAGGAGGCAGGCTGGGGCGGGCGGGTGGACTGCAGGTGGGCCACGTGCTGAATTTTACAAGCCCCCTGCCTTCAAACCCCCCTGGCAGGGGTCCGTCAAATCCCACCCATTGTTTGCTGCAAAGCCCTGTGAAAGCCAACGAAGAAAGTGGAGCCCAGGCCTCTCTCTCCAGAATCAATCTCCAGTTGGCCTATGGAAAAGGAGGCAAAGGACAACCTAGACTGAAGAGCGCGGCACCTTAAAGTCATTTCAGTGCTAACCTCCTGCAACCTATTTATATCTTTAAGGGTTCCCATGTTGTACCAAGCATGTTTACATGATCAGAGCTGGTTGGTGCAAGGACAGTTTTCACAGTCATCAATTTGCGAGTTGTTGATGATGACCTTTGAAACATTGGGCACAATTTAATTCAGGCCGTGTGTGGTTAAGAGCCCCGCACTACCTCCAGCGTCCTCCTTGCTGAAGGCCTGCTGTATTAAGTGCCAATCAGGCACTTAACTGATAGGAGTGGACCTCTGTGGGATTAAGGGCCCCAGAAGGGAGAGGCCTCATGCCCCAAGAGCTGCCAGTCACTCAGAAACTGGCAGCTGCCCATTGCAGGCACTAGCAGCGGGAGTGGTGGCCGCTACTGGCGACGCGCCCACCAGATGCCCAGGCATCTCTCATCCTCTTGAAAATCTCTTGCAGGTCACCTCTTAACCCTTTCCGTTCCAAGGAGAGCAGTCTGATTGTTTCCAAACCTCCTCACAACTGAAGTTCCCCCATCCCTGGTAAAATCGTGGTGAACCTCCTCTGTACCCTTTCTGAGGCCTTTACATCTTTCCTGAAGCTTTGCACCCAGAATTGTCCACAAGACTCCAGATAAAGCCATAACCAGTGATTTATAAACTCTGGGCAAGGTCTCTTTGTTTTCTTACTCCAGTACTATTCATAATTCCAGGTAGCACCTATACCTGTTTTACACCTGAGACATTAATGCGAATCGTTGTTGGATCAGATCAAAAGCTAATGGTTTTGCGCCTGGAGTTTTGTTTATAAGAAGGGTAGGTTAACTCTTCGGTATCAAACTGTCGTGTACTTTAATGATGCGGTAATACCCCATCCTTCCAGTAACAAACAGCAAAATGATGTCAAGCGTCAATTAACTACTTTGTCAGACACGGTATACCGTGAGCTTGTTGAAGTTGGCTGCTAAGAATGTTTTAAAGTAATTGCTTTCACTTTAAAGAAATAAAACACACATATATGTATACATATATACACACACATATGTGTAATATATAGAAAATGCATATATATGTGTGTTCATTCCAGTGTTGTACAAGATCCAATATATCAAAGACTATAAGTAACTGCTTGTGTGTCACCGTAAGAGTTTCTCATTTCAGGAGGAACTGGAAAATGAGTGTACTTTGAAATAGTCCTTTTCACTTGTAAAATAGCATTTGTGCTGCACCATATCAGTCTCTTTGCTTCTGAAAGTCAATTCGTTAATAACCTTGATCAGTAGTTTAGAAAAAGAAATAAGAAGGACTTGCATTGCTATCGCACCTTTCATGACCACTGGACATTTCAAAATGATTTACAGCCAATGAAGTTCTCTTTGAGGTGCAGTCACTGATTAGTGTAGGAAATGTGGCAGTAAATTCATGCACAGCAAGCTCCCACAAACAGCATGATAATAACCAGATATTGGGATTTTTTTGGCGATGGTGATCGAGGGATAAACATTGGCCAGGGCACCAGGGATAATTCCTCTGCTCATCTTCAAAATAGAGCCATGGGATCTTTTACAATCCCCTTGAGAGGGCAGTCAGGACCTTGGTTTAGCATCTCACCTGAAAGAGCGCACCTCTGACATTGCAGCACTTCCTCAGTACTGCAGTGGAGTGTCAGCCTTGATTGTTATGCTCAAGCGTGTGGAGTGGGACTTGAACCCACAACCCCCGGACTCAGGTGAGAATGCATGATTGATTGGGAGCAATTACACAACTTAGTCCAGACATGCAGCTATTCATCTGCATTGTAAAGAAACACTCAACTTCAGGAAAATGATTTTCTTGTGAACCAACGCCCTGTCTGGGCTTCAGGACAAGGTGGAATTTCACACACCTGTGTTCACAAGCTGATTCCTTTTCGTCCGGTCTATTTAAGTCCAAGGGGCCTGATTTTGAGACTCCGCCAGGGCTGGTATTAGAGGCGGATGGGTGCTAAGAATAGCACCGCTAGCCTCTGTGCCTAGCCCTAGTGCCATGCTGCCCCCGAATTGGACGGTAAGCCTACCCTCTGGCCCCTAATTGGCCATTCCAGGGAAATCACGAGTGATTGCCCAGGGTGCGGGTTCCTGACCCACATATTTCAGCCTGGGGAACGGGGCTCAAACGCCCACGGGGGGAAATCCTGCCCCAGTTTTCAGAAACGTCCTCTGCCTTATAATCTCTTCCCGTCCCATGCCCACAGGAAGTAGCCGCATGTGTGTCCAGTTTGGAATTGGGATAGATTTGTGAAGCAAGAATGTTTGTCATGTGTTTACTAATTGTTGGTATAAGGCGATGTCTATTCAGTTGCTAAGGTAACAAAGAACGTTTTTGCAGACAGGGTTGGGCTATCTGTAATAAGTCATACCGGAGTAGACTCTATCTCATCAATGAGATAATGAAAGAAACAAACAGGAGCGCTATCAGCTTGGTATCTGAAGGGCGGGTCACATCCAGCACCTGTGAATGGGAGTCCCCGAGCTCTGACAACTCAGCCTCAAAGCCCGCGAAGCTCAGCAAACATTTCCTTTTTGCTGGTTTGTCCATTTGAATTTCCTGTTGATTTGAAACAAACTATTACCTGGAGTTGAGAAGAATGAGAGGGGATCCCATTGAAACATACAAAATTCTGACAGGGATGGGCAGACTGGATGCAGGGGTGATGTTTCTTCTGGCTGTGGGGTGGGGTGGGGGGGGGGGGGGGGGTCTCGAGCAAGGGGTCCCAGTCTCAGGATACGGGGTAGGCCATTTAGGACTGAGATGAGGAGAAAATTCAATCAGAGGGTGGTGAACCTGTGGAATTCTCTACCACAGAAGGCTGTGGAGGCCAAGACACTGATTTAAGAAGGAAATAGATAGATTTCACAACTCCAAAGACGTCAAGGGGTATGGGGAGAGAGCGGGAGTATGGCGTTGAGATAGAGGATCAGCCAGGATCATAATGAATGGCAGAGCAGGCTCGAAGGGCCAAATGGCCTACTCCTGCTCCTATTTTCTATGTTTCAATATTTCGTTGTTTACCTTGGAATTAGATGGCATCAAAACACTAAAAATTTGTTAAGATAAGCTTATGGTAGATGGGAATTAGAAAGTAAGATGCATGAGAAAGAAAGAACTTGTGTTTGTACAGCACCTTTTTTAATCTCAGCGCTGCCTCAAAGCGTATTACAGCCTGTAAAGTCCTTGATGGTTAGAGTGGAATTTTATGGCCCCTCCCACTGGCGGGATTTCCCAGCACCGCCGAGGGGCAGTGGACCGTTGGAACGGCCCGCCGCATTTCCCGGCCCTGCCCCCCACCGGGCCGGGGCTGTGAAATTCACGGCTGTAATGCAGGAAGTGCGGCAGCCAGTCTGCTTGGTCGGTCGGCTGAAAAGGACCTCTGGAAAGCGACACCATTAGGACCCTCACGGCCCGAGGGAGAGGCGGTTTGCGGCAATGCGCCTCCCTGATAATAAACGTACCTGGGGATCTCGGAGGTGAAAACTGTTGTCAGCTAAGGAATCCTGACCTACCCCGTGTGAACCACGATCAGCAGGCTGTCGAACTGCGCACAGCTCCGTAGTGCCACATGTCTGCAAGGAGTGATATGGGCGTTTGTGGTTACGTAAGACGCTATCTTTGTTGTATCCGGCTATTTAACTTTCAGTATCATTTGCTTGTTAATTCAGGTTTAATTGACTCAGTTCTGATTTGGGGGAAAGTAAAAAGTTTCAAGAAGTGAAATCTTGGTCATTTCTACACTTGGGGCTCATCTGGTAAACTCGGTTATTTTGGTTTATAATTTCCCCAAGGGGATTGTAACCAATACGAGAGCAATCCTGCGATCGTGCTGTGCCTGATTTTCTGCGGTACTTGGCTGTGGGTGAGGCTTCCAACTGGTGACATCAAGTCGAAATTCCTGTCAGTAAATTTTACCCTGAGGCTCTGTCGCCCTTTTGCAGTCCTTGAAAAATAAAAGCTCGAGAAACCTCAGCTCAGTATAATCCGCTTGTTGACAGCTGTGCTAAAGGGTTAAATGGATGTGATCTACAGACGTTAGTCAATTATTTATTTTTAATTTGTTTTTATGGGATGCGGGCATTTATTGCCCATCCCTAATTGCCCTTGAGGAGTGTGATGTGTTTGTTTTGCTAGTATCGATTCAGATTACCTGGTGTCCTGCTGCCATTTACCTCTTGACATTTGTTCACCTGAAAGACGGACACATCTTTTTATTCCCTATTCTTTCATGGGGTGTGGGCGTCGCTGGCTAGGCCAGCATGTGTTGCCCTTTACCGCTAATTAAGTACTTTTTGAAGTGCGGTCCCTGTTGTAATTGTGGAAATGGGTTTAAGAATACAGATGTCCTCTGAGTGCACTCATTACAAAGATTGATGATGTTTTTAAAAAGTACAACGTGTGTTGGGATGCTTTTGACGAGGTTGAAAGAACAGGCCTAGGATCATGAGGAAGAGTTTGAGTGCCTGCATTTCGGAGGACAAATGTGTGTTGTTCCCCCCACCGTGGCACTATCCTCTCTCTGTGACTGTAACCCCCTCCAGCCCTACAACCCTCCATGCAACTCTGTGGTCTTCCAATTCTAGCATCTTTAACACCTCCAATTTTAATCGCTCCCAGCTTTCAGCTGTCGAGGCCCTACAATCCGTCTGTAAATCTCTCCATCCCTCTACCTTTCTCTCCCCCTCGGAGTTTAATGCAACTTAACTTTCTTACCTGCACGGTCGTATCGCAAACCCCTTCCCACCTCTACTCCAATCGAACAGGGATAATCACTAAATAAAACTCCCCGATCAGAAGGCCCAGAAGGAGCACCTTTCACACCCGATTAGTGCTGCTTGTACAGCCGCCGGTAGCTTGATATATCAAGGCCCATCTCTGTAATCTCCTCTAGCCCTACGGCCCTGGGAGATATCTGTGTTCCTTTAATCCTGGCCTACAGTGAATCCACAGTTTTAATTTATTCACCATTGGTGGCTATGATTTCAGTTGCCTATAGGTCCAAAGCTCTGGAATACATAGAAACATAGAAACTAGGAGCAGGAGTAGGCCATTCGGCCCTTTGAGCCTGCTCCACCATTCAATAGGATCATGGCTGATCCTCCAACTCAACGCCATATTCCCGCTTTCTCTCCATTCCCCTTGATGTCCTTTAATATCCAAAAATGTATCTGTTTCTTTCTTGAATATACTCAGTGACCCAGCCTCCACAGCCTTCTGTGGTAGAGAATTCCACAGGTTGACCACCCTCTGAGTGAAGAAATTTTTCCTCATCTCAGTCCTAAATGACCTGCCCCATATCCTGAGACTGTAGCCCCTGGTTCTAGACTCCCCAACCAGGGGAAACATCCTCCCTGCATCCAGTCTGTCTAGCCCGGTTAGAATTTTATACGTTTCAATCAGATCCCCTCATTCTTCTAAACTCTGGTCAATACAGGCCCAGTCAAACCAATCTCTCCCCATACGACAGTCCTGCTATCCCCAGTATCAGCCTAGTGAACCTTCGCTGCACTCCCTCTATGGCAAGTATATCCTTTCCTAGGTAGGGAGACCAAAACTGCACGCAATACTCCAGATGTGGTCTCACCAAGGCCTTGTATAACTATAGTAAGGCATTCCTGCTTCTGAACTCAAATCCTCTTGCAATGAAGGTCAACATACCATTTGCCTTCCTAATTGCTTGCTGCACCTGCCTATTTACTTTCATTGACTGGTGTACAAAGACACCAGATCCCTTTGTACATCCACATTTCCCAATATATCACAATTTAATTAATACTCTGCCTTTCTGTTTTTTACACCGAAGCTTATAATTTCACATTTATCTATGTTATACTGCATCTGCGATGTGTTTGCCCACACACACAACTTGTCTAAATCGCCTCCTTGTCTAAATACCCTCCCTACACCTCTCTATCCGGCTTTCCTCCTTTGAAACACTTCTTAAAACCTACCTCTTTGATAAAGCTTTTGATCATCTGACCTCATGTCTTTCTATGTGGTTCAGTGTCATACTTTGGTTTATATTGCTCCTGTGAAGCACCGTGGGACTTTCATTACACTAAAGGCACTAATTAAATACAAGTTAGTGCGAAGGCTTTGTGGCGCAGCGGGTGGTGTCCCTGCCTCTGAGCTAGAAGCTTCAGGTTCAAATCCCACTCCAGGACTTGATCGCCAAGGAAGGTGTGCTCATAATGTGGCCAAACAGGTGCCTTCCAACATATGCCAATGACAAGTAGTGAGAACAGGATTGATTCCTGGTCAGCCATGTGATGGAAAGTAATTGGAGCTTCTACCATCACTATCCATATCTCCAGACCACAATGTAAGTGTGCACGTTGCCACAGCAACTTGGGCTCTTTGTGGGGGGCATTGGCCAGATAGCTGGTGTGGATCTGATTGGTGCCAACAGCATGGGGTTTGATCCCCATTCTGGTTGGGGTGGATCTGGGACCTGCCTCCTTGCCTTGTCTGTGGTGGAGATTGTGGCTTTGTGGGTTGGACCTGCCTTCAAACAGAGAACTGAAGAAGATAATTGTAGGACGTTGTTGTTGAGTTATTATTCATGCAAAATAATGTACATCAAGATAGAGTGGTGGAGGTGAAAGCTGCAAAAGTATTTATGATCTAATTGGACGCTGCAAGGGAGGAGATACCTGGATGGCTGTCTCCATCTGTTATTATCTTGTGAATTTTAGATGTAGTCGTGAAACTGTTTGCCACCCGAATGGCCTAATTTCTGCTCCTATGTCTTATGGTCTTATGGCCAGGTGCAATGAAGTACAGGTTCACCCTAATATTCATTCAATAAATAGGAAAGTACTGTTACATGGGAGGATCAGATATTTGACAGTCACCACAGCACAGAGTTAACAATTTTCCAATTTCTATATCCGCTGCCAATAGACCAGTGAGGTAATTGAACTAAATCCTCTTTCCAGAAAGAAAATATTTGTTAGAGGGAAAACATTTCTTTTGAGTTTTGAAAGGGATCTGGGCGATGGGAGAAGCGAGCTGGATATTTGTAGAGCAGAAGGGATGCCATTTTGGAGAATGAGCACAGTTCTGGATGAAGAAGCAACAGCTTTTAACACTGGGAAAGGCCCCAAGGTGGAAGAACGCCGAATTTAGAATCAGGGTTCATCCCAATGTTATGCTTTGTTAAATATTAAACGATTTGCAACATCAATCCTGGTGACCCCTGTGAGCGGGGCTGCCAACTGAGCAGTTTAGTTTCTATGAAGTCACCGGAAAATGAAACTCTGTTCCAAACCCATCCCATGCCCTGCTTCGATATTGGAGGGGAGCCCCTTTATTCCACCAGCTTGACAGGATTCAATCCCACCGCAGTTTTCCAGAGAACTTCAGCAAAAACACCTTCCAGTAATATCTATCTTGTTGCGTGAAGACAAATGGAATTGGGGGAATGTAAAGGTGTGTCCCAAAAAATGTACGCTTGCGTATGCACTTATCAATGTAAGTGGTGAGTGTGTTAGTGTGCGTGTTTCTCTAGTCTGCATCGAGTGTTGTCATAGTGATTCAACATTGTGTGACATCAATCAGCGGTTATCCTGTCTCATCCCTCGTTTCACACGCCTGCTCCCCTGAAAAACATTCATTTACAAAAGAAAGACAGACTTGGGCTGAATTTTTCGTGGGCCTTGGAATCCTGCCGCTGGGGCAAAAAGCAAGGGGTGTCCCTGCTCCCATGGGTTCGAGGACCCTGGGTGGCATTCTGCTAGGCGCTATCAATTAAGAGGCCGCTTCCGGGGCTGCCATGGTATTGAGGATGCCGGCCGACCCCAAGAGCAGCCGGCTCAGTCTAAGGGCTGGCCCCTCGGCAGCACCACCACCACCAGCAGTGGCCATTGCTGAGGCTGCATCGTAAAGGAGAGGATGTCTCAACAGTGAGGCACCCTCAAGAATTGGTGCGTTTGGTCGGGGAAAGTTGGGCCTAGGTGAGCAGGCCCAGGCAATGGGGTAGGTGGGTTGTCATGGCGCATTGGGGGTGCAGTTGCGGTGAGGGCAGCCATTGTTGCCGCGGGATCCTTTTGTGGATCATGAAGTGCCCATCAAGGAGGGCAGTCACCCTCACACTGTGCTCGGAGACCATGGCAGTCTCCCCACCTGGAGACGAGTCCTCCTGATACGGGCTAAATGCTAGCAGGGGCGGGAAGTGGCCTTTAATTAGCCACTCATATGGCTCAAGCTGCTGACCATTGCCACAGCATTGGAAAGATGCCTGCCCCCTCCCCTCCCAACACCTTTCCCCATGCCCTTCCACATGCAGCCTATCTCTAATGGGGCAATTCAGCCCTTGCATTCTTTACATCCACCTATGAGGGCAGGCTGGTATAATGCTTCATTTAAAAACCAGCAGGCCTCTGACAGAACAAAAACAGAATTACCTGGAAAAACTCAGCAGGTCTGGCAGCATCGGTGGAGAAGAAATCAGTTAACTGATTTCTTCTCCACCGATGCTGCCAGACCTGCTGAGTTTTTCCAGGTAATTCTGTTTTTGTTTTGGATTTCCAGCATCCGCAGTAGCTTTTAGCTTTTTGTTTTTAGGCCCCTGACAGTGCAGCTCTCTTTCAGCATGGCTCTGTGTGTTATCCTAGGTGTCATGCTCAAGTGTTTGGAGTGAGACTTAAACCAATAACCTTCTGACCTAGAGATAAGTGTGCTACCCACTGAGCCACAGCTGAAAACTAGCTGGTAGTGTGTACATTCTGCTATTTTTCTGCCTTTCTTCTCCATTTTCTAACACTTGCCCCTTCAATTCATGTTGACACGCTTCCTAATCTTACCTTTCCCTCTTATTCCTTCTTCCCCAATTTTTGGGGGCACTAGTCTCTGTTTTCTTTACCTACTCCATTTCATACTGGCACTTCCTTTTTACCTCCTTCTGCTTTTTCAAATTATTATGACACATGGCTGTGTAGTGATTGCACCAATTGTAACGTACCCCTGCGAGTCATTAAAGGGAGGTAGGTAATTAGTCATAGTTCATGAGGGACCATGTACCTCTCGCTATTAGGGAGGGACGATTTGTTATACAGCTGGAGGGACACCCACTCAACATTAAGCATGTGCCAGATGAGGAAACAGGTCCCAAGTCAATTGAACCCGCGCTGTTGGCGCTATTCTGAACCACACGCGAGCCAAGTAGCCAGCTGGGCTGACTGGCCCCCAATCATTTAATATTATTGCGTTCATTTAGGGTGTGATTTGAGTGTGTGTTTTTTTTTAATTCAAAAAAAAATATTGAAATATGTTAAATGAAGTATCTTAAATGAGAAAAAATTACCTGATTTTTCTTTCTCCGTGCAATTCTCTTTTCTTCCACTTTTGGAAGAGGACCGTGCTACCATCATTCCCCAGCTCAGAGGTCAGACTGGTGTTTTGCTTCTGGAGCTGTAATGAGCCACACTGAAGCTACATCCCAGTGGGGCAGTACTGTCTTCATAAAGTTATGGTGACAGACGTGAGGGATTATTAGCAGCTTGTTTACTGTTGCTCAAGTGTAGTGCAAGAGAGTTTAACTGTCAAAATGGGGATAAGTAAATATTTGGCATGTTAACGAGACTGGACAAATACTTTGGGAATTTAGCCTGAAAGTTTGGCAGAGGAAAAGCTCCTTTTAGCCAAAAGGCAACCAAATTGTTTTTTTCTCTGTCTGTTTCTCCGATTGTATCTGTGACTCTCTTTTCACCCTTGTTCTCTTGTTTTTCTTTCTGTTTCTCCACTATTTTTTTCTTTTCATCTCTTCTGCTTTCAAGTATCCGCTCTCCTCTCCCTCGTTCTTTTCCCTCACTCCCAGCCACCCTCCGCTCTTATGAAAACCAATCTTACAGTCCAGCTTCTTTCGATGAACGTCCCCTTTGTTACCAGGCACCTGCTTGTTGTAGAATCATAGAATGGTTGCAGCACTGGAGGCAGACATTCGGCCCATCGTGGATGTGCTGGCCCTCTGAAGGAGCAATTCACCCTGTGCCGCTCCCCTGTCTTTTCCCAGTAGCCCTGCAAATTTTTCCTTTTCAGATAATTATCCAATTCCCTTTTGAAAGCCTCAATTGACTCTGCCGCTACCATACTCTCAGGCAGCGCATTCCAGATCCTAACCACTCACTGGGTGGAAATGTTTTCCCTCATGTCCCTCTTTGGCCAATTACCTTAAATCTGTGCCCTCTGTGTTCTCAATCCTATCAAAGGAGGGCAGGCCTGGGATTTGTGTTTTCCTTCTTTCAGTGGCAACACCGCTGTATTACTGCCTCCTTCTGCAAGATGCTAAACCAGACAGGTTTAGGCCACAGCTGGAACTTTGTGTACAGTTCTGGTCACCATGTTGCAGGAAGGACATAATTTCTCTGGACAGAGTACAGGACAGATTTACAAGAATGTTGCCAGGGCTTGAAAATTGTAGCTATGAGGAAAGATTGGGTCGGCTAGGGTTGTTTTTCTTAGAACAGAGGAGGCTGAGGGGGCGACTTGAGTGAGGTGCACAAAATTATGAGGGGCCTGGATAGAGGAGACAGGAAAGACCTGTCTCCCCTAACGGAGAGGTCAATTATCAGGGGGCACTGATTTAAGGTGATCGGTAAAAGGGTTAGAGGGGATATTAGGTAAAACTTTTAGGGTGGTAGGTGTCTGGAATTTGCTGCCTCGATTGGTGGATGAGGCAGAAACCCTCAACTCCTTTAAAAGGTACCTGGAACTGCACCTGCAACCTGCAAGGCTACAGACCGGGTGCTGGAAAGTGGGATTAGGATGGGCAATTAGTTTTTTCAGCCACACAGACACAATGGGCTGAATGGTCTCTTTTTGTGCTGTAACTTTTCTATGGTTCTAGGTAAATCCCCTTTTGTTTCCAACGTTGTTTAATTATGAAAGCTCACATGGGTGGGCACTTGTGGCTGAAATGCCTGATTCTTGGTTCTTGAGGGTTAATGTGCCTATGTTTTGGAATCCGTTGGGAATCCGTGTTAGCGTAGGGTAATTAAACTAGCTTCCTATCTGCTTACCAGGTTATGTGACCCACAAAAAACGGAGCTCAGTAAATTGAGATGATGAGAGTGTTGTGCGGTAATTGGTGTGCATTGCGCAATATGCCATGTGTCCACCTTCCATTCAGTAATGGTCTTTCTCTTCAGGAAAATTGAAGCACATTCACCTTGTCAGCCTAATTCGCCCAATCACACTTGTATCTAAATCTGCTACCGTCTTTAATGTTTGCGTGGATTAATCTAGTAATTAGGTGCAGGATGGTTTCAACAGGTGTCATGGTGGATGTTCATTCTGGGGTATTCTCAGCAAGGATTGATTATGCTGGAGCAGGCGCAGTGTTCATCCATTTTTGATGGAACTCAATGGAAATGGTGTGCTGTAAGTTCAGGATTGCTTCCTGCCTGCAATGTCATTTCCTGCTAAAGTATTAAAATTTTCAAATATGAACATACAAACAAGGGCCATTCAGCCCCTAGAGCCTTCTCCGCCATTTAATAAGATCATGGCTGATCTGATAGGAACCTGAAATCTGCATCCCACCTACCCCCGATAACCTATCATCCTCTTGCTTACCAAGAAGCTATCTACCCCTGCCTTTAAGTATTCAGACTCTGCTTCCACCACCTTTTCAAGAAGAGAGTTCCAAAGACTCACGACCCGCTGAGTGAAAGAATTTCGCCTCATCTCTGTTTTAAATGGGCGACCCCTTAATTTTTAAACAGTGACCCCCTAGTTCCAGATTCTTCCACAAGAGGAAACATCCTCTCCACATCCACCCTGTCAAGACCCCTCAGGATCTTATAGGTTTCAATCAAGTCACCTCTTACTCTTCTAAACTCCAGCGGATTCAAGCGTAGTTTGTCCAGCCTTACCTCATAATACAACCCACCCATTCCAGGCATTAGTCTGATAAACCTTCTCTGAACTGCTTCCAATGCATTTACATCCTTCCTTAAATAAGGAGACCAAAACTGTACACAGTAGTATAACTGAAGAGTCCGAAGAAGAGTCTTACGGACTCGAAACATTAACTCTGTTTCTCCCTCCACGGATGCTGACAAACCTGCTGAGTTTTTCCAGCATTTTCTGTTTTTATTTCAGATTTCCAGCATCCGCAGTATTTTGCTTCTATTAAAGTTCTCACCCTGTGTTCAACTTTCTCCATGGCCTCGCCTCTCCCTACCTTTGTAATCTCCTCCAGCCCTACAACCCTCCAGGAAATCTGCACACCTCCAATTCCAGCCTCGAGCATCCCCGATTTTAATCACTCCACCACTGGCGGAGGTGTCTTCCGCTGTCTAGGGCCTCAGCTCTGGGATTCCCTCTGTAAAGCTCCCCGCCTCTGTACCTCGCAATCTTTTTTTAAAACTGGCCTCGTTGGCAAAGCTTTTGGTCACATGACCTAATATGGCTCCATGTGGCTCAGTGTCGAACTCAGTCTGATGATGCTCCTGTGAAATTCATTGGGATTTTTTTTTTAAACTGTGTTAAGAAGCCATATAAATGTGAGTTGGTGTTGTAGAAAGCTTTGTAAGAAGCTCTTTCAACACTTCCAGATAGCAGATGCTTTCCTGAGAGGGTAAATCAAAAGTTAGAAACTAGTTGAACTATTACAAAATAGTCCATGGCAGTATGTTGCAAAACTGTGAATTGTATAATTGAACGGAAGCATCACTATACCATGAAGCTGGAACTGTATCCAATATCTAGCTTTAATTCATCGTACCCTGGTGTTGAACATTATACCTTACAGCGTGAATTATTCCTGTGTCGGGCAGGCTTGGCAGGAGCGGGCATGGGCGGTCGTGGAGCTGACTGCTGCCCGCGATCGGCTCCGCACTGCCATTTTACGCAGGCGGACTCACCCAGTGTAATACGCGGGCGGTAGCGAGCGCTACCTGTGTGGGCGGGGAGGAAGAGGAAGAGGAAGAGTCGGGGCCATTGTGAAAGAGCACTTCAATCTTCCTGAGGCACGGAGCTGCCTCAGGGAGATTGAACCACTTCTGAAAATAATCAATAAAATCAATAAAAATTTAATGAAACGTCCTCTCACGTGACTTGTGTCACAAGAGACGGGACATGTTTTTATTTTTCAGGAAAGCTTTTTACTTAATTTATAAAAGCTTTAGGAAACCTCATCCCGCTCGTGGATGAGGTTTCCTAAAAAACGTAAAGGCCGCTTGGCTTTTTCGCCTGCCCGCCAACTGTGAGGTTGGACGGCCAGTGTTAACTTGGCATTAATTACTTTGTTAATAGCCTTAATAGGCCTATCAATTATTGGCGGGCACGCAGTTGACTCTGGCATGCGCCCGCCGAACAAAACAGCGCGATGACGTCGGGACGCACGCCTGACATCATTGCGTGTCATTTTATGCGCTGGCTTGTCGGGCCCGCCCCTGCATGCTGACTGAAAAATCCTGGCCTGTGTGTGTACATTTTAATACACCATCTATAGCATTGACCAGGCAACCCTTGGACAGAATATTTCCTCCTCTTAGACACAAACTGCTCCCACCCCCCCCACCCCAAATACGTTTGTTAGAACACACTGGATGCCAGCATAGATAAACGTATTGCTGAAAAAAAGAGACATTTTTTGTTGAAGCTTTTTGTCTTGCACTGGTCAGGACAATTCACAAGAAAATGCCAATGTCAGGAGTAATAGCAAATCCATATTGTAGACGTGATTCTGTGATTGGACAACATTTGCTAAATAATCCTCAGTGTGCTAAGAATTATGCTGACAACCAATTTAAGTTTGTCAGTCAAGCTCTCAGTGTGACATATTTGTGTGTACCGGAAGCTACATATATTAATACACAGGGCCCTGTTCTTTGCAGACAGAAAGAACATGTACACACTTTACACCTGTTTCAGCTAAACAAAATAAGTGACAGCCATTGGCTGGTTCATTCCCCGGGCCAATGTCTTGACTGATCAAAGTCAAGCTGTCTGGTTTAAATTTCAAACAATGCTTGGCAGTTGACTGTCAGCCTCCATCAACTAGTGCACTCTCCATGGCAACGCCTCTGCCAATCACTGTCCACTTGCCAACCAATCAGCACTCTCTTCTCATACAGTATAAATTTGTTGTTTTCCCTTACATTGCATTCTTGCGAATTGTCCTGATGAGTATGAGATGAAAATCTTCGACAAAAAAGTGTCTCTTTTTTTCAGCAGTACTCAAGTTCTGTACTACCAAACAAATATAAATAAGAGTGCTGGACACTTATTTGAATTTTACTTGACTGGCTACTAAATGGAGATTTGCAGATACCTAGACATGAGTTAAAATGTTGCAATGTAAATGGGATGTTCATGACCTTAACCTAGAACATAAACGATATCTGAAAGCTCACTACACATTGTCTACATAGACAAGTGATCTTTACATGGAGATGGGGAACAGGAACACAGAAAGGAGTCTCTCCCTCCTTCCATCTCTTAAAATGGAATTATGCAACAAGCTCCCAGGGAATAATTTTGAAGTTGTACTCTTGCTGAGAAGTGCAGATAACACATTTTTAAACCTTTGGTCTGAATGTCTGCCTCTTCACTCAAACCCTCAATTAGATTCTAGTCCTGAAATCATACTCCAGTGTTTACTGGTTATTAAACCCTGGGAGTTTTATCAGTTTGCTGTACCTTGTTTGTAAAGAAGGGGAGCTGACACCATCCTACCCCTGGTCCTCAAAGAAGAAGTGTTCGGGTGCCAGACCTACTCCAACTCTGACTTGCCTCACATTTCACTATTAATCAGTTTTGAGGTGCTGAAATTGTGCATAGGGAGTTGGGCCCTAGATGCTTCTTCATAGCAGCTCTGTTCATCACAGAATTTAGCACTTTTTAAAAATAAAATCCCTCCGATATTCTCTTCCCTTAAAAATGGTGAGTGGATCATTGATCCATTCGTGACAGCAGCCCTGATAAACTGCCCATGTTACTGACCCTTATGCGGAAGCCTGGAAAATGAGTCCCAGCAGGCTTTTAAACCATGCGGATGTTGAAGTTTTGTTCTATCCTTGTCTGAACCAACATCACATTTGCACCAGCCTACCAACAGGGCTGATTATTTCAGTCATCAAGAGCAGGAACCATGGCTGGTGATTCTAGCCCCTCAGTGAGACCAGGGCACAACCCAGTGGTAGAATCTGGAACCCTCTTTGCCTGCTTGATTCACAAGCTGTGCAATGCTGTGCATATACCATGAACCGGAAGGGAGCTTTCACATAGGAACAGGAGTCGGCTGTCACAGAATTTGCAGTGCAGAAGGAGGCCATTCGGCCCATCTAGTGCACTGGCTCTCTGAAAGAGCATTCTACCTAGTCCCACTCCCCTGCCTTAACCCCATAACCTTGCACACTCTTTCTTTTCAGTTAGCAATCCAATTCCCTTTTAAATGCCTCGATTGAGCCTGGCATTTGAAGATACCTTCACTGATCTTGACCCAGACGTGTGGGGTCATTGAACTTTTGGCGACACTGCATTCAGGTCCTTGGGTCCAGACCCCTGCATTGATCACCATGACCGTCTGGCCAACTGCCACTGCAAAGTTTGGCTGGTTGGGCTTCTCAGCCCTATTGAGGGTAGATTGTCTCCCGACCGCGATTTCACGCTGGCTAGCCAATTAACGGCCAGCCAGTGTGAAGCGAGCGCTGAAATGCCCAGCGCTGCCGGGGTGGGGGCGGGAGGAGGGCGAGCGCTGACACGCTGAATGAAAGTTCCCTGTAGGCAGAGAGCTGCCTCAGGAAGCTGAAGGAATGAAAACCAATAAATGATGAACTTCATATCCAGAAGAAAACGTCCACGCATCAGAATCAGTCACCTGAACATATACATGATGAAAATTCTGCACGTACATTTTTATTTAAAAAAAAAATTTAATAACCTCTTGGATGAGGTTTCATCAAAATTGCAAAGTCCGACTGGCAGATTCGCCCGTCCGCCAACCGTAAGGTTGGATGGACCACGAAAAATCGGGGACAACTGCAACAGCTTTAATTGTCTTTTTAATTGTTGGCAGGCACGCTTCCAACATTCACGCGTGCCCGCCAACCGAAATATCGCGCAAGCGCAGAATGACGTCGGGACACTCGCCCGACGCCATTTCAGGCGATTTTGCGGCCGATTGGGTTGGGCGCATGCCACCTAAAATTTCTGCCCACTGTTTCAGTAGAAGTGGTCATTTTCAGTGCTCGGTTAGCTCTGAGAACATGAATACCTACGGTGCTCATTTTATCTGTCTCTTGTTTTTGCAAACAAGACTACACTATGAGGCATAAAGCTCATGTCATTAGAAAACTTATTACTATGGATGAGCAATGCTGTAAGAAATCCACTAGATGGAATTACAAATGCGAGTCATATCCTATAGAGATCGAGGGCAGAATTCTCGCCTTGGTGGTCGGGTGCGCGCCCAACCCGCTTGAGCATGAAATGACGCGCGTTGACGTCGGGCGAGCGTCCCGACATCAACGCGCAGTCGCTCGATAGCTCGGGCGCGCGTGGGAATCGGCAGCACGCCCGCCGACAATTAAAAGGCCTGTTAAGGCTATTAAAGTATCAATGGGGTTAAATTTTTCGCTGCCCGTTCAGCCTTACGGTTGGCGGGCAGGCGAAAAGGCCAAGAAGCCTTTGCATTTTTTTGGAAACCTCATCCACGGGAGGAATGAAGTTTCCAACATCAAATAGAAATAAAATAAAATTTTTAAAATTTCACTTATAACATGTCAGAGCCACATGAAGGGACATGTTTTAAGGACAATTTTCAAATCTTTATTAATTTTTAAAAAACTCTTTATCTCCCTGAGGCAGCTCTGTGCCTCAGGGAAATTCTCAAGCGCACACTCACGCGTGTGCATGAAGTTCGCACTCACTCCGTCTGCCCTCCTCCCCACCGCTGCACAGGCAGAAGGGAGGAAGGGATAAACCAGGGAACTACAGGCCAGTCAGCCTAACCTCAGTGGTGGGGAAACTATTGGAAGCAATTCTGAGGGACAGAATTAATCTACACTTGGAGAGGCAGGGATTAATCATGGACAGTCAGCGTGGTTTTGTTAAGGGGAGGTCATGTCTGACCAATTTGACTGAATTTTTCAAAGAGGTGACGAGGTGTGTAGATGAGGGCAATGCATTTGACGTAGTCTACTTGGACTTCAGCAAGGCTTTTGATAAGGTCCCGCATGGGAGACTGATAACGAAGGTAAGAGCCCATGGGATCCAAGGCAATTTGGCAAATTGGATCCAGAATTGGCTGAGTGGCAGGAAGCAGAGGGTGATGGTCGAGGGGTGTTTTTGTGACTGGATGCCTGTTCCAGTGGGGTTCCACAGGGATCAGTGTTGAGTCACTTGGTGTTTGTGGTATATATAACAGATTTAAACTTGAACGTAGGAAGGTTGATCAGTAAGTTCACGGATGACACAAAAATTGGTGGGGTGGTAAACAGTGAGGAGGATAGCCTTAGATTACAGGAGGATATAGACGGGCTGGTCAGATGGGCTGATCAGTGGCAAATGGAATTTAATCCAGATAAGTGTGAGGTGATGTACTTGGGCAGGATAAACACGGGAATACACGATGAATGGTAGGACCCTAGGGAGTATCGAGGATCAGGGGGACCTTGGTGTGCATATCCACCAGTCCCTCAAGGTAACGGGACAGGTAGATAAGGTGGTTAAGAAGGCATATGGATACTTACCTTTATTAGACGAGGCATAGAATATAAGAGCAGGGAGGTTATGCTGGAACTGTATAAAATGCTGGTTAGATCACAGCTAGAGTATTGTGTGCAGTTCTGGAATCTGCATTGTAGGAAGGATGTGATTGCACTAGAGAGAGTGCAGAGGAGATTTACCAGGATGTTGTCTGGGCTGGAGAATTTTAGGTGTGAGGAGAGATTGGATAGACTGGGGTTATTTTCCTTGGAGCAGAGGAGATTGAGGGGGGATGATTGAGGTGTATAAAATTATGAGGGGCATAGATGGGGCAGACAGGAAGGAACTTTTCCCCTTGGTGGAGGGATCAATAACCAGGGGGCATAGATTTAAGGTAGAGGGGATGTGAGAAAGTATTTTTTCACCCAGAGGGTGGTGGGAATCTGGAACCCACTGCCTGAAAGGATTGTAGAGGCAGAAACCCTCATAACATTTAAGAAGTATTTGGATGTGCACTTGCGATGCCATGTCATCCAAGGCTATGGGCCTAGTGCTGGACAATGGGATTAGAATAGTTAGGTACTTGTTTGACCGGTGCAGACCCAATGGGCCGAATGGCCTTTATGACTCTGTGACTAATCGATTTTAGTAAATTGTGTACGTGGGCTTTCAAATCCTTCCATACGTTGCTACAGCTTGCCTCACTCACTTAACCCGTGATAAATTCCTGCTTCCATCCAGACAATTTGCGCACATAATGGGGCTTCTTGATTTTATTGGACAGTAAATCATATGTGCATCATGATGTTCTATCCTACGAGGTAGTGAGATCTTTGTCGAACGCTGTCGGATGTTTGTGTTGCAGACTAGTACAAGACTCTGAGGAAATGTTGGCTCTTATGGGGCTCATTGACTAGGATGGGTGAAAGATTGACACGGAGGCCTGAAGCTTCCTGGGGGAGAGTGCAGGAATCCATTGTTTATAGCTGGGAGGACGGAGGATAATTTCAATGTGTTGTTCATTGACTGTGTGTGAGCATGTCATGTGACATATAATTCTAGGCATTAAAAAGAATGCTGGGTTCAGTAATAGTTCATAGTTAGTGAACCGTGAGCTCACAGATCTGATATTTCAACACCCAAGCAGATAGTTCATTTAAAACAACGGCGCATGAGTCAGCATGAGGTCCCCTTATAGTAATGCAGATTTTGCAACTAAGCCAATATACACTTAAACAGGAATCGTTCTACTTTAAGGCAACTTTTGAACCCGTTCACATCCGGGGGCAACGAACTCTGGAAACTTGATTTTTCATCTTGCTTTATTGGTTGGTTACAAAGTTCATGCTGTGAAAGATGAATGCTTCAACTACAGCGTGAACTCTGCAACTTTGATTTCTTACAGAGAGCGACATTCAAAAAGCGAATTTATTAGAAGAACACCATCCAGGCACAATCTGTGATATAATCATGGTGGCATTGCTCATTTTAGAAAAGAAAGTCCTTATATAGCCTTTTGCAACGGGCAGGGTTTTGGGATTGACTGTGGATAGCCGACATAGAATCGATGGGCTGAATGGCCTCCTTCTATGCCATATATATGACTCTATAACCTCAGGATGTCCCAATTGGCGGCCACTGAAGTACTTTAGAAGTGCAGCTCCTTTTGTGGGCAGCAGAGCAAGATCCCACTAACAGTAATGTGATGATAGCCAGATAATCTGTTTTAATGATGCTAATTGAGGGATAAATATTGGCCAGGATAACGGGGAGAACTCCCTTGTTCTCTTTGACATAATGCTATGGGATCTTTTATGCACTCCAGACAGAGCAGACTGGGCCTCAGTTTAACATCACATCTGAAAGATCTGGAGTGTTGGCCTAGAATTCTTTGCTCAGGTCTCTGGAATGGGACATGATCAATTAGAATACCTAAGCTGGTTGTCCACTACAATGTGACTGGACAGTTTTGTTTAAGTTAGTTATAGAATCTCTGATTCTTCTCAAAACTAACTTTTTTTCAATACTTGCCATGATCCTTCATTTATATATAAAAAGACAAATTCTCTTCCATACTAGTGTCTGAAGGCTCCCTCTCTAACCTAGGCCGCTGAGGCCAATGGCAGCACTCCCTAAAGCCGTACCAGCTGGGATTGGATAACTCGGGAGTGACTGAGGATTGAACCTAGGACCTTTCTGGTCTG
The DNA here is from genome assembly GCF_964194155.1 of Cetorhinus maximus. NCBI lineage: Eukaryota > Metazoa > Chordata > Chondrichthyes > Lamniformes > Cetorhinidae > Cetorhinus > Cetorhinus maximus. Next base: position 13,365,063 of record NC_135884.1, on the reverse strand, counting down.
CAAAGCTCAGTGCTGCAAAAACTGGTCCCTGCTCCAAACTCCATTTCCTGGCTACTGACACTAGCCAGCTCCCTGGCAACTGTCTGAGACTAAATCAGACCATTCGCATGTTTGACCCCGAGATAAGTTGCTGACCATATCCGTACCACTGCTAAGGCTACCTACGTCCACATCTGTAATATCACCCAATTTTGCTCCTGCCTCAGCTCATCTGCTACTGAAACCCTCATTCATAACTTTGTTACCTCTAGACTTGAGTATTTCAGTGCACTCCTGGCTGGCTTCCCCAATTCTACCCTCCATAAACGTGAGGTCATTTAAAAATACCTGTGTCCTTGCACCTAGTCCTGCTCACCCACCACCACTGTGACCTACATTGCCTCCTGGTCAAGTTACACCTTGATTTTAAAAATCTCATGTTTTCAAAATCCTTTAATGGTCCTGTCCATTCCTATCTCTGTAATTTCCTCCAGCCCCACAACCCTCCAACATACCCGTACAAATCTCATTCTGGCCTCTTGAGCATCCCCGATTTTAATTGGCGACTGTGCCTTCAGCTGCCTATAGGCCCTAAGCTCTTGAGCCCTAAATCTCCCCACCTCTCTACCTCTCTTTCTTCCTTTAAGACGCTCCTTAACATCTACCTCTTTCACCAAGATTTTAGCCATCAACCCTCACATCTCCTTTTATGGCTCGGTGCCAATTTTCGCTTTATGATGTTCCTTAGGGGAAGTATCTTGGGGTGTTTTATTTGTTAATGGCACTATATAAATATAAGTCACTGTTGTGTATTTGACTTTGAGCCACGAGCATGTGGACGGCTTGTGCTTGTTGTGTTATTCTGGAATATATTTGCAGATCTATGTAAATACCAAGCACCAAAATAGTGTTGATCCTGGCAAGCTGTTGGTGAACGTAAACAGCCCCTCCACAGAAGTGACAGGGATGGGAGTCAGTAACTTATACCGAATTAAAGACTGCGTGGCACTTACGTAACTCTTTCTCTTTCCATTTTACGTCATTAATGTTATAAACGTTATTTGCCTATCCATCATACCTTCAAGTCAAGTCTAGGGGCAGGATTTTTCAGATGGCGGGCAGGCTCGGCGGGAGTGGGCGGGAGTGGGCGGGGCTGGGCACCGAGCTGATCGACGCCCACGGTCGGCTCCGCGCCGCCATTTTACGCGGGTGGAGCCAATCAAGGCCTGCTCAGCGTCATACGCGGCCGGTAGCGCTCAGCCGCCCGCTCGGCGCTACCTACGCGGGCAGGGGGAGGAGGGAGAGTCGGGGACAGCGCTCTTTCGCGCATGCGCGCGGAGGAGCGCTTCAATCTCCCTGGGGCATGAATCGATAATAAAATGACTAAATAAAACGTGTAAAAATTTATTTAAACACGCCCCCCCCCATGTGACTCTGTCACATGAGTTGGGGCATGTTTTTAAATGTTATGAAAATGTTTTTATTTATTTAATAAACGCTTTAGGAAACCTCATCCTGTTCGTGGATGAGGCTTCCTAAGAAATGCAAAGGCCGCTTGGCCTTTTTTGCCTGCCCGCCAACCTTAAGGTTGGACGGGCAATGATTCCAATAACCTTAATTAGATCCTTAATGGCCTTAATAGGCTGTTCGCATATCGGCGGGCGCGCAGCTGACTCTGGCACGCACCCGCCGAACGAAACATCGTTACTGAGCACGATGACATCGAGATGCACGCTCGACATCATCGCGCATCATTCTATGTGTCGGCGTGTCGGGAAAATTCTGCCCTTGGTGTCTCAGTGACATTACCCTTAGGAGATCACACTTGAGACTGCTGGATCGTACGCACATGTCTTTCAACTGATGGGCTCAAACTTAGGCAAATCACAGCTGAACACACAGTCTGTGTGCCAGTTAATCACGTCGCTGAAGTTTCAATGAGAAAATACCTGAACAATGGTGAAAGTGTACTGCCCCGGAGCAGAGGAAGATCCAGGGCTATAGATCAGAGCAGGACAGTGGGTTAGCACGGACACAATGGACCGAGTGGCTTCTTTATCTGCTGTCGAATTCTTACGAGTAACCCATTTGTGGAACCTTCTAGTGAAAGAATGGAAAGGGTCAACCAGTCAAGTCACTCAAAATATTCTTTGAAAATTATTTATTTTGCCTCCTACTCTCCCAGCAAGTTAAGATGAAACATAGTAATAAATATGTAAGAGGTTTTAAAAAATACATTCTAATTTGCTCAAAAATTGCCCAAATCCTGTTGAAATGTAACCATTATATTTTGCACTAACCTCTGTCAGGGCCTAGGGTTCAAGATGGTGACTCCCAAGATGCAATGCTATGTTTTGCCCTCTTCCCCCTTCCTTGCCCTGGCCACCAGTGCCACGTTCTTGGCTCTTTCTAACCTACCTCACCACACTCTGACTTTGCTTTTTTAGTGCCTGTTGAGACCGCTCCACGATGGGTTCCTGCTTTTTTACCACCCTCCCTCTCTTGTACCTATTACTGTTCCCTTTATGACCTTTGCTGGCTTGAATCATTGCTGAATGAACCTGTGGTTGCTGACTGTGTGTGTGTGTGTGTGTGTGTGTGTGTGCGCGCGCGTGCGCAGGACTTGTGCTTTGTTTTGTTTATTCAAAACCCATTCTGAACAAATTTGATTATGTGGCTGGCCTATCGGGAGAAGATGAGCAGTACCGTTGCCCAGGATCAGATCTATGAATAAAAAAAAATGAAGTCAAAAATCTAGATTTCAAATTTTTCTTTTAATTATTTTCATAAGCAATCAAATGAAAATGTCTGTTTTGTACCAGGATTGATTCTTTTTATCCAACTTATTAAACCAGCCAATTCCACTTCATACTCCAAAGAAGTGGGACCGCGTAAACACTTAAAAAAAAACCTCAAATCGTGAGGCAAACACTATTTACTGAGGAATGGTCAACAATACTGAGGTGCTGTCTTTGTTACAAATGTCTTCCTGAATGCTTACATTGCAGAGGTCGCAACAGCTTCCACACTCCTACAAACAGCTTCCACGAGCTGACCTCTGACACGCTGTAAGCAACATCACATGAGACCAGCCTGTCTTCCCACCTTCTCCCAGATGAGCAGTGTTATCCCCTTTCCTCAGCAGTTTGATACACGCTTCCTGCTATCTATTTATGATCTATTTATGCTTTCCCTTCCCCTTTTCCAGAACATGAGAGAGTGTTGGGAGAAACCAACCAAGACATCGCCAGTTTTCGGCCGCATTGACAGATTTAATGGAGAGCTGGACGATACCAAGCTGACGTCCATCATTGTGTCTGTAATCGGAAATTCCACAGTGGGTCATCTTGGAACAGCAGATGGAAGAATTTTACAGGTAAAAGATGCTTTGCCTGTATGAGTGAGACTCTATATCGGTTACATACTTCTGATCAGGAGCTGCATTCTTTATCTGAAAGGGTGCATTGGCCCTTTTGCCTCAATTCACTTTTCATTCTTGATGGCAGAGCCCGCTTATTAGCGTAACTTGCTTTGCAGTCAAATCAGACATTCGATGTCATGGGGAGCTGTCTAGCCGGGCTGCCAGAGCTTAGGAAATCTGAACTTGAACACATTGTGCAACAGGCATCGTGTGTTTGCCAGAGCAGGGTGGGGCTAACTGGTTCCCTTCCCCTGAAGAACATTAACTGTGCCAGTTCTGGCTCGGTCACAGCACACTCTTCTCCGATTCCGAAGTTTCAAATCTCACTCCAGGGACTAGGGGCAGGTTTTTGAGTTTTGGGGCGGGATCCTGGGATCAAATGGGCATCCCAGCCGCGCAGTGTGTGGGAAACAGCCCGTCAGTGATTTTCCCCGAATCGGCCTCTTAGTGGCCAGAGGGCAGGCTCGATGTTCAATGAAGGAGAGTGGGCGGGTCCTGGAAACTGGAGGGCCAAGAGGAGTCCCTCCGGCACAGAAGGAGCTGCAGCCTGCCTTTTCAAGTAAGAGAGAGAGAGAGAGAAAGAAAGAGGCACCTCCATCTTGAAGCACTGCCCACCCCCCACCCCCCCGTCGAACTTTTTAAGCTTTGAAATTAAAAAATGGAATCAGCAGCTGGAGATGGCCTGTGGCTGCAGCTTTGGCTAAGCAGGGAGGGAGGGTCTTGAAGCCTGCCTGGAGCACTGCTACCCCATCCCGGCCTCCCAGGCCTACACCAGGAGGCTGCCTCAGGTAGCTGGCCTAGCCAATGGTGGGGGGGAGGGGGGTGCAAGTTGACTGGGAAATTCTCATTGGCTTTTTACACAAGAATACAAGAAATATGAGCAGGTGTAGGTCATTGGGCCGCTCGAGCCTGCTCTGCCATTCGATTAGATCATGGCTGATCTGGTTGTGGTTTCAATTCCACTTCCCCGCCTGCCCCCCCATAACCCTTGACTCCCTTGTCAATCAAAAATCTGTCTAACTCAGCCTTGAATATAGTCAATGACCCAGCCTCCAGTGGCCTCTGGGGAAGAGAATTCCACAGGCCCACAACCCTCTGAGAGATAGAATTTCTCCTCATCTCAGTCTTAATTGGGAGATCCCTAATTTTTAAACTGTGTCCCCTAATTCTAGACTCCCCCTCAAGGGGAAACATCCTCTCAGCATCCACCCTGTCAAACTCCTCAGCTCTGAAGAAGAGTCATACGGACTCGAAACGTTAACTCTGTCTTTCTCTTCACAGATGCTGTCAGACCTGCTGGGTTTTTCCAGCAGTTTTTGTTTTTGTTTCAGCTTTCCAGCATCCGCAGTATTTTGCCTTTTTCCTCAGAATCTTATATGTTTCAATAACACCACTTCTCATACTTCTAAACTCCAATGGGATAGGCCCAACCTGCTCAACCTTTCCTCATAAGCTAAACCCTTCATCCAGGAATCAGTTGAGTGGACCTTCACTCAATTGCTTCGAATACCATTACATCCTTTCTTAAGGAGGGAGACCAAAACTGTCCACAGTACTCCCGACGCAGTCTCACTAAGGCCCTGTAAGAGCTGTACAATAGGCCTTAAGTGGCAAGTTAATCCCCTTAATTGGCTACATGTGGCATCTGGGCCCTGCAGACTCCCTTTCCACCTCCAGGAAAATGGTTTGGGGTGGGACAGTGCCAGCCAACAGATTTTCGTGCTCACCATCCTCACCCTCATCTGGCAGTGAAAACCATGCCCTTGATTACAAAATCTACACTGACCCTTCAGTGCAGTACTGAGGAAATGCTGCACTGTCCAAGGTGCCATCTTTTTGATGAGGTGTTTAAATTAAGGCCCCCTTCGCCGGACGTAACAGATCCCTTGGCACTGTTTTGAGAAAACGTAGGGCAACTAGGGATGGGCAATAAATGCTGGCCTAGCCAGCGAAGCCCACATCCCGTGAATGAATAAAAAAAAAATCTTCCCTGCAGTCCTGGTCAAAATTTATCCCTCACCTAATAAAAAAACAGCTTATCCAATGATTTTCACATTTCTGTTTGTGGGAGTTTGCTGTGGGCAAATTGGCTGCTGAGTTTCTTGCGTTACAACAGTGAGTGCACTTCAAATGTATCTCATTGGATGTAAAGCATCCTAAGACTCCCTGAAGCCATGAAAGGTGCTATATAAATGAAAAAAAAGTATTTCTTTGTTAAGCCAGCTTCCAGCAATCTAGCAGTTTCATGGCCATTTTTTATCCAGGGTCAGCTGGTCAGGTTTATTGAATTTAATGTTATAATTTGCTCTCATGGGGTCCAAACTCATGATCTGTAGGTTGCTACTCCAGTCCCATAATGATGTCTGCGCTTGCTCAGCCAAGTGCATCATGTGGATGGCGGCTGTACACCCAAAGACCTTCTGTGCGGTGAACTGATAAGATAATGGAAAGTTTTGACATTGCAAAGCGATGGTGGTTTTGTGGACATACCTGAGCTAAAATGTGTGAAGTGGTTAGCAGTGTTTACTCTCAGCGTGGGAGTTTGCTGAGTGAACTTCAAGCAGAACAATAACAATCGTTCACTCTTTGGGATTACGTTGTTCCAAACACAGGAAGCGCTGCTACGTTTCTGATTCTTTTCCAAGTCTGCAGTTATATAAAGGCCAACAGACTTATTTGGGACAGTTTTTTGTGTCTCTGCTTTTTTAAATTAAATTCTTTATTAAATGAAGCCCCCATTCAATATCCTATTGGAGCTCTTGTGAATTTTCGATGACCCTTGCCTAGGATTCTGGAACCATGTGTACTTTGTAAGGGCGTTTGCTGCTCGCAATTGCAGTTGCCTCACAAGCTGTTGGAAGTTGTTTTGTGGGGTTTGTTGGTCGCTTTGCCTTCCCTGTAAATGTCCAAGTTGCTCTTGATTCTGTTCATGTTAAATCTGTATGTGTTAATGATTCTCCTGTCTTTGCGGCAAGATGATGGTGGTCAACTCAGTGTTAAATATCGCCTGGTGTGGCTCAGGAGCCCCACTCTGGCATTGCTCTCTCTGCCAGGTTTTCTGCAGAGGAAGACATTGGGCTGAATTCACTGGCCTCTGTTTTCTCTGGACCTGCTCCTCAGCCAGCTTTTCGTTTCTGCCCGACCCTTCCAATGCCCTTCAAAACAGTCGGTCTCCAGAGGACATGACCGTCAGCGACTGTCTCCCAGTTGTCAGTGTCAATATCCGCCATCTTCATATCTCCCTTGCAGGTATCTTTGTAGTGGAGGTATGGATGCCCTGAAGGTTGTGACCCAGTGGCCAGTTCACCGCACGGAAGGTCCTTGGGCTAAATGGCCGTCATCCATGTGATGAACGTGGCTGAGCAAGCGCAGACATCGTGGGCTTAGCAATGAGCGTGTGCTGATGGAATTGGCACACTTCAGGACCTCCGAGTTGGTGACCTTGTCCTGCTAAGAGATGCCAAGGATATAGCGTGTGAGACAGCGAAGGTGGAAACTGTTCAGCCTTTTCTCCTGCCTGACATATGTTGTCCAGGTGTCACCACTGTGGAGGAGCACACTGAGGATGCAGGCTTGATAGATTCACAGTTTGGTGTTATCAGTCAGGTTGCTTTTGTTCACACTCTCTTACCCAGCTCTCTTAGATTCTCCTGTCAGGTCAACATTATCCTTCCTACTGCAGTAAAGGCAAGGTGTCCTTTAAATTGCATTTTCTGCAGCCCCACTTCCTATACATCTTATATAAATTAATACTCGTCCCCTGTATAATTTTTTAAAAAAAAGTTAGGAGAATTCAAAAAGCGGTGGAGCAATTGGAATGGGTGGGGTGGGGGAAGGGGGATTGGGAAGAAAGTAGTGGTGAAATTGGAGCACAGGGTTCCCAGGTAGGTCACACAGGTGGCTGTTGGAACAATGCTGAATGGGATGTGGGCTCTTTAAGTCATGTGTGACCTTTCTAGATATCCAAATCATCCCCATGTCATTGTGCTATAACTGGAGATGTAGGTTGGCGTTGTAATCTCTTTGCAAATCAGAACTGAAAACAATTAAAGCAACACTGCAGTCAAAAACTTTCTCTTCGGTCTGAGGGAATATATCTATACCTGGGAGCCATATTGTGGTTAAAAAATGAAGAAGGAAATTGACTGATCACTGCAGATACCAAACCTTTTTCTAATTTCATCGATTAGTGGTTGAAATAAATATTTATTCAATGAAGACAAGGCAGGTGGTGGCAGTACATGAGGGAGCATGGGGATATGATTATATAGTGATTTATCAGCAACATTGCCAACAGATTTTGTTATCTTTAAGTAAGGTTTGGCCTTGCCAACAGTAACGTTGTCCGTTTGGGCCCAAGCATAGGGATTTGGCCATCTGTTTGTAATGACGAGGACAAGTAATCTGCCCTTTAGAAAGTGAACTACAGGAGTTTGTGGAATAGTAGAAAATGGCCTGACTGGAAAACTGCTGATAAATGTGTTAGGTACTGCATTAGTTACAACTCCACCAGAAACCACTGGCCTCATTTTAACTTGGTCCAATTTTGGACTAGTGAGCTAGGAATTCACCTAGTGCTCCAGAAATGTGTTTTTTTTTTTTGCCTCTGGGTTCAATGGTGTTTGATTTAAATGCCGCTGGGCAACTTGGGTGGGTTGGGGGGAATTCTTTAGCAGGGAGGCCAGAGGAGCACTCAAACTTCTAGACTGTTATCATACAGATAATCCACAGGTTTACTCCAATTAATTGTTTTGACTATTTTCCCTGGTATTGATGTATTGATGTTGGGTGTGCATTCGATCTGCCTTGTCACCGTTTTTGAAAGTCAATGCCTGAGAGAGAGGAGATTACTTTTTGGCTGCAGGCAGTGCACTAAATGGGAGGTAAAGCTGTTGTCTTCTTTATACACCAGCATCCAACTTCACTCTATACTTTGGGAAATTCGGCTGTACTTTCTTCTGAGGCAGTCCCTTGGGATTGAGGACGAATTGCTCCCAGTTTCTGAGGTGGCTGATAAGTCCAATGTGCGACCTGCAGGCTCTGCCACATGCAGGGCAGGTGGTACTTGAAGGGTTGGGTAGATGGGTTGTTTGGAGGTTTGTGCCCTCTCTCCGACATCTCGACTTCGCCTCTGCGTCTTCCCGACGGAAGCCTTTCAATGGGTTCGGCCCCTTCCCGGGTGAGGCTTCCTCATTCTGGCCAGTCGCAAGCCAGGACCTCCCATGAGTCGGCGGGGATGTTGGACCTCTTCTGGGACGCTTGGAGGACTCCTCCTGGGAGTATCCTGCCACGACCGAGCTCTGAATGGAGCAGTTGCTTTGGGAGGCTGGTGTCAGGCACACGGATGACATGTCCCGCCCAGCGGAGCTGGTTTTTGAGTGATTAGAGCCTCAACGCTGGGCATGTTAGCTTGGGAGGTGCTGTTGAACCACCTTTCTTGCCACTGGATTTTAAGATAAGCACGCTAATGAGTGCCCTGTTGGAAAACAGCTGCCAGTATGCTGCTGAACTGGCTACTCTGCCTTACGGCCGGTATCAATAATTCATTGTCGGCGACTGGCTGGAGAAAGATAATTGAAGAGAGATTGAACTGGTTCACCTGGTTTTACGAGCTGATGACGGGGACCCGCAGAGGGAAAACGAGCGAAGAAACTGAAAGAAAACGAAGGAGAGTTTGCTGGCTGCTGTCACAGCAGAAGTGAAAATCAATCATGGGAATAATAATTACAAGCTGGAGGTTAGTTCAAGGGAAGCTAAGGTGAAAAGGAATGAGACAATGGCAGGAAACCAGCAATTGGCCAGCTGGCCCCCAGAAGGAGAATATTATTTAAGCATTTGAAGGGCGACTAGTGTAGCTTCATGTGTGGCACAATAGCAGAACTTGCCTCTCTAGGGTTGGCCCCCTCAGCCATCTGCAAAGGTGTGCCATGTGAAGGCACCCATTTCCAATCTGAAACGGATTGCTTGCTGTGTCTCCCTCACCTTTCATAGATGGAAAACTGCTGATGATGGGTTAATTTATGTCTCCAAGATAGCTATAGCCAACAAGGTGTGAACCCGATGGCACACATTGTAACTAGATGCTTCCTACTCTGAGGACATGAATTCCTTTTATAACCCGGACCAGAAGATGTGTGATGGTGTTATGGCTTGTCAAAATGCCAGCAAGCACCTGGATGAATAGCAAAGCATTGTGTTCGAAGTGGTTATTAAGGGTATCAGTACTAAAACATCAGCGGAGGAAGCAAAGGCAGTCCTGGGGGCTGAAAAGTTGTGTCCGATGGAAGAGAACAGCTCACCAGAATAGTGGGCCATAAAGCCAGTGCACCTTCAACGGACTGACCCCTGAGAATCTGGAGCAGACCACAAAATTGAAGATTAAAGCTGGTTAACTTTCTAAATCTGTCAATACAAAGTGGGTGATCTTCACATTCTGGCCCTGGCTACTTAATGTTTTGTGTGCCAACAGTGCAGTCGCAGAATACCAGATTGCAACAATAGTCTGAAATGTTATTATGCCCACAGTGTGGCGGAGGGGGTCTCACAGCATCCCATTACTCTCAGTAAAAATAATGGGCAGAATTTTCTGCCTGTCGGGCGGGTGGGCCCGACCCAATCTCCTGCGGGTGGGGAGCCAATCCTCGCCGGAGAAGCGGGCCCCACCGCCATTTTATGTGGGCGGGCCAATTAAGGCCCCGCCCAGCGTGACGTCCGGCGGGAAGCGCTATGTACCTCCTGTGCAGGCAGGGGAGATTCCCCAAAAGCGAGAGTGCGCTCTTTCACGCACGCACACGAAAGAGCGCACATCTCTCTGAGGCTAAGTGCTGCCTCAGGGTGATCGCTGACACTTGTACAAACATTAAAAATAGAAAAATAAAAAAATCCTTAACATGTCCCCCTCATGTGACAATGTCACACGAGATGGGACACGTTAATAAATTTCACTCAAACTTTATTAAAGTTTTTTAAACCCTACATGAAACCTCATCCCGCCGCTGGATGAGGTTTCATGTTTTCTCTATTTGCCGCCGGAGCTCCTGACCTGCCCGCTAACCTTAAGGTTGGATGGGCAGGTCCTTTAATTGTATAATTGATCCTGTCAATGGCCTCAATTGGCCATTGACAGGTCGGTGGGCCCATAGCTGATTTCGCTTTGGGCCCGCCTTCCTGAAAATTTAAATGGGGCGGGGTAACGTCGGGGTTTCCGCCCACATCATCTCGCGTTGGCGAGTGGGCCCCGCCCCCTGCTCGCCAACGGCAAAATTCAGCCCAATATGTCATAACAACTTATATAGCGCCTATATAGCACCTTTATATAGCGCCTTTAATATAATGGAATGTCCCTAGGAGCATTATAAAACAAAATATGAGACCAAACCATGTAAGGACATCCTAGGTTCAATGGTTATGTTTTAAAGAGTGTCTGAAAGGAAGAAAGAGAGGGAGAGAGGCAGAGAGGTGCAGGGGGGGTGGGGGGGTATTCCAGAGCTGAGGGCGCAGGCAGTTTGAAGGAGCAGCCACCAAATGTGGAGCAATTAAAATTCGGGATGCACAAGGCATCAGAATTAGATGGACACAGCTATCTTGAGGGTTGTGGGGCTCGAGGAGTTTTAAAAAAATTTATTCTTTCATGGGGTGAGTGTTGCTGGCAAAGCCAACATATGTCGCCCAACCCTAACTGCGCTTGAACTGAGTGGTTTGCTCGGCCATTTTCAGGGGGCAGTTAAGAGTCAACCACATTGCTGTGGGCCTGGAGTCACATGTAGGCCAGACCAGGTAAGGACGGCAGATTTCCTTCCCTGAATGACATCAGTGAATCAGATGGGTTTTTACAGCAATCAATGATAGTTGAATGGTCACCGTCACAGAGACTAGGGTCAGAATCTTCGAGTCGGCGTGTGGGGGTGGGCCCTGCTCACTGACGGGTAAAATGACGCGCGGTGATGTCAGGCGTGCGCCCCGATGTCACCACGCGTCATTCCGACTTTCAGTTTGGCGGGCGCGCACCGGAGTCGGCTGTCAAAGGCCTCCTAAAGCCATTTAAATATCAATTGAAATACTTAACAGAGCTGCCCATCCAAACTTAAGGTTGGCGGGGGGGCAGGCGAAGAGCCCAGGCGACCTTCGCATTTCTCATGAAACCTCATCCACGGGCGGGATGAGGTTTCATGCAGTGTTTATAAATTGAATAAAACATTTTATTAAAGTTCGTTGACATGCCCCAGCTCATGTGACACTGTCGCATGAGGGGACATGTCTTAAAATTTCTTTTTTTTCTTTATTAAAATTTAAAAAAAATCAAACTAATCTCCCTGAGGCAGCTCTGTGCATCAGGGAGATTTCTGTGCTCTTTCATGCTCATGTAAAATGGTGGTGCACAGCTGATCGCCCACTCCTGCCCAGCTGTTGTGGTGGGATTTGAAACCATGCCTCCAGAGAACTATCTGGATTACTATATAAACAAAAATAAAAGCAAAAAACCGCGGATGCTGGAAATCCAAAACAGAAACAGAAATACCTGGAAAAACTCAGCAGGTCTGGCACCTTCGGCGGAGAAGAGCAAAGTTGACGTTTTGAGTCCTCATGACCTAGTTCTGTTGAAGGGTCATGAGGACTCGAAACGTCAACTCTTTTCTTCTCCGCCGATGCTGCCAGACCTGCTGAGTTTTTCCAGGTATTTCTGTTTTTGTATCTGGATTACTAGTCCAGTGACGTTACCACTATGCCACCATCTCCCCCAAACATTACAGAGTTTGGGAAGGGCGTGGCCATGGAGGGATTTGAAAACCAGGATAAGAATTTTAAAACCAAGCTGTTGCTTGATGGGGAGCTGATGTCGGTCAGCGAGCACAAGGTTGATGGGGGAAGGGGACTTGCTGCCAGTTAAAGCACGGGCAGCAGAGTTTTGGTTGATGTCATATTTAGGGATGGTAGAATGTGAGAGATCAGCCAGGAGCGTGTCGGAATAGTCAAGTCTAACATAACAAAGGCACAAATGAGAGATTCAGCAGCAGATGAGCTGTGACAGGGGCAAAGTTGAGTGATGTTACAGCAGTGGAAATAGGCGCTCTTAGTGATGGCACAAATATGAGGTTGGAAGTTTATCTGAGGATCAAATGTTACAGCAGGATTTTGGCTGGCTTAACCTCAGACATTTATTCTTTCATGGGATGTGAGAGTTGCTGGCAAGGCTAGTGTTTGTTGCCCATCCCTAGTTGCCCGTGAGAAGGTGGCTTGTTGAGAAGGTGAGACTGTTGCCTGGAAGGGGGACAGAGTCGGTCGCTAAGAAATGGAGATTTAAGAGGGGACCGAAAACAATGGCTTCAGCCTTCCCAATATTTAATGGTGGGAAATTTCTGCTCATCCAGCACTGGATGTCGAGTAAGCAGATAACTTAGCAACAGTGGACGAGTCGAGAGAGGCGGTGGTGAGGTAGAGCTGGGTATCACCACGCATGTGACAACACTGAGGCTGCCTGGGTGAAACTTGTTCACTTCCCTCCCCTTCCAGCGAACTGCGAGCCAGGAAAATAAATTGGATGCGTGTATCATGGTACCTTGGAGCTGGTCCCAGGATTTTCCTGACAGAGTTTCTCTTCCACTGTCGCCATCATGGCCTCAGAACTGCAGGCCCTGTCGTGACTCATGCTTTGGGAACCTGCCATCTATGCTGTGTTATCCTATGCTATTGCAGAAAAGCTAATGTATATTTAGAAAAACATAATTGAAACATAAAGCAGAATTCACCTGTGAAGGTAGAACTTAGGGAACTCATCCTCTTCCCTTGGCTTCTGTTAGCCATTCTGTATTTTCCCTTGCTCCTCTTGTTTCCTTGTGGTTTGTGGCTACTCCTAGTTAGACAAAAGGTATATTGCTTTTCTAATGACTACATATTGCAGCAGCCAACACACCATTGCCCTAGAGCATGTTGAACAGCAACCCCAATGGAACCCAGACATCGAATCCATTGCTTGAACATGTTTTTTTTATTCATTCAGTTTTTTTAAAAAAATTCATTCATGGGATGTGGGCATCACTGACTAGGACAGCATTTATAGCCCATCCCTAATTGCCCTTGTTTAGAGGGCATTTAAGAGTCAATCACATTGCTGTGGGCCTGGAGTCACATGTAGGCCAGACCAGGTAAGGACAGCAGATTTCCTTCCCTGAAGGGCATTAGTGAACCAGATGGGTTTTTCTTTTATACCAACAATGGTTTCATGTTCATCATTAGATTTTTAATTCCAGGGGATTCGAACCTGGGTCCCCAGAGCATTACCCTGGGTTTCTGGATTATTAGCCCAGCAACAATACCACTACGACATCTGTTATGTCTGTGTTATGTTTCTGCCCTGCAACTGTGTATAATTGTATGCTGTTTCTTGGGATGTTCTTACCTTTTGGAATGGATGGGCAGGGTATTTTGGGTAGACGTGTTTCTCGCCCCAGCTCCCGAAGAGTCGGCATGGATACTGGCTGCCTTGCAGCCATTTAACAATCGGAGGGCTGTTAATTGGTTAAGGGTGAGACTTCTACCCCCATCCGGGGAGGAAGTCCTGCTTTAGAGAGCTACCGGCCAATCCAATGCAGCTTTGTAGTCCCAACAGCGCCAAGTTTGAGCAGTGGCCACTGCTGGGACTACAGCCACTCCTTGAAGAACAGCTAATGGAAGTTGGACTGAAGGTAAACTTGGGGTATTGGTGGGGCCTGGTTGTCAGGCCCCAGCGAGGTGTAGGAGAGGTTGGGAGGGCTAGTTTTGAGAGGCTGTTGGGGAGGGTAAAGTAAAGGCCTCAATGGGCCCAAGGGTGGGTGGGGTGCCTAACGCCTCCACCACCCCCCATAAAATGGGGGACAGGTTGGGAACAGGCAGGTAGGTGGCTGACAGGTCTCGCACTGCATTTTACGAGGCCCCTGGCCTTCAAACCCACTGCCGGAGGGTGGGAAAATTCTGCCTCATGTGTTGTGTGTTCATTGTCAAGGTATGATTTGATGTCATGAGTCATGTTTGAAATTGATCATCATGGGAAGTCTTGTGAAACTGTGCATTCATACTCATTATCATTTGGGTATGTATCATTTGGTCATTTCTGATTCGCAAACACAGTGGGGTGTTGAACAGGTTCTTAACTTGCCACGTGGTTCCTGTCAGTGGTGCTCTGTACCTTGAAGAAGGCTTGGGGTGCCAGCCCTGGCTCAGTTGGTAGCACTCTTGCCTTTGCGTCAGAAAGTGGAGGGTCCAAATCCCATTCCAGGGTTTCAGTGTAAAAAACAAAGCTGACACTTTGGTGCATTACTGAGGGAATGCTGGACTTTTGGCAGTGCTATCTTTCAGATGGGACATTATACTTGTCCGCCTTCTCAGGTGAATGTTAAAGATCCCATGGCAATGTCTTTGAAGAAGAGCAGGGGAGCTATCTGCGGTTCCTTGGCCAATGTGGTAATCTGACGTGTAATCTACCTTTAAGGAGAATGTTATAATGGAAGATCACATGAACTTATTATCTCACATGATCTTATTATCCAATGACAGAGTAGCGTGGGCTCCCTTAGTGGTTTATCGTCTGTAGTTACTAGTTAGTAGCCTAGAGTAAGAGTCTGTAGTGTAGAGACAGGGTTTTAGTTGTAAGTACACAAGTGTAGCTGCTGAGTTCCTTTGTAAATAAATAGAATGTGTTCTACATAAGAACCGTGTACTGATCTGCTCTGTCTATGGTGCCAACTCGGTTATCCTGAAACAAACGTGCAACCAGGATCCATTAGTCCAACTAAACTAGTGACAACAGCCAATATTTACCCCTCAGCAGCATCATTAAAATCATCTGGTCATTATCACATTGCTATTTGTGGGAGCTTTCTGTGCGTAAATTGGCTGCCACATTTCCATACCGTTCAGAAGTACCACATTAGCTGTAAACCACCTTAGGGCATCCTGTGGTTCTGAAAGGCTCTTTGTAAATGCAAGTCTTTTCTCCGCTGCATGATGTTGTCGTTCTTAACACATCCACTCACCAGCTTTGTTGAAAATAGTCATCTGGGACCTTTACCTGGAACGAGTCTGTGGTTAAGTCGGTGAGTGGCATCATAACCCTTTACTGCTGTTGGCATCATTGTGCCAGTGGCATTCCAGAAGATGGCACGATTGATTTTGAGCTTTCTTGCTGAGGCCTCACACAGTGTTGCTTGGTTGTAATTACATTGTTACATATCCGCTCGTTTTGGGTGCATTGAAAATGTGTGATAATCTGTTTTGGTCCATAACTGACAGGACACTGCTGAAACTAGAGTTAGATGAAGGTGAAGAAATGTGCATTTACCCTTAGAGTTTAGTCCCAAATTGGAAAGAAATTAAACCTTAAGATGCCAGTGCATTATGCGGGTAGTTTTGGAGAGAATTAATTCTTCCTCTGGTGTACCTATTGTGGGATCCAGTGTATTTGCAAACTATCCGTGCTAAATTCTTTTAAAAATTGCGATGAAACAACTATTTGTTGAGCTGGCATTTCACTGTCATGTGCTTTTGCTTTAAATCTCCATTGTGCAGTTGATAAGATTCTAGTTAAGCAAATCTCTTTTTATGTTTTGTCTCAATTACAAATGGGTCATTTTTCTGTATAAACTGCACGACTTGTGCTAATTTCTGTTACATGCCAGGAAAAGGTATTAACTCAGCATTTTGGAACCCGTTCAAATAGCCTGTAAGAAATCTTTCGATGCTGATCTCTCACTTCAAATTCCACGTAGAAATTTCTGTGCAAATTGCTTCAGGGTATGGAGGTTTTGCGCCAAAGGTTTGTTTACTTTGCAGGAACTGAGTGATGTACATCAAGTACTTTCATTCTCCTGCTGCAAACCTGCCACCTTTAATTTGGATTAAGCCGGTTCTTTTTTGCTGAGGTCAGTGTGCTTGTGCAATGAAGCACTTCCTAATGGTGCCCCTCCTTGATGAGCAGTTTGGATGTAAAAGAAGCACTAATTCCGCCCCCCTTCCCCCTGAGTCCAGGGGAATTTATATTTGGAGGGAAAGTCATTACCTTATTCCAATCATAACATTGAAAGTACAGCCTTCAGGCTTGCAAAAACATGTTTGTGAAAAGTATGATCACCCCTTAAAACATCAGATACTGAACTAATGTTGAAGTGCATTGACTGTAGGCAAATGCTAATCGTTGTTTTGCAGTAACTTGCACTAGAATGGTGTCTTTGATTTACCAAAATATTCCAAACCATTTCGCACAAGGAATGGAAAACCTGTAGCAGGAACAGTTTGAGAGCCAGCCAAAGGCGAGGTATGTTTCAAGGAGGCTTTTTGAAGCAGAGACGGACATAGTGAAAAGTTAGGGATTTTGGGGCGGGAGTTTCCGAGGTTAGGATCTAGATGGTGGACAGCTTGCAGCCACTGAATTTGGAATGCGTGGTGCACAGGAAGACAAGAGTTGGAGACTGTATAGTGTGGAGTAGAGGAGTTGGGAGAAGTGGTGCTGGGGATGGGGAAGGGATTTGTAAACACAGACAACAAACTTGTTTGTGTTTGGTTGTGAATCGAGACAGGGAGCCAATGGAGCGTGGCGAAGAATGCATTTGAGAGGTCTCAAGGTAATAGGAGGCTGGGTGAGGATTTCAGCAACAGTGAAAATGATGAAGGGGAAAGGAATAACAATGTTTGCAGCTGTGGAAGTATACATCGGGTTGTACAATGCCCAGAGGTTGCGCACCTTCCTAACAGCACTGTGGGAGTACCTACACCACGTGGACTACAGCGGTTTAAGAAGGCAGCTCACCGCCACCTTCTCAAGGGCAACTAGGGATGGGCAATAAATGCTGGCCTAGCCAGTGAAGCCCACATCCTGTGAATGAATAAAAAAAAAATCTAGGGCGCAGCCTTGGGAAGAGATTGTCTATTTAAGCACTGAGGAAAATTGAGACCTGTTTGGGAATATTAACTTGAGATATTCCAAGATGTGGTGATTTCTACCATGAGCTTTCAATGTCACACAAGTGGAGGCTATGGGAAGACAGTGGCATAGTGGTAATCTCACTGGGGTTTGTTATCCAGAGCCCCGGGCTAAAACAGTGTAGGCATGGATTTGAATCCCGCCATAGCAGCTGGTGGAATTTAAATTAAAAGCTTCAGTAATGGTAACCATGAAACTATCGTTGGTTGTTATTAAAAACCCACCTGGCTCACTAATGTCCTTGAGGGAAGGAAATCTGCTGCCTTTATCCGGTCTGGCCTACATGTGACTCCAGACCCACAGCAATGAGGTTGATCCTTGTGGCCTAGCGAGCCATTCAGGTTAAGGGGGATTAGGGATGGGGCAACAAAAGCTGGCCTTGCCAGCGATGCCCACACCCCATGGAAGAATAAATGAAAACCTAAGAGTCGACAACATGATAACGGTTACGCAGAGGGAGAAAAGTGCTGAGCTATAATTGTCCGTTTTAACTTAGTTACAAGTTGATGCACTGGTGACAAACTATAAACCTTAAAAAAAAAACAAGTACCTTTAAGCCGTAACCATCTGTTACTGGTGAAACAGCAATGGTTGCTGGTGTTAGCAACAATAGTTCTGTCTGGTAAGACAGCTCCATTTAAATTATGATGGGGGAGGCAATGGTGTAGTGGTAATGTCACTAGACTAATAATCCAGTGGATTGGATATTGATTCAAATCCCACCCCATGGCAGATGGTGGAATTTAAATCCAATTAATAAATAAATTTAATACATTTGGAGCTAAAAGCTACTCTCAGTAATGGTAACTATCATTGATTGCTCTAAAAACCCATCGGGTTCACTAATTCCCCTTTAGGGAGGGAAATCTGTCATCCTTACCTGGCCTGGCCTACATGTGGCTCCAGGTCCACAGCAATGTGATTGGCTCTTAACTGCCCTCTGAAATGGGGAGGGTTTTAGTTAGTTAGTAAGTAGCTATTTAGCTAGTTAGTTCGTAGTCATTTAGTAAGCACAATTATGCATTGTCAATAAATGCTGGCCTTGTCTGTGACGCCCATTTCCCATGAAAGAATTTAAAAAAAGATGTTCTGATGTATCAGAACCTTAGGAAGTGTACAACAATGCTTCAAAAGGGGGGGGTAGTCCTTGGAAGATGTGAATCTCATCTAAAACTGGATTGTCAATCAGTAATTTGAAATACTGAATGTGTTCAGAATTTGCAGCTGTAATTGTTGGGCGGGCACCTCAGTCATGAAAAAACAACTTAAATTCATATAGTATCCTGGGCTTTATTAATTGGGGCTTAGGATATTAGAGCAAGGAGCTTATGTTAAACTTGTATAAAAACACTGATTTGGCCTTAACTGGAGTATTGCACCCAATTCTGGATGCCGCACTTTAGGAAGGATATGAAGGCAATAGAGAGAGTGCAGAAAATGTTCATGAGAATGGTTCCTGGGATGAGGAACATCAGCCATGAAGACAGATTGGAGAAGTTGTGACTGTTTTCCTGGGAGAGGAGAAGGTTGAGAGGAGATTTGATGGACGTATTCAAAATCATGAGAGGTCTGAAGAGTGTAAATAGAGAGAAACTGTTCCCATTGGTGGAAGAATCAAGAACAAGAGGGCACAGATTTAAAGTAATTGGTAAAAGAAACAATGGTGACACAAGGAAAAACTTTTTCATGCGGCGAGTGGTTAAGACCTGGAATGCATTGCCTTAGAGTGTGATGGAGGCAGACTCAATCGAGTCATTCAAAAAGGAATTGGATCATTATCTGAAAAGGAAGAATGTGCAGGGCTACTGGGGAGAAGGGGGTGGGGGGGGGGGGATGGGGGAATGGCACTAGGTGCATCGCTCGTTCGGAGAGCTGGTGCAGACATGACGGGCCGAATGGCCTCCTTCTCTAACACTTCTGTGATTGGATGCATGTTGTTGAAAAAGCTCTGCTCTTTGCGGCCTGGGCTTTGATTTCCGAGTTTTGTCAACAGTCTTAATGTTCTCGACTCCTTTCTTTTTGTAGGTGATTATTCAAAGTTCCTCTAAACCACATGCGAATTTCAGCTTGAGCGAGTCAGACCCTGTTTCCAGAAAAGTTGCCCGTTTGAATGACTCCTTGCTGTTTGTTACTGGAAAAAAGGTAAGAGTTGAGCAAAAGCAGTCTGCTTTTATTCCCTTTGGACTGGGGATGTCATGTATTGATCACAAACCAATCAGAACCCCAGGGTATCACCAAATTAACCAACCTTCCTTTCCCAAGCTTGCGCTTTTATGTTCAGAAGGTTGCACAGGTTTAATCATATATGCAGTGTGTTTTTTTCAGAAAGCTTGCAGTTTTGCATTCCAGTTATTATTGAGGATATGGGTGGCGTTGTGATATCGTCACTGGACAAGGAATCTAGGGACCCAGGGTATTGCCTTGGGGATAAAGGCAAAATACTGCGGATGCTGGAAATCTGAAACGAAAACAAAAAATGCCGGGAAAACCATCATCCGCCATCAGCAGGTCCGACAGCATCTGTGGAGAGAGAGAGAGACAGAGATAATGTTTCGAATCCGTATGACTCTTCTTCAGATCTGAAGGGAGGGGGGGTAGAGATGTGGTGAAATATATACTGATTAAGGGGGGGGTGGAACTGGTGTAGCTGGATAGAAGGCCAGCAACAGGTGGAGGCAAAGGAGAGATGGCAAAAGATGTCATAAGCAAAAGGTCAAAGAGTTGTTAATGGTGATTGTACTGGCTAAAGGAGGTGCTAATGGTGATTTTAAGGAAGCAAGATATCATAATGGCCAGACCAGGGTGAGCAGACTGGAAAGTGACAGATGGCCCTAGTAGGGGTGGGGTGGGGGAAGAAAGATCGAAAATAGGCTAAAAGCTGGGAATAAAACAATGAGTGAAAATGGAAATAAATATATAAAAAAAACTATAATGAAAATAAATGGGAAAAGAATTTATTTTTTAATGATTTAAAAAAAATTAAAATAAAATAAAAATGAATATGGAGAAAAGGAGGATGAAAAAGGGGGGTAGGGATGGAGGAGAGAGCTCATGGTCTGACGTTGTGGGACCCAGGTTTGAATCCCACAACGGCAGATGGTGAAATTTGAATTTAATAAAATATCTGGAATTAAAAGCCGTAAAAAAACCCATCTGGTTCACCAATGTCCTTGAGGGAAGGAAACCTGTTGGCCTACATGTGACTCCAGATCCACAGCAATGTGGTTAACTCTTAAATGCCCTCTGAAATGATCTAGCAAACCACTCCGTTCTCAAGGGCAATTAGGGATAGGCAATAAATGCTGACTGAGCCAGTGACGCCCCCCCCATCCCATTGGCAAATTTAAAAAAAATATAGACTGTGGAGGACACCACAGTAAAAAACCTTTATCAGAAACATGTTTCCTCTCACTATTTTCTCATATATATATATATATTGTTTGCTCCTCTCTCTTTGCCTCATACCATTAAAATTTTTTGACCAAGAAATTAATCTAAAGACTTAAATCTCTACTTGGCTTATTCTTGAATCGTCTTGAAGTAACTGGTTTGGGTTGAAGAAGGGCATGAGAACAGCACCAGCTGCAAGTTCCCCTCCAAGCCACACACCACCCTTACTTGGAATTCTATCGCCGTTCCTTCACTGTTCACTGTCATTGGGTCAAAATGCTGGGGCTAACAGCATTGTGGGTGAACCCACCCCAGATGGACTGCAGCGCCTCACCACCACCTTCTCAAGGGCAGTTGGGAATGGGCAACAAATGCTGGCCTTGCTAGTGATGCTCACATCCCATGAATGAATATTTTTAAAAAAGGCCTCTTGGCTTATATATTTTAAAAATGTTTGCCGTCTGTTGTAGAAAATCGCTCTCACATCCTTAGGTTTAGAAGGACAGTTGAGATGGAAATAGACCGGGACAAAAAAAGGAACTCATGAGCTAATAGTCTGTAATACAACATGCTGGTGCAACAGCATCCTGTGACCTCTCATTTAACGTGGTTTCAAATCTCTTAAGTCCAAAAAAATTGCAAGTATGTTGTGAAATGTTTCTGTTAACAAATGTTGTGGGCATGGAACAGAAGCTGGTATGAAATCCTCACCAAGTGACATCTGAGTTCATCCTGAGACGTCATCAACTGGATGTGATGTTTTTCAACCCATGTAACCTGGATAGGTTCCAGGCATGGTCTTTAACCCTGAGCTGCCAGCCCTGTTGTGGGGAGATGGTGGTGTGACTATCATGTCACTGGGCTAGTAACCCAGAGGCCCAGGCTGATGCTCTGGGGACATAGGCTCAAATCCCACCATGGCAGCTGGTGAAAGTTAAATCTAATTAATTAATCTGGAATATAAAGCTAGTCTCAGTGACCATGGTAACTGTCATTGGTTGCTGTAAAATCCCATCTGCTCTCCTTGCTTGGCCTGGCCTACATGTGACTCCAGACCCACAGCAATGTGGTTGACTCCAAACTGTTCTGAAGGGGAATTAGGGATGACTAACAAGGCTTTGCTGACAATGCAAAGGAATAAAGAAAAAAAATCTCCCTCACAAAGACTACCTACAGTAACATCACTCACCTCAATCAATTTGCTGTGACATTCTCATCCATTCTTTTTCCTCTTCTCCACTTCACTATTCCAATGCTGCCTTGACTGGCTTCCCATCCTGTATGCTCTGTAATCTTCAACTCATCCAAAACTCTGCTGCCTGCAATAACTCCCACCAACTCATCGCCCCTGTTGATGCTTCGAACTAAAATTCCTGTCCACTTGTGTGAATCTCTTTGCAGCGCCCTCCCCTAACTCTGTAACCTCCTCAGTACGACAAGCCAACTCTCTCACCAAACTCACTGTTCCCAAACTTTGTATATTCATCTTCCCTTTGCACCTTCAGTGGTGGCCATGCCTCCAGGTGTCTAAGCCCTACACTGGGGAATTGCTTCTGAATGCCTCTCTGCCTCTCCACATCCCTTCTGCTCTTTTAAGACTTTCCCAAAACCCACCTTTCTAACCTTTCTTTTGGCCAGCTCTCCCATTATCTCCTTTGGCTCAGCATTCATGTTTTGTCTGGTTACACCTTTATGAAACACCTTGGGATGGTTTTGACAATAAAGGGTGTTTGAATAGATTCAAATTCTTGTTTTTGTTATCACGGAGACTAATTAGCATATCCTCCTAGGGCTAATGTGGCTTATCTAGGCTTTGTACTGATAACGTATCTCTGAGCTAACAAAATCTGAGCAACTCATGCAAAACAAAACTCATCAGCCAGTTCTTAAGTTCAACGCCTCATATTGTGAAGATTAATATGGGCATGTACAGTTCTAGTCACAGCATTACAGTGACATGACATCACATCAAAGGCAACTAGGGATGGGCAATAAATGCTGGCCCAGCTGGCGAAGCCCACATCCCGTGAATGAATTAAAAAAAATTGCTTTGGAGAGAGAGCAGAGGAGATTTACAGGAGTGTTGCCAGGGCTTGAAAATTGCAGCTATGAGGAGAGATTGGATAGGCTGGGGTTGTTTTCCTTCGAACAGAGGAGGCTAAGGGGTGACCTAATTGAGGTGCACAAAATTATGAGGGGCCTAGATAGTGTAGACAGGAAAGACTTGTTTCCCCTGGCTGAAGGGCCAATTACCAGGGCTCATGGATTTAAGGTGATTGGTAGAAGGAGTAGAGGGGACATGAGGAAAAACTTTTTCATCCAGAAGGTGGTGGGCACCTGGAATTCACTGCCTAAGTTGGTGGTTGGGGCTGAGATGCTCAACTCATTTAAAAGGATCTGGATCTGCATCTGAAGTGCTGTAACCTGCAAAGCTATGAACCAGGTGCTGGAAAGTGGGATTAAAATGAGCGGCTAGTTTCTTTTTTCTCTATTCGACCGGTGCAGACATGATGGGCTGAATGGCCTCTTTCTGCACCAGAACCTTTCTATGGTTCTATGGGCTTGAAATGTACTTCAGGGACGTAATACAATCAGCGTATTCAAATATTATCTGCACCTCCACGTGGGCTACTCCTTGTATGTAGCATAGCTAAAATATTGTCTTGTGCAATATGGCCTTGTGACTAAATTGAGGATTTCTTCTGAAGAATGTTTTGTAACATCAAACAAAGATTTCCTTTTATGATTTCAGGTGACCAAAGTACCAATCGATGGACCAGGCTGTCGTCACTTCCTCACCTGCAAATCATGTCAGATAGCGCCTTCCTTTATGAAGTGTGGTTGGTGTGAAGGATCATGCACTCGGCAGCAGGAGTGTCAGAAAAAGTGGTTGCCAGACACTTGTACACCAGCTATTGTTGAAGTATGTTTCTAAAAATGTACAAACGTTTTCTTTTAAAAAAAAAAATAGGCTTTGTTGATGAATCAGCAAGTAGATCGGATAATATCTGGGCCATGCCGACCATTGTCAGCCTCGGCTCAGTTGACTCTCACCTCTGAGTCCGAAGGCTGTAGACCCAAGTGCCACTCCAGAGAATAGAGCACACAATCTAGGCACAATACAGTATTTCATTGGCTGTAAAGCGTTTTGGGACGGCAGGTGGTCGTGAAAGGTGCACCTTCAATGCAAATCGTTTTTTTACGAGAGAGCGCTCCTTCTGCGCTGTAAGAATTCTGTGATTCTGTGGTGCTTCTGCTGGATTGTCAGAGGTGTCGCCTTGCAGATCAGAGGTTAAACCGAGGTCCCGCCTGCTCTTTCAGGTGCACAGAAAACATCCCATGGCATTATTGGAAGACAAGCTTGGGAATTCTCAAAGTGTCCTATGTGCAACACTTACCCTTCAACCTGTACTAGAGCTATTATTTGTTCATGTCTTTCTTTCTTCCTTTTTTTCTGTCTGTCTTTCTGTCTTTCTTTCTGTCTTTCTGTCTTTCTTTCTTTTTCTCTCTCTTTCTTTCTTTCTCTCTCACTTTCTTTCTTGCTTTCTTTCTCTCTTTCTTTCTCTCTTTCTTTCTTGCGTTCTTTCTCTCTCTCTTTCTTTCTCTCTCTCTCTCTCTTTTTCTTTCTCTTTCTCTCTCTCTTTCTTTCTGTCTTTTTCTTTCTTTCTCTTTCCCTTTCTCTCTTTCTCTTTCTTTCTTTCTTTCTCTCTCTCTTGAGCCTGGGTTGATCTCTGTTAGAGTAGTTGTACAAGTCCCAATGAATCCCCAAGGATTAAGGAAAGAACAGCTAAGACTCCCATTTGCAAACCCTGCCAGAATTGCTTATGTCTACAAGCTGGATATGACCGAATTGTGATTGCTGTGATACCATCCATTGTTGTATGACCTGGTGACACTCCCTGCCAATGCTCACTTAGTAGAAGTTCTGGAAGATTGATCAGTAAAGAGGGTGGTGTTGAGGGGTGGGAAGAACTGGAAGTGACCAAACACTTTTAGGAGGATTGAGAAGAAAAGTTTTTAGCCAAACTGTTGAAGTGCATGGAGATCAAGTTTTCCTACAGCATAAATTTACAGTTACTGGCAGTAAAGTATATTGCCCAATGCTGGAATTTCTCTCCTAAGCTGGGTTTGATTTAGATTAAGGTTTGTATAAACCCTAGATACTTGGCCAGTTTTCTCACTTGGGTATGACAAACCATTTTAGCAGCTTGTCTTAAGCATAAAGCAT
The DNA here is from genome assembly GCF_964194155.1 of Cetorhinus maximus. NCBI lineage: Eukaryota > Metazoa > Chordata > Chondrichthyes > Lamniformes > Cetorhinidae > Cetorhinus > Cetorhinus maximus. Next base: position 13,340,094 of record NC_135884.1, on the reverse strand, counting down.
TAACATTAACCTATTTTACACAAAAGTGGTTAGACACCTGCTGTTTTCAAATGGACTTTGTGTTTTGTCTGCTGACGATTAGACTTTGAATCTTTCGGGATTATATAGTACCACAAATTTTATACAGTGCAAACCACTGAGCTTTTACATTGTGGTTTGGTATGTCTCCATTCTCACGACTGAGTTAAATCTCATGAGAAAGGATGGCAGGAGCTCATTAAATTTAACATTTTGAAGCTTGACAAGTGTGAAGCTGCCTGTCTAACTACTAAATATAAAATCAGAGCACTAGAATTGTTATGAATAGGAAATTATGGGAAAATAGGGATAAAAAAAGCAGGGTGGTATAGGTTTGTACAGCTAACAGTATACATTTACAGGTTACTGCCATTCAAGCTGCAATTCTGTAACTGTTCCACCAATTATCTACAGTTCTGTTTGGTTCAACAATGTTCAGAGCATAGAAGGAGGACATCTGACCCATGACAACCATTGCCCCTTGACATTCAATGGCATTACCATCGCTGAATCCCCCACTATCAACATGCTGGGGGTTACCACTGACCAGAAACTGAACTGGACTAGCCATACTGTTGCTACAGGAGCAGGTCAGAGACTAGGAATCCTGCAGTGAGTAACTCACCTCCTGACTCCCCAAAGCCTGTCCACCATCTACAAGGCACAAGTCAGGAGTGTGATGGGATACTCTCCACTTGCCTGGATGAGTGCAGCTCCAACAACACTCAAGAAGCTCGACACCATCCAGGACAAAGCAGCCCGCTTGATTGGCACCCCATCCACAAACATTCACACCCTCCACCACCGACACAGAGTGGCAGCAGTGTGCACCATCTACAAGATGCACTGCAGCATCTCACCAAGTTTCCTTAGAGAGCATCTTCCAAACCCACGACCACTATCATCTAGAAGGACAAGGGCAACAGACACACGGGAACACCACCACCTACAAGCTCCCCTCCGAGTCACTCACCATCCTAATTTGGAAATATATTGCCATTCCTTCACTGTTACTGGGTCAAAATCCTGGAACTCCCTCCCTTACAGCACTGTGGGTGTACCTACACCACATGGACTGCAGCGTCACAAGAAGGAGGATCATCATCACCTTTTCAAGGGCAAATAGGGATGGGCAATAAATGCTGGCCTAGCTAGCAACGCCCACATCCCATGAATATAAAATAAGCCTCCTCCCACAGGCACCATACCCAAATAGGGTATTGGCAACCATGGACTTCCATTGGATTGGTCCATGATTATGCTTGGCAAAGTACTGCAGTGGTTTGCTATTGCCTTCTGCAGTATGGCTGACCAGGAAACTCTCCCACTGTTAACACCTACCATCAGTTGGATTTACAGGCTGTTAATCAATCTCTTTGACCACATTATGCACACACCCTCCATAGCCATCAAATTCTGAAGTGGGACTTGAATTTGGAGTTGCTGGGCTAAAGGTAGGGACACTATTGCTGTGCCACAAGACCTCCTATACCAGTCCTTTGAAAGAGCTACTCAAATAGTCTCACTGCCCAACCCTTTCCCCATAGCCCTACACAGTTTTGTCCTAGAATTTATCTGATTTTCTTTAGAAAGCTGTTACTAAATCTGCTTCCACTGCCTCTTCAGGTAGCTAATTCCAGATCATCCCAACTGACTGTGTTTAAAAAGGAAAAATCCCTTATCTCCCTTCTCCTCCTTTCACCAATTACCTTAAATCTGTCTCCTCTGGTTTCTGATCCTTCTGCCACTCGAAACAGTTTCTCCTAATTTACTTGATCAGATCCTCTCATGAATTTGAGCACTTCTAATCTCCCTTTAACTTTCTTTGCTCAATGCAGAACATGTTTTCCATGTAATTAAAATTCTGCATCCCTGGTACCATTTTAGTATATAACCTCTGCATCCTCCCTAAGGTCTTAACATCTTTACAAACATACGAACAAGGAGCAGGAGTAGGCCATTCAGCCCCTCGAGCCCTGCTCCACCATATAATAAGATCATGGTTGACCTGATAGTGACCTGAAATCTGCATCCCACCTACCCCCGATAGCCTATCACCCCCTTGCTTATCAAGAAACTATCCACCTCTGCCTTAAAAATATTTAGACCCTGCCTTTTCAGGAAGAGAGTTCCAAAGACTCACGACCCTTTGAGTGAAAAAAATTCGCCTCATCTCTGTTTTAAATGGGCGACCCCCTATTTTTAAAAGTGATCCCTAGTTCTAGATTCTTCCACAAGAGGAAACATCCTCTCCACATCCACCCTGTCAAGACCCCTCAGGATCTTGTATGTTTCAATCAAGTCGCCCCTTACTCCTCTAAACTCCAGCGGATACAAGCCTAGTCTGTCCAACCTTTCCTCGTAAGGCAGCCCACTCATTCCAGGTATAAACCTTCTCTGAACTGCTTCCAACACATTTACATCCTTCCTACTGTGCAGTACACAATAGCCCAGTGAGCGCTTAATCTAAAGGTTTGGCATTACTTTCTTGATTTTGTATTCCTTCCAATCACAAATGCACAAAGCCGTTTACTGTATTGTGAAAAATGTGCAGGAAACAATTGTGCCCTCAATGCAGCTCAGCTTCATGTCCCTGACACTCAGCACATGCCTCCTTGGAAGTTGGAGGCACTCTCTTCTCTGAGTAAGAAGGTCGGGGGCTGAAGTCCTTCTCCAGCAGGGCTTGAGCACAAAAATCCTAAGCTGACGCTTTAATGCAGACTTGAGGGAGTGTTGCCGAGTTCTTTCCTGGGACGTGGGCGTCGCTGGCAAGGCCAGCATTTGTTACCCATCCTGAACTGCCCACGAGATGGTGGTGGTGAGCCACCACATTGAGTTGCTGCAGTCTATCTGGTGGCTTTTAGCAGTTTGGTACAACTGAGCGGCTTGCTGGGCCATTTCAGAGGGCAGTTAGGAGTCAACCGCATTGCTGTGGGCCCGGAGTCACATGTAGGCCAGACCAGGTAAAGACGGCAGATTTCCTTCCCTAAAACACATCAGTGGACGAGATGGGTTTTTGCAGCAATCAGCGATAGTTGTCGTAGTCATCATTACTGAGACTAGCTATATATTCCAAATTTATTAATTCATTGGATTCAGATTCCACCGGTTGCCATGGAAGGGCCTCAAAACCTGCATGGAGTGGCCCCTGGGAGGCCGCTTCCAGACAGCTGCTCTGTCCCCTGATGCCTCTGGGGACCTGGAGGCTGACTGGAAGGTGGCCCATGGGTGGGGTGGTGCAAGGAAACCGGCAGACTGGCTGGCGGTACAAAATTCCCCGACCGCCCGTCTCCGTTCTCGTGCCCACTGGGGCCAGAAAATGCTGCCCCGACAGCGCGATCGACAGTGCTTCAAGGTCAAAGGCGAGAGCAGGATTGTCCGTACAGAAACGCTAAATTTTTCAAGCTGAAATTCCGTAAAAGCGGATAGCGCTAAGAAAGCTTATGAAAAGGAGGAGTCAGAGACGCTGCACTCTCCACTACAGCAGCCATTAAACTTGTTGCGCCATGTAGAAATGTAGACTCGATGGGCCGAAGGGCCTCTTCTGCACTCTGTGATTCTGTGATTCTCCAGTTGCACCTGCTCTTGCATCAGAAGCAGATTTTCAAATGGTTGAGGTTATGACGGCAGTATTGTTTATAAATATTTACATGACTAAATGGGAAAAAATGAGTCAAATTACGAAATTTACATTTTAAATCATCTTGGAGTTTCTTTGTCACAGAATGTTAAATTATAGGACGTTAGTTGCAATTGGCCATGCGATATGTACATTTTTTAAAAAGACCTATTCATTTTTATTTGGAGCGTAGACACAGCGCGGGAAGGAGGAAAAAGATAAAAATAAGGCTGAGGAGAAAAGTAGTTAGGATACAAAGGGGGCAAATAAATGATTGGGAGAGAAATGTGAAAATGGTGACCTGTGATTTAATCCCAATTAAATATGATTGAGGATTTGACCATTTTAGGAACGTAGGAACAAGAGGAGGCCATTCAGCCCCTTGGGTCAGTTCCGGCACTCAATGAGATCATGGCTGATCTGCAGCCTAGCTCCCCATACCTGCCCTTGCCCCACCCCCCCCCATATTCCTTAATACCTTTGTTTAACAAAAATCTATCAATTTCAGTTTTAAAACTCAGTATTACTCTCCAATTAATCTAAAAGCAAAATACCGTGGATGCCGGAAACCTGAAATAGAAACAGAAAATGCTGGAAATACTCAGCAGGTCTGGCAGCATCAGTGGAGAGGGAAACTGCGTTAACGTTTCGAGTCTAATATGACTCTTCATCAGAATTGGAGAGAGGTAGAAATATGATGGGTTTTGTACTGAAAACTCCAGCATTTTCTTTTTTTTAATCTCCAATTAATCGGTTTGATCATTTTTCACATCCCTCCTGCTTTGTCAAGGTTTTGCTCATTCCTCTTGTAACAGACATTGCACCTGATTTAAGGACCCCTCCTCTTGTGGTTTCACAATCACCTCCGAGGTGTCCCTCTTTCAAAAAGAGGAATAGATCAAAAGCAAAATCTAGGTTTCCTTCGCAAGGAGCTCAAAGCCTAGTGATGTGTGTTGTGCCAGATACTGTATGTTCAGCTGCCTGTCGCTCATTGTACTTCTTCTCCCACTCTCTTTACATTTCAGTTTCAACCCAAAAGCGCTCCTGTTAATGGAGAGACCACACTGACGCTGTGTGGCTGGCATTTCCAGTCCCCACATGCTCCTCCCATAACAGCAACCTCCCATGTGATTCAAGTGGGATCCCGACCTTGCAGAGTCATTCCTGAGAAAAGCAACGACAGGAGGTAAGTTTGTACATTTCATTCTTCCCCCATTTAAAATCTTCATAAATACATGTTTAAGTTAAGGAGTCTCCTTGTGATGATTCCCTTTTCGAAGGGAAAAGCTTGCTATTTGGGGAAACCTTGTGATTACTCTGCCTGTGTAGCCACTTGCAACCATGCGAATGGAGGCTGCCGCTTCTGAGTAACTTTACCAGTATCGGTTTTCCCAATCCTTGATCCCGAGGGAATGCCTGTTTTTTTGTCAATGTAAAAGTCAGGAAAAGAGTGCAGAGATTGTTTTCATATCCTAAATTTCATTGGCTTCCCTGCAGGAGGTAGGTGGGGCAGAATCACCATTGGCTTCAATGAGGCGGAGGGTGCTGTTCATTCCCTTGTCAAATTTCCGGATTAAACGCTTACCGAGTGCCCAAATGTAAGGTATAGCTCCCAGTCAAACATGGAGCTGCAGCCTGCCCCTGCACCTTTGGCAGCTGGAGGGTCTGAGGGAGTCCTGGGGGCCAGGCTATAGACAGGAAGGTTTCTCCTTCATTTTAATTTCCTGACTCCAGGATGTTTACTGGTTCCCTCTGCTTGCTGATTCCTGAGCAGCCGCAGAAAACCCCAATATCGAGCCCCGCAAACTGTGCTTGAATTTCTTGTATTTTCCACCCAGTGCAAGGGTGTGGAAGAGCCTGGTGCCATAATGGGAGGGGGGGGGGGAGGAGTTTGCAAAATTAAATCAGCCCTAATACCTTCTTTGATTTGTATGTTTGTTGATTCTCTTAGCGTGGCTAGGGAAGGGAACAGTATAGTTCAAGTAGTGAATGCCCTTGACAGTAGAGGTCATTGACCTGAAGTATCTATTGAGCTCTAGAGAGGGAAACAGAGTTAACAGAGAGGCCATCGATCTGAAACGTTAACTGTTTCTGTCTCCCCAGTCGCTGCCTGACCTGCTGAGTGTTCCCAGCATTTTCTGTTTTTATTTCAGATTTCCAGCATCTGCAGTATTTTGTTTTTGTGCTGAGCTTGCAAGTATGATTAAGAAGAACGAAAGTGTCTTTGAGCTTGAGAAACTGATTGGCGAGTTCTCCCGGTGTCTCTCAATGAACGCCGCTAAAAGAATTGATATGGTCATTTATTTCATTGTGGTTTTTGGTACCTTGCCGTGTAAAAATTGACTCCATGTTCCCCTACATTACAACAGTGTCTGCACTTCAGAAGTCAGCTGCATCTGAAACATTTGGGTTATACTGAGGTCAGGAAAGGTGCTTTCTAAATGCAGATTTTCTCCTTCTCTCTCTCTCTCTCTCTCTCTCTTTCTCCCCCTGCCTGAAAGGGGAACAGTTAGAGATACACATGTAACATCATGCTGCAGTATCAGGAGCTCACTAAACCATCTGCAGGAGAAAAAGGCACCTCATTCTAGTTTAAACCTGGCCCAGGCCCTTTAAGGGCAAATTTCCGCCAGTAACCGTAAATAGCCTGTAATTGATTAAAGTGCCGGATTTTCCCATCCTGAATCAGGATGGAATGGAGCCAGGACGGCAAAGGGATTGACACGGACAGCCTGCGTGCTGGTCTGCCGTCTCAGTTCCTGACTTTGCTGACTTTCCTGAGGACAGTGGGAGGCCGGCAGTGGCGGGGGGGTGGGGGGGGCGGGGTTGGGGGGGGGGGTTGGGGGGGGGGGGGCGGCAGTGGCGGGGGGGTGGGGGGGGCGGGGTTGGGGGGGGGTTGGGGGTGGGGGGGGTGTGGGGGGGAGGAGGGGGGTGGGGGGGGGAGGAGGGGGGTGGGGGGGGCAGCTGGGAAAGTGATATCGTCTGCCTTGCTAGCTGGGTGTGTTTACGCACTTTCTGATTTACTGAGATTTCTATGGCGGCCTTTAGGAGCTCGTCAAAGTTGACCTGCTCCAGCCTGATAGGCGGCAGTGCTGAAACGCTGGATTGGATGGAAAAAGTGCAAGTCTGGACAAAAAAAAACTACTGAGCAATTTTAATAACCTATTTTTCCCTACCCTCTGCTGGGTCCCCAGCTCTCCATTTGCCCTAACCACTATGATCCTCTCGCCACTTTAAGACCGGGCACAGACAGCAGCCACACCAATGGCTGCTGACCCAGGCCAGATTGTGGCCCCCCCACTTCCCTTGTGTCCCACCTCCATTCCCATCCACCCCCCCTCCCCCGGCACGAATTGGACAGCAGACTCATCTCTAAGGTCATTAAGGACCCTGACCCTGTGAAAACCCCACCTCGCAGAAGGAAATAAAACAGTGAAAACTGAGAAATAAGAGCACTGCCTTCTGGGCTCCCGGAAGGCTGACAACAGAGGTGGGAATGCAGGCCGGGATTGGTCCTGACTCTTGATTCCAACCTCGAACTGGAAAAATCCGGCTCAAGGTGTCTGCCGCCAGAGAACTTTCCCACAGGAAATAATTGACCAGGTAGGTCGGGTGTCACTTTTGATCCAATTACATGTCTCCTTAAAAATGCATAGAGCAAGTCAAGCACAGCTCTCATGAAGGCTGTCACTGTACCTATTTGCAAAGAGCTTTCGGGATCTGTATAACCTTTTACTTACACGTGCCAATCAATTTTGAAATAGTCTTGTTTTTAGTAAGTGACTGTAAAGCATTTGTGAAGTTTGCTGTTCATATACTGGAGTGTGGCTACAGAGAAATCTTACAAGTTAATTACTTAATTGAATGATTCATATGACACAGTGCGCCTCCCATGCATTACAGCACTGGCTTACAGTCTTGTAGTTTATACTTTCAAGTGTATAAATGTGTAGTTAATTCTATTTTAAAACTTGCATTAAGATTCATCAGTGCCTCAGGTGGTACATGGTCTAATCCTGTGGTAAGCTCATGCCAGGGTACAGTTCTATCGCCTGCCCTTTATATAAGTAGTCAGAAGTGAGTGCTTGACAGGCGATTGTCTGTCAGGCACGGATGGCGGGCATTAGAATGCCATCGACTGATGTAGATATTTCCACTTGTGGAGGAGACCAAAACCCAGAGGCCATAAATATAATATAGTCTCTAATAAATCCGGTCGGGAATTCAGGAGCAACATCATTACCCAGAGAAAGGTTAGACTGTGGAGCTGTGTACCACTGAGGAATTGCTAAGGCAGGTAACATATTAGCATTTCAGGGGAAGCTAGGCAAGTACATGGGAGGAGGGAATTGGGCACGGGGTGAGACAAAAAGGGATTGGACGAGAAGGTCCATGTAAAGAATAAACCCACGTCGAGCATAAAAGCTAGCATGGACCAGTTGGGCTGAATGGCCTGTTTCTGTGCTGTACTATTTGTGTACAAACACGTGGAGCAACAGGAATTGACATCCTATAAACTTGTCTTTCTTCCCCTCCCTAGCCTAGGAGAGAAATGGTTCAGCTCCACACAGTGGGGGAGGTCATCAGTCGATGTGGGGAAAAGGGGAGGCAAAAAAGTGTTCAGTTGAGCCCATAAAGAGTTGGTCACTTCACCTAAGTAATCTGTCACCGTAGATATCACGTGGACTGAGATCTCCGCTCGTCAGGTGATTCCCTCGTGTGATCGGAGGGCCCTGGAGCAGATGGGAAACCGGCCCCCGACTGCAGTTGACCTCTGACCACGATTTCACACCGTCTGGCTAATTATCGGCCAGCCAGCGTGAAACATGCACTGAGAAAGGCTCAGCACTGCCGGTGGGGGTGGGAAGAGGGCAGGTGCTGGTGAGCACTTCCACTGACCCCCCTGAAGGCAGACCGCTGCCTCAGGGAGCTGCAGACCTCCACAGAATGAACTAAAACAACAAAAAATACTGCAAAATATGTCCATGCAGCACAACCAAGCACCTGAAAGCATACGTCAAATAAAAAACCAGTCCCCAGATATCTCTTTGCATTTTATTTCCCCGCGGAGATTTCATCCCCGCCCTAGATCGAGGTTTGAGCAAAAATGTAAAGGCCGCCTGGCCGATTAGTCCGTCCGCCAACCGTAAAAACTGGACGGGCCGCGAAAAATCGCTTTCAATTGCTCCCTTAATGGGCTTAATTACCTGTTTAATGGTCAGCGGGCGCGATTCCGACTGCTGTGCGCGCCCGCTGAGCGAGATAGTGTGCAATGGGCGTCAGGGCGCTCACCCGACATCATCTCCGCGCTATTTTGCGGCCAGACGGGTGGGGCACGCGCCCGCTCACGGGACATAAAATTCTGGCCCATGTCTAATCAGGTAAAGTAAACAGTTAATTTATATTTAAAATGGGTGGGGAAAGATCTCCTCAGTTCACTGTTAATAGTAAAGTTGCTAACGCGTTCCTTATGCACTCACTGACATTTGCTAAATGTGCTTATTTCATACACTGAGACAACAAGCAACAAAACGATGATTGGGATGTTGGAGCTTCGCCCACTCACCAACACGCAAGGCTCAGTCAAGCAAATCCTCACGCTTGACTACAAGTTTGAACTGATTTATCTGATTCACTTATTTCGAACTCCTTTGTACGAAGCTCTTCAAAAAAAAAAATCAGCTTCTCACACCCTTGTAGCCGAGGGCAGTGACAAGGGCGTAAAATGTATCTCTTTTTTCTTGAACTCTTTTTTTTTTCATTGATCATTTCATTGCTTATTTTCCCTTTTTCTCTTTCGTCTCTCTCCCGCTCCTTGCTTTTGCCTCACTCCATTCCTTCAACCCTGCCACTCTCAGTCTCCTCCGCCACTTCTGTGCTCGTCCGTCATTTCTTTCTGTCAGACCTTCTGTCTTCAATCTCCCACTGCACTTCTGGTTTTCCCCTTCTCTTCGTCCTATCTGTTTTTACTTGCCACCTTTACTGCACTTCCGTTTCTCTTCCCTTCAGTGCTGTCTCTCTCTCTCTCACGAACACCCTGTTTCTTGTCTTTTTCCACACTTCTGTTTTATTGCGTCCATCTTCTACTTTATTTTTTCCCTCCCTTCCTCCACTTTTACATTATTCTTTCTCCTTTGTTTTATATGTGCCTCTCTCGCTCTACTCCCTCACTTTTCTGAGTGTTGCTGGCTGTCCCCTCACTTCTCGCTCTTTTTTAAAAAAAAAAAAATCATTCATGGGATGTGGTCATCACTGACTGGGCCAGTGTTTATTGTTTATTCCTAATCACCCTTGAGAAGGTGGTGGTGAGCTGTCTTCTTGAACTGCTGCACTCTGTGTGGACTCATCTCTCTCCGTTTCTCTACTTTTCATATCCCCCCCTTTCCCTCACTTTTCTCTCTCTCTCTCTCTTCGCTCCCCCATTTCTCCCTCTTTTGCCCTCTTCTCTTTTTTCACTTGCCTTTTTTTGCAGTTCCAACAACTTTCTTCCATTTTCTGTGGCGTGGAGGGACAGGATTGGGGTTTTCTCAAGAGTAAGGGTAGCAGACTCTTTAATGCCTGTGACAGGAACGGTGAGAAACTAAACAAGTTCGCACTGAAGTTGGACTGCCTTTGACTGCTCTGTGTTGTGGTTGCAGTGATTTCACAGGCACTCTTATGCCATCTGTTGTACATTAGAAAAGCAGTGTGAAAAGTTTGGTAATCCTGAGTGTGGTTTTTGCACGGCTTTTGTGTTATTTTTGGGGCTAGTACAATGGTGTAGTATTCATCTATAGGTCAGAGCCACTGATTACTGGTCAATTCATAAATGTGTCCCAAATGTTTAATAGGTCTCAATGATCATGTGTTTTTATTTGCACAGAGCTGATTCACTCCCTGTTTTATATTAGTTAATTCATTGGCTGAATGATAAAGAAAGGTGATAACTTTAACATCGTGTTTGTGTAGGGTTTTTCTACGTGTGATACATAGCAGCTAGACTGACAAATAAAACTCTTTGCCTATAATGCACTACAACGTACACCTTGAGCACATAATCTAGGCTGACACGTCAATGCAGTTCTGAGGAAGTGCTGCACTCTCAGAGGTGCCATTCTCTGGGTGAGATGCTAAATTGTCTTCTGAGCTTCTGCTTACCCTCTCGGACGGACGCATAAGATCCCTTGGCACATTTTGAAGAAGAACAGGGGATTTCTCCCTTGTGTCCTGGCCAATATTTATCCCTCAAACAGCACCACTGAAACAGTTTATCTAATAATGATCACATTGCTGATGGCGGGAGCGTGTTGTGCTTAAATTGGCTTCTTTGCTCCCTATATTAAAACAGTGACTACACTGCAAAAGCACTTTGACGGTCGAGGCTGTGAAAGTTGCTATATAAATGCAAGTTCTTTTGTTTTATGGTATTGGGTTTTTTCCTGTCATAATACATGTAAAAACAACAAAAAAAGGAGTTAAAACAAGGCTGATTTACAGAAATATCTCCTAGTTTAAAATATAAACATTTAAGGAGTATTTTGAAGTAACAAACAAAATGAGTATGAAGATGATAGAGTGGAAACTCTGCCCACCTGTTCTTGCAGGTTTGCAGCCTAGGCCACTTGAGGCCTGCTTCTCTTAGACCTTTAAAAAAAAGCATTTTTTGAGCGATCTGCAGAGGTCCTTTTAAGGAGCAGCGGTTACTTTCACTAAAGGAAGACAGCGGCATAGCGGTAATGTCACTGGACTAGTAATCCGGAGATAGGCTAATGGCCTGGGGGCATGGGTTCATACCTCACCATGCCAGCTTAGATTTAATTAATAAATCTGGAATATCAAGCTAATTACAGTAATGGTGACCATGACAACTATCATCAATCATTGTAAAAACCCATCTGATTTGCTAATGCTGTTTAGGGAAGGAAATCTGCTAACCTTACCTGGCCTGGCCTACATGTGACTCCACACCCACACAATGTGGCTGACTGCCCTCTGAAATGGCTGAGCAAGCCAATTAGGGATAGGCAATAAATGCTGACCTTACCATTGATGCCCACATCCCATTAAATAATAAAAAAAAATCACCTGGTATAAATGGCCATGCATGATCCAAGCTGCCCATTTCTACCTGAAAATGGAAAGTAATTTGCATATTTAAGCCTCCAACCTGTTTCAGGTGAATGGTTGCTCGCTCCTTGATAGGCCCACATCAAAATTGCATCAGGCAGATCGTGGCCTTTAAAGGGGTGAGTGATTTGCAAAGACTTGTCATTTGCCATCTGCTTCAGGTGAAAAATAGGCAGTTGGCGAGTTGGAAAACGCAGCCCATCCCAGTGGGTTTAATTTTCATGAAGATCCTCCAGATGGTGAGGCATAACTTTGGTGGAAAACCCATGGGAAAACCTAGAAACATAATGTCAATGCAGCTGATACCTGACTCTTCCATTAAAGATATGTCGCGCCTGTAGGAGAACATTCTGTGGAAATTCACCCCCAATATCGGGTCAAGTGTTGGAGTTTTATGATCTTTGATGGATCAATATTAGCCAGGATGCCAGGGAGCACTCCCTTGCTCTTCCTTAAATATGTGCCATGGGAACTTTTATGACAGTTATCTGAGGGAGGACAAGGTCATTCTATTCAAACATGAAGCACCTTGACGGTTTTGTTCCTATCCATGATTGAGTTTAGAAGACATGCTGTTGTTTCCTTCCCCCAGTCAAATTTTGCAAAGTATTCCTCAGCCTGCCTGTTCCTGGTCTGTTTGAAATCATCAGCACGATGTAGATAAGGCAAAAAGATTCTGTGTTTTAACCAAAAAGGTTTGAGCATTACTGACCTTGAAGGAAAGGGGCAGCAATGGGTTACGGGATCATGATCATCTCCAAGTTTCCTTCCATGCCAAACCCCATCCTGTCTTGGAAATATATCGCTGTTTCTTCATCTTCGCTGGGTCAAAACCTTAGAATTGCCCCCCTAACAGCATTGTGGGTGTATCAACAGCAGAAGGCGGCTCATCACCACCTTCCCAAGGGCAATTGGAGATGAGCAGTAAATGTTGACTACAAATTAGTCAGACATTGGACATGTAAATACACATACCAGGTTGTAGTGAGCGAGAACCTTTTATATGGCGGCTGTCTGATACACTGAACATCGAAATAGGCCTACAGTTAAAAAGCCCAAAATGCATCTATGACAATTCAAGATACCTATAAAGCTATATTGCACCTAATTCTTAGCTCCTCCCTCCTCCTAAATTCCTGACCAGGTTCAAAACATAATGATATGTTGGATAACTCCATGCTGCTTTTTTTTATCCTGGATTAGGGGTACTGAGATTTGGCACAAAATTTGAGAGGTCAAGAAAGATAGAATTTTAAAATGAGGCTTGAGACCTATGAACCTGATCTTAGCTTATTTTTAGTGTGAGCAATAGAGTGGATTTTTAGGGCATTTTTTTTTGCTGTGAGAGGTTCAGGTGGGATCAGCATTTTACCACACTAGTAAAGCATGCTTGAACATGCCTGCTCGCACTGAATTGGCAAAAATATTTGGTTAATACATTCTATTCTCCTGTATACTTTACCTCGATGAGAATCAACTTCATCTAAAATGTTTCACCTGAAGAAAATCTACCCATTTCAGGAAGGAAAAAAATAGTTTAGCGCAAGATGCCCAGGCAATAAAGTTCGGTTTCCTTTCCCTGCTGGGCTCTCAACTTCACCGTGACATGAGGAGAAAGCCTTTAAGTAGAAGCTGGGCAATTTTCATAGGGTGAGGAAAAAGTCAGAAAGATTGTCATCACTTGGATGCACTTACATGTCTCCTAAGTGGCATAGATAGCATGCCCACCTCTCCATACTACAAGCTGGTGTGTGCTCTGGATTATTCAAACCTATAGTTCTCTCTTAGAAAGCTATTGAGCCTGAGGCTCAATAGAAAATGGCAAAACTGAGATTGGTAGATTTTTGTTAAGGGAAGTGAATTGGACAAGAGTTAAAATGCAGATCATCCAGCATCTAACTGTTTGAAAATAAGGGGGTCACTCATTTAAGACAGAGATAAGGAGAAATTTTTTTCTCTCAGAGGGTTTGGAGTCTTTGGAGATCTCTTCCTCAAAAGGCGGTGGAAGCAGAGTCTTTGAATATTTTTAAGGCAGAGCTAGATAGCTTTTTGATTAACAAAGGGGCGAAAGGTTATTGGGGTTAGGCAGGCATGTGGGGTTGAGGTCACATTCAGATCAGCCATGATCTTATTGAATGGTGGAGCAGGCTCGAGGGGCTGAGTGGCCAACTTCTGCTTCTAATTTGTGTGTTCGTGTGTTCAAATGGTGGAACAGGCTTGATGGGCTGAATGGCCTATTCCTGTTACGACATTCCTAAGATTGGAGACAAAATTTTAAGAGGAAAATTCTACTGTAAATCATTACCACACTACCTGCCAGAGCAACACACTGTTCCGTAGTTCTGTTGTATCCTGCACTAATTGTTCGTATGACAACACTCCTGTTGCGTTGCAATCTGTTTAAAAATAGGTGATGATCTTTTGTTGAATTTTACAGAAATTGCCTCCAGCACAACCGCCTCTCACTACCTGTTAGGATTCTGAGAGTGGATTGTCAGTGGGCTGAGTTTCAACTGTCGTACAGTTGAGGACTTCATCAGTATTAAATGCTTCATGATCGTAAAATAATTTAAAAAGTTTACTGAGCACACCGTACTAATGGTAAAGAAGGAAAAGTCTTACATTTTTATAGTTTATTAATTTGTAACTCAGAAATGTCTCAAAGCAACTTGTAATGAATTACTTTTGAGGTGCAGTCGATGTCATGTAGGTCAACGGCAATGATACTACGTATGGCCAGAAGAGATCATGAGCTTACTACAGGTTGCTAAAGCAGTGTAACACTTGACTTCACAAAATTTCCAATGCAGTTGCAAGTTCTGCTGAAGTGATGCTGTATTTGCTTCAAGAATGAGAGGGCTGTGTGCTGCATTTTTGCTTTTTGGAGATGCTTACTGACAGAGCCTGCCATTGACCTTAAGAGATGGAGCACAATATGAGCACCTTTCTGACCTAAAGGACAGGATTTCAGCCCCATATGTGGGCGGGTTTGGGGGCAGCAGGGCATGAAAATTAGCGCCGGCTGGCATGCCGACTTGTCTGCTCTATCTCACTCCCGAACCATTTTCCCAGAGGCTGGATGGGGCATGGCAGGGCTGTATGCCCGCAAGCAGTGGGCAGCCAATCAACGATAATTAAAGGCTATTAAGGCCTAATGTCAGAGGCTGGCTGGAATTTTTCAGTGGGCCTGCAGGCCCTCCGAGGTGGACTAGGCCAACTGCCTGGTGGTGGCCTCCCAATGGCAGACTGGGGAGTCAGTGCTTCAGGCAGGCTTCGAGGACCTCCTGCCTTCCTGGCCTCAGTTCCCCTTCCACATTGGTGGCTCTGATGCTGAGGGCGTTTTTACTTTTAAAGGTTTAACTAGTTGGAGAGAAAGTGCCTCGAAATGGAGACGCCCTCTCTCTCCCTCACCTTTCATGCTTAAGGACCTCCTATTGGCCCTCCAGCTTCAAGAGCCTGCCCGTTGTCCTTAGTTGGATGTCAACCCCAGCCCCTGGCCACTAATTGGCCAATTCAGGGAAAATCACTGCCAGGTGACTGGTTCCCACACGGAGTGGTGTTGTGACCCCATTGACCCCAATGTTTGGATCCTGACCCAAAGGGCAACATCCTGCCCAAAATCTCTGGTATTTCTTGGAGTGTGGGTAACGATTAAACTGAATTTCTCCAAAAAAGTGAGCTCTAAAAACATCATTGCGATGATACTCTTCCTCGATGACAAAAGCTCATTGGCACTTGTCCACCTTATTTATTTTACTCTTGTTTGTTCTTTAGTTTTTTTTCTGCCAGTTTTCTTCCTCAAATCAACATCACCAAAAACAAATGCTAAAAAGCTAAATAAAAGCAAAATACTGCGGATGCTGGAAATCTGAAACAAAAACAGAAAATGCTAGAAAAACTCAGCAGGTCTAACAGTGTCTGTGGAGAAGAGAAAAAACAGAGTTAACGTTTTGAGTCTGTATGATTCTTCTTCAGAGCTCTGAAGAAGAGTTATAAAGACTCAGAGCATTAACTCTTTTTTTCTCTCCACCGAAGCTTTTAGATCCACTGAGTTTTTCCAGCGTTTTCTGTTTTTGTACCAAAAACAAATTATTTGGTTGCTGTCATATTACTGTTTGTGGGAGCTTGTCATACAGAAATTCACTGACACATTTCCTATGTTACATGTAACTATACATCAAGGGTAATTAATTGGCTGCAAGGCGGTTTGGGACATCCTGAGGTTAATTCAAGCCTTGTTTTCTTCTTTCATTCTTTTCTCTCCTTTCCTCTTCCTAAAGTGTTAACTTTTCACTGGGGTATGGTTCCATGGGCACCTGGTACTCTTCACTTGCAAGCCTCAATAACCATTGCCAAGTTCAGTAATTAGGGTGACATCACTGCTAACCCTGACCATCATCCTCATGTGATGCAGATGCACTTCTGCTTTCACGCACACTTGCCCCTACCACAACCTCAGCTCAGCCAACTCCACGCAGTTTGAATTGAGATCCTATCTGATCGGTATGGCTCAGCTAGTTGTAGCTTTAACTATCTGAGTCATTGACAGGGTGGGGATGAGCAGTGTTGTAATATGCTTTTAAGGGATTGCCGCATGACATCACTAGGAAGGAAGTGTGTCATGCAATCCAGTTTTAGTTTAGCTTTTGCATTCCGCAGGGCACACACACACACAGCTCAGCTACAAGTGTCTTCAACCTTAATACCTCTGTATAAATATTCCTATGTGCCTAGTCTCAATAGATGAACACATGTTTGCGCAATCCCTTCTGAGTGATTGGTGCCTTTTGTTGTGATATTGTATGCATGCCAATGCAGACAGTGACACGTGCCTTTAAGAAGCTACATGGTGACATCACTGTGACGTCACCGTGTGTGAGGCTGGAGTATAAAAGTACAGCCTCCATATTCAATGCTCACTATTGCCTGTGACCCTGTATCAGCAAGACTCTATGTACATCTTATGAGTCAGGCATATAGTCAAGTAATCAGCCTAGGTAATTATTAAGACCCAGGCTACATGTAGGCCTGTGCGGAGCTGTATATAGTTGTTGCTAGAAATAATCTTCATGTAATTGTGTTCGACCAGCCTCAATATCTTACTTAGCATAGACAGCGTAGAGAGAGATCCCTTGAGGTCCACATCAAGGTCTTCGACAGAAGCGGTGGCAGCAGATTGCGACATACCACGTCACCTTTATATTATGACAAAAACACGACAGGCAGCTTTGCTCTTTGTTTGAACACAGGCATTCTGAAACCTGTTGAAAGAGGGTGAACATGTCGGAGAGAGCCCTGTCTGTTTGGAATGAAATGAATGCCTAATTTTACATTAAGATAGAAGAAAAACATTGTTTTTTTTTACCCCTGGCAGGTTGTTGTGTAAGTTGCAAGTCACTGGAAAACCTCAGCCTGTCACTTCAACAGCGATCAAGATCACTATTCAAGAGAAGAATCATAATGGGGAATTCTCCATCAGTGGATCCGCCTCCCTTAGAGGATTTGAATTTGTGGTGAGATTCCTGCAGCATCACCAATAATTTATATTTTCTCCCACATGTGTGTTCTCAGTGCTATATTTGGTTGTTAAGGTGCTCCCTTTAGGTCGCAGAACCACCACATGTAAAAGCTATTCTTCATTTCTCTGGGGCTTCTACTGCACTGGAATTTGACCCGTTTATATTGTGAGTTAAGTCCCCCGAAAGCATCTATAGCGATGGAAGAAGAACTGGGCCAGAGCAAGATGTAAGCAGCTCTTACCTCTTACTCTCAGCCAGCCTCACTCAACTGGGTTGAAAAATGCAGCCATTTTAGCGGAAACATCTGCACACCCCCATTTGGTTAAATAGATGAGGTGAGAGTGACTGCCCTTGACATCAAGGCACCAGTTGACCAAGTGTGGCTTCAAGGAGCCCCTAGCAAAACTGGAGTCAATGGGAATTGGGGAAAACTCTCCACTGGTTGGAGTCATACCTAGCACAAAGGAAGATGGTTGTGGCTGTTGGAGGTCAGTCATCTCAGCTCCAGGACATCACTGCAGGAGTTCCGCAGGGTAGTGTCCTCGGCCCAACCATCTTCAGCTGCTTCATCAATGTCCTTCCTTCCATCATTAGGTCAGAAGTGGGGATGTTCGCTGATGATTGCACAATGTCCAGCACCATTCACGGCTCCTCAGATACTGAAGCAGTCCATGTCCAAATGCAGCAAGACCTGGACAATATTGATGCTTGGGCTGACAAGTGGCAAGTAACGTTTGCACCACACAAGTGCCAGGCAATGACTATCTCTAACAAGAGAGAATCTAACCATTGCCCCTTGACATTCAATCCCCCATTGCTGAATCCCCCACTATCAACATCCTGGGGGTTACCATTGACCAGAAACTGAACCAGACTAGCCATATAAATACTATGGCTACAAGAGCAGGTCAGAGGCTAGGAATCGTGCGACGAGTAACTCACCTCCTGACTTCCCAAAGTCTGTCCGCCATCTACAAGGCACAAGTCAGGAGTGTGATGGAATATTCTCCACTTGCCATGATGAGTGCAGCTCCAACAACACTCAAGGAGCTCAACACCATCCAGGAAAAAGTAGCCTGCTTGATTGACGCCCTCCATCCACAAACATTCACTGCCTCCACCACCGACGCAGGGTGACAGCAGTATGTACCATCTACAAGATGTGCTGTAGGAACTCACCAAAGCTCCTTAGACAGCACCTTCCAAACCCATGACCACTGTCATCTAGAAGGACAAGGGTAGCAGACACATGGGAGCACCACCTGCAAGTTCCCCTCCAAGCCACTCAGCATCCTGACTTGGAAATATATCACCGTTCCTTCACTGTCGCTGGGTCAAAATCCTGGAACTCCCTCCCTGACAGCACTGTGGGTGTACCTACACCACATGGACTGCAGGGGTTCAAGAAGGCAGCTCACCACCACCTTCTCAAGGGCAATTAGGGATGGGCAATAAATGCTGGGTTAGCCAGCAATGCCCGCACCCCATGAACGAATAAAACAAGAAGGTTTGCGATCTGTCCCAATCTTATTGTAACTTACACCCCTAACTCTTCCTCAATCTTTGACAATTCTGGAAACAAAAGTGTTGTCAGATGTAACATGTAAATCACATGTCTAGGGCAGGATTTTTAGGGCGATGGGTGGGCGTGACATGCATGCCCGGGAGCAGCTGGGGTCGGCCCCCGACCGCGATTTCAGCGCAATTAATGGCCAGCCGGTGTGAAAGGGGCGCTGAGAATCTCCGCACGGCCAGGATGGGGGTGGGAGGAGGGCGGGGGGGCAAAAGTCTGTGCATGTGTTGGAGGGGGGAGCGCACTGAAACCGCCCTGAAGGCAAGAAGCTGCCTCAGGGAGATGAACAATTTTAAAATCAAAAATGAAGTCCTTTAAAATCAGAAAAAAAATGTCTCGACATGGGTCTAACTCACAACAACATAAGCAGAATTAAAATAACTTTCAATGAATTGATTAAGGGCCTTAATAGGCCTCTTAATTGCCGCCGGGCGCGCTGCTGACTCTTGTGCGCGCCCGCCGACCGAAATATTGCGCGAATTTGCGATAAGGTCGCCGGAGGTCATTGTGCACTATTTTACACCCAATTGGGTCGGGCGTGCGTCCACCCACGGGATGTAAAATCCTGTCCATATATTTGATAAGGAAGTCTTCTCTTTATGTGCCTTAGCCACTGGCGCATGAAATGTCAAAGGAACAGAAAATGCCGGAAAAACATTGCAACAGCTTAATTCCCATTTTGAGGTTTTGTTGTTTTCCCTTTTTAATTTCCTCGTCTTTTGCAATGTTATATGTTACGTCACAGTTGTGCAGTGAATCATGGTTCAATGACGCAATCTTCATTTTATAGCCATGAAATAATACTGTGCTCCCTGACCTCCTTTTCCAGCAGCTCTTTGCCTGCTGTGTTACAAATCGTTTCAGCCAAATTTGGGTGAAGCAATCCGGGCTTTTGG
The DNA here is from genome assembly GCF_964194155.1 of Cetorhinus maximus. NCBI lineage: Eukaryota > Metazoa > Chordata > Chondrichthyes > Lamniformes > Cetorhinidae > Cetorhinus > Cetorhinus maximus. The sequence continues at coordinate 13,320,363 of NC_135884.1, read as the reverse complement.
AGCCAGAGTGTACCAGTGGCATCTCTACGATGTTCTTCCAAGTGAAGAAAACCACATCCAGGCCCTCCGAAGGGAGGAAGGGAAAATGAAGTGGATGCTAATTATCAGAGGAAATTAGAGATAGAGGGCTGAGTTTGTGGACCCCGATGGAGGTGGGCACGGAATTCCACGCTGCTGGCCGCCTTCCGGTTCCCCGGCTCCAGCCTGGTTGCTGGGCTCTTTTCCCAAAGGAGGAATAGCCAGGGTGGGTGGGTGGGGCGGCAAGACTGTAGCTCTGTAAGCAGCGGGTAACCAATTTTGCTCAATAAAGGCTTATTAAGGCCAATTGTTGGAGGCCGACTGGGGTTTTCCAAGTCCTCAGAGACTTTGGGGAACATTGGAGCTGCCTGGAGGTGACCTCCCAGTTGCACTCCAAGGGCCAACACTCCATCTGGTAAGGCACCCGGCTGCCTGTGCTTTCATCTGAGCCACAGACTGTCCGATGGACCTGGCTCCAAGTGACAAATACATCACCAGTAGGTGAGACCCAGTCGTAAAGTCTGCATTAACCAATGCAAAGACAACCCAAATTGCCTTTAGCCCCTATGGTCCCTTTAGCCCAGCAAAGCATCTCAAGGTGCTTCACAGGAGTGCAATGTGACAAAAAATTGGCACAAAACTAAAGGAGACATTTGGGTAAGTGACCAAGCACTTGGTCAAGGAGGAAGGTTTTAAGCAGAGTCTTAAAGGAAGAGAGAGAATTGAAGAGGCAAAGAGGTTTGGAGAGGAAATCCCAGGGCTTAGGCCTCACACGGCTGCAGCCTTAACGTTAACAGAAATAGTTGCTCCCTCAAGCTGCCCCTCCACAAGCCGTCATGGCTACCCCTCCTCTGTGGCCTAATGGGAGAATTTATTGTTGCAGGATCATGTAGGTGGGTGACCGAGTTAATGCATTATCCTGCGAATAGACAAAACTGGAATCTTGGCCTGTTGGTTTTGGTTCACCTAATTGCTGCTATGGTCTCACATGAGAAAAGACAGAATCTTCAGGTGCTTCTGCTCACCTTCCAATACCTGACCTCAAGTGGCTATCCCTTGGTATAAGGCTAGTGTCAGAAGCTGGGAATGCGCTATAGCCATACTCAATCTTGTCTACTCTCATTCCCAGTGCTTTCCAGTCACTGAGTGCTGATCAAAAGTGGGAGATCTACTCTCTTTCTATCCCTGTATTTTCCTCCAGTCAATGGCTGTGAAGCCAATTGCACTTTCATTCCAGTTCCCTCTGCTGGAATCATGTAGTTCTGTACAAATCATTGGGATTGTTCCTGTCTCTCTCTGGCACTGCCTCTTTGCAAGCTGTGCACTCTCTTGTGCCAGTGGCTCTAGTATACTCGGAGGTTGGAGCGGTTTGTAATTTCTGCAAGTGTTAGGGTTTGAACCAATGTAACTTTTTTTTTTGTAGAAACCTGTCATAACTCATGTGACTCCAACATATGGCCCTCAAGATGGTGGCACGTCAGTCACTTTCCTGGGGAGACACCTAACAGCTGGCAATAACCAGAAAGTGACAATTGGTGGGAAAGATTGCATCATAAAGAGGTAAGAGATTAGGATGGAGAAAAACTGTATAGTGGGGTTATACAAATCCTTGGCTTCAGAACAGATAACCTGCTTCCAAATGGTTAAAGATGTCAGTTTTTAAAGGGGACAGTTGCTGCGCTGAATTTGGACTGCAGTCTCGGTCTTGCACCCAGCATAAAACTTTCTAATTTTCTGCACTATAGCAGTCTGCAGGAGCACAAGCACTTAACAATTTGTGGTTAGCACCTAACCAATAACACGTACTGATTCAGCTTGCCTATCAAACCCAGCACCCTATTGCCCATCTCAGGCGTCAACAGGTTCTCAGGTTGGTTCAGGGGTGGTAGGGATTGATGAACAGGAGATGAGACAAACACAGGCAGCAGCATTGGTTTAGAGCCCCTCCTTAAACTTTACTGATCTCACCTTAAGCAGAGCTACTGTAGATGGTGGCGCAGTTGTGATGTGACTGTGTTAGTAATCCAGAGACTCAGGGTAATCCTCTGGGGACCTGGGTTCGAATCCCACCATGGCAGATGGTGGAATTTGAATTCAATAAAAATCTGGAATTAAAAGTTGAATGGTGACCATGAAACCATTTTCAATTGTTGTTTAAAAAAAAACCCATCTTGTTCACTAATGTCCCTTAGGGAAGGAATGTGTTTGACTCTGAAATGGCAAGCCACTCAGTTGTATCAAAAACTGGACGGACCACCTGACCTAGGCACCAGAAACAACAATGGCAAGCTCAGCCCTGTCGACCCTTACTAACCTTCTCCTTACTAACATCTGGGGGGCTAGTGGAGAGACATGTTTCACAGTCTGACATGGTCATCCTCATGGAATAATATCCCAGACACCACCATCACTGGCAGGGCAGACCCAGCAGAGGTGGCAGGACAGTGGTATACAATCGGGACATCAACTCTGGACCCCCATGAAGTCTCATGGCACCAGGTCAAACATGGGCAAGGAAACCTCCTGCTGATTACCACGTACCCCCCTCAGCTGATGAATCAGTGCTCCTCCATGTTGAACATCACTTGGAGGAAGCACTGAGGGTGGCAAGGGCACAGAATGTACTCCGGCTCTGAAGAAGAGTCATACGGACTCGAAATGTTAATTCTGTTTCTCTCTCCACAGATGCTGCCAGACCTGTTGAGTTTTTCCAGCATTTTCTGTTATTATTTCAGATTTTCATCATGGTATAGCTGCACCATGATTACAGAAAATGCTTTTGATTGGAGGAGCAGGATTTAGGGTTGCAGTCATTATTGCCTCTAATATCGCTGAGATGACAAATTATTCTGAATGTGTTATTAGAAGCTGTTTTTAAAATCATGTGAATCAATAGCCAAAAAAACCATCTTAATTCTGCACATCTCAAGTAAAAGATGATTGTTTTAAAGATGATTTTACTGGCAAAATTATAGTCAAGGTACGCAATAATTCAGAGTTATGTGATTCTTAATTTTGATTTCTTTATCTATCGATCCATGAATTCGATATATGTATTTTTATTATAGACACTTGACAATTTGCCAAGTATTTGCTTTAGAAATGCCGTCTTGTGCCTCCCGATGGTTTTTATTTTGGGCATTTTTTCTCTTTGGATACAAAAGGTTGCCTGGGCTGGTTCATTACTCACTGAGTCAGCCGATCTTACTTTCCCCATCTCTAATCTTTCAATGTAAAATCTTTATATATTTTTTTTTACTTAAGTGTTTCAAAATGGGTGGATGAGATAACAATATTGGTTAGCTCAGTTGGCTAAGAGTATGATGCAGAATGATGCCAATAGCATGGCTTCAATCCCTGCACTGGCTGAGGTAGCTTTTGGGCCCTGCCTCCTTGCCTTGCCCCACAGTCACATCGCGGTATGAGGCATGATTCTCAACCCTTGGATGACAATGGCAAAAGTAGCAAAACACCCTGTACCAGTCATCCGCTGGAGCCCCAGGCTATCCAGATATCTTGGACCCTCCTTGACTCTGGGATCATGCAGAAGCAGCTGACAGAGTGGGGGGAAAGCTGCACGCGCCCTTCCTCCACCATTATCAAATGACTTAGTGTAGATTTACCTGTAAAAAGTGTAACTTTTGAAATCACTTATGGTTTAGATATAGTCAGATGAGATTCTACCACTACAGTGCACTCACCTATTTACAAACAAGGATCTTCACGGAGCCATGGGGATTGCAGTCTTTAAAAATGGTGGGTGGGGCCTGATTCTGAGATTCCTGCCCCCATTTCCGGCACCCCCAATTTTCACTGGCATGAGATAGTGGTGCATGTAACAACCCTGTAGTTCTGACCTGGCTGGCTCCAATGCAGGGGTAAGCATCTCCTCGCCCCCACAATGTTTGTGGTGTCAGACCAGTTTCTCTATGACTCATGGTTACCAGCTCTTCAGAGGAGCTGTCTGTGATAGCCTGGATTTAACAACCTTTTGAAAGATAACTTCAAAAGTTTTTACCCATGCCCCCTTCATGCCACCTCACGCCTCCTACCCACCCTGTCAATGGCCTCTCATACCCTCCATGCCAGCTCATGACCCCCAATCAAGCTTCCTTAGTCCCTCATACCCTCCTTGCCAACACATGGCACTTCTATGCCCATGAACCCAGTATACACACTGTATGGAACCAATGAACCTTATAGTAACAATGGCATGTGTGAAACTGCTTAAAAAAGTTCGTTATTCTCTTCAACAATGCTGTTGCTACAGCCCTATAAAGGTGCCAAATTAACCACAACTTTAAAATATCAATAAAATAAGCTATATGCAATTTGCAGCTCTTTATTGTATGTAAATAAACATTGAGCCACTGACAAAAGAGATCTAAAAATAAAAAGCTTATTACCACATCATAAAGCTGTGAATCATCTTCCCAGTGAGACTGTCAAGGCTGATTATTGGAAGCTTTATACCATAGTTAATTATGGTTTACTTAAGCCAAGATTGCTTTTTGGCCTATCTAACCTTGATCAATTCAAAAATGCACCAGTTTGTTTTAGCATACACATGCGTGCATGTTATCTGATCATCTTCCTTATTATGTCACCAAGAAACCAGGAATGCAGGAACTCCTCCTTGATCAGAAAAAGACTTTGCTCTTAGTGTTGGAAGGTGTCCATGAAAAATTACTTGAGCAGACATGGATGGGAACAGGAGGAGGCCATTCAACCCCTTGACCTGTTCCGCTCCCATTCAGTTACATCATGGCTGATCATTATCTTAACTCCACCTTGGTAATGTAAGCCTAACAAAAAATCTTTCAAATCTCCATTTTTACATTTCAAATTGACTGCGACCAATTGGAAATAGAGTTCTGGATTCCAGAAAGAACGAAAGCGGAGGGTTTATGAAGATAAAGGGTAAACTTCCCATGAACATCCCATGAGTTGAATGATATCTGTAACATTTCCTGCATTGTAACATCTGGAGAAAAAGATTTACTATTGATTTTTTTTTTTCTGTTGTTGAATGGCCGGAAGTACTGAAACAAACATATGTTGTTTTAACAAATGAGCTACGTTTCTCGTCCTATTTTTTGTGCTTTCATCCACCAGCAAAAATAATACTTATATACAATGCATAACTCAAAAAATGGACCTGTTGAAGGAAGAACCTCCTGTTGTGGTGATAGACTCTGCAAAGGTAGCAACTGAGGGCAACTTCAAGTTCCAGTACCGAAAGAATCCCATCATCAATAGCATCTACCCAAGCTGCAGCATTAAAAGGTAAGCCACAACCATTCAGCCGAGTTTTGTGCAAGTGGCTCAGTGAGGCAATGAGGTAACAAAAGGTTGCCTGCTGTTGTTAGTGTTGGAAGAAGTGCATGAAAAATTACTTGAGTAGGCCACTCAGCCCCTGTTTCACCATTCAGTTAGATTATGACTGCTCTGTTTTTTAGCTCCATCCACCTGTCTTGGCTCCAGAATGACCTTATTGGAGTGAAGAGGGGGCTGGATTTTCACCTCAGGATTGGGAAACACGGCTCGGGCCACCTCCTACCGTTCCCGCCATATTTTCGTCTCCTAGAGAAGTAGGCAGGCGAGGCTTGGGTCTGCTGTCCCCTTTAGGCAGGTGTGAGGGAGCCGTGGACGTGGGTGGGTGGGTGGATGCTTAGGTGGCTCCCTGCTTTGGGTTCTCTGGGACATCAAGCGGGATTTTCCTGCCCCACCCGCCATGGGGAAAGTCAATGGACTTTTGGCCGGCTCGCTGCATTCCCCGTGGTGGGTTCCACCACAGCAGGGCCAGAAAATCCCGGCTATCAGCTCAGCCCTCCACATCGTTCTTCTGCCCCCTAGCCCTCACCCCTCACCCCGTTCAACTCCCCATCCAACCCCCGTGCCCCCTCCAGGCTCCCTCATACTCTCATGTCCCTCATACCCCCTGTGTCCCCTCCATGCCCCCATGTATCCCCTCACCCAGCATCCACTGTGTACAGACCTCAGGAGCCATGTAATAGCAACGGAAAGCCTTTGGAATGGACTTTAAAAGAAATAAAGCTCTTACAAGCTAATAAACTGTCAATGAAACTGATAGGCTAAGTAGAAAGAAACTATTTTCACTTGCTGGGGAGTCTAGGTCGAGGGGGCATTGTCTAAAATTAGACCGAGACTTTTCAGGGGTGAACTTAGAAAACACTTCTATAGTTGATGATGGGACAATTGTTAATTTTAAAATTGAGGTTGATAGATTTTTGTTAGCCAAACGTATTAAGGGATGTGGGATAATGGCAGGTGTCTGGAGTTTGATCGCAGATCAATCATGATCATATTGAATGGCAGATTAGTCTTGAGGGGCTAAATGGCCTCCTCCTGTTCCTACATTCCTATGGCACTGGCTTCTCCAAGGAAATGGCCATTTATAGCAGGGAAAATGGTTACAGATTAATATCCTTCCTCTTTTGCTATCCGCTTCCTTGGCTCCTGCAAGGAGACTATGTGGAGAAGCCTGAAGTTCTCTTTCAAGTCACTGCACATACACACCCGTCAATGCAGTAACTGTTTACATTTGGGTTTCTGTTGGAGCATTTCTCAAGGTGAAGAATTTCACACTGTACCAGATAATGATCTTCTCTTCATGCTCGTGACTGACTGTTGATTACATCCCGAGGAAGAAAAAAAAACATTTGTCGGCCTCCTGCTGAGTGTGTGCTGAGTGTGCGTGAGTGTGCTTGTGCATGTGTGCGTAAGCATGCGTGTCTCTCCCTCTCTCTTTCGTGCATGTATTTCGAATCTAATCACCATTTAATCCGCTGGGCTTCCTAACAACAAAATGCTACTGTTTTCCACAGAGGCCTCAACATCACAATAAGTGGGACCAATCTAAACTCTGTCTATCAACCAAAACTAGTATTTACTGACGACAAAAACAAAACATTTGAAAAGGTAGGTTTTTAGATTAGAAATATTTCACCTTTATTCTGTCCCTCCTCCCCATCTCTTCCCCTTAAGACTGCTAAAAATTGATTAAAAAAATTAATGATGTGCAGAGGAGGTATTAGTTAGGCTGGAGGTCTCGCGCTGCAGTGGGTAGTGTCTCGCCTCTGAATCAGAAGCTCCAGGTTTGAGTCTCACTCCAGGACTTGATGGTCAAGGAAGGCGCATTCATCATGTGACCTCCCTTCCAAAACTGACCAATGGCAGGCGCTAAGAGTGGGAGAGACTCCTGGTCTGCCAGGTGATGGAAAGAACGTTGGAGCCTTTCCAATCACTATCCATAGCTCCAGACTGTAGCATGTTGCCACAGCAACTCAGACTCCCTGAGTGAACTGTAACGCGCCACCACCATTAGGTAGGTTGGCTGCATGTAAAATTGATCCAGTGGGATTGGATGATATGTATCCAAGGATAATGAGCGAAGTAAGGGTAGAAATTGCTGTGGCCTTAACCGTCCAATCCTCACAGACACAGGGGTGGTGCACGAAGAGTGGAGAATTGCGAAAGGTACACCCTTGTTCAGGCAAGGGTGTAAGGATAAGCTCAGCTACAACAGGCCTGTCAGTTTAACCTCAGCAGCAAGAAAGCTTCCTGAAACAATAATTTGGGACAAAATTAGCAGTCACTTGGATAAATGTAGATTAATTAAGGAAAGCCAGCATTTAATTGCTGAGGGCAAATTGTGTTTAATAAGCTTGCTTGGACCTTTTGACTAGGTAACAGGGGAGGTTGATGTGGTATACATGGGTTTCCAAAAAAGCATTTGATAAAGTGCGATTGGGAGGGTCGGGCTGCGAAACAAGAAACAGGCTTGTCAGCAATGTTAGAGCCCACGGAGTAAAAGGGACAGTAACAGCATGGATACAAAATTGGCTGCGTGACAAGAAACAGAGAGTAGTGGTGAACACCTGTATTTTGGACTGGAGGAAGGTATATAGTGGGGTCCTCCATGGACCCCCACTTTCCTTGATACATAAATGGCCTAGACTTGGGTATACAGGGCACAATTTAAAATTTGCGGATGACACAAAATTTGGAAGTATTGTGAGCAGTGGGGAGGTAAACAGTAAGTCCCTGTTTTAAGTTGCCTCGTACAGTGTTAAGCACGTAATAGGGCTGGTATGCGCGCTTAGTGTCGGGACTTTCGCTTTAGCGTCATTTTGCACTGGGGCTGCCAGAGCTTCTGTGACCCCATCCGTAGCATTTTGGATCAGCCTCTTCCGCTCCCTGACCCTCGTTCCCCCTCCTGGAGACTCTCTCCTGCTGGCTGAGACTCTCTCCCTCTCCCTGAGACTCTCCTTCTCTTTCACACACCCTCCCGCTCGCCAGTTCCCTGCCTCAATCTCCTCCTCGCTCCCTTGCTCACTTCCTCCTTCTCCTGGCCCTCTCCTGAGTCCTTGTGCATAGTGAGGGTTCAAGAGAGAAGGGGGTGGGCGGAAGAGTTCAGAAGGGAAGCGGCGATTGGGAGGGACGGGCTGCGAAACAACAAGTGGGAGAGAGTCAGTGGGCAAGAGCTAAGTAGAAAGAATTAGGATGTTTCTTCCCTTTTTTAAAATCATATTTTAAAAGTTATTTCATTTACGAATATAGGAATTTAGGAACGTACAGTAGTTCAACTTACAGGGTTTAATGTTTTGACGCTTTTTTCTGACGGGAAAGATCCTGCAATACATAACTACAACCTTTACATTGGTTGTAATGGAGAAACCTGACATGTTTAAAGTCGTTCCACTTAAAGTTGCACTTTTCAGGAATGCAACTACAATGTTGAGCAAGGACTTGCTGTAGTGATAAACTTCAAGAGGGCACAGACAGGTTGGTGGAATGGGTGGACAAGTGGCAGGTGAAATTTAATGCAGAGAAGTGTGAAGTGATTCATTTTGGTAGAAGGAATGGGGAGAGACAATGTAAGACAAATTCTGAAGGGAGTGCAGGAACAGAGGAACCCCGGGGCATATGTGTGATCAAATCGTTGAAGGTGGAAGAGCAGGTTGAGAAAACAATTAATAAAGCGTACAGAATCCTGAGCTTTGTCAATAGGGGAATAGAGCACTAAAACAATCAAGTCATGATAAACCTGTGCAAAACACTGGTTCAGCCTGAACTAGAGTATTGTGTCCAGCTCTATAGGTGATGTGAAGGCATTAAAGAGGCTGCAGAAAAAAATCATGAGAGTGTCCCTGGGATGAGTTATGTGGATAGATTGGAGATGTAGAGGCCGTTCTCCATTGAGAAGATAAGGTTGAGAGGAGATTGTGAAAGAAGTGTTTAAAATCATGGGTTTGGACAGAGTAGATAGGGAGAAATGTTTTCCACTGGCAGAGGGATTGAGAACCAAGGGACACCGATTTAAGGTGATTGGCTGAAGAAGTAATAGCGGCGTGGGGAAAAACCCTTTCACGCAGTGAGTGTTTATGACCTGGAATGCACTGTCTGAGAGTTGTGGTGGAGGCAGGTTCAATCGTGGCTTTCAAAAAGGATTTGGATAATTACCTGCAGAGAAAACGATTTGCAGTGTTACAGGGAAAGGGCAGGAAAGTGGAACTAGGTGAACTGCACATACAGAAAGCTGGCACGGGCAAGATGGGCCGAACGGCTTTCTTCTGCGCTGTAGCTGTTCTATGATTCAATGATTCTATAGGGCAGAGAATTGTTTTAGCATTCTATTGGCAAAGCTCAGGATTCTGTATGCTTTATAAAACGCTTTCTCAACCTCCTCTGCCACCTTCAACGATTTGATCACATATATCCCCCGGTTCCTCTGTTCCCGCATTCCCTTCAGAATTATACCATTTGTCTTATATTGTCTCTCCTCATGAACAACAAATTCATGATTTACCTGGTGAATTTCCTGCTTTACTGCCACTATGGAAGGACCCCAGCTATTTAAGGACGGGCCGATTTTCTGATTGGGCAAACAAAATAAATTCCCGATGGCATTAAATCCAAGAGGAGATGATGCCCAATACCTGTCACCTCGTTCGCTGTACCCCAGGGCCATCTAACCCAGCTGAGACGTCCTAATCTTAACAGCGTCAGAGGCGGACCAAATTTTCCAGGAACTAGCAAAATGTTTCGACAGCCTTTCAGCCCCACCTTCTTGCAGGTGCCACGCAACCTCTGACATAACCCCCACGGAGCTTTTAAGAAGCGGAAGCCACTCTGCTTTCTCTTCCGCAGCCCCCATTCGGAGCCCTTGCCTGGGATTTTCCGGTTCCGCCAGTGGCGGGCATCGTTGGAGGCAGGACCGAAAATGTTACTTTTGGCCGCTCTTCGAATTTTCCGCGGCGGTTCCCGCTGCTGGAAAAACCCACCCGCTTGCCGTTTCCCTCAGCCAGTGTCTCTTTGCCTTCTTCTAAATTCCTGTGTGAACCAGCTAACCGCGTTAACATTCGCAATGCCCTAAATACCCTTCCTCTTGACTGCAGTCGTGTGAACAGCCGGACTCTGCCGCGACAATGATCTGTCAAACTCCTTCGATTGATGATGATGAAGCAGAAGGGAAGCTGACTGTGATTATGGACAGCGTGCAGAACCTAAAGGCGTTTGAGATTGAATACATGCAGGACTACGTGGTTCATCCATTTGACGATGATGAGGGGAACATATACAAGTTAACGAAGCATGAAGATGAGATTGAGCTCCATGTGAGTTGACCATTGTAGCTCCTCACCTTTCACGAGAAAGTATTAAAATTATTTGTGTGTTGAGTTCTGCAAATTAAACTGAAAATCTGTGCTCTTGGGATAGTTTCTGAGGAAAAAAAGCTTGATTTAGAAATTTATGGCCGCGTGTAATCAGGACGTGACCGAGAAACGCAACAAGAAACATTGGCCAGGATTTTTCGGTCGGCGTTTCGGGGGCGGGCCCGACAGTCCGGCGCGTGAAATGACGCACGATGGCGTCGGGCATGCGTCATCGTGCTGTCTCGCCATGTTTTGTTCAGCGGGCGGGCGCCGGAGTTGGCTGTGCGCCCGCCGATAATTAAAAGGCCGATTAAGGCCACTAAGGAGCTAATTAATTTCAATTTTACGCTACCCGTCCAACTTAACGGCAAGCGACCTTTACGTTTTTTAGCAAACCTCTTCCACGAGCGGGATGCGGTTTCCCTAAAGCTTTTTACAAATCGAATGGAAAATTTTCCTGAAATGTAAAAACATGTCCCATCGCATGTGACACAGGCACATGTTTAATGAAATTTTAATTCTGTTTATTTATTTATTTCAAAACTGCTTCAATCTCTCCTGAGGCGCGATTGAAGCGTGCTTTCGGGCACACGCGCGAGAAAGCGCTAACCCCGACTCTCCCTCCTCCCCCCCCCACCCGCACAGGTGGCTCAGAGCGCTACCACTCACGTCTTACGCTGGGCGGGCCTTAATTGGCCCTCCCGCTTAAAATGGCGGCGCGGAGCCGATCGCGGGCGGTGACCGCCTCCACCCGGTCCCGCTGAGCCCACCCGACCTGGAAAAAATCCTGACCAACGTGTTACGTGGGTAGATACTGGTGTATAAACCAAGCATGGGGTTACCTGGGCTGCTTGCTTATGCATCACCCAGAACATGGCCTCAGTGGTGACGTTGCTGGAGCTGCACTGGGAGGTCACCTCTCTACTGGAACTTGTATCTGGAACCCCAGGGCTGCTGCGCTCGATTTGCACCAGTCGAACGAGACTGGCACTGGTAGCCTGAGGGTGTTCCATGGCTGCAGTGTTAGAGTATTGTGGTAAGCCAGCTGGGGATAGAATGTTGCACTGAGAAAACAACACAGAATTATTCTTCTCCGCCGATGCTGCCAGACTTGCTGAGTTTTTCCAGGTAATTCTGTTTTTATTTTGTTTTGGATTTCCAGCATCCGCAGTAGCTTTTAGCTTTTTGTTTTTAACAGAATTATTAGTCGGCCCGTGCGATCAAGTTGGTGACCACAAGCTTACACCTTTTGTTGAATTTTTGTGCGAGATGCCAAAGATTGGAGTGAGGTATTCCACAATCAAGCCAGCTTGTTTGTTTTAATGCAGCCAGTTGCCACTCAGGCACTGTGCACGTGCAGGTAGTGCTCCTCCAAGAGTTGCAGCACAAATAAACACAGCCATTCAACAACAGCTTGTAGTTGCTTTCTATGCACTCAAATGTTCCAAGTCTTGGTGCAGACGCGAAGCTCATTCTGCTTTTTCCCAATTAACTCTAGCCTCCAAAGAACGACATGGCTGCAACAGCATGACTTACTTTTCTCCCTTCTTTCCCTCTCCTTCTTTTGCCCTGGCATCCTCCCTTTCTTTCTCTCCCTCTCTCTCTCTCTCTCACACACACTCTCACTCTCACATTCACACACACTGGGCAGGATCTTTAGGCTGGCGGGCCTGGGATTGGCTGGGGAACAGCCCGCCAACCGCCATTGGCCCCCCGACTGCAATTTCACTCTGGCCGGCCAATTAAAGGCCAGCCAGCATGAAGTGTGCGCTGAAATGCTCAGCGCTACCCGGGTGAGGGGGCGGGAGGAGGGCGGGCGCTGAGTGAAAGCTCGTTGAAGGCAGAGAGCTGCCTCATGGAGCTGAAGACTATAAAACCAATAAATAAAGTTTTTAAAATCCAGAAAAAAAAATGCCCACGCATCACAATAAGTCACCTGAACATATACATGATAAAAATTCTGTCCAAACATTTTTTTTTAATATTTAAGGAAGGAAACCTCATCGTGCCCTTGGATGAGGTTTCATGAAAAATGCAAAGTCCGCCTGGCCAGTTTGCCCATCTGCCAACCGTAAGGTTGGATGGACCATGAGAAATCGGAGTCAGTTACAACTTTAATTGCACTAATTGGCCCCTTAATTGTTGGTGGGCGCACTTCCAACTTTTGCACATGCCCGCCGACTGAAATATCACCCGAGTGTGGGATGACATCGGGACGCTCGCCCGACATCACCTCACGCGATGTCGCGTCCGATCGGGTCGGGTGCGTGCCCGCACGCCAACCTAAAATTTCTGCCCACTCACACACTCAGATTCTCACTCACACTCACCCATATTCACACATACTCACACTCAGATTCTCACTCACACGCACCCATGTTCACACTCACTCACACTCAGATTCTCACTCACGCTCACCCATATTCACACACACACACACACACACACATTCACGCTCAGACTCACGCTCACACTCACCCATAGTCACACACACTCACACTCAGATTCTCACTCACACTCACCCATTTTCACACACACACACACACAAATTCACGCTCAGACTCACGCTCACACCTATATTCACACACACACGCCTCACAGTAACCTTATTTGTTGTCTCTCTTGGATGAATTTATCAATTGGTGCTGAGCTCACATCTATTTGAACCTGGGTTGCAAGTATCACAAAACCCCTTTCAAGTTGGGAGGCGACTTTCACGACCCTGACTATTTAGATTGGATTCCCACTTTAGTCATTCAAGGATTAAAGCCTGCGATCTAATCCACTGTCCCTCACAGTACTCGCAGTCTACTGGGTGCATAGAGAAAAATATAGGAATAGGTTCAGGTCATTCAACCCATCAAACCTGTTCCATCATTCAATTAGACCATGGCTGATCCGTATCTTATTGCCACCCCCACCTGGATTCCGTATTTCTCAAAATCCTTGTCTAAACTAAAATCTATCAACCTTAGTTTGAAATTTCCAATTGACCCCCCTACCCCCCCCAGCCTCGACAGCGTATTGGGAGAGAGTTGCAGAGTTCCCTTACCCTTTTTGTAAAGCAATGCTTCCAATGGGAGCCCTTGTGCTGCCGTGGGCAGCATCCCTGCCCCTGGGCCAGGAGTTCTGGGTTTGAGCCTCACCCCAGGGCTCGATGACCAAGGGAGGCGCATTCATAACGCGGCCGAGCAGGTTGCGTTTCGACCTGCAAATCCTTTCAACGCATGCCAGGGTGGGGGAGATTCCTCTCCAGCCATGTGATGGAAGGAACGTTGGAGCTACCACCATCGCTATTCATAGCCCCAGTCTACAACATGGATGTAAAAGTGCACGTTGCCATAGCAACTCAGATTTCCTGAGTGAACTGTGTGAAAAAACACTGACTGTAGCCTTCAGGACCCATTTTGAACCGATTAACCAGGTACTAAAGAATGTTAAAATGTTTTAAAATTTGTATAACTTGTATTTATACAATTACTTATAAAAAGAAAAGACATGTGCTTCCTGACATTACCCCTGAATGGTCTAACTCTAATTTAAATGTTATGCACCCCACTCGTCCTTTGTTCTAGACTCTCCTCTAGACCAGAGGAAATAATTTCTCTCTCTCTCTCTCTCTCTCTACTCTAGCAAATCCTTTAATCATCTTTTCAAAAGGAAATTGGGAGGCACTTGAGGGAAATAAACTTGCAGAGCTATGGGGATAGCGTGGGGGTGGGGGATGGAACTGACTGGATTGCTCTACAGAGAGTTGCCATGGACTCGCTAGGCTGTATGGCCTACTTCTGTCCTCTTTGACTCTTTATTAAACACCTCAATCAGACTCCCCCTTAATTTCTAAAGATCCCATTTTGTGAAACCTGATTAAGTAGGCAACGGAAAGAGGAAAAGTGCTTGTCATTAGCCTGGGCGTCACCTAGGTCACAGGTCAGTAACTTCCAGATCGGTTATTTCGAACATGAAACTGAAGATGGGGGAAAAAGATACATTTTTTGCACCTCAAACGATCGTGGGTTTTCATTTTGCTGAAAGTGCGGGAGAAGATTGAAAGGTTTATTTGGCAATTTCTTTTTAACACAACTTTCATTTTACTTCCATGGAGACAGCACGCAATGTTGTTCGAACTGCAGAAGTGCTTGAATGTGACTCTTACCGTAGGAGGCGTGAACTGTGATGCCAAGATACTGATGCAAGAGATTACCTGCAGGGTACAAACTGAAGAGATCCCCAGTGAAGGGCTTCCAGTCAAGGTTTACAAGTTGAACTTTTTATCTCTCTATGTTTTCCACTCACTGTTTTGTAGTGTGAATTTAAAGCATTCTGCTTCGTAGACACATTCAGCTTTTTGCTCCATCGAAGGCCATGGACGAAATTTGTCCCTCGTCCACCGTGCATGGTATCGTAATGCGTTGATGCCCTGAAATGCTGTGACACCTCTGATTTCTCATTTCCCCCCATGTCCAGTTCTGGGCGCCACACTTTAGGACCCAGAGGGCACAACTTTAAGGTCATTGGCAAAAGAAGCAATGTCGACAACATGGGGAAAATCTTTTTCCCACAGCGGCAGGTTAGATTCTGGAATGCACTGTCTGAGAGTGTGGTGGAGGCAGGTTCAATCGAGGCATTCAAGAGGGAATTGGGTTATTATCCGAAAGGGAAGAATGTGCAGGGTCACAGGGGGAAGGCGGGGGAATGGCATTGGATGAATTTCTCATGCCGAGAGCCAGTGCAGGCACAATGGGCTGAATAGTTTCCTTCTATGCTGCAGCAGTTCAGCGATTCTGCGATATGTAATTCTTCATGAACCCTGTTATGCTGTTTTTTTTTTACCCCAAAAGAATACTTTATTCATAAAATTTATAGAAGTCCATTACATAGCAGTTCAAAGTTGACATTACATGAAGTGCAAACCAGATTAATTTCTTGCAACATTATGTGGCACACTGAGGTTCCTCACTACGCTCAAAGTTACAGGTTATATTTACAATATTCATTCCATATCAAACATACAGCCTGAGAAGTTTTACACAATTTGCAACCCCCTCAATGTACTATGGTGGGAGGCCCTGAGACAGTGACCATTCCCCATTGCAATGGCTGCCCCAAGCTTTAGCGTATCCCTCAGCAAGTAGTCTTGGACCTTGGAATGTGCCAGTCTGCAACACTTGGTTGTGGACAGTTCTTTGCACTGGAAGATCAACAAGTTTCAGGCAGGCCCAGAGCGTCTTTCACTGAGTTGATGGTCCTCCAGCAGCATTTTTTATTATTATTCATTCATGGGATGTGGGTGTCACTGGTTAGGCCAGCATTTATTGCCCATCCCCAATTGTCCTTGTTCAGGGGGCATTTTAAGAGTCAACCACATTGCTGTGGGTCTGGAGTCACATGTAGGCCAGACCAGGTAAGGACAGCAGATTTCCTTCCCTAAAGGGACATTAGTGAACCAGATGGGCTTTTATAACAATTGGCAACAGTTTCATGGTTATCCTTAGACTTTTAACTCCAGATTTTTGTTGGATTCAAATTTCACTGTCTGCCATGGGATTTGAACCTGGGTCCCCAGAGGATTACCCTGGGAATCTGGAACACCAGTTCAGTGACAATACCACAATGCCACCACCTCCCCCTGTATGAATGTTTATCTTGGTGTGCGTCCCTGGGTACAGCCTGTAGAACTCAGAGTCCTGCGTTAGGGAGCTGCTTGGGATGAACCTCGACAAAAATCGCTGCATCACCTTCCAGAGCTGCATGGTGAAGGAGATGGGCTGTGGTCTCTTTTCCAAAACAGCCACCTCCAAGGCAGCGTGCGGAAGGGTGAGACTGAGTGTGCAGGAAGGATTTTTTTTTTCCAAAAATACACTTTATTCGTAAAATTTGTAAAAGTGCATTCCAAAATGTTTCAAATTGAATATTACAAAAAGTGCAATAAAATTCAACCTTTCTCCATCCAACATGTTCCACTCTGAGGTGCCTCAACACAATTTCAGTATTCCTGATATTTACAATATATATTCCATGTCAGGCATAGAGCCCAATAGGTTCTACATGGTTTCCATCCCCACGATTTACTGTGACTGAAAGGCCTTAGACTGTGACCTTCCCCCATTTGCGCCTCTGCCCTAAGTTTTAGTGTGTCCCCAGCACGTAATCGTTGATCTTGGGAAGTGCCAGTCTGTAACACTTGGTCATGGACAACTCTTTGCACTGAAGGACCAGCAGGTTTCAGGCAGACCAAAGAGCAGGTTTCACTGAGTTGATATACTTTATTCATAAAATTTGTAAAAGTACATGACAGAACATTTTGACCTGAAAATTACAGAAAGTGCAATAAAATTCATATTGTCTCCACACAGCATGTTCCACTCGTAGATGCTTCTATACAATTGTAATTCTCTTCATATTTACAATTCTATTTATATGTCTGGGGGAAAAAGATCTCAAATTAAAAAATTACAGAAAGCGCAATAAAATTCAACTTTCCTTCATGTAATATGGACCTCTCCATGAGGCGCCTCAATACCCTTATATTCGTAAAGCACATTCAGTGTCAGGCATACAACTTATCCCACCCCTTGGTGTACCATGGCTGAAATGACTTAGACAGCGACCTCTCTCCATTGCGCCTCAAGGCAGTTGCCCCAGGATCTGACAAGGTTGGCTCTTCTCACCACCCACCCAATAGGCATCAAGTAAGGAGGGTCAGAGGGCGGGCTGATGCCAGGCATCTTTATAGTCACTACTACTATAGCATTATGGAAGCAAGCCAATCACTTAGCCATGGCTAAGATGCCTCTTGACAAAACCCTCCTAAGATGATATTGCTTTAACTAGGTTGGTACAATCTACACATAATTCAAAGTAAATTTATTCAAATTATCTAATAATGCAAATGGCACAATATTACTTACATTGATTAAAATTGAATTACTGGACGAATTAGTGCAAAATTAGAAAGCAAATTTGAATCACTAAAAGTAGAATAAATCCTTCCATTTCTACATTTGGGTAATGGAGTCCAATTTAAGAATGCAAGGAGAAACCCAGGATGAAAGAAAAGGCCAGTCAGGTGACTGGAACCCATTTCTCTGATAGCAACTTCCGACAACCAAACTGAGAGCGGTTAGAACGTGGAACCTCACTACCACAGGTAGTGGTTGATGTAAGGAGCATAGGTGCCTTTAAGGGGAAGAAAGCATACATGAGGAAGAAAGCAATAGAAGGATACACTGATAGATGAAGATGGGTGGGAGGAGGCTCGTGTGGAGCTTAAACACTTACAGATACCAGTTGGGCCATATGGACCATTTCCATACTGTGAATTCTATGTCATTCTTTATAATGTGTAAGTTTGAACTGCCCTGATGTTTACATTGTTTCTGCATTGCCTGATAGATTTTTACACAATGTTTTGGTTCAGATACCCAAACTATTCATAGCTAATGGTGGAAAATCTAGCCCTTAATAAAATTCTCTTGTCAAGGCTCTTTTTGGTCTTATTATTCTTTTCTCGTTTCAGCTCTGGGTGAATAATGTGGAGTACTTCATTGGCTATGTCATCTACGTCGACGAAAATGCCCAACCAATTGTGGGAATTATCATTGGCACAATTGTGTTTTTGTTGGCAGTAGTGATTTTGGTAGCTGTGCTGGTGATATACAGGAAGAAAAGTAAAGGTAAAAAGTTTTTTTTTTTACCTTTTTCTGGCAGCACCGACTTATCCATCACTACCATTCCTGGGTTACCAGCCAACCTCCCATACCCCCCCAGTAGACATGTGGAGAGAAGGGGCAAGAGGCAATTTGCTAGCAGTTTGGTAAAGGGAAAGGGGTAGAAAGATGGAATTAAAAAGCTGGTTTCACTTTCAGTCCTTTTCCCATGACTTATGTATGATGGCAGCCACAGGTGCTGCCAGGTGTGGAGGCTGCTTGTTCAAAAGACCTGCCTTGGTGCTCTGGGTTTTCTAGCTGTTAAAAAAACCCCCCAATAAAACCAAAACCACCCCTCTAGCCCTCACCCCTCACTTCCCCCCACACTCCCCATGCTCCCCATCCATGCCAATGCATGCCAACCTATGCCCTTCATTCCACCCCTTCATGGTCCCCATACCCTCCATGCCAACCTATGCCCTTCACTCCACCCCTCCATGGTCCCCATACCCTCCATGCCAACCTATGCCAGTCTACCCATCACAAGGCCCTTTATAGCCCCATGTCAACATAGTGCCAACTCATGCCAATCCATGCCCCCCACCCACCACCCTTTGCCCATACATCTCCCATTGCCAACTCACCCCACATCCACCATGGGCAGACCTCAGGAGCCATTTTGGGATGAGATAAAATGAAGTTCTAAGTGTCCATTGAGGAGTTCACTATTTTAAAAAAAAAGTCTCATTGATAAAAATCCATTCAATACATTTAAATTCCTTTAAATACTTAAAGCACTTATTCCCTTATGAAAATGACCATCTGTATTCATAGCCCCACATCAAAGACTTTATAATCACTTGGAGATGCCAATCTAACTGTGAATTTACAGGACCCCCCACATGCTAGGTTGTGGAATCAACATTCATGCAGCATTAATCCTGTAATGATAAACCTCAGGCTTATGTCAACAGAAAATAGAGAAAATGCAAACAGTCACAGCAGGCCTTTTTTTTTAAATTAAAGAGTTTGGAGATTTAAATGCCCCGATAGCTTGATAGTTCCAATGAGTTTATCCATTTTTTATGCTCATTCATGTCTACTTTTAACAATCTCACAGGGCTCTTGACCTCTTCCAAAGGCCTCTTGGCCTCTCCCAAAGGGCACCTTACCTATCTGAAAGGGTCCTTTGCCTTTCCAAAAGGGTACCCGACCTGTCCAAAGGCTGGCAGCTTTAGACCTTCTGCTCAAATGTCTAAAGCCCACGAGTCATGTTTTGCACATTCAGCTAATGAAAATTGCACCTGTTTGAAGACTGCTGCCCTTTTACACGTGAAACTGCCTGTGTGAACCATGGATGCGCAGACTACAATCTGTCCCCTTCTACCAGGGGCAGTGCTTCCAGAATAAGGGCTCTAGTGCCATCTTGGCTAAACTGGAGACCCTTTTCTGTCATTGCGAAAATCTGGCCCATAAAGTCATAAGAGTCACTATGGCACAGAAGGAGGTCATTTGGCCCATCAAGTCAATGTCAGCTCCCTGTAGAGCAATCTAGTCAGTCACAAGTCAAGCCAAGCTCTCTTCTCAGCTTATATCCACACACACGTGCCATCCAGCAAGGGATATTAGACAAAGATTAGAAACAGACGCGCTGGCTAGTTAACCAATTTTTAAAAAAAAACCTTTCTCTAATTATGCAGTGTGAATGATGATTGAATGACAGCTGTAGTGCCCTCAGTGCTGCTTTGGCTGAGATTAGCTAATCCAATACAGGTCAGGAATGGAACTTGAAAGCAAAATACCGCGGATGCTGGAAATCTGAAATAAAATACAGAAAATGCTGGAAAAACTCAGCAGGTTAGCATCTGTGGAAAGAGAAACTGAGCTAACGTTTCAGGTCGATGACCTTTCATCTGAAAGCCTCATCATCTAAACCTCTCGGTCTCTCTACCCTCCTGTTCCATTAAGACCTTGAAATCTCCATCTTTGACCAAGCTTTTGGTCACATGTTGTAATATCCCCTTATGTGCCTCAGTGCTAAGTTTAATTTGATTATGCTTCTGTGAAGCACCTTACGATATTCTGAATACGTTAAAGGTGTTATGTAGATACAAGCTGTTGTTTGTTATTTTACAGTTAGACAGCTTTGAAAATGGCCAGGAACATTCCTGAGAGAGTAAGGCCATCTCTTTCCCACCCCAGGATTTTTAATTCTCCCTTCCTCCGACTCCATTACCAACCTGCTCGGGAACAATGCCTCTGCACCTCTCCTCCCCCAACATATCGCTTGTTTTGAACTTTCTTTCTCCTTTGCAAGCCAGTTTGGCTCACTTGGTTATACTACTCCCTTTGAGTCCGAAGGTTATGCTTTCAAGCCCCATTTCAGTAGTTTGAGATCTCCAGTGCCACACTAAGCAGAATTGTAGACCGATGCAACCCATGGGGCAGAATTTTTTGTGAGCGTCCCGGTGTCATCGTGCAGTCGCGTGATATTTCGGTTGGCGGGTGCGCGCGAGAGCCGGTAGCGCGCCCACTGATGATTAAGAGGCCCTACTAAAGCCATTAATGTTGTAAATGAGATGGAGATTTTTCATTGCCTGTCCAACGTTGCAGTTGGCGGGCGGGGTGAATCGGCCAGGCAGCCTTTGCCTTTTTAAAGGAAACCTCATCCAAGGGCGGTGTGAGGTTTCCGATATTAATTTAAAAAAAAATAAAGACGTTTGGACAGAATTTTCATCAACCATATGTGCGGGTGACTCATTCTGATGCGTGGACATTTTTTTTTGGCCTTTTAAAATCTTCATTTATTGCTTTTGGATTCTTTAGCTCTCTGAGGCAGCTCTCTCTGCCTTCAGGGAGCTTTCATTCTGCGCTCCCCCCACCCCACACTGACTTCAGCGCTCGCCCTCCTCCTACCCCCTACCCTGGAAACGCTGAGCGTTTCAGTGCGCCTTTCACACTAGCTGTCTGTTAACTGGGCGATCGTTCCCCGGCCAGTCTCGGACCCACCCATTGCGGGCGCCCGTCGAATTAAAAATCCCGCCCATGGTTATGAATCTGGCTGGGGGGAGATGACGTAATGTCACTGGGACTAATAATCCAGAGGCCCAGGCTAATGTTCTGGGGACATGGGTTCAGATCTCACTACTGTTGTGTCTTTATAATGATATAAAGGCACCGCTCGCTCATGAGTGATTGCGTACACAAGTTGTGGGTTCATTTATTAAGCCTAGGCACAGGTATACATGGATATAAAACTTGAAGACACCACTCATCTGGTTCATTAACATATTTTAGGACAGGAAATCTGCCATCCTTACCCAGTCTGGCCTACATTTGACTCCAGACCCACAGCCATGTGGCTGCCTCTCAATTGCCCTCTGCAACAGCCGAGCAACTCACTCAATTCAAGGACAATTAGGAGTGGGCAACAAATGCAGGCTGTGCCGATGAAGCCAACGTCCCATGAAAGAATAAAAAAAGCATGTGATATGTTAAACCAATTGTTGATTTATTATTGGCCCTGTCTGCCCATTTCATTGGTGTAGGTGGGCATTAAAAATCTCACAAAATGATTCAAAGAAAAGGAGGAAATCCTCCCCATGTTTTGACTAACGTTCGACCTCAAGCGATACCACCAAAAACAGGTTGGCTGGTTGTCCATCTCATTGCTAGTTGCGGACTCTCACTGTGTAAAAATGGCTGCCATGTTTGCCTACAAAAGAATCCATAAGACCATAAGACAGAGGAGCAGAAGCAGGCCATTCAGCCCATTGAGCCTGCTCTGCCATCCAATGAGATCCTGGCTGATCTGAAAATCCTCAATTCCACTTTCCTGCCTTTTTCCCATAACCCTTGATCCCCTGACTGATTAAAAATCTACGTCAGCCTTGAATATATTTAACCACTCAGCCTTTACAGCCCTCTGCGGTAAAGAATTCCTCAGGTTCACTACCCTTTGAGAGAAGAATTTCCTCCTCATCCCTGTCTTAAATGGGTGACCCCTTACTGTGAGATTATGCCCTCTGGTCCTAGACTCTCCCACAAGGGGAAACAACCTCTCTGCATCTATCCTGTCAAGCCCTCTAAGAATCTTATATGTTTCAACAAGGTCACCTCTCATTCTTCTAAATTCCAATGAGTACAGGCTCAACCTCTCCTCATAAGAAAATCCCTCCATATCCAGGATCAACCTAGTGAACCTTCTCTGGACTGCCTCCAATGCCAGTATATCTTTCCTTAGATAAGGGGACCAAAACTGTTCACATTATCCTAGGTGTGGTCTAACTAGTGCCTTGTATAGTTTTAGCAAGACTTCCCTATTTTTATACTCCAATCTCAGAGGTATTAAGGGTTACACAACTAAGGCAAATAGATGGACTTAAGCCATGACCTAAGTAAATGGTGGAACAGTTTCGAAACGCTGACTGGCCTACTCCTGTTCCTGTGTTCCTGCCCACATAACAAACACATCACTTCAAAATGATTCACCGGCTGGTAAAGCACCTTGGCCGGTCCTGAAGATGTTAAGGGTGCCCTCTAATTTTTTTTGTTCTTCCTTCCTTATGTTTCCTTGACTTCTCAGTTTTCCTTCTTTAGCCACTGCTCTGCTCCGAGGCATACTGGTGCCTGTCACTCAGCTCCTGGTGTTTTGCACAATTTAATCCAGCTCTCCTGTCCTGGCATCAGACCCATAACCCATATGTTGCCTAGGTCTACAACACTGCTGGCAGCATCGGTGGAGAAGAAAACAGTTGAAGTTTCGAGTCCTCATGACCCTTCGGCAGAAGGGTCATGAGGACTCGAAACGTCAAGTGTTTTCTTCTCCACCGATGCTGCCAGACCTGCTGAGTTTTTCCAGGTAATTCTGTTTTTGTTTTGGATTTCCAGCATCCGCAGTAGCTTTTAGCTTTTTGTTTTTATCTACAACACTGCTGCCTGGCTAAGGAGGCTGGATATACTGCGAGGCGGTTTATGAACCCAGTCTCCTTGGGTCCAAACCAGTCAGTGGCTTTTTGTGGCATTCAAGAATTTTCAGCATGTAATGGATGCAAGATGTTATATCCATTAACTGAAAATGAATCACCCCTTGACATATACATATCCTTTCGACTTCCATTATCTAATTATGATGCATTGTTTTTGGTTCAACTAACGGTTTAATATGGTCTCTTAAGCCAGTTGACAAAAACTATATCTTGTTTTTCAGAGCATGAAGATTTACTGAGCCGTTTGGAGGCCTCAGTGAATATGATATCTCTCAATGCAGTACCACCTGCTCCCAGCGACTACAGAGATTCTCGTAAGTCCCAGTACGAAGTCATATTCTTCACCTCTAAAAAATATGCTTTTAATCTGAGATTTTATTTTAAAATTCCTTTGCAAGTGCAAGGCAGACTCATTCCTCAAGACCGAGCTGCTTTTTAAAAAATTGCCGATTTAAATTTAAGGACCAGCGCCCTGCCAAGTTTGACTCCATTGTCTGCTCTGAAGAAGAGTCGTGCAGACTCCAAACGTCAACTCTGTTTGTCTCTCCACAGAGGCTGCCAGACTTGCTGAGTTTTTCCAGCATTTTCGGTTTCTATTTCAGATTTCCAGCATCCGCAGTATTTTGCTTTTATATTTGACTCCATTGTGTGTTTGTTGGTTGGAGGGGGTGGGTGTCAGAGGGGCAGGAGCTCATGGTTATAGCTTGCTCGGTTTACCCCCTTCCAAAGCAACATCCCCGCTGACGTAACAAGAGCGGAGGCAACTTGCTATTTATGTTTATTTTAAATAATCTTTTTACGTGGTACATTTTATTTGGGAGAGCCACAACCTGGTCATTAATGCTCAGTTAAGGTGCATTGCACTCATGTTTAAAACTCACAGTTGATTTAGCATCAGCTACCATTTGTGGGAGAGAGTTATAAAATTCTACCACCCTTTGTGTGTAGAAGTGTTTCCTAATTTGATCCCTGAAGGGCCTGCCTCTAATATTTAGACTATAACCCCTTAGTCCTACACGAAGTAGTTTCTCTCTATCTACCCTATTCAATTCCCCTTAATATTTTGGGGTAGGATCTTACCTATGGCGGGTGGGCTGGGCGGAAGTGGGCAGGGGTGGGCGCAGAGCCGATCGCCGCCCGTGAGCCACCATTTGGCCCGCCCGGCGTAACCCGCGGCTGGTGGCACGGAGCTGCCTCAGGGAGATTAAGTATATGATAAAAGTTTTTGGAAAATAAAGACAGTGTCACATGAGCTGGGACATGTTTGTGAAGTGTACAACATTTATTTATTAATTGTAGAAAACCTTCAGGAAACCTCACCCCGCCCGTGGATGAGGTTTCCTGGAAAACGCGAAGGCCGCTTGGGCTCTTCGCCTGCCCCGCCAACCTTAAGCTTGGACGGGCAGCGTTGTTAATAAGGTCAATTGCTTTCTTTGTGGCCTTGGTAGGCCGTTGACAGTTCGGCAGGCGTGCAGCAGCCTCTGACGTGCGCCCGCTGAATGCAATATCAAAATGATGCGAAATGATGCGCGATGACGTCGGGATGCACGCCCGACGTCATCTCTCATCATTTTACACGTCGGTGTATTGGGCCCACCCCCACACGCGATGGCAATATTCTGCCCTTGAAAATTTTGATCAAATCACCCCTCAATCTTCTAAGTTTCAAGAAATAACACCCATAGTTCGTACAATCTCTCCTCAGAGTTTAACTCTTGGAGTCCACGTATCATTCTGGTAAACCTATGTTGCACTCCCTCTAAGGCCAATATATCGTTCCTAAGGTGTGGTGCCTGGACTGTCGGTACTCCAGGTGTGCTCTAACCGGGGTTTTGTATAGCTGAAGGATGACCTCTGCCATCTTTCATTCTAGTCCCCCCCCCCCGATATAAAAGCCAAGTTCAAGGTGAGGGGCTGGAGGTTTAGGGGAGATGTGAGGGAAAACTTTTTTACCCAGAGGGTGGTGACGGTCTGGAATGCGCTGCCTGGGAGGGTGGTGGAGGCGGGTTGCCTCACATCCTTTCAAAAGTACCTGGATGAGCACTTGGCACGTCATAACATTCAAGGCTATGGGCCAAGTGCTGGTAAATGGGATTAGGTAGGTAGGTCAGGTGTTTCTCAAGTGTCGGTGCAGACTCGATGGGCCGAAGGGCCTCTTCTGCACTCTGTGATTCTGTGATTCCAACAGCCTTTCTAATAATTTCCTGTCGCTGGTCATGACATATTTTAAAGTTGTATGTACCTGGACCTCCACACCTACAGGTAACTCCTATTGGCTTCAGTGATATTTCTGACTGACCACAACTGACGTACTTGTTGAAAATGAAGAATTTTTTTTTAAATGTGATGTGCTATTTTTCCATTCCTGCATTGGCCCCCATGGAAAACTCCCAGAGGGCGATTTAAAAAAAAAACAACTGAAGCCACCATGAAACAGGAATATTTTGCATTCCATTGAATATTCGCTTCTAGTTTTTTTTTGGCATGATCTATCTTCACGTGGCATTATTTCAGAGAGGGGAAGGATTGTTCTCCTCAATGTCCTGGCCAATATTTAACCATCAACCAAATCACCAAATAAAAAGTAGATTATCTGATCGTTATCTCATTGCTGTTTGTGGGATCCTACTATGTGCAAATTGGCTGCCGCTTTTCCTGCATTACAGAAGCGTTTAATTGGCTGTAGAGCACTTTGGGACATCCTGAGTTTGGTGAAGGGTGCTATATAAATGCAAGCCTTTCTTCTTTTTTTCTTTCATCTGACAATTTGCAAATGCAAAATGGAGCGACCAGGAGCTTTCCCAACAATCCAGCTGTAATTATACACTAAACACTATGACAGAATGATTAGCTGGCAAAGTCACAAAGAATTCCAGCAACATGTCCGAGCAATTGTTTATTTGATAATCTTTGAGAAATGCTAAAGCTGAGAGTATCTGGCCATATTAAAAAAAATATATATTTCTTTTGGTTAGCCCTCAGTCCGACCTCGATGTCCGGGTCAAGTGGAATCACATTTAGAGGTTACAAAGGCAGCAATGATGGTGCTGCAGTCCCGTTGTTAAGCCCTAAAGAAATAAAATCACAGAACCTGAGGCCTGAGCTGCTGGGAGAAGTGAAAGATATTCTGATCCCTAGAGAATGTTTAACCGCCTACATGGACCAGGTGATTGGAAAAGGTTAGTATGTGCTCAATTGTTTATTTATTAACCTTCATGGAACTGGTTTAACTTTTTTCAGGACTGTGCTGTCCAGCAGATTGTCAAATTATAACTTTATCTCCCCAATCTCCCAATGGCTGTGAAGGTCTTAGTATAAATTAGTATGGATCACTTTTAATATGGCTGCATGCATATATAGTCTCTCTCTCTCTCTCTTTCTTTCTCTATCTCATTCTCTCTCCCCACCCCCAGCACCTTCTCTCTCTCTCTTCCCCCCACCTTCTCTCTCTCTCTCTCACTATCTCTGTGCTAGATTTTCCCAATGGTTCTGGGAGAGGGGAGATGGGGAGGTGAGAAATGGAAGCTGGAACTGTTTCCAGGTTCCAAACCCACTGGTGGGGGAAACAGTTACCCATTGGAATTTTCACTGAGGAGCTGCCTTAATTGGCATGGGGACAGGTTCCCTATCCAATTAAGAATGGAGGGCCAGCCCCTCAAAGCTGATGCCTTCCAGCTCTAATAGGGCAGCGGCCTATAATGGGTGACAAGTAACTGAGAGGGTTTTTGCCTTTTTCTTTATATTCGTTCATGGGATGTGGCATCACTGGCTGGGCCAACATTTATTGCCCCTCCCTAACTGCCCTTGTTCAGAGGGCATTCTGAGAGTCAACCACATTGCTGTGGGTCTGGAGTCACATGTAGGCCAGACCAGGTAAAGATGGCAGATTTCCTTCCCTAAAGGACGTTAGTGAACCAGATGGGTTTTTAGGACAATCGACAATGGTTTAATGGTCATCATCAGACATTTAATTCCAGATTTTTATTGAATTCAAATTCCACCATCTGCCATAGCAGGATTCGAACCCGGGTCCCCAGAGCATTACCCTGGGTCTCTGGATTACTAGTCCAGTGGCGATACCACTATACCACCACATGCAACACAGAGGTACCTCATACCAATATTTTTCAATCTTACAGTCAGCAGCCAGGCCACTAAGGAGGAGACCCTCTACAGGGCAGCAATTGGCTGCTCTCACATCCAGGCAACCAGGAAGGGTCTCCAGTGCTGCCTGCAGGCATCTAAACCAGGCCCAATGCGTCCCCTCCCTCCCACAGTGCTGGCATTGCTGCCAAGTCCATTTTTAAAAGTTGGAGAAAGGGCATCACGATTTCAAAGTGCTCTATCCCTCATCTACCTCTTGTTCTAGTCTACTGCTACTTTCAAACTGGAAGGCCTTTGATTGGCCCACCCATTTGAGAGTCCATCCATCGCTTTTCATTGGATGGTGAGCATGCCCTCTGGCAATTAATTGGACATTCCAGGGAAAATCACATTGAGTGCCTGTTTCTCACACAGTGCGGACCACTGACCCACATTTCAGCCTGATGGGAAGCCCACAGGGAAAATCCTGCCCAGTCTATCTCTCTGTATCTGCCTGTTTCTCTCTGTCTCTCTTTCTCTCTTTCCATCCATCTCTCTTTATCGCTATCCAACTCTGTATCATACAAATCCACTTCCTGGATGTATAACCTAACCTCCCGTGCCACAATTTTGAGTCATGCTTTTTATATTAATGCTTCAATAGGAATAACACTGGGGGCCATTTTGACTGAATGATCCTGGAAAGCAGGTGATATCAGATCTGCTGCCCATTGCAAATCTGTCCGGGATTTCATTTGACTCTAATAATGGCCTATACCCAGGCTAGCAAATCATTTTTCTTTGTAGATGCTGATGGATCTCCTATGTATTTGTAGTACTTTCCATTTTGCTGTTTAAATATTTTACTTTTTAAATATTGTAAAGTTTTACCTCTTCCTCATACAGCTTCTTCTGAACTGTAATGAGATTTTGTTTTAAACCAAAAGCTTTGGTATTATTTCTTATTTCCATTATTACTGATTAAACTGAAGAACTGGTCTTAATGGACAACCAAACTAGCTAAGCACAAAGAGGACCTGCATCAGAATTAATTGTTTGTGAACTAAAGAACAGAGCAACCGAATAAAGGCACCTGTTTCCAGCTCCTAGTCTTCACTGTTAAAATAAAATAAAATTTATGGGCAAGCCTTATCTTAAAAACACAGTGGTGAGGTGAAGATAGCACATTTGGCAGCCAACTTCTTGAAGATTGAACTTAACACCTAAAAATCATGTTTGGAGCAATTTGTTATCTTTTGCCTCAAATGCTCATTAATAAGTTAATGTCATGGAACCGTAACCTAAACCAATCAGTGACAGTTCTCTTTAGGGAAAGTAGAAGAGGTAAAGCCGCTTCAGGGTTGACCTCATGGTGACACGCCTTGCAGCGGGACCAAGTCCTGCCCCCTGCTAAGCTACAGAGGTTTTGATTGATTAATTGCCAGTCGTATTCACGAGCGCAGTTACGGTGGGGGGGGTGGGGGGGGGTCCCTAAACCTTGAATCTACTCCTAGGTTTGCAGATGAAGGAGGTCTAGCTATAGAGAGAGATTGTGAGCCCCACTATCAGACAAACAGAGACTCCACTCTTCTGTTTGGTTTCCTGTTTGGTTTGTACAATGAAGGATTACTGTATGTGGCCAACTCCCCAGCTGGCTGCCGAACTGTGAGAAAAGTTAAACAGAATTTTGTTTTATTGAACAATCTAGATGGAGAGACAAAAGTGCATTATTCTTGGTTGAGATTTCAATGCATTGAAACTAATGTTAAAGTAATGAAGCCTCTCTTTGCAGGACATTTTGGTAGCGTTTACCATGGGCTGTACAAAGACCAGAACATGCAAGAAATCCACTGTGCTGTGAAGTCCCTGAATAGTATGTACAAGAATACCACTGGCACACTGTCATTGTTCCGTGGGTCTTTTTTTTTAATCTCTCGGTACTAACTTAATAATTGTTTTAGAGTTTCTTTCCCTAATTTAGCTCTTCTTGTTTCAGACCTCATTTCACATCCAAAAGGTCAGACATTTGACCTGTTTTCTTGTCCTGACACATTTACACTGCAATCTTGCTGTTGAGTTATGCAAGAGTGGTGGTCCAAGGTGAACAAGCAATATTTGGCCTCTGTGCTCTTCCATCTCCCACTCCCGATCAATTTATTTGTTCATATAGCAAAGTGCCTTGTATTCCTTTACCCTGTCAACCTCAATTCCCATCTCCCCATGGCACATCCTGGATGGGCAACTCACCTGACATCTATTGAGTTGCACTTTTACGCATTTAAAATCGGGAGCAAAAATGCCCCCCTTTTCCCTCTTAAACCTACCCTGTTTGCCTACCCTACCCAGTGACTTTAGGACCAGTTACAATCCCCTCATAAACCCTGTGCCTGAGCTGCCTGGCTTGGCACAGACTGGGGATTAAAAATGAGATTCTTGGTCTAATGGTTCAGTGTCATCCTTCATGGGTTGAGTTTTCTTTAAAATAATAATTCATTTACAATGAGACACGCTCAGTGTAACATGGATCAATCTTTCCTCCACTCCCATTTTAGTATTTTTTTCTTCCCTTGGTCATCACCAGATCTCCTGATAGTTCCATTCCATTTTCTAACCAAGGAGGTAGGCAAAAGACCTACATTAAGGCCTCTACAAATGCAACTCGTGAAAAAGTCACCAGACAGTACACAAGTGTGGAGATTGTGTTGCATTCCAATTTCACCTTTCTTCAATGGACTGACTGAGATTGGACAGGCGAAGGGACCCATTGAGACTATAGGTGGAGATTTTAACTCATACTCCAATCACTTACATAGGGTTAAAATCAGGCCTAATTGTTATGACACAGCAGTTGATAAAAGCTGAGTTGTTTAAATCCCAGAGGGAAACTTGAGCAACTGTCATAACCTATATCTTCAATTGGTTTGAATGGTTTATTCAACAAATGCAAATTGCATTTTACCTTTTATTCCTTACGTTGATCTAATTAACATCTCAAAACTACTATACATCAACGCACCCAGACTAGCTGGCTTTAATCCAATTAATCCACACACATAGACACAGACCCTACTACAATTCCAATTTAAAAATAATTTCCAATAACATTATAGACATTAATGCCTCTTTGTGGCACTAATGGCGTCAAAATTCTTGGGGGTTGGAGAAAGTATAAGTCTCATTTCCGCTTGGGGCACCTGGGATGTCATCTGGTGCCTGGCCTGTCTGGAAGTCTGTCTCTTATATTCCATTCTGGGGAAGAGATATTGTGGGCAGATAGTGCCAAATCCTACCCAGCATCCAGGAGATATGTTGAGAGTTTTTAAGTTACAGAGGAAGATCCCATCCTTTGCACCATTGACAATCTAGGATAAGTCTCTTTCAGACCAGGTCAACCCAGAATAAAGCAGTTGACCCTAAAGGGATTCTCTAATCAGACTGAATCCAGTAGAAATAATTTTTTTCTCTTCAGTTCGTTTGATTCTTGTGAAGACCTCACTCTACTTTAGAGAGGCCAATCAGCTCTGGTCAGCATGATAGGCACCCTTGCAGGCACTGACAACCCACTCTGGCTATGCAAATGACCCGACCCCTGCAATTTAGGATGGTGTCTCCACCCTCAGCTCCATACTGTTGCACTTACACTACATAAATAGAGGTACTGAGTACAGAAGCAGTGAAGTTATGCTGACCTTTTATAAAGCTCTGGTTAGGCCCCAACTAGAGTATTGCATCCAATTTTGGTCACCATATTTTTCGAAGGATCTGAAGGTCATTGCGAGGGTGCAGAGGGAATTTACCAGGATGATTCCAGGGCTGAGGGATTTTAACTATAAGGTTAGGTTGGAAAAGCTGGGATTGCTCTTGGAGCAAAGGAGTTTGAGGGGAAATTTGATAGAGATGTACAAGATTATGACAGGTTTAGATTAGGTAGACAAAGGAAAACTGATTGAACAAGGACTAGGGGGACACAGATTTAAGATTTTGGGCAAAATAAACTGAGTGGTTGTGAGGAAGAACCTTTTTATCCAGTAAATTGGATAGGCACTTCCCATATATGAAGCATGGAGATCTCTGGCATTTTATCCGTACGAGAAGCAAGTAATGACTAATTAAACTGTTGCAGGGCTACACGGGTAGAGCGGGGGAAGGGGACTGACTGGATCGCTCTATAGAGAGCCAGCACGGACCCGACTGACTGAATGGCCTCCTTCTGTGTCCTAATGATGCTTAGGTTTCTGCGATACTGGCAGGAGTGGGGCCCCAAGAATTTCCGGGCCATAGAGCGCAAGTCTCAGTCCAACTCCTAGTTGAGGAGGGTTCATTGTGCAGGCACATATAGAATATGCAGAACGCTCACATTTGAATACAAAAGCAAAGTAACATTTCAGTCCGCTTCATGCAGCATCACCGCCCTTGTGTGTTGTGGTTTCTCAATAGGAATTTCAGATGTTGAAGAGGTTGAGCAGTTTTTGAAAGAAGGGATCATCATGAAGGATTTCCACCATGAAAATGTCCTATCTTTGCTGGGAGTTTTCCTTCCTATGGAAGGGTTACCATTGGTAGTGTTACCATATATGAAGCATGGAGACCTCCGGCATTTTATCCGTCAGGAGAAGCGAGTGAGTAATGACCAATTAAACTGTAGCAGTTTAAAGTGTAAAATGATAGGAGGAACAGGGTGATGGCGTGGGTCAGCACACTGCCCTATCATTTTCAGACACTCGGGTAATTTTATCCATAGTGCAAACAATGTGTGGCCAATCTGATAGTGACTGCTTTGCATTATTCTCAGAAATTAAAATCCCCTCCTGCTCCTGGACCATAAAACACCCTAACTGAAGTTTAGTTAGTTTGAAAATCTCCATCCATTTCCCTCCCCCCTATGTGTTCTCGGGGGAAGGTGGTGGCATAGTGGACAAGTGACCCAGGGTTAATGCTCTGGGGACCCGGGTTCAAATCCCAGCTGGTGAAATTTGAATTCAATAAAAATCTGGAATTAAAAGTCTGATGATTATGAAACCATTGCCAATTGTTGTAAAAAACCCACCTGGTTCACTAATGTCCTTTAGGGAAGGAAATCCAGCCTCCAGGTGACTCCTAACTGCTCTCTGAATGAGGCAATTAGGGATGGGAAATAAATGCTGGCCTAGCCAGTGACACCCATATCTCGTGAATGAGTTTTTAAAAAAGTAACAGGGATTCTAATCTATCTATAATGGCATGACTAAGCTAGACAAGAGCTTATTTGGTGTAAGGAGCAGTAACTCTAGTATTTAGGGGTCGCAGCCCTGCAATCTATTATTTGCCTAAATAATGATCTACATCCTAGCCATGTCATTGGGTGTCAACTACCTAATTTCTTCCAATTTACAAATTGTGCTAGGATCATTAGCTGTGTTATTGCATGAGTTGTTGTCACTATGACCATTGACGAGGCACAGATGACAAGGTCCCAACACAGTATATCACAATAAGAAGGGAGGCAGTGGTGCTGGTGTAGTGGTATGGTTACTGGACTGGAAATCCAGAGACACAGGATAATCCTCTGGGGTTTGAATCCCACCACAGTAGATGGTGGAATTTGAACTCAACAAAAATCTGGAATTAAAAGTCTACTGTCCTTATTTGGTCTGGCCTACATGTGACTCCAGACCCACAGCAATGTGGTTGACTCTTAAATTGCCTCTGAACAAGGGCAATTAAGGATGGGCACTTCCCATAAACAAATGAAAAAAAATTAAATATTGCTTTTGAGGACAATACCACAGAGTGGCAGAGTTCAGCGTTAAACATGCAGTATCTGATCTTTGCTACACTGCCAACTACTTTCTATAAGTTTAAGAAAAGATCAAGAGTGTTGCTGTCTATAAATAATGTAGGCTCTGAAAAAGGGGCATAGGTTAGGTCTTCATTGGAACTTGTTGGCTCTCTTGTGCCTTGTAACAAACTCCCAACCACCTGTTAAATTATCCTCCTTGTCCCTTTATACTGATCTTGTAAAGTGCAAGCTGTTTTTTTTTATTTTACAGCTTTCGTGATGTTTACTTTTCAAGAATACATTTTTAAATCACCACTCCACTGAGTCCCTGATCTAAACCAGATGTCTAAGTGAGTTCCAGCTGCCTCATCTTAATAGAAGGGAAGGCAGCTGGAACTCATTCCAGGACAGGCCCCCACACTTCCTATTGCTCAACATAGAATGACAGGAGGAGATGGTAGTGATAATGCTGCTGCACTAGGAATCCTAACACTGTGGGGTCATGTGTTCAAGGCCCACTACAGCAGCAGTTGGAATTTGAATTCAATTAATACACAGGAATTTTGCTTTTTTTAATTCATTCATAGGATGTGGGCACCCCTACCTGCCCTTGTTCAGAGGGCATTTAAGAGTCAACCACATTGCTGTGGGTCTGGAGTCACATGTAGGATTCCCTAAAGGACATTAGTAAATGGGTTTTTATGACAACCATTTCATGGTCATCATTAGGCTTTTAATTCCAGATTTTTATTGAATTCAAATTTCACCATCTGCCATGGCAGGATTCAAACCCAGGTCCCCAGATTCCCCCTGATTCTCTGGAATATTAATCTAGTGACAACATCACTATGCCACCGCCTCCCCTGATTGAAAGCTAATCTCAGTAATGGTGGCTATGAAACCATCATCAATTGTTGTAAAGACTTATCTGGTTCACGAATGTCTGTTAGGGAAGAAAATCTGCCATCCTTACCATGTCTGGTCTACATGTGATTCCAGGCCTACAGTAATGTGGTTGACTCTTAACTGCCCCTGAAATGTTCAGTCCAGGGCAATTGGGGATGGGGATGGGCAACAAATGCTGGCTTTGCAGTGATCCCCAACATCCCATGAAAGAATAAAGAAAATAAAGGATATAGGACTACCAAACAGGAGCTCTGGCTCCAAGCCTCGTCAGGCATAGCAGACGTACGGTCTAGGGAAAGCAGCAGGAAAGAGATAATTTAAAAAAAAATTGTGTTAATAATAGCCAGTTTGGATTGGCATTGATGGAGGATTACAGGCAGGTCCTCTGTATCTATTGAGTTTTGATCCTGATTGCAGATGTTTGTATTTTTCCCATTTTATGTGCAGAATCCAACAGTGAAAGATTTAATAGGCTTTGGGCTACAGGTTGCCAAGGGAATGGAGTACCTCGCACTAAAGAAATTTGTTCATAGAGATCTTGCAGCGAGAAATTGCATGTAAGTACATTAGTAAATTATCACGTTGAAAGCCCATTGTACAGGGAGAGATTATGAGTGATTTACGTTTGATTTTGTAGTCCGCTTTCCTTAACCTCTCTAGCATATCCTTTTTTACATTCTCCCTGGTGGTTAAAGTTTACAAAACGATTTCACTGAGAATACAGCATTCAACGCTATATCTTTCCTAAAGCAAAATTAACACAGTACTTCCTTCAGTAACTAGTCAGTAAAGGCACTGCCAAGGACAAATCCTGGAAGACTCTTTGTCTGTACTGAGTTAGCTCACCTTGTTGAGTTCTGAGTTTGGCTGCCTTCAATTAACCACAGCATCATTGTCCAGGAGAGGGGAAAATCAGCTCTAGGTTACTGTTGAAAGATGCACATGCCCACATATGGCAAGTACACAGCATTAGGCTCGCACAGATTTTAGGCTCGCATAATTTTGCTTTAGGAAAGATATAGCGTTGAATGCTGTATTCTCAGTGAAATCGTTTTGTAAACTTTAACCACCAGAGAGAATGTAAAAAAGGATACACTAGAGAGGTTAAGGAAATCACATATGCCTTCGCTGATTGAATAATTTGCCACCACTTACTCCTGAGGCTCCTTGTTCAAGTGAGTAGAGTAGTAGAGGCCAGTGAGGAACCAGATGTCCAGCAAAGATCCTTCACTTTAGGACACAAAGAGAGAAAATTAGCTCAGGAATAAAGAAATGATGAGTAACCCTTTCAAAATAAATTTTATTTATTGCAGTTATCACTTTTGCACATGAGATTAACATCAAATAGTTGGCCTGTGGTTAGTGCAGTCAGTTTTAAGGGGAGATGGTGGCAGAGTCGCAATGCCGTTAGACTAATAATCCAGGTTAATGCTCCTGGTAACAAGGGACATGTGTTCAAAACCCACCAAGGCAGCTGGTGGAATTTGAATTCAATTAACAAATGTAGAATATAAAGCTAGTCTCAGTGATGGTGACCATGAAACGATCATTGATTGTCATAAGAACCTATCTGGTTCACTAATGTGCTAAGGAAATCTGCTATCCTTACCTGGTCTGGCCTATGTGTGACTCCATATCCACAGCAATGTGGTTTACTCTTAATTGCCGTCTGGAATGGCCTGGCAAGCCACTTAGTTCAAGGGCAATTAGGGAGGGGCTACAAATGCTGGACTTGTCAGTGATGCCCATGAAAAAGAAAGTTGGGTGGAGGGCTCTGAAGTTTGACAAGGTCAAGCTATATACATTAAAGAAAGACTTGCATTTACATTTTTCATGACCACCGGGTGTCACAAAGCACTTTACAGTTAATTAAGTGTTTTTTAAAGTGTATTCACAGTTGTAATGTAGGAAAAGCGGCAGCCAATTTGTGCACAGCAAGCTCCCACAAACAGCAATGTGATAATGACCAGATAATCTGTTTTTGTGGTGTTGACTGTGGAATAAATATTGGCCAGGACACCAGGGATAATTAAGATAAAAGCAAAATAATGCGGATGCTGGAAATCAGAAATCAAAATAGGAAATGCTGGAAAAACTCACCAGGTCTGGTGGTATCTGTGCAGAGAGAAACGGAATTAACGTTTCGAGTCCATATGACTCTGGCTCTGAAGAAAGGTCATATGGACTTGAAACTTTAACTCTGTTTCTCTCTCCACAGATGCTGCCAGGCCTGCTGAGTTTTTCCAGCATTTTCTGTTTTTACACCAGGGATTATTTGCCTGCTCTTCTTTAAAATAGGGCCATGGGATCGCCTGCACCCACTTAAGAGAGCAAATGGGGCCTCATCTGAAAGACAGCACCTCTGACAGTGCAGCACCCTCTCAATCCTGGCAGTGAAGTGTCGGTATTGATTTTTGCACTTGGGTACTGGGGAGTTGGTTAGCTCAGTTGGCTAGGTGGGCTGGAGTGTGGCGTCGAATGATGCCAACAGTATGGGCAGGATTTTTACCTTGTTGGGTGGGCCCGGAAGCGGCCGCAAAATTGACTGCCCCCCGCGATCAGGCCCTGACCGTGATTTAATGCTGGCTGGCCAACTAACATCCAGCCAGCGTGAATCGCGCGCTGAAACGCTCAACGCTGCCTGGGTTGGGGGTGGGGGGGCTGTGGTATGGTGGTGGTAGAAGGGCAAGCATGGAAGTTTGCACATGCACAGAGGTGAAGGCTCAGTGAAAGCTCCCTGGAGGCACAGAACTGCCTCAGGGAGCTGAAGATTTTTAACGTTAAAAAAAACAAGTGGAAAATGAGGAAAACATGTTCCCCTATGTGACTCTGTCACATGAGCAGGGACCTGTTAAAAATGAGTTTTAAAAGTTTTTTTTTAAATCACGGGTCGAAACCTCATCCCACCCGTGGACGAGGTTTCGCAAAAATGCAAAGGCCGCTTGGCCTATTTGCCCGCCCGCCAACCGTAAGGTTCGACGGGCAGGGAAAAATTACATTAAATTTAATTAATTAATGGGCTTAACAGCCCTCTCAAAATTGTCAGCGGGCGTGCTGCTGACTCCCGCGCACGCCCGCTGACTGAAATATCGCGCGATGATGTCGGTACTCTCGTCCAATGTCATCGCGCATTATTTTTCTCCCGTCTGGGTTGGGCATGTGCCCAATTGACGAGGGAAAATTCTGCCCTATGGGTTCAAACCCTATACCAGCTCTGCTAGTGCATTGAGGCCTGTCTCCTTGCCTTGCCCCATGCTGATGTGGAGTGGTGCCCTTCAGGCCGTATAACTAATTGTCTCTCTCTAACGGACAGAGAGGGGGGGAGTCTGTGGAAAATTACCTGGAATGGGACTTAAACCTTGACGACTGAGAAATAAAAATGCTACTAAATGAGTCACAGCTGCCATGAGCGATCAGTAATGTGTCTTTCAGCATCAAATGCCTGAGTACAGGTATTGGACACATTTCCTGTTCTGTTGATCACTCTCAGGTGAGATAGCTTGTCCAGGAAAGGTAAAAGCTGATCAGTTTTTTGAAAAGGGATATGGATGGGATTTCTTTAAGGACTGACCATTGAGATTCCCCGTTTATGGAGTGAGAGGTGATCCCCTTTGTTGACTTGTGCTTTGCTTGGAATTCTTTAGGCTGGATGAGTCCTACGTGGTGAAGGTGGCAGACTTTGGAATGGCGCGGGATGTGCTGGACAAAGAGTATTACAGCATTCAAGACCATCGGAGAGCCAAATTACCTGTGAAATGGATGGCACTTGAA
This sequence comes from Cetorhinus maximus, assembly GCF_964194155.1. NCBI lineage: Eukaryota > Metazoa > Chordata > Chondrichthyes > Lamniformes > Cetorhinidae > Cetorhinus > Cetorhinus maximus. The sequence continues at coordinate 13,282,511 of NC_135884.1, read as the reverse complement.
AGTTTGCAGACTCAAAAATTCACCTCTAAATCTGATGTGGTAGGTTTTCAGATATTCTGTTGGGCACTTCTATTATTGTCATCCTGTAATAGTAATTCCTTATTTCATAGAATAACATGGCTGGGTGTAAAGCTTTTATTTTCTTTTATCCTTGGGTTTTGCCTCACCAGGCTGATGATTTGATGTATTCAGGCTTGCACCAGTGCTACTCACCCACCAGTACTGCGCTGCGGAGGGATGAATGACTGGCTTTTCCTCCATTCGATGCTTCCTTAGGCTGGCATAATTGAAATGATCAATGTGCTGTGTCTTGGGATGTTTTACTACATTAAAGACACTATACAAGTGCGAGTTTAGGGGAGACTGTGGCATAACGTTAATGTCACTGGACCAGTAATCCAGAGGCCTAGGCTAATGCTTAGGGAATATGGGTTCAAATCTCACCATGGCAGCTGGTGGAATTTATATTCAATTAATAAAATCTGGAATTAAAAGCTAGCCTCAGCAATGGTGACCCATGAACATGAATTGTCTTAAAAACCCATCTGGTTCACTTACCTGGGCTGGCCTACATGTGACTCCAGATCCACAACGGTGTAGTTGACTCTTAACTGCCCTCTGAAATGGCCCAAGAAGCTACTCAGCTCAAGGGGCAATTACAAACCTACTGGAGTTTTTTGAGGACATTAACTAGCAGAATTGATAAGGGAGAACCAGTGGATGTGGTGTATTTGGATGTTCAGAAAGCTTTTGACTAAGTCCCACCATAAGAGGTTAGTGTGTAAAATTAAAGCACATGGGATTGGGCGTAATATATTGGCATAGATTGAGAATTGGTTAGCACACAGGAAACAGAGAGTAGGAATAAACGGGTATTTTTTGGAGTTGCAGATGGTGACTAGTGGGGTACCGCAGGGATCAGTGTTTGAGCCCCAGCTAGTCACAATATATATCAATGATTTGGATGAGGGAACCACATGTAATATTTCCAAGTTTGCTGATGACATGAAACTTAGTGGGAATGTGAGCAATGAGGAGGGTGTTAAGAGGCTTCAAGGTGATTCAAACAGGTTGAGTGAGTGGGGAAATACAGATGCAGTATAACGTGGATTAGTGTGAAGTTATCCACTTCATTCGGAAAAACAGAATGGCAGTGTTATTTAACTGGTGATAGATTGGGAAATGTTGATGGACAAAGGGTCCTGGGTGTCCTTGTCCACCAATCACTGCATGCAGGTGCAGCAAGCAGTTAAGAAGGCAAATGGTAAGTTGGCCTTTACTGCAAGAGGACTTGCGTACAGGAGCAAGGATGCCTTACTGCAGCTGTAGAGGACCTTGGTGAGATCACACCTGGAGTATTGGGCGCAGTTTTGATCTCCTTACCTAAGAAATGATATACTTGCTTTAGAGGGAGTGCAGTGAAGTTTCACCAGACTGATTCCTGGGATTGCAGGATTGTCGTATGAGGAGAGATTGGGCCGACTAGGCCAGTATTCACTGGAGTTCAGAAGAGTGAGAGGGGATTTCATTGAAACGTATAAAATTCTGACAGGGATGGACAGACTGGATGCAGGGATGATGTTTCCCCTGGCTGTGGGGGAGTCTAGAACAAGGGGTCAATGTCTCAGGATATGGGGTAAGTCATTTAGGACTGAGATGAGGAGAAACTTCTTCACTCAGAAGGTGGTGAACCTATGGAATTCTCTACCACTGAAGGCTGTGGAGACCAAGTCACTGAATATATTTACAAAGGAAATAGATAGATTTCTAGACTCTAAAGGTGTCATGGGGTATTTGGAGGGTGTGAGAGTATGGCGTTGAGATAGAGGATCAGCCATGACCATATTGAATGGCAGAGCAGGTTCAAAGAGCTGAATGACTCTGCTCCTATTTTCTATTTTTCTAATTAGGGATGGGCAACAAGTGCTGGCCTTGCCGGTGATACCCACATCCCACAAAAGAATAAATAAATAAATAGGCTGTTTGTTCTTGCGTAGGGGATCAGCGCTGTGAGCTGTGTCCTTTCATCATGATATAGAAATGAGCTGGACGTTTGAGACTGAAGCCAGGGCTGCCTCCTGACAATGTTTTATGTTGTACAGTGTGCTTCTCTTGCAAAGTAGTTCTGTGTCACACACTATTCCTCAGTTGAAGTTGTGGGTGGACGAGCTGCTTCCAAGCCTCCAAAACTGGGAGCAGTGCAAAAATGATTTTTGGAGAGTGAGAAGAAGAGAAGCATGATCTGTACTTTTCCTCCTGGCCCTGCTAGGAATCCAGTGCACTCCATGGGCATTACTACTGTTGCTTGGCGACTGGAAAAATTCTATTTTTATTACATGAGATTGCATGGTTTTTTTTACTGGTTTGTTTTGAGGATTCCAATTCCATCCATTCTTCTATGAAACCACAAACCTATTGACGTGCTATTTGTAGAACTTAGTAAAGACCAAAATATGTCGTGAGCAGTGAGTATGACTGCACATTCACCTACACTCCGATTATATCATAGTTAGAGCCTAGGGCCAGGATTTCCCCCCACCGTCGGGGGTGAAGTTGAAGGGCGGGCGCGCACAGGCGCGGGGGGGGATCCCAAAATCGCATGCACACGAAAGAACGCGCTTGTCTCCCTGAGGCTAAGTGCTGCCTCAGGGAGGTCGGCTCCAAACGTAAAAAAGCTAAAAATAAAATTTCCCTAACATGCCCCCTCATGTGACACTGTCACATGAGTTGGGTCATGTCCATAATTTTTACAAAAGCTTTATTAAAATTTTAAAAAAGCTACATGAAATCTCATCCCGCCCATGGATGAGGTTTCATGCTTTTTCTAATTCCCACCGGGGCTCCTGGCCTGCCCGCCAACCTTAAGGGCAGCTCCACTAATTAGTTTAATGACTCTGTCAGTGGCCTCAATTGGCCATTGATAGGTTGGCGGGCGCGCAGCTGATTTTGCTGAGCCCCCGCCTACCGGAAAATTTAAATAGGGCGCGGTGATGTTGGGAGTTCTGCCCGACGTCACCGCGTGTCATTTTACGCGTCGGCGAGCAGGACCCGCCCCCTGCTCACCGACGGGAAAACCCTGCCCTAGATGTGGGACACAATTAGTTTGCAATTCATAGAAACATGTAAAATCTGGAGGCTGGGAGAAAACTGTTGGCAAGTCTGGTCTGTCTTTATATACGACAAATGCCCAATTTGACCTCAGAGAGATGGAAGCTACTTACCCCTCAATTCTCCTTCGTTCGGCTCTTCGAAAGACCCATCACTTCCCAGCGAAGTAATCTGAAACCTATCCTCTTCAACTTATAGTTGTGCTCCTTCATTTTGCTTAATCGACTGAAGCTGTGCAGAAAACGTTTGTGTAAAATTCCATAGTGAACCATTTCGAGACATCATTAACCTAGTAGTCAACTAGATGGGATGGGTCTATAACTATTCACATAGCACTTACAGGACTTTTGCACAAATATGTTAACTGACACCTTACCAGAAGAGATTAAACCGGAAACTATATTTTTAATCACACTGTAGAAAATTGGATGAATGGCAAAGGGTAAGAGGATCGAACCTCATTGATATCATGCACACCACTGGAATCCATCTTTATTGAGTGTGACTTTGTGTAATTTCTACGGCTATTTACAGGTTTATTTGTTGCTATTGTTATATTTAGTGGTCCTTTGGAGTGCTGCTGTGGGAGCTGCTAACTCGAGGGGCACCGCCCTACCCAGAAATAGATCCTTACGACATTACAAGATACTTGTTAAAGGGGAGAAGGTTACCTCAGCCAGAATACTGTCCGGATGAACTGTGAGTGTTTTATACATAAGAACATAATATAAGAACATAAGAAATAGGAGCAGGGGTAGGCCATTCAGCTCCTCAAGCCTGCCCCTCTCTCTCTCTCTTTCCTTTCAAAACTGAAGGCTCATTCCAAGAGATAAACACTGAAATGACCAGCCTGGATCATTAATTGGTTGTCGGCTTCCAGGGAACGTGCAGCACCCGCCTACCCCCATTCCCAATCTGACCCCGAGAAAGTCCCCACGAGATACACGAAATGGGAATGTATCGGTGAGCAGATCTGATGAAGTTTATGGCTATTTTCCAGCCACCAACCCCCCCAACCTCCCCCCCCCCTCCCATCCTCTAACCCTGTCTCCTCGGTGACGTGAAAATCCAGCCCGTTATCATTATTTTTAAGTCTGACACTGATTTGCTTCTATTTCTCCATGAGAAGTGCTCCCACTCGCATGCCTTTCATTCTGACTTCCGTCTTGAAGTTGAATCTGTCAAACGTGGGGCAAAGGTGAGAAGGGGGAAGTGCCTTAAACTTTGCCTGCACTTCTTTAAGCTGCAAACAGTGTGGAAAATGCTGCCTCCTATTGGTCAATGAGCCTTCAGCTGTAACGGTGGAAACTTGCACAGAATAATTCATGAGTAATGGAATTGGGAAGGTTTGGTAGAAATGTGGTGTGACTGCTCCATTACACATCATTCCCATTGAGAAACCCAAATGATCTAGCGTGACAATGTGACTCAGCGGCCATGCTTTATTTTAACAACCCTCTTCCTCACTCAGGTTTGACATTATGCTGCGTTGCTGGGATCCAAATCCAGAAATGCGTCCGAAATTTACTGAAGTTGTCTACGAAATCGAAATGATTCAATCTATGCTGAAGGGAGAACATTACATCAACTTGCAAGTAAATTACGTGAATTTGGAGAGCAGCCAGCCTTATCCGGCAATCGACACTACTGACGACGAACTAGACCTGGATTCAGACTGATGACATTTTGCTGCACTTGCTGCTAAATCTATTCAAAACATTGACTTGAATTTCAGAAGGATGCTATCTTTAAACAGTGGAAGGTCATTCCTGCAATTAAGTTACCATTTCTCCATCAGTGTTTTCCCTCTGCCTCTGCTAATTCCTGTGGTCAGTGCAATCTGCAGGAGAGGACTCGGGTCTCCTGAATTGTTAATACATCTTTGCAACCGAGAGTTTTGTCCATAAACAACCCTGTGCAAACAAAGGCAATGATGATTTCCTTTTTGTCAGTGTAAAGGCTAGTGGTTTTTTTTTATCATTACCAGCAATAGCTTGTACTTATATGGCATTTACAGGGGCATTGTCCATAAAATTTGACACTGAGCCACATAAGGAGATATTAAGGTAGGTGACCAAAAAGTTGATCAATGAGGTAGGTTTTATGGAGTTTCTTAATGTGTTGGTGGGGGTGGGGGTTGGGGGGGGGGGGGGGGGGGGCGCTGTGTGTGTGTGTGTGTGTGTGGGGGGAGGTGGCGGGGGGGGGAAGGCGAGAGATGTAGCAAGGCAGAGAGGTTTGGGAGGGAATTCCAGAGCTGAAGGCCTTGGCAGCTGAAAGCCCCGGCCACCAATAGAGGTTACAGAGGTTGGGAGGAGTGAAACGATGGAGCAGTTGACAACAAGGATGAGAATTTTAAAAATGAGTCATTGCTTAACATGGATGCCTGTTTAAGTCAGCGAGCATGTAACGTGATCCCAGTAACACAATCTCACCAAGAACTCTGAGCCACAAGGCGACAATGGCTTATATAAACCAGTTTTCTGCCCTAGGAATCATAGACAAGGGGCATCACGGGAAGCGTGAGGAATTGTGAACTTATATCCTCAATTAGATTTTTAAAAAATTCATTCATGGGATGCGCGCATTGCTGGCCAGTCCAGCATCTGTTGCCCATCCCTAGTTGCCCTTGAGAATGTGGTGGGTGAGTTGCTCTCTTGAACCGTTGCAGTCCATGTGGTGTAGGTACACCCACAGTGCTGTTAGGGAGGGAGTTCCAGGATTTTGACCCGGCGACAGTGAAGAAACGGCGATATGTTTCCAAGTCAGGATGGTGAGTGGCTTGGAGGGGATCTTCCAGGTGGTGGTGTTCCCATGTGTCTGCTGCCCTTGTCCTTCTAAATGGTAGCAGGCGAGTGTTTGGAAGATGTTGTCTACGGAGTCTTGGTGAGTTCCTGCAGTGCATCTTGTAAATGATACACACCGCTGCCACTGTGCGTCGGTGGTGGAGAGAGTGAATGTTTGTGGATGTGGTGCCAATCAATTGGGCTGCTTTGTCCTGGATGGTGTCAAGCTTCTTGAGTGTTGTTGGAACTGAACTCATCCAGACAAGCGGGGAGTATTCCATCACAAATGATGGAAAGGCTAGAGGTAGGTTTTCTACCCAATATAATGAAAAAGGAATTAACTTTCATAGAGCCAATTGCCTGCACCCAAAGTGCTATGTGAGCAAAAACAAAGTTCTATTCAAAGACTTGGCTTGTGTTAATGTTTTATTTCCAATGTTTAAATTCAGTTTACCATTCTGCAAAAGTAATGAAATATTCACTAGGTACTATTCTTTCGATGAAACATTTTGTAGTTGATTAAAAATTCTTGAGGCGAAAAATATTGTGCTGCCAGCAACAAACTGATTTGTTTTATAATGGTACCGTATTAGATATTCATCAAATTGCAGAACATCACTGGTACCTGAATATGTAAGAGGCAATTTGTCAATAAGACTTAAAGAAAAATCTAACATTTGCATTACTTTCCTCTCCTATATTGCTGGACCCGCGCACTACAATAACTAAATGGATGACTGATCTGTCACCAGCTCTTTGCTTCTAGGCTTTCCCCACCCACCCCCACCTCCCTCCCTTGTTTATGAGGAAGAATTTAACCTTTGCGTCCATTCACCACATAATCCCAGAACTCATCCCTCCCTAACAGCACTGTGGGTGTACCTACACCACATGGACTGCAGCGGTTCTAGCAGGCGGCTCACCACCACAAACGCGAGGGCAATTAGGGATGGGCAAAAAAATTGCTGGCCAAGCCAGCAGCACCCACATCCCACAAAGAACTTTTAAAATAAACGATGGGTATTAAAAAGTAGAAATCACCAGCGTTTTCCTTTATAAGAGCCGGCCAGGTATCAGCAGCAGTTTGAAACCATTTGCAGTATCACGGCACCCAATGATCTCACGCTTGCAATGAGCATTGCCAATTGCAGAATAAAATTAGTAGGCCATGCACCAATTTTTCCCACAATCTGCTACCCCCATCCCTGCTGGGAGACTAGGATTCGCCTTTAAAATGTGGCTAGCTAACTCACCAGTTAATTTCTCATCAGTTTGAATAATGAACATTCTAAAGGTTCAGGCGGAGAAATAGCCATATAGTCCATCAGAGTTAATCCCTGTGGTAGCATAACTCTTCAGTTTAACATCTAGCTGCATTTGCAACATGCCAATGTTTATTGTATGGACTACCCCACCTGGGCAATTATTGACCACTCTTTAAGTGAAGGAGTGTTCTTCATTGTCTGTTTTAAATGTGTTTCTCATTTCATTTAACTTGATGTCTTCTGGTCCTGTTCTCGTTACCATAGCACCCTCGCCTTTGAATCAGAAGGTCGTGGGTTCATGTCCCACTCCCGGAAACCAAGAACTGTGAATGTACTCGAAAGAGCTACATGAGATCTGTTGATAACTCGAAAGAGTTACCCTGTTTTAAAGAAATACACATTTTTTTCCTATCCCATTTATTGTGTGCATCTCGATAAGGTCCACCATTAACTGCTTTCTCTCTAGATGGTACTGTTTAAGCTCCTCTGATTATTTCTTTTAATCCATCAGCGTTGATGTGGAATCAGTCTTTTTGCTCTTCTCTGCAAATTCTCCAATCCTTGTGTTTTTGTGCAGAGTGCATGTTGGAACTAAGTCCTCACTTAACAAGTAAGAATAGTCACAGTTTAATTCACTCCTGCTGAATGTTTAACTCTTTTGCCAGGAGGTGTTCTTGCTTCATTTAGGAGTTTACTAAATTGCAGATAAAACTGCTTAATTGGCTAATTTGTGTCCCCTGCAAGTCAATATCTGAAGACACACAAATTACTGAACTGAAGCCTAATGATTTCTCAGATGTTCTGCAGTCTCCAGATTTAACTGGACAGTGAGCTGTTTGGATTGTGTTCAGCATTAGAGGCATGGATCATTGCAGGAGTGCTTTGTATTTAAATGTTCTGCTGAGGTTTAAAGAGCTGTGTGGAATTGGAGTGAATGAGAAGTAGTTTGAACTGTTCAGATCCTAAGCGTGGATAAGAATTATATTTAGAATCAAGTCTGGAGTTGATGGAATTAATAATCAATTGTACAACTGGTGAAATTCTCTTATCGTGAAACATGTACAGGCTGTTACCATACAGTGTTTATTTTTGTAGATTTTTGTATTTTTTAAATTATAATAATTTTATCCTTGAAATTCAACTCCTTGAATGCTTAATGGACTTGAATGAAAATTCTTTATTTGGTGTTTAACAGTCGCTGACCTGTTTAAAATAAATGGGCCAATTCTCCTGTTAAAATAGCGGATGAAGCGTCTGTGCACTACTGTCTGAAGAGTCTGATTTCAAGGCACATGCGTCAGAAACAGGTTTTCTTTTAATCTTGCCCAGGCCAAATTAAGGATTTAAAAAGAAGTATGAATGCACTCAAAAATACACAACATTTTCTTGCCTGAATCCTTGCCAAAGGTTAGTGAAATCATGTCAACGAGAGCAAAATTCCATGGGTGAGAAATCGGGCTCCTTTGTGCCCGTGTTTCGAGGACTAGGAGGGCCTTTTGAGCTCCTAAATGGTGTCGGCAGGAGGTGGGCACATTGGTTCAGATACCATATTGGGGTGAATTGGTTCAGGTGCCATATTGGTGAGGACATTAGCATGGACACAGTGAACGGCCACCAGAATTATGAGAGCAGACATATCATGGCACTGGTTGATGTGCAACACCGATCTGGTGCCAGCAATGCCATTTTGGAGCTCAACACCTCAGCTAACGCCTATCTTAATCTTGCACAGTTGAGGATGTGTTCAGCAGCAGTAAGTACCTCACCGCCCTTATCATCGAATTACAGTTAGTTGCTGGTTGATTTTCGTCTGGCTATTGTTTTGACTCTACAAGGGTTTGGTCCTTTCTATAGCTCTTTCAAGTTGCAAAGGTCTACAGGAAGTGGTGGGGCAGGCATTGCAGGAACTTTTTCTGACTTTTAGAATTTTGCACAAATAAGTTGTGTCGTGTGTGTGTGTGTTATAATCATGTAAAGAGACCAATCACTCATAACGGATTGATTAAACACATTGTGGGACTATTTATTTAAACTAGGCACATGAGAACATATATACATGAATAGAAAACTTGAAGACATCAGCAGCACAGCCACGTACCATGTGCTCTGATGGCCAAAGTAAATTGGGACTGAATCACATGACACACTTCCCCTCGAGTGATGGCATGCTGCTACCCCTTAAAGGCATATTACAACAAGTTGCTCCCAGATTGGGGTGCAGTATTAGGCATCCCCTTGGAATAAAGCATGAGTTGGAGATTGAGTAGAGGCCATGTATAGGCGGGACTACTTGCTGGAGGAGAAGGAGAAGGGCTCATAGCAGGAGCCCATCTTAGCAGGAGCCCATATATTACAGGATTTTCAGGAGTAATTCTCCCACATGAACTTCAGTGCGGAATGACATGTGAGACCTCTGCGCTTCAGTAGGGACATCCTCATTTAAATCTATCATTTGATGCAGCCACAAGTGCAACATGGCTGGAATGTAACGTCCTGCGGGTGGGCGTGCGCCTGACCCAAACAGGCGTAAGGACATGCGAGGTGACGTCGGGCGAGCGTCCTGACGTCATCGCGAACTCGCATGATATTTCACTCGGTAGGCGAGTGCAGAGGTCGGAAGAGCGCCCACCGACAATGAAGCAGGCAATTAAGCTCAGAAACGGCCCAGTTGGAAGCAATTTTTCGTGGCCCCTCCAACTTTACGGTTGGTGGAGAGGCCAGTTGGCCAGGTGGGCTTTACATTCTTGATGAAACCTCATCCGGGGACGGGATGAAATCTCCGTTAGGATTTAAAATAAAAAGAAATATCTGGGTACTGTTCATTTTTTTTATGAGGCATGCTTTCAGGTGCTTTATTATGCTGAATGGACATATTTTGCAGCATTTTTGTGTTTTTTTTTATTATTTGGAGGTCTGCGGCTCCCTGGGCAGCTGTCTGCCTTCAGGGGCCCCAGTGGAAGTGCTCACCAGCATCCGCAGTGACGTCAGCGCCCACCCTCTCCCCGCCCCCACCGGCAGTGCTGAGCCTTTCTCAGTGCACATTTCACGCTGGCTGGCCAGTCCGGGTAAGATCGCGTTCATAGCGCGATCTCGGCTGGGATTACGTCTGCTTCCGGCTGCGCTGACTTTGTGCGCACCCCCAGGGTAAAATTCAGGCCCACACTGCCAGTGGCTGTGAGTTGGAGGTATTTGCAACACATTGCAGTTTGCTGTACATAAGGGAAGTCACCGAAGCTCTCTGTTCATCGCGAGCTAACTGTATCTCACTTCCTCTTGCCAGAAGAAAGCCGGCGTAGTGACCAGACGGCTTTGCTAGGATTGTAGGCTCTCTGGTGGTGCAAGGTGACAGTGACTGCACACAGATGGCTTTGTTGGCACTGCACGTCAACTCTGAGATGTACCGCATCTGAAAGCGATTCCGCTCCTCCATTGTCTAGCCACTGTAAACTCATGGGCAGTGAATCATGCAGGTCAATTCCCGACAGTCCGGCAGCAGCCATGATGGCTTGATTCCGTGGCAGTCCACTGCGACAGCTGCATTCGTGCCACCACCGCAAACCAAAGTGTGGCTATGAGTGAAAAGGGCTATTTGCTGATGGTGCCACGGCATGCATGTAGTGAAAGCTAAACTGACAAGTGTGATGTGATCGAGCAGACCATTGGCATGCGGAAACAAAGCTTCCATTGCCTGGACTACTCCAGAGGAGCCTTTCAGTGCTCGGCAGAGTGGATATCAAGATTTATGGTGGTTCACTGCAGCCTGCACAACCCCACCATCAGACGGAGGCAGCGCTTGCCATGAGCTTTATGGCAAGCGATTGAGGAACATGAGGAGGAGGAGGGGAACTCAGACAGGCACTTTCTGATGCAGAACTCATTTGGGTGCAATACTAGTAACCACAAACCCAATTCCCCATTCGCCAACAGTCCTGCACCTTACCATTCATCTGTCATCGATCATCACACTGCTTGGCCATTGATAAATGCTGCCAGAATAATCTAAATAAACATGCAATCGAATTTATAAATGAAATCATTCAATAGTGCATTCAAAATTCAACTAATCATCCTTGTCATTGTCTTAGTGCCTGTCTTCCATGTGTGTTTGCTTGTCCTGGTTCTCCTAAGTTATGTTCCCCCGATGGCTGCAGTATGGCTGATGGGGGTTTTTTATATTCATTCATGGGATGTGGGCACACGTTTATTGTTCATCCCTAACTAACCTTGGGAGGATGGTGGCGAACTGCCTCCTAGAACCGCTGCAGTCCATGTGGTGTAGGTACACCCACAGTGCTGTTAGGGAAGGTGTTCTAGGATTTTGACCCAGTGAATGTGGAGGAACGGCGATATATTTCAATATGCTCATGGTTTTGGTGGACAACCCACGCAGCTACATGCCTAGGACGCCCGGCTGCACACTGCACCATCTTGACATGGGTGGCAGCAGCCTGGATTGACTGACCGGCAACAGCAAGGACACTAGTAGAGTGACATGGAGCCATTGCCTCTCTCCTGGGGTAGTGCCTCAGCAGTCCTAATAACCTGTTGCATGACAGCTTGCTGGACTGTCAGGACAAAGCAGCCCGCTTGATTGTCACCCCATCCACAAATATTCACTCCCTCCACCACTGATGGACAGTAGCAGCCTGTGTGTACCATCTACAAGATGTACTGCAGGGATTCACCAAGCCTCCTTTGATAGCACCTTCCAAACACACAACCACTACCAACTAGAAGGACAAGGGCAGCAGACACATGGGAACACCACCACCTGGAAGTTCCCCTCCAAGACACTCACTATCCTGACTTGGAAATATATCGCCATTCCTTCACTGTCACTGGGTCAAAATCCTGCAAGTCCCTCTCTAACAGCACTGTGGGTGTACCTACACCACATGGACTACAGCTGTTAAAGAAGGCAGCTCGCCACCACCTTCTCAAGGGCAATTAGGGATGGGCAATAAATGCTGGCCCAGCCAGCGATGCCCACATTCCATAAATGAATAAAAAAAGCACCCTCCTCCCTTTGCACACTGCATTCCATTGCCAAGATGGCAGCTCTCTGCACTTCCACCGCAGCACTGAGACATTGGGCGGCTGCTGCTTGTGCTGCAATGGAAGCTGAAACATTGGCCATCAGATGCTGCACCATGATTGGGTCCACAAGTGTGTGAATGGAGTTGGCCAGCACTTCCATGTTGAAAAGGAAGGCTTGAAGCCCTGCTCCGAGTTGGTTATGGACTCCTCCATGCCCTTGACACACATTGCTGGCTTTCCAGCAGCCTTTCGAATGCACCAAGCGTTTTGTTGTTCTTGTCCATCAGTGTTCTTCTGTATGTTGCCCATCAACTTGCTCATCTGAGCCCTTTGCAGTAGAACACTGCATGCTGCACAACCTCACCATGGCGTCACTAGCAAGGGCAACATTTGTTGCCCATCTCTAATTGCCCCTGGACTGAATGGTTTGCTAGGCCATTTCAGAGGGCAGTTAAGAGTCAACTGTGGGCCAGACCAGGTGAGGTTGGCAGATTTCCTTTCCTAAAGGACATCAGTGAATCAGATGGGTTTTTTTTTTAAATAGTCAATGATAGTTGTCACAGTCACTAATTGTTATGATTAACTTTTAATTCCAGATTTATTAACCGAATTTAAATTCCACCAGCTGTCATGGTGAGTTTTGAACTCCTGTCCCCAAAGACTGGGTCCCTGGTCCAGTGACATTACCACTAGGCCACCACCATTGCCCCGTATTAAGTATGGGCACACCATCATCTTTAACGGGTTCAGCCCTGCTACTGGCCATGACCTCAGCGATGGCTGTCCCAATAATGACCAGGATGGTTTCTTCCATGTCTCCCTCCTGTTATCTCTTGCTGCCCCCAGTTGTGTGCCACCTTGCTCTGCAAGAGAGGGGAAAGTGTGTAAATGAGTTTTGTGCAATCACTTTGGGGGATGTGGCTGTCATGGTTGAATATTTGGTATCTTGTAGAAGCTGTGAGATGTGGGCCTGAGGCTTGCAGCAGTGCTAAGTGTCTGAAGGTGAGATGGAGACTACGAATGTCATGTATGAGTCCTGATTGATAGAGATTGTTGTCAGTGAGTGGTGTCAGGGGTGTGGTGAATTGAACAGTGACTGAGGCTAGTGGTGGCGTGGGTAGGATATGATAATTGAAGATGGATTCACTGACCTTGACCACTCATGTGAGATCATTGAACTTCTTACAGCACAGCATTCAGGTCCTCGGGGCTTGACTCTGCCATTGACAGTAGTGGCTATCTGCTTCCATTGCCTTTTGAGCATTGGTCTGGAGGGTCTCCTGGCCCCTTGTGAATACAGAACGTCTGTCCTCCTTCCCACCTTCTCCAGCAAGATCTCCAAAACAGAGACCAAAAACCTTGAAAAAATGCGCCCTCCCTCCCAAGTGCGGCGTTCTCCAATGCTGCCCAGGTTAGAGTCACCTCCTGTATGACTGCCAGCAGCTGTTCCAGCCACAGTGCACCTCCGCTTTCGGAAGTGCAGGCTAACTCTCAGTGGTACCAGCCACTCACGATATTGTCCCCCTGCTGACGTGTCCAGCATCTCAACAGTGTGGCTAACTCTGGCTGGATACTGAACTCATTGAAATAAGCAGGGAACATTTGCCACGCTGCTTGCATTTAAATCGACGGGCACGGGTTAATGGCACATCGCAATCCTCACCAAGGTGGCCATCGAGCTTAACCCCCAAATGGTTTCAAAGCTGATCTGACCAATGTGTGGGACGGAGGAGATGAAGAATTCAGCTCTGGAGCACTGAACCTCCTTAATTTCCAACTGGGTGGATATGAATGTTTTCAAATTCACCACTTACGGCTCAGAGCAAATTAGATGCAGCCATGCACTGAAGTCGAGATAACGCTGTGGGACATCCTTACATAAGTTTTTCTTACTCCCCAGGCACTACATCCCTCTGTTTTCTTTCATTTTCCCTGGTTTTCCTGAGCTCAGCACCACCTGCGTGCAAAGGTGCTGCTGACTGGTTTCTGCCTGTATTGCTTTATAAGGGGGTTGAAGGAAGAAGAGATGGAAAGCAGGGTGGGCTCTTCAGATTGGGGCCACTGCTTGTGTGGAGAATAAACAGCAATACTGATGGGTTGAGCTGAAAGGCTTATTCTTCGGGATTTCCAAGTAATTCTATAAATCCCCTGCCAACAAATGCACAAGAGTGTGTCACAAATTACTCTCCCCTTAATTTTATTGTCTTGCTTAAAAAAATCCAATGCCTGTTCATCTACTTGCCATAGCACTGTGCTGAAACTAGGAACTTAGCAGCTCTGATATCTGTTGCTATGCAACCCCCTGGACCCCCGTTGCTATGCTGTAACATGATTCAATTTGCTGGTCCCCTGCATCATCTGCAGCTTCAGCCTTTGCCGGCACAGAGTTGTTAGCTCAGCCTCTAGTTGCTTCACAGAAAGCTGCTGATCTCTAACTTCCTTCAGCCCTACATACAACCTTTGCCTCCTCCAATCCTGGCACCTTGCTCAGCCTTGACTTTCAACTTTCCATCATTGATGGCCAGGCCTTCAACTTTGGCCCTAAACTCTGGAATTTCCTGCCTCAATCTTTCTACCTCTGTCTCCTCTTTTAAGGCACTCCTTCAGACCGATCTCTTTGACGCTCTTGATCACCTACCTGAAGATCTCTTCATGGCTGTGTGTCAATTTTTTTTCTGTTAAGGTTCCTGTGAAGTTCTTTGGGACTATTGCTATGTTAAAGGTACTTTATAAATGCAAGCTGTTGCTGAATTTAATATCAGAAACAGATTAAAGCCACATTCTCTAAACTGAAGTTGAGCTCTCCCTTGGCAGTATATAGTGGGCATGAATCTGAACTTAGAATTAAACTGCAAATTTAGTAGACTATCTCCAGAGAGGACACAAACTTCCAGGATTCGGAATCTAAAATGGCACAGCAGTATACCCATGCTTCTCTTGGGTTTTGAGGTACATTTCTGGAATCATCTCAGGATAGAGAGTTCTAATGAAATGGAGGAATACGAACTGAGTAGTCACTGAGAGATGAGATGGTCACATCTGTTTGCACATATACAGGAACATCCAGAGAGATAGTCGTAATGGGTTGTAGCAGGCATGTGGGCTGAGTTAGATTAAGAATGTAGGCTAAATCATTCTGTACAAGCCAAACCCAAGTTTACATTTGCAACTTCTCCAATTATTGCAGAAGCCACTTTGCATCAAACTGATGTCATCATCTGCTTTAAGAGTGCTCGATGTCCATACTGTGCACAAGGCTTCAAAAAAACTCCACTCTCTAACATGTCTCGGTAAAAGGCTAAGTTCTATAACAAAGGGCCATCGACACAAGATTTAGAACAAAAAGCATGCAAAATTTCTTTAGATAGGACATTGTGATGTGTATGGAATTCACTTCCTAGATTATTGGCTGAGGCAAAACCATGTACATTTTCAAGATTAGCTTGGAGTGGTGGATGAATGATAAGGAGATAAAGGAATGTGGGGAGGTAGTGGTCACTGGACTGGTAATCCAGAGACTCAGGGGTAATGCTCTGGGTACTTGGGTTCGAATCCCACTTTGGCAGATGGTGGAATTTGAATTCAATAAAAATCTGGAATTAAAAGTCTAATGATGACCATGAAACCATTGTTGCAAAAAAAAATGGTTCACTAATGTCCTTGAAGGAAGTCTGCCGTCCTTAACTGGTCTGGCCTACATGTGACTCTAGAACCACAGCAATGTGGTTGACTCCTAAATGCTCTCTGAACAAGGGCAGCTAGGGATGGACGATGAATGCTGGCCTGGCCAGTGATGCCCGTGTCCCAGGAATGAATAAAAAAAAAAATACAGGGCCTGTTTCAATGGGATTAGGACTATTTACTCATGTGGATGGTGAAGATGGTTGAGCCAAATGGCCTCCTTCCATGTTTATGTTTTTTTCATGTGCGTCATCCTTTGATTCAATAATTATGTGTCACGCTTACAATATGAAAGTAAATTATAAACAAAGGAATATTACTTTCATAAAAAGGCCCTGTTCAAGTAGATCCAATAGCATTCAAAATGCCACATAAGAATCTATTTCCTGATAAACTGAGTTGCAAACAAAAGATTGCTTTCTTTTATTCTTTCATTGGATGTGAGCATCGCTGACTAGGCAGCATTTCTTGCACATCCCTAGTTGCCCTTGAGGAGGTGGTGGTGAGCTGCCTTCTTGAACCACCGCAGTCCATGTGGTGTAGGTACACCCACAGTGCTATTAGGGAGGAAATTCCAGGATTTTGACCCAGCCACAGTGAAGGAATGACAATTTAGTCCCATGTCAGGATGTTGTGTGGCTTGAAAGGGAACTAGTGTCTGGTGTTCCCATCTGCTGCCCTTGCCCTTCTAGGTGGTAGGGATCATGGGTTTGGAAGGTGCTGTCAAAAGAGGTTTGGTGAGTTGCTGCAGTGCATCTTGTAGATGGTACTGCTGTTGCCATGTGTTGGTGGTGCAGGGACTGAATGTTGAGGGCGTTGGATGGGCTGCTAATCAAGAGGGCTGCTTTGTCCTGGATGGTGTCGAGCTTCTTGAGTGTTAATGGAGCTACACTGATTCAGGCAAATGGAGAGTATCCCATCACACTCCTGACTTGTGCCTTGTAGATGGTGGACCGGCTTTGGGGAGCCAGGAAGTGAGTTAGACTCTGCAGCATTCCCAATCTCTTATCAGCTCCCATGTGTACAGCTGGCCCAGTTAAGTTTCTGATCAATGTAAACCCCAGGATGTTGATTGGTGAAATGTACTTATCTAATGCTCAAAGTAAGGTTCAAAAATATTTGCGATGATCCGTATATACAGCACTGTGCCACTGTGTGGCAGTGTACCCTATGACTCAAAAGATTGTTTCCAATTAATGTGATTATATGATTTTTTTGAAAATATAAATTTTAACTTGGATAAAGTGAGTTGTTTAATATTAAAACTGCTGATTTTGAGTTCATACAGTTTGTGTTTTTGTCTGTACTTTATACCTCCATGTTGGGAAACCTGATTAAAGAAACAAGGCAGGCAGACATTGGGCTTTGCAACTCCAGTTGAGAAGACAAAAGAAGTCAATATCAATGGTTACATGGTACCAGGTTTAAGTTTGAAATAGCTCCTAATTCGTATGTTTGTTTTAGGTTCTTGACTAACAGGGGGGGCCAAAGGTTATTGGGGGTAGGCAGGAATTTGGAGTAGAGGCGGCAATCAGATCAGCCATGATCTTTTTGAATGGCGCAGCAGGCTCGAGGGGCCGAATGGCCTACTGCTGCACCTATGTTCATATGTTCGTGCGGAGTGAGAAATTCCACAGTTTAAGTAACAGGAAAGTGGTAGGAGATGGTGCGATGGGTCTCAACACGGTTGAGGATGTAGAAGAGGAGGAAGCACAGGTGAAAAGATATATTTGGAGGAGCAGAAGAAGAAAACTCAAAGGAATGCAATCAAAAAAATATCAATAATGAAGAGGTCAAAAGAAAGGTTGCAAGGGAGCGAAAGAAAGATTTGAGGCCTGCCCTCAATGCAAACCTTCTCATGTCCTCAGCTTTCTTCCCTCCTCTCTAGAGGAGGCAATGTGTCTCCCAGAAGCCATTGGCTTCTTGTGAGATGAAACTGCATATTTCTATAGTATTCAAGTGTGGAGGTGCATCAAAGCTGAACCTATCTTGATCCTCTCATAGTGTTTGTAATATGTGCCTTATCCAGGTATGGTTTCTAGATCTCTTGTCAAAGGCAGGAATCCTATTTTCTCCTGTCCCTAGGATATGGAGGCCACCTGTCCTAATATTCTAGATCAACCATTGGGCGGGGTTACTCTCTCCACACAGGGAAGGGTTTTGAAAGCATTTTGTAATTGAAGGCATTAAATATATTTTCACTCCCGACACTAGCGGCCTCCTGCATGCTATGGTTTGGATTTTAAATAGGCAGCAAGGGTCTCGCAGCTGAGGCCAAAAACTAGTGGGAAGGGGGTGCCACCCTACATTACAGGACGTGAGGCTGCATTTTGTTAGCAGCATTTTGTTAAGGACCCACCCCCACTCCTCCCACCTCAAAGAGTTGTTTGCCAAATCAGAGGGCTGGTAGCTCAGTGGCGCCACTGCCAGTGATGGCCATGGCTGGTACAGCGTCTGATGTATGAGAGCACATCAATGGCTGTGGATCCGCAAAGTCAGGTAATTGGGGTCTGGGGGTGCCGGGGCTGCTCAGAAATGTTGGGGGGAGGGGTGGGGTGGGGGGTGGTTGGGTAGTGTGGTTGGTACCATTGCCATGGGGGCAGCCTTTGCAATCAGTGGGGGAGGGGGGGGTCCCTTCATGGACCAAAGAGTGTCCACAAAGGAAAGGGCCCGACCAGAGGCTGCTGGGAGGCTGACCAGGTTTACCCGCAATGGAAGGAAGAGGCCCTTAATTGGTTTAATTAATTGATCTAAGTGGTTGAATTGGGGTCCAGGCTGGCAGGGTGTCTCCCACCTGTCACACTGCTGACAAGGTGGCATGTTGTCACGTAGACCATGGGTACACTACCCCCACCTCCCTGCGCCCGCTTCAGCCTCCTAGGCAGTCCCCACATGGCTGGTAAAAACTCAGCGCTTATATGTCCAGTTAAATTTCTGCTGAACTTTACCAAACATTCTGAATTTTTACAAGGTTTGGCATCAGCCTGAAACTCTGTCTAATATTAAGAGGCCAAGCCTATAAAGTGGGGAAGGTGGAGGGGCAGAAGGGCTTAATTCAGAATCCATGTCAGTAGCACACTGAAGCAGACCCAGGACTCAGTCGTCAATCAGGGGCACAGACTAGAATTTAATCTATAAAACAAATGAGGTTTATTCACCCACAGCAGTAAAGTGCCTTTACGTTTAGAGAGGTAACAGGGACTATTTTGTAACTTACACCTTCTCCCTTTTAATTCCTTCCATTTCAGTCTCTCCTGACTGAACCGTTTCCCTGCCATTTATCCTTCCAGCTTTGGAGTCGTTCCTGACTCACCTTAATTGCCTTTAAAAATTTCTTAAAGATATACCACCTTGTCTTGGTCATTCTGATATTTCGTACAGCTTCTTAAGGCTGTACCCCTGTGGCGGTTACAAAGTTCTCAAAAGCCACTGGCTCGCAAATCATCCCTCTCTTATCCTGTTGCAACATGAAGGCACTTCCACTTTAGAGTAATGCTTACACTGCAGCAGAGACCTGGAGAGCAGTGATGCGCAACTCCCTGCAGGTGATTGTCACAGCATAGAGTACAAGGGCAGATTCTCCTCTTGTACATTCCTGAGACAGACAATACTTCAGAGCTGACTGGTCAACCGTGTCAGTAAGTCAAGGCTCCATAATGTGTCATCTTCCCCTGTAGTTCCACAGCGGTGTCAAGCATGTTTAAAAGGCACTCAGGGAATCCCTTAGACCATATTTTTTATTGGTTTTGGTTGAGGTGCAGAAAGCAAATCTTGCATTTACATAGCGCCTTTCACGAATGCAGGATATCTCAACGAGGTTTACAGCCAATACAGTACTTTTGAAGTGTAGCTACCGTTGTAACGTAAAAGATGTGGCTGTCAATTTGCACACAGCAAGATCCCACAAACAGCAATGTGCTAATGGCCAGATCATCTGTTTATTAGTCTAGGTTGAGGGAGAAATATTGGTCAGGACGCTGGGGAGAACTCCCCTGCCCTTCTTCAAAGTAGTCCCATGGGATCTTTTACATCCAAGCTGAGAGGGGAGACAGAACCTCAGTTTAAAGTTTCATTCAAAGGGTGGCACCTCGACAATGTAGCAGTTTTGCTGAAAAAGAGACATGTTGCCGAAACTTTTTATCTTGGACTCATCAGGACAAATGCAAGAATGGCAAATTTCAAACGATGACAACAATTGCTTTCTCCAGGGCAATGCCTTGGCTAATCAGAGTCAACATGCCAACCAATCAGCACCCTTTTCTCCTGAAGTATAAATTACTGTGATCATTTGAAATTCGATATTCTTGTGTATGTCTTGACGAGCGCAAGATGAAAAGCTTTGGCAACATGTCTCTCTTTTCGGCAATATTCAAGTTCTGGACTACCAAGTGTAGCCATTTCTCAGCACTTTACTGTAGCATCAGCCTGGATTTTGTGCTGAGGTCTCTGGAGTGAAATTTGAACACACTAAATTGTGACTCTGAGGCGAGAAGGGCAACCACATATACAAAGTTCCCTCCTCGGTAAGGGAATTGCAGCTGGAGCTGGACAGTATAAACAGATGCTGCCTGAATGGAACCAATATGACAACTAGCAAACTCAAAACCAACACAAATACATCATGAAAAATCTCTCCCTCTTGCCTTTGAGTTAGTTGGATATTCCAAAACCTCTATATTCTGAAACCATTAGAAGACTTTCTGCAGGGTTGCTAATTAATTTGAACAGAAAGGAAATGGTATATAGCAGTCTAAAACAGAGAAATTAATTAGTTACAAATAGAACTCAAGAATGAGAAACATATGGCTATAAATATTGATTGGTACAGATTGTGAACTGTCAAACTCAAGCACATTCAAGGAGAAAAATGGGCTTACTTCTGATCACGGGCACAACTTAACTGGGGCCAATCAGCCAATCTGGATTTTTTTGAAAATCAAATTTTTATTATCTTATGATCTGTGGAGTGGGATATGTTATAGATTGCACAGGGTTTGCAAGCTTTGAGGGTTTTTAGAGGTTATAGGGTTCGAAATTCAACTTCCATGATAGTGCGAGAAAGGTAATAGCAAACAATCCCTCTGTGATAACCTGGCTCTCTCGTCAGTGCCCCCAACACCCTGTCTACTTTCCAATCCACCTTTCCATGTAAACACCTCCTCACCGCCCAAGGCCCCAAACACTCCTCCCAGTTGGCGAAGCAGCGATTTACTTGTACTGTTTTCAATTGGTCTACTATTTGCTGCCCACAAAGTGGTCTCCTCTACACTGGACAAGACCAAATGCAGATTGGGTGACTGCTTTGTAGAGCACCTTTAAGCATGACCCCGAGCTTCCGCTGCCCTGTCACTTTAACTCTCCACCTTGCCGTCACGCTGACATCTCTGTCCTTGGCCTGCCGCACTGTTCCAGGGAAGCTCAATGTAAGCTTGAGGAACAGCACCTCATCTTCCAGTTAGCACCTTACAGCTTTCTGGACTCAACATTGAGTTCAACAATTTCAGATCATAATCTCTGTCCCCAATTTTGCTTCCTTTTCTTTGCTTGTTTCAGTTTTTCTCTTATTTTTGCTTTCTTTTCTTTCTTTCTTGACCCATCACCATTCCCTTTGGCCCTGGAGGACTAACTCCTCTGCCATTCACTCTCTCCTGTCTTCCAGCGAATCACAGGCCTTCCTTTTGTCCTTGTCCCACCCACCCCTTGCTCAAAACCTATTACGTCTCTAACCGTTTCCCAATTCTGATGATACGTCATTGACCTGAAACGTTCACTCTGTTTCTCTTTCCATGGATGTTGCGTAACCTGCCGAGTATTTCCAGCGTTTTCTGTTTTTACTTCAGATTTCTAGCGTTCGCTGTGTTCTGTTTCTCAAACAGCAGGTAGTCAGCCTGCTTTCCAACCTGCCTGACCTTTTATCATTGACTGCATTAATTGAAAAGAAAATTGGTCAGGGTCTGAAGCAGGCTGCCAATTCGCAAGCATTCTTTTTACGCTACTGTCAGTCAAATTTCACCTCCCTCTATGTTTTTGCCTTAACGGCAGGAGGGATGACAATCCTTCTCTGTTTCTTTTAAACCCAGCACTGAGATCACTGGAAGCTTTTGAGCCTTGTGATTCTTGAGTACTTGATTTGGTTCACAGGGTTGAAAAAAATCAATTGCAACCTACCAATAACAATGGCTCTCGTAATGCCTCTCAAGCGGCTAATTGGCCATTATAGGTATAATCTTTTTGGAAGGATTGTTAGTCCTGTTGTGCTGATATTCGTGTGATAAGCACAGCGCAATCCCAATTTACCCACAGGATGCTGCATATCATAATAACCTCTTAACAGTTAAATTAAACAGGTAAACTTAACCACAGTTGTCATATGGTCATAAAAGCCTCGCAAATGCTTTAGCCTGTACAAATGCTAAAAACATTCTTTGTTGGATATCTGTTCTACATATGAGGGAATTGATTAGCTGCCTAGTGTGTGATGCAGATGCTAACACCATGGGTTCAACCCCCTAACCTGCTGAGGAGCTCTTGGGGCCTACCTCCTTGCTAGTGAACTGATGGTATAAGTCATGATTATGTGACCCCTGGGCACCAATGACACTATATAGAGAGGATGATATATTAAAGACAAACTGAATAACGATCAGTGCTTGGGCCTCTGTCATTTACAATCTACATCAGTCACATAGATGAAGGTACCGAATATGAGGTATCCAAGTTTGCTGACAATACAAAGTTAGGAAGGAAAATAGACTGAGAGAAGGGTGCAAATAAGTTGCAAAATGATATAGAGGTGTTCAGTGAGTGAGAAAGAATGTGGCAGGTGGATTATAATGTGGAGAAGTATGACATCATCCATTTTGGTGGAGGCCACAGACACAGAATAAGGCGTCAGTCGTTTAGGACTGAAATGAGAAACGTCTTCACTCAAAGGGCTGTGACTCTTTGGAGTTCTCTACCCTAGGGGGCTGTGGATGGCCAGTTATTGAGTATATTCAAGACTGAGATTGCTAAGATTTTTAGATACTGAGGACAGAATTTTGCCCTTGGCGGGTGAGCTCGGAGGGGGCTTTCGGAAGCCTATGGCCGCCCGCAATCAGCGCTGCACCGCGATATGACGCTGGCAGGCCAATTCAGGCCCGCCCAGCGTGAAACGCGTGCGGCA
Source organism: Cetorhinus maximus (assembly GCF_964194155.1). NCBI lineage: Eukaryota > Metazoa > Chordata > Chondrichthyes > Lamniformes > Cetorhinidae > Cetorhinus > Cetorhinus maximus. Next base: position 13,259,472 of record NC_135884.1, on the reverse strand, counting down.
GCGCTGCATCGCGATATGACGCTGGCAAGGCCAATTCAGGCCCGCCCAGCATGAAACGCGTGCGATCAGCGCTGCACCGCGATATGACGCTGGCAAAGCCAATTCAGGCCCGCCCAGCGTGAAACGCGAGCGGCAGTGCTGCCTATGCAGGAGGGGGGGGTAGGAGTGCAAGCTGACTGAGCCCGAACTTTGCGCATGTGCGCAAGGGAGCGCTGCTTAACCCCCCTGAGGCACAGAGCTGTCTCAGTGAGATGAAGAGATATAAAAAAAATAATTTTTTAAAAATGCAATAATGCATGTCCCCCTCATGTGACTCTGTCACGTGAGCACTTTCGAAAAAAATGCAAAGGCCGTTTGGCCTTTTCGCCTGCCCGTCAACCGTTAGGCTGGACGAGCAGCGAAAAATTTAATTTAATTGATCACTTAACGGCCTGAACAGGCCTTTTAATTGTTGGCGGGCGCGCTGCTGGCTCCGGCGCTCGCCCGCTGACTGGACTATGCGACCGCGCGTTGACGTTGGCACGCTCGGCCGATGTCAACGCGCGTCGTTTCACGCTCGAGTGGGTCGGACGGGCGCCCGCCCACCCAGTGAAAATTTCTGCCCTCAGGTGAATAAAGGGATATTGGGGTGCGATGGGAAGATGGAGTTGAGGTAGAAGATCAGCTCTGATTTTCAGATGGTCGAATGGCCTTCTCCTGCTCGTTCTTACGTTCTAACATTTCTCCTCTAATTGATTGTTCTGTCACTTTGTGGTGTATTATAGTTCTAAAATTCCATGTACTATTGACTGTGTTGTCAGTGTGTGATGTATCGTCGCTCTCCAACTCCATGTAAAATCGACCCTCCTGTCACGATGGTGTATTGCAGTTCTGAAATCGCCCAGTCGAGGGTGCTAATTCCTCACTTTCCATCATCGATTTTCTTTTCTCTAAGAACATATAGAAAATACAGAAGGTAGTCTCATTATCCAAGAAAAACCTTTTATACCTGCATGATATGTGGGGGGCCAGCTGAAATTACTATAAGGGTGCTGTTTGGAGATTAATGCACTGAGTGGAATCCAGTTAAAACAGGTCTGTAAATAAAGTTCTATAGCAAACTATTTCCTGGTATTTTTACCCTGATTTTAAGTAATTAATATTAAATCTGTAAATTTATCTATCTATATATGTATCTCTTTGCCTTTCCATTTGATATAGTACTTTTTGTGTGGAAGAGCACCCTAAGATTCTCATAGAGGTTTAAGGAATTTTAAATATAATTGCATACCACTGATATAGTCTGGGTAGGTGGAATAATCTGTTTTCATGTTGGAACTTTTCATGTATACATAAGGCGGGATTTTCCGGACACACCCAATGCCGGGATCTTCCAGTCCCGTCACAAGTCAATGGACTTCTGGCTGGGGCACCGCCTCGCCCACGGCGGGTCCTGCCCGTGACAGGGCCGGAGAATCCCGGCCACACTCTTGTGCCCAGGGTACCAATAGCAATTATCGTGTAATTCGCTTCTGTGTCAACTTGGCTTAGTGGTAGCTCTCCTACTTCTGAGAGTGAAGGCCCCATCCCAGAGAGCTGAGTACATGATCAAGGCTGACACGTCTGCTTGCTACTGAGGGAGCGCTGGATACTGAGAGAGGTGCCGTTGGGTGGGATGTCACACCGAGGACGGTTCGGGTGGATGTAAAAGATCCCATAGCTTTATTCGAAGAAGGGTGGTTGAGTTCTCCATGGTGACCGGGCGAGCATCCCACTCTCAATCAATGTCGCTGAGAAACAGAATATGTGGTCATTTGACACATTGCTGCTTGTTGGACCTTGATGTGTAGAAATCGGATGCTGCACACCCCATAAAACAACAGGGACAACACTTCGCATTAGTCCTCAGAACATCTCAACCGCTTCACAGCCAAGCAGACTTTGCAGCCTTAAAGGGAAAGACAGCTACACTTTGGCAGTGAAATAATTGATCTCTCCCTTATGTGCTACAAATGCTCCTGTTGTTGACAGCCCATCATCAATTTGTCAGAAATAACATGATGGGCAAGCTGTTGGTTTATTTGAAGGTTTTTAGAGCCTGTCACTGCTCCGTGTGTCACGTTTTTGCACAATGTTTAAGCAAATAATCGGGGAATTATCTCAAAGAATTATGTGCATAATGTACAATATTTTTTTGACTTTCACATTACTGAAAGCCCCATTGCAGAGACTTGAGTACATAGTCAGGGCTGACATGCCTTGACAGGTCTTGAGGTACTGAGAGAGCGCTGTATAATGAGAGGTGCCATTTTTTCGATGTGGTGTCGAGCTGAGGATGGAGATTGTGTTGAGGCCACAACAGTAACCAATCAGAGACAATTTAAAAAAATTGGGGGAGGCGGTGGCGCAGGATTATCACTGGACTGGGTGCTCCAGAGACCCAGGGTAATGCTCTGGGAACCTGGGTTCGAATCCCACCACAGCAGATGGTGAAATTTGAATTCGATAGAAATCTGGAATGAAAAGTCCGATGATGACCACGAAACCATTGCCGATTGTCGTAAAAATCCACCTGGTTCACTAATGTCCTTTAGGGAAGGAAATCTGCCGTCCTTACCTGGTCTGGCCTACATGTGACTCCAGACCCGCCAACAATATGGTTGACTCTTAAATGCCCTCTGAACAAGGCCAGTTAGGGATGGGCAATAAATGCTGGCCTGGCCAGCGATGTCCACATCCCATGAATGTATAAAGTAACAAAAAAACTCATTAGCCTTTAATTATCCTCAATTATTTAAACGACTTGACAATCGAGGGTACCTGAGCAATGGCCTTAAAGTGACCAGCCAGGGTAACATTGTAATCATGTCCCTGATCCCAGCCTGTGCACAACATCAGCTGGTTTATACTGGATTTTCTTTTGTCCACGCTTACAGAAATTATACAAGAAATGTTATGCTCTTCTTAGCATTTCAAGGGATTATATTACTGTAGTGTGAGTCACATAGCAAAGTCACACGTACATTTTATCCATACAGATTAGTCTTATTGGCATAAAGACAGGCAGCATCGTAAGCAGTGGGAAAGCAAGCAGAAAATTACACAGACGAGCTGATGGGCTAACGGAATGGGCAAAGATGTGGCAAATGGATTTCAGTGTAGGCACGTGTGAGGTCACCCACTTTCGATCTACAAAGGACGGAATGGGGTACTTTCTAAATGGCGACAAGCTAGAAAGAGTGGAGGTCCAAAGCGATGTTCCCTCTAAACTAATCAGCTGTGCAGAAACCCACAAGTTATCAAGCAGGCTGTGGACAAATTGTTCCCTTTAAAAAAGAATGTGCACCCAGCCATACAAAGAAATTTAACGGGGCTGTGCACTTGCATGAATAGGCCTCACACAAAAAAAAAATAATTAGGGGAATGGTGATCCAAGGAGACTTGGGGATCCAGGTCCACGGATCATTAAAATTTCATGGACAGATACAGAAGATAATTGGAAAGGCTAATGGAATGCTGAGACCTTGAGTGCAGTGGGTAGCATCCCTACCTTTGGCCAAGAGTTCCACCTTCAGGTCCCACTCCAAGACTTGATGGCCACGGAAGGTGTGTTCATAGTGTGGTCAAACAGTTTGATTATCAGCCTGTAAATCCTTCCAATACGCCTGATGACAGGCAGTAAGAGTAGGAGAGTTTCCTGGTCAGCCATACTGCAGAAGGCAATGGCCAACCACCGCAGCACCTTGCCAAGCATAGTCATGGACCAATCCAATGGAAGCCCATGGTCGGCAATGCCCTCTTCGGGTTTGGTACCTGAAGGAGGAGGAGGAGGAATGGAATGCTGGCCTTTATGTCTAGGGGACTAGAATACACGGGGGTAGAAGTCAAGCTGCAGTTATACAAAGGTGGATCACGCCTGGAGTATTGTGAGCAGTTCTAGGCACCACACCTTAGGAAGGATACATTGGCTTTGGAGAAAGTGCAGCATAGATTTATTGCAATGATACATGGATGCCAATTTTTAAATTACAAGAAGAGATACACTAACTAGGCTTGTATTCCCTGGGATTTGGAAGGCTAAGGGCAATTTCTTTGAAGTTTTCAAGGTTCTAAGGGGAACAGATAGAGTAGACAGAGAGAAACTATTTCTGCTGACTGGGGAATCTAGGGCTAGGGGACGTAGTGAAAAAATTAAAGCCCAACTTTTCAGGAGCAAAATCAGGAAACACCTCTAGGCCTATAGAGTAGTATAAGTTTGGAATTCTCTTCCACATACAGCAACTGACACTAGATCAGTTGTAAATTTTAAATCTAGGAGTGATTGATTTTTGCAAACCCGAGATACTAAGGGATAAAAAGCACAAGCTAGAATATGGAGTTGGGTTACAGATGAGCCATGATCTCACTGAATGGAGGAGCAGGCTAGAGGGGCTACATGGTGCTGGGCTATAGAGTGCGAGGTGGGTTGGGACAAATAAAGGCTGCTGCCTCGATATTCCAGTTGGTGCTATTTTCACACCGGCTATTAACCTGTTTAACATAAACAGGTCTACAACAACTGATTAGGATACGCAGAATAGCATGCATATACTCTCTAATCTGTTTATGTGTGATTATGTTCCTGCACGTTCTTATCTGTGTCAGTGTGTGACTGACTCTGTTAACAGCTAATATATCCCCGTGATGCAGGTGACATTTGGCTGCAGCATAAAAGCTTTACTTTTTCCTCGGATTATGGATTTCAATGTATTTTTGTTTTGTGCCACATTCTATCCGGCTTTCTCAGCTAATTTCCCCCTTACTCTCCTGAAAGCATCAATTTCTCGCTGGAGGGTGGTTTCATGGGTGCTGGATCCACTCCAACCCTCACTGCTTGTGCATGGGCCTGGACAATGCGATTTAGCCAGCTATTACCTGTGGGCATCACAGCCGCTTTTCCCTGCCTACAGTTAAAATCAGAGTTGTTGGTTTACATCTTCATCCAGGTTAGTTAGTTAGCTAGTTTTAGTTGCACGATTACTGTGCGTACAATTTCCCAACTGGCGGAGTAAACGCCCTACTCCTTGATGTCTGTCAACATGTTATGGAGCGAATTGGGATGGGGTGGGGCGGTGATGATTCATATTTGCCTAATGCAAAGGAAAGAACAGGAGACACATGTGTAGGTTGAAGTAGCAGAAGTAGCCTTTGATTTAACACAGAGTGACAGGATTTTCCAGCCCCACCCACAGCCAGGATCGTCCAGTCCTGCAGGCACTGAATCTCCCGCTCCGGATCCTGCCTGGACAGGGCTGGAAAATCCCGGCCAACAGCACAATCACTCATATAAGTTCGAGCATGTTAAACAGCTGATCGGATACAATAATGCAAGCTCATTGCAGCCCTGTGACTTTCCACATCTCTCTCATAAACCAAGCTCCAATCGTGAGCCTAGCTTCACGTAATCTAATGATTATAAACTTCTGTTGGTACCAAAATAATTATATTCATGGCTTATTCAACTTTAAGGCTCCACCCCACAGATTATTAGGATTAAACTATAATAAACAAAGCGCTAAGCAAGGATTCCAGTATTGATCACTACGGGGAGGACTTTCCCCTCGTCGGGCGGGCGCTGTGGGCAGGCCCAGGAACGGCCGTGAGACTGACTGGCGCCCGTTATTGGGCTCCGACCGCGATTTCACGCCAATTAACGGCCAGTCAGCGTGAAACACGTGCTAAGAGCCTCAGCGCTGCCAGGGTGAGGGGTGGGAGGAGCGTGAGCGCTGAAGTGTGCGCTTGCTTGCGCAGGGGGAGCGCGCGCTGACAGCTCCCTGAAGGTACAGGGCTGCCTCAGGGAGCTACAGGATTTTAAATACAAAAAATAAACTTTTTTTACATATGATATAAACATGTCCCTCACATGTGACGCAATCACGTGAGGAGGGGCATGAAAAGAAGGATGTTAAAAATTTTTAGTTTCTTTTTTAGTTAGCATTGGAAGCCTCATCCCGCCTGTGGATGAGGTTTTGTTAAAAATGCAAAGCCGCCTGGCCTATTCGCCCTCCCGCCAACTGAACGGTTGAACGGGCAGTGAAAAATGCAACATGATTAATTACTTAAGGGTCTTAATAGGCTCCTTAATTGTCGGCGGGCGCGCTTGTCTCCTCTTGCGCGTGTCTGCCGAGCGAAAGATCGCGAGAGTGCTCGATGGTGTCGGGACACTCGCCCGATGTCACCGTGCACTATTTCAATCCCGTTCGGGTCAGACGTGCATCCACCCACAGGATGAAAAATTCTGCCCTGTCTTTGTTACATGTGTAATGACTCTCCTAGTCGTTGGAAATAACCGAATTGTAATTTGGTTCAACGCATGGAGTAATACCAGCTTTTCTAAGTAGTCAATATGAATCATCAGTTAACAACCATCCAGAACATCTTAACCATAATCAAATTTATGTCTTAAGTAAACACCTTTCATTGCTTGGTTATACTTTCCAACAATTGATAAATATATAAGACCATAAGACATAGGAGCAGAAATTAGGCCAATCGGCCCATCGAGTCTGCTCCGCCATTCAATCATGGCTGATAAGTTTCTCAACCCCATTCTCCCGCCTTCTCCCCGTAACCTTTGATCCCCTTACCAATCAAGAACCTATCTATCTTGGTCTTAAATACAGTCAATGACCTGGCTCCACAGCCTTCTGTGGCAATGAATTCCATAGATTCACCACTCTCTGGCTAAAGAAGTTTCTCCTCATCTCTGTTCTAAAAGGTCTTCCCTTTACTCTCAGGCTGTGCCCTCGGGTCCTAGTCTCTCCTACTAATGGAAACATCTTCCCCACGTCCACTCTATCCAGGCCTTTCAGTATTCTGTAAGTTTCAATCAGATCCCCCCTCATCCTTCTAAACTCCATTGAGTATAGACCCAGAGTCCTCAAACGTTCCTCATATGTTAAGCCTTTCATTCCTGGGATCATTCTCGTGAACCTCCTCTGGACCCTCTCCAGGGCCAGCACATCCTTCCTGAGATACGGGGCCCAAAATTGCTCACAATATTCTAAATGTGTTCTGACCAGAGCCTTATAAAGCCTCAGCAGCACATCCCTGCTTTTATATTTTAGTCCTCTCGAAATAAATGCCAACATTGCATTTGCCTTCCTAACTACCGACTCAACCTGCAAGTTAACCTTAAGAGAATCCTGGATTAGGACTCCCAAGTCCCTTTGCACTCCAGATTTCTGAATTCTTTCCCCCTTTAGAAAATAGTCTATGCCTCTATTCTTCCTACCAAAGTGCATGACCTCACACCCACGTTGTATTCCATCTGCCACTTCTTTGCCCATTCTCCTAACCTGTCCAACTCCTTCTGCAGCCTCCCCGCCTCCTCAATACTACCTGTCCCTCCACCTATCTTTGTATCATCTGCAAACTTAGCCAGGATTCCCTCAGTTCCTTCATCTAGATCATTAATGTATAAAGTGAAAAGTTGTGGTCCCAACACTGACCCCTGCGGAACTCCACTAGTCACCGGCCACTATCCTGAGAAGGACCCCCTTATCCCCACTCTCTGCCTCCTGCCAGACAGTCAATCTTCTATCCATTGCCAGTACCTTGCATCTAACACCATGGGCTCTTATCTTACTGAGCAGCCTCCTGTGCGGCACCTTGTCAAAGGCCTTCTGGAAGTCCAAGTAGATAACATCCATTGGCTCTCCTTTGTCTAACCTACTCGTTACCTCCTCAAAGAATTCTAACAGATTTGTCAGGCATGACCTCCCCTTGATGAAACCATGCTGACTTTGCCTGATTTTACCATGCACTTCCAAGTATTCTGAAATCTCATCCTTAATAATTGACTCTAAAATCTTACCAACGATCGAGGTCAGGCTAATCGGCCTGTAATTTCCCGTCTTTTGCCTCACTCCCTTCTTAAACAGGGGGGTTACATTAGCGATTTTCCAGTCCTTTGGGGCCCTCCCTGACTCCAGTGATTCCTGAAAGATCACCACTATCGCCTCCACTATCTCTTCAGCTATCTCCTTCAGAACTCTGGGGTGTAATCCATCTGGTCCAGGTGATTTATCCACCTTCAGACCTTTCAGTTTTCCTAGCACCTTCGCCTTGGTAATGGCCACCATACTCTCCTCTGTCCCCCGACTCTCTTGAACTTTGGGGATGTTACTTGTGTCTTCCACTGTGAAGACTGACGCAAAGTACCTACTCAGTTCCTCCGCCATTTCTTTGTTCCCCACTACTACTTCTCCAGTGTCATTTTCCAGTGGTCCAATGTCCACTTTTGCCTCTCTCTTACCCTTTATATATCTAAAAAGCTCTTGCAATCTTCTTTTATATTACTGGCTAGTTTACCCTCATATTTAATCTTCTCTCTCCTTATTTCTTTTTTAGTTGTCCTCTGTTGGTCTTGGTAGGCTTCCCAATCCCTTGGTTTCGCACTGCTCTTCACCGTATTGTATGCTTTCTCTTTAGCTTTTATGCTGTCCCTGACTTCCTTTGTCAGCCATGGTTGCCTCGTCCTCCCTTTAGTATGCTTCTTCTTCCTAGGGATGAATTTTTGCTGTGTCTCCCAAATTACTCCCAGAAACTCCTGCCATTGCTGTTCCACTGTCTTTCTTGCTAGGCTCATCTCCCAGTCAATTCTGGCCAGCTCCTCCCTCATCCCTCTGTAGTTGCCTTTATTCAACTGTAATACCGTTACATCTGATTCCAGCTTTTTCCTCTCAAATTGCAGGGTAAATTCTATCATATTATAGTCACTTCCTCCTAAGGGTTCCTTCACCTTAAGCTCCCTTATCAAATCTGCCTCATTACACATCACTAAATCTAGAATTGCCTGTTCCCTAGTGGGCTCCACCACAAGCTGCTCCAAAAAGCCATCTCGTAGACATTCCACAAATTCCTTTCCTTGGGATCCACTACCAACCTGATTTTCCCAGTCTACCTGCATATTGAAATCCCCCATGATCACTGTAACCTTGCCTTTCTTACACACCTTTTCTATCTCCTGGTGTATCTTGTGCCCCACATCCTGACTACTGTTCGGAGGCCTGTACATAACTCCCATTATGGTTTTTTCCCCTTTGCGGTTCCTCAACTCTACCCACACAGATTCTACATCATCTGACCCTACATCATTTCTTGCTATCGATTTAATTTCATTTCTTACTAACAAAGCAACCCCACCCTCTCTGCCAACCTGCCTATCTTTTCGATAGGATGTATATCCTTGGATATTTAGCCCTCAGTCCTGATCCCCTTGCAGCCATGTCTCCGTAATGCCCACCATATCATACCTGCCAATTTCAATCTGCGCCACAAGCTCATTTATCTTATTTCGTATACTGCGTGCATTCATATACAACACCTTCAGTCCTGTATTTCCCGTCCCCTTTCTCATTGTCCCTTTATCTGATGTGCTTGAAGTTAGATTCCTAGCCCTTTCCAAACACTCTGTCCTATTTTGTGTTCTGAAGACTTTAATAGCCTCTCCTGGGCTCTCCTTTCTTTTCAGTTTTTTCATAATTTTCCATGAAGTTGAATCCACCCCCCCACACGTTAACCTGCTGCTTTGTTTCCCATTAGTCATACTTCTTCGAGTTTTACCCTTACCTCCCCCCCACTTTCTAGTTTAAAGTCCTGTTGACCACCCTATTTACCCTTTTCACTAGAACATTGGTCCCAGATCGGTTCAGGTGGAGACTGACCCAACGGTACAGATCCCTCCTGTTCCAATACTGATGCCAGCGCCCCACGAAATGGAACCCCTCTTTCCCGCACCACTCCTTTAGCCACATGTTTACTTCCCTTATTCTCGTGTCCCTATGCCCCATATCATCTTTGCTAAAGCAAAAGAAAGAACAGGAGACACACTTGTATAAGTTGAAGTAACATAAGGGAGTGGCAAGATGGCTACTTCAGAGCACAGTATCCCCCACTCCTGAGCAGATTGGTCCATTGTCTCTTTGGATGTATTTGGTTGTACATTGACAAAAGGGCAAAAAAGCTAACAGTATATTTGGGACCAATTGGATCTTTAACACAGGATATTGGATAAGACCATGATTTTGGGCATCTCTCAAATGACTACAGTGAATATGTGTTAAACCAGGGCCCTCTCAAGTGAACATAAACGATACCATGGCACCATTTCAAAAAAGAGCAGGGAGTTCTCTCCATTGTCCTGACCAATATTCATCCCTCAATCAACATTACTGAGACAGATTATCTGGGAATTATCCACACTGCTATTTGTGGGAACTTGCTGTGTGCAAATTGGCTGCTGCACTTTCTATATTTTGAAATATAGTCACTGTTGTGAAGCACTTCATTGGCTGTAAAGCTCTTTGAGGTCATGAAAGGTGCTAAGGAAATGCAAGTTCTTTCCTTTGCCAGCGTCACACTGTAACCAGTTTCTGGATAACTCGTCCCCTCATATTCCTTTGCCCTTCTTCCTCTCCTTTACGATATGCCTGCTGTACAATTATTGCCTCCCACTGGCAGCTAATTGAGGCAACAATGCACCCAGGGATTGTTCAAGAATGTTTGCATCCTGATGTCGTAGGGTTTTGGGATTTTTAGCGCTTCAATCTCAAAGGACTTTTGGCTAATTTAAATTGAGATCCTGGTTTTAAATAAAATTCAGCTGAACAGAGATTTAATCCAAAATGCAAAGCTTTTGGTGATGTGGTACTGGATTCAGCCCACAAGGAATAAGACACAGTTAAAACATCAACCCAAAATGGTACTTTTAACCTGGAGCATTCGTCAGTCTGCTTATCGTAAATTAGAAAGAATGTACTACGGAAATTTAAGTATCAAGTTCACAAAATAATGAGCTTTCATTGTTACAACTCCCCTGGTCTGTGGGTTGTAAACTTAACTGGACCAGCCACATAAATACCCAGAAACTTAATTGGACCAGTCACGTTCATACTGTGGTTACAAGGGCAGAGGCCTGGGGGAGACAATGAGCTTGGCGGCACCAGCGACCACGACCAGATCTGCGTTTCTTGCCGAGGATAGTCAACCCAGGACTGATATGTCTGAGGTTCCTGTAAGAGTTGAGGTTACAGAACTGCAAGTGCCCATCGAAGCACCTGATGTTCAGGCAACTCTGGAAAAAGGTTGTACCTAATAAAGAATCTGAAGTTGTGGAGCTCCAACGTTCCACACATACAATGGAAACCACCTGAGAGACTGAACTCGTAAATTCCTTACCCAGTGTAAATATTATGTTGTCCTGAAAAATATGTACTTGTAAATATAATACGTATAGCGGAGTTGAAGTGGGTGGAATGTAGGAGTTTTGGAGGTATCTGATAACACATTGTTGAAATTATTATAAATCTGTGCAAGCTGATTTACTCCAAACCAAGGTGAGGAAAGTTTCTTCTCTCTGCGTACAATAAATGAATTGAGGCAGCCCAAACCTAATTGCTAGTGGATATGGGACTACAGTACAAAACTGTTCACAGTTTTCTCAATGATTTCTCAATGGACCCTGTGGTGTAACACTGAGGGTGTGTAACCTCTCCACAAAGCAGACAAGATATTCCTCCAGCTGTTATATCAGAGGTGTCACTGTAAAGAAAGAACTTGCATTTATATAGTGGCATTCATGACCTCAGGACATCCCAAGGCACTTTACAGCCAACAAAGTCATTTCTAAAGTCTATTTATTGTTATAATGTAAAAATTGTAAATGCAGCAGCCAATATGTACACTACAAGATCCCATAAACAACAATGTGGTAATGACCAGAAAATCTGCTTATATAGTGATGTTGGCTTTGGAATGAATGCTGCCTGGAATACTAGGAAGAACTTCCCTGCTCTTCTTTGAAATAATGCAGTACGTGGGATCTTTATGTCCTCCTGAGAGGGCAGACCTCTGGTTTAACCTCTCATCCAAGAGATGGCACCTCTAACACTACAGCACTCCCTTAGAACTTGTGTTCGAGTGCCTAAAGTGAGAACTGAACCCGTAACCTTCGGACTTTCAGGCTGACACTTAGAAGCACCCCCCCCCTTCCCCATAAAATTCAGACAGGAGCCAGCAGCAAGATGTGACATATACACAACAAATTAAATCAATGTCTGACATCAAACCAGTTGAAGAAAGAACTCCTAGTCACTAACTGCCTCAAAATAGCACAATTTTCACCATCTGACTAACTGTGCAGAGGGGGGGCTTAAAAATGCTTTCCAGCTAGAATCTGTCCTTTTCAATCCTGCATTACCAACCAGGTCAACTCTGCACTAATAATTAATGGCCCTCAGCAAACGTGAACCACTTTAAACCAGACCAAAGGGCATACAATTTCCCATGGCTGTCAATCCGAAACATCTGAGGAAATATTCTGCCCGAGAATGGTTTGAAAAAGTCTCTGCCAATTCTGCTGTTGATTCTGCTGGGACAAGGTTACATAATTTACAGTTGTTGTATCACTGCTCTTTTAATCTTAGCAAAATGGGTTGAAAAATGGGTTGCCGACGTGCTGGGAAAGAGCAGCCCCGACCGAGACATTGCAGCTGACCTGGACTTGTATTCCACACTCTCCACAAAGGAAATCAGAGGTAATGTGTGTCCCTAAGGGGAAGGTCAAGGTTGAATCACCCTGTGCCATTTTAGTGTATGTCCCATTGCTCCTGAGTTATACCTGCTCCTATTATATTATCACATTACACACTGCAATTAGATTTGAACAGAATGATATAGCTTCATAATATATTTGCTGTACTCCAATTGCTGCTCTCCCAATAGCGTCTCAAGGTGGACTGATTCATCTTTCATTTTTAAAGATGTGCTGTGCAGCAGAAGTGGTAGCAGAGCTCCGGAAATATAACAAGTAGCTTCTATACACTCAACAAGTGTACTATGCAACATTTATACACAGAATTGCATAGAATCTAAAGCACAGAAACAGGCCTTTCAATCCAACTGATCCTGATAACTGGTGCTTATTCTCCATGTCAGCCTCCGCACTCCCTACATCATCGAACCATTTTGGGATACCCTTCTATTCCTTTGTGACAGTAGTATAGTGGTAATATCACTGGACTAGGAATCTAGGGTCCCAAGCTAATGCTCTGGGAGCATGGGTTCAAATCCCACCATAGCAGCTGGTGGACTTTCAATTCAATTAATAAATCTGGGATTGAAAGCTAGTCTCAGTAATGGTGACCATGAAACTATCTTAGATTGTTGCAAAAACCCATCTGGTTCACCAATGCCCATTAGGGAAGGAAGCCTGGCCCCACATGTAACTCCAGACCCACTGCAATGTGCTTGACTCTTAACTGCTCTCAAGGACAATTAGGGATGGGCAAATATGGCCTTGCCAGAAACGTTCACATCCCATGAACAAACCAAAAAAAAACTGTGTCTCTCTGCTGTGTAAAAAGGGGAAAATCTGCTCTACTCATGTTTCTGTATTTCAAACCTCACCTGTTAGCTAAATAGATGCAAGCTGTGTGGAGGGAATATAGCAGTTATGATCAAGGGGTGGGATACCTGCAGGTATGTGTAAAGTATGAGCTCCTCAACCAAATGTTTACTGCTTTGCAGCACCTTCCAACTTAGATATTATTGAACATGTTAAAAAAAAAATCCCTGAAATATCTGCTATTCTCTACATAGCTTCATAAAACAGGGAACATAAAGGCCTGGAGGTAGTGCTCATTATCTGGTCCCCAATTGCACTCGTCCTCCTTTCCTTTGGTGCCTGTTCCTTAAAAATCATCCCCTTGCAACCATAAACATTTGTGTTTTAAGTGAAACTGATTGAATATTCCACGTAAAGTATGGGAAACGAACAGTTGGTAGTGTCCCTGCCTCTGAGCCAGTAAATTTGGGTTCGAGTCCCACCCCAGGACTTGATGGCCAAGGAAGTGGTGTTCACAATGTGGTCAAACAGATTGATTATCACCCGGCAAGTCCTTGCAACATACACCGACGGCAGGTGGTGAGAGCGGGAGAGATTCCTGGTCAGCCATGTGATGGAAAGAAAATTGGTGCCTCTATCCATAGCTCCAGCCTACAACCTGCATGTGATGGTGCTTGTTACCACAGTAACTTGGACTCCCTGAGTGAACTATAACCACCAATCTGGAAAAGGCTTTGTTCAATGTTTACTTTTCATGTGAGACATTTGATCTGCATTATAATATCGCTATAATTATAATACAAATTCTAAGGGAGCGCTGCAACATTGGAGGTACCTTTGGGGCTCTTTCTGATACTCATGCAATAACCTGGCACAATTAGAATTTTGGACCAGAGCTCTAAAATGTGACTGGACAGCCTGCAGTGGGGAGCAGCGATGTGGGCAGTTCTATTGTGATCGCTACTGAAGACTGACCATTTTAGGGCCATTTTTGTGATTTGTCCTTTCCACCCCCCCCCCCACTGTTAATTAACATTCCTTCTTTAAATTCTTTCACGGGTTGCGGGTGTCATTAGCAAAGTCAGCATTTGTTGCCCTTCTCCAATTGCCCTTGAGAAAGTCGTGGTGAGCTGCCTTCTTGAACTGGGTGGCACAGTTACAGCCACAGTGCTGTTAGGGAGGGAGTGGAAGGGTTTTGACCCAGCGATAGTGAATGAGCAGCAATACACCAGATGGGTAGAGATTGACTACCCAGCCAGTATATATATCGATTGACATTAGCAATAATGTTTCTTGGTTGACCTACTAGTTGCTTGGCAGCACTGGGGAGCAATGAAGCTGCATGACATAAAGTAGAGTCTGACAACTCACAACATTGGGGATTGTAGTCGAGAAATTCTCAGGCTGCCTGAAAAGGGAACAGCAATTCTCTAACCCAGTCTTTGGCTGTTATGATATTTTGCTCACTCATAGTGAAACTTTAAAGAAAAATTTTCATGGGATGTGGGCATCGTTGGCAAGGCCAGCACTTGTTGCCCATCTCTAATTGCCCCTTGAACCATTGTAGAGGGCAGTTAAGAGTTAACCACATTGCTGTGGGTCTGGAGTGATATGTAGGCCAGACCAGGTAGGATTTCCTTCCCTGAAGGACATTAGTGAACCAGATGGGTGCTTACAACATTCGATGATAGTTTCATAGTCACCATTACTCAGACTAGCTTTATAATTATGTCCTACACTGGCTGGTTTCACATCAGCTTTCCATGGCTATATAGCTCGCCATCCAGTTTTATGGCCTGAGGCCAAGAGTGTCACAACTTGTTGCTTATCTTTACGGAGTCCAGTGTTTTGTTCCAAAACAGGATCCATTATTCCCCTCTAAACTCAAGCAGATTTTCTAGGCTCAGTTGTTACAATCTCACTGCTGAGTTAAAAAGCTGTGGGTTCAACTCCTCGAGGGCATAATTTAGTACTGATGGAGCACTGTAATGTTACAGATGTCATTTATCAAACAGCTTCCAACTGAAGGTCCCATCTGCTGATTCAGAAGGAGATAAAAGATCTTGTGGCACTATTCGAAGAAGAAGATTCTTTTCAATTCATTCATGGGACGTGGGCACAATGGCAAGGCCGACATTTATTGCCCATCCCTAATAGCCCTTGAGGAGTGGTGGTGAGCTGCCTTCTTGAACTACTGCCGGTGGTAGTGATCCCAGGCATCTGTTGCCTTTGTTCTACCATATGGCATTGAGATCACAGGTTTGTAAGGTGTTGCCAAAGAATCCTTGGTGAACTGCTGCAGTGCATCTTGTAGGTGGTGCTCATTGCTACCACTGTATGCCAGTGGTGGAGGGACTGCATGGCTAATGTGGTGGATAGGGTGCCAATCAAGTGGGCTGCTTTATCCTGGATGGTGTTGAGCTTCTTCGAGTGTTGCGTCGAAGATTTACATTGACTTCAATTTTACTAAGGCTCCTTAATGCCACACACGGTCAAATGCTGCCTTGATGTCAAGGGCAATCACTCTCCCCTCTCCTCCGGAATTCAGCTGTTTTGTCTCTATTTGGACCAAGACCATAATGAGATCTGGAGCCAAGTGGCCCTGATGGAACTCTTTTTCTCTTCTGACCAATCAACAGCAAGCAAAACAGGTGAATTAGTCATCCTAAACAAAAACAGAATTACCTGGAAAAACTCAGCAGGTCTGGCAGCATCGGTGGAGAAGAAAAGAGTTGACGTTTCGAGTCCACATGACCCTTCAACAGAACTGAGTGTAGTTAGGAGAGGGGTGAAATATAAGCTGGTTTAAGGTGGGGGGCGGAGGGAGAGAAGTTGAGGGTGGGGTGGTTGTAGGGACAAGCAAGCAGTGATAGGAGCAGATAATCAAAAGATGTCACAGACAAAAGGATCAAAGAGGTGTTGAAGGTGGTGATATTATCTAAGAAAAGTGCTAATTAAGAATGGATGGCAGGACACTCAAGGTACAGCTCTAGTGGGGGTGGGGTGGAAAGACTGACAAGGTATTAGTTGTAGATTTAAAAATAATGGAAATAGGTGGGAAAAGAAAAATCTATATAAATTATTGAAAAAAAGAAAAGGGAGGGGGAAGAAACGGGGTGGGGATGGGGCGAGGGAGTTTAAGATCTAAAGTTGTTGAATTCAATATTGAGCCCGGAAGGCTGTAAAGTGCCTAGTCGGAAGATGAGGTGCTGTTCCTCCAGTTTGCGTTGGGCTTCACTGGAACAATGCAGCAAGCCAAGGACAGACATGTGGGCAAGAGAGCAGGGTGGAGTGTTAAAATGGCAAGCGACAGGGAGGTTTGGGTCTTTCTTGCGGACAGACCACAGGTGTTCTGCAAAGCGGTCGCCCAGTTTGCGTTTGGTCTCTTCAATGTAGAGGAGACCGCATTGGGAGCAACGAATGCAGTAGACTGAGTTAGGGGAAATGCAAGTGAAATGCTGCTTCACTTGAAAGGAGTGTTTGGGCCCTTGGATGGTGAGGAGAGAGGAAGTGAAGGGGCAGGTGTTGCATCTTCTGCGTGGGCATGGGGAGGTGCCATAGGTGGGGGTTGAGGAGTAGGGGGTGATGGAGGAGTGGACCAGGGTGTCCCAGAGGGAACGATCCCTACGGAATGCCGTCGAGGGGGTGAAGGGAAGATGTGTTTGGTGGTGGCATCGTGCTGGAGTTGGCGGAAATGGCGGAGGATGATCCTTTGAATGCGGAGGTGGGGTGATAAGTGAGGACAAGGGGGATCCTATCATGTTTCTGGGAGGGAGGAGAAGGCGTGAGGGTGATTATCTGCTCCTATCACTGCTTGCTTGTCCCTACAACCACCCCACCCTCAACTTCTCTCCCCCCGCCCCCCACCTTAAACCAGCTTATATTTCACCCCTCTCCTAACTATACTCAGTTCTGTTGAAGGGTCATGTGGACTCGAAACGTCAACTCTTTTCTTCTCCACCGATGCTGCCAGACCTGCTGAGTTTTCCCAGGTAATTCTGTTTTTGTTTTGGATTTCCAGCATCCGCAGTAGTTTTTTGAATTAGTCATCCTTCTCACTGTTTGTTTGTGGGATCTTGCTGTGTCCAATTTGACTGCCAAATTTGCTGGCAAAACAGTGACTACATTTCCAAAATAATTGATTGATTGTGAGAATTTCACTACATCCCAAAGATGTGGCAAGGCACTACTATAGTTCATTGCAAAAAATTTTTTAATTTCGCATACGATGACATCAGGCAGTTATCAGGCCAACATTCATGATCTGGGGCCTGAACTGTCTTTCTTTATTCAGAAAAGATTTTCAACTGAGCTGAGTGGCTGCTTAACTCTGGAACCGCTGTGCACTAAAACACATACCAGTCTCAGTTCATGAGCACAGGAACAGGAGCTGGCTAGACTCTTTGAGTCTGTCATGCCATTCAATGAAAGCACGGCTCATCACCGCCTTGCTTCTATACTCCTCAATACCCTTAGCAAAAAAAAATCTGTCAATCTCAGGTTAAAGGTTATGAATCGAGCTAGGCAGTTGGCTAGACGGCTAGTGTGTAGGTCAGATTAATGCCAACGGCATTGCGGCTGAGGTAGATTCAGGGCCTGCCCCCTGTCGTGAAAAAAATCACAAGCACTTTTCCACGGTACAGCAAATAATCGCCAAAGACCTGTCTTTGGGCTGAGAATTCAGGAAGAAGAAGTGAGCTAGCTTTATAGCTGCAGCCTTTCTCACCACATTTGGAGGAACCAAATGATTAGACGTCTGAGCTGTACAGATACCATCTGGCCAGCATCACTTTAGTAGTCTGTGTCGTATGATGGAGTTAACTTGAATGTAGAACTGGAACAAGTACAGAATTAACAAGTCTCGGGTGTGACTAGATATTGGGAAAAAAAAATCTTTTTTTCTACAGAATAGTGGATTTGAGGAACAGACTGCAGGCAAAAAAACTTAACTCTATGCTGGCCACTTTATTCAAATACAGTTGGTTGAGAATTGAATGCTATGGGGATCGGAATATTTTCCTAGCAGCCTTCCATCTCACGAGATGATGGTTTGTGCCTTGGTGGTCAACGAGGTGTGAAACAAACAAAGGTAAAATGCTGCAGATGCTGGGAATCTGAAATGGGAACAGAATGTGCTGGAAATACTCAGCAGTATCTGTGGGGACAGAAACAGAGTTAACATTAGGACCACTAAGCGTCAAATCTCATTGCTGCCTTGGTTAAAACGTGGGCAAAAGAGTTGAATTTCACAGGTGAGGTGAGAGTGACTGCCTTGATGTCAAAGCAGCACTTGACCTAGTTGGCATGAAGGATCCCTACTCTGGCATGGCAGTGTCTCCTGCAGATAATTGCAACGGGCTGAGGAGGCACAGGATAACACTGGCCTCTGTTTTCTCTGGGCATTCTTTCAGCCATTTCTCCTCTCCTCCTCCAATGCCCCTCCAAACAGTCACCCTCCAGGGCTCCTGGCTATTGGTGGCTGTCTCCCAGTTTTTTGGTGTCAATATCTACTATCTTCATATTTCACTTGCAGTGGAGGTGTGGACACCCAGCAGGTTGTGACCTGGTGACCAGTTCATTGTACAGAAAGCCTTTGGGCATACGGCCATCATCCATCTGGTGAACATGGTCGAGCCATCGCTGGGGTCATTGGCTTAAGTAATGTGCGTACGCTAAAGGAATTAGCATGTCCTAGGACGTCTGAATTGGTGACCTCGTCCTGCCAAGAGATGCCAAGGGTAGATTTGAGACAGTGAAGGTGGAAGCTATTCAGCCTTTTCTTCTGTCTAATATGTGTTGTCCACTGTAGAGGAGCGCGCTGAGGATGCAGGCTTGGTAGATTCACAGTTTGATGGTCTCAGTCAGGTTTCTGATGTTCCTCACTCTCTTCCTCAGCTTGGACATAACAGCTACAGCTTTTGCGATGTATGTGTTGATTTCAGCATCAAGTGGCGGATTGCTGGTGATTGTGGGGCCTAGATATATGAAGCTAATAAGCTATTAACAACTTCCATATCACATAGTCAATGCTGATTGATGGCAACATAGACTGAGATAATAAAATGCTCTTGGGATCACCTACATTCATGAACTGCTGGGACTATGGGAATGTAATAATGGAAAAGCAGCACCAAGTTTAAGTAGCAGAGACTTGTGATGGATATCTAGAAGTTGGATTGTTTACTTTTGGGAGTCAGGGACCCACTAAACAAGAGCATTCCCTCAAGAAGTTAAATAAATAGGGCAGATCCCTTAATGGATAAGCTAGTTAAATCATGGGGCAGAATTTTCTGCCTGTCGGGTGGGCGGGCCCGACCCAATCTCCGGCGGGCGGGGAGCTGATCCCCACTGGAGAAGCAGGCCCCATTGCCGTTTTACATGGGCGGGCGAATTAAGGTCCTCCCAGCGTGACATCCGGCGGGAAGCGCTATGTGCCTCCTGTGTGGGCAGGGGGGGATTCCCCAAAAGCGAGAGTGCGCTCTTTCGAGCATGCGCATGAAAGAGCGCACATCTCCCTGAGGCTAAGTGCTGCCTCAGGGAGATCGCTGACACTTTTAAAAAGATTAAAAACAGAAAAAAAAAAATTCCCTAACATGTCCCCATCATGTGACAATGTCACATGAGATGGGACATGTTCATAATTTACAGATTAACTTTATTAAAATTTTTAACACCCTGCTTGAAACCTCATCCCGCCGCTGGATGATGTTTCATGTTTTCTCTGTTTGCCGCCGGGGCTCCTGGCCGACCCGCCAACCTTAAGGTTGGATGGGCAGATCCTTTAATTGTTTCAATGATCCTGTCAATGGCCCCAATTGGCCATTGACAGGTTGGCGGGCCCGCAGCTGATTTTGCTGCGCCCCCGCCTTCCTGAAAATTTAAATGGGGTGGGATGACGTCGGGGGTTCTGCCCAACATTATCCTGCGTCATTTTATGTGTCATCGCGTGGGCCCCGCCCCCTGCTCACTGACGGCAAAATTCTGCCCATGGTCTTTGAAAGGAGTAGCACTGAGGCAGAGTTTCCTCTAGGTGTCTCTACCAGCAGTGTTCTGGAGGTGCATTTTTTTTTTACTCATTCATGGGATGTGGGCGTCACTGGTAAGGCCAGCATTTATTGCCCTTGAGAAGGTGGTGGTGAGCTGCCTTCTTGAACTGCTGCAGTACATGTAGTGTAGGTACATCCACAGTGCTGTTAGGAAGGGAGTTCCAGGATTTTGACCCAGCCACAGTGAAGGAACAGGTGATATAGTTCTAAGTCGGGATGGTGAGTGGCTTGGAGGGGAACTTGCAGGTGATGGTGTTCCCATGCATCCTCTGCCCTTTTCCTTCCAGGTGGTAGAGGTCACAGGTTTGGAAGGTGCTGTCGAAGTAGCCTTGCTGAGTTTCTGCAGTGAATCTTGTAGATCGTATACATTGCTGCTGCTGTGTGTCGGTGGTGGAGGGAGTGAATGTTTAAGGTGGTGGATGAGGTGCCCATCAAATGGGCTGCTTTGTCCTGGATGGTGACGGGCTTTTTGAGTGTTGTGGGAGCTGCACTTATCCAGGTAGGCGGAGAATATTCCATCACACTCCAGACATGTGTCTTGTAGATGGTGGACAGGCTTTGGGCTGTCAGGAGGTGAGCTACTCACCATAGAATTCCCAGCCTCTGAGCTGCTCTTGTAGCCACAGTATTTATATGGCTAGTCCAGTTCAGGTTCTGGTCAATGGTAACTCCCAGGATGTTGATAGTGGGGTGTTCAGCGTAATGCTATTGAATGCCGAAGGGCGATGGTTAAGTTCTCTCTTGTTGGAGATGGTCATTGCCTGGCACTTGTGTGGTGTGAATGTTACTTGCCACTTATGAGCCCCATCCTGGATATTGTCCAGGTCTTGCTGCATATGGTCATGGACTGCTTCAGTATCTCTCGAGTCACGAATGATGCTGAACATTGTGCAATCATCAGCGAACATCCCCACTTCTGACCTTATGATGGAAGGAAGGTGATTGGTGAAACTGTTAAAGATGGTTGGGCCTAGGACACTACAAGGGATGGAATCCATCTAATGTTGCTGGCCTGGGCTGGTTGCATGACAGGCTTTAACACTGGAATCAGGAGGTAGAAACAGGAGAGTTGGAGAAGTGAAACCATAAGGTTTTGATGCTTGAAGATCATGCTTGGGGGTTGGGGGTGATGCAACACTAACATTTTAGTGTTAAAAATGGCTTCTTGTTGCCTCTTTGATGTGTTCTCTTCAGGCCCTCTAGAGTTTCCTCCAGATGTCTCTGCTAGCAGTGTTCTGGAGGTGCACTTCAGTAGCACTGGTGTGAGTCCAATCGCCATATGTTTTTGGGCAACCCCTTGAATTTGGCACATCATGGATGAACATTGAGGGGAATGAGGCAGAACAGCCAGGAACACTCCCTCATGCATACCCATGCTATACCTTCGCTATTGCAGACACAGGCCCAACATTCCTCTCTGAGAGAACCCCAGGAAATGCCAGCTAATGAACTGATGGTGGAAACTGTTCACTCCAGCCTAAGGAGGGAAAACATACCCTTACACCTTTGAGATTCAAACCGATGTCTTGCCTGCCAGTTCTGAGTTGACAAAGATCATATAGCAATTTTTCTCCAAAGGTGAGCAGGGAGTTCCCCTGCTGTCTTGGACAACATTCTTTCCCTCATCCAATGCTAGATAAACAGATTGTGACTAATCCTTATTGCAGTCTGTGCAATCTTGTGTTTGTAGCGGCTAAGCAACAACAGGTTAAAAAAAAACTTGATGTTGTTTTCAATAAAAGCGAAATACTGTGGATGCTGGAATCTGAAATAAAAACAGAAAATGCTGGAAATACTCAGCAGGCCTGGCAGCATCTGTGGAGAGAGAAACAGAGTTAATGTTTAGAGTCCGTATTACTCTTCTTCGGAGCTGAAGAGTAATGTCTAAGAGGAGGTGGAGCAGGTGGAGCAAAATAGAAGGTTAGGGATAGGTGGGCGCTCAAGAGAGATTTGACAAAGATGACATGGACGGAAGACAAAGGGAGTCTTAATGATAGTGTTAAAGACTAAGGAAGATGCTAATAGTAGCATCAAGGCGGAGGCTGGTGGAGTGAAAAGTGAAGACAAGTTGATGTTGTTTGTATTGTTTTTTGGACATATGCTAAGGTGCTACATAAAGGCAAGAATTCTTATTTCAAGTACGTCTTTGTGTGTGAAGTCAAAGAAAATGGGTATAACTAGAATAGGCACAAATTGGTGAAGAGGAGACAACGACTTTGATTGCTGTGAGGATAGACTGATAAAGGAAAAGGTGGAACATTAAAATTATGGGGCTGGAAAAGACTTTCTGATCCATCTGGCTGATTCCAAGAATCTTAGTCATTAGCTTCTCCAAACTTTTCCACATTATCAGTCCTTCTTGTGGGGCCATTCCAAATGTTTAATGTCACGTCATGTGTGCTCTGCCCAAAGACAGACCCTTGGCTGATTGCCTGTAACGGTTTAGAATCCATTGCCTTGCCTTGTCAGAGGCCAGGTGAGGAGGCAAATCTAAGTCTAGGGCAGCTGGAACAGGAATCAAACCCACGCTGTTGATATTACTCCGAACCACACACTAGCCATCTAGCCAACTGAGTTAACCAGGCCCCCTCCAAATGTTTACCACTCTGCATTAGGTAGTTAAATCGAATCTAGTTGTGCACCATCCTTTTAAATTGTAGTCCATCTCCTTTGGATCTATAATTTGTTGCAATCTCAAACATATTAGTGGGATTCGATTAAACCTTAAGCATCCTGACTACCTGATTAATATCTCCCTGAAATTTTTCTTCTCTCAAGATTTTCAATTCCTTTTAGGTCTGATATAATAGAGATATGCTCAAGTCAAAAGCTTGGGGAATGCGGCCTAAGCAGTTTGTTTAACTTGAACTTAAACTAGAGAGCAAAGGTAAAGAAAGACTTGCATTTATATAGCACCACTCAGACCTCAGGACACCTCAAAGTACTTTACAGCCAATGAAGGGTTGACACTGTTGTAAAGGCGGAAAAGCGGCTGCCAATTTGTGCACAGCAAGCTCCCACAAAAGGTAATGTGATAATAATCAGGTGATATGATTTAGTGATGTTGATCAATTGCTAAATATTGGTGAGGACTGGAGGAAAACTCCTTTGCTCTTCTTCAAACTAGTGCCTGCGGATCTTTTATGTCTGCCTGAGAGAACAGATTTAACATGGTTTAACATCCAAATGACGGCACCTCCAACAGCGCAGCATGAATGGGGCATGAACCCACTACCCTTTGACCCGGGAGGGGAAGGTATGACTAATGTTGGTGCCAAGAGAATAGGCCAAGTGATTAATAGAAATTCTTCTCTGAACATACTGTAGATTAGCAGAAGATACTTCATGCTCATGAAGGAACAAAGGTTCATCAGGATAAATGCAGACATTGACAATATAGTGTTCAGTTGAGTATTCCCAAAGTAGGATTGGAGCCATTAGTTTCAGCACATTTTAGGCCTTTTGCAACATTCCTGAGGGAGAAAGCACTTCTTCGTTGAAGTGGGCATATTTCTGCAATATCAGATAACAGAACATTGCATCTAGAGACAGAGAAGGAAATCAAGGAGTATTGCCAACTTTCCCAGAATTACAATCTATCTTTATTGAAGTGTTTTGACACCTAGGTATTTGATGGCTGTTAAGTGTCTGAACCGTATAGACACCATCTGTCCATTGTCTCTTCTGCTTCAATCATCTCTACTAATTGTGTGTAATTGAATTAGTTTGTTGAACATCAACTAATTTTGCTAATTCATGATCCAAAATTGGTCCTTTCTGCCCCTGTTCTCCAGCCAGCAAACCGATGCAACCAGGACCAATTTCTACCCCAATTACAAGCAAAAGGAAAGACTTTCATTTATTGTTTATTGTTTGCCGATTGTTTAACTTAAACTTAAACTAGAGAGTGAAGGTAAAGAAAGACTTGCATCTATATAGCACTGCTCAGACCTCAGGACACCTCAAAGTACTTTACAACCAATGAAGGGTTGACACTGTTGTAAAGGCGGAAAAGCGGCTGCCAATTTGTGCACAGCAAGCTCCCACAAACAGTAATGTGATAATGACCAGGTGATATCATTTAGTGATGTTGCTCCTTGTTGCAAATGTTTGCTGTACTTGACCTTGTAATCCCCCCAAGTGCTTTACAGCCAATGAAGTACTTCTGAAGTGTAGCCACTGTTGTGATGTAGGAAATGCAGCAACCAATTTCTGCACAGCAAGCTTCCACAAACAGCAATATGATTACGACCAGATAATCTGTTTTCTTTTCAAAGATTGGGTGATAAATATTGACCAAGTCACCAGGGATAACTCTGCTGCGGTTCTCCAAAATAGGATTTTTTAAAAAAAATCCATTCGAGAGAACAGACAAATTATCATTTATGAAGATGGCTCCTCCATAAAGTGCAACACTCCTTCAGTTCTACAGGCTGTAGCTTACATTTTTCAGCTCAAGTCACTTGCACTTGAACCCACAACCTTCTGACTCATTGTGCTAACAACTGAGACACAGCATTACTCTGGAGATTGGATTGGAGAAGGTTGAGAATCACACCAACTCCCTAATGATTCCATTCAACTCATTCAACCCTAGGGAATCTGATTCACTGATCAGTTTGAAAGAGAAATAGTTTTTTTTTGAAAAATCAATCTAGTCAGAAATAATCTCCACATAAATCAGACCATGCTCCCTAAATAAGGTATCCAAAACTGGAGACAATATTTGAGCTGATGCCAGAGTAACGAGTTGTTTTGGTTTAGCATTACCCTTCTGCTACTCTACACCATGATTTATCAAATGTTGGTTTGTTCACATTTTTTTTACAGCTTTATCAGTTTACCCTCTCACTTTCAATATCTGAGCTTTCAAGTCTCTCTGAAGCTTTATTACCATTTGGTGTACATGCCCCCATCCTTATCTTTCTCCTCAAAATGTATCTTCGCATTTTTCCACTTCACCTGACATCTCTCTGTCCAACCTACTATCTTGTTCATGTCCTCCTGAAGTCACTCACAGCCCATCTCACTGTTAACCACACTCCCTACTTTTGTATCAGCTCCAAATGATGACACGGAGTGGAGTATAATGCCCTCCCTCATGGGGGTTTGGAGGCGGGGATGGCATTTAATCAGGCGGGAGAGTGGCAGGTGGGGTCCCTGTCCCATTCTCGCCTCTGCCCTGATGAAGTCAGTGGCAGGGAGTCTTATGGGCGGCCTTCCTGCCCAGTTGCAACTGAGGCCCTTAAATGGCCAAGTAATGTATTCACCCAGCGACCTTTGTTCAAAGGGCACTCAGTGCCTGATGGACAGGCTGGCACTGGGAAAGGGATGGAGGGGGAGGGTGCTGAGATCCACCCCTCTGGTCTTGCTGCTGACTCCACCACCCCTTTCCCTGCAAGCTCCACATCTCAATCCCCCTCTCATCATCACTCACTTTTGGCCTGGGTCCCTCCCTGATCCTGGGCCTAGGGTGGGTGCATGGCCAGCAGCAGCCACTGCCTCCCGGGTGGCACTGCTGAGCAATGAAGAGTTGCTTGCCTCTGATTGGCTGGCAGCTCTTGGTGGGTGGGACTTCCACCTCCAGGGTCATTGGTATTGGGAAAGGCCCACTGCTGCCCAGTTAATTGCCTGAATCGCACTTAATGTGGTGGGCCTTCTTGAGAAGAGACTCTCCAGCCAATGGGTGAGGCCTTTATGACCTGCATTAAATTCTGTCCATGGTTTCCTTATAACCAAGTCAAACCAAAAGCACTCATTTAACGCTGACTGCCAACTTCCCCTGGTGGGAAATTGTCAAGTTGAACAATGGACAAGGAGAAGAGTATGAACTGGGTGAGCTGGAAGAGGAAAATTTTAAAGGGTGGAGGATTAGATGGAGTATGGTATCACTGTAGGTTAGGAAGGAGTAGAGTAACTCTGTGTACTGGGATGGAGGGAGTTGAGATTGACTGTTGAGGTAACTGTTGGGCGAAGTGATGATCTGGCTGGCCAGTTGAAAATCCAAATATTACTTTGTTTTCCCTATTCTTCTAAGAGCACAAATCTATTAATTATATGAAATATAAAATAGGTGCTTAAAATTAATTGGAATACGCCATTTTAATGTAGCAAAGTTTGAATGTTTTAATGAACAGGTCACCAAATCACTAAAAATGTTCTGAGGAACTATTTTGAAACTATTTTGTCAGCATTTTCTAATTTTCTAGGTTGCTATAAGAAACCTGAGTGTGATTTATAACGGAAGGACCAAAGTGCTTGTCTCTGTGGCCTGGGATTTTAGTGGGAACTCATATTTAATTGTGCTATGCAGATACTATTATTTCTTAAAATTATGAACACTTCTTAACTCAATTTGAACCTTGACCGTGGCGTGTTTTAAGCTCTTGTTTATCTGAACTAATGCAGCAAAGGGAGGGTGCAGGATGCAGAAAATAACACAGGATCTGCAGAAATACTAATGAGGTCTTGGTGATTGGGAATGATCGACAGACAATTTTGTCATACGCCCATAGATACTGCCAAAGTTTGTACTGTCAGATGGAGGCCCCTTAATT
Organism: Cetorhinus maximus; assembly: GCF_964194155.1. Classification (NCBI taxonomy): domain Eukaryota; kingdom Metazoa; phylum Chordata; class Chondrichthyes; order Lamniformes; family Cetorhinidae; genus Cetorhinus; species Cetorhinus maximus. The sequence continues at coordinate 13,232,503 of NC_135884.1, read as the reverse complement.
TACTTACCAATGGTAAGTGACCTTGCCACTAGGAAGTCACAGAATTATACGGATGGGGCCATTTATCCATTTGGTAGCTCTTTGAAAGAGCTATACAATTAGTCTCACTTCCCTGTTCTTTCCACATAGCCCACCAAATGTACCCTTTCAAATCTATATCCAATTTCCATTGAACCTGCTTCCTTCACTAAGTCAGGCAGTGTTTTCCAGATCATACTTAAAAAAAAATCTCCTCTCTGCCCCTCCACCCCCTCCCCCATCTCCTGTCCTGGTTCTTTTGCCAATTAGGCCTGTCATTGTAAGCATGCATGAAAGTCTGACAGAGAGGGGGGACCTGGCGTGTTGAGTTCCCTCTCACTCAGGAACAGTGTGCTGCCAACAGGAGCTCTCTTCCCCCACCCCACCCCCCGCACATAAAGATGGACATTTCAGTTGCATTTTAATTTAAGGAAAAGAATGCCATCTTCATAAGCCCCAGTCTGGATCCACAACCATCGGGATCCTCTCTGGCTCAGAGACGAGTGTGCTACCAGTGAGTTTGTCACAAGCACTGAGCTTCACAATTTAGTTATGTTTTGAAATGTACCTTTAACTCAAAGTAGGACAGAGAATTCCCAATAAACAACTCAGCTCAGAGACATGCCCAGGGGATCTGGTTGCCATGGGAAGAGAGCCCCAAACAGAAACCCATAAGGTGGGAGTGGCAGTTTTAACACCTCTTCACAGAAAAAGGACAGCTGCTACTTGAGACACAGAAGTTACTGCTGTGGAGGAGCAAGGGTTTGGTGTTAACAACCAAGCAGGATGCTTGTGAGAGTTTGGTTTATGTTCAAAGGAAAGGGAACATCACAGACAAGGCTCTTTATTCTTCCATTGGACATAGGCATCACTGGTAAAGCCATCATTTGTTGCCCATCCCTAACTGCTCTTGAACATTACAGAGGACAGTTAAGAGTCAACCACATTGCTGTGGGTCTGGAGTCACATATAAGCCAGATCAGGTAAGGATGGCTGATTTCCTTTTCTAAAGGACATTAGTGAACCCAAATGGGCCTTTACAACAATCAATGATTGTTTTATGGTCATCATTATTGAGTCTTTATATTTCAGATTAATTGAATTTAAATTCCACCAATTGCTATGGTAGTATTTGAACCCATGCCCCCCAGAGCTTTAGCAACAGGGATTATTAGTTTAGTGACATTACCACTGTGCCACCATCTCCCCCTAGAGTTCTGGAAGATTTAAGGAATGGACAGTCACCAAGATGTGCTTTGCTGGTGGTAATCATATCCTGGAAAACTTAGGCTGAGTGGAACAATTGTTGAAGGACACTGGAAGTTTTAATCTGGCGTGGTGGGAGGGAGTGGATCTTTGCTGGGAAGCTGAGTGTGACTGTGGGACTGTTCCTCTAATACTACGTAACTGTCAGAAGCATGGCATTGTGTAAAAGAGTTTCGTAAGACATGTTGGGTTGTATTAGTTGGTGACTGCGAAACTTAGCTTTTTCTTTAGCCTGATATATAACCTGTTATTTAATATTTGATCTACGTTGATTCCAATTTGTTTGTTGCAGTAAAAGTTTTCACGCATGGAATCTTGTCCTTCAGTTCTTTCCATCGGTTGCTGGGAAATGAATCTCTTTAGGAGTTATTGGTTTCTATGGGGATTTTAATAAGTTAAATAGTTGTGGTCCAGATGTATCTCCATTGACTATATTCCAGGTCCATTTATTGATGGAAAGTTTTCCCTGTACAGGGAACTCGTCCTTAGACTCTGCTAACATTTAGTGCAAGCCACTCTTTCCAACATTGCTACACAACACAAATTGTGTGTCCAATGCATGTTGAAAGCTCTTTTTATACAATATCTTTCACCATCTTAACTTTAAGATGTTGCAACAGCTGGTCAGCAGGAAGGTTACTTGAGGAAAGAGCCAAATTCAAATGGGCTGTGCAATTTGTTCAAATGTATGTCTGATAAGAACATAAGAGCTGGGAGCAGGAGTAGGCAATTCAGCCCCTCGAGCCTGCCCTGCCATTCAACATGATCATGGCTGATCTTATTTCGGCCTCAGCTCCAATTTCCTGCCCTCTCCCCATAAAATTAATGATGTCAATTAAATTCAGAAAGCTGGCAGTTAGTTAAACTCTGCTTGGCCATGGTTACTGTTCTTGAAGGATTTTTATGAACCTGTACTTATCCAATCAGTGAGTTTGATTTGGAGCCTTTGTAAAAAGCGACTGTCTGACTGGAAGCTCTTGAGGAGAATTAATGAGCTCAGTCAACTGTATATGGTGAGGGAAGGATAAAAACTTTGTGCATAAAATATTAAACATAGCACACCTTTAGCATAAATTGTGAACTTTGACTATTACATACTGTGAAAGGAGCCAAAGGTTAATCATTACTGTGACAATAGACATATGATGTTACTCTTACCACTGCTTAACATAATTGGCAGTTAAAGGCTAAGAAAAATGTCCTATATTTTATTCTGACATTTTTGAAGACAAGGGAAGTCTATGGAAGCATGGGATAGGACTAGTTTGCTATAGCAATCTTAAAAATAAAGCTTTCTGTTAGCTACCCAGGGAAGGCCACAATATTTCACACAGAAAGTGAGTGAAAGCACCCTCGAGTACAGACATGCAGAAGGCTCATCTAAGAGAGGAGTCTAAGACAATGGAGCCAAAAATAAGCAAGGCTTAAAAGTTTAAAGAATCCCAAAACTTAGCAATGTGGACCGAATGTTGTATCTGGAACATGACATTCATCATTTCACAGCACAGAGCTTTTAAATGGCTTCTCCCAAGTAGTCACTGGTTAACAGCTTTGCAGCAGAAAATGCAGGTAAAGAGGGTACAGAGGCACGTCAGTAAATGTGAGTAGTCAATGGAGTGGTGCAATAGTGTGAAACAGGTGAATCGGGAACCTGTTTTGAACCTTGCCCAATATATATTTCCAAAGTCAATGACAGTGGAAATGAAAATCAGAGGAGATGTAAAGTGAGCTGCTGACCCCCCCTGGTTTACATTGTCGCAAAGTCAAGATCTAACTGCAATGTCTTTTATAACTTGTTAAGCATTGTTTGGCAGTTCCAGTGTTAGTGGCCCAGATCTTCCGGTCTCTGGGTAGTCAGAGATTGGACGTACTTTAGAAGATGCACTATGGGACACCTTGGAAGCCATGGGAATTGCCTGGGAAGTTTGAACTTCTGATGGGCTGTTCCACAGGACCCGCTGAAAATGTCTCCAACTCTGAGTTAGAGTCGGAGACTTTGGACGGTTCTGACTTACTTACCTGAATAGTTACCCAGGAAACGTTGGACAGGAAAAGACCTGGTCTAACACCCGGGTAGCAATACAACCGACCCCACTTCCCGACTAACCCCACACCCCCCCCGACCCAACTCTCCCCTGACGCAACCTCAAAGGTTTCCGACCCAACCGTCCCCCTGCCACCTGCCACCTGCCACCCTGCACACCTTACCCACCCTACTCCACCTTGCTTACATACTTGCCTTCTCTCCGTAGCTGTTTTCAAAGAAGCTTGGGGACTATTAAAACACGACTTACTGGAATTTGGCAGCTCATGCCATAAAAAGGGGATATGGTTTCTATTTTTATATTCATTCATGGAATGTGTCTTAAATTTTTATCTAATTGTAACCGTAACCTTAAAATAGAGGAGCATCATGCACACAGATGCTACTTATAGAAGGAGGAAGATGAATACCGATGAGGAGAACATTTTGAATCATCGTCCAAAAACACTCTCACTCATCATGTCATCTAACCAGTTCTTGAAAGGTAAAGTTTTCACACTCGGCTTTAGGGTCATTTGTCTTTTTAAAATCCCACTTTTAACAGAATTCCCAGCTTCTGACCTGCTCTTGTAGTCACAATATTTATATGGCTGGTCCAGTTCAGTTTCTGGTCAATAGCAACCCTGAGGATGTTGATAGTGGGGGATTCAGCAATGGTAATACCATTAAATGTCAAGGGGGGTGGGTGGGGGAGGGGTGGTGATGGTTAGATTCTCTCTTGTTGGAGATGGCCATTGCCTGGCACTTGTGTGGTGTGAATGTTACTTGCCACTTATCAGCCCAAGCCTGGATGTTGTCCAGGTCTTGCTGCAAATGGACGTTGTTATATGGATTTAAGTATCTAAGAGGTTGTGACTTTTACATTACTTTTTATTGTATGTCAGTCAGGCTGGCATTCTTAAATGACAATGAGATACTAACATATTATGCTGATTTAATTTTTTATTGTATGCAGAAGGAATATTTCATTTGCACATTTGCTTCTCCTTTGTTCCTTTACACCTCATGTCTGAGTTCTGGTTTCCATTTTTCCTGTCTATTTCCTTTCTAGGTCTCCCTCACCATCATCTTTCACCCTCATGTGATATCGTACGATCCTTTCTCTTTGTCTCACTCACACTCCTCCCTCCAGGTTTTCAGCATCTCTTTACTCCATAACTCTTGCTACTCTCCCTACATCCTTTTTTGCTCCCTTCTTCTCTACTTCCTGCTTGTATCCTGAATCCTGCTACTCTCCCTCCTATTTGGACCCTTCTCCTCCCTTAATTGAGTCATATTCCCATCTTCCATGTCCCCTACCTCCCTCTGTCTCCATAAAAGTTGTATTCTTTAGCAGGATAAGGCTATTTCACACCAGCTTCTTATCATGAATTGCTAGAGGCCCATAGTATAGGTTGCGTGGAGGTAATGCCACTGAACTAGTAGTCCGGAGGCCCAAGCGGGTAATGGGTTCAAATGGCAGCTGGTGGAATTTAAATCCAATTAATAAAATCTGGAATATAAAGTGAGTCTCAGTGATGGTGACCTTGAGGCTGTCATTTTTTTGTTGTAAAAGCCCATCTGATTCACTAATGCCCTTCAGGGAAGGAAATCTGCCATCATTACCCGGTCTGGCCTACATGTGACTCCAGACCCACAGCAATGTGGTTGACTCTTAACTGCCCTCTGAAATGGCCTAGCAAGCCACTAAGTTCAAGGGCAATTAGGGATGGGCAACAAATACTGGCCTTGCCAGTGATGCCCACATCCCATAAAAGAATAAAGATCCTGATTTGTTCAACCTGTATAGCCCTTCATTCCCAATTGCTAGGTGAATTTTTATGCTTTGCTTGCCTTAGGTGCCTGGAGTTGGCCTTGAGGGTCTCTGATTATGCTGCTGGACTAGAGAGCCCACCTGCTGTCATTGGATGGCAACCTGGTCTTTTCTTTCATGAGATGTGAGCATTGTTGTCAAAGTCTACATTTGTTGCCCATCCTTAATTGGCTGGAGACCTTCGAGGGCAATTAAGGATGTACCCAGTCAAAATCACAATGAGTGACTGTTTTCATCACCCCGCCTCTCCCGCCCCCTGCAACCTCAGGGGGTGGGTTTGGCACAGGAAACCGTCCCGACCTCGATTTCCCACCCCCAGAAGGAAAATCCTGCCCCATATGTCTGACCAATTCAACAATCGGCCTACGTCCTCCTGAAATCTGCCTCTGCCCACCTCACTATTTACTACCTTGTCAAGTTTTGCATCATCTGCAAACTCTGAAATTGTACTCCCTTCACCCAAGCTCAGGTCATTTCTATAGAAAACAAGGAAAGGAATGGTACTAAGATTGATCCCTGGGGGGGCGCTACTGTATACCTCTCCCCAGTCAGGGAAAAAACATTCATCCACCGTTGCTCTCTGCCTCCTATCCCTTAGCGAATTATATACCCTAATTACCATTGTCTTTTGATTCCATGTGCTTCTATCTTCAAAATAAGCCTGTTACACGGTATATTGTCAAATGCCTGTTGAAAGTCCATGTTTACAACATATAATGTACTTCCTTCATCAACCAAATCAAGGATATCGGACCAGTCAAACATGATTGGCCTTAAATTTGTGCTGGCAATCCCTTGTTAACTAATGCTTCCCTAAGTGAGAATTAATTTTGTCCTTTGTAAAATGGCTCTAGTAGTTTTCCTACTGCTGTTCTCTACCCATGCAATATTGTATGGCAAATTCTGAATTATACCCATTTGACACAGTATGCATGAAGGCACATGAAAAGAAACTTAAATTTTTGCCTGGCTAAACAGATTAAGCTTTTATCTTGTTCCATCCTTTGGGGTTCTAAGGAACCAAAGTGTTAGGCTGTTCATTCTCATTACATAGAATTCCGGTCCTAATTCATGCACATGGAATTCTAAAGGATTAAGCCACCTTGCAAAGGAGACAAATGTTTCATTATCGATTGAATTACATCTCTGAATTATTAAAAAAGGTATCATTTTCCACCAGCAATGGGAACCCACTGTGACTTAAATGGCCTGCAGCACAGTTAGATGTTCTGCTGATGCACTAGCTTTAGTCTGTGTGTGTGTAGAGGGATGGGTTGCAGGTAGGAGATACTTTGAAATCATGTTTCCATATGAAAGAATTCCTTGCTCTTTTGCACTGCCAACAAAAGGGAAAGCAAGTAATTATTTATCACAAAAGTTCAAAATAACTACTGACAAGACTTAGCCAGATAGGAGTGCGTTTTTGCGGTGACATGCTGGTTTGGTATGCGTCCCATTTTTCTGTACATCCACTACCATCAGGGAAAAGTTGAATCACTGAGAGAGTATGACAGTCTTCACAGGCAGACCCCAGAACCACAAGATTCATCGCCTGTTAATGAATAATGTTTTTTAAAAATTCATTCATGAGACGTGGGCTTCGCTGGCTGGACCAGCATTTATTGCCCATCCCTAATTGAGAAGGTGGCGGTGAGCTGCCTTCTTGAACTGCTGCAGCCCATGTGGTGTAGGTACACCCACAGCGCAGTTAGGGAGGGAGTTCCAGGATTTTGACCTAGCGACAGTGAAGGAATGGTGATATATTTCCAAGTCAGGATGGCGAGTGGCTTGGAGAGGAACTTCCAGTTGGTGGCATTCCCAACTGAAAGTTCCTTTCCATTATCAGCTCACTCCATGTCTGAATACTTTGTGACAAGCCATAAGAGATGTTCTGTTGGCTCAATGTTCACCAGCAAATAAATGTCTTCCTTCCTCCCCAAACACCACCTCTGGTGAACTCCTTCCATTCAGGAGCCTTTGGGATAGTTAGGGATGCAACTCCAGGGCTAGAATTACTGACTTAGAAAGGAAAGAAAAGACGACAAGGGCGGTTTTCATATTCTCAGGAGAGCGCAGTGGTTCATTAGATCTGAGCGTTCAACTGGTGAGTTATTCATGAATTAATCATGGTGTTTAGTAAATGCACTGATACAAAGAATGTGTCTCTGGCCTGAAGCTGGCATGCAATAGAATGAGAAATTATAGCACAGGAGGAGGGGTGTCGGGGCATTCAATCGTTGAGCTTGTGCAGAAGCTAGCTCTTTTTCTGGAGCTGTCTAATCTAGCCCCATCTCCTCGCCTCTTGTCCCGTATCCTTTTATATTCTTCCTTTTCAAATGAATCCCATTTTAAATTGTGTTCTAGTTTTGCCTCAGTTGTCACTTGTAAAACTCTTCTTGATGCCCTTCCTGTACCCTTGTAAAGCACCAATTATTCTGTGTATGGAAAGATTTTTTCTTCCTGACTTCACCCTTCATTCTTCTAATAATAATCCTCTGCCTTTGTCTTATTGTTACCAATGAAGCAAGCAACAAAAATTAATTCCTGCACGCCCAGCCACCTATGGGTGGGAGTTGGGGTATCAAGGGAACAAATTCGGACATGAGCATTAGGATTGCCCTCTCACTCTCTTATCCATCCCTGCCTTTCATCGTTAAAGGCTGAAATGGAATCCATTTTGTAACCTACTTTACGATTTTTTTAGGTTGTAAGAATGCAGCCAGGATTCAATTTTTGGATAAATTATTGATTACAAATGCACTTGTGTTTCCAATTAGAATATTTCCTTTTACTGGATTTTTTGGGAACTTTCTGAGTGTACCCTTTAGTGTGTTATGGTGGAAAGGATGGTACTCACTGCAGTAAGAAGTGGCATTGAAGTAATGGCACATCAGTGCACCAGGAGTCCTGGGGTTGAACACAGGTTTGGGCCTGTAATTCTCTCCAACTTCCAATCTTATAGACCCATACAGCACAGCAGGCATCCATTAGGCCTATTTTGCCTGTGCTGGCTCCAATTGGTCTCACTTCTCCTGTTGTTATAAAGGTCTTGTCTGGGGAGATGATGGTGTAGTGGTATTGTTCACTAGAATAGTAATCCAGAGGCCAAGGCTAATGCACTGGGGACATGGGTGTTCAAATCTCAACACGGCAGCTGGTGAAATTTAAATTCAATTAGTGAATCTGTAATATAAAGCTAGTCTCAGTAATGGTGTCCATGACAACTATCATCAATTGTTGTAAAAACCCATCTGGCTCACTAATGTCCCTTTAGGGAAGGAAATCTGAAATGGCCTAGCAAGCCACTCAGTTCAGGGACATTAGGGATGAGCAACAAATGCTGATCTTGCCAGTGATGCCCACATCCCGTGAGAGAATAAAGGAAAAAAAAAATCAAACGTGACCTTATGGATTTACTGGCTGAAAATCAATATTTGAGTTTTAAAATGCATTCCAGTGACTTGAAACAGCAGTTTATGAGAGGGTTGAACATTTGTATGACATTCCAAAGCCATTACAATTACAACCTGTCTAGAGAACCCCAGGGACAATTACTTTGAAAAAGTGTGAATGGGATCATTTCCAAATCCATTCACAAAACAATCCAGATGATCATCTGGTGTATTCACCTGCAAGGGGACTACACATTGGATGTAATAACTTCAGACAATGAACTTTAGCTAAGAAAAGAATTCACCCAGCCATAATATAATCATATAAACTGTGTACCTGGAATCCACTCGCTGCAACCATGTTTGGGTAACTGGTCAGCTGAAGAAAGAGGATCCTGTGACAAGCCAACTAACTCTCTTTTGTGTTCAAGAAACAGATCTTTTCCCCAGGACACAAGCAGAAAAGACACCACAGTGGCTCTGTGTGGGACACACTCTCTCTTCCCATCCGACTTTGAAGTTTGAGCCCTGACTGCTGTTTGACCATTCACCTGCTGCAGACAGCATTTTTAAAACATCAACCCAGCAGTTGCAGAACAGGGGATAAGTCATCTGTTAACATATTTAAATCATCTCAACACCAAATCCAGAGGGACCCTTGAACTCAGCCTGAAGCCAATTAAGTTAATCCACTAGACCCATATACTTAACCATAGAAATTATGGAATGTTTACTGAACAGAAAGAGGTCACTTGGCCCATTACATCTATACCAGCCAAAAATGAGCCACCCAGCCTAATCCCACTTTCCAGCATTTGGTCCATAGCCCTGCAGGTTAAGGCACTTGAGGTGCATATCCAGGCACCTTTTAAATGAGTTGAAGGTTTCTGCCTCTACTACCCTTTCAGGCAGTGAGTTCCAGATCCCTACCACCCCCTGGGTGAAAAACATTTCCTCATCTCTCTTCTAATTTTTCTACCAATTACTTTAAATGGATGCCCCCTGGTCACTGACCTCTCTGCTAAGATAAATAGGCCCTTCCCATCCACTCTATCCAGGCCCCTCACAATTTTGTATATCTCAATCAAATCTCCCCTCAGCCTCCTCTGTTCCAAGGAGAACGACCCCAGCTTATCCAATCTTTCCTCATAGCTGCAATTTTCCAGCCCTGGCAACATCCTTGTAAATCTCCTCTGTACCCTCTCTAGTGCAATTACATCCTTTCTGGAATGAGGTGACCAGAAGTTCACACAGTAAGAGCAGGAGTAGGCCGTTTGGCCTGTCCAGCCTGCTCCGACATTCAAACAGATCATGGCTGATCATCTACCTCTTATGCCATTTTTCCCACTTTCCCATATCCCTTAATGTCATCAGTATCTGAAAACCTATTGATTTCTGTCTTGAACATACTCAGTGATTGAGCTTCCATAGTTGTCTGGGATAGAGAATTCCTAAGATTCATCAGTCAGTCTTAAGTGGCCTGCCCCTTAGTATGAAACTATTTGCCTGGTTCTAGAGGTTCTACTTTTAGCTGGATTTTTATAAAAGCCTAATCTATCCTCCCATCCTATAGCTTATTGCTGTGTCTGACAATGTTGAGTACATGTGTGCTTGAAAGTTGGAGCGTTTTTATTATTTTTCTTTAGACCGGGTTAGGTACAATAGTTAGGATCCTCTTTTCTGTTCAAAAACTCAGAAAAACCCGTCCCTGTGTGTCTTTTACAGTCACAGCACAAACGGTTCAACACTTAATTGGCGAGATCATCCATTTTTAATAAAACCTGTTGTGCTTAAACGAGGAGTGGGAAAAGAGGGGAGTCAATCTACCTCTGCAGACCCGTAACACTGTTCTTTTCCCTTAGCCTTGCAAATATTTCAAGTAGGTACTCAATTCCCTTTTGAAAGTTATTGCTGAAACCACTTCCGCCAACCTTTCCAGGCAGTGGGTTCTGAATCAGAGCAACTTGCTACATAACCAGAATTCTCCTCCTTTCATCCCTTCCTACCAATTATCTGAAATCTTTGTCCCATGGTTACCACACTTCCTCACCTCCCCACTGTTAGTGGAAACAATTTCTCCGTATTTACTCGATGAAAATCTTTCATGCTCTTGGCCGGATTGTCGAGCATCATAATATATTCTCTCATATCTCTTGTTCTGGATTATACTCATGGTAAATCCTGTGTATCTTCCTGCCAACTTCTGCACGTGTATAATGTAAGTTAGGCAAGCAATGGGCCCGGAGCCACAGAGGAGGTTATATCTGAGAGCGCGACATGTTATTTTGATGATGGCTTAAGCCATTTAGGTTCGAAGGCACTCAGTGCCTGAACTTATCCCAAATATGATACAACTTATCCCAAGACTGGGGCCGTCCAATATATGTATATGATCAGAACATAGCGACAGGAATAGACCCCTCAGGCCTGCCAGTCAGTCAGTGAGGTTAAGGTTGATCTGTATCTTAACTCCATTCACCCATCTTGGTGCCAAATCCACTTGCCTAGCAAAAATATGATGTTATCCAACTTAAAATGATTAACTAAGCTCGCATCTACTGCTATTTTTGGGAGAAGGTGCTCCACATTTCTACCCTTTGCATGAAGAAGTGTTTTCTAACCTCTCTCCTGAATGGTCTAGCTCTGATGTTAAGCTTATTGGTGGAGGTGCCTTGCGGAGGAGATGAGGTCTTGGCCACCGGCTGAAGAGCCGGCAAGCCCTGCCCTGCCTCATTCCGGTAAGGCCCCGCCGCACCTTGTTCCACTCGGTCACTTGACAGGCCAGTGATGGGCCTCTCTCGGGGGTGGTTGTCCTGCCCGCTGAGAAAGCCTAGCCAGAGGCACGATGAGACCCTGAGACTACGACCCCCAGTTGTAGATTCTCTAGCAGGAAAAAACAGCCCCTCAGCATCTACCCTGTTGGGCCCTTTAAGGACTGTGGAACGGCAGCGCCAGCAATGAGGTGGTGACTCGTATCGTCGCCGGATCCCAAGTCACAGGTGAGTGATAGTCGGGGTGTGGGGTTGGGGGGGAGGATCAGCAGCAAGGAAAGGAGGATTGGCTATCAGCGCCGCCCCACTTCCCGATGCTGGGCGCCTTGATCAGGCACTGAGTGCCTTTGAATCCCCCTGGAAGCTTACACTCAACGCCACATGGGTTTGCTGCTTGTGTTCCCCACATAGTGAGCCGCCCGCCTGCTGCTGGGTTATAACCAGTGACAGCAAGATGAGGCCCTTAGTGAGCATTAATTGGCCACATAAAGGCTTCAATTGGCTGCGGGGGCAGTAAGTCCGTCCATGGGCCATCCCAGCAAAGACTTTAATCAGGGTGGAGGCGGGAAGGTGGCGGGGACCGGGCCCACTGCCCTCCCGCCTGATTAAATGCCACCCTGCCACCAAAGCCACCACCGGGAAGGGCACAAGATTTTGTCTTGTGTCTCATTTTGCGAGACTGGCACACCAGCAGATGAAAGTTTCATCTCCAGCTATACACAGTTCAGGCATCGCTGGAAAAGACGACATGCTGCCAAAGCTTTTCACCTTGCCCTCATCAGGACAGGTTCAAGAATGCCAAATTTCAAAGGGAGCAACAATTTAAAAAAAATGGAACTAAAAAAATGGAAGCGGATTAGATGAGGCGTTGCCATGGAGTGGGCAGGAAAGTGAAGTTGAAGCAGGTCGTCCGTGATCGTATTGAATGATGGAGCTGGCCTGAGGGGGTCATATGGTTTACTCCTGCTCCTATTTCTTATGTTCTTAATTCATCATGCTTTTCTTTAAGATTTTAGAATCTATCTCACCTGATCCACATACTTTATACTCACTTACAAGCATTGAATTTCTTTACACCGCATGCTTAGCTGGCTGCAACATAGGTTACAGATGCTGAGCCGGTTTGACTGAGTCTGGAAATTCATCCACACTATTCATTTCTTAACCCCAGTGCCCAATTTAACTGGAACGGCTTTGCCAATCCAGGCCAATTTATTCCTAATTATACATCTGAAACTTTAATTTAAAATACATGTCTTTTTCTGATCTGCCATGGTATTTCTATCCATTTTATTCTCTAAAGGATCTAATTGGGCTTTAACATTGCAGTTATATTCAGAAGCACACTCCTTATTGGAATAATGAGACACATTTCCATTTTGCACATCAGACACTGCAACTCTCATCTTAAAGAGATTTATAATGTTTCCAGGTCCTTTAATCCTAAATATTTCTGTTTTTTTCTTTTATTTAATTTGCTGATGTCAGCTCTCAATTAACATTCTTATAGGTTCTAAAGTTTAATCTAATATCAGAGAATAAGAACTAACAGCAGGAGCAGACCATATGGCCCTTGACACTGCTCCACCATTCAATACAATCGTGGTTGACCTTCTACCTGAATCCTACTTTCCTGCCCTTACCCTTTGCTGTCCAAAATATCTATAAATTTTCATCTTGAAAATACTCACCAACTGAACAACCCTTCAAGTGAAGACATTCCTTCTCATCTCCAGTCCTAAATGACTGACCTCTATACCCTGAGACTATGACCCCCAGTTGTAGATTCTCTAGCAGGAAAAAACAGCCCCTCAGCATCTACCCTGTTGGGCCCTTTAAGGATTGTATACCTTTTAATCAGATCACTTCTCCATTCTCCTGAACTCAAGAGAATTTCAGCCCAATCTCTTGTTCCAGGAATCAACCTAGTGAACTTCTGTTATGATCCCGCCAAGGCAAATATATCCTTCCTTAGAATGAGGAGACCAAAACTGTCCATGGTACTCCAGGTCACCCAAACCCTCTATTATTGCAGCCAGCCTTTCTTACTCTTACACTCCGACCTTCTTGTAATAAAGGCCAACATACCATTTCCCTTCCCAATTGCTTGAAATTGAAATGATGCATTTCATTTTATATCCTCGGCAATTTCTCTCAGCCTCAAGAAATGCTTTCAAAAACGGGCTGAGAAGAAATATCTAACTTGAAAATTGGCCAATTGTGTCGGTGGAGGCACCTCTAATGGTTATCGAGTATTAGGTTCTTGAATAACCCTTAAGGCCATTACTTGGATGATGACACAGTGCTGATTAGCAGTGAAGTGGAAAACGAAAGACAGCAATAATGGTGACTAATGAATGGCCAATTAGGAGCAAACTGGCCTGAATGAATTGCAAAGCTGTTTCCTTTTAATTGGGTGATGGGATTAAGCGTGGAGGAGTAAATGTTCCTCTTCTCCCTAACTGCCTGACATGTGTCCATATACACAAGCACTTGCAGAGGTGTCAGCTGTGGCTCAGTTCATAGCACCCTCACCTTTGAATCAGAAGGTTGTGGGTTCATGTCCCACTCCCGGAAAAAAAAAGTCAAGAACTGTGAATGTACTTGAAAGAGTTACACGAGCACTTGCACAGACACACGGCAGGAAAGAACCTGGCTGTTCACTCATGAAAAGAGAGATGTCCTTTCTCACCACAGCAGTATTCCATGATGTATGCTTAATGGGACAACATGAGTTGTAACATCATTCCATAGGTTGTGTGTGGCCATTTTGAGAGCCATGAATAAATTGGAGACTCATATCCATGGGTGGGTTAGTGGTATTGTCACTGGACTAGTGACTAGTAACCCAGAAACACAGGTTAATGCTTCAGGGACCTGGGGGTTCGAATCCCACCACAGCAGAAGGTGAAATTTGAATTCAATAAAACATCTAGAATTAAAAGTCTAATGATGACCATGAAACCATTGTCAATTCTGGTTCACTAATATTCTATAGGGAAGGAAATCTGCCATCCTTACCTGGTCTCCAGACTCACAGCAATGTGGTTGACTTTTAACTGCCCCCTGAAATGACGTAGCAAGCCACTCTGTTCTCAAGGACAATTAGGGATGGGCAATAAATGCTGGCCTGGCCAGTGATGCCCCCGTCCCATGAATGAATAAAAAAAGTGCAGATGCCTGAAGGTTGTTTTTGTATGTAACTTATCAAGCAAATGCAATATCCAAAAGGGTAGACCCAACGAAACCTGTGCTCACATTAAATGATAATTAATTAGCTGATAATTGTGCTTTATCGTTATAAAGTGGCCTTTAGTTAGCAAGTCTGCAACATACATTTGTCTACATGTATATGTTGGTTTCTCCCTTTCATCATGCACCCTATCAATGTGAATATTTGCCTGTAAATTTACTCCGAGGCAGTAAAAATACTTTTTATTCTTTCATGGGATGTGGGCGTCGCTGACTAGGCCAGTGTTTATTGCCCATCCCCAATTGCTCTTGAGAAGTGGTGGCAAGCCGTCTTCTCGAATGGCTGCAGCCCACACTCACCGTGCTGTTAGGGAGGGAGTTCCAAGATTTTGACCCAGTGCAGTGAAGAAATGGCGATATATTTCCAAGTCAGGATTGTGTGTGACTTGGAGGGGAACTTGCAGGTGGTGGTGTTCCCATGCATTTGCTGCCCTTGTCCTTTTAGGTGATAGAAGTCACAAGTTTGGAAGATACTGTTAAAGGAGCCTTGGTGAGTTGCTGCAGTGCATCTTGTAGATGGTACACACTGCTGCCGCTATGCATTGGTGGTGGAGGGAGTGATTTTTTAAGGTGATGGATGGGGTGCCAATCCAGTGGGCTGCTTTGTCCTGGATGGTGTCAAGCTACTTGAGTGTTGCTGGAGCAACACTCATCCAAGCAAGTGGGGAGTATTCCATCGCATTCCTGACTTGTGTGCCTTGTAGATGGTGGACAGGCTTTGGGGAGTCAGGAGATGAGTTATTCACAGAATTCCCAGCCTCTGACCTGCTCTTGTAGCCACAGTATATGGCTAGTCCACTTCAATTTCTGGTCAATGGTAACCCCCAGGATGTTGATAGAGTGG
Source organism: Cetorhinus maximus (assembly GCF_964194155.1). NCBI lineage: Eukaryota > Metazoa > Chordata > Chondrichthyes > Lamniformes > Cetorhinidae > Cetorhinus > Cetorhinus maximus. The sequence continues at coordinate 13,217,103 of NC_135884.1, read as the reverse complement.
ATTCAGTGATGATGGAATGTCGAGGGGTGATGGCTGGATTCTGTCTTGTTGGAGATGGTCAATGCCTGGCAGTTGTGTGGCAGAAATATTGCATCAGCCCAAGCCAGAATGTTGTCCAGGTCTTGCTGCACGCATTACTTCATTGTACAATCAGCAGCGAACATCCCCACTTCTGACCTTATGATGGAAGGAAGGTCATTGATGAAGCAGCTGAAGATGTTTGGGCCTAGGACACTACCCTGAGGAACTCCTGCAGTGATGTCCTGGAATTGAGATGATTGACCTCCAACAACCACAACCATCTTCTTTTGTGCAGGTTTGACTCTTGTACAGTTTGATGCCAAAGTGATGTCATCCCTTTCCTTATATCTGCATAAATTCCTAAAAACAGCCTAATAAGTTAGAAGTTGTCTTAAGAAAAAAAAGTTTTGATTTAACAGTTTTTATAAAACTTATATAAAACTTTTATAAAACTTACTTATTTGTCCTTTGCTCTGGTAACCCTGACATATAGCAGCAGATTGTTATTATATTCTATTGTTTTTAATTCATTCACAGTGTTTTGATCTGTGATCTAACAAAGTCAGTTCGATTGATCTGGAATGAGCTGCCCTTTGCAATTCTACACTGACTGTCACTGATAATCTGTACTTTCTTAAGTATTCACTAATTTCACCCTGTCTTATGCTTATCCACAGTCAAGCCTGAATTCTGATTTCCTAACTTATCTTTTGTTTCTTTTTCCTGTGACTGGGGGTTTAACCGTTACCATCCTCCAGTGGTTTGACAAGTCCTGTGTCCATGAATTTTCTAGGGTGTATCCTGACTGTTCATTCTTTCAGTCCCTTTAACTATTTGATATGTCTGAATATTTACCTCTAGTACATCTAGCTGAAGTATTCCTACGGACTGTAAATGTTCCTCTGAATAATTAGTAACCTCCATCATTTCCTCACCCTCCAGCACATTGTCATTGATTTATTGCCCATTCCCAATTGTACTTGAGAAGATGAATACAACTGAGTGTTTTGCTAGGTCATTTCAGAATCAACCAAACTGCAATGGGTCTAAAGTCACACATTGGCTGGGCTAAGTAAGGATGGCAGATTTCCTTCCCTAGAGGACATTTGGGAAACCAGATTGGTTTTTAATGACAATTCAGTAGTTACTATTAAAGAATTATTTGATTAATTGAATTTAAGTTTACAGTTGCCCTGATGAGATTTAATCTCATGTCTCTGGATTATAAAGATAGGCTTCTGCATTACTAATCCAATAACATAACCACTGTGCTACCATACACCAACAGATGGTTCACAGAATCACAGTGCAGAAGAGGCCCTTCAGCTCATCAAGTCTGCACCGACACGTGAGAAACACCTGACCTACCTAATCCCATTTACCAGCACTTGGCCCATAGCCTTGAATGTTATGATGTGCCAAGTGCTCATCCAGGTACTTTTTAAAGGATGTGAGGCAACCCGCCTCCTCCACCCTCCCAGGCAGCGCATTCCAGACCGTCACCACCCTCTGGGTAAAAAGGTTTTTCCTCACATCCCCCCTAAACCTCCTGCCCCTCACTTTGAACTTATGTCCCCTCGTGACTGACCCTTCAACTAAGGGGAACAGCTGCTCCCTACCCACCCTGTCCATGCCCCTCATAATCTTGTACACCTCGATCAGGTCGCCTCTCAGTCCTCTCTGCTCCAATGAAAACAACCCAAGTCAATCCAATCTCTCTTCATAACTTAAATGTTTCATCCCAGGAAACATCCTGGTGAATCCCCTCTGCATCCCCTCCAGTGCAATCACATCCTCCCTATAATGTGGCGACCAGAACTGCACGCAATTGAGGATTTAATTTTTAAAAATAGAGTTGTTTGGTAGTACAGAACTTGAATATTGCTGAAAAAAGGGACATGTCAAAGCTTTTTGTCTTGTACTTATCAGGACACTTCACAAGAATACCAATAAAAGGGGAAAACAACAATTTATACTATATATGAATTGTTGAATTTATATTTGTATGAATTTATACAGTATAAATTGTTGTTTTCCCCTTATATTGGTATCCTTGTGAAGTGTCCTGATGAGTACAAGACAAAAAGCTTCAACATGTCTCTTTTGTCAGCAATACTTCAAAAAAAATGGCCTAAGCATTCGTTGCTCTTGTTTCATTCATATTAAATTGATAAAAGTTAAAATGGCAGGTGCATTTAATTTTTAGCAGTACTCAAATTTAGTTAGCAGATGTACTGGCCAATCAGTGGATGCCTGCTCTCTGACAAGCCGCATTTCACTGGGTGTGACCACTGACTGTTTTGTTATGGCAGCTGTGAAGTGCACAAGACATGGGTGATATCTCCATTAAATAGCAGCAAATGCTGACCTGCCCCAGAAAAGTCAGCAAATGTGAAAAAGGCGAGCGTTCACATTCAAAGAATCTTCAGGCAGGAACGCACACTTTGTGTCAAATCACAGTAAATTGTATAGACCCAATGATGCATATGCAATAATTGTTTAATCATTTCAGACCTAGAGCATTGGTTGGCATGGAGTTTGAGTTAAAATTATAAACACAGATGAGGCGATCTTGAGAGGTAGATTGCAACTGTACTGCAAGGCAAACAGGAATTAATTTTTAAAATGCAAATTAACTCAAGTTGAAATGCATACTGCTCATGAAGTTACATAGAATCCCAAGTTGCGTTTTTACAGGAATACCATACGAATGTTAATCTTTCCTACATATGTGCTGATTTATTATTGAAAAACACTGAAAGGGTGAGTGTGTGAAACAGAACTGACAGCACACAAGAAAGGCACTGATATATCTATAGCAGTAGAGAACCCGTGCATTTGGCATCTGTTCTTTGTGTAATGTGCATGGAATCCAGAAGACTGCCAATATGGAAAAGGATGTAACACACAGAATCAAAGTCAGAAAAAATAAATTAAATTAAAACTAAATAGCACCTTTAAGCTAATAAACATCCCAAGGCACAGGAGCATTGTAAAACAAAATTTGACACCGAGCCATGAAAGGCAATATTAGGGCGGTTGGGCTTTAGTGAAGAGTTGGTTTGAAGGGGTAGAGAGGTTTAGGGAGGGAATTCCAGAGCACAGCGCCTTGATAGCTGACATCAGGGCCACCAATTGTGGAGCAAGGAAAACATTTTCACTTCACAAATTATAGCAATAAATCAATGACAATGTACTGGAGAGTGAGGAAATGGTGGAGATTGCTAATTATTCAGAGGAACATTTACAATCCGTAGGAATACTTCAGCAAGCTGTACTAGAGGTAAATATTCAAACATATCAAATAGTTAATGGGACTGAAAGAATGAACAGTCAGGATACACCCTAGAAAATTCATGGACACAGGACTTGTCAAACCACTGGAGGATGGTAACGGTTAAACCCCCAGTCACAGGAAAAAGAAGCAAAAGATAAGTTAGGAAATCAGAATTCAGGCTTGGCCGTAGATAAGCATAAGACAGGATGAAATTAGTGAACACTTGAAAAAGCACAGATTATCAGTGACAGTGTGCAGTTGCAAAGGGCAGCTCATTCCAGATCAATCGAACTGACTTTGTTAGATCACAGATTGTGTAGAGTAACAAACTGAAGCAGGCCTCGTGGTCATTAAACACACACATTGAAGTCTAACATTCAAAACAGGTGAATTTTATTCACTCACAGCAGTTATGCCTTAAAGTGCAGAGATGAACAAGCCCAAGAACAACTACCTCCTCGTCCTCGATCCCCATTATTCTGGGAGGACCCTGGATATGGAATATGCTCAAAGGAAAGGATGGGTTGCCTAGAAGAGACTGGATTTTTCTGACCAGAATTCATTGAATAGCTTCTGCCTTCCTCAGTGGAAAGGGTCTGTGACTGTGCAGCACCACTGCAGCACAATGTAACCGTGGACCACAAATGTCCTGTCTGTCTGCTTTTGTGTCCTGATGTATTTATTAAACAACCGATGAAAGGTTGATGAAATTATGCTTTCAATTAAACAAATCTTGGTAAAACAAAAAAAAACAGGGATTATCTTCCAGTATATAGAATGAGAATATAAACTATTTCCTGCTTTTTAACCTGACAGCCTGAGCATCATTCCTGATTGATGTTAATTGCCTTGAAAGATTTTTTTAAAGCTATACTGCTTTGCCTTGGTCATTCTGACATTTCGACTAACTTCTTAAAGCTGTAACCCTAAAGCAAATCCTGAGTTCTCAAATGTTTATGGCTCGCGTATCATTCCTCTTTTACTCTGTTACAGTAGGTAAGGGGAACAGGATGGATGCTGCACAGAAGGAGTTTCCAGCAGCATGTGAGAGGTTTGAACATAAGAGGTTTGCTAAAGACGAAATATGTAGGGTGGGGTTTTCTGCACCCGCCCACCGCTGGGATCTTCCGGTCCCGCCGCAAGTCAATGGGCTTCTGGCTGGGGCGCCGCCTCGCCCACGGGGGGGGTCCCACCGACCCGCGACAGGGCCGGAAAATTCCAGCCGTAGTCTTGAACCGAATGCGGCAACAGATAGAGGGATGGGAAGGAGACGGTAAGTGCAGTGGTCACTTTTCAATATGTGTGCTAGTGTGTTCCAGGACCTGTTCCTCAATTTATTTTATTTCCTATTTATACAAGTGCTTTCCATATAGGTACAAGAGAAATAATAGTGAAAATAGCAGATGTAACACCTTTATTCAAGAATGGAGAGAGATGGAACACAGGAAACTTTAGTCCAGTTAGCCTAACATTTGTCAGGGGAAAATTGCTAGAATCCATTATAAAAGAGGTTATTAGCAGGATACTTAGGAAATCATAATGGGATCAGGCAGAGTCAACATGGTTTTGTGAAAGGGAAATTGTATTTAACTAATTTATTGGAGTTTTTTTGAGGAAGTAACAGCAAAGTGGGTAAAGGGGAACCTGTAGATGTGGTGTACATGGATTTCCAAAAGGCAGTTGATAAGGTGCTGCATCAAAGATTACTACACAAGATAAGAGAACATGGTAACATATTAGCACGCTAAAGTTTGCAAACAGGAAGCAGAGTGTCAGGATAAATGGGTCATTTTCAGGTTGGCAAGCTGTAACTGTGGAGTGCCACAGGAATCAGTGTTGGGGCCTCAACAATCTATATCAATGACTTGGATGAGCGGACTGAAGGTATGGTGGCTAAATTTACCAATAACACCAAGATAGGTAGGAAACTAAATTGTTAAGAGGAGGTAAAGAGTCTACAAAGTGATGTAGATACGTTAAGTGGGTGGGCAAAAATTTGGCAGATGGAGTGTAATGTGGGAAAATATGAACTTGTCCACTTTGGCAGGAGGAATAGAAAAGCAGTATACTATCTAAATGAAGAGAATGCAGAATTTGGTGGAAAAGAGGGACCTGGGTGTCCTGGTACATGAATCACAAAAAGTTAGTATGCAGGTACGGCAAGTGATCAGGAAGGCAAATGGAATATTGGCATTTATTGCAAGGGGGATGGAATATGAAAGTAGGGAAGATTTACTGCAGCTGGAGAGGGCATTGGTGAGACCACACCTGGAATACTGTATATAGTTTTAGTCTCCTTATTTGAAAAGAGATGTAAATGCATGAGAAGCAGTTCAGAGAAGGTTCGCTCGACTCATTCCTGGAGTGAAGGGCTTATCTTCTGAAGAAAGGTTGAAAAGGTTGGGCCTTTACTCATTGGAGTTTAGAAGAATGAGAGGTGATCTTATTGAAACATATACGATCCTGAGGGGACTTGATAGGGTGAGACCAGGAGGATGTTTAATTATGGGGGAGACTAGAACCAGGGGACGCAGTTTAAAAATAAGAGGTCTCCCTTTTAAGACAGGGATGAGGAGAATATTTTCTCTCAGAGGGTCATTAGTCTGTGAAATTCTCTTCCCCAAAAATTAGTGGAGGTTGGGCCATTGAATTTATTCAAGGCTGCGTTAGATAGATTTTTGATAGGGGTCAAGGTTATGGAGGGCAGAAGGGAAAGTGGAGTTGAGACCACAATGAGGTCAGCCACAATCTTACCAAATGGTGGAGCAGGCTCAAAGGGCCGAATCATCTTCCTAAATCCTTTCTTCCTATGTTCCTACGGGGCAGAATTTTCTGCCTGTTGGGCAGGCGGGCTCGACCCAATCTCCGGTGGGCGGGAAGCCGATCCCTGCCAGAGAAGCGGGCTGCACCGCCATTTTACGTGGGCGGGCCAATTAAGGCCCGCCCAGTGTGATGTCCGGCGGGAAGCGCTATGCGGATGCACTATGTGGATTCCCCAAAAGCGAGAGTGCGCTCTTCCGCGCATGTGCATGAAAGAGCGCACATCTCCCTGAAGCTAAGTGCTGCCTCAGGGAGATCGCTTACACTTTTAAAAAGATTAAAAACAGAAAAAAAAACCCTAAAATGTCCCCATCATGTGACAATGTCACACGAGATGGGACATGTTCATAATTTACACTATAACTTTATTAAACTTTTTAAAACCCTGCATGAAACCTCATCCCGCCAGTGGATGAGGTTTCATGTTTTCTCTATTTGCCGCTGGGGGTCCTAGCCTGCCCACCAACCTTAAGGTTGGACGGGCAGGTCCTTTAATTGTTTAATTGATCCTGTCAATGGCCTCAATTGGCCAATGACAGGTCGGTGGGCCCGCAGCTGATTTTGCTGCGCCCCCGTCTTCCTGAAAATTTAAATGGGGCGGGATGACATCGGGGGGTTCCGCCCGACATCATCCCGCGTCACTTTACGTGTCGGCGAGCGGGCCCCGCCCCCTGCTCACCGACGGCAAAATTCTGCCCCATGAAGTTTGTTGATGATATCAAATTAGAGAAAATAGTAAACTGTGAGGACTCAGAGCAGCGTACAGGAATATTTGGATAGGTTAGCAACCCAAAGGCTGGATTGCAGTGTAACTTACATCGAAAAAATATAAAATTCATATTTAGATTAAGTAATCCAGTTGAAAACATGGAAACGTGTAACAATCATGTAACAACAAAATGAACCAATTCAGCAGGTAAAAGGGAAGCGGTGGACGGGATATTAAAAGAGGAAATAATGATAGTTGTTTGGTAGTATAGAACATGAGCGTTAATGAAAAAGAGATGCTGCCAAAGCTTTCTGACTTGCACTCATCAGGACGCAATCGCAAGAATACCAAATCTCAAAAGGAATAACAATTTATGCTGCATGGGAAAAGGATGCTGATTGGTTGGCAAGCAGATTCTAATTGGTCGTGGGATTGCCGTGGAGAATGCACAGGGAGCAGTTATCTCCCAAGCTTTCGTTTACATTTAAACCAAAACAAGTCGACTCTGATTGGTCGATTTTTTTCTCCCTTAACGGGGTTGGGGGGAAGAGACGAGCTGTACGCCACTCTGTAAAATTCATCCCAAAGAAACAAAAATGTGTCTCGAACAGGTCTACTATTGGCTGCAAGAAGAAAACCGAAACAAGCAATGGAAGGGAAACAAAATGGGAGACAGAGTTTATGGTCTGAAATTGTTGAACTAAATGTAGATTCCAGCAGGCTGTAACGTGCCTAACTGGGCAAGATGTCACTAGTCCAGTAAACCAGAAGTTCGGGCCAATGCTCTGGGTTCAAATCCCGCTGTCGCTGGTGGAATTTAAATTCAATTAATAATTCTGGAATTGAAAGCTAGTCTCAGTAATGGTGACAATGGCAACTATCATTGATTGTTGTAAAAACCCATCTGGCTCATTAATCCCCTTTAGGGCAGGAGATCGGCTGTCCTTACCCGATCTGGCCTACATGTGACTCAGACCCACAGCAATGTGGTTGACTCTTAACTGCCCCCTTGGAATAGCCTAGCAAGTCATTCAGTTCAAGGGAAATTAGGGATGGATAACAAATGCTGGCCTTGCCAGCAATGCTCACATCCCACGAAAGAAAAATAAAAGATGAGGAGCTATTTCTGAAGCTTTCATTGGGCTTTGCTGGAATAAGATGTCAGTGTGGCAGCAAGGTGGGGAATTAAAAAGACAGGCCACAGGAAGCTTGGGGCCATGTGTGTGGACAGAACAGAGGTGTTCCTCAAAGTGCTTACCCAATCCTGTGTTTGGCCCCCCCCCAGTGTAGACTAGTTTCTGTTTTTATTTTAGATTTCCATTGCCTATAGTATTCTGCTTTGTGACTGCAGTTTAAATGTTTGCTGAAATGAATTTGTGCATTTCCATGACCACGTTATGGGACAGTTACCAAGACTCTTCTGTGATAAGCAATGGAACAATAGATGAATAAAAGTTGGCAGCCATTGTTTTGAAATAAGAACTTCCATTCTGGTATTTTTTGTTTGCAATAACACTTGTCATGCCATAATTAATTAGCATTGACAATATTTGTGAGAAAAGACTATAAAGATCCTAAGCTTTTCTGAATATGTTGTGGAGGGAGTTGGATTCGAAAAGGGAAAATGAAGGTTAGGTTTCCACAGGGGAGAGCTAAAGGGTAATGATATTTATTTCTTTGTATATCTGTTGCTCAAAGTTATTGTGTGCCTCTGAACTCTCTTGCATACAATTAATGGACAAACCTACATTTTGCTGTTGGAAGTTGAAATAGTTTTAATAAGCCTGTTTCCTTTTTATGTAAAACATACTTTTCCATAGTAGAAAGACTCAGTGTGGCCATAACATTACAAGAAAAGACCCCCCACTTTCAATGGGTTTTAACTCCTAAATTTCCATTAGACATCATGCATGAAGGAAAAGTGGACCCTTTAAAGCCTATTTTAATTACCCTTGTATGAAACCACGCTGAAGCTTCTGTTGGCCTAATTACAGGAGAGACCTCTGAAGAGGAAACCATTTCAGAGGCCAATGCATATCAGATTAAGTGCTTAGCAGACAAGTGTCATTTATTTTGGTTTTATGACCATGGAAAGAGACCGTGCAGAAGTCCTATGGTTTTTTAGGGGATGCCTGTAAGGTTAGGTTTTCTTTTCTGGTGTGTAATGTTTCTTCAGACTGCTCTACTCTGCAAAAAAAAAGAAATGAAGAGATCTGTATGTCTTGACCTTCAAATTACGAGCATATGACAAGAAGAATGAGAAAAGATTATCAGGCCCATTAGGCCCAGCCCATCCAGATATGGTGCTGCCTATTTACACCATCTACCCTTCCCTTAGTCGTGCAATCTCCCTGCAGAGGCAAATATAAGGGGGAAAACTGCATCCAGGTATGAAATACACTGGGTTTCCTCCCTGTCCTCCTCAGGCAGTCAAGAATGGCTCCAGGAGATCACAAGACCCTATTATTCATAATCATTCAAGCGAGCAAACAACTTACTTTCTATAACTAGAATTGCCCTCTTCACTTGAGACTGTGTCTCCATTTATCTAAATAAAGGAATTAATGAGGCTTGCTCAGTTTGAAGCTGTCACAAAGCATTAGATAGCAAGCTTTGTTTTCAATATATTAAAACTGCTGCAGTATCTTTGGAATCTTGAAGCCACCCACCATTTTGAAGATATAACTGATGTCCTACAGCGAATCCACCATCTTTTCTTGCTGATCCACCTCATGTTTTCTAAGCAACTGTTTAACATTCATTCTTAAATGTGAGATTAATAGGTTCCTGGAGAATTGATTTTTTTTTGTTGCTGTTCTGCTCCTTCTGAGTTTATTACTTGTGCAATAGTTTTTCTGCTGTTTTTGCTAGGGTTTTATTTTTTTGCAATAGAGGACTTCCTTCGCAAAGAACCCCAGCTACGGCATTGTTGCTGCCTCCAACTTTTAATGTCAGCTCCAACGATACTGCTCAGCAAAGACAACGCAGTGCGCCTTTCAAAGGCATGAGTTTGGACGAGGAAGAGGGGTTAGGTAGAGGGAAGAAGGGCAGATCTATTCGAACCTTAGATTTGGTCCACGAGCTACGATTTCCGAATCTGGCAGACCTTGCTGACTATGTCTAAGGAGACTGGATTTTGCTGGCTATGTCTAAGGAGACTGGATTTTTCTGGCTATGTCTAAGGAGACTGGATTTTGCTGGCTATGTCTAAGGAGACTGGATTTTGCTGGCTATGTCTAAGGAGACTGGATTTTGCTGGCTATGTCTAAGGAGACTGGACTTTGCTGGCTATGTCTAAGGAGACTGGACTTTGCTGGCTATGTCTAAGGAGACTGGACTTTGCTGGCTATGTCTAAGGAGACTGGATTTTGCTGGCTATGTCTAAGGAGACTGGACTTTGCTGGCTATGTCTAAGGAGACTGGATTTTGCTGGCTATGTCTAAGGAGACTGGATTTTGCTGGCTATGTCTAAGGAGACTGGATTTTGCTGGCTATGTCTAAGGAGACTGGACTTTGCTCTCTCCATTTTCTGAGACAGACCTTGAAACTTGACCATTAAACATTTTGCATCTGGATAACTGCGGCCAATGCACAGAACGTTAGTGTTGCTGGATCCTCTTGAGCTTCTATGGGTATCATTTGCCACATTAGTCAGATTCAGACCCATCCAATGCATCATGCAGGTTACAGAAGTCTCATTTTGTGGAGATGGGTGATGGAACGTTTTTGTCCATACAAAGGTGGCAGCTTGGTGAGTGAAAACAGCACCATTAGCTTCTGGCAAGTTTCCCTTGGATTGCAGTGCTTTGGCGATGGCACATGGGGAGTTATGATGGCCGCCAACAATAAACCCATGGCAAAGTTGAGCAGGAAAGGCTTTTATTTCATCACGGTACAGATGGTGTGGAACCTCTAGAACAGAATAATGCAGGTGAATTTACAATCCCCCCCTGTCAAGAGCCGTGCAGCCTTTATCTTTCCCTAGCTGATGAATACAGTGCCATTTCATCAAGAAGACAGACATTGAAAGATCCTCACTCTGTCCCTTTAGAATGGGAATCCAGAAATAGCTGATTCTTGCTTAGGATACTCCAATTTGTTTTACACCGGAATTGAAGTTCCTTTTCATGACCGCGTCTTAGTTTCAGCTTTTTGCCTCTGTGGATCTCCATTTTGAGGACTTGTATTTTGACAAAGGAACATGAGAAGCAAAGGAATCATTGTCACCCATGAGGAAAACAAAATATTTTACGCTTTAGACAGGATGCAGCCCTTTAGAAATGCTCCCTAACTGCATACGCTTATTTTATAACAGCTCCATTTCTTTTATTTTTTTTTCATTACTTTTATGCAAATCGCTATAGCAACATTGGCCTGTGCTGCCTTGCTATACTTTGCCAGCTGCATATTTTATTGCTTTGCTGTCTCTGGCACATGAAGGCAATGGAAAGGAATAGTGAACTCACTGGCCTTAAACAGGCTTCTTTTCAAACAAGCCCGGAAGATGAAAAGGGAAAATATCGAACAGCAGTTTGGGCCTGTGGTGCTGGGTGGGATATTAGTGTGTGGAGGAAAAAGATAATTTGATGGATTGTTTTCCTTCCAAGTTCGTTTGAAGCAGTACTAATTAGCTTAGCATTGCCTAAGATATGATTCCAAAATCCACATATAGATGAAGGTGGGGGAAAATGGTCCACACGTTGACCAAGTTAACAGCGAGGCAATGCAGCCCCACAATAACAACACCAATTTGCATTTATATAGCACCTTTAGCACACTAAGACATCCCAAGGTGCCTCACAGGAGTATTATCAAACCAAATTTGACACGGGGCCACGTAAGGAGATTTTAGGGCAGGTGAGCTTTGTCAAAGAGATAGCTATTAATTAGCATCTTAAAGGGGGAAAAAGAGGTAGAGGGACAGAGTGATTTAGGGAGGGGATTCCAGAGCTTAGGGCCTAGGCAACTAAAAGCACGGCTACCAAGATCGGAGATGCTCAAGACATCCGAGCTGGAGAAGCGGAGATTTTATGTAGGTTTCTGGGGCGGGGAGAAGTTACCGAAATTGGGAGGGGCAAGGACATTGAAGGAATTGAAAATAAGGATGAGAATTTTGAAATCAAAGCAAGCTCCCAAAGACGGCCATGTGACAATGGCCAGATAATTGTTTCTCGTGATGGCGATTGAGGGATAAATGTAAACACAGGGATAACTCCCCTGCAAAATGGTGCAAGGGGATGTATTACGCTGATCTGAGAAGGCATCTGTTTAATGTCTCATCTGAAATCCAGCACCTGCTGACAGTGCAGAAGTCGCTCAGTGCTGCATTGGATTTTTTGTGTTCAAATCCTGGGGAGGTATTTAATGGTGGAAACAGGGATCTCGCACGCTAGTTGGAGAGCTGGCAAGAGCCCTATGTCACCACTTTTCTGGAAGGCCCACCGAATTACGTGCCGATCAGGCACTTAACTGGACAGCTGCAGGCTTTACCCAGGATTAAGGACCCTCGGGCGCACGTCCCACCCGCTGAGCACTGTCAGCCAATCAGAGGCCAGCAGCCCTTCAATGTTTGGCAGTGCCACTGGTGGGGGTGGTGGTGGTGATGGTTATTGCCGGCAACGCTCCCGTGCAAGACCCAGGATTGCCTATGGGCCCAGGCACAGGTGGGTGATGACAGGATGGAGGCTGCAAGGTGTGGGGGGTGGGGGGACGGGAGCGGGGGGCGGGGGGGGGAGTGGAGGGAGTGGGGCAGCAAGGGCAGGGGCGGTTGGCTTTCAGCTGGAAGCCCCCCCGTCCAGACGATGGGTTTGGTTTCCGGACTTCCCACATGGACGAGCCCCCCACCCTCTGCTGGGTGAATACCATCAGTGGAGGGATGAAGCTCTTACCTCAGTTGAGGGCGGGGCGGGAAAGCCATCCACAGGCCTTCCCATCACAGACTTAATTGGGGCAGGGGCGGGAAGGGGGTGGGGCCTCCGCCCACCACCCTCCATCCCGATTAGATGCCCGCTGTCACCAAACTCGACATGGGGAAGGGCATTAAATTCCACCCCTGGAGTGGGACCCTAAGCCTAACCTTCTGACTCAGAGGCAGGAGTTCCACCCGCTGATCAGCAGTTGACACCATAAAAATTCAGTGAACATAGTAAACCTAAGAAGGAAGGGAAGATTCAGGGAGGTAAATAGTTTTGGGGACTCAGTAGGAGGCCACTTAATACTTTCACACCTGTAATTTCTCTGCCTTTTTTACAATCTCCAGCTGTGACTTCAATACCTTTAGGGCCGCTGCTGACCTTTCACCAAGGTTACAGGGGGAGATTGAGGAACGTCAGTGAAAGTTCCGCTCCTTACATAGTTTCTTCTTCAGTTGTGGAGTTGTTCTACAATATTAAGGAAAGCTGTTAGTGATATCATGATGTCATGTTGAGATTAATCTCCATCCTTTTCCGAATTGCAGTGCCTGCTCGCTTGTACAGACCAAGACTGGGACCATCTAAATCTGTTTTAATATCAAATAATTAATAATAATATCATAGGTGTCTGATGTCCTGAATTTCCTCTGCTGTAGAGTACCGAATGTTTGGCTGGATTCTGGCAAAATTCAGAGTAGGTCTCAGTAACGTAGGTCCTCGAGCAGAACACACACACAGCTCCCAATGTCCCCAAGCTATACAACTATGTAAGACTGTCCTCATGTGTCTGGCCTTAATAAATTATTAAGCATCTATCAAAATTTTCTTTTGAAGTGAGGGTGGGCACTTAAGTTGCCTGTCCTCATAGAGGTGGTTCTAATGTAATATCATGCAAATGAGGAAGATAGATCTTATTGCTGGACATTAAAATTAAAATTGCTGGTTTTCTCATTGCAACTGATTGTCGCTACAGCGTCTCTATTGATGGCTGATCTTCCACCTCTGAATCTTCACCTCAGGGGTCCTCCAAGGATGTCTTCCTCACTTATATGCCGTCCCTTTGCAATGCCATCCACAAACATGGGGTCCGCTTCCATGTGTAACCTAGCAACAGCTTCTTGATCCTTCCACTGCCTCTGTGCTGTCAGGCCTTCCCATGGTCTGAAATTCCCTCCCTAAGTCTCTCAATCTCTCCATCTTTAATTTGTTCCTTTAAGCCCTTCCTTAAAGCCCACCTCTTCAGCCAAGCTTTTGTTGAGCCCACTTAATAACTCCTTATTCTTTAGGCCTCATGCTGTTGTGAGAATGGATGTTTTCTTTTAATATTTTGGGGGAATATTGTGCTATTTTGTAAAGGCGGCTGGATGTCTCTGTGTGTCTGTGTGTGTGTGTCTGTGTGTGTGTGTCTGTGTGTGTGTGAGATTTAATTAAGCTGGGCAGGGGTTGATAGGAGTCAGGCTTTCTGGGTGTTTGGAAACATGAAAAGTTAAAGGTGTTAAGTTTGAGGAACAAGTAAATTTGCATTTTTAGACAAGTTGTGAAGTTGTTGAATTTCAAAGGAGAGTCAGAGGTACAAAGGAAAATGTTTGGATCTTGCAGGAGTCCATAGGTAAATAGAAGTGGGGTATTATATTTTTATTGACCCAAAAGCGAAGACAAGATGGAAACATGAAAGATCTTATACTTGGAACGGTTTGAGTTTCAAAGGAGTGTGAGAACAATGGGACTGAGATGAAGGGGATAAAGGTATATTAGAGTTACTGTGGATAGCTGGTTGGCGTAACCATTGAACTGGATAACTGTTGAGTCTCCCTGACTCCATGAAAATCCAGCCTGTAAACTCTGTTTCTCTCTCCACGATGTTGCCTGACCTGCTGAGTATTTCCACCTGTTTTTATTTCTGATTTCCAGCATCCTCAGTATTTTGCTTTTGCATGGACATGGCAGGACTGGGTTGAGTATAGAAGATTGGGGGGAGATCTGATCGAGCTTTGTAAAATGTTCAAAGGGTTTAGTGTAGGGTAGATACAGTGATGACAGAATCAAGAACAAGGGGACATAACCTTAAAATCAGAGCTAGACCATTTAGGAGGGAAATCAGGCAGCATTTCTTCATACCAAAAGCAGCAGAAAACTGGAATGATCCAGCAAGATGCTGGATCAATCGGGTTTTCTAAGAGTGACACTGATAGGTTTTTGCAAACAAGGGTATCATGTATGTACACTTGTAAAGGCAAAAGAATGAAAGGATATGAGGAAAAAGGAAGGGGAGTTTGACTAATTGGATAGTTCTTTCAAAGGATTGTACAAGGTCTATTAACTGAATGGCCTCCTTCTAAACCACCCCATTTTATGATTCTGTAAGGCAGGTAAGGTGGTACGGAGGGACAGATCATCCAAAATCCATTTGAATGGCGGAAAAGCCTCAAAGGGCTGAATGGTCTACTCCTGTTCCTTTGTTCCTCCACCTACCACTAGTGGTGGCACGGAGCTAAAATCTCGATATAACTGGTAGGAAATTGACTTTTCAAGTCTTGTAATCCAAGTTGTCTGAATCTTTATTAACAGCCAGTGCGAATATATTTTAAGATGAATGTAAAGATCCATTTGCTACTGAGAGCTGCTTATCCCCATAGACCAAAATAAACAGTACAAACATGGAAGGTAACCTTAATCATAAGAAGTCTAGGCAGAGTAGATAGAGAGGAACTGGCGGAAGAGCCAAGAGCCAGAGAACACTGATGTAAGATGAATTTCAAAAGAACCAACAGCGACTTGAGGAAAACTTTCTTTATACGCAGCGAGTGGTTAGGATCTGAAATGCATCTCCTGAGAGTGTGATGGAGGCAGATTCAACTGTGGCGTTCAAATGAGAATTGGATAAGCACCTGAAGAGAAATTTGCAGGGCTACGGGGAAAGGACAAGTGAAACTAGCTGTGTTGCTCTTGCAAAGAGCTGGCATGGGCACAACAGGCAGAATGGCCTCTTTCTGTGCTATAACCATTCTATAGTTCTATGGTCAGAGTGAATATATTTGTTTTTGGAAAATACTATTTGTTGGAAAGAAGAACTGACAAATCTAGTCCTCTTTCAAGGGGTGACAATGAAACCATGACTGCTCGAAGTCTCTTCAGATTGTTATGGCACAGCCGATGGTAAAGTGAGATAAGAGCCCATGGTGTTAGAGGCAAGGTACTAGCATGGATAGAAGATTGGCTGTCAGGCAGGAGGCTGAGAGTGGGGATAAAGGGGTCCTTCTCAGGATGGTGGCTGGTGATTAGTGGAGTTCCGCAGGGGTCAGTATTGGGACCACAACTTTTCACTTTATACATTAATGATCTAGATGAAGGAACTGAGGGCATCCTGGCTAAGTTTGCAGATGATACAAAGATAGGTGGAGGGACAGGTAGTATTGAGGAGGCGGGGAGGCTGCAGAAGGATTTGGACAGGTTAGGAGAATGGGCAAAGAAGTGGCAGGTGGAATACAACATGGGGAAGTGTGAGGTCATGCACTTTAGTAGGAAGAATAGAGGCATAGACTATTTTCTAAATGGGGAGAGAATTCAGAAATTTGGAGTGCAAAGGGACTTAGGAGTCCTAGTCTAGGATTCTCTTAAGGTTAACTTGAAGGTTGAGTTGGTAGTTAGGAAGGCAAATGCAATGTTGGCATTTATTTCGAGAGGACTAGAATATAAAAGCAGGGATGTGCTGCTGAGGCTTTATAAGGCTCTGGTCAGACCACATTTAGAATATTGTGAGCAATTTTGGGCCCCGTATCTCAGGAAGGATGTGCTGGCCCTGGAGAGGGTCCAGAGGAGGTTCACGAGAACGATCCCAGGAATGAAAGGCTTAACATATGAGGAACGTTTGAGGACTCTGGGTCTATACTCGATGGAGTTTAGAAGGATGAGGGGGGATCTGATTGAAACTTACAGAATACTGAAAGGCCTGGATAGAGTGGACGTGGGGAAGATGTTTCCATTAGTAGGAGAGACTAGGACCCGAGGGCACAGCCTCAGAGTAAAGGGAAGACCTTTTAGAACAGAGATGAGGAGAAACTTCTTTAGTCAGAGAGTGGTAAATCTATGGAATTCATTGCCACAGAAGGCTGTGAAGGCCAGGTCATTGAGTGTATTTAAGACCGAGATAGATAGGTTCTTGATTGGTAAGGGGATCAAAGGTTACGGGGAGAAGGCTGGGAGAATGGGGTTGAGAAACTTATCAGCCATGATTGAATGGCGGAGCAGACTGGATGGGCCGAATGGCCTAATTTCTGCTCCTATGTCTTATGGCCTTATGGTCTAAATGCTGAGGTGTTCAAATCCCAAAAAGAAACTTGAAACAACTGCTACAACTTGTTTTGCAATTTGTATAAATTCCGAGATGCATGCCTTGAATTCAGTAGTAAAAAGCCCACCAAGTCTTATAGGTTTTTACAAAACTAGATTAAGCATTTATTAATAGAAGAAATGACTTTAAATACATACATAGATCTACAAATTACTACTATGATAACTTCTAAATCCCCTGCTTAATCTGACTCCCAGTTACTCTTTCCTTAAGGCAACAGTAAAACATAAAGATTTTAAAACACCCAGGCAAAGTAAACAATACCCTGAACAGTCAAATCCAATGTGAGTTCTCTTAATTCAGTCCCCGAAGGCAGCAGTTTGGTACATACAGGTTGAAGGCGTTTCACTCTTGTTGAATCTTAGACTGCCTACCCTTACACACAGTTTTCACTCCTTTATACATATTTTCCTCTTTGAATGCAAATTCCCATTGTTTAACTATATCTTTTGAACTTTACCCCTCTACTAACAAAAAACCTATCATAGTACCAATTCCACCAGTAATCTATGGGAAAAATAAATAACACACTATTTCTTACTGCTTCTGCTGGCTAGGAATCCATTACACCCCTGCTTTTGAATTCAAGCCACACTAATTTGTTTAAAAATGCAAATTTCCCCCTTTACGCTTCACATTCTAAAACCTCCCCATGTTTACCTAATTAACATTTCAAACCTAAATTCTCTTTTTACATCAAAGCACCCAGACTAGCTGCCTCTAATTTAATGAAGTCTCACTCAAACACACACACACACACACACACAGGCACATAGACACACGCACAGGCACATAGACACACACACACACACACACACACAGAGGCACATAGACACAGACTCTATTTTACAATAAATTCCAATAAAATTATGGACATTATCATATCTTCCTGACAAGTTGCTGAACATTCCAGAGAGAATGGTGTCTTTAATAGTTCTGAAACAGGTCCTCCGACAGCCTTGAACAGCATTGCTTTGCCTTCCTTTCCAATAGTGAAGAGTCATTGCTTACTAAGCACAGGAACCAGCGGAAGAGAAGATTCCGTAAAGTTCCTCAGAAGTAAAATGGACAATTTAAAAGGATCTTTCTGGGAAGAAAGTACCTGTAGGGGAGAAAGGTTAATTATCCTCATGATCTCAGAAAACTGATGCTGAAAGATTGAGTCCGTGAAAATTAATTCTACTTCTGAGCAATTTTGCGCCAAAAGCTGTGGGAAGCCAATAAATTAAGTAGCGATTTTAACTCTGCGCCACTATCATGTGTTCACTCACATTGTTTGAAAAAGCAAGCTTTGATTGGGTGCGCGTTTAGTGCTTGACTAAGTACAGATGAGTTTGATTTGAATACACCCTTTCAAGATGTGCTGGAATATATAATAGTGCTGACCATATGGCCTGTTCAGTGTGACCACAGCAGAGCGAAAGGCTGTCCAATATTACTTGAGCTTCAAGCTCAGTGAGCTTTGAAAAATACCAAAGATCTGAGAAGGGAGATAATGGGTATGGCTTGAACTGTATCTCAACAGCTGTGAAGTGAGATGGGCAGACCGACTGAAGACTTGACCTAAAGTCACATCTTTCACACCAACCTACCTATTCATACCTCCAACTGCAGTTCGGGCCACTCACACTTCATTACAGTTGGACATTTTAAGCAAGTCTATTATAGAATCATAGGGCAGAATTTTCAGTTTGGCAGATGGGCGCGGTCGTCAGGCCTGGGATTGGCTGGGAAACAGGCCGCCGCCCGCGATTGGCCCCCTGATTGGCTCCCGACCACGAATGCACGTTGGCGGGCCAATTAAGGCCCGCCCAGCATGAAACGCAGCCCCCCCCCCCCCCCCCCACTGGCTGGGAAGGGCCAGGCAGGAACGGGGGCTTGTTGGCTGCAGAGCCCAATGGCGACCCAGCAGCTGGTTTAAGAACGGCCCAGGCAGCCCCATGAAGGCTGCCGCGGAAGGACGTCTCTTCTGTCTCTCGTTACCTAACATGATGGAGTCGACTGTGGCTGGAGACGCCAGGTGGGAGGGCAGGCTGGGTGGGCACTCGGCCCCCTGATTTTTGGATGAGTGCCTCCCGGTCCTCCTGGAGGAGGCGGCTGCTAGGAGGGACACCCTTGTCCCCAGAGATGGGAGGAGGAGGCCACCGTACCTCACACAGAGGGTATGGGAGGAGGTGTCAGTGCGGGTGAGGTGCCATGATATGGCGTGGCACACATTGGCACAGTGCCGGAAGATGTTCAATGCCCTGCTGTGCTCAAGAAGGGTGAGTAGAGTGTTGGCATGGGTCAGTGTGCGTAAGTGTTAAGGTGTGGCCATTCCCCCCACCCCGTGGACTTCAGGGGTGCTAGAGCCTAAGTGCCAACTGTCAATGACGCCAAAGCTGGCTAAGAGGGTGAGCCCTGGCTGCTTAGACTGAGTGCCTTGCGGCTCAAGGGCTGAGACTCGGATGTGCCCTGTGAGGTGTTCCTCAGGTGGGGTTGGCCAGGCTGCAAAAGCGCTGCAGGTAGAGAGTGGTCCTCTGGAATCAGGGGTGGCCCTTTGGGGTCCAGGGAGTGAGTGTGTGCTGGCGAATCTAAGGGAGAACAAGGTCATCACACTGTCACTGTGCATGCCAGGCACCCAGGTGAGACAATGGAGATCTGCATCATGGTGCCATCGCCTTTCAATGATCAATGGGGACTCCAGGTTTGAGGTTCCCATCAATGAAGAGGCTCTACTGGAATGGCTGCACAATCCGAAACTCTCCTCTGTGCACTGCGCTCTTACCTTCGTCTGGCATCCCCGCCTCTCCTAGACCGGTTGCACAGGGAGTGTTCCAGATCTCTAGCTCTAGGGCATCCCGCTCGAATCTGGTGATCAGCAGCAGGTTAGGGGGCCTCCGCCTGTATGTGACCTCTCTGCTTGGTTATGACTCGTCTTCTCCTGAAAGCACAGAGGAGCATTGACTGGTCCACTCTCGACCTGCAGCGCCATTGCAGCCTGGCCAACCCCAGCTGAGGAGCACCTCACAGGACACACCACCTGAGTCGTGCCCCTCAAGCCGCAAGGCATTCAAACCAAGCAGCCAGGACTCACCCCCTTGGCCAGTCTGGTGTCATTTACAGTTGACACTCAGACTCTTGCACCCCTGAGGTCCACAGGGAGACGGCCACACCTTAATACTTCTACACACTGACCTATGCCTTCATGGTACTCACCCTTCCTGAGCGCAGCAGGTCATTGAACTGCTTCTGGCACTGCACCCATGTGCACCACACCACGTCATGGCTCCTCACCAACACTGCCACCTCTTCGCACGTCCCCTTTGTGAGGTGTGGAGGCCTCCTCCTCCTATCGCTGGGGACAAGGGTGTTCCTCCTGGCAGCCACCTCCTCCAGGAGGACTGCGAGGCACTCATCCGAAAAGTGGGGGGGCCGTGTGCCCTCCCGCATGGCATCTCCAGCCGTGCTCGACTCCATGTTAGGTAATGAGAGACAGGAGAGACGTCCCTTCCGCGGCAGCCTTCAAGGGGCTGCCTGGGCCGTTTTTAAACCCGGCCTCCTGGTCGCCATCGGACCCGGCAGCTGACATGCCCCCCGTTCGTGCCCGACCCTTCCCGACCAATGGGTAGGCGCGTTTCATGCTGGGTGGGCCTTGATTGGCCTGCCCAGCATGAAATTGCGGTTGGGGGGCCGATCATGGGCGTTTCCCAGCCGACCCCGGGGTCGCTGACCCCGCCCGCCTGCCCAACCGAAAGTTCTGCCGCAAAACTCCTCTCTAATCAATAATCACACTGGAAATGCTGCGACCCCTATTTATCCCGCCCTTGGACAAGGTTTAGCAAACTGTCGGCTGCCCGCCTGCCCGTTTTGCCCGTGCGACAAGCACAAAATCGTACGGGCAATGTAAGCTCTAACGTAATTGTCTCTTTTTAATGGCTTTCACTGGCCTCGTAACTGATGGTGGACGCAGTTCCGACTCCCGCGCGTGCCCGTCAGCTGAAATATCGTGCCAGGGCGAGATGACGTTGGGACGCTCGCCCGATGTCATCACGCGCTATTTCACGTTCGAGCGGGTCGGGAGCGTGCCCGCCCGCCCGCCCAGGGAAAAATACTGCCCGTAGAATGGTTACAGCATAGAGGGAGGGCACGATGCCCATCATTCCCATGACAACTCTCTACAAGAACAATTTAGCTCATTCCACTCCTCTGGTCTTCGCCCATCACCCTGTCATTTTTTTTCCTCTTCACATAGATCATCAATTCCCTTTTGAAAGCCATCATTGAACTGCTCTCCATTACACTCGCAGGCTGTGCATTTCAGAGCCTAAATATTCAATGGGGTGATTTATTTTTTCTCTTGTTGCCTTCAATTCTTTAGCCTTTCACCGTAAATCAGTGTCCTCTGGTTCTTGACGTTCCTCCACTGAGGACAGACTCTCCCTATGTACCCTGTTCAGACACTCGTGATTTTGAACACTTTTATCTCCACTCAGCCTTCTCTTCTCCAAAGGGAACAGCCCCAGCATTTCCGGTTTATCCATATAACTGAAATCCCTCATTCCCGGAACCGTTGCCATAATCCTTTTCTGCACCCTCTCTGATGTTTCACATCCTTTCTAAAGTGTGGTGCCCAGAGTTGGATACAATACTCCAGTTGAGGCGGAACCCGTGTTATACTAAGGTTGGAAATGCTTTTGTACTCTATGCCTCTATTTACAAAGCCCAGGACCCCGTATGCCTTATTAACCACTCCCTTAACCTGTCCTGCCACCTTCAATACAAAAATAAAAATACCTGGAAAAACTCAGCAGTTCTGGCAGCATCTGCGGAGAGGAACACAGTTAATGTTTCGAGTCCGTATGACTCTTAGTCATACGGACTTGAAACGTTAACTGTGTTCCTCTCCGCAGATGCTGCCAGACCTGCTGAGTTTTTCCAGGTATTTTTATTTTTGTTTTGGATTTCCAGCATCCGCAGTTTTTTGCTTTTATCTTACTGCCACCTTCAATGATTTGTCCACGTTTATAGACCCAGGTTCCCACGGCTCTCACACCCCTTTTAGAACTGTATTCTTTATTTTGTATTGTCTCTCCTCATTCTTCCCCTCAAAATGTATCACTCTGCACTTCTCTGCATTAAATTTCATCTGCCATGTGATCACCCATTCCACCAGCCTGTTTATGTCCTTTTGAAGTCTATCACTGTCCTTCTCATAACTCGCAATACTTCCAAGTTTGGTGTCATCAGCAAATTTTGGAATTGTGCGCCCCTCGCACCCAAACCTAGGTCATTAATGTGGATCAAGAAAAGCAGTAGTCATAGTACTGACCTCTGGGGAACGTACTGTATATATTCCTCCAGTCAGAAAAACGACCATTTACTATGTGTTTCCTGTCACACAGCCAGCCTTGTGTCCATGCTGCCCTGTGTCCCGTTTATTCCATGGGCTTTAACTTTGCTGACAAGTCTGTTATGTGGCACTTCATCAAATGTCTTATGGAAGTCCAAGTACATCACATCAACCACAGCACCCTCATCGACCCTCTACGCTACCTCAAAAAACCCAATCAAGTGAGTTAAGCACAATTTGCCTTTAGCAAATTGTGTTGACTTTCCTCTGCTGACACAGGCAGGCGAGCTTACGTTTACGTAGGGCGGGAGATGGACGGTCAGCCAGGAGAGCATCGGAATAGTCAGGCTCAGAGGTAACAAAGGCATGGATGTGGGTTTCTGCTTCAGATGAGCTGAGGCAGGGGTGGAGTTGGGGGATTTTATAGGGGTGGAAGCAGGTAGTCTTGGTGATGGCGTGTTTATGGACAGCAGCTCACCTCGGGGTCAGATGCAACACCAAGGCTGACTCAGTTGCCAGCGAGACCGATTAAGTCGGTTGCTAGGCAATGGAGCTTGTGATTACAGTCTGTGTGTGAAGATTGTACTAAGTCTGTTAGGTAGGGGCTTGCAGGATTTTGACTCAGACATGAAGGAATGGCGATATATGTCTAAGTCAGGATGATGTGTCAAACATCTTCATTCACTGCCTCTGTTCAGTGAACACTGGAGCCAAGCTGACTGAATAAATTCCCTCTGAGGCGCTTTTCAAATAAATTGTTTAATTCATTTTCCCTGTATCTGCATTAGTGGGAACTTATCAAAATTACACAGGAATTCCCTCAGGCTATGTCTAGTCATAGCTTACCGGAAAGAATTACAAGTGTACAGCTAATGTAAATTAACAAAATACTGCACGCTCAAGTTGCCTGCTTTAATACAAAAGCAAAATACTGTGGATACTGGAAATCTGACATAAAATCAGAAAATGATGGAAATGCTCAGCAGGTCTGGCAGCATCTGTGGAGTGAGAAACAGAGTTAACGTTTCTGATGGAAGGTCACAGACCTGGAACTATCTTCACAGATGCTGCCAGACTTGCTAAATATTTCTAGAATTTTCTGTTTTTAATTACCTGGCTTAAGACTGGGCCACAATTGATTCACTTGCTCCTTTTTTTTGTCCAGCTGATTCCCCTTGTTTGCTAGTGCCTCCGAAGCTTTTCCATTAAGCTACAGATTTTCCTTAACTTTAGTAGCTTGTTCAGTTACGCCTGTGTATGCTTTAACTGACTGTGCGTTCTGACCATACATCTTCTAACCCAAAAGTAATGCTAGTAATCCTAAGGTTGATTTTATTAATCAGTTTTGATAACTCTGCGACAGCACACTAACAACAGCAAGCCAAGCAACCAAGAATGGAACAACTATCTGTTGTGATAAAATGAAAGACTTGCATTTATATAGCACCTTTCAAAGCTTCAGAACATCCAAAAGTGCTTTATACCCAATGAAATACTTTTGAAATGTAATCACTGCAAGATGCCCCAAACAGCAATACCCCAATCTGTTTTTGTGATTTTTATGTCTTGGGTAAACGAGTTTGTTGGCCAACCGAACTCTAACTACACGCCCTTCTATGTTCTCCTCAACTGCTGCTAGTAATCAATAACAGGTAGAGACTGGTGTAAGAATAAACAGGTTTACTGAGACATAGGGCAGAATTTTCCTGTTGGCAAGCGGGGTCTGGCCCTGCACGCACGCGCGCAAAATGATGCGCGGTGACGTCGGGCGAGTGTCCCAACTGCACGCCATCGTGATATTTCGTTGGGCGGGCACGCGATGCTTTCCGAAACGCGCCCGCCATTAATTAACGGGGCGCTTAAGGCCCTTGAGGCGCCCATCGACCGTGATTTTTCAGCGCCCGTGCAATCTTCAGATTGGCACACTGGCACAACGGGCAGGCGGGTAGGACACGTTTGTATAAACCTCATCCATGGGGCAGGATAAGAGGGCTCAGTGGGGTCGTGAGTGTGCTCTGTCAAATATTGATGTTTCAAAGTTACTGATACTTGCCTGTGTGATCTGCAATGCTTCAAAACACATACCAGCTGCTTGGTCTGGACTCACAACCTTCAGGTCAGCACTCTGCAGTGAAGAATCGTTTCAGGTTTCAGGAAGCCTTCCCTTAGCCTGGGAATGGGAGCTGAATTCTCCACTGGAGGTACCTCCTCTGAGGAGGAACAGAGGGCCAGAAGGGGGAGGAGGCCAGGAGTGCACATTCAGCCTCCAGGGGAGCCACCTTTGGGAGGTCAGGCGCAGGCACAAGGGGTGCAGGGCCAAGAGGCTGTCCAAGGTGGAAGGGGCCGCAGAAGATGCCACTATCCTGCTGCCAGGGTATACAGGTGGCAAAGCAGCTACCTCAGTATGACTGAGGTGCAGTGCCGAAGGAGGCTCCAACTCTCAAGGGGGACAGTGAACTATATCTGTCAGATGATAGGCCCTGAGATCTCCGCTAACTGTGTGGGTGGACACCCTATGCCAGTAGCTCTAAAGGTCACAGCTGCCCTCAACTTCTATGCACCTGGCTCCTTCCAGCGCTCAGTGGGTGATCTTTGCGGTGCACCCCGATCCGCTGTCCACACCTGTGTTAAGCAGGTTACAGATGTCCTGTTCAGGCGTGCATCGAACTTCATCCTCTACCGCTGTGACCAGGCCAGCCAGACACAGTGAGCCAGAGGCTTCGTGGCCATTGCTGGCTTCCCTCGTGTCCAGGGTGCTATAGACTGTACACATGTGGCCATCAAGGCGCCAGCAGGTGAGCCCGGTGCCTTTGTCAACAGGAAGGGCTTCCACTCCATGAACGTGCAGATAGTGTGTGATCACAGGATGCAGATTCTGCAAGTTTGCAAGGTACCCAGGCAGCTCCCATGACGCCTACATCCTCAGACACTCCCAGGTGCCGGGTCTCTTCAGTGCTCCAGCCTGGCTGGATGGGTGGCTGCTGGGTGACAAGGGCTATCCCCTCAGAAGGTGGTTCATGACGCCTCTCCGCCATCTAAGAACAGAGGCTGAGCAGCGCTACAATAGGAGCCAGGGCACCACAAGGGCTGTGGTGGAGGGAGCCATTGGTCTTCTCAAGAGACGCTTCCGATGCCTGGACTGCTCGGGGCGCACTCCAGTACCCCCCAGATCATGTCACGGTGATAGTGGTTGCATGCTGCGCTCTCCAAAATCTTGCGCTGGAAAGGGGGGAACGCAGTGGACGATGAAGACATTGATGCAGTGTCTGCGGATGCACACGATGAGTCCAGCAGTGATTCCGAGGATGAGCACACACAGGGAAAAGCTGAGGGGGTAGACGCTGACCCGCCCGGGCATACTCCAGGGAGGCAGGGACACCCGGGAGGCTTTAATCTAACAAACCTTCAGCTATCACACCACAGATGGATCACCAGGACAAGCCTGGGCTGTATGGTCCATATTCGAGACCCAAGTGCAAAATCTGCTTTGCTAAGAACAGTAACTAAGGTCCTTGTTAATAAAGCTGAATGTCCCACAAAGCACACATTACACTATTGGAAACCATCCACCTGCAGAACAAAAGAGGCACCCTCAGCTGTGGTGACATGTCTGAATTTATTATTGCAACCAAAGAAACTTAATGAAACAAAACGAAAAAGGTGTTAAAAATCACACCAACTCATAAAGACCTCATTGCGGGACAACACAAAGTGATAAACCCGTGGTGTGCCTAAGGTGCCTTATGTTTACGTTTCCGGGTGCTACATCTTGGTGCTGCCCCCTCGCTGGGACTGGCATCTGAGCCAGCCTGCTGACTCTGCTGTCCTGTTGGCCTCGATGACCTTGGCAGTCATCTTCTGGTCTGTGGAGCCTGTGCTGGTTCCACCTGGGCAGGAACTGCCAGTTCCACAGCTGGCATCTCCCCAGTCATCGCTCCTCACTGGATGTGACAGTCACTGGCAGAGGGGGGAAGAGCTGCCGCCCTCACCTGGAGCGCCCTGAGAGGAGCCCGCAGAGATGACAGGCTGCAGCGCCAACGTGAGGTTGCTTTGGACCTCCCTGCTCACAGTGGATGGATGGGCATTGAGCTGGGAAACTTGGTGCCCAGACCATCTCCCACACTGGCACTGACCAGCTGAGGTCAATGCCAATGTGAGGGCTTGCTGGTCAGAGTGCATCCCCAGGAAGCCCTGATGGGTCTCCTGGAGGAGCCTCTCCATGAGAGTCGCCACTCTCTCCATTGAGGACGCATGGCGCTCGGACATGAGGCTCATTGCTTTGGCGATCGTCTGCGTAGACTCCTCCACCATGGAGACCAAGCCAAGCACAGCCTCATGTATCTCCCCCAGATGCTCCCGCACACCCGGCTGCATTTCCTGCACTTGCTGCATTGCGGACGACTGCAGAGGCACATCATCAGGCACCGACTGAGCGTGTGCCTTGTCCCCTGCAGTCCTGCACCATGGGCACTCTCTGTCTCTGCCAGCTCCTCCAGCGACTGTGAAGTGCCCTCACCGCTGAGCCCCGGGACACTAGCCGATGTTCTAATTCCCACTGAGGTGCTAGTATCTGCGCTGGTTTCTGCCGGCAGAGATAGTGTGATGCTGGTGAGACTTCAGGCCCCTCAGGTGTGGGAGGGGGGCCTCTGCTGCTCCTCCTCCCGGCCCTGCTCCGCTGATGCTGAAAGGAAGAACAAGGACATTGGATCAGTTAATGTGAAGATAATATCAATATGTATCCCTGTCCCCCGGATCATTATACGCTCATCCTTCCATAAGCAATGGTCAAGCCATGTTGCAAACTACAATCACTGAACATTCAGCACTGTCATGGCTGCTGGGACACTAATGGTGACCTCAGTGCTGGGCAAACATACCTGCCCGTGGCACCCCAGCCTCACCGACACCGGTGGACCTGGGTGCATGGCACCTCTCCAAATCTAGGGCCTCCTGCACGAAGCGGCTGAGAATCGCTAACTGTGCTGGCCTGCCGCCAGTCCTCACCCGCTCGGCAGCGTTATGTGCATTCTTCTCCTGAAGAGGAGAGAAGAGCATTGATTAGTGCAACTTGTACCTGGATTCTCTTCGCGGACGGCCCACCCCAACCAGAGTGGGACATTGCAGGGCTCCAGTGCCTCCTCACCCCACAGCTGCTGCCGAACACTCACACAAAGATGCCAGGCCTGTCTCCACATCCCCCCCGCACCCCCAACCGCCATGGCCAAATGCTGCCTACATCATATTAGGCACCACACGGTCTAACCTTCCATATCAAGGAGGTGCAAGCACATGGAGTGCAGAGGGTAGCAGATCGTTCGGTGCCACGCCGCCTTGAAGCTCCCTTCCCAGCAGGTCATCATCCTGACTTTGACATGTCCTGGAGTTCCAGCACTGAGCCTAGGTGCAGCTCCCCCAGGCTGCCCCCAAAACAGTAATGTGGGTCTCAGTGTACCACATGCTGCGGGGGCAGAACTCATCTCTTCACCACCCTCTCAGGGTGACCTCGGCATGGGCAATATCTGCTGGCCCACCCAGCGAAGGACACATACAGTCAATGATTCAATGCAGTCACTACACTCAGACTTGGTTGGGGGGGGGGATGGTAGGGGGATGATGGGGAGGGCGGCACCAGGGGGGAAAGCCTACCTGCTGGGTTAAGTGACCAATGCCACATTGGAACTCGCCCTTCCTGAGCACAACAGGTTGTTGAAGCGCTTGCGACACGACCCAGGTGCGCTGCACCACGTCGCGGGAGCTCAGCACCTCCGCCATCTCCTCCCAGGACATTTGGCCATGTGGGGGGGCCTCCTCTTCCTGTCCTGGGGTACAAGGACCTCCAGCCGTGCTGCCACCTCCTCGAGGAGGGCAGCAAGGCAATTATTGGAAAAATGAGGGGCACAGTGCCCCCTTGCCCTACCCTCCTGCCTGGCCTGCTCACCACCAGTGCTCTGGCCATAATCTGCTGCCTTGGAAAGGCTGCAGCAACCTTTTAAAACAGGCCGCGGGTCGCCATTGGACCCGGCGGGTCATTGCAGACCCGCCGCCGCCCACCCGCCCCACTCCTGCTGTCCTCGGGAGCCGCGATTCACGCTGGATGGGCCTTAATTGGTGGCGATCGGGCCTGTGCCAGCTCCCGCCTGCTCCCGCTCTGCCCCCCTGCCAGCCGGAAAATTCGGCCCATAGGGCAGAGCACCAGATCATATGTGCTCACTCAGAAACCTCCAGAACTAGACTTACAGGGAGCACTTGAGACAAATGGCGTAGATGCTTTTATTGATGAAGTAGATGCTTTTATGGTGAAGTTAGGTAAGCATATTAGAGAGAACGGAATTGAGGGCCATGTTGATAAGAGTTAGTTACTGATGGGAGGCGACTCAAGTGGAGTGTCAACACCGGCAGGGACAGTTTCTGTGCTGCATATTCTTTGTAATTCTATGTTATATGCACCTTTTCCAATGGTCTTGGGCACCTAGCTAGAAGTCTTTGGGAAAGAGTATATAGGAAAGGCAGTGCCTTCAATTCCATTTAATTGCTAAATAATGGGCTCGCACATGTTCTGGAGACAAAGGTAATTGATCCCAGAGCAGTGTTTGCTTCATTCTGGGACCTTCTTCCCTTTGCCCTTTTAAAGCAGCACGTCCTGCCCCTACGACACACCATTGGCCTAACCTCGCCCTGAGCATTTAAATGACCTTTTTCCCACATTATGGGGAGCGGTCCAGGGTGGGATCCAAGGGCGGATGGGAATTCCACTCCGCCATGCTCCTGTTGGAATGAAACTCCTGTAAGTTTTCCCCCTTATACATTAGCAGCAGAATAATAGATTGGGAGTGAATTTCTTCACAGCTTTTTCCTACTTTACCACCGCAACTTAAGCTCAACTTTGGCTGAAGAGCCAGTAAAGTCCTCTGAAAATGCACCCTCATTTTACACGTTATGATGATTCTAGCAAATTGTATTTGACTTACCAGATTAGTGTCATGGCAGATCTATATATACACACACAAGAGTTAGACAGACAGAGCAGTGTCCCATATATTAACAAGGCTCCATTTTAATGCCCCTGTATAAATTAATTAGTTTCAAACAACATGCACATGACAATTCCTTTAATTGACTCTCCCTGTACAGTGAGCCTGCTTTTCCTGACTTAATGTTGGCGCTTTGGGTTTTCAAGCTTCACTTATTAACTGCCTCACCATCTATTGTGACAAGGGCACAATAAGATAACATAGTCTTTGGCAGCTAGTGTAAGAACGGAATGAATTCCAAAACAGCTACATTGCTGACTGAAAATAAATTGTCCCTTAAAGCTCACATTTGGACAAATAGTGGCACTTTAGTGTAACCAAGTTATTCGTTACTGAGTACATTCTACTATAGTTGTGGCATGAGAACAAGTTGGAATAAGTTCTACAGGTGCATGGTCCTCCTGTTCTAGATACCCATCCAAAGGTACCTCACGGCCAGGAGTTTCCGATTGTCGGGTGGGTGTGGTGGGCGGGCCCGGGAGCGGTCGGGAAATGGTCCTCCGCCCACGGCTGGGCCCTGACCGCCATTTCAATTGGCCAGTGAGCGTGAAACACGCGCCGATAACCTCAGCGCTGTTGGGGTGGTGGGGGGAGGGGGGGCGGGAGGAGTGCGAGCGCAAACGCTGGGGGGAGCGCGCATTAAAAGCTCCCTGAAGTCATAGAGCTGCCTCAGGGAGCGAAAGAATTTTACAATCAAAAATAAAGATTTTAAAAATAATGAGAACACGTCCCCATCACATGTGACTCAGTCACATGAACAGGGACATATTAAAAATGATGTTTAAAAATTTATTTTTCATAACTGTTGGAAACTTCATCCCGCCCGTGGATGAGGTTTCCTAAAATATCAAAAGGCCGCTTGGCCGATTTGCCCACCCGCCGACTGTAAGGTTGGACGGAAAGCAAAAAAATAGTGCTTCGTTAATTGATTAACGGGATTACTTGCCCTCTTAATTGTCAGTGGGCGTGCTGCCACCTCTCGCGTGTGCCCACCAACTGAAATATCGACGACGCCGGGATGCTTGCCTGATCGGGTCGGGCACACGCCCGCCCGACGAGCATAAAATCCTGCTCCGTGTTTGTTGCCTCAAAGGCAGGGTTGCCAACTCTAGTTGTATGTATTCCTGGAGGTTTGGTCATGTGACATTCGATTGGTCACATGATATTCACCTGACGTTCAATCGCATTTTTTCCCTGCTGTTTGCCAATATTATTGCATTCGTGTTTATCCTCAGTGAACTAAACAGAGCTGGAATGGTGTGACAAAGCAGTGACGGTGGGGTGGAAAGGGGAAGGGGGGGTGGGGTGGGGGTTCCTCGATGCTTTCAGTGCAGCCATGTTGTCCATGTGACTGGTGCTACTATTTTATACCGGCGGAGAAAGGCTGCTTACACCAGCATCTCATTCTCCGTGAGACTCCCTGACAATTTGGGAAGCATTAGCGAACCTGCTCAAAAGCCTCAGGAGCATGAGTAGTAAAATCCTTCATGTATTGACTCTCTACTATTGGCACTGTGCCGAGGCTTCCTGCATTCTGTTTTGGCTGTAAACTGCGTGGTTACCAAGATTTTTGGCTTGGCTAGTGTCACTTTGCATGAGGTGGTTTCGAGCACCTACTCCCTGTTCATGCTCCATTTGAAAAGAAAACGCTCTAGTCGATTAGGATGCTGCAGCTTCATTTTGTAAAAAGAGAAACTGAGGTACGATTTTCATCCAGCACGGATGGCATAATAATTAAATAATTGATGGCTCTTATCAGTGATATTCTGAGCCCTTCTGTCTTGGACTCTAGGCGTGGGACTTGATTCTTAGACAGACTGCGGATACTCAGCTATCTGCTTAACACTTGTTTCTTAGTACTACTTCTAAACAGGTTACAGCATAGGCATGTTGCTCCTAGGCACCTTTCTCGAGAGCATAACACATGGCTGACTTATGTCAGTGGTACATCGTCATCTACATCATACATTAGCATATCCCATCTGTAAACCCTTTATTCTACAGCTGACAGCAACTTCAATGGCAATTGTTGCTTGGCATTACATTTCTTTGAGTTTTTTTTCTTGGGGAGAATTTTCTCCCCTTCGGGGAGGTGGGGGGGGTCTGGGCAGGAGCGGGCTCAGGCGGGTGTGCAGCCGATGGCCACCCGCGATTGGCTGCGCGCCGCGCATTCTACGTGAGCCAATTGAGGCCCGCCCAGTGTGACGCGCACCCGGAAGTGCTCAGCGCTACCTGTGCGTGTGGGCGGAGGAGGGAGAGTGGGGGCCTGTGGTCTTTCACACATGTGTGTGAAAGAGTGCAGGAATCTCCCTGAGGCGCAGAGCTGTCTCAGGGAGATTAATTTCATTGTGAAAACTTGAAAAAAAGAATGAAAAAAATCATTCAGACATATTCCCTCATGCGTCACATGAGCTGGGACATGTCAATGAATTTTAATGAAAGTTTTTATTAAAGTTATAAACCCTTCATGAAACCTCATCCCACCCGTGGATGAGGTCCTATGAAAAATGCAAAGGCCGCCTGGGCTCTTTGCCTGCCCGTCGACCTTAAGGTTGGACGGGCAGCCCTGACAACTACTTCAGTTAGGTGATTAATGGCCTTAACAGGCCTTTGACAGTTCGGTCGGCACGCAGCCGACTCCGGTGAACTGGAGATCAGAATGACGCACGGTGATGTTGGAACGCACGCCCAATGTCACCGCACGTTATTTAACACG
This sequence comes from Cetorhinus maximus, assembly GCF_964194155.1. Classification (NCBI taxonomy): domain Eukaryota; kingdom Metazoa; phylum Chordata; class Chondrichthyes; order Lamniformes; family Cetorhinidae; genus Cetorhinus; species Cetorhinus maximus. Next base: position 13,184,934 of record NC_135884.1, on the reverse strand, counting down.
TCGGCGAGCGGGGCCCTCCCCTGCATGCCGACCAGAAGATTCTGCCCCTTGCGTCTCAATAAAGTCCTGCAGAGATGCTTTTCGAATCCTTTGCTTTTAGTACACTGCAGTCACGATCGAACATTATTGCCGCTTTTTTCCTAATAAGGCAGAGCATTGCATTGGAGGCAGTTCGGAGAAGGTTCACTAGGTTGATTCATGGAATGGAAGAGTTGCCTTATGAGGAAAGGTTGAGCAAGTTTGGCCTATAGTCATTGGCGCTTGGAAGAATGAGGCGATCTTATTGAAACATATAAGAATCTGAGAGTCAGAAATTAAGATGTTTCCCCTCATGGGGAAATCTAGAATTAGGGGGCCACAGTTTCAGAATGAGGCACCTCCCATTTAAGATGGAGACGAGGAGGAATTTCTTCTCTCTGAGGGTGGCTAATCTTTGGAATTCTCTACCCGAGAGAGCAATGGAGGGCTGGGTCATTGAATATATTGAAGCCTGAGTTGGACAGATTTTTGATCTAGAACCGAGTCAAGAGTGATGGGGGAAGGCAGGCAAGTGGAGTTAAGGCCACAATCAGATCAGCCATGATCTTATGGAATGGCGAAACAGACCTGATGGGCCAAATGGCCTGCTCGTCCTCTTATATATGTTCTTGTGCCAAAGGAAGAAGGTTATGATGAAATGGTTGGGGGATGTTTGGCTTCGTCCGAAGTTTTAAATAGAGAACACATTTCCTCCAGGATTCAGGGCCTTTCTCTTTTTTCCCTTCCAAAGGAGCAGGACAAAGGTCCAAAATTAGAGATTATCGCAAATAAATATTGATGGCAGTAAGTAAAAGAAAGATAAAAGCAACAAACTGCGGATGCTGGAAATTCGAAACAAAAACAAAAATACCTGGAAATACTCAGCAGGTCTGACAGCATCTACGGAGAGGAACACAGTTAACGTTTCGAGTCTGTATGACTCTTCATCAGAACTAAGGAAAAATAGAAAAGAGGTGAAATATAAGCTGGTTTGGGGGGGGTGGAGGGGAGGACAGGTAGAGCTGGATAGAGGGCCAGTGATAGGTGGAGATTGCCAAAAGATGTCATAGACATAAGAACAAAGAGGTGCTGAGAAAGAAAAAACTTGGATTTATATAGCACCTTTCATGACCCTGGGGGTACCAAAACACCCTACAGCTAATGAACTAATCTTTAGTTGCAATGTAGGAAAAAGTAGACGCATTTAGAAGTCTAGTTATTAATTTGTGTAATTTCTAAGTTTTTCATCAGTGTTCTCTGTTGCTCCATGTGGAGCCAGGTCTGCTGAATGGTCACTTTGCATAGATTTCCGAACTTGACTATTGTTGCCTGTAGTTTGTAGAACCATAGAACCATAGAACACTACAGCACAGAAAACAGGCCATTCGGCCCTTCTAGTCTGTGCCAAAATATTATTCCGCTAGTCCCATTGACCTGCACCTAGTCCATAACCCTCCAGACCTCTCCCAACCATGTATCTATCTAATTTATTCTTAAAACTTAAGAGTGAGCCCGCATTTACCACATCAGATGGTAGCTCGTTCCACACTCTCACCACTCTCTGAGTGAAGAAGTTCCCCCTAATGTTCCCCCTAAACCTTTCCCCTTTCACCCTAAAGCCATGTCCTCTCGTGTTTATTTCTCCTAATCTAAGTGGAAAGAGCCTACTCACATTTACTCTGTCTATACCCCTCATAATTTTGTAAAAGGCTTTGTAAAAGGCTTGACGGGGGTTTGTAAAGGTCTTGAAAGACTAGTTAAACTTATCAAGGTTCATGTGAAAAGAAGCTGATGTGCTGTGAATGTAGGCTACAAGAGTCAACGGGTGGGAACTGGCCTCAGCTCTTGGTGAGTTCTGTTCAGTCCTTATTTCCTGGGAAAGGATGATTGATTTTAAAGAAGAATGTTGTCTATTTCGATGTACTTAGTTTGCATTTAAGTTCTTTCCACAGAAGGTGGTGAATAAATGGAACAGATGTCCATTGGGGCAAGTCGTCTCAGAAAATTCAACAGGATAGAATAGACATTTGACTGAGAAAGCAACTGAGTGCCAGGGGAGGTAATGCTAATGAACCTTTGAAGTGTCAAAATGAGTTGAAATGTTCGCTTCTGATTCTATACATTATTGCTTTCATAGAGCAGCTTTACTGATACAAAGCCAACATCTAGAATAAAATCCATCAAAAAACATTGAGGGCAAAAGAGTATCAAGGCTCAGATATTGATGGAAATGGTTAAACATTGCATGAGTGTTTATGTCGTATTTCAAAGCAAACTGTTAAAAAAAAGAGTAACATGGCTGACAGCCTAAACTTTGAGTGTTCCCAGTGCTTTGAGTTGTAGATTCCTGATAAACAAGGAGGTGATAGGTTTTCAGGGGTAGGCGGGATGCAGATTTCAGGGTTGCTATCGGATCAGCCATGATCTAATTAAATGGTGGAGCAAGCTCGAGGAGCTGAATGGCCGACTCCTACCCCTTATTCGTATGTTCGAATGTACGTCTGTTGTGGGCTTTGACCAGTGGAAAAGCAATGCCGGAATGAGAATAGGCACCGCAGCCCATCCTGCTCATTTCATTACTAGTCACACAACCTGATTTCGCAAAACACTTCAGAGTTTTTGCATCTATTACTGAGTCAAATCTAATGGTGTCTGTGTCTGAAACGCTTCTCTGTATGAATTTGAGACATGTCCCTTATGCACAGACCTCAATCTCAAACTCTCCTCAACCTCTATGGGCAGAATGTCACCCATGTCAGGCGGGCTCGGCGGGGGCGGTCGGGAGGAGTGCGAGCGGGATGAGCACAACCTTGGCACATGCGTGTGAGTGCACGCCTCATAATCTCCCTGAGGCACAGAGCTGCCTCATGGAGATGAAGACTTATATAAAACAAATTTAAAAATGAAAATGTCATGAAACATGTTCCCTCATGCGACTCTGTCCCATGAGCAGGGACATGTTATTCACTAGGTTTTAAAGTTTTTATTTTATTTTTATTTGCTTTAGGAAACCTCATCTCGCCCGTGGAGGAGGTTTCCTAAAAAGTGCAAAGGCCGTTTGACCTTTTTGCCTCCCCCGCCAACCATAAGGTTGGATGGGCAGCGAAAAGTTCAACTTAATTGATAATTTAATGGCCTTAACAGGCCTTTTAATTGTCGGCCGGCGTGTTGCCAACTCCAGCGCGTGCCTGGCGAATGAAATATCGCACGACTGGGTGATGACTTCGGGACGCTCACCAAAAAAAGTCAACGCGTGTCATGTTACACTTGAGTGGGTCGGGCACATGCCCGTCCGTCGAGCTAAAGATTTTGCCCTATGTTGTCCTTGGAGGCCAGTGATCCTTCGGAGCACACATAGGAGTCACAAGGGAGAAAAACTTGGTCAGAGTTAACATGGTCTTTCTGCAATAACATGGAGGTCATTTTTTTGATATGTTCATGGGACCTTGGCATCGATGGCCAGGCTAGTATTTATTGCCAAAACCTAATTTCCCTTGAGAAGGTGCTGGTGAGCCTCCTGTATGAGTTGCTGCAGTCTGTGTGGTATTGGCACATCATGGTGCTGTTAGCGAGGGAGTTCCAGGATTTTGACCCAGTGACAACGAAGGAATGACGATATGGTCCAAGTCAGGTTGGTGCATGGCTTGGAGGGGAACTGGAAGGTGGTGGTGTTCCTATGTGCTTGCAGACTTGGTTCTTCTAGGTGGTAGAGGTCATGGATTTGGAAGGCGCTGTTGAAGGAGCCTTGTTGAGTTGCTGCAGTGCATCTTGTAGATGGTACTCACTGCTGCCATTGTACGCGGGTGGTGGAAGGAGTGATTGCTTAAGGTGGTGAATGGGGTGCCAATCAATTGGGCTATTTTGTCCTGGATGGTATCGAACTTCTTGAGTGGTGTTGGCAAGCGGGGAATATTCCACCACACTCCTGACTTGTGCCTTGTAGATGGTGGACAGGCTTTGGGAAGTCAGGAGGTGAGTTACTCCCCGCAGAATTCCCAGTCTCTGGCCTGCTTGAGTAGGCACAGTATCTATCTGGCTGGTCCAGTTTGTTTGCAAGGTGGGAAACCTATGGGATCGGGTAGAATGTCAGTTTTACATCCCATCCCAGATACTTCTCCACTGACTTCACAAGTAATTGAGTAAAATTGGGCGGGATGGTTGCACCATCTGCTCTGGATGTGTTAGGTTAAAATTTCTATCTTCCTACTTGTTCCACTACATAAAATGTGTGCAGTGTTGTTGGATGTGCACATTGAATGGCAGATAGTCAGGCATGTTTTACCCAAGCTGCTAAAATTATTAGATAAGGAAACACATTCATTTGTTTAACAGTGCGGAGAAGGGGGACCATCTGTCAATCTTAACCAGAGGCTTTCATAAATAACTTCAGTCACAGAATGCTATGAATCGCTAAGGCCCTACGACGGTAACATTACATTTTAACAACCAGACATATATCTGTGAATAATGTAATCTGTGAACTGAGCAGTAATGAATAATTTCCACTGCTTATTTATAAAAAAGCAAAGATCATTCAAAGGTCTATTAGCAACTAAGTTCCTATGAACAGAATTCTCTCCTCCCAAGCCAACTCTTCAGACTTCAGTAAGAAATTCATGTGTCTGGCCAGGTGCCAAACACAGAGCCAGACTGTGCGACTTGCTGTCTGCTAGTGAGTTTGAGCTCTATTTGACAGATTGTTATGAAATTAACCGGACTGGATTTAAGGACCAGTTAAAGTGGAGCGGTTTGTACCAGTTGGTGAGATTATAAATGGGGACAGGGTGGAAAGAGTCTTGAAGGTTAAGGAATACTTTTTAACTTAAGCTGGCACACCATTCCCGTGAGTGAAGCAGTTTTTTAAAATATTCGTTCATGGGATGTGGGCGTCGCTGCTTTTCCAGCATTTATTACCCATCCCTAGTTGCCCTTGAGAAGGTGGTGGGTGAGCTGCCTTCTTGAATTGCTGCAATCCATGTGGTGTAGGTACACCCACAGTGCTGTTAGGGAGGGAGTTTCAGGATTTTGACCCAGCCACAGTGAAGGAACGGCGATATATTTCCAAGTCAGGATGTTCTGTGGATTGGAGGGGAACATCCAGGCTGTGGTGTTCCCATGTAGATACTATGCTTGTCCTTCTAAATGGTAGAAGTTGTGGATTTGGAAGGTGCTGTCTGAGGAATCTTGGTGAGTTCCCACATACACTGCTGCCACTATGCATTGGTGGTGCAAGGAGTGAATGTTTGTGGGTGGGTTCCAATCAAGCGGGCTGCTTTGTCCTGGATGGTGTCAAGCTTCTGGAGGTTGTTGGAGCTGCACTATTCCAGGCAAGTGGAGAGTATTCCGTCACACTCCTGACTTGCGCCTTGTAGATGGTGGACAGGCTTTGGGGATTCAGGAGGGGAATTACTTGCCGCAGGATTCCTAGCCTCTGATCTGCTCTTGTAGCCGCAGCATTTATATGGCTAGTCCAGTTCAGTTTCTGGTCAATTGTAGCATCCAGGATGTTGATAGTGGGGTATTCTGCGATGATAATACCATAAAACGTCAAGGGGCGATGCATAGATTCTCTCTTGTCGGAGATGGTCATTGCCTGGCACTTGTCTAGCACGAATGTTTTTTGCTACTTGTCAGCCCAAACCTGTATGTTATCCAGGTCTTGCTGCATTTGGACATGGATTGCTTCAACATCTGTGGAGTTGCAAATGGTGCTGAACATTGTGAAATCATCAGAGAACATCCCCACTTCTGACCCCCGAGGAACTCCTGCAGAGATTTCCTGGAAATGAGATGACTGACCTCCAACAACCACAACCATCTTCCTTCATGCTAGGTATGACTCCAATGAGCAGAAAGGTTTCCCACTGATTCCAGTTTTGCTAGTGCTCCTTGATGTCACACTTGATCAAATGCTGCCTTGATGTCAAGGGCAGTCACTCTCACCTCACCTTTGAAGTTCAGCTCTTTTGTCTGATGTTTGAACCAAGGCTGTAATGAGGTCAGGAGCTGAGTGATCCTGGCGGAACCCAAGCTGAGTGTCAGTGAGCAGGTTATTGCTAAGTAAGTGTTGCTTGTTAGCACTGTTGATGACCCCTTCCATCACTTTATGATGATGGGGTGGTAATTGGTTGAGTGGGTTTTGCCTGATTTTTGTGCACAGGACAAACCTGGGCAATTTTCCACATTGCCGGGTAGATGCTAGTTTTGTAGCTGTACTGAAACAGCTTGGATAGGGGTGCGGATAGTTCTGGAATACAAGTCTTCAGTACTATTGCCGGAATATTGTCACGGCTCATAGCCTTTGCAGTATCCAGTGCCTTCAGCCATTTCTTAATATCACGTGAGGTGAATCGAATTGGCTGAAGACTGGCATCTGTGATGCTGGGGACCTCCAGAGGAGGCCGAGATGGATCATCCACTTGGCACTTCTGGCTGAAGATTGTAGCAAATGCTTCAGTCTTATCTTTTGCACTGGGCTCCCCCATCATTGAGGATGGGGATATTTGTGGAGCCTCCTCCTCCACTGAGTTGTTTAATTGTCCACCTCCATCCATGACTGGATGTGGCAGGACTGCAGAGCTTAAATCTGACCTGTCGGTTGTGGGATTGCTTAGCTCTGTCTATCACTTGCTGTTTGGCATGCAAGTAGTCTGGTGTTATAGCTTCACATCTCATTTTTAGGCATACCTGGTGCTCCTGGCATGCCCTCCTGCACTGAACCCATTTAGCACAGTGGTAGTGCCACAGAACACGATGGAAAGTATCCTCATTGTGAAGACAGGATTTTGTCTCCACAAGGACTGTGCAGTAGTCTACAAATGCTGCCATGGACAGATGCATTTGCAACTCGCAGATTGGTGAGGATGAGGTCAAGTATGTTTTTCCCTCACCATCTGCCACAGACCCTTTGGGACTCAGCCAGTACTGGTGTTATCGAGCCACTCTTGGCGTTGGACATTGAAGTACCCCACCCAGAGTACATTCTGTGCCCTTGCCACCCTCAGCACTTACTGCAAGTGGTGTTCGAAATGGAGGAGCACTGATTCATCAGTTGAGGGAGGGCAGTACATGGTAATCAGCAGGAGGTTTCCTTGCCCATGTTTGACCTGATGCCATGAGGCTTCATGGGGTCCACAGTCGATGTTGAGAACTCCCAGGGCAACTCCCTCTTGACTGTATACCACTGTGACACCACCTCTGCTGGGTCTGTCCTGCCAGTGGTACAGGACATACCCAGGGATGGTGTTGTCTGGGACATTATCTGTAAGGTATGATTCCATGAGTATGATTATGTCAGGCTGTTGCTTGACTAGTCCCCAGCTGTTGGTAAGGAAGGTTTTGCAGGATTGGCAGGGCTGAGTTTTCCGTTGTTGGTTCTGGTGCCTAGGTTGATGCTGGATGGTCCTTCCAGTTTCATTCCTTATGGGCTTTGTAGCAATTATGATATAACTGAGTGGCTTACTAGCCCATCTGGAGTCACATGTAGGCCAGATCAAGTAAGGATGACAGACTTCCTTTGCTAAAGTCAATAGTGAACCAGGTGGATTTTTATGGTTTCATGGCATTTAATTCCAGATTTTTAAAATTTAAATTCCACCATTTGCCATGGTGGGATTGAAACCTGGGTCCCCAGTGCCTTGGGTCTCTGGATTACTAGTCCACTGACAATACCACTACGTCACCACCTCCCCTGCCTCTTAACCCCTTGCATGCAGTGACAGAATTACAAAAGTCAATGTCAAGCCAAATCTTGGACAAAAATGCTTTGTTTTTTATATAAATGCCACCTGTGGTGGTTTTCGGTGCATTGTGTTTGGGCAGATGTGGTTTGTCCGGTGTAACTGGTTAAGTGGACATATCGCATCCACTACAGTGAAAATCAGTGTTGCCTTTGGAACATTTGGTATTTTAGAACCACAATAATATGTTTGCTTACTCTTCAAATCACATTTACCTTGAATACAATCAACCAACGAAAACAAACGCATTCCCCAGATAGCATTGGTGGTTTTCCATATGGAGTAATAGCAACCCTTCAAAATCAAACGTCAACAGAATGGAACAGAAAGGGAGCAGCTATTGGCTGCCTCACCAATACCGAGAAGCATCACTCCAAATTGATTTCCAAAATAACAATCACTCTTAATAAAATAGTTAGGAAACTTAACCAACCCGGGGTTACAGAATAATACAACATCCTACTTTTATGGGTATGAGGAAGGGTATTTAGTTTCCTGCTCAATGGTTTAAATTCAGAGGGTAGTCTGGCTTATTATGTGTTCCTATGATCAATATTCCATTATTAAAGCCAAAAAAAGGTGATTTGCCTTTACTCTGTTAAGAGAAACTCATTATGGTGTTGTTAAATATAACACGTATTGCTTAAGAGAATGTTATTACCTAATATTAATTTGATTTATGTGGTGCTTTATGTCATGATTTGTTTCGGTGTCAGATTATGTCTGATTACATTCTTGTGAAGCACCTTGGAATATTTTACTATGTTAAAGGCGTCATATGAATGCAAGTTGTTGTTTTGTATCGCAGGATGGAATTGTCAGGCAATTACAATCTGTTTGAAATGGAGCACAGTGGTTGCAAAAAGCAAGAGAGGCCTGGAGGATTTGGTCTAATGTGTCAGTAATCATAACCTTAAAACAATGCCTGTAAGTTGGCGTCAGTGGATGATGGTCAAACTCTACTTTTTGAACTTGTGCATTGAGAGACAAATTGCAGAATCTCTAAACTAATTCAGTGAATGGGAGAAGTGATGTATAAAGATTTTAGTATCCTGTACAGACATCTTGGATTGATCCATTTGTTGAAATGTAGCTCTTGCGTCTGTGATGTTAAGGTACAGGCTGGGTGGCAGGGTTAACAACAACAATAATAATACGGTGCTTTTAATGTAATAAAATGTCCCAAGCATCAGCAAACAAGACATGACACTGAGTCGCATTTTGTCATTCATTCATGGGATATGAGCGTCACTGGAATGGCCAGCATTTGTTGCCGATCCCTAATTGCCCTTGAGAAGGTCGTGGTGAGCTGCCTTCTTGAACCACTGTAGTCCAGCTGATGCAGATACACCCAGAGTGCTGCTGTGTTCCAGGATTTTGACCCAGCGACAGTGAAGGATCGACAATATAGTTCGAAGTCAGGATGGTGAGTGGCTTGGAGGGGAACTTGCAGGTGGTGGTGTTCCCATGCGTCTACCCTTGTCCTTCTAGGTGGTTGAGGGTTTGGAAGATGCTGTTGAAGGAACATTGGTGATCTTATGTCTTGAGTCTATGAGTTCACTAGTTGAGTAAACTCAAATTACACGCCTTCATGTACTCTTGTTAGTTGATGCTCACTGTCAATAAAGGAGAGAGATCGACATAAGAACAAACTGTGATTGTTTATTGCAACAGAAGGCAGAGCACTAAATCCTTGCGTGCTCCCACAACCACCTCCAGCTCCAGTTAACCAGGAGCCCGTGTTGTACAGTGATTGGCCAGTACTGTCACACGGTTAGTCCACTTGCATTCTCTTAAAGATACATGGTACTCCACTTTACCACAGGTGAGTTGCTGCAGTGCATTTTGCATATGGTACATACTGCCGCCACTGTGCATTAGTGGTGGAGGGACTGAATGTTTACGTTGGTGGATGGAGTGCTGACCAAGTGGGTTGATTTGTCCTGGAGGTGTTGAGCTTCTTGAGTGTTGCTGGAGCTGCACTCATCCAGGCAAGTAGGGAGTATTCCATTACACTCTTGACTTGGGCCTTATAGATGGTGGGCAGGATTTCAGGAGTAGGGAGACCACAGAATTCCCAGTCTCTGACCTGCTCTTTCAGCCACAGTATTTATATGGCTGGTCCAATTCAGTTTCTGGTCAATGGCGACCCCCAGAATGTTGATAGTGGGGAATTTGGCGTTGGTAATGTCATTGAACATCCAGGGGTGATGGTTAGGTTCTCTCTTGTTAGAGATGGTCATTGCCTGGCACTTGTGTGGCACAAATGTTCAGAGAGAGCTATTAAGGAAAATGTCCAAAATCTTGATTGGAGAGGTAAATTTTAAGGAGCAAGGTATGAGCAAGGCAATATTTTATGGCCCATTCCTAGCTGCTCTGAGACTGTAATGGCAGGCAGTCTGCTTGAGCAAAGAACGTGGTAGCCTGACATGCTATTTCAGATGAGAGATCAGAAGAACAAGCATGAGTATCCTCCAAGACACAGCTATGCCAAATATAGAAACTATGATAACCTCGCACCATCTGAGATGCACAGGACCTGTTGTCAGAATGCCTGACCCAAGATTGTACAAACAGATGCTCTACTCAGAGCTATGCCAGGGAGTCCAATCACACGGGAGCCAGAGAAAATGTTTCAAAGACGATCTCAAAGCCTTCATGAAGGTCTGCTCCATTGACATCAACACATGGGAAGCAGGTGCCTAACTGCGACCAAAATGGTGATTTGTCATCAAAAAAGGTGTCAAGACCATTGAACCAGCAAGAGTAGCCACTGAGCGAGAACAGTGAGAGAGATGGAAAGAGAGGGCAGCTGCTTGAGCCAACAATCCACCACTTCCTCTACTGCTGATAACTGATGTCCTCACTGTGGGAGAACCTGCAAGGCTAAGACAAGGCTCATAAACACCTATGAACCCACAGCCAACACTGACATCTCACTTCCACCCAACCACCCTCAAGGAGGAATCATCCTCAACATGAAGGATTGACGATGATAGCTTCAAACGGTGTTTGAAGTAAACTATGTAAGGTAGGACTGGGGTCATGTGTCAGCAGGACTGGGCTGGTGTGGTGGGCTCCTTTCTCTGAGGGAGGTTAGTGAATCAATGGGTTTTTAATGACCATCTAGCTGGTTTCATGGTCATCATTTTTTGGTGTCAATCCATAAATGACCAATTTCATTACTTTCTATGTTGGGATTTGAACTGATGACTTGGGGACTGTTAAGGCCGGCTCCATGATCACCACTGTAGATTATAGCCAGGCCACCACAGTCATTTATTTGAACACAAAGCTGAAACAAATTTCATCCCTCTGGATGCTGTCTGGCTCAGCTGCCCTCTCTTTCCATCTCTCTTGCTGTTCTCATTGGCGTCAACTTACATTTACAAGGCCCACACGGAGGTTAAAAAAAATCGTCCATCTTGTCTAGCACGGCATGAGTGTGCGTGTCTCAGTGGCAGCTCCTGTAATCATATATTAGACACAGGAATTAAGGAGAGCCTGTTGCTTCCTGTAAACCACACACTGTTTACTGGCTGTACTATAAAGCCCTCACATCAGAGGAGGCAAATTAGGAGAACAAATTGCATTGTTGACAAAACTCTTGCATCCAACATTTCAGCAGCTGCCTCGGTGGAGCTCATCTCTACAAGTGGTGCAACACAGATTTCAAGCAACACAGGAACTCATGTCGAGCTTACATGCTCTGTGTAATTTATTGGTCACCCACTATTGCCAAGAGAGCCAGACTTGGTCTCAGCCTCATTAAATGGAACGAGATTAATTAAGGAAATCCAAGTTGTTAAAGATGGTGAACTGATTTGAAATCTTTTTTTAAAATTCAACCTACGTGAAGGCATTAAACTGGCATAAACACTTGCCCTCTATTCTCATATGATTAAATTCTGATGAAGACCCAAGGCCTAGTGACCTTCAAATCCTTATATTGCTAGTATGCTGTAATAATTAGCTGGATTCCATGAGGAAAAGCAAGATAGAAGGGAGTTAGCTACATTAAGTAGATAAGTATTATGTAGATAAATATTATGACTCCCAATGCATCTTTCATGATACATGCCTTTGGGGAGGATATATACAGTGGCCTAAAAATGTGCATTTTCCTCATATTGTTTACTTTGCTGTGGCAAACCTCAAATCTCAATTTATCAATTTGTCTAAGTTAAAATAAAGCAGTGAAAATTGTCTTCACTGGGGTATGTCCCACATGAAAAGATGAAAGGTGAAATTTGTCAGCAGCTGTCATGCAAAATGGATTGTTAGCTAATCGTCTGGCCATTTTGACACCGCATCAAATTTCCTTTTCCATTGACTTCAATGGTCGGCTGTAAAACTAGGTGGCCCTTTCACTATCTGTCCATTTCACGCAATTGCCTTTGGCCAGTTTCAACTCCTCGCCATGGTGTCGGCCATCTTGAACTTGCTCTTTTTTTAATTAAGATGAAATAATAGAGTCATCATAGCACAGAAGAAGGTCATTCAGCCCATCAAGTTGGTACTGCATCTCTGTGGAACAATGAATCAATCCCATTTCCCCTAATCTATCCTTGTAGCCCCACAAGTTTACTTCCCTCAAAGTACCCATCCAATTTCCTTTTGAAATCATTCATCGTCTTTGCTTCTGCCACTCTCGTTGGCAGCGAGTTCCAGATCTTCCTCACACCGCCCCGCATCTCTTGTTTAAATCCTTGGCCAGGATTCTCCGTCCTGCCCAGTGCCCGGATCGTCCGGTCCCGCCGAAAGTCAATGGACTTTAGGCTGGCCTGGCGCGTCCCCCATGGTGGGGTCGGAAAATCCCGCCCCTTCAATCAATGCCCCCCCTATTCTTGTATGAGCAGCGAATAGGAAAAGCTTTTTCTCTTTTCGTTTAGCTTATCTAAAGCTTCATAATCTTTTACACCTCTATCAGATCTCCCCATCAACTTCCTTTGGTCCAAGAAAGCATCCCTAGCTTCTCCAACCTATCCTCATGGCTACATTCCTTCATCCTTGGAACCTTTTCTGGTAAACCCCTTTTGTATTCTCTCAAGGGCTCTTTTCTTCCGATATTTAGGTTGCACATAAGACAGATAAAGCACACATGCCTATGTCTGTTTCCATAGCTAGGTGTACTTGGAACAAGCCACTAGCCTGTTGCCAGAGGCTATATATACATAGTTTGAGGGGCACCACTCCACATCAAGACTCGCTAACCAGGAGACCCTCCCACTCCTACCACCATTTGCTTTTATTGGAAGGATTCGCAGGTTGATCCTCAACTTCTTTGTCCACTTTATGAACACACCTGCATTGCCATCTAGTCCGGGAGCGGGACTCCAACCTGGAGCTTCTGCCTCAGAGGTGGGGATGCTACTCACTGCATCACAAAATCTGCCTCAAGGATCCTCACATCCTTTCTCGAGGGGGGGGGGGGAGGGGTGCGACCAGAACTGGGGGGAGTTAAGCTTTAAATTTAACTTTAAATGATTAACACTGTATCTGAATATTTTGGCAGAATAGATCAGAGCTGATTAAAAAAAAAAGAGCTTCCTTAAAAGTAAAGCTGAAATTTGACAAAGCCTGCGAACGGTTTTAAAGTATAAATTTCAAGCCCGTCCTTTGCTGCAGCATTTCAACATTAAAAGAAATTTGAACGTAGCAGCACTTTATTGACGATTTTGAAAACCACAGTGGTAGAGTTTTCAGTTTTGTGTCGGTGTAACTGTAGAAAGCTCAGTATACTTGGGAACTTGATGTTTCCCGGTTATACCTCACTAAGGGGAATAACGTGGGACACAAAACTGAAATCATGGATCAGAGATTTTCAATCCTTTTTTATCAGTACGGGGAGAGCCTCAGCTAATATTAATCCACTGCTAAGGACCCACTGTCCTAAACTCTGAAAGACAGTGCTGACTAGCCAAAGGAAAGCAGTGCCCGTGACCAATGTTCCCTCTAAGCTACTCAGGGGTGTGGCAGAAAAGCAATCCGGAATGTACCACACAGTGCAATAAACGTGCTGCGCACAACAAAGAATAATTGGAGGGAATATTAGGCAGGACGTTTGGGTCGGTGGACGGGCCTGGGCGTGGCCAGGAAACCGGCCAATCGCGATCGGCTCCCTTCCACCATTTCACGCTGGCTGGCCAATTAACGGTCAGCCAGCATGGAAGGTGCGCTGATAGGCTCAGCGCTGTCGGGGTGGGGGCAGGTGGAGGGTGAGCGCTGAAGTCAATGTAGGCACGGGGGTGGGGGGAGAGCACACATTGAAAGCTCCCCGAAGGCAGAGAGCTGCCTCAGGGAGCTGAAGAATTTTAAAGCCAAAGACAAACATTATGAAATTCTGAAAAAAAATTTCCACCCCTAAGAATCACTCACCTAAACATACTGAAGATCAAAATACTGCCCAATCATTTTTATTTTTAAAAAAAATTAATATCAAAAACCTCATCCGGCCATTGGGTGAGATTTGCTCCAAAATCCAAAGGCCGCCTGGCCGATTCACCCACCTGCCAACCGTAATGTTTGACGGGCACAGAAAAATCCAGGTTAATTAATAGATTCCTGGCCTTAATAGGCCTCTGAATTGTCAGCGGGCGCTGATGACTCTTGCACACGCCCGCCGACTGAAGTATCGTGCGAGTGCGTGATGACATCGATACGCTCACCTGAAGTCATCGCGCGTTATTTCATGTTCGAGCGCGTCGGGCGGGCACCCGTACGTCTAGCGATAAATCCTGCCCATTGTTTTAACCTGAGCTCCCATCCTGGACTTTCAAGAGCTCCAGGACCCCAACATGAAAACTTATTGCAAAGTCTTTCTGTCATCGTCAGGCTAGTTATCCCCTTAACAATTTCTTTTGATTATTGAAGCTAGTTAACATTTTAAGGGAAGTCTTGTTGCGCAGTGGGTAGCATCCCCAGAAGCTCCTGGTTCAAGTCCCACTCCAGATTATCAACCTGCGAATCTGTCCAACACCCCTATGGCAGGTCGGAAGAATGGGAGAGACTCCTGGTAAGTCTTGTGAGATGCAGGATGCTGGTTGCAGTCTAGTGACCTGTTCCATGAAAATCAGGTATAAATATGTGCTTTGTCTGACTCATGCATCTCTAGACATGGAAAGGTGTCTCGCTGTAAAATGTTAAAAATGTCATGACATCTTGCGTGACAATACATTGTTGCATGCCCAGAGTGTTGCAGAGCTCTTTCAGGCTGTTATTTTGATGCAAGCACAACATATCATTTTCCCGCTAACTTGCTATTTAGTTCACCCCATAGAACGAGTTTCATCCCATCTGATGTGTGTGTGCTTGACCTTTGCCTGCTTCTTGCCAGCTTGAAATATAAAGTAGAAAGATGTTCCATCATCATCGCTGCCCTTTACCTCCCACAATCTCTCCTGCCTTCTAAAATCCACAGGTTTTAACCCAATCTTCATGTCGCCTTAACACTGTTTTTTTTTCCCACCCATCTCAATTTATTTTTCTACTCTTTCCAACCATAGTGCCGTGGTTCTCAAACTTTTACATTTGTGGACCACTTAAGCGGGCTGAGTGACCCTGCAGACCACCTTCCAGTCCTACCTCACCCAGTTCCACCATGACAAGAAACCATCAGAATTAATGGGAGCTTATGGAAACTGTAAGTGTTTCGCAGCATTTTCACTTCTAAATGTAATAAAATTACATGACATTTTAAAATTAAATTTCACAAGTAAATTATTAATTCGTGCCACAGAAGTATAAACGTTTTCATATTAGAAACATTGATACTTCAGGAGAACATGTTTAACGAAACATTCCAACATGTTTTATCAAATCATCACAATGATCTCCTTCTGAGAAACTAATGCTTATCTCAATAATTTGCTAACCAACTCCAAAGTCAACAGCAACATAAATCTTGCTTATAAAACAGCGATGTTGTTGCTCATGTTTATGGCGACTCGTGCTGTGTATGTGGGAGTTGGTCTGGCTGTTTGACATCACATGAGTGGGCAATGGGGGGATGGCGTTGAGGGTTCAGGCCTATTTTCTCACATGGCCGTATCACTGGCGCCAGTGACTTGCATTTTGAACTTGCCTGTGGACCACCCGGAGGAACCTTGATGACCCCACTTTGAGAGCCGCTGCCTTAGTGGCGTCCTATCCCCCTGAGCCTCTAGCTAGGTTTAATAAGGTTACTAAAATTGCACCACTTGTCCTGATTGTGCGCAACATTTGCACAACAAGGTCACTTGTTCACTATTCACAAAATGGTTGCTTGCAGCACAAAGAAGAACGGTTGGCTGGGGGCACGGAGGGTTCTCAGAAAAGGATATTAATTTTGTATTTAAAATATTACCAAAGTTTATTTGCGTTCAGGATTGTGACGATGTAACGCTCCAAACATGCAAAATGTCAGTAAGTGCCACATTGGCATTGCATAGAAGCAAGTGGTTAGATCCAGGCCAGAGCAAGTCGGTTGAGTTGCCAGCATTCCAAGATTGCCCTAAAGACTCCAGGAATTAATGACTAATTTCCAGGACATTGCTGCGAGCAACCTGGAAGAAAAATAAAAAATATTTTGTCATTTTTCTTTGAACACCTTCCTTTAATAGTTGTGAACTTAACGTGGAGAAGAAAGGCTGTTTTATTGACAATGGAAAATCATCAAGCTGGATAATGAAGAGTGTATCCTCATTCTGATTGGCCTAGGAAGACAGCGCACCGTGAGGATGGACATCTCGGTTGACCAATGGCAGCAGTTTTGGGGGCTGGGGTGTTTGGAGTCATGAGGTCCGCTTTCAGGAAGATGTCCGACTAGAGTTGGAAACCCTGTGAGTCAGTCAGGCTGTTATATGTGGCGGAATTGTGTACCCCCCCCCCCACCCCCCCTCCCCCCCCCCCACCTGTGGTGTGTTTGATGGTGTGGAGGGTATTAATTTAGGCAGGAGGGTGGCAGGTTCTTCCACTTTCCTGCCTCCAGCCTGATAAAGTCCTTGGTGGGAAGGCCCGTGGATGGCCTTCCTGCCCTGCTGCCAATTGAGGCGCTTAATGGCCTCATCCCACTTGTGATCTCCCAGGGGGTTCCTCGTTCAAAGGCACTCAGTGCCTGATTGAGGGACTTGGCATTGAGAAGGCAAAGCCAGCTGAAATCCTGCCCTAGCCGTCGACCACTCCCCTGTGACCACCACTCTGTGATCCCCCTCCCGCCATCACTCAACTGTGGATCCAGCGATGATCCTAGGCCTTGGGTGGGTGTCATTGCAGTAGCAGCCACCATCAGTGTCATTGCCGTTATAGAGCTGCCGACCTCTGATTGGCTGGCAGCCCTCGGTGGGCGGGACTTCCGCCCCAGGCATCCTGAGTCACGCAAGATGCAGCGGGCCTTCCTGAAAAGAGGTGATGTGGGTCCAACTGGCTGCTGAGACCCCCGTCACCTCTCCATGAAGTATTTGCTACTTTATACAGACCAGTGACTGATGGAATGGGGCAAAGAGCAGGGCAGTGAGACTAATTGGAGAGCTCTTCCAATAAGCCAGCACAAGCACAATGGGTTGAATGGTCTTCTGTGCTGTTCCATTCTGTGATTCCACTTCACCATTGTTGGGCCAAAATCCTGGAACTCCCTCCCTAACAGCACGGAGGGTGCACCTACACCACTTGGACTGCAGCGGTTCAAGAAGGCAGCTCACCAGCACCTTCTCGAGGGCAATTAGGGATGGGCAATAAATGCTGGCCTAACCAGCGATGCCCACATCCCATGAATGGAAAAAAAAAATCAGAATACCTTACATGCACTCATTGTACTGTAGGTGCGGTGGGGGTGTGTGAGGCTCATTAACAGCTAACTGTTGGTTCAGGCTAACATTCCCAAACCAGTTTCAAATGATTTAAACAATCATTAAATCCACATTAATAAAGGCAACCAATCTCGGAGATGTCCACGAGTTGTTGCTGTATATGCAGATGTGAATTGTATTTTTAATAATTTGCAGCTGGGCTATTGGGAATCCAAAAAATATTTTTCATATCAGAATACAAGGGTTATCCGCAAAGACATGAGTTCTGTGGTTTTTGTGATGTTTTCCTGGTGCTGCTTTTAAAGGAATTGTTTCTATAAGTAATGCAACGGGTTTTTAACCAAAGGGCAAAGATGGATCAATGGTGACATAATACATTGGAGGTTCAAGATGGAGGGGAGAAAAAACTTGCATTTATATAGCACCTTTCACAACAATAAAGTACCTTTGAAGTGTAGTCACTGTTGTAATGTAGGAAATGCAGCAGCCAATTTTGCACACAGCCAACTCCCACTAACAGCATTGTGATAATGATTAGTTGATCTGTTTCGAGTGATGTTTGTTGAGGGTTAAACATTGGCCTGAGCGTTGGGGAGAACTCCCCTGCTCTTAGAATTGGCAGCATGGGATCTTTCACCTTCATCTAAGAAGGTAAATGGGACCTCGGTTTAATGTATCATGTATAAGATAGTGCAGCACTCCCTCACTACTGCTCCTCAATAAAGCAATACTCTTTCATTATTACCCCACTGACAATGCAGTTCTCTCTCAGTTCTGCCTCTTGACAGCACAATACTCCTTCTGCATTGCTCCCCTGACTGTGCAGCATTCCCTCAGTACTGCCCCACCGACAGTGCAGCATTCCCTCAGTACTGCCCCACCGACAGTGCAGCATTCCCTCAGTACTGCCCCACCGACAGTACAGCATTCCCTCAGTACTGCCCCACCGACAGTACAGCATTCCCTCAGTACTGCCCCACCGACAGTACAGCATTCCCTCAGTACTGCCCCACCGACAGTACAGCATTCCCTCAGTACTGCCCCACCGACAGTACAGCATTCCCTCAGTACTGCCCCACCGACAGTACAGCATTCCCTCAGTACTGCTCCCTGACAGTGTGATATTCCTTCAGTACTGCTCCTCTGACAATGCAGCACTCTCTCAGTACTGGCCCTTCAGCTCTGAAGTTCTTCCTCAATACTGACCCTCTGACATGCAGCACTCATTTTGTACTGTCCCACTGACAGTGCAGCACTTCTTCAGTACTACCCCTATGAGAGTACAACACTTTGTTAATGTAGCAGTCTCTCTGTACTCTCCCTCCAATATATAGCACTCCCTTCTAGCTGCCCCACTCACGATGCAGCGCTCCTTCAATACTGCCCCTCCGACAGTACAACCCTTAGTACTGCTCCTCCAACAGTGTAGAATTTCTGCAGTATTGCCCCTCTGAAAGTATGATATTCTCTCAGTATTGTCCCTCTGACAATGTAGTAATCCCTCAGTGCTGACACTCCCTGAGTACTGTCGCTCTGACAGCACTGTGCTCCCTCAATAATGCCCCTCCAACAGGACAACAATCCCTTGGTTATGTCCCTCCGATGGTGCAGTACTCCCTCTCTACTGTCTCTCCACCAGTGTGGTATTCCCTCAGTACTGCATCTCTGACAGAGCAGTGGTCCTTCATACTGTCTCTTTGATAATGCAGCTGTCCCTCAGTACTGCACTTTAGAGTCAGTCTATTTATCAGCAACATAGCTTCTTAAAAGCTGGTCTTGTGGCGCAGTGGGTAGTGCCCCTGCCTTTGAGCTAGAAACTCAAAGCTCAAGTCTTGTACTTGAAGGCCATAGAAGGTATGTTCACAAGGTATGGCTAAATAAGTTGACCATCAACCTGAAAATCCTTCCAATACACCTATAGCAGACAGTAAGAGTGGGAGAGTCTCCTGGTCAGCTTGATGCAGAGTGATGCCCCTCATTTTTAAAAAATTCATTTATGGGATGTGGGCATTGCTAGCTAGGCCAGCATTTTATTGCTCATCCCTAATTGCTCTTGAGAAGGTGGTGGTGAGCTGCCTTCTTGAACCAATGCGGTCCATATGTACACCTACAGTGTAGGGTGTCGCTGTTATGGAGGGAGTTCCAGGATTTTGACCCAGAGGCAGTGAAGGAACAGTGTATATTTCCAAGTCAGGATGGTGAGTGGCTTGGAGGGGAACTTCCAGATGGTGGTGTTCCCATGTATCTGCTGTCCTTGCCCTTCTAGATGGTAGTGGTCATGGGTTTGGAAGATGCTGCCAATAGAGCCTTGGTGAGTTCCTGCAGTGCATCTTGTAGATGGTACACACTGCTGCCACCGTTCATCGCTGGTGGAGGGAGCGAATGTTTGTTGGTGGGGGGGTGGGGTGCCAATCAAGTGGGCTGCTTTGTCCTGGATGGTGTCAAGCTTCTTGAGTTGAGCTGCACTCATCCAGACAAGTGGAGAGTATTCCATCACACTCCTGACTTGTGCCTTGTAGATGGTGGACAGGCTTTGGGGAGTCAGGAGGTGAGTTACTCATGTGGCATTAGGCATGGCAGAGAAGGAAGGACTTTCTTAAAAATGGCCAAGCCAGGGGGAATGCCATTTCCCTGGATAACCTGGCAGACTAAAGGTTAAAACTAACCATGAAGGGTTAAAACCTAGAATTTAGTGATGGGATATGATTCTAGAGGTGCTATAGGAAGCTTTGTTTACCTCACCCAAATGACATCTTAATTAAACGGAGATAATTAGGAACTGATAAAGACAGCTATTAAAATACAGATATATAGATAGATATACACATCCGTGAACAGTCACTGTAGGATAGGGGCCTTACAACATTCCCTCCACATAGGTCCAATTAAAAGCATATTTATTTTCTGGTTTTCTGCATCCTGCTACTATTAGACCATTATTCATGGTGCTCACAGTGGTAGCTGTCATTATGTTATTATTTCACAGCCTTTCTAATCCAGGAGGTCACATTACAAATGGAAGAGGCAAAATATTAATGTAAATTTGCTGGGCAACCAAGAACATTGCAAAATATGGAAATTGCTGATTCTTTTTAAAAACGTCCAAATTGCACAATCAATTGTAATTCATCAGCAAAATGATACTGCAGCACCAGAGTCTGAGGAGCATTAGCTGTTGAAGAGGATGCAATACCCTCCACGGAGGAGAGCTCAAATGTGTCAGCCCGTTATGGCCTAGGCATCTGGCATCTGAAGAGCTCCCACGAGTCGCCCTCTTTCGTTCCTCTGTCTAATCTATTTGTAAACATGTGTACTGCTGTTCAGGGATCCTTTGATGGGGTCACTAATGTGTCAATCAGTCTCCTGTGTTGCTGTGCCACTCATATTTTCAGCGTGTTTGAGAAGAGGCACTGACACCTCACAGGACTGCGTTTTCACTTTGGGCACTGTTGGGCTCCAGGCGACAGCTTCATTTATCTTCTTAAGCAGTCTTGTCGGCAGAGGAACATTTTGTAGACTGGAAGCTCCGGGGGATTATTTTTTTTACCCTCCACAAACTGAGCTGCCTCATTTTGTCTTCTGTAACTTTGCAAAGTTCATTCAAAGCAACAGCACTGCTTATATTTAGAAGAGCCAATGAGCGTGACCAATAATCGTGGCCTTCATTCATTTTCGAGACAATTTAATCTCTGCGGCAAAAAACGAATTGCAAATGGTAATTTTTGTCCCCCTCGCCTGCTCGCAGTTAAAGAGGAAAACTTGCTAGCAGGATTCAAAATAATGCAGAGTTTTCTTCTTTTCACTGGTCAGAGTTGGTAAATATTGGGGGGGGAGGGTGGAGGGTGGGAGGGGCCAAATATACTTAAGATAATCAACAAACGAATGAAAGGAAAGATTCGGACATTTTGTTTTTACACAGAGAGTTGTCAGGATATGGACTATCTACCCGAAACAATGGTGGAGGCAGAATCCATAATGGCATTTAAGAACAAAGAGGATTTTTTGAAAAACTGGTGTCAGGATAAGATGGAGGTCTTGAGGTGCAGTGGGTAGCATCCCTTCCCTCAGGCCCAGAAGATCTTGGTTCAATTCCCACTCCAAGGCTTGGTGGCCATGGAAGGTGTATTCATGGCGTGGCCAAACAAGTTGATTATCAGCCTGTAAATCCTTCCAATACGCCTGGTGACAGGTGGTAAGAGAGGGAGATTTTCCTGGTCAGCCATACTGTAGAAGGCAATGGCAAACCACTGCAGTACTTTGCCAAGCATAGTCATGGACCAATCCAATGGAAGCCCATGGTCGGCAATGCCCTCTTAGGGTGTGGTGCCTGAAGGAGGAGATAAGGATAAGGCAGGGGGATGGGACTAAATTCAGAATGCTATGAGGAAGCAAGAAATCTCCTCTGTCCTGTACAGTTTGACCACATAGAGCCTTTTTCAAGAAGGAGGCACTTGTATTGTGCCATGGAATATTAATACATAAGAATTAATGGTCTGAGATTTTCTTGTCTGCAGGACATGGTAATGGAGAATCAACAGTGGACACAATTACTATTGGCACCAACAGTCCATGAAATTATGGTGTTAATTAGTACCGAGGAGCTCTTGGGCACAGTGGGTAGTTGTCCCTGCCTCTGAGCCAGAAGCTATGGGAGCAAGTCTCACTCCAGGACTTGATGGCCAAGGAAGGCTCATTCATAAAGCAAGTTGAGTATCAACTTGTAAATCCTTCCAACATACGCCAATGGGAGTTGGTAAGAGTGGTCAGCCATGTGATGGAAAGAAATTGGAGCCTCTATCATCACTATCCATCACTCCAGGCTACAACCTGCATGAAAAAGCACAGCAACTCAATGGCTGGTGTGGGTCAGATTGGTGCCAACAGCACTGGGTTTGGTCCCTGTTCTGGCTGAGGTGGATTTGGGGCCTGCCTTCTTGCCCAATCCATGCTGGAGATTGGGGTGGTGAGGGTCGGACCTGCCTTTGAGCGCAGAACTGAAGAAGTCGAAATTAGTAACACTATTGCTAGAACAACACCTCATTTATTGGGAGTTCAGTAACACTCTGCCAGAACCATCACTGAAATCTAGAAAGGATCACTACAGAAGCTTCCCACCTTCCACATTGTTACCTTTGGAGTCCTGGGTCTATCCTCAGACCCTTCCTATTTCTCATCTACATGCTGCTCCTTGGTGCAACATCTTTTGTTCCTTTGCCCCACCTTTAAATCAGTAGTGGAGGAGCTGGTGGGTGATGAATGTGGAACTATCCCCTTAAGGACAAAGATCTGTTTTTCCTGAATCGAGCCCAGAGGGCCTCAAACAGGAGTTAGTCCCCCGATTTGAATATGCAAAGAGCCTAATGCCCGTTTTAGATGGCAGACAAGATGCCCATTTTGAGCCTGCACCAATACGGTGAGAAATGCAGTTGTAGCTTATATGAGTGTGCTCTTTTCGTCCGCCAATATTGGACGATATTGGAGATTTAGGCGTTCACTTAGCACCAGCCCAAAATGATCGGCACTACATCATTCGATTTTTAGACTATTGAACAGGTATAAGTGATTACATCAGATGCTAGATTGATACCCTACTTAACATAGAAAGACATTCACTTTGCGCTCTGTCCAGCTAACCGTACAGAAATTATTTCTCGCTGGTAGCCTGTCTGCTGCTTTGGACTGACTTCTGCTGTTTTCAAATGCGTCTCTTCAAAGACAGGTAGAGATCAAAGAGATTCATCAACACCATGCTGTTAGAAACAAAAACAAAAATAGCTGGAAAAACTCAGCAGGTTTGACATGAGTGGAAGACAGAGTTAACGTTTCGAGCCCGTATGACTCTTTATCAGAACTGAAGAGAAATAGAAATGAGGTGAAATATAAGCTATTTAAGGGGGTTGGACAGGTGAAGCTGGATAGAGGGCCAGTGATAGGTGGAGGCAAAGGAGAGATTGCCAAAGATGTCACAGACAAAAGGACAAAGCAGTGTTGACGGTGGTGATATTATCTAAGGAATGTGCTAATGGTGACATTAAGGGTAGAAAGCAGGACAAGCAAGTGACAGATAGCCCTAGTGGGGGTAGGGTGGGGGGAAGGGATCGAAATGGGCTAAAAGGTGGAGATAAAACATTGGATGGAAATACATTTAAAAATAATAATAGAAATGGGTGGGAAAAGAAAAATATATTAAAAAATATATAATAATTATTAGAAAAAAGGGGATCGGAAAGGGGTTGGGGATGGAGGAGAGAGTTCACGATCTGAAGTTGTTGAACTCAATGTTAAGTCCGGAAGGCTGTAAAGTGCCTAATCGGAAGATGAGGTGCTGTTCCTTCAGTTTGTGTTAAGCTTTACTGGAACAACGCAGCAGGCCAAGGACTGACATGTGGGCATGAGAGCAGGGTGGTGTGTTGAAATGGCAAGCGGCAGGGAGGTCTGGGTCATGCTTGCGGACAGACCGAAGGTGTTCCGCAAAGCAGTCACCCAGTCTGCGTTTGGTCTCTCCAATGTAGAGGAAACTGCATTGGGAGCAGCAAATGCAGTAGACTAAATTGAGGGAAGTGCAAGTGAAATGCTGCTTCACTTGAAAGGAGTGTTTGGGCCCTTGGACGGTGAGGAGGGGGGAAGTAAAGGGGCAGGTGTTGCATCTTCTGCGGTTGCTTGGGAAGGTGCTGTGGGAGGGGGTTGGGGTGTAGGGGGTGTTGGAGGAGTGGGCCAGGGTATCCCCGAGGGAACATGTGTTTGGTGGTGGCATCATGCTGGAGTTGGCGGAAATGGTGAAGGTTGATCCTTTGAATGCGGAGGCTGGTGGGTGATAAGTGAGGACTTATCATGGTTCTGGGAGGGAGAGGAAGGTGTAAGGGCGACTGTGCGGGAGATGGGCCGGACACAGTTGAGGGCCCTGTCAACCACCGTGGGTGGAAAACCTCGGTTAAGGAAGGAGGACGACATTCAGAGGAACTGTTTTGGAAAGTGGTATCATCAGAGCAGATGCGATGGAGGCGAAGGAACTGAGAGAATGGGATGGAGTCCTTACAGGAAGCGGGTGTGAGGAGCTGTAGTCGAGGTAGCTGTGGGAGTTGGTAGGCTTGTAATGAATATTGGTGGACAGTCTATCACCAGAAATTGAGACAGAGAGGTCAAGGAAGGGAAGGGAAGTGTCAGAGATGGACCATGTGAAAATGATGGAGGGGTGGAGATTGGAAGCAAAATTAATAAACTTTTCCAGGTCCCGACGAGAGCATGAAGCTGCATCGAAGTAATCATCGATGTATCGGAGAAAGAGTTGTGGGAGGGGGCCTGAGTAGGACTGGAACAAGGAATGTTCCACATACTCCACAAAGAGACAGGCATAACTGGGGCCCATGCGGGTACCTATAGCCTGACTTTGGAGGAAGTGAGACGAGTTTAAGGAGAAATTGTTCAGTGAGAGAACAAGTTCAGCCAGACGGAGGAGAGTGGTGGTGGATGGGGATTGTTTGGGCCTCTGTACGAGGAAGAAGCGGAGAGCCCTCAGACCATCCCAATGGGGGATGGAGGTGTAGAGGGATTGGACGTCCATGGTGAAGAGGAGGCGGTTAGAGCCAGGGAACTGGAAATTGTTGATATGATGTAGGGCATCAGAGGAATCGCGGATGTAGGTGCAAGAGACTGGACAAGGGTAGAGAGAATGGAGTAAAGGATAAGAAGAAATGAGTTCCGTGGGGCAGGAACAGGCTGACACCATCGGTCTGCCGGGACAGTCCTGTTTGTGGATTTTGGGTAGGAGGTAGAAGCGGGCCGTCCGAGGTTGGGAGACTATGAAGTTGAAAGCTGTGGAAGGAAGATCTCCAGAGGAGATGAGGTCAGTGACAGTCCTGGAAACAATGGCTTGATGTTCAGTGGTGGGGTCATGGTCCAGGGGGAGGTAGGAGGAAGTGTCTGCAAGCTGGCACTCAGCCTCTGTGAGGTAGAGGTCAGTGCGCCAGACAACAACAGCACCACCCTTGTCAGTGGGTTTGGTGACAATGTCAGGGTTGGACCTGAGATAATGGAGTGTGGCAAGTTCAGAAAGAGACAGGTTAGAGTGGGTGAGAGGAGCAGAGAAATTGAGACGACTGATGTCACGCCGACAGTTCTCAGTGAAAAGATCAAGAGCAGGTAAGAATCTAGAGGGAGGGGTCCAGGTGGAGGGAGAATATTGGAGACGGGTAAAAGGATCCGTTGAACGGAGGGAGGACTCCTGACATGGAATTTTTCCAGCTATATTTGTATTTGTTTTAGATTTCCAGCATCCGCAGTATTTTGTTTTTATCCAAGCTGTTAGATGCCACCTGGATGACCAAAGATGGAGTGAAAGTCAGGCGAGTTGTATAAAAGCTCCCAATGTGAAATCTAACCCCTCATGACTGAATCCTATTTCTGGAACATAAGGCCTTAGAATCTCAAACCGTGATACCCAGCCACACAACTTGCCTCATGTGTGAGTTTATACATGGAGCTCTGGCGTTCCAACACTGTCGTGGCCTGTTGTGTCCACACTACATTTCCAGTAAGAGTCAATAGATGGCTCGGGAGTGGGAAACTCAAACTGAGAACAATGCTAGTTGGTGTACCACCCATTATTCATCCTTCTCTTTGTCTTGGCATTAAAAATTGACGTCAGTGATGTGTCACTGAGCTCGCCACTGTGCATCTGCATTGTCTTGTGAGACACATTGCCATGGAAACGCATCTCGTTGTAAGCTAGCATAAAAACGTCCCATGGGGAGTGGAATCGAAGGTAAAATGGATCTCTTTCATTATCGTCTGACTATATTACTTCATTTTCCCAGTTTCCTAAAATATTAAAAGCCCTGCTGGGTTCAATTTGCCAACCCTGTTTAATGGCACATTCCATGCTGTTGCTGCCGTGTAATTTGGAAAGACTTAAATATTTTGAAGGAGACCTGGGAGCCCCGCGTAGCCTCATCATTTTTATGTCAATATAATGTGAGAAAAGCAATTAGAAGAGCTAATAGAATGCTGGGGTGTACAACAAGGATAGTGGAGAACAAGTCTAGAGAGTTTATTCTAAGACTTAAAATATATTAGGCCGATCCCACATAGACTGCCATGTTCAGTTCTCGTCACCATGTTACAAAGACATGTAACTCTATTGGGGAAGGTGTAGAGAAGCATGGGGAGACTGATCCCCAATTGCAAAGATGAAAAGCGTGTAGATTCGAGAACCACAAGTGTTACGGGAGGTATTTGATGTATTAAAGCATAGAAAATACTAAATTACAGCAGCAAGATAAATCCAGAATATTATAAAATAAGACAGGAACGTTGGTACAAAGGACAATTGGTGAGACTTGAGCAGAAAATCCAAGTCTATCTCTTTGCGTACCAACATATAAATACGCCAACTCCCAGAAGTGTTGGGGCTACGATACTTCTGCCTGTATACGAGCAGCCACTTTGTAATGCTATACAAATAACAGAAATATGTTATTCTGACTTATTTTCTGTCATTTATGCCATTACAATGCAGAACGCAAGGAATGCTGGTTCAGCCCTGGCGTCCAATATCGCTTGCCCCATAAATAAATCAGTGCCACATTAAATGCATGGTTATCTCAACTATAATTAAAGATTGCAACATTACCCCTACTGCACATGTTAAACTAACTGGCATTTAACTAGCGTGTAAAACTGTCTCCCTTTTTGAGAGTGGGCTTTTTATCAGCCATCATTCTGTCTTCAGAAATCCAAATGGGATTTTGTGTATAAAAGATATTTTTCTTCCATCTGCATTGCATGGGGTTGCCATTCCTTTGAACAAAAGATGGTCATTTCAAAACACTGTTGGAAGGAGCATTGTAATAGAACAAGAATTCTCCTTTCATTGAGTATTTGTCTGCGGCTGGGCTATTATATTTGTGGGAAATTGCACGGCCCGCTGAGCTTAGATCTGTTTTATTTTCAGTGGGCGAGTTGGTAACATCTGCCATCCCTGGACTGAAAGGTTATGGGTTTGCATCATGCACCAGAACGTGGAGTGTATAGGCTAGACTGTGACTCAGAATCGAAGAGCATAGAAAGAGATCATTCAGCCCATTGTAGCTGTCTCTGCTCTTGAAAAAAAAGGAGCTATCCAATTAGTCCCACTCCCCCCGCCGTTTCCCTGTAGCCAAGCAAATGGTTGCTTTGAAATATATGTCAAAACTCCCTTTTGAAAGGTACGGTGAACTTGCTTCCTCCACCCTTTCAGGCTGTGCATTCCAGCTTATCACAACTTACTGCGTAAAATAAAATTGTCCTCATCTCCCCAGTTACCTTAAGTTTGTGTCCGCTGAGTATTGCTGAAAAAATACATTTTTTTGTTGAAGCTTTTTGTCTTACACTCATCAGGACAATTCGCAGGAAAATACCAATGTCAGGGGAAACGACATATTTACACATATAAGAAGAGAGTGCTGATTGGTTGGAAAATGTCCAAAGTCCACTTGACAACCAATCAGCACTCTCTTCTTATATGTGTAAATATGTCGTTTCCCCTGACATTGGTATTTTCCTGCGAATTGTCCTGATGAGTGTAAGACAAAAAGCTTCAACAAAAAAATGTATTTTTTCAGCAATACTCAAGTTCTGTGCTACCAAATGATTATTTGTGTTCTCTGGTTACTGATCCTCCTGCTAGTGGAGACTGTTTTCCCTTATTTACTCCAGCAAAGCCCTTCATGATTTTGAATATCTCAATTAGATCACCCCTTTACCTCTGATCTAAGCCGAACAATCCCAGCTTCTCTAGTCTCTTCTCATGACTGAAGCATCTCATCCATGGTATCTCTCACTCCTGTGTGTCCCTAAGTAAAATCTGTCTTGTGAGAATTGCTGTACTTCAAATGAGATGTTAGACAATGCTTTTTGTCTGACCAATAGCATATTGAAGACTCCATGGATGGATTCCAAAAGAGAAAGCTTGCATTTATATAACATCTTTTTCAGGCCATCCTAAAGCACTTTGATAAGTGCTGATAAGTGGCAAATAACATTCGCGCCACACAAGTGCCGGGCAATGACCATCTCCAACAAGAGAGAATCCAACCATTTCCCCTTGACGTTCAATGGCATTACCATCGCTGAATCCCCAACTATCAACACCCTGGGGGTTATCATTGACCAGAAACTGAGCTGGACCAGCCACATAAATGCTGTGACTACAAGATCAGGTCAGAGGCTAGGAATTCTGAGGTAAGTAATTCACCTCCTGACTCCCCAAAGCCTGTCCAACATCTACAAGACACAAGTCAGGAGTGGATGGAATACTTGTTGGGATGGTGTTGGTTACAGAACGTGTCTGTTAAATAAGTTTTTGCAGTCTTCTGTATGTTAACAGCAAGTCTTTATTAACTATTTGTAACAATGTATAAATATACAGTAAAGGGTACAGGGATGGAGCTATCTCCATCCTAGGTCTTAATGCATCTCTGGCCAACACCACACTGACCCGTGGTCTAGGTCATGTGCCTTCTTACAGGGCAGTACTGTACTCAGTCCCACATTAACGCTGTATGTACCAGACCCTTCGACTCCAATACTCTCCATTTGCCTGGGTGAGTGCAGCTCTAACAACATGCAAGAAGCTCAACACCATCCAGGACAAGCAGCCTGACAGATTAGTGCCCCTTCCACCACCTTCAACATTCACTCCCTCCACCACCAACACAGTGGCAGCAGTGTGTACCATCTACAAGATGCACTGCAGCAACTCACGAAGGCTCCTTTGACAGCGCCTTCCAAGCCCATGACCTGTACCACCTTGAAGGACAAGGGCAGCTGATGCATTGAAACACACCCACCTGTAAGTTCCCCTCCAAGTCACTCATCATCCTGACTTGGAACTATATTGCTGTTCCTTCATTGTCGCTGGGTCAAAATTCTAGAACTCCCTCCCTAACAGCACTGTGGGCGTACCTACACCACATGGACTGCAGCACATCCTGTGGCACACCACCACCTTCTCAAGGGCAGTTAGGGGTGGGCAATAAATGCTGGCCTAGCCAATGACGCCCACATCCCATGAAACAATAAAAGTATCTTTGTAGCCAACAGTGTACTCTTGAAGTACAGTCACTGTTGTAATGTCAGAAAATGTAGAAACCAATTTATATGAAGCAAGCTCCCATAAATGAGATAAAGGACCAGAAAAGGGGGGTGGGATTGGAAAGAGTGATAATAGAAAACAAGTTAAAACACATTTTCCACTGTTATACCACATGCACAATATTGAGTTCCACTGAGGTTATTGGGACCAAATGTCAGGATTATTACTTGGTGCATAACAAGGTCGGTAGAGAGGGCTTTAAACTAAAGAGTGAGGGGAAGGGATCGTGTGAGGGCAGATGTAGTAAATCAAAGGGTAACAATGAGGTACTAGAGCAGGGCAGTGTTAAAATCATATCTCTCATGACTGAAGTTTTCTTTTACAAAATGGAAGGATTTGGCTTGATCTGGACATGTGGATGCTAACCTGGGATTTTTTATCAAAGGTCATAAGTTCACCTTGGAACTCTAAACAAGCAGACCTCTTCCAAGAAATCACCTGACCTTTATTGTACTTGAGGAAGATCTGGTTGTTTGTTTTAAACTGCAATCATTTTAATTGGTGAGAGGGAAAAAAACTTAAGTTGTGAACCTGCTTTTTTTGGAAGGCAGTTTGGTTGGAGACCGAGCTGAGGAAGGAAAGTACCTTGACTGGCGCCCTCTCACCGCCTTGCCTGAAATTGTGTGTGGCTATCAACCTATAGCCAGAGAACCCTCATCTGAGTGTAATCAGTCTGCAATTGGACCTGCAAAGCTGAGTGTTGGTGAGAATTTCCAAGCATCCACCAGGACCAGCGGCCTATCTTCACACGAGCAAATTCCAGGTCCACAGCATCGACACCATGTGGACTTTATCCTTTAATTTATAATGCCCATCTCTGCATAGAGACTCTATCTGCTTGTCCTTTGTTTGTGTGTGTCTGTGTGCTGGGGGAATTATTTAGGAAGATATACTTCCAATTGCAATTGTGCGTAAATGAAGAGTGCAGGAGGGCATGCCAAGAGCAGCACCAGGTATACCTAAAAATGAGGTGTCAACCTGGTGAAGCTACAACACTGGACTACTTGCATGCCAAACAGCATAAGCAGCAAGTGATCCCACGACTAATGGATCGGATCTAGGCTCTGCGATATTGCCACATCTAGTCGTGAATGGTGGTGGACAATTAAACAACTCAGTGGAGGAGGAGGCTCCACAAATATCCCCATCCTCAATGATGTGGGAGCCAAGCACATCACTGCAAAAGATAAGGCTGAAGCATTTGCTACAATCTTCAGCCAGGAGTGCCAAGTGGATGATCCATCTCAGCCTCCTCCGGAGGACACCAGCATCACAAATGCCAGTCTTCAACCAATTCAATTCACTCCACGTGATATCAAGAAACAGCTGAAGGCACTAGATACTGCAAAGGCTATGGGCTGTGGCAATATTCCAGTAATAGTACTGAAGACCTGTGCTCCAGAACTTGCCGCACCCTTAGCCAAGCTGTTCCAGTGCAGCTATAACACTGGCATCTACCCGGCTATGTGGAAAATTGCCCAGGTATGTCCTGTACACAAAAAGCAGGACAAATCCAACCTGGTCAATTACCACCCCATCAGCCTACTCTCGATCATCAGTAAATTAATGGAAGGGGTCATGAACAGTGCTATCAAGCAGTGCTTGCTTAGCAATAACCTGCTTACTGACGCCCAATTTGGGTGCTGCCAGGGCCACTCAGCTCCTGACCTCATTACAGCCTTGGTTCAAACATGGACAATAGAGCAGAACTCCCGAGGTGAGGTGAGAATGGCTACCCTTGACTTCAAGGCTGCATTTGACAGAGTGTGGCATCAAGGAGCCCGAGTAAAACTGGAGTCAATGGGAATCAGGGGGAAAACTCTCCACTGGCTGGAGTCATACCTAGCACAAAGGAAGATGGTTGTGGTTGTTGGAGGTCAATCATCTCAACTCCAGGACATCACTGCAGGTGTTCCTGAGGGTAGTGTCCTCAGCCCAACCATTATCAGCTGCTTCATCAATGACATCCCTTTCATCATAAGATCAGAAGTGGGAATGTTCGCTGATGATTGCACAATGTTCAGCACCATTTGCAACTCCTCAGATACTGAAGCAGTCCATGTCCAAATGCAGCAAGACCTGGAAAATATCCAGGCTTGGGCTGACAAGTGGCAAGTAACATTCGTACCACACAAGTGCAAGCAATGACCATCTCCAACAAGAGAGAATCCAACCATCTCCCCTTGACGTTCAATGGCATTACCATCACTGGATCCCGCACTATCAGCATCCCGGGGGTTACCATTGACCAGAAACTGAACTGGACAAGCCATATAAATACTGTGGCTACAAAAGCAGGTCAGAGGCTAGGAATCCTGCGACGAGTAACTCACCTCCTAACTCCCCAAAGCCTGTCCACCATTTACAAGGCACAAGTCAGAAGTGTGATGGAATACTCCACACTTGCCTGGATGAATGCAGCTCCCACAACACTCAAGAAGCCTGATACCGTTCAGGACAAAGCAGCCCACTTGATTAACACCACGTCCACAAACATTCACTCTCTCCATCACCGACGCACAGTAGAACAATAGAAACATAGAAACTAGGGGCAGGAGTAGGCCAATCGGCCTTTCAAGCCTGCTCTGCCATTCAGTATAATCATGACTGATCCCCTATCTCAATGCCATATTCCTGCTTTCTCTCCATGTCCGTTGATGCCCCTAATATCCAAAAATTTATCAATTTCTTTCTTGAATATACTCAGTGATCCGGCCTCCACAGCCTTCTGTGGTAGAGAATTCCACAGGTTGACCACCCTCTGAGTGAAGAACTTTTTTCTTATCTCAGTCCTAGATGGCCTGCCCCGTATCCTGAAACTGTGGCTCCTGGTTCTGGACTCCCCAACCAGGGGAAACATCCTCCCTGCATCTAGCCTGTCTAGCCCTGTTAGAATTTTATACGTATCAATCAAATCCTTTCTCATTCTTCTAAACTCTAGTGAATACAGGCTCAGTCAAACCAATCTCTCCTTATACGACAGTCCTGCCATCCCTGGTATCAGCCTAGTGAACCTTCACTGCAGTCCCTCTATGGCAAGTATATCTTTCTTAGGTAGGAAGACGAAAACTGCACACAATACTCCAGATGTGGTCTCACCTAGGCCTTGTATACCTGTGTATGACATCCCTACTTCTGAACTCAAATCCTCTTGCAATGAAGGCCAACATACCATTTGCCTTCCTAATTGCTTGCTGCACTTGTCTATTTATTTTCATTGACTGGTGTACAAAGACACCAGATCCCTTTGTACATCCACATTTCCCAATATATCACCATTTAAATAATACTCTGTCTTTCTGTTCTTCACACCGAAGTGTATAACTTCACATTTATCCACGTTATACTGCATCTGCCATGTGTTTGCCCACACATACACACTTGTGTAAATTACCCTGAAGCCTCCTTGCATCCTCTTCACAACTCACAACCCCGCCCAGTTTTGTGTCATCAGCAAACTTGGAAATATTGCATTTGGTCCCCTTATCCAAGTCATTTATATATATTGTGAATGGCTGGAGCCCAAGCATTGATCCCTGCGGTACACCATTGGTCACCGTCTGCCACCTGGAAAAGGACCCATTTATTCCCACTCTCTGTTTCGGGTCTGTCAACCAATTCTCAAACCATGGCAGCATATTACCCTCAAACACATATGCTTTAATTTTGCCCATTATCTTCTTATGTGGGACCTTATTAAAAGCCTTCTTGAAATCCAAATACACCACATCCACTGGTTCTCCCTTATCTATTCTACCAGTTACATCCTCAAAAAACTCCAGTAGATTAGTTAAGCATGATTTCCCTTTCATAAACCCATGCTGATGTTGTCTAATCCTGTTAATGCTTTCCAAGTGTTCTGTTACCACGTCTTTTATAACAGACTCCAGCATTTTCCCCACTACTGATGTTAGGCTAACTGGTCTGTAATTCTCTGATTTTTCTCTCCCTCCTTTTTTAAATAGTGGGGTTACACTTGCCACCCTGCAATCTGTAGGAACTGCTCCAGAGTCTATAGAATTTTGGAAGATGACCACCAATGCATCCAATATTTCCAGGGCCACTTCCATTAGTACTCTGGGATGTAGATTATCAGGCCCTGGGGATTTTTCAGCCTTCAACACCGTTAATTTCTCGAGCACCATTTTTTTTACTAATACTGATTTTCTTCAATTCTTCCGTCTCACTAGATCCTTGGTTCCCTACCATCTCTGGGACATTATTTCTATCCAGTTTTGTGAAGACAGAACCAAAATATGTGTTCAATTCTTCTGCCATTTCTTTGTTCCCCATTATAATTTCTCCCATTTCTGACTGTGAGGGACCTATATTTGTCTTCACTAATCTTTTTCTCTTCACATATTTATAGAAGCTTTTACAGTCAGTTTTTATGTTCCTTGCAAATTTACTCTCATTCTCCATTTTCCCCTTCTTGATCAATTTTTTGTCCACTTTTGCTGAATTCTAAACAATCCTCAGGCTTGCTGCTTTTTCTGGCTAATACTATCCCTAATCTCTTTTGTAAGCCATGGTTGAGCCACCTTTCCTGTTTTATTTTTGTACCAGACAGGAATGAATAATTGTTATAATTCATGCATACATTCCTTAAAATTAGCCACTGTCAACCCTTTTAGTAAGGTTCCCCAATCCATCATTGCCAACTCATGGCTCATACCCTCATAGTTCCCTTTATTTAGATTCAGGGCCCTAGTTTCAGATTCAACTTCTTTACTCTCCAACCTAATGAACAATTCTATCATTTCATTGTCAATCTTTCCCAAGGGAACAGCAAGATTGTTAATCAATCCTTTCTCATTGCACAATACCCTGTCTAGGAGAGCCTGCTGTCTAGTTGGTTCCTCAATGTATTGGTCTAAAAACCATCACATACACACTCCAGGAAATCCTCCTTCACAGTATTATTGCTAGATTGGTTTGTCCAATTTACATGTAGATTAAAGTCACCCATGATTACAGTTGTACCCTTATTGCATGCATCTCTAATTTCCTGCTTAATGCCTTCCCTTACATCTCCATTACTGTCTGGGGACCTATAGACAACCCCCACAAACATTTTCTGCCTTTTATCTCCACCAAACAGATTCCACATCATCAAAAATACCTGGAAAAACTTAGCACGTCTGACAGCATCTGCAGAGAGGAATACAGTCAACGTTTTGAGTCCATATGACTCTTTAACAGATCAGTTCTGTTGAAGAGTCATACGGACTTGAAACATTAACTGTGTTCCTCTCCGTAGATGCTGTCAGACCTGCTGAGTTTCTCCAGGTATTTTTGTTTTTGTTTTGGATTTCCAACATCCGCAGTTTTTTGCTTTTACCTTAGATTCCACATCATGATTTTCCAAGCTAATATCCTTCCTCATTATTGCATTGATTTCCTCCTTGACTAACAATGGTACCCCACCTTCTTTCCCTATTTGTCTGTCCTTCCTAAATGTTGAATACCCCTGGATGTTCAGTTCCCACCCTTGGTCACCCTGCAGCCATGCCTCTGTAATTGCAACTATATCATAACCGTTTATATCTATTTGCGCTGTTAATTTATCTACCTTATTGTGAATGCTCCGCGCATTAAGATACATTGCCTTTAAACTTGTCTTTATAACCTTGTTAGTCGTCAAAGCTTTATTTTGCATTATGACCCTGTTTGTTTCTTGGCCTAGTTTATTGCACCTTCCACTTTTACTTCATTATTTTCTGTCTTTCGTTTGCATCCTTTTTTCCCCCTCCTCTGTCTCCCTGCTCAGCTTCCCATCCCCCTGCCATTCTAGTAGCAGCAGTGTGTACCATCTACAAGATGCACTGCAGGAATTCACCAAGGCTGCATAGACAGCACCATCCAAACCCACGGTCACTACCATCTAGAAGGACAAGGGTAGCAGATAGATGGGAACACCACCACCTGGAAGTTCCCCTCCAAGTCACTCACCATCCTAACTTGGAAATATATCACTGCAACTTCACTGTCACTGGATCAAAATACCTTCCTAACAGCACTGTGGGTGTACCTATGCCACATGGACTGCAGCGATTCAAGAGGGCAGCTCACCACCACCTTCTCAAGGGCAACTAGGGATGGGCAATAAATGCTGGCTCAACCAGCGAAGCCCACATCCAATGAATGGATAAAAAAAAATAACCAGTACCTGTAACTTGTTAAAAAAAGTTTTGTTTTAAAATAAAATAATCATTCCGAGTTTTTTAAAGAAGCCTGGTCAGAGTCTCTTTTCTTCTGGGCACTAGAGGTATAGGTACACAATTGGCCATTTTGGTGAGAAAATTAAACATTCAAATTATTGGTTCGGCCTGTGGAGTAGTGGGGCTTGATAATTCGCGCACTCCTCCCATCCTGGTTGTAACAGCAGCGATTTGGGTAAAGATAACCAGAGAGTTTCAGGAAGGGACAGAGAGTGCAAATTTAAGCGTGCACTGGCAGGTAAGGCCAGAGATTGCAAAAATGGTAAAAAGACAGAGGTAAAGGCTCTGTATCTGAATGTGATAGGCAAATTCAACATGGCTTTGTGAAAGGAAATTTTGTTTAACTAATTCATTAAAGTTTTTTAAGAAAGTAACAAGCAAGGTGGATAAAGGGGAACTTGTAGATGTGGCGTACTTGGATTTCCAAAAGGCATTTGATAAGATGCCACATTGAAGATTACTACACAAGATGGCCGAACATGGTTTAAGGGGTAACATATTAGCATTGATAGAGGATTGGTTAGCTAACAGGAAGCAGAGAGTAGGGACGAATGGTTTTTTTTCAGTTTGGCAAGCTGTAACTAGTGGAGTACCTCAGGGATTACTGCTGGGGCCTCAGCTATTTACAATCTACATCATGATTTGGATAAAGGGACTGAACGTCTGGTAGCTAAATTTGTCAATGACATTAAGATAAGTAGGAAACTAAGTTGTTAAGAGGAGATAAGAGAGTCTCCAAAGGGATATAGACAGGTTAAGTGAGTGGACAAAAATTTGGCATATGGAGTATAACATGGGAAAATGCCCACTTTGGTTGGAAGAATAGAAAAGCAGTATACTATTTAAATGG
Source organism: Cetorhinus maximus (assembly GCF_964194155.1). NCBI lineage: Eukaryota > Metazoa > Chordata > Chondrichthyes > Lamniformes > Cetorhinidae > Cetorhinus > Cetorhinus maximus. Next base: position 13,148,191 of record NC_135884.1, on the reverse strand, counting down.
AGAGAGATTGCAGAACTCAGTGATACAGAGGGATCTGGGTGTGTTGGTACATGAATCACAAAAAGTTAGTATGCAGGTACAGCAAGTGATTAGGAAGGCTATTGAGATGTTGGCATTTATTGCAAGGGGAATGGAATATAAAAGTAGGGAAGTTTTACTGCAGCTGTACAGGGCTCTGGTGAGACCACCTCTGGAATGCTGTGTGCAGTTTTGGTCTCCTTATTTGAAAAACTCTAACTGCATTAGAATCAGTGTAGAGAAGGTTCACTTGACTCATTCCTGGGGTGAAGGGCTTATCCAATGAGGAAAGGTTGAAGAGTTTGGGCCTATACCCATTGGAGTTTAGAAGAACAAGAGGTGATCTTTTTGAAACATATAAATCCTGAGGGGACTTGACAGAGAAGATACTGGGAAGATTTTTCCACTTGTAGGGGAGGCTAGAACTAGGGGACACAGTTTAAGAATAAGAGGTCTCCCTTTTAAGACCGAGATGAGGAGGATTTTTTCCTCTCAGTATGTCATTAATATGTAGAATTCTGTTCCCCAGAGAGTAGTGGGGACTGGGTCATTGAATTTATTCAAGGCTGAGTTAGATTTTTGATAGACAAGGGAATCAAGGGTTATGGAGGGGCAGACAGGAAAACAGAATTGAGACCACAATCATATCAGCCAAGATCTTATTGAATGGCAGAGAAGGCTGGAAGGGCCAAAAATCCTACTCCTGCTCCGATGTCCTATGTTCCTGTGTTTTGGCCCAATATTCCTCCATCAACCAGCACCGCTAACAATTATTCATTAATTAATTATTCATCTTGTTCTTGTTCATGTGATATTGCTGGCACAGGTTCCCATCAAAGCAGCAGTTACTGTACTTGAAAAGCAACTAGCCGTGTGAAGCATTTTGAAGTACAAGTCACTATTTGAAAGCAAACATTCTTAATGATTAATCTTTTGTTGTTCATTTATATTGGTAATCTGTTTGGAAATATGACTGGATTTAGTCTTGCATAGTTCTAATATATTTTGGCATCAATTGGTACACCCTGTATTTCAGGCATAAGTTTAGTACACTGCTGGGGTTGATGGGAATATGGGTTTGGTGAGGTGTCAGTATAAAATGGAGGTTACGTTTTTTGAGACAATTGTTAAGTTCTTGTCAGAAATCACTCTGATCCTTGGCATCTTAGCTTGTGATTTTTAACTCTAGCAACTCTTAGAAATACATCCATTCCTTCACTGTCGCTGGGTCAAAATCCTGGAACTCCCTCCCTAACAGCACTGTGGGTGTACCCACACCACATGGGCTGCAGCGGTTCAAGAAGGCAACTCACCACCACCTTCTCAAGGGCAACTCGGGGTGGGCAATAAACGCTGGCCCAACCAGCGATGCCCACATCCTGTGAATGACTAAGCTGTGAATAATCATCTCTGAAATACTAAGGGAGAAATGTAGAAGAACAATGCCATTTCAGGCTCAAAACAAAGTGCTGCCCCTGCAAACATATTCCTGTCTGCTGCGGGTTGGTAGAATATCATCTGCAGTAGCTTATTCCATCGAACAAATCACTTTGCCGTTTCAAATGGTTTTGCTGCTTGGCTAATACATTCTCATTGTGCCCCTAGTCTTCAGGCAGCAAACAGGCAACGTTAGATTTGACACCCATCTTCCTCTAGAGGTTCGAGACAGGGATGTGGTTTTTTAATTGGGTTGCCACTTTCTGGTTTTGCACCTGACTGTTCAGGAAATCATTACGGTGTCTGGAGTTTCCTAAAATTCAAACTGGACACCAAGTTTTACACGGCGAAAACACCCACCACTGCCTCACTGTGTACTGTATATGGGTTTTTTTTTATTATTCATTTATGCGATGTGAGTGTCACTGGCGAGGCCAACATTTATTGCCCTTGAGAAGGGGGTGATGAGCCACTTACTACTGAATGGGCCATTTCAGAGAGCAGTTAACAGTCAGCCACATTGCTGTTGGTCTAGAGCCACCTGTAAGCTAAAGCAGGTAAGGATTCCGATTTCCTTCCCTGAAGGACATTAGTAAACCAGATGGGGTTTATGACCAACCCAGTGGTCATTATTACTGATAACAGCATTTTATTGCAGATTTATTGAACTTGAATTCTCCTAGCTGCCATGGTGTTCAATAGCATAACCACTATGCTACTGCCTCCTACACTGCACTGCCAAACCACCCAAATCTACCACCTCCACCGCCTAGGAGGGTAAGTGTGGCAGATGCACGGGAGCACCTCCTCCTCCAAGTTTCCATCCAAGACAAACAACACCCTGACTTGGACATATATCACCATTCCTTCACTGTCACTGGGCCAAAACCCAGCAACTTCTGATCTAACAACATTGTGGGAGCAATTAGGGATGAGCATTAAATGCTGCCCCTGCAAACAATATCCAAGTACCAAAAATGAATTTTAAAAGAACAATTTTTTTCCACTTTCTGTCAGTCTGGCACCGGTGAAAACCCATTGAGGTGTTTCACAATTTTCAAACCAAGTGATTGAGGAAATTCATGAGGCCGGGTTTCTGTTTTCTGACATGCCGTGCACACTCTCTCCCTCATTATCTGTCACACCCCACCTATCTAGGTCCAAGAATTGTAGGTGTAGATTTGCCAAGGCATAGGGTCTCACACAAATATGGGTTGAACCAGTCAAAACCACCCAGTGGCCCACCACAAAGCTGCCCTTTGATCCAAGAGGACTGGCTTACAGGGGTTACCTTGAGCTGTATGGAAAGAGTCCCAGCTCTCAATTACAGGTCTGTCACTCGAGGTCCCACTGATGAGCTAGGCTGGCTGATCAAGCAGCCTATTTTACTATTCGCAAATTCCACTGAACAGTTTGGACGTATGGGCCATGTCTTCTTTGCTGCAGTCCTGGGCTGGAAGCACTGAGTGTGGCTGTACTTTAAATGTGGTGCCTGGTGTGATGAAGTGGCGAGGTGACGGCGTGGCAGGTGAATCGGAGCCCACCCGCCATTCCCACGTATTTTCCGGGAATGCATCAACAATGTGGCGGGTTTGGGATGACACGGCATGAAAACCTGCCATCGCAGCCAGCGGGTAAAATGTCGTTTCACCCACCCGCTACCGTGCTTTGTGCAAATCTGGGACGATCTCGCCCAGAGGTCATGTCTTCCCTCTTAAGTGAATGTAAAAGATCCCATGGCACGATCATGAAGGAGAGCAAGGGGGTTACTCCTGGTGCCCCGGCAAATAGTTTTGCAAAATCAACATTAGAAAAACAGATTATCTGGTCATTACTGCATTGCTATTTGTGGGAGCTTGCTGTGCTAAAATTGGCTGTGACAGCACAACAGTGACAACACCTCAAAGGCACTTCAAGGCCTGTAAAGTGTTTTGAGATTTTCTGTGGTTGTGAAAGGCGATATATAAATGCAATTCTTTTCCTGCTTTTCAGAGATTCTTTTCCTCTCCCATGCTCTCTGGCCTGTGCTTTCAACTGTTCCTGTTGTGTAATTTCTTTTCACTGGTTTACCACTCGTAGAGGGGGATTTAACACATACATTTCTGAAGGACCTTGTTTGCCTTATCTAGCCATGACTTAAATCGCTTTAAAGTCCATGTAGCTGAATAATTTCTGTTGCTATAGTGAAAGTCTCCTTTAGCATTTCTACAGAAAGACGTCATTCAGTAGCTGGGTCAATTATGTGTGTAATTCATTGACATAATGCTGGTTACAATTAATCAAAGTGCAATTAATTGGTCGCAGAGTAATCTTGGCATCAGTCAGAATCTTTTCCCAATGTCTCAGAGCAGCTAAGTTTGAAGAGTCAAGCAAGCCAATGGCATTAGAATTGATCTGTGCTTCTCCTACATCTCACAAGGACACAAGATGGATATGGATGAATAGGAAGCATAAATTCAGTCTATCAAATGTGTATGAAAAAACTCCATTGAAACAAATGGGCCCAAATCTTGCGGTCTCCAGATCATTGGAGGCCAGACATATGACGGAAGATGCGCATCAGGGCCCTGCGGAAGTCCTGATGCGTGGGTGTACCTGCGAATTGCCCATCGGAAGTTTAAACTTCTGATGGGCAATTCTCTGCTGACCTGGACCCTCTGCAAAAGTCTCCTATGCTGAGTTAGAGTCAGAAACCTGGGCTAGATCTGCATGACTTACCTTGATAGTTACCCAGGAAATGTTAAAAGGTTTAAAACCTGGTCTAACATCTGGTTAACTCCACAACCAACCTCCACAATCACCCCCCTGGCTACCCACCCTGACCTGGCTGACCCCTCCACCGATCACCCAACTACCCTCCTGAGCACACCCCCAACCATCTCACTGACCTCCTGGCTACCCCTGACTACACCCGACCATATCTGACCACTCCTCTGACCTGACCCAAATACTCCTTGAACACTTAAATAATCCCCAACTTGAACCAACTACCCCCAAACTCCTGACTATCCCCCCCAACCAGACCTGACTATTGTTCGACTCACTACCACCACCGACCCAACCTGACTACCCCCGAACACCCAAGTACCGCCTGATCTGATTACCCTCTTACCCATCTACCCACTCACCCACCTATCGAACTCACCTACCTACCCACCTTACCCACTCACCCACCTACCTACTTAATCCACCTACCCACCTCACCCATCTCCCACCTCAGTCACTCACCCACCCACCTACCCACCTCACCCACCTATCCACACACCCACCACAGCCACACATCCATGGCACCCACATATCTACCGCACCCACATGCATATTGCACCCACATGCATATCACACCCACACACCTATCACACCCACACATCTACCGCACCTACATAAATATCGCACCCACATAAATATCGCACCCACATACCTATCACACCCACACACATATCACACCCACACATCTACCGTACCCACATAAATATCGCACCCACATACCTATCACACCCACACAACTACCGCACCCACATACCCACCTTTCTATTCACCCACTCACCCATTTACTCATCTGTTCATTAACCCACACTCATTCATTAAAAGACTGGACCTTTAAATACTTATCAGAATATGTCAGTGCTGTAGGGTGGCAGAATTGTACTATTATTGATTGAGTTGATCTGCAGACACTTCTTGAGTGGAAACATTAAGTTTAATTACAATATACTGAGCAGCAACTACATGTGTGCTTTCAACTCCAACTCTATCTCTGCACTGACTGCTCAGGTAGCCCACACTACTCTCCTATTGGTTACTACAGATCAGGTGATCTTGCCTAACAAGTATTATTCTTAAAGTAACATTACACACTATATAAAACCATAATTACTATATTCCTCCCCCTTTAACTCGGCTATACATATGATATTTACAAGTACATATATTTCAAGATGACATAATATTTACACTGGGTAAGGAATTTACAAGTTCAGTCTTTCGGGTGGTTTCATGATATGGGTGGAGCTTCACAGCTGCTCAACTTCAGATTCTTTGTCAGGAACCTCCTCTTCCAGAGTTGCCTGAACATCAGGTGCTTCGGTGGGTACTTACAGTTCTGTATCCTCAACTCTTACAGGAATATCAGACATGTCAGTCCTGGGTTGAGTATCCTCAACAGGAAACGCAGACCTGGTCATGGTCACTGGTGGAACCAAATCTTGGTGATTTGTCTCTCTCTTCATTAAATGGTCCACATGTTTACAGATGACCCGGCCTTCCACCTCCACATGGTAAGATAGAGGTCCAGTTACCACAATTATTTCACCCAGTTACCACAATTATTTCACCCAGTAACCACTTTGGCCCTGCCCCGAAACTTTCACGTATACCAGCTCTCCCACCGTAAATTTCCAATTGTGCCTAGTCTTCTGGCTTCCCTGACTCCTTTCCACCTTCCCCTCTAAATTCGGCATTATTAACCTCAATCTCATCCTGAGATGGCGTTTCAACAACAACTCCGCAGGTGTGACACCTGTTGTTGTGTGAGGGGTAGTCCTGTAATGAAAAGGAAAGCATGCTAGCTTGGTTGCTAAGGAATTGGCAGTTAGCTTTTTCATTCCTGTCTTGAAGGTTTGAACCGCCCTTTCGGCCAGTCCGTTTGAGGAAGGGTGGTACGGTGCAGCTTTTACATGAGTGATACCGTTGAGGTTGATAAACCGTTGAAACTCAGCACTTGTAAATTCTGTGCTGTTATCGGAAACAACTACTTCTGGTAGTCCGAGAATGGCAAAACTCTGACGTTTCTCAATTGTAGTGGCCAATGTTGGTGACTTCACCTCATATACGTCCAACCATTTTGAATGGGCATTGACAATGAGCAGAAACATTGTTCCCAGGTAAGCTCCAACATGGTCAATGTGTAACCATACCCAGGGTCTACCTGGCCACTCCTATGGGTGTAACAGAGCTGTCATTTTTGCAGTTGCTGACATTGCACACAGTGCCTTACTAAACCCTCTATTTCGCCATCCATCCCGGGTCACCATAGATAGCTGCGTGCTATGGCCTTCATTCAGGAAATTCCTGGATGGGCACTGTATAGTTCAGTTAAAAGTGGCTCCCTTCCCTTTGGAGGAACTATCACTCATGCTCCCCACAATAAGACGCCATCCTGGCTGGTTATTTCATGTCTCCTGTTGAAGTACGGTTTCATTTTGTCAGATGCAGGCTCCTGTGACCAACCATGTAGCACTTGTTCTTGTACCTGAGATAGGACTGGGTCCCGACTTGTCCAGTCTCTGATCTGTCGAGCACATACTGGCGAGGAATCTAAGAAATTTAACAGTAAAAAAAGCTCCTGTGGAACTGGGATGTGCTCATCATTTTCTTGTAAAGGCAAACGGCTAAAGGCATCGGTGTTTGTGACTTGATTGCCAGGCCTATATATGAAAGTGTATTCGTATGTTGCCAGAATTAAAGCCCATCATTGTATTAAATTAAAGCCCACTGTTGGGGTAGGTGGTGGCGAGTGGTATTGTCACTGGACTAGTATTCCAGAGACCCAGGGCAATGCTCTGGGGACCCGAGTTTGAATCCCAATACCTGGAATTAAAAGTCTGATGATAACCATTGCCGATTTGTCATAAAAACCCATCTGGTTCACCAATGCCCTTTAGGGAAGATAATCTGCTGTCCTTACCTGGTCTGGCCTACATATGACTCCAGACCCATAGCAATGTGGTTGACTCTTAAAAATGCCCTCTGAACGAGGGTAATAAATGGTGGCCTTTTTCTATCTGTGAGTATCCATTTCCACTGTAGTGAGCGTTTTTGATACCTAACCTAATGGCTGTTCCGTGCCGTTGGCTATCCAATGAGAGAGCACTCACTCCGTAGGGAGATGTGTCACATGTCAGCACCAATTCTTTCGTCTGGTCATAATGCACTAATAGATTGGACGAGTGCAACAATTGTTTCTCCTTTATGAAAGCTTCTTTCTGGGGCGCCTCCCAAGACCAATGTTGGTTATTTTTGAGTACAGAATGCAGAGGGGGCCAGCACTGTGGGCAAATTGGGTAAGAACCACCCGTAATAGTTGATCGTTCCTAGGAATGATTTGAACTCTGGGGTGTTCTTTGGCGCAGGTGCCTCTCTTATGGCTCTCACTTTCTCCTGAACCAGGTGGAGGCCCTGTGAATTTACCCGGTAACCCAAATAGATTACCTCCCTCGCTTAGAACGTGCACTTCTCTTTTTTCTAGACGCGCTCCAGCTTGCAAGAAACATTTTAAGACTTCTTCTAAGTTTGCCAAATGTTCTTTTTCAGTGAATCCTGCCACCAATACATCATCTAAATAGACTACAACCTGGGGCAGACCCTGCAGTAAGATTCCCATTGTTCTCTGAAAGATGGCACAAGCAGAGGAGACACTAAAAGGCAATCGGGTATATTGGTACAACCCTTTGTGGGTATTAATTGTGACAAATTCCCGTGAGGCATTATCCAACTCTAGTTGTTGAACAGCATGATTCATGTCGAGCTTTGTGTATGTTGTCCCTCTGGCCAGCTTGGCATACAGGTCTTTGATTTTTGGAATGGGGTACCTGTCTAGCTTAGCTATGTTATTAACCGTCAGTTTTGGACGCTTTCGTTGGGTTTAATGACGGGGACTATGGTTGCTGCCCATTCTGAGAATTGAACAGGTTGTATAACGCCCAGTTTCTCTAATCTGTTCAGTTCAATGTAGACTTTTTCTCGCAGGGCATATGGTACTGGTCTCACCTTCATGAAGTGAGGGGTTGCTTCCAGATCCACATGAATCTTGGCCTGCAGGCCCTGGATTTTCCCCAGTTTGTCCTTGAAGATGGCGGTGTACTTTCTAAGTAGCTCTGGTAGCCCACTTGCTCTCAACTGGAAAATTTCAGCCCATTCTAACTGAATCACCTTTAACCAATTTCGCCCCAAGAGTCTTGGCCCTTACCTGCTACCATTATCAAGGGTAGCTTTGCCGATTAGCTTCCATAATGGACAGTTACTCTGTTTATGCCTTTTATTAGAATGTCTTCACCCGGAAATGTTTTTAGCTTGCTGGCTGTTTTTGCTAAACTTAATTGATGTTAACCATTATTCAAATATCTGAAGGTATGTTCCTCAATTACTGTAATGGAAGCTCCCATGTCCACTTCTATTCTAACAGGTTTGCCATTTACTTTCACTGTGACAAATATTGGTTCTGTCTTTCCAACTTCCATATTAAACGAGTAAATGTCTGAATTTGTTGTTTCAGGCTCTTCTACATTGTAGATTTCATTGGGATTCTTCATTTGTTTAGAAGCCTGCTTGAATCTTCCCTTGCACTGCCTCATTATATGTCCATTTCTGTGACAATAATAGCATTTGATTTTTTTAAACTGCCAATCGCTAAAAGACTGATTGTTTCCACCTCTATTAAAATTATTCTTCAACTTCACTGCTAAGTTATTTTTCTTTATTCTTCGGCCTGCCTGTTTCCCGCTTCTCGGTGGAGTCTCGCTTTTTCTCACTTCTTTTGGTTGAGGTTTCCCACCCGACATGGAGGATGGCACCTGTATTGCTTTTGAATCTCTTACTACACTTTCCATGGCCAGCGCTGTCTCTAGCGCCTTTTTGAAATCCAGATTAACTTCGGACGATAATCTTTTCTGAATAATGTCCTTTTTCACACCACACACTAAATGATCTCTGAGCATGTCATTCAGAGTCGTACCAAACTCACAATGTTCCGTTACCTGCTTCACATTTGTCATGTAGCATGCAATTGTCCTACCCGAGGCTCTATTTCGCGAATCAAACCTGAACCTTTGCATCATGACTGAGGGCTTGGGTTGAAAGTGACTCTTCATGAGGTCCATCAATTCATCGAAATTCTTTGAATCTGGGGTTCTGGGTGCTGTCAAACTTCAAATCAAGCTGTAGGTACTCAAGAGGATGGCTTGCCTCTTCTCTTCCCCCATAATATGTAAGGCATTCTATGTATTGAGACTAATCATCTGTGGCTGGTTCAAAAGGGTCAATTCTCCCAAATTGTGGCATTTTGAGAGGGGATAACTTCTTCAATTCTAAGAAGCTTGCTACTTACAATCACTGGATGAGGTACAGTTCCAAGTTCCTTTTACTTGACTTCTTCTGTTCCTGTTTTATCCTCATCGCCAGTTTGTCAAAGGATGGCCAAGTTGCACTATTAATGATAGAGTTGATCTGCAGACACTCCTTGGGTGGATACTTTAACTTTATTTACAATATGCTCAGCAGCAACTACACGTGTGCTTTCAATTCCAACTCTAACTCTGTACTGACTGCTGAGGTAGCCCGCGCTACTCTGCTATTGGTTACTACAGATCATGTGATCTTCCTTAACACGTATTATTCTTAAAGGTACATTACAACTAAATAAAAACATAATTGCTACAGGCGGCATCTACAAGTGATCCGTAATTTAATTCTCACTTTAGTCGCCCAGTGTTTTGTAATATTCATCACTTACCTGGCTATTAAAATATTGCTGTTTTTGGGACCTTGATGTGCACAAAGTGGCTGCTGTGTTTCCTAATTGCAACAGTGACCAGACTTTAAAGTAACTTAATTGCCTGTAAAGTGCTTTGGGATACCCTGAAGTTATAAAAGGCACATTATAGATACAAGTCTTTCTTTTTTTTAATTATGCATGAATGACCTAATAAATGGAAAATTGTGTGTTTTATAAGCTTGAACTTTTTGGAATTCTATTCCAGGCAGGTTTTGGCCTGAAAATTGCAAGTTAAGGTGCAATATCATTGTCTGACACCCAGTACTGGATGAACAGAAATTTCTCCTAATTAAATATTGGAAAGACCAATTCTAAACTCTGTCCCCAACTTCGTCCATCTGGGGGTGAACCCAGGCGATTTAGCACCCTCGTTATATTTGATCCCAAGATGAGCCACCAAACCCATTACCGCCCAATTAAGATGGTTTATTTCCACTTCCAGAACACCGCTCGACTCCACCCCTGTCTCAATGTATCTGGTGCTGAAACACTCATCAATGCCTTTGTTACCTTGAGATTTGACAAATCCAATGCACTCCTGGCCAGCTTCTCTTGTTGAATGCTCCATAAATGTGAGGTCATCTAAAACTCTTCTGCCATGTGTCCTTACTTGAACCAAGCCCCAATCGTCCATTGCTCCTGTGCTCGCAGAGTTACACTGGCTCCTAGTTAACAATGCCCCTATATTACAATCCTCATCCTTGCTTTCAAATCCCTCCAAGGACTCGCCCGTCCCCATCTCTGTAATCTCTTCCAGCCCCACAGCTCCCCAAAGATCTAGCTCTTGAGCATCCCTGATTTCAACTGCTGCATCATTGGTGGCAATGCCTTCAGCTGCCTGGGTCCTATGCTCTGGAATTCCCTGCCTAAATCTCTCTGCCTCTCTTTCCTCCTTTAAGGCGCTCCTTACCTACCTCTTCAATCAAACGTTTGGTCATTTGCCTTAGGTATTTGGATATTAAATTTGGTTTGATAATGCTCCTCTGAAGCAGCTCGGGACATTTTTATGACATTAAAGGCGCTATATAAATGCAAGTTCTTGTTGCTCAGTAGGAATATTGATTGAGTGCAATAAAACCACTCACAGCCCGACATTGTTTAAAAATGACTCCCATGTCCTTTAGTACTTAAATGTGGCAGAGATTCAATCGCACAGATGGCACATCTTTAAGAAACTGTATTAAATTTGACATGTTGAATAAATTAACATAAGGTAAGTGAATGCAATAAAACCACTCACAGCCCAACATTGTTTAAAAATGACTCCCATGTCCTTTAGTACTTAAGTGTGGCAAAGATTCAATGGCACAGATGGCACATCTTTAAGAAACTGTATTAAATTCGACATGTTGAATAAATTAACGTAAAGTAAGCAAGGTACTTGCAGTTCTAGGATATTGTAAACAAAGAGGCATATGAGAAATTAATTGCTTTATTTGGCAGCTGCTTTCTACCTTTTCTCACGCTGAATAAGTTTGCTATGGGGCTGTTAACAGGGAATGGTTGATCTTTGCACATGATGACTGGCCATTGTAATGCGCTACAATGAATCTTATCAAGTTCTACGTTGATTGTAGGTAGTGAAAAAAACTGCTGGATTATCACAGTTGTACATAAGAGGCTCCAGGGGCAGTGAAAACACTATATAATTACAAATTACTTTCCACAACAAAAATCGCTTTGAACATCAATTCTGAAAAGTTATTGATCAAGTAATTTGCCTGAGCTGTTGAATATCTTACGCTGCATTGATTTATAAAATTTAACATATTTCCTCCTTTTTAATTTTTCTTTTCCCCTACGCCCTCCACTCACAGGCATCATTCCCTGGCCAAAAACCGAGAATCCCCAGGCTTTTCTTTGTGGCCTTATCTGATGTCTTAACCAAGGCAACACCAATTTGCATTGGTATAGCACCTTTAACGTGGTAAGATATCCTATGGCAAGCCGCAATAGTGACGGTTCGGATTTTGAGGTGAGCGGCGAAATATTGGTGCTTACCGCTGAGCTCGGGAAGCGCTGCTTCCCAAGATCGAGCAATCTCTGTGGCATGGATTTCCCTTTTCCTGACATTAATGTCATACCAGCGTCAGGCGAAGGGAATAACCAGCATCCAGCAACAGTGATACCAACACACATGCTAAGCAGCCAATCACATTGAAGGATTCTCACAGTTGCAAACCAGGAAGTGAAAAGCATTGATTACCCTTCACTTCTTAATCATTTTACAAAGAGTGAAATGAAGATTGGGGTGTATGTATGTGATTAAGATAGGAGCTGAAATATCATGAGCAAAATTTTTTTTTTCATTATTTAAAAAGTGTTTGGACGTCTTTTATCATAATGGAGAAATTTGAGGGTGCATAAATACAAAATGGAATGAGTGGGCTGTCACAAGAGGAAAGGTTGGACAGGCTGGGCTTGTTTCCACTAGAGTTTAGAAGAGTGAGGGGTGATTTGATTGAAGTATACAAGATCCTGAACGGCCTTGACAAGGTGGACATGGAAAGGATGTTTCCTCTTGTGGGTGAGTCCAGAACTAGGGGACACTGTTTTAAAATTAGGGGACACCCTTTTAGGACAGAGATGCGGAGAATTTTTTTCTCTCAGAGGGTTGTGCGACTTTGGAATTCTGTGCCTCAGAAGGTGGTGGAGGCGGGGTCATTGAATATTTTTAAGGCAGAGGTAGATAGGTTCTTGTTAGGCAAGGGAATCAAAGGTTATCAGGGTTAGATGGGAATGCGGAAATCGAAGCACAAGAAGATCAGCCATGATCTTATTGAATGATGGAGCAGGCTCGAGGGGTCGAAAGGTCTACTCCTGTTCCTATTTCTTATGTTTTTAAAATTAATTTTTTAGGGCCAGAGGGGTTGTTCAGCACTAATCATGACTCAGTAAAACATTGAAGACCGAATTGCACTTCATCCGATAAAGCAGAATGTTTTCAAGCTTTTTCAGCAAGATGAATAGGGTAGAAAGTGGACATTTGCATCAGTTCAAGTGATCCCTAAGCTTTCCATGTGTGGGGACTTCAATGGAAGTCACTGACACTGACATCTGTGCTTAACTGCCATGTGGGAATGTCAGAAGTGGCTGTCAGTTTTAATGACAGAAAACGTTGACAGTTTGGCTGTCATTACAGCTGCAAAACCTGGGCCATTTTCAAATCAAATTTGACACTGAGCCACACAAGGAGATATTAGAACAGGTGACCAAAATCTTGGTCAAAGAGGTAGGTTTGAAGGCGTGTCTTAAAAAGAGGAGAGTCGGAGAAGCTTAGGGAGGCAATTCCGGAGCTCAGGGACAAGATACGGCTGCTAATGGTGGACCGATGAAAATCAGGCATGTGTAAGAAGGCAGAGTTGGAGGGTTTAGAGGATTGTAGGGATGGAAGAGGTAACACAGATAGGAAGCAGTGAGGCCGCAGAAGAATTTGAGAACAAGGATGCGAATATTAAAATCTAGATGTTGCTGAACTGGGAGTTAATGTAGCCAGTTTAGTTCAGCAAGTACCTCACATTATGGGGGCAGTCCCAGATGCAAGCCAGGTTTCAGGATGTCCATGGTGCCAGAAGGACCTGGAATCTAGGGGAATGGTAGCATTGTGCTTATATTCTGGACTAGTAATTCCAATGCTGGGATTAATGATTTAGACCTGTATATTGCTGAAAAAAGAGACATGTCTAAGCTTTTCGTCTTGCACTCATCAGGACATTCGCAAGAAAACCAATATAAGGGGAAAACAACAATTTATACTGTATGCGAAGGGAGTGCTGATTGGTTGGCAAGTGGCATTGTCATGGAGAATGCACCAGTAATGGTGACTGACGGTTAACTGCCAAGCATTGCTTCAAAGTTAAACTGTCAGTTTTCTCAACTAGTACGCCAAGGAAGGGGAGTTCATTTGGCTGTTCCATTTCAAAGGCGAATTTGAGCACAGGATGGAGCCCATTAAGACATGCAAGGAAATTGTTACATGCAGCTGCGGATTTAAATATAGCAAACGCATCATGCACATATGGGAAACATGAACTCCCCTTCCTTGACGTACTGGTTGAGGAATCTGCCAGGGGTACTCCACCATGGTCTACCGCAAGCCTACCTTCACTGGTCAATATACCTGTTGGGATTCTTACAGTTCCACACGCTGTAAGATCGGCTTTATCGGCAACCTTGTAAATAGGGCCTGAGCCGTTTGCTCACCATGCAAGTTTGATGCTGAAATAGGGGGCATCAAAGGCATCCTGCAGGATAATTGCTGCCCTGATCAGATAATTTCATGCTGCATATCACACAAACTCATGAACTGGCCTAAAGCCATCACTTGCAACCATGAAAAGTGCCCAGTCTACCTCAGATTACCCTGGAAGGGCAAGGTATCTCAAAAATTTGAGCAACAGGTGAAGCTAGCTGTTTCCCGCTGTTACTATACAGTAGCAACATGCATGGTATTCGCCACTAACAGGATGCTGCCATCATGCCAAAAATACGTTCTGCCTATCACACAAATGACTAATGTGGTATATGAATTTCAGTGCCAGCGTGATGCTAGGTATGTAGACCGTATGTCTCAAAGACAGGCGGATCCTATCAAACAGCGTGTCCCAGCCGCTGTTCACAATGGGCAGTGTATAGACCGTACCCAACCAGCCCGTGCTTGCAAAACTCAAAACACAGTGTCCAACATTAGATGTGATTCTGCGATTGGAAACATTTGCTAAATAATCCTCAATATGCTAAGAATTACACTGACAACTAATTTAAGATCGTCAGTTGGGCTCACAGTGTGGCAAACTTGTGTGTACTGGAAGCTGCTTATATTAATACACAGGCCGCTGTTCTTTGCAGACTGAAAAAACATGTTCACACATTGCGAAACAAAATAAGTGACAGCTATTCGCTGACTGATTCCCCAGGGCAATCCCTTGACCAATCAGGGTCAAGCTGCCTGGTTTAAATGTCAAACAATGCTTGGCAGTTAACTGTCTGTCACCATCACTGGTGCATTTCCCATAGCAGTGCTACTTGCCAACCGATCAGCACTCTCTTCACATACAGTATAAATTGTTGTTTTCCCCTTATATTAGTATTCTTGCAAGTGTTCTGATGAGTACAAGGTGAAAAGCTTAGACATGTCCCTTTTCAGCAATACTCAAGTTCTGTACTGCCAAAGGACTATTTAGCCCTGTGTTCAGATCCCATCATGGCCTGCCGGGAAATGAAAATCTGTTAATTAAAAATAAAATGTGCTGTTAAAAAAAACTAGTATCAGCAATGGTGAATATATAGCTACTGGATTGTCTTAAAAACCCTTCTGGTTCTCTGATGCTCTTCATGGGAAGAAATCAGCCATCCTTACCTGGTCAGGCCTACATGTGATTCCAGATCCACAGCAATGTGGTTGGCTCATAGCTGCCCTCTGACATTACCTAACAAGCCACAAAGCTGTGCCAAGCTACTTTGTTAGAAAGTACTGTGATCGTAGCTGCACTACAAAGACTGCAGCAGTTGAAGAAGGTGGCTCACCACCACCTTGTCAGGGGCAATTAGGGACGGGCAATAAATGCAATGCCTGCAATTCTCACAAAAAGAAAGTTGAAGTTGAGTAACCCAGCGAGGTCACTTGGATCCACCCTGCTGGTTCTGGTACAGAATGATGTCTAAAAGTGTCTCATTTGTTTTAAAAAAAAAATAAAATTGATAATGCCGACGAAATGGTTAACTATACACCATGAACTCAACAATGTTTCATGGACAATATTGCACCCAACTGATCACGGACTTTCAGCTGCAATTGACTGCCTGAGTCAGGCATCAGGTGCCTGAATGACATAGCTGACAGTGATAAATAAATCTGTCAGACAGGCAAAGAATTGTCAACACGGGGAGGAAGAGGAAATGTCATTTTTGATTGGCAAGAGTGACATCTGTTGCAAACCCAGTTAAAGATGCTGAGCTGCGTTTATTTTTTAGGATGACATAACGTTCAAAAAATTTTATATTTATAGGTCAAAGCTGATGATTATCACTCCAGATGATTGACATATGATAGATTGTTGAGCGGAGAGGGAGGAGTGGGGGTGGGGCAAGATGTAGAAACATGAATGGGTTTCCCTCAGTTCTGATCGGAAAAAGCTCCCAGCCATGGCTGCTTCACCTGGAAAGTTCTGGAAAATCCAACTGGGGTAGCACATCCCAAATGTTGCTCGGTACAGTCCTTGTTGGAGACCTGAGCTGAATGTATGACAATGGTCATGAGTAAATTCAAAGCTAATGCTGGCTAAAGCAAAGTAGGTGGATGTTAAACTAAACCATTTTATGTTAAAAAAAAGAATTTATATAGTGCCTGTCAAATCTCTCCCCAAAATCTCTAAGCAAACCACATGCAATGAATTACTTGCAAGTGCAAATATTATTGTCATATAGGCAAACAGGGCAGCCATCTTGTACACAGCAAGCTCCCATTAATTCCTATGAGATTAATAATCAGTTACTGCATTTAACATAGCATTGAATGAGAGCCGGGAATGTTGGCCAGGGCCCCAGCAAATCTCCCTGCCATCTTTTGACACAGTGACAAGGAATCTTCAACGAATGACTAGAACAGATAGATGAGTCTTCAGCTTAATAGCTCATCCAAAGGGCAGCAATTCTCACTGTATAGCATACTGTGCTCAACAACAATGATAACAACTTGAATTCTACAGCACCTTCAATGTAGTAAAACATCACAGGGGTATTATCAAACAGAAATTTACACTGAGTCACAGGAGGAGACATTAGGGCAATGCCTTGGTCAAAGTTGTAGGTTTTAGGGAGAAAAAGTAGGCCTTGAATGAGAAAAGTGAGGCAGAGAGGTGTGGAAATTCAGGGTAGGAATTCCAAAGTTTGAGGCCCAGGCATTTGAAGGCACATCAACCAATGGTGAAGCGATTAAAATAGGGGATGCTCAAGAGGCCAGAAAAGGAGGAGTGCAGTGATCTTGGAGTGTTGTGAGGTTGGCAGAGATTGCAGGGATTGGGAGGGTGTTGGGGGCTAGGCCATGGAGGGAATTGATAACAAGGATGAAAATTTCAAAATCCAGGCATCATTTAACTGGGAGCCAATGTAGGTCAGCGAGGAGAGGGGTGATGGGTGAACAGGATGGTGTGAGTTAAGACCTGGGCAGCGTGTATTGGATAACTTCATTGCAACAGGTCCAAAAAGGTAAGTGTTTTTTCAGTTTGCTTGGTGGGTCAGGAGTTGCTGGAGTGTTCCTTGTGAACCAGGCCTGATGAGGGAACGGAGGTGGGTGGATGCAGAATCAGGCAGGTTAGGAGGTCCTATCTCCATTCACTGGGACATTGGCCTAGTTCAGTACATGAGTGCTAAGCACCCTAACCTTCAGCCCTCAGTCCCCTCAACCCACTCAACCACCACCCACTCCATGTCCCCTGCATATCCCCATACCCCTTATTACCTCCTACGGCTCCCATATCCTCATGCCTCCTTCTATACTCCATATGCCCTCTGCATGTTCCTTCTATACTCCATATGCCCTCTTCATACCCTTATGTCTCCCATATTCCCCTTGCTCCCATGCCCCATCCATATCTCCCATTCCCCCTCCATACCCCCACATTCCTTCATACTCCACATGCCCCCTCCATACTACCAATGTTCATTCACCCATTATTCACTATGGACAATCCTGAGCCCTATTATAACATTAGGATGCCTTTGAGGTGCTCATAAAACTGTTAAAATAAACAAACAACTATTCAAAAATTCTTCAAAAACATCAATCCTCTTAGGAGCTCATACAATAATTAATCAAACAGATAGCCATTTAAATTCCACTTTAGAAAACCTTAATCCTCTTAAGAAGTCATGAAACTATCAATCAAAACAAAGCACACAATCCCCTTGAAAGCTGCATCAACAACCATTGTTGAGCTGAATCAATTAGTGGGGTTTGGAGATCTTCCAAGCATTCATCATGAGATTCCATTGAATAACTGTGTCATCAAAACCTCCAGAGTTGAATACATTAAGATCTTTAAAGTAATAGAACAGATTGCCATTTGTTCCACTGCTTTAACGACTGAACAGATGGCTGTGTTATCAATCAATGTAAAGATCAAAGCACAGGGTCCAATTAGCATGTTAAAATCTGACTCTCAATGCAGAGGAGCACTTTATCAAATGGAGAAAGTACTCTAATTCATCTGAACACTTACACAATGCTGGTCAATTTGACGGTGATTACCATTTAAGAACAAAGACATATCATCAATCACTTCATTAAAAACATGCTTAAATTATCAGATAACATCTAGTTTTGACATACAAAGTTGGCAACAACTTTTAAACTTAGCTAACAATAGTTTCCTAACTCCAGAACAGACTTCCCCCATGACGCACAACCCCTCTGACCTGACATGGTTCACACAAGCTTCAGAAACCCATCCGCCTTGCTGAAAACCTCAAGCTCAATTAAATGCAAAATTGAGGTAGGCAGCAATAGGACAGTGCTGACGTCAGCTTGTGTACACATCGGGTCATGACCCACCACGTTTCCCGCACCAGTCAAAATGGCGGCTGGTGGGAATGAGGTTGCAATTTTGGAATTCCAGTCCCCTCTCTGCCTCCATTTGTGTCTGCCTGAAGTGGGATTGCCCCGCTTCAGGACAGCAAAATCTGGGCCAAGGCCTCTCTTTCCCCAGCCTTTGGGGTTCTGCTGAACCCCTCCCATCCACTTAAGTGAGGTGCTGGATGTTGTTTCTTTCTGTCTCTGCAGGGGGAGTGGGGGGGTGGGGAGGGCAGGGGGTTTGGGTGGCCTCTTGCTCTCTGACCTCCTTCTGCACTCGCTGGCAAGCTGCCAGTTCCCACTGCTTTCAGGCAGGGGGCCGATGGGGCCTAATTAGAGCTAAAACCTCCCAGACTGCCAGGACAATTTGGCCACCCGCCTAAGCCTCTCACTTGTACGACTGTTGCCCTGAGTTAAAATTGCGGCTAATTCTTTCAACTGGAAAGAGAAGGTTACATTATGTTGAAAATCAAGGGGAAAAGGACAAACTTTGTATGGTTAAAAGGAGAAGACTGTGGATAACCCAAGGAAAATGTCAAAGGTGATTATCATTGTGAATTATATTAGCTATTATGTGGATATAACATTAACTGTTCGTGCTGTAAGTTAGTTAGAAATTGTTACTACGGTTAAACTTTGCTATGAATGTTTAGTAATGCTGTAAATATTTACATATAATGTTGATAATATATTTTTATAAACCCTCAGTTAAGGGTAATTAATTTGATAATTGACTTTATAATAAGCTGAAGTGCAACACACAAGTAGCTCCAATCTAAAGTATCTTACATTGCAATTGTTTGTATCATATAATTGAGCATGGCATTTTCATTCTGTCACTCAGCTGCAGAATTGTTCATTTTCAGAACGGGTATAAAATGGGCGGGATGCAGAGTAAAGCTTCCTCTGAGCTGCCCCCAGTGATATGCCTTAGGCACCCACCCCCTCCCCCAGCTCCATCCACTCCCCCAATTTCAAAAGAGTGCTCAGTACGGTGTGGGTTTATCTCTGCTTTCATTTGCTGCACAAGCTGTCCTCTTGCTCTGTCTGAGTGATATTGGCAGTTTAATGCCAACTGATGTTTATTGCATCGTGCGTCTGAATACAGTGAGGTCATGTTCCCTCGTCTATTTACATGAAAGCATAAGCGCATGAGAAATAGGAGCAGGAGTAGACCATTCAGCCCTTCGAGCCCGCACTGCGGTTCAATGAGATCATGACTGAGTTTCTACTTCAACACCATTTTCCTGCACTCTCCCCATATCCTTGCTGTTTTTTATGTGTAGAAATCTATCAAGCTCAGTCTTGAACATGCTCAACGACTGAACCTCCAATGCCCGCTGGGGCAGAGAATTCCAAAGATTCACCACTCTCGGAGTGAAGAAATTCCTCCTCATCTCAGTCCCCCAAATGGCCTGCCCCTTATTCTGAGGCTGCGTCCCCTGGTTCTAAACACCCCCAGCCAAGGGAAACATCCTTCCTGCATCTACCCTGTCGAGTCCTGTAAGAACTTTGTATGTTTGAGTGAGATCACCTCTCATTCTTCTAAACTCCAGAGAATAAAGGCCCAGTCTATTTAATCTTTCCTCATAGGATAATCCCTCCATCCCAGGAATTAATTTAGTGAACCTTCATTGCACTCCCTCTCAGGAAAGTATATCTTTCCTTAGGGAAGGAGATGAAAACTGGAAAACTGCACACAAAACTCCAGGTGCCGCCTCACCAAGGCTCTATATGATTCCAGTAAGACATCTTTACTCCTATATTCAAACCCTCATGTAATAAAGGCCAAGGTACCATTTACCTTCTTAATTGCTTGCTGGGCCTGCATGTTAGGTTTCAGCGACTCGTGAACAAGGGCACCCAAGTCCCTTTAAAATTCAACACTTCCCGGCCTCTCACCATTTAAGAAATACCCGGCATTTCTGTTTTTCTTACCAAAGTGGATGACCTCACATTTCTCCACATTGTATTCCACCTGCCAAATTTTTGCCCACTCACTTAGCCTGTCCAAACCCCCATTGCAGTGCCTTTGTATCGTACTCACAACTCTCACTTCCACCTAGTTTTGTGTCATCTGAAAACTTGGAAATATTTCCTTTAATCCCCAAATCCAAATCATTGATATAGATTGTGAATAGCTGTGGCCCAGCACTGAACCTTGTGGTGCCCCACTAGTCACAGCCTGCCAACCTGAAAATTACCCATTTATTCTTACTCTCTGTTTTCTGAAAATTAACCAGTTCTCAATCCATGCCAATATGTTACCCTCAATCTCATGTGCTCTAATTTTGCTTACTAACCTCTTAGTGTGGGACCTCATCAAAAGCTTTTTGAAAATCTAAATATACCACATCTACCAGTTTCCCCTTATCCATTCTGCTAGTTAAATCCTCAAAAAAACTCCAGGAGGTTTGTTAAACATGATTTCCCTTTCATAAACCCATGTTGACTCTGCCCAATCTTACATTATTTCCTAAGTGTCCTGTTATCACATCCTTTATTATAGACACTAGCATTTTCCCTGCTACTGATGTCAGGCCAACAAGTCTGTAGTTCCCCATGGATCATAGGAACATAGCAATCTGTGCTCCATTTCCTCAGGATTGACAAACTGCCACTATTAACCTTGGAAAGAGCGCAGTGCAGATTCACAAGAATGTTATCAGGGATCCCCGATCAGCACTGCACCGCGATTTCACACTGGCGGGACAATTATGGCCTGCCCTACGTGAACCGGGAGCGGCAGCACCCGGCACTGCCTGTGCGGGAGGAGGGCGGAGTGCGAGCGGGCTGAGCATATGTGCGGGGTTGCCTCAGGGAGACAAAGAGATATATAAAAAAGAAAATAAAGATGCAATAAAACATGGCTCCTCATGTGACATGAGCAGGGACGGGTTATTAATGAAAAATTAAAGTTTTTATTTTTATTTGCTTTTGGAAACCTCATCCCGCCCGCGAATGAGGTTTCCAGAAAACTGCAAAGGCCACTTGGCCTCTTCGCCTGCCCGTCAACCGTTAGCCTGGACAGACAAAGAAAAATTTACATGAATTGATAACTTAATGGCCTTAACAGGCCTTTTAATTTTCGGGGGGGGCGGGGCTGGCTCTGGTGTGCGGCCACCGACCGAGCTATCGCGCGACCGTGCGTTGACGTCGGCACGCTCGGCCTACGTCAATGTGCGTCACTTCACGCTCGAGCAAGTCGGGCGCGTGCCCGCCCGCCGAGCGAAGATTTCTGCCCCACTAGCTCCAAGAGTTAAAATGTGAGGAAATATGACATAAACTGACTTATATTCCCTGGAATCTAGATGGTTAGGGGGTGATTTCATTTGAGCTGATTCAGATTTTGAAAGGATTTGTCAGGATTCAATAGGGAGAAACATTTTTCACTGGCGGAGGCTTGCGGGGGGGTGGGGGTGCGGGGTGGAGCGGAGGGTGGGGTGGGGTGGGGAAGGGGGGGTTGGCATGTGTAGGGTGGCCCTAGAGCAAGGGGACATAACCTTAAAATTAGAACCAGGCCATTCCGAAAAAAGGTTAGGAAACACCTCTTCATTCAAATGGTGGGGGAAGTCTGGACTCTTTCCCACAAAACAGCAATAAATGCTAGCTCAATTACTAATTTTAAATCAGAAATCAATCGATTTTCGCTGACAAGGGTATTAAAGGAGATGGAAGCAAGGCATATTAATCGAGATAGGATATATATGAGTCATGTTTTTGTTGATGGTGGAACAGATTTGAGGGGTTGAATGGCCTCACCCTGTTGAATCTCAGTAACGGGTTCAGTGATTACTTCAGTGAAGTGAACAGACATATTTTTTACAGCTTGTTAGCCACTTAGATCACAATATCTTCTCTATATAAGGTAGTCACGTTACCATAGTAACTTCCTTTTCAAGGGCCTCTAGAACAGCTCCCTAAAAATGGCCCTGAGGCTATAAGGTTTGGAGAAATACTTTAAAAGGGCCTTGTTATGGTTTCCTCTTTTCCTTATTATTTATTTGTTAAACAGCACACTCTCTCTTGTTTAAGCACCATCATTGTCCTTGTGGCTATTAGTGGCCTTTTTCAGAGTGGTTTCTTACAGGCCTGAATTGCAAATAGCCTGTCAGCTCCTATCATCAATGAAGAATAAGACTCTCCACTCTGGGCCTAATTTAACAACAACAACAACAACAAGAATCCCTTAATCCAATGAAATGTTTTAGCCTTGAATTTGGGACACTAGTAAACATCAGGTTTATTACCGGCAGGAAGATCTATATGTGTGGTCGGAGCACAATATTTCAGCAAGTAATTAATTCCCAGTAGCCTGAGTAGGGTATAGTTCAATAAAGGACTACAATAAATTACAGCGAAACCCATATCTGATTTGAATGCCTACCCCCATGCTCATCAGTTGACTCCTGTGATGTGAGCATAGCACGTATATGAACACATAACCCTTATATGAACACCACCACCTGGAAGTTCCCCTCCCACCACACACCATCCTGGCTTGGAAACATATCGCCGTTCCTTCACTGTCACTGGGTCAAAATCCTGGAACTCCCTTCCTAACAGCACTGTGGTGTACTTACACCACAGGGGCTGCAGCGGTTCAAGAAGGCAGCTCACCATTACCTTCTCAAGGACAATTAGGGATGGGCAATAAATGCTGGCCCAGACAGCGATCCCTCCTTCCTGGAATGAATAAAAAAAATGAAACCTTGATCCAATCCTAACACCACTTTCCCAATCCGATTCCAGGTATTATCCATTCTCGGCGCTTAATCGCTTATTGCATTAATTGATGATTGACATGCTATAACATTAATCTCTAATACATTAACACTTTAAGAGTTTAGAGGTTGGAGTGTGCTGTCTGATTAAATTGAGTGTGCGAGTAAAGCAGCCTTGATCCATGTGAATAGAGGAAAGGAGTTGAATTTATGTACTGTTGGTTTGATCAAGAGTCCAAACTCTGACGAAGGACTGGGGTATCAACTATTTACAATTTATACCAATGACTTGGATGAAAGGACTGAATGTATGGTTGCTAAATTTGCTGATGACACAAAGATAGGTAGGAAAATAAATTGGCAAGAGGACATAAAGGCCTGAATTTTCTCACAGACGGAGCGGGTCTCTATTATCCAAAATAGAGCTGGATGCCTGATTCTGGAAGTCCTACCCCTGAACCCAGCCTCCACCACTTTTGCAGTGAGGGGAGCGTGGGTAGCTTGTACTTTGCAAATCCATGATTCACAGAGGCAGCACAGAGACATTAAAGTCCAGCTGGCTTCAGTCAGATCAAATTTTCACTAGTGGATTGTCCAAAGCACCACTTGTGCACTTCTAACCTATCAGGGGAAGGCAGAAAATTAGCAAAGTTCTTTGGAGAGGTAGGGTACCCTTCTGGAAAGGTAGGGTACCCTTCTGAATGTGGTCATAGGACAAGCAGGGAGAGGTGGCCTGCCCTTTGGGAGAGGTGAGGTGCCCTTTAGAAGAGGTGAGGTACCCTTTGGGGTTGTTAAAATTAGACATGAATGTGTGGAAAAATTGGGTAAACTCAATGGGACTGTCAAGCTCATTGGAACTGTCGAGGCAAAGGAGCTGTTAAGGGAGCTATAAACCTGTCAAGGAACTTAAATCTCCTGCCCTTTAAATGTTTGAAAAAAAAACTGTCTGCAGAGTTAAAAAACCAGTGTTTGCCTTTTCACTCCATCTGTTGACATAAACCAGGTGGTTATCTTTATAGGATTAGTGCTGCATGACTGATTTCACAATCTATCATTGTCACAGTCAGTCCACAGTTAGAATGACAGCTTTAAATGTTTATAAAGTCTTTGAAGTGGGAATTTGAATACAAATGCTTGTTATAAGGGATTAAGCGGTTGAAGGGATTTAAATGTAATGAATGGGTTTTATCAATTTTTTTTTTCAAATAGTGAATTCATCAGTAGACACTTAGAACTTTATTTTATTTCCTCTTATCATTGGTCTGCCCATGTTGGATACTGGGTGAGTTGGCATGGAGGGTGTAAGGGTAAAGTGGGGGACATTGGTTGGCATGAGTTGGCACTAAGTTGGCCTAAGGGCCATAAAGGGCCAAAGGTGTGGATGAATGAGGCATAGGTTGGTATAGCAGCTATAAAGGGCCATGGGGGTGGGTGGGGGACATGCGGTGGTATGGATGGGGCATGGGGAGTGTGTGTGGGAGGTGGCTGAGGGCTAGAGGACTGATTTTTATTTATTGTCTTTTTTTGCAGCTGGAACAAAGTTCCGGATCACTGAGGCTGGCCTTTTGCCCAGCCACCTTTGCATCCAACAGCCCCTGTGCTGCCTCTGAATTGTTTCCAGGGTCAGAAGGCATGACTCCTATGACACCCACCCCCCACCCCCGTCACCAAAATACCCCGTGGCCCCCGCTCCCCCCACCACCACCCGTAATGAAAATTGGAACTTTTGAGGCAGTTTTTCAGGGGGTTCGTGGAGCCACAAATTCTCCCAACTCTGTGCTCCCAGCCCGGGAACGAAAAGTCAGACTGAAGGAATTTAGATCGACAGTCGTTTGGTAAAACAGAGCTTGAGTATTGCTGGAAAATGAGACATTATTTGTCGAAACTTTTCATCTTGCACTCATCAGGACAATTCAGAATCCACTTGCCAACCAATCAGCACTCTCCTATCATACAGTGCATGGGTATAAAATGGGGAAAATTTGGCAGTAAGAATAGAAAAGCAGCATATTATTTAAATGGAGGGAGACTGCAGGGGCAGGATTTTGTCCTTGGTGTGTGGGCTCGGCGGGAGTGGTCAGGCAGCCAACCGCCACCCGCGATCGGGCCCAGAAGGCAATTTAACGCTGGGGAGGGCCAGTTAAGGCCCACTCAGTGTGAAACGCGAGCAGCAGTGCTCAGTGCTGCCTCTGCGGGCAGGGAGGAGGAGTGCAAGCCAGGTGAGCTCGGTGTGCCCGCATGTGCACAGGTGCGCGCTTGATAATCTCCCCGAGGCACAAAGCCGCCTCAGGGGAGATGAAAAAGATAATTGAGAAAATAAAACTC
This sequence comes from Cetorhinus maximus, assembly GCF_964194155.1. Classification (NCBI taxonomy): domain Eukaryota; kingdom Metazoa; phylum Chordata; class Chondrichthyes; order Lamniformes; family Cetorhinidae; genus Cetorhinus; species Cetorhinus maximus. Next base: position 13,122,570 of record NC_135884.1, on the reverse strand, counting down.
TAATGAAACATGTCCCCTCATGTGACTCTGTCACATGAGCAGGGACATGTCATTAATGAAAAAGTAAAGTTTTTATTTTATTTTTATTTGCTTTTGGAAACCTCATCCTCATCATTGGTTGAGGTTTCCAAAAAAGTGCAAAGGCCGCTTGGAGTTTTCGCCTGTCGGCCAACCGTAAGTTTGGACGGGCAATGAAATATTTATGTTAATTAACTTTTTAATGGCCTTAATAGGATTTTAACTATCGGGGGGTGCGCTGCCAACTCCAGTGCGCGCCCGCCGACTAAAATATTGGGCATCATTTTATGCTTGAGCGGGTCGGGCACTTGCCGAGCGAAAAATTTTACCCCGGAATGCTACAGTACGGAAGTCACTGGATGCCCTGATACGTAAATCGCAAAAAGTTAGTATGCAGGTACCACAAGCGATTAACATTTATTGCAAGGGAAATCGAGCATAAAAGTAGGGAAGTGTAGCTACAGTTGAACAGGACCTTAATGACGCTATATTTGGAGAGCTGCGTACAGTTTTGGTCTCCTTATTTAAGAAAGGATATACGATGAAAGCAAAATACTGCGGATGCTGGAAACCTGAAATAAAAACAGAAAATGCTGGAGAAACTCAGCAGGTCTGGCAGCGTCTGTGGAGAGAGAAACAGTGTTAACATTTCGAGTCCATATGAATCTTCTTCAGGAAGGGTATAATTGCATTAGAAGCAGTTCAGAGAAAGTTCACTCAACTGTTTCCTACAATGAAGGGGTTAGTTTGCTTATGAGGAAAGGTTGAGCAGGTTGGGCCTATACCTATTGGAATTTGGAAGAATGAGAGGTGATTTTATTGAAACATTTAAGATCCTGAGGAGAGTTGACAGGGTGGATGCTGAGAGGATGTTGTGGATGAGTCATAAACTAAGAGACTTAGGTGTATCCCATTTAGGACAGGGGTGAAGAGGAATTTTTTTTTCTCAGAGGGTTGTTAGTCTGTGGAATTCTCTTCTCCAGAGAGCAGTGGAGGCTGGGTCATTGAATATATTCAAGGCTGAGTTAGACAGATTTTTGATCAACAAGGGAGTCAAGGGTTATGCGGAGTGGGGGGGCAGACAGGAAAGTGGGGTTGAGGCCACAATCAGGTCAGCCATGATCATATTGAGTGGCGGAGCAGGCTTGTGGGGCCGAATGGCCTGCTCCTGATTCTTGTGTTCTTGTGAAGAATTGAAGAGCAGATTGATCTAAGAGCCACAGTGTTGCACAAGCAAGGGCATGGTGCATGCAAATGGATGTAATTAAATGGATTACATTCACATGGATAATAATGAGTAAAATCAATTGTTCACAGACATAATTATTAAGTTATAATAATCTTCTCTGAACATTCTGCTGCAGATGGTCTAAAAGGGTCTTACGCTTTTGCCACTGCAATTTATTTGTACTGTGGAAAACTTTTCATGCTTTTGATATTTTATATTTAATCCTGTCAGTGCTGATGGGCTTTTGTTTCTGATACACAACTCCTTTGGCTGCTGATGACTCAGCTCACCCTCTGTGTATGAGCTGAAAGGTTTAAAAAAAATTGTCTGGAGAATTTTGATATCCTCAGCCCTAAAAGGGCCTGATTAACATTATCATTGCAATGTCTAATGTCAAGTGTGTTCAGCAATACAATAATACTATTTTGTCATCTGACTATTTTGCCAACAGATGGAACCTGTTATAAACATCGTCCTGGAGGAGTGCTGCACTGTTGGAGGGACTGTCTTTTGCTATCTCAGGTAGGTGAGGAAGATCCCATTACACTATTTTAACGGAAGAGCAGAGGAGTTCTGCTCAGTGCCCTGGTCAACACTTATAACTATTAACATTGCTTAAACAAACTATCTGGCTATTATTACTTTGTGGATTGTGGGAGCATGCTGTGAGCAAATTGGCTGCCGCGCTTCCTATCATTGCAATTGATTGGCTGTAAAGCGATTTGGGACATCTGAGGTTGCGAAAGGTGCTATAGAAATGCGAATCTCTCTTCCTTAAGTATTTTTCAGCCCATAATAATACTGCCCTTTCAAGTGGGAGGTACAATGGCTGGAGTGACATTGGGAGTTTGTGCAGGAACATGAAGGAACCTGAACGATGAGAGTTTGTGTAGTGACAGTGTGGCTGGAACAATAGCAACGATGGTGTAAAATTCTGTTCATATTTTGTCTTTTCTAAGGTTTTCTTTGAAATTCACTGAATGTTAAATGAAAATTAAGCATCAATTATTATTTTTGTTTTCAGAACAGTTAAACATCTTGCTTCTGGACTGAGAGATCATTGCTTACATGCAGAGAGTTATTTTTAATATCTTATATATTTAAAGATGAATCATCACTATTAAACGTCAAGATATGAATGTACCAAAGCTTCCTGCAGTTGTCATTCTCTTGGACTTTGGTCAGCACCTCTGGCCTTGAGCACATTAGCCTCCCTGTCAAGCTGACGCAGAAGGATGTAATTTTTGACATTCTGTCTGACCTTGAACTAGACTCTCCTCCCCACATTTACTCCATTACCAACAACTTCACCTCTGAGTATCAGCTGTGGCTCAGTATACAGCTCTCTTGCTTCCAGGTTCAAGTCCCACTCCAGGACTTGAGCACAAAAGATCAAGGCTGACCCTCCGGTGTAGTACGGAGGGAGTGCCACACTTTTGAGGGGTGTCATCTTTTGGATGAGATGTTAAACTGAGGCCCACCTGCCTGCTCAGGTGGATGCAAAAGGTCCCATGGCACTATTTTGAAGAAGTGCAGGGGAGTTATCCCTGGTGTCCTGGCCAGTATTTATCCTTCAATCAACATCACAAAAAAGATTATCTGGCCATTAGCACATTGCTATTTGTGGGAGCTTGCTGTGTGCAAATTGGCTGCTGCTTTTCCTACATAACAACAGTGACTATACTTCAAAAAGTATTTAATTGGCTGTAAAGTGCTTTGCAACATCCAGTGGTTGCAAAAGGTGCTATATAAATACAAACCTTTATTTTTTTCAGCATTGCCCATCTCCACCAGCATTTCGCCACCTCGTCCACTGACCAGGCCTTGATCACCTCAGGATTTGATTCCTTCAGCGCACTGCTGGCTGGCTTCCCTTCTTTAACTCTCCACAAACCTCAACTCATGCAAGACACCACACCAAAACACCTCATATCTTTGTCCACTGAACCTCACAGTTTCAGTGGTAGCGCTCTTGCCTCTGAGACAGAAGGCCATGAGCACGCGATCTTGGCTGACATTTCAGTGCAGTACTGCAGGAGTGCTGCACTGTTGGAGGTGCTGTCTTTATGAGGTGTCAAACCGAGGCTCCTGACTCTCCTTGTAGGTGGACATGAAAGATCCCACCTTTCTCCTGGGCTCCTGTTGAACTGATATCCCTCAATCAACATGTAAAACTGACGATCAAGCCACTTCTTTAACTGCTGCCTTCCCAACCTTACAACAGTGACTACGTTCCCAACAGTACTATATTGGTTATAAAGCGCATCAGGACATCCTGAGGTTGTGAAAGGCGACATATAAGTTCCGTAAAAATCTTTTTAGAATTCTCCTGAAGCAGAGGACAAAATGGTGTCTTACCCAGTGACCCTGAAATTCTGCGGAGCTCGGTCTGAGCTCCCAACAGAACATTGGCCAGGGATCAGCGGAATGTTAACATTGCTTCTCTGTGTAGTTCTGCTGGTTTACCAACACACAGCGGGAGACTTGGACAATCTCCATGGAATTTCAGAGCCAGTATATTAGATCTGCCGTGATACTATTCACTCCCAGTGTATTAACTCTTATAATATCACAGCAGGAGGAAGATCTAGGGTAATAATCTTAATTTTCCAAACAGTGGGCAACTGAAAGAGTTACTGAGTGAGGAGATAAAGATGTTTAATTCTTCGTTACGGTATTTAGCTATCCTGTGGCTTCTTCCCAAAATGTTCCAGCTCATAGAGAATCTTGCAACAAATAAAATTTTGTGAAAAAATCATTTGTTGCCATGCCAACACATTAGCATTGGCAAAGTTAATGAGTGTACAAATTATAGGCTAGAATTTTCACATCAGTGTATGAGGGCAGGCCCCGCACGCCGACGGGTAAAATGACACACGGTGGTGTCAGGCGTGCGTCCCGACGTCACCTCGCGCCATCGCGATATTTCGGTGGGTGGGTGCGCGATGATATCCGATGCGCGCCCGCCATTAATTAACGGGCCATTTAAGGCCCTTGAGCCAGTTATTGACGCCAATTTTTCGAGGCTCATGCGATCTTCAGGACATTGCACGGGTGCAACGGGCAGGCGGGTAGGCCACATTTTTATTAACCTCATCCACGGGCGGGATAAGAGGGGTGAATGGGGCTGTGAGTGTTCTTTGTCAGACATTTAATGTTTAAACTTACTGCTGCCTGCCTGTGTGAGCAGGAATACTTCAAAACTCTTCACAGCTGCTTCGACAGGAGTAACAGGCCTCAGGTCAGGACTCTGGAATAAACATCATTTTTGGGGCCTTGATGGTTTCAGGAAGCCTTCCCTTAGCCTGGGAATGGGGATTGTGGTCCCCACTGGAGGCACCTCCTCTGAGGAGGATGGGAGTATTGAGTATAGGAGTTGGGATGTTATGGTGAGGTTGTATAAGACATTGGTGAGGCCAACTTTGGAGTATTGTGTGTAGTTCTGGTCACCTAACTACAGGAAGGATATCAGTAAGATTGAGAGAGTGCAGAGAAGATTTACTAGGATGTTGCCGGGTCTTAAGGAGTTGAGTTACAGGGAGAGATTAAACAGGTTAGGACTTTATTCCTTGGAGTGTAGAAGAATGAGGGGAGATTTGATAGAAGTTTACAAAATTGTGAGGGGTATAGACAGAGTAAATACGAGTTGGCTCTTTCCACTTAGATTAGGAGAGATAAATATGAGAGGACATGGCTTTAGGATGAAAGGGGAAAAGTTTAGGGGGAACATTAGGGGGAACTTCTTCATTCAGAGAGTGGTGAGAGTGTGGAACGAGCTACCATCTGACGTGGTAAATGCGGGCTCACTCTTAAGTTTTAAGAATAAATTAGATAGATACATGGATGGGAGAGGTCTGGAGTGCTATGGATTAGGTGCAGGTCAATGGGACTAGCGGAATAATATTTTGGCACAGACTAGAAGGGCTGAATGGCCTGTTTTCTGTGCTGTAGTGTTCTATGGTTCTGTGGGAGGGCCAGAAGGGGGAGGAGGCCAGGAGTCCATATTCAGCCTCTAGGGGAGCCACCTTTTGGAGGACAGGTGCAGGCACAAGGGGCGCAGGGCCAACAGGAAGTCCAAGGCGGAAGGGGCCGCAGAAGACGCCACTATCCTGCTGCCAGGGTTTACAGGCAGCGAAGCAGCTACCTCAGTATGTCTGAGGTGCAGTGCTGAAGGAGGCTCCGTCTCTCCAGGGAGGCAGTGACCTCCAAACGTCAGATGATCGGCCCTGAGATCAGCTCCAACTATGTGGGTGGGCACCCCATGCCAGTGGCGCTGAAGGTCACAGCTGCCCTCAACTTCTATGCCTCCAGCTCTTTCCAGGGGTCGGTGGGTGATCTTTGCGGAGTCTCCCAGTCAGCTGTCTACACTTGTGTCAAGCAGGTGACAGACGCTCTGTTTAGGAGTGCATTGACTTTCATCCACTACCACTGGGATGAAGCCAGCCAGACAGAGCGAGCCAGAGGCTTTGCGGCCATTGCTGGCTTCCCCCGCGTCCAGGGTGCTATAGACTGCACAAGGCACCAGCGGGTGAGCCCAGTGCCTTCGTCAACAGGAAGGGCTTCCACTCCATGAACGTGCAGATAGTGTGTGATCACAGGATGCTGATTCTACAAGTCTGTGCAAGGTACCCAGGCAGCTCCCACGACACCTACATCCTCAGACACTCCCAGGTGCCGGGGCTCTTCAGTGCTCCAGCCCGGCTGGATGGGTGGCTGCTGGATGACAAGGGCCATCCCCTCAGAAGGTGGCTCATGATGCCTCTCCGCCATCCAAGAACAGAAGCTGAGCAGTGCTACAATAGGAGCCACGGCACCACAAGGGCTGTGGTGGAGAGAGCCATCGGTCTTCTCAAGTTGCGCTTCCGATACCTGGACCATTCAGGGGGCGCACTCCAGTACCCCCCAGATCATGTGTCGCTGATAGTGGTTGCATGCTGCGCTCTCCACAATCTGGCGCTGGAAAGGGGGGATGCAGTGGAAGAAGAAGATGTAGACGCAGTTTCTCCGGCTGCACACGATGAGTCCAGAAGAATGCTGAGGGGATAGACGCTGACCTGGGCATCCTCCAGGAAGGCAGGGACACCCGGGAGGCTTTAATCCAACTAGCCCATTCAGCTAGTACAACACAGATGGGCCTCCATCAGATGCCAGGGACTGCAGGCTCCATACTCAATACCTGAGAGCAACACCTGCCTGGTCAGTCACATTAACTATGTGCCTTGTCAATAAAACTCAATGACAAACACGTCACTCATAACATCATGAGTTCCTGTCCACCTGCAAAAGTGAGGAATCACCCTGAGCCATATTCACATATAAATATTTAGTGAATTAACAAAATAAAGCAGAAAAGAAACTGAATGCAAAGGTGTTCAGCATCACACCAACTTGGCACCAACACATAGCGGGGCAACATAAAAGCACCAGTGAGAAGCCCGTGGTGTGCCGAAGGTGCCTTAAGTTTATGTTTTCGGGTGCTGTGCCTAGGTGTTCCCCCCTCGCTGGCACTGGCATTGGAGACAGCCTGCTCACTGTGCTGTCCTGTTGGCCTCAATGACCTTGGCGGGTGTCCTCTGGCCCGTGGAGCCTTTGATGACCCCACCTGGGAGGGAGTGGTCAGTTCCATGGTTGGCATCGACCCAGTCGCCGCAGCCTCATCGGATCCCACGGTCACTGGCAGAGGGGCGGAGGAGCTGCTACCCTCATCCGGAGCGCCCTGAGAGGAGCCCGCAGAGACGACAGGCAGCTCCTGCGCCGACGTGAGGTGGCTTCGGACCTCCCTGCTCACTATTGATGGATGGGCACCAAGCTGGGATACTTGGTGCCCAATCCATCTCCCACATTGGCACTGACCAGCTGAGGTCAATGCCACTGTGAGGGCTTGCAGGTCCAAATAACAAAGAACAAAGAACAAAGAAAAGTACAGCACAGGAACAGGCCCTTCGGCCCTCCAAGCCTGTGCCGATCATATTGCCTGTCAAACTAAAACATTTTGCACTTCTGGGGTGCGTATTCCTCTGTTCCCATCCTATTCATGTATTTGTCAAGCTGCCTCTTAAACACCACTATCGTACCTGCTTCCACCACCTCCTCTGGCAGCGAATTCCAGACACTCACTACCCTCTGCGTAAAAAACTTGCCCTGCACATCTCCTCTATAGTTTTCTCCTCTCACCTTAAATCTATGTCCCCTAGTAATTGACTCTTCCACCCTGGGAAAAAGCTTCTGACTATCTACTCTGTCCATGCCACTCATAATTTTGTAAACTTCTATCAAGTTGCTCCTCAATCTTCGTCACTCTAGTGAGAACAATCCGAGTTTCTCCAACCTCTCCTCATAGCTAATAACCTCCAGACCAGGCAGCATCCTGGTAAACCTCCTCTGCACTCTCTCCAATGCCTCCATATGCTTCTGGTAACGTGGCGACCAGAATTGCACACAATATTCCAAGTGTGGCCTAACCAAGGTTCTGTACAGCTGCAGCATGACTTCCCAGCTTTTATACTCAATACCCCTGCCAATGAAGGCAAGCATGCCATATGCGCAACCCCAGGGGGCTCTGATTGTTCTCCTGGAGGAGCCTCTCTATGAGAGTCGCTACTCTCTCCATGGAGGAAGCATGGTGCTCAGCAGGAGGCTCATTGCATCGCTGATGGTTTGCGTGGACTCCTCCAGCACGGAGACCATGCCACGCATTGCCTCATGTATCTCCACCAGATCCTCCCGCAGACCCTGCTGGACTTCCAGCACCTGCTGCCTCACGGACGACTCCAGAGACACATCATCAGTCACCGGCTGAACATGTTCCTGGTCCTCTGCAGTCCTCTGACTGCCGGCACCATGGGCACTCTCTGTCTCTGCCCGCACCTCAAGTGTGTGTAAAGCGCCCTCACCGCTGTGCCCTGGGACACTAGCCGATGATCTAATTCCCATCGAGGTGCTAGTATCTGCGCTGGTGCCTGCCCGACAGAGGTGGTGTGATGCTGGTGATTCTATTTGTTCTGGGCCCTCAGGTGTGAGAGGTGGCCCCTCTGCCTCCCCCTCCCAGCCCTGCTCCAGTGATGCTGAAAGGAAGAACAAGGACATTTGATTAGTTCAAGTGGAGACAATGTCAATGTGCATGCCTGGCCCCTGGATTAGTATGCGCTCATACTTCCATAACCAATGGTCAACCCATGTTGGAAGCTTAAATCACTGAACATTCAGTGGAATGGCTACTGGGACACACATGGTGACCTCAGTGCTTGGCAGTCTTACCTCCCCCAGCCACCCCAGCCTCACCGCCACCGGTGGACCTGGGCACATGGCGCTTCTCCAGCTCCATCGCCTCCTGCTGGTATCTGGTTATAATGGCCAACTGGGCCTGGCCTCCACCAGTCCGCATCCGCTTGGCGGGGTTGTGTGCTGTCTTCTCCTGAAAAGGAGAGAGGAGCATTGATTAGTTCACCCTGTACCTGGATTCCCATCACATCCCTGCCACCCCAACCTGAGTGGGACATTGCAGGACTCCAGTGAATCATCACCCCGCAGCTGCCGCACACTCACACCAAGAAGCCAGGGCTGACCCCCTCTTTGCCCACATGCTGCCTGCATGACATTTGCCACCGCACGGTTTAACCTTGCAAAGCAAAGACACACAAGCACGTGGAATGCCCAGGGCAGCAGATGGATGGGTGCCCCACCACCTGGAAACTCCCCTCCCAGTCTGTCAGCGGCCGGACTTTGACATGTTTTGCAGTTCCAGCTCTGCCTAGGTGCAGATTCTTGAGGTAGCCCCCGAAACAGCACTCTGGGTGTCAGTCTACCACATTCTGCGGGTGCAGAACCCATCTCAACACAAACCCTCTCTGGGTGAACTAGGCATGGGCAATACCTGCTGGCCCACCCAGCGAGGGACACATACTGTGAATGATTCAATGCAGTAACTATATTCAGGGTTGGGTTGGGGGGGGTGGGGTGCACGGGTGTGGGGGGCTGAGGGAAAGCCTACCTGCTGTGTTACGTTACCTATACCAGCATGGTACTCTGCTACTCACCTTTCCCGAGCGCAAGAGGTCGTTGAAACGCTTGCGGCACTGGACTCAGGTGCATCGCACCACATTGTTGGAACTAACTATGTCTGCCACCTCCTCCCAGGCACGTTTGTTCAGGTGGGGGGGGTCTCCTCCTCCCGTCCATGGGAACGAGGACCTCCCGCTGTGCTGCCACCTTCTCGAGGAGGGCAGGAAGCCTCTCGTTGGAAAAGCGAGGGGCACGGTGCCCTGCTGACCTACCCTCCTGCCTGGCCTGCTCACCAGCAGCGCTCTGGGGAGCCCTTCTGTTTGCCATGATTCACAGCCTTTGCAAGGCTGTGGGAGCGCTATTTAAACAGGCCGTTGGGTCGCCAATGGACCCGGTGGTCATTGCAGTCCTGCTGCCGCCCGTCTACTCCCGCTGTCCTCAGGAGCCGCGTTTGACGCTGGGCGGGCCTTAATTGGCCCGCTCATATAAAATGGCGGCGCGAAGCTGATCGCGGGCGGCAATCGGCTCCACACCCACTCCCGAACAGCACACCCAACGGGGAGAAAATTCTCCCCATTGGGGAGAACATGTCCTTTCGAGCACCTGTTTTGTTTCTCTTTTTAAAAGAAGTGATTTTGTGGGGCCAGAATGACAGGATCCACCCACCAGACTCCAGGGAAATCCCTCGGCCTACTGCCAGCCTCTTCTCACGCTCACTTTCCTCCATCCCTAACCTCGGAGCCCCCCAACACCCACCCCGCCCAGACCTCGGACCCACCCATCCTGACCCCCCTGACCTCGGAGCCCCCCAACACCCACCCCGCCCAGACCTCGGACCCCCCCATCCTGACCCTGCCCCAACCTCGGACCCACCCATCCTGACCCCTCTGACCTCGGAGCCCCACAACACCCACCCCGCCCAGACCTCGGACCCACCCATCCTGACCCCCCCCCGACCTCGGAGCCCCCCAACCCCCACACCCCGCCCAGACCTCGGACCCCCCCATCCTGACCCCTCAACCCCGACCTCGGACCCCCCAATCCTGACCCCGCCCAGACCTCGGACACCCCCCATCCTGACCCCTCCTGACCTCGATCCCCCGAGCTTCCCCCCTAACCTTGGAGCCGCCCGCCCCGATCTTCAACACCCCCCTGCCCTGACCCCAGATGCCCTTCCCAGACTTTGGGCTCCCCACCAACCTCCACACCACACCCCCCTACCCAACCTCTGGACCACCTGCCCCCAAGCTCCACACCACCACCATCCCCCCAACCCCCTGACACCCCCAACCTTCGGACACCCCCAACCCCCAAACCCTATCCACTTACCTTAGACACTTACCTTCTCCCTGGCTTGTCAATCTCCCTGGCCCTTTAAACTTACCTAATTTACAGCAGCAAGTGCTGTAAAAAAGGGGGTGTAGCTTTCTTTAATCCGCTGGAGCTGCAGTTCGCTGGGGTCTGCGAGGAGACATTCGATGCCGGCCCAAAGCAGCTCCGGTGATCAGAAGTGGCAACGTAATTTTCAAGACCAGGTAAGTAGGTATTTATTTCTTCTACAAAAACAGAATTACCTGGAAAAACTCAGCAGGTCTGGCAGCATCGGTGGAGAAGAAAAGAGCTGACGTTTCGAGTCCTCATGACCCTTCGGCAGAACTGAAGTATAGTTAGGAGAAAGGTGAAATATAAGCTGGTCTAAGGTGGGGGGCAGGGGGAGAGAAGTTGAGGGTGTGGTGATTGTGGAGATAAGCAAGCAGTGATAGGAGCAGATAATCAAAAGATGTCACAGACAAAAGGATCAAAGAGGTGTTGAAGGTGGTGATATTATCTAAGAAAAGTGCTAATTAAGAATGGAAGGCAGGATACTCAAGGTACAGCTCTAGTGGGGGTGGGGTGGAAAGACTGACAAGGTATTAGTTGTAGATTTAAAAATAATGGAAATAGGTGGGAAAAGAAGAATCTATATAAATTTTTTTAAAAATTTTAAAAAGTGGGGGAGGGGGAAGAAACGGGGTGGGGATGGGAGGCGGGAGTTTAAGATCTAAAGTTGTTGAATTCAATATTGAGCCCGGAAGGCTATAAAGTGCCTAGTCGGAAGATGAGGTGCTGTTCCTCCAGTTTGCGTTGGGCTTCACTGGAACAATGCAGCAAGCCAAGGACAGACATGTGGGCAAGAGAGCAGGGTGGAGTGTTAAAATGGCAAGCGACAGGGAAGTTTGGGTCTTTCTTGCAGACAGACCGCAGGGGTTCTGCAAAGCGGTCGCCCAGTTTGCGTTTGGTCTCTCCAATGTAGAGGAGACCGCATTGGGAGCAACGAATGCAGTAGACTAAGTTAGGGGAAATGCAAGTGAAATGCTGCTTCACTTGAAAGGAGTGTTTGGGCCTTTGGATGGTGAGGAGAGAGGAAGTGAAGGGGCAGGTGTTGCATCTTCTGCGTGGGCATGGGCAGGTGCCATAGGTGGGGGTTGAGGAGTAGGGGGTGATGGAGGAGTGGACCAGGGTGTCCCGGAGGGAACGATTCCTACGGAATGCCGCCAGGGGGGGTGAAGGGAAGATGTGTTTGGTGGTGGCATCATGCTGGAGTTGGCGGAAATGGCGGAGGATGATCCTTTGAATGCGGAGGCTGGTGGGGTGATAAGTGAGGACAAGGGGGACCCTATCATGTTTCTGGGAGGGAGGAGAAGGCGTGAGGGCGGATGCGCGGGATATGGGCTGGACATGGTTGAGGGCCCTGTCAATGACCGTGGGTGGAAAACCTCGGTTAAGGAAGAAGGAGGACATGTCAGAGGAGCTGTTTTTGAAGGTAGTGTCATCAGAATAGATGCGACGGAGGCGAAGGAACTGAGAGAATGGGATGGAGTCCTTACAGGAAGCGAGGTGTGAGGAGCTGTAGTCGAGGTAGCTGTGGGAGTCGGTAGGCTTGTAATGGATATTGGTGGACAGTCTATCATCAGAAATTGAGACAGAGAGGTCAAGGAAGGGAAGAGAAGTGTCAGAGATGGACCATGTGAAAATGATGGAGGGGTGGAGATTGGAAGCAAAATTAATAAATTTTTCCAGGTCCCGACGAGAGCGTGAAGCAGCACCGAAGTAATCATCGATGTACCGGAGAAAGAGTTGTGGGAGGGGGCCGGAGTAGGACTGGAACAAGGAATGTTCCACATACCCCATAAAGAGACAGGCATATCTGGGGCCCATGCGGGTACCCATAGCTACACCTTTTATTTGGAGGAAGTGAGAGGAGTTAAAGGAGAAATTGTTCAGTGTGAGAACAAGTTCAGCCAGACGGAGGAGAGTAGTGGTGGATGGGGATTGTTCGGGCCTCTGTTCAAGGAAGAAGCTAAGGGCCCTCAGACCATCCTGGTGGGGGATGGAGGTGTAGAGGGATTGGACATCCATGGTGAAGAGGAAGCGGTTGGGGCCAGGGAACTGGAAATTGTTGATGTGACGTAAGGTGTCAGAGGAATCACGGATGTAGGTGGGAAGAGACTGGACAAGGGGAGAGAGAAGGGAGTCAAGATAACGAGAAATGAGTTCCGTGGGGCAGGAACAGGCTGACACGATCGGTCTGCCAGGACAGTTCTGTTTGTGGATTTTGGGTAGGAGGTAGAAGCGGGCCGTCCGAGGTTGGGCGACTATCAGGTTGGAAGCTGTGGGAGGAAGATCTCCAGAGGAGATGAGGTCAGTGACAGTCCTGGAAACAATGGCTTGATATTCAGTGGTGGGGTCATGGTCCAGGGAGAGGTAGGAGGAAGTGTCTGCGAGTTGACGCTCAGCCTCCGCGAGGTAGAGGTCAGTGCGCCAGACAACAACAGCACCACCCTTGTCAGCGGGTTTGATGACAATGTTAGGGTTGGACCTGAGAGAATGGAGTGCAGTAAGTTCAGAGAGAGACAGATTAGAATGGGTGAGAGGAGCAGAGAAATTGAGACGGCTAATGTCACACCGACAGTTCTCAGTGAAAAGATCAAGAGAAGGTAAGGATCCAGAGGGAGGGGTCCAGGTGGAGGGAGAATATTGGAGGTGGGTAAAAGGATCCATTGAACGGGGAGAGGACTCCTGCCCAAAGAAGTGAGCATGGAGACGAAGACGGCGGAAGAAGAGTTCAGCATCATGCCGAGCCCGAAATTCATTGAGATGAGGGCGTAAGGGTATGACATTAAGCCATTTGCTGAGCACTGAACGTTCAGCATTGGAGAGGGGAAGGTCAGGGGGTATAGTGAATACGCGGCTGGGGCTGGGATTGGAAGATGGGGTGGGGACGGAGGGACAAGCAGGGGTGGAGGGTCCCAGATGGGTGTTGGTGTCGATGAGTTGTTGGAGCTTGTGTTCCTTAGCACTTGAGAGAAAGAGAAGAAGTTTCTTGTTGAGGCGTCGGATGAGGCGAAGAATAAAATGAAACTGGGGGCACGCGCAGCTTTGAAAAAGGGTGCGGCGGTGCTGCTGGAGGGAGAGGTCGAGTGTGTTCATATGGCAGCGCATGGCACTGAGTGTGGATCTCAGAATGCGACGGGAACAGCAGTCTGAGAAACGTTTTATGTCCCGGAGATACCTGTAATCCTGGGTGGGTTCGGAACATGAGGGATGGAATTTCAGTTGAAATCCACGTGGGGTGAGTCGGAGACGGAGACAGTCACTGAGAAAGGAAATATGGCTGTGAAAGCGGGTATTTCCTCTAATTCCTTATGGCCCAGAATCTGCACTCGGGCCTTCTGACTGCGTCAATAGATAGGCACCAAAAGCGCAATGCTGTTATTGTGCTCATTGAACTGAAAGTCTACCTCGCTACAGTGTTAAAGTATAGCTGCGAGATTCCAAAGGCCAATACAAATTCTCCTCCTCATCCAACAGTGCTGGTGACCATCTGCCCTCTGTGTCCGGTTGATCTGACAACCATGCTACAAGTTTGATAGGACATTGTTCAAGGGAACAAGAACACAGGAAATGGGAGCAGGAGTAGACCATATGGTCTGTCGAGTCTGCTTCGTCATTCAATATGATCATGGCTGATCTTTGGCTTCAGCTCCATTTTCCTACCTGCTCCCCATATCCCTTAATTCCCTTAGAGACCAAATATCTGTCTACCCCAGCGTTAAATGTATTCAATGATGGAGCATCCACAATCCTTTGGGGAAGAGAATTCCAAAGATTCACAAACCTTTGAGTGAAGCAATTTCTCCTCATCTCGGTCCTAAATGATTGCCCCCTTATCTTGAGATTGTGCCCCCATGTTTTAGGTCCCCGACCAGCGGAAACAATTTCTCAGTGTCCACCCTCTGGAGCCCCTTCAGAATCTTGTACGTTTCAATGAGGTCACCTCTCATTCTTCTAAACTCCTGAGATTTACTCAGCCTCTCATCATACACAATGCCCTTATCCCAGGGATTAATTTAGTGAACATTCGCTGTACTGCCTCCAGTGCAGGTATATCCTTCCTTAAATGTGGAGACCAAAACTGCACCCACTATTTCAGATGCAGTCTCAACAAAACTCTGCACAACTGTAGCAAGACTTCTTAATCCCTGTACTCCAATCCTCTTGTAATAAAGGCCAACACGCCATTTGCCTTGCTAATTGCTTGCTGTACCTGTGCATTAACTTTTTATGTTCCTTTCACAAGTGCACTCAAGTCTCTTTGAACATCAACACCTACAAGTTTCTGACCTTTTTAAAAAATATTCAGCTGTTCTATTCTCTCACAGTTCCCTACATTATACTCCATCTGCCATCTTGTTGCCCACTCACTTAATCTGTCTATGCCTTTTTGCAGCCTCCCTGTGTCCTCCCCACAGCTTACCGTTAGCATCAGTAAACTTAGATAGATTGCTCTCTGTCTCTTCATCTAAGTCATTAAGATAAATTTTAAATATCTAAGGTCCCAGAGCTGACCCTTGTGGTACTCCACAATTCACTACCTGCCAACTTGAAAAAGCCCCATTGATGCCCACTCTCTGCTTCTTATCCGTTAACCAACCCTATATTACCTCCAATTCCAAGCACACTTACCTTGCCGATTAACCTTTTTGTGTGGCACCTTTATAGAATCCCTTTTGGAAATCCAGGTACACCACATCTACTGGTCCCCGTTTTTTAAACTTACAAGTTACATCCTCAAAAAACTCCAGTAAATTTGTCAAACAAGGTTTCCCTTTGGTAAAACCATGTTGACGTGTTCTAATCATACTATGCTTTTCTAAGTGCATTGCTAACTCTTCCTTAATAATAGATTTCCCAACAACTGATTTTAGGCTAACTGACCTATAGTTCCCTGTTTTCTCTCCCCCTCCTTTCCTGAAAAGTGGAGTAACATTTGCCAACGTCCAATCTGATGGGACCATTCCAGAATTCAATGAATTCTGGAAAATCACAGCCAGTGTGTCAGCTATACCATCCAGTTTACAAAAGAGAGATGCCTCCATCCAAATCTAAATCTGACTGGACACTCTAGATGTAAACGCGACAGCGTGCTGATCCCAGTATATAATCCAGACTTCCAGAGGAAGGACATTGACCGTGGTGAATCAGAGCCAAGTTGCCAGTTGTGAAAGGATAGTGTTCCAAACCACGGCACATTCTAGTGCAGATCCTTTTCCTGCATTGGATGTGTGCCAGCCAGAACATAGGAATCATTAAAATAGAACATTAGTGATAGTTTTATGTACACAGCTACTCCTCCTCATCTCTTTAGCTTTCACAGCCAGTATCTTTTTGTCAGATAATAATTGGGTTAAGCGGGTAAGATTTAAGAACTCCTTTTTCATTGATCATTATCCAAAATAATTGATGCATTCTTAATGCGATATAAATGTGAGAATGTGATTAAGGGATACGATTGTTGTCCTTTATGTAAATATTAAATTAGTGTAATCTTAAATAGCGAAGGTGGTTTGAGCTGTTTGAGTTGCTGCTGGAGGAGCTCTTTGCCCTGTGAATAATTATCTTGTTCACAATCACTGACATTGTCTTTCGCGTAAATTGGCATTTGCCATATTTGCACTCATTTGGAGTCAAATTGCTTCTAGTACTATTTGGATGTTATTCATTTGATGAAATTCTGAATCTTCAATCAGGTTGAATATGCAGGCTTTGGAGGTAGTGCAGGGAAGGCCAAACAAACAGATGCCTTGCTTAAGGCACCTGTGCTCGAATGTTGGAGAGCCTGAGATTGTCTAATCTAAAGCATCGGCAGCTTCTTTTGTCTGCACAGCACTTAAGACAGCATGTAAGATTGAAAACAACATGCAGAAATTCAAGGGGCCGAGTGTTTTGCGGGGGTGGGGTTGGGGGGAAACTCCTCCGGGGAGATCGTCGGGGTGGTAGGGGGGATGCCTTCCCTGCCCGCAGCCCCCTATTTCTGCCTTGAACTTCTAGCTCCGATGCCCTTCCCCCCACCACCCCAAGGTACCAGAAGGGCGGCAGTCTTCATTAAACTGGAGGCCTTGCCATATGGCAGGGTGGGCTCCACTGTTGGTAAAATGCCATTGACCCTGCAAAATGGCCTTAATTATGCTAATCGATGGCCTGTCCCCTGACATGGCTCCCTGCTATTGTACCAGTTCCCCAGCCTATCGCCTTGCTACCTAGGAGCTGTGAAAATTCTGCCCTCTGATCCCATAATGACAGTTGCTTACTTCCACATACAAACTATCTACTAATAAAGGTTGGACTCACTTAAGCAGGGCGTGTAGTGTCAGACAATGGAGCCTCAGTACAAGATCCTGCTCCAAATCCCATTCGGTTCTGTATTACCACTGGTGGCATGATATTCTGCTTGAGGACCGCAAAATTTGCCTAGAAAGCCTACACACCAAAAAGAAATATTCGTGTCTGAACAAATCACCTCTCCTTGCTAAACACACATGTTGTCAAAATAAGTCAGGCAGTTGGAAGTTTGAAGCAGATCCAGGATGTTAGGGCTGGGTTTATCTTCTATCTCGCCCATACCCAACCCCCAACCTCAATTTGATGACTTTTAACTGTTCCCATGGGTGATTAAAAACCTGTAGTGAATCTTGATATAAAGGAGGCACAATGCCACGCTGAATTTAACCTTGAGTTTTAAAAACATAACTATTTGGTATTTTGTGTGCAAAAAATTCTAATTTGAGATTTATCCCTAAATCCACTTATTAGAAAACAATGGACCTGTCTCTGTCTGTTTTATGTATCACAATCGGGCAGAGTGGCCTAAAGTTGACAAGATCTCTGCCAGTGAACTATTTTTTAAAAAAATTAATTCACGGGATGTGGGCCAGCATTTATTGGCCATTCCTAGTTGCCCTTGAGAAGGTGGCGGTGAGCTGCCTTCTTGAACCGCTGCAGTCCATGTGGTGTTGGTACACCCACAGTGCTGTTAGGGAGGGAGTTCCAGGGGCAGAATTTTGCCCTTGTCGGACGGGCTTTGCGGGGGGCAGTTAGGAAGCCAACCGCTGCCCGCGATCAGGGCCAGACTGTGATTTCGCACTGATGGCCTGCCCAGCGTGAGAACTGTGCGGTGGGGGGGAGAAGTGTGAGTGCGAACTTCTCACATACAGGCCAATGCACACTTGAAAATCTCCCTGAGGCTCAGAGCTGCAGAGCTGCCTCAGGGCGATGAAAGTTTTCAAAAAAATAAATAAAGATTTAAAAAATGTTAAAAAGGGACATGTAATAAATGAAGCGTCAAATGTTTTATTTTATTTTTATTTGCTGTTGGAAACCTCATCCCGCCCTTGGATGATGTTTCCTAAAAAGTGCAAAGGCCGCCTGGTCATTTCGCCTGCCCGCCAACCGTAAGGTTGGATGGGCAGAGAAAAATTTAAGTTAATTATCCTTTTAATGGCCTTAGTAGGCCTTTTAGTTGTCGGCGGGCGTGCTGCCGATTCCCGTGCACACCCGCCAACCGAAATATTGCGCGAGTGTGCGTTGATGTCGGGATGCTCGCCCGACGTCAACGTGTGTCATTTTACGCTCGAGCGGGTCGGGTACATGTCCGCCCGCCGAGGTAAAAATTCTGCCCCAGGATTTTGACCCAGCGACAGAGAAGGAACGGTGATATATTTCCAAGTCAGGATGGTGAGTGACTCGGAGGGGATCTTGCAGGTGGTGGGGTTCCCATATATCTGCTGCCCTTGTCCTTCTAGATGGTAGTGGTCATGGGTTTGGAAGGTGCTGTCGAAAGAGCCTTGGTGAATTCCTGCAGCGCATCGTGTAGATGGTACACACTGCTGCTACTGTGCATTGGTAGTGGAGGGAGTGAATGTTTGTGGATGTGATGCCAATCAAGCAGGCTGCTTTGTCCTGGATGGTGTCAGTATTCTTGAGTGTTGTTGGAGCTGCACTCATCCAGGCAAGTGGGGAGTATTCCATCACACTCCTGACTTATGCCTTGTAGATGATGGACAGGCTTTGGGGAGGTGAGTTACACGACCCAGGATTTCTAGCCTCTGACCTGCTCTTGTAGCCACAGTATTTATATGACTAGTCCAATTCAGTTTCTAGTCAATGGTAACCCCCAGGATGTTGATAGTGGGGGGTTCAGTGATGGTAATGCCATCTGCCACTGGTATTGCCCAGTAACCATGCATTCGAACAGGTTTGGAGGGAATCTTCCCTGTGTCAAGCAGCAGCTTACCTTTGGTGGACACCTACCCTCTTCACAAGGGAACCAAAGTTGAACTGAATCTTCATGGAAGGGGGAACCTGCTGCACCAGAATGGTGCTGCACTACCTCAAATATCTAAGAACTTTTATAACGATAATTTAATGGCAGATCTAATGAAAAGACCGTGTGAGTGATGGTTGCAAAAACTTAATCTTTTACCTTGTCCTTCAGTCTTTCCTTACATCCCTAATCGACCTGTGAGCACACAAAGGCAAAATGTCAAAAAAGTTCAAGTTTAAAAGAAAAAAAGATGCCGTCGGAAACATATATCCATACAAGGCTGACCTTTCCAACCTCGCAGAAGAAAAGGGAAGAAAATTCAGATACACAGCCTGCTTTAGTGCACAGCAGGAAGAAGGATTAAAAATTGAAATGAGAAATGTTTGCAATCGTTAGCATCCCATTAGCTGACTGCTGTGACCTTCTGTGAAGATTTATGTCAAAACTTGTTCGGCATAAAGTTAGAGGAAATCTTTAAAGTAGGTTGAGCCTTCCATTGAGGCAAGTTACACCAAGATACACTCAGCCACTCTTTAGAGACTAGAAGAGAAAAATCCTCATGCGATGTGAAGGATCATGGCCAGGAACAGTTGTGTCCTGTCCTAATGCCCCATACTTACACTTTCCAATGAAGATTGTTGAACAACATTCAGGTGGTTAATCTAGATTGATTGTTCTTCCCTTGCCTGCGGTCAATTACAACACTCCCATCACCAGAGGGCACCATGGGTAACAAAATATGAATAGTTCGTGTGCAAATGTTTTCCAGAAGGGTGCCCAGGCTTGTTAATACTCCCTCTTAAATGGATATTTTCTAGGATGTCCTGACACTGCTGTTGCCTTCCCACTGTTTCCACACAATAAAGGGAGAGGGTGGAGAATCATGGGTATTTGAGCACAGAAGCAAGAAACTTCCGGCATTGCATCCCACAATGCAGGTTCCTGGAGCGGTAGACAGACAATGAAAGAACAGAATGACAATACAATGTTTTGCTCATATAGTTGGAGGAAATAAAGAAATGGAACAATTCCCTCTCCCCTCCCTATCTTTGTAACCACCAAAAAGCCTGCACTCCTCCAATTCTGGCCTCTTAGATGTCTCTGATTTTCACCACTCAAACTGTTGTCAGCTGTGCCTTCAGTCGCCTAGCAGGCTGAATGGGAGTGTGAGAATGGGAGGTGATACAGATTAAGACAAGTAGACTATTGGAGGAGGAACTCATTGGAGAGTTTATGAAACTATCTGAGCTTCAGGTCCAGTCCCAGTTTCACCGAGGTTCGTCTGCAGGTATCAGAACAAGTCGGAGTGCCTGAAGGCGAGTGTGATTTATGTTGGCTCATAACTCATAGTTCAGCCTAGTTGTAACAGTAAATTGAGGTCACATTTTCCCACTGTAATTGCACTATTAAACATTTTATACAGACTTGACTGATTGAGCAAGTTGTCACTCCATTTATTTTCCAAGCCTTGCTCTGATGTTGTAGACTTTTGCTGTTGTCAATGGATTCTCCTCTAGAGGGCAACAGTATCCAGTATTAAATAGCATCAGTGGCCGCACGCTTTTAAATGCTCTCAGACCTCCCCTGGACAACATCAGTAAAGCTTTAGAGTTTCTAACACTTGTCTCTGAACGCTTCAAGCTGTCCTCTTTAAGAGTGTTCTTTAAGAGAGTTCTCTAACTCCAAGGGAAGAATGTTCCGGTAGGCGAGCAGAGGCGGGACCCGCTCGCCGCCATGTAAAATGACGTGTGGTGAGGTCGGGCGGGCATCCCCACATCACCGCGCGTCATTTAGATTTTCAGGTCAAAGGCTTATTAAGGCCTGTTAAAAACTAATTAAAACAGTTAAATGAGCTGCCTGTCCAACCTTCAGGTTGGCGGTGGGGGGGCAGGCGAAGAGCCCAGGCGGCCTTCGCATTTTTCATGAAACCTCATCCACGGGCGGGATGAGGTTTCATGAAGTGTTTTAAAATTCAATAAAAATTACTTTAAAAATTCATTGACATGTCGCAGCTCATGTGACACTGTCACATGAGGGGACGTGTTTTAAAAGTTTTCTTTTCCTTTATTTAAATTTTAAAACCTTAAACTGATCTCCCTGAGGCTCCTCTGTGCCTTAGGGAGATTTCTGTGCTCTTTTGCGCGCAGGTTGGGGGCGCCGATTGGGTTTGCGCCCACTCCTGCCCGCTCCTGCCCGCTCCCGCACAACCCCCCCTCCCCCCGATGGAGGGGTGGGGGGCATAATTCAGCCCCAAGTGTCTGGCTCTAACAGGTGGTAGTTGAATGCACATGTCAGTCTTAAAAAAATGAGCAAAAGCTCAAAACTAAAAAAAAAAGCTAGCAAAGCTCCCTGACTAATTCAAACCTCAAAACCAGCCCTGGATACAATTCTAATGACATGTGAAGACAAAGAGTTAGACTGAAAGTGCAGTGGGATACTGACTTGTCATAAAATAAGCAAGAGGCATACCCAACATTCCATCACTGTTATGGTCAACAGCAACAACACCAGGCATCCCAAATCTGTTCCCATCTTTCCTGGAACTCCATGTTTGAATCCCTCCACTCAGGTTTCCAGCCTTGCCGCACTTCCAAAATGGTTCTTAATAAAGTCACAAATGACATTCCACGTGACTGTGACAAAGGTGAACTTTCCCTCCTCATCCTTCTCGATCTGTCTGCAGCCTTTGACATGGTCGACCACTCCATCCTCCTTCAACATCTCTCCACTGTCGCCCAGCTGGGTGAGAGTGCTCTCACATCGTTTCACTCTCATCTATCTCATCATAGCCAAGGAATTATTTGTACATACGAACATACGAAATAGGAGCAGAGGTAAGCCATTTGGCCCCTTGAGCCTCGAGCCTGCTCTGCCATTCAATAAGATCATACCTGATCTGTTTGTGTTTCAAATTCTACATTCCCATCTATCCCCGAAAACCTTTGACTCTTTTGCCTAACAAGAATCTATCTACCTCCACCTTAAAAATATTCAATGACCCCACCTCCATCGCCTTCTTCGGAGGCAGAGAGTTCAAAAGTTGCACGACCCTCTGAGAGATAAAATTTCTCCTCATTTCTGTCCCTAATTTTAAAACAGTGCCCCCTCGTTCTGGACTCACCCACAAGAGGAAACATCCTTTCCACGTCCACCTTGTCAAGGCCATTCAGGATCTTGTATAACTTTAATCAAATCACCCCTCACTCTTCTAAACTCCAGTGGAAACAAGCCCAGTCTGTCCAACTTTTCTTCATAAGACTGCCTGCTCATTCCAGGTATCAACCTAGTAAACCTCCTCTGATCCGCCTCCAATGCATTTACATCCTTCCTTAAATAAGGAGACCAAAACTGCACACAGTATTTGAAATATGGTCTCTCCAACGCCCTGTACAAGTGAAGCATAACATCCTTACCTTCTCTTCCCGCTCCCTACCATTATCTCTGGTGTCCCAGGAATATATCTGTGTTTCCCCCCACCCCCACCCCATTTCTCACCCTCATGGTCCCCCTTGGCAGCCTCATCCAAAGGCACAGTATTAGTTTCACGTGAGCGCTGACGTCACCCAGCTCTACCTCACCACCGCCCCCCCTCAGCTCCTCCACTGTCGCCAAACCTAGCCTGTCTTTCTCCACACATTTATTTGGGTGTGAAATGTATTACACACTGCCACCACTGAGAAATGGGAAACGCCCAAAAACAGGAAACAAAGGTAGAGGCACAGGAAGGTGAGTGCTGTGCTCTCAGGTGGACCTGACACAGAGTCCAGTCTGGAATTTTCAACCTATTATGCTTCTCTTATAGGAACATAGGCACAGGAGAAGGCCATTCAGCCCATCGAGCCCGCTCCACCATTCAATACGATCATGGCTGATCCAACACTTCAATGCCTTTTACCCACACTTATCCCCATAAAACTTTGCGTTATTGTCAATCAGAAATCTATCAATCTCTACCTTAAACACACTCAATGACTGAGCTTCCAGGGCCCTCTGGGTAGAACATTCCAAAAATTCATAACCCCCTGAGTAAAGAAATTTCCCCTCATCTCAGCCCTAAGTGGTTTCCCCCTTATTTTGAAATTGTGTCCCCTGGTTCTAGACTCCCCAGCCAGGGGAATCATCGTACCTGCACCTATCCTGTCTATTCCTTTAAGTATTTTGTAGGTTTCAATGAGATTACCTCTCATTCTTGGAAACTCTAGAGAATACAGGCATTAGTATTATCTCACATTGGATGTTGTTAGCTCTGATATGACTGGTCAGGATTACTCCCAGATCATTGCGCAGTAACAAAGTGACACCCAAAATCAACACAGGAGCAAACTAAGCCAGCTTCAGGATTTCAGAACACAAACAGGTTTGTCGCCTGTATCATTCCACATCAAAGTTCACTGTAGCAAAACACAAAAGATGGGAATCACGGCATTTTAAAAAATAAGTAAAACACGTCGGCCGTCTGAAATCGCCTTCAAATGTGGGCAATTCCGAAAGTGTCGCAACAGGAATGCAAAATAAAACCAGGTGAGGTGTTGGCATGAGTGCGCATCTGAAAAAAAAGAAGTTACAATTAACCCTCAATAAAATAGACCATTGGGTAAGACAATAGGTCCCATGAGCTCCCTTGCAGAAATTTTGAGGAACTTTCGAGAGGGATGTTGGTGCCTGGAATTGAACACTTCCTGGTGTGAACTACCAGCATGGAACATTCCCAGGCTTATGTATGAGTTGGGTACAGAGCCCTTCTACTTTGCCTCTGACAGCCTCACCCTAAGCTGAGGAGAATACCAGTGCAACAGCAACAACTTGCATTTGTATAGCACCCTTAATGTAGTAAAACGTCCCGAGGTGCTTTGCAGGGGTGTTATCAAATGAAGTTTGACATTGGGTCACCAAAGGACAGATGGCCAAAAAGCCATAGGGAGTGTCAGGAATTCTGGAGCTCAGGGCCCAGGCAGATGAAGGCTGTTAAAGAAATTTATTCATTCATAGGATGTGGGCATCACTGGCTAGGCTGGCATTTATTGCCCATCCCTAATTTCCCTTGTTCAGGGAGCATTTAAGAGTCAACCACATTTCTGTGGGTCTGGAGTACACTTGCAGGACCGGCCCAGGTAAGTGTGGTAGATTTCCTTCCCTAAAGAACATTAGTGAACCAGATGGGTTTTTAACAACAATCAGCAATGGTTTGCATATTCAATTATCAAACTTTCAGGTTAATTCCAGATTTTTAGTGAATTCAAATTTCACCATCTGGTATGGTGGGATTTGAACCTAGATCATTGATCTGGGTCTCTGGAATACTGGTTCAGTGAACAATAGCATCATGTCACTGGTGGATCAATTCAAATCGAGGATGTTCAAGTAGCCAGAATTGGATGATGCCACGATCTCAGAGGATTGTGGGGCAGGAGGAGATGACAGAGACAGGAGGCGGGGCCATGGAGGGATTGAAAATGGGGATGAGAATTTTCGAATTGAGATGTTTCCATTTCCAGCCGTTGTTATTGTGGAGTTTCCCTCTTGTCCAAGATTGCAAGTTAGTGCCAGTTTTGTGCTGTGGAGCCAAGTTCAGTCAGGGCTGGACTGACACTGCATAAGTTTATTTCACTTTTAACCCACACGACAATAGCAATAACTAGATATATTTATATAGATCAGGCTTGTCCAACCTTTTCGCTTGGTGGGCGGGGGGCACATTTGCATTTTTTTCTCACTCAAGGAGTCAGCGTGCAAATTTCGGAAACACAAGGTTTGGCACAACAATAACTGAATTTCAAAAAGGAAGTTGAGATATTAAGAAATGAATCAATTCCTGAGAAAAAGAAGAGCAATATCATAACAATAAATTGTTAAGTTAAAAAAGAATAATTAATAAAATGACCAGAATGTGAGGGGGTCAGAGTGTGTGTCTGGCTCACTCCCAGTCTCAGGGTGCTCACTCACTAACCCATCCACCCTCACCCCCTGTGAGTGAGTGAGTGAAACCTGAGACTAGTAGAATGGCAGACACTCACTCACTTTCTCCCACACACACTCTCCCTCTCTCACCCCACATACTCACACTCTCTCTGTGACACACTCTCACTCCGACACTCTCTCACTCTGACACACACTCACTCACTCTCCCACTCCTGTATGCACTCACTCACTCTCTCACTCCCATACTCACTCTCTAACACCCACACACTCTCATGCCCACACATAATCACTCTCTCACTCCGACACACTCACCCACCCTCCCACTCCCACGCACACTCACTCACTCTCACACTCCCACGCACAGTCTCACTCCCACACACACTATCTCACTCCAACATACACTTACTCTGACACACACTCACTCATTCTCCCACTCCCACATGCACTCTCTCACACCCACACACCCACTCTCTCCCAGCCAATTCATTCTCTCACACCCACACACACACACTCTCTCACACATACACACACACACACTCACTCTCTCTCACACACACACACACTCATTCTCTCACACCCACACACATACTCTCTCACACACACACACTCTCACACACACACACACTCACTCTCTCTCACACACACACACACTCTCTCTCACACACACACACACACTCATTCTCTCACACCCACACACATACTCTCTCACACACACACACACACACACTCTCACACACACACACACACACACACACTCACTCTCTCTCACACACACACACACACACTCACTCTTTCACTCCTACATCTCACCAGAGCAACATCTCCTCCATGGACCTTCTGCAACATTCGCCCTCCCGGGGCACAACAAAACTTTGCCCTCTGCAGGCCTGCCAGAACCTTTCCCTACCCCTGCCCATCAAAACTTCCCCCTCCCTGTGCCTGCCAAAACTTCACCTTCCCTGTGCCCGCCAAAACCTCCCCCTCCCTGTGCCCACCAAAACTTCACCCTCCCCAGGCTCCAGCCCTGTCGTTCCCCACTCCCCAGGCTCCAGCCCCACCATAAACGTGGCTGCCTGGGCTCCAGTCTCGCTGCACCTTTGCTTCCCTTAGGCCCGGCAGCCGTCAGCACACTCACCACTGCCACTATTCGCTGCTCCTCCAATCAGAGACTGTTTCTCTCAGGTCATCTCACCTGAAAATATCAGGTCAGATGACCAAAGGCTTTGTCAAAGATGTGGGTTTTAATGAGTGTCTTAAAGGAAGAAAATGAGATGGGGAGACAAAGAGATGTAGAGGCGGTCCTCCAGAGCTTAGGCCTTAAGCAACTGAAGCCATAGCCACCAATGGTGGAGTGATTAAAATGGGGAATGTACAAGAGGGCAGAACTTGGGGTGATATAGGGCTGGTGGAGATTGCAGTGACAAGAGAGGGACAAGGGCATAGAGGGGTTTGCTAACCAGGATAAGAATTTTAACATCAGCTAACAAATACTGCCAAAAGGTGGACTAACTTTCTCACCATCATTCTGATGCTGAACCTAGGGCCTAGAGTTAAAAGCCTAATGTCTAACTGTCAGGAAGATATAATAATTTTCATAATGTTATTTGGAATTTATTGTAAAGCAGAATAATAGTGGGGTCTGTGTCTATTTATGTGTGTCTGTGTGTGTGGGATTTAATTGAATTAAAGGCAGCTGGTCTGAAGGCTTTGGGGTATGAAGAGAAGCTAGGTTTGAAATGCTAAATAAGTAAACATGGGTGAGGTTTTAGAATGTGAGGGGTAAAGGGAACTTTTGTGTTTTTAAATAAACCAGACTAGCTTGAATTCAAAAGCGGGGGTGAAATGTTTCACCTCGCCAGGAGAAGTTAAGAAACAGTGTGTTCATTTTTCCCAAAGATTACTGGTATGATTGGTACTATGATAGATTTTTATTATTAGAGAGATAAAGTCCAAAGACATTGTGAAACAATGGGAATTTGCATTCAAAGGGGAAAATATGTATAAAGGAAAGAAGGCTGTGTGCAAGGGAAGGAATTCTAAGATCTAACAAGTGTGAAAAGCCTCCAGCCTCTAAGCCTCAAGTTGCTGTCTACATGAACTGAAGTGAAGAAAACTCAGTTTGAATTTGACTGTTCAGGGTATTGTGTTATTTTGTCTGGGTACTTTAAAATCTATGTGTTTTACTGTTGCCTTAACGGAGGCATAACTGGAAGTTAGCGGAGCTAGGAGTTACCATAGTAGTAACTTGTAAACCTATGTATGTGCTTAAATTTTTTATTAATAAAGGTTTAATTTAGCCTAGGTGGCCTTCTTTTTACTGAATTCAAAGCCCGCATCTAGAAAACAAATACAAATTGCAAATAGTTGTGGCAGCTGCTTCAAGTTTCCCTCTGGAATTTGAGCAGCTTGGCATTTACTATCTGCTGCGCCATAACAAAACTGGGGGTCTTTGCGGGATATATTTGAAATTCCTTGACTGGTTTGGAGTTGCTGAATCTGAAGGTTATGAGTATGAGAAACACCTTGAATTCAGGAGTTGGTGTGAGGGATTTTTAAAGTGGGGAGACTGCAAAAATGGCTGTATCCATGGCTAAAACTTTTTTGGAAGTAGAAGATATAACTCTGATTGGGTTACAAAAAACATCTAAGAGTAAGTTAACAGAGTTGGTGGATAAGTTGCAGTTGAGGTTACCTGTAGGGGCAAAGAGAGCCGATATAGTTGAAGTGATAGCGCAGCATTTAAAGTTGAAAGTGATACCTGACACTAGTGAGTCACAGCTGGAGGCAGTGAGACTTCAGTTACAAACTAACTTGAACAAGCAATGGGACTGAAAACAAAAACTTGAATTAGAGGCAAAAGAAAAAGAAAGGGCATTTCAAAGGGAGCAAGTGGAAAGGCAGGAGAAAGAAAGGAAGCTGGAACTGGAATTCCAGGCAGGAGAGGGGGATAAAGAAAGAGAGGCAAGGGAAAGAGAGAAGGAACAAGAAAGGCAATACCAGCTAAAAGGCTGGGAGTTAAAAAAGAGATCTCAGATCCTGAGGAAAGTTCTGATGGTGAAAAATCCTTTGACCTAAAGCCCAGTGGAGGGATATTTAAATTTGCACAAGTTATTTCAAAGTTTGAGAGGGGAAAGGGATGTTGAAGCATTCTTTATTTCATATGAGAAGGTAGAAAAACAGATGAAATGGCAACTGGAAAACTGGACATTGTTGTTACAATTCAGGTTGGTGGGTAGAGCACATGAGGTTTATGCTTCACTGTCAGAAGAAATGTCAGTGAACTAGGATGTGGTTAAAAAAGGCTATTTTGAGTGCATATGAGTTGGCTCCTGATGCATACAGGCAGAAATTTAGGAATATGAGAAAACAGCCTGGGCAAAGTTATATTGAGTTTGAGAGAGTAAAACAAAGCAAGTTTGACGGGTGGATACGGGCATTAAAGATAGAGACAACATAAGCAGCTCTTAGAGAAGTAAATTCTTTGGAAGAATTTAAAGATTCAATTCCTTCGGTAGTGAGAACTCGTGTGGAGGAACAGAGGGTTCATACGGTAAGGCCAAGCAGCAGAGATAGCTCTTGGTTATGAGTTAGTTCATAGAGCAAAATTTTTTTTAGTCACCCTTTTAAATCAGAGGAGGATAAAAAGTGGGAAGGTGAAAGGAAGGTGGGTAGTCAGGGAAGAGAAGGAAAAGGTGGAAGTTTTTTCTCAAAATAAAAAGGAAGGTGCTGAGGGTGGAAGTGATATTCGAAAATTGAGGTGTTTTCATTGCAATAAAGTTGGACACATGAAGTCAGTGTGCTAGACACTATAGGGAAAATCTGTTGGGATTATTGGGGTGCAGAAAAGTTCTGGAAGTAAAAGTACTGTGGGTTCTGAGGCTCAGGCAAAGGAAACAACAGTGGTTTGTGTACAGGTAAAACAGGAAGAATCAGTAATAGGTAAAGAAGTGGGAATGTGTTCACAATTTACCCAAGAGAAGTTTGAGAAGCAGGTTGCAGAAATGTTTAAGGGTTTTGTATGTGAAGGGGAAGTCTTTCCATGTGTACAGGGTAGAGTAGGTAAAGATGTTAAAATTTTAAGAGACACTGGGGCTAGTCAATCTTTAATATTGTGGGATAGTGATATTTGTTGTTCTGAGGGAGTATTGCAGGAACAGGTGATAATAAGTGGGGTTCATGGAGATGTTGAACCTATTCCATTGTGGAAGGTAAATTTAAAGAGTAAGTGGAAAATGGGTAAGGTGATAGTTGGAGTAGTGGAAAAAATTGCCCATTGTAGGGGTTCAATTTATTTTGGCTAAATGATACAGCTGGGTCCCAGGTGTGGATGATGCCTATGGTAGTTGAGCAGCCTTCAGAAGTGGCTTCAAAAGAGGCGCTGCAGAGAAAACATTCTGGATTGTTTCCAGATTGTGTGATAACAAGATCACAGGCTCATAGGTTGAAACAAGAAGAACAGGACATTTAAAGGCAGAGAGAAGATGTGGAAGCCCAATTAGCTGGCACTGTGTTTGATAACATTGTTCATGAAGAAAGGCTGGAATACAATGTGGCTGAGGTGTTTAGCTCAAGGCAGTTAGTGGAGTTACAGATAAAGAACAGTTATATCAAACAGCTTACTCAGAAGTAGAGGCAAAATGTATTCCAGAATGTTATTATCTTAAGGGTAATGTTATAATGAGAAAATGGCAGCCATATCATGTTTCAGCAAATGAAAGCTGGAGAGAGGTGCATCAGATTGTAATACCATTTGGATATAGAAATGAAATATTGAGAATTGCTCAAGAAATTCCAATGGGGGAACTTTTAGGAATTAGAAAGACACAGGCAAAAATACAAAAACATTTTTATTGGCCTGGATTGCATAGGGATGTAGTCAAATCCTGTAGAACATGTCACACATGTCAGGTGATAGGGAAACTACAAGCAGTGATTAAGCCGAAACTTTTAATTCCAATTCCAACATTTGAAGAACCTTTTACTAGGGTCATAATTGATTGTGTAGGACCCCTCCCTAAGACTAAAAGTGGAAATCAGTACTTACTGACAATAATGAATGTGTCTACAAGGTTTCCTGAAACAATACCTTTGAGAAATATTATAACAAAGAAAATCGTGGAAGAGTTATCTAAATTTTTTTACAAGATATGATTTACCTAAGGAAATACAATCAGATCAGGATTCAAATTTCATGTCACAGCTGTTTAAGGAAGTAGTGAACAGTTTGGAGATAAAATAAGTTAAGTCAACAGCTTACCATTTGAGTCACAAGGGGCTTTGGAAAGATGGCATCAAATTTTAAAAACTATGACAAGGGTTTATAATCTGGATTATCCACAGGATTGGTATAGGGGAATTCCATTCTTGTTATTTGCTATTAGGGATGCTCCTAATGCATCAACTGATTTTAGTACTTTTGAACTAGTTTATGGTCATGAGGTAAAGGGACCACTGAAATTGATTCATGAGAAATTGATGAGTCAAAATTCATAAACTACTTTCTTGGATTATGTATCAGACTTCAGAGAGATATTGGACAGAGCATGTGAGTTATCTAAGGAACATCTAAAGATATCACAGCAAGTGATGGAAGTGAAGGCAGACAGGAAAGCTACAGCTCATAGTTTAGTTGCTGGGGAGAAAGTGTTCGTTCTGTTACCAATACTGAGTGACTTGTTAAAGGCAAGGTTTAGTGGGCCTTACAAGATTGAAAAGAAGCTGAGTGAGGTAAATTATTTAATAAATGCTCCAGATAGAAGAAAGAAGCAGAGGGTGTGTCATGTAAATATGCTTAAAAAGTACTTTGACAGGGAAGAGGATCAAAAGGAAATGTTAGTGGTGGTAGGTAATGAGAAAGAGGTAGAAATGCAGGATTCTGAAATTGGTTTTCCTCTAATCAAATTGGATAATGAGGGGTACTTAAAAATTTAAATGTAATATTGAGTTACCTTACAGGGAAGTGTTAAAGTGATTTGGAGAAGCTATTGCAGTCACACAAAACTATTTGTGGAAATAAGTTGGGGAGGCCGAATTTAGCTATATGTGATGTAAGTTTCATCTTTGATAAGGCAACATCCTTATAGGTTAAATCTGGCAAAGTTATCACAAGTACGGAAAGAAATTGAATTCATGCTTCAAAATGATATAATTGAGTCTAATTGTAGTAATTGGAGTTTGCATATTGTGCTGGTACCAAAACTGGATGGAACACAAAGCCTGTGCGTGGACTATCGAAAGGTGAATGAGGTGACAAAAGTGGATTCTTATCCTATACCATGTTTGGAAGATTGCATTGAGAAAGTGGGGCAATTGAAATTTATCACAAAGATTGATTTTTTAAAAGGATATCGGTGAGTACCATTATCAGAGATGACAAAGGGGATATCAGCTTTTGTAATGCAAGATGGACTATATCAGTTTAAAGGCATGCATTTGGTTTGGAAAATGCACCTGCAACATTTCAAACAAAATAATTACAGGTCTGAGCAATTGTGCTGTGTATATTGACGACTTGATAGTTTTCAGTCAGACATGGGAGGAGCACTTACAGCATCTGGGAGAATTGTTTTGTCAGTTACAAGAAGCTAACTTGGTGATGAACTTGGCTAAAAGTGAATTTGCAAAAGAGCAAGTTACATATCTAGGCCATATCTTTGGACATAGTAAGTTGGCTTCGAGAGATGTGAAAGTCAAGACTATTGTGGATTTCCCAGTGCCTACAACAAAATGAGAAGTTTTGAGATTTCTGGGCATGAGTGAGTTTAACTAGAAATTTTTGCCAAATATTAGCAGTGAGGTTGCTTTATTGAAAGGACTACTGAAAAGGAACAAGAAGTTTCATTGGATACAGAAGTATCAGAAGCCATTTGTCAGTTTGAAAACAGTATTAACAATTACACCAGTTTTGGCAGTCCCCAATTATGCCAAGAAATTTAAGTTGGCTGTTGATGCAAGTGGTATAGGCTTTGGGGTCGTATTGTTACAAGAAAGTGACACTGGAATTGAAAAAACAATAGGGTATTTTTCACGAAAGTTGAACGTACAACAGAGAAGGTATTCAACGATCGGAAAGGAGACTTTGGGTTTGGTATTAGCATTGCAGCATTTTGAGATTAATGTTGCAAACAATTCGTCAGAAACAATTGTTTATACAGACCACAATCCTTTAAAGTTTCTGGACAAATTTTGAGACAGAAGTGCAAGGCTATTCAGATGGAGTTTATTACTGCAACCATTTAATCTACAGATTATACATGTGGCTGGATGAGAAAATCCGATTGCAAATGCATTGTCAAGAGTTTGAAGCTTAAAGGGAAAATTGGACATTTAAAGATTTGAGCAGCTTGGCATTTACCATCTGCCTGCTATAACGCTAACCCATTACACCATCTAGTTCCTGCTTTACCCACCCAACATCCTCTTACACACCCCTCCACCACACCCTTTGCTAAGTCTCTGTTCTCAGCTATGCTGCCATGGCCAGCATGGAGTGGAGACCAGCTATCTCCCACATCTCATTAGGCTTTTGCCTATAAAGTTCTCCTTGTGTTCTTAAACTTAAGGGATTTCAGGAGATCAACTCAAGCTTATGAATGGTGGAAAGTCAGAAGCTGGCTAGGGGACCATTGGAATGGGAGAATGGGGGAAAATCAGACTAACTGGTCATTCATTTCATTGCTGTTTGAGAAATCTTGTTACACACATTATTCATATTAACAATCCATATTAACAATCACTTCAAAATTGGAGTACCCCATTGGCTCTGAAGCGTCTCAAGACATCATGAGGTTGTAATAAGGTTTAATATGATTGGATGGTGCTCGCAATTCCTCAGAAGCGACAGATTTTATTTTGAAGAGTGCAAAACTCAAAGCAGAAGAAATTATAAGAAAAAAATTTTGCAAACTTTTATGAATTGGTAGCTTCAAGCGCAATTGGTGGCTTAACAGTATCATTGAGACACAGGAAATGTCATTAGATTTTGCTCAGTGTATGAACTGGTAAGAAGGCTTTTAAGATCCATTACCATGGTGACAAGGTAGCTTTAAGGAGTCAGCAGCTACATCCATTTAAAAATCAAATGGTTGCAATTGAACTATGATTCAGTTTAACATCTGTCTGTTACTTTTTGTTTGCTCCTGTTCTCAATTATTCTCAATTTCTATTTTAACAATGTGCACTAACCCATTTTCCGGGAAAACTGGTCTACTTGAGAGAGGGCTGGATTTTCTCGTGGGCTTCAGGAGCCTGATGCCTGACCAAATGGAGGTCCTGAACCTGCACTTGCAGGGAATGTGCACGACGGCGCAATTTTCCCAGAGGCGAACTCCTAATTAATTGGCGGCTTCCACACTTGCCGTCCTATTAAGGACAGTGGGCAGGCTCCTGGTGCTGCAGATCCAGTCAGAGAGCGGCCAGCTCTGGAGTCTTGGCAGCCCCACCGAGAAAAGTTGGCACTGCTGAGGCAGGCTGGAGACTGTGAGGGCGCTGCAGCACAAAGGAATCCTTGAGCGTTTAAAGACAAAACTTCTAGGGCAGAGGTTGTTAGGCCATGTGGAAAGGTGGGAAAATGCTTCTGGGAAGATCATTTGGGCCACGGGTGAGACCTTTCCTGGCTGCGGCCCCCTCTTTGGGCCATGGAGCCTCTGGTTTCAATGGCACCCTGCTCTGAGGTTGCATTTGCGGCTGCAGCAAGTGGCAGGTTTCAGTGACAATGTCCTTTATGATGTGCAGATGTCTCACACGTTGTCCTTCACCTGAGGATCAGGAAAGAGAATTGTTAATTGAAAACCTGGGGCAGATATGGGCCCTTGCTGTGACCCCCTTCTTCTCCCCCTCCTCCCTCTTCTAGTAACTTGTCCTGCTCTTTGTGGCCTCTGCTCATCCTCCAAGTCATGTTGTACTCTACAGGAAATATCTGCTGCAGCCACGTCTGGGAGTGGACTGATTTTTGCATAAGCCTTGAAGTCAGCAAAAGCTCCTTCAGTAGCTGCCACGTCACTCCCCTTCAACTTTTATAACTTTAAACAATGATAGAAAACACCAAAAACTTGCAGAATCAGGGCAACAGCCAGAAGAAATCAACCATCAATAACCTGCCAGTGGTTGATTAATCCTTAATATCGTCTTGATGGGGGATCCTTCCTGCTGTTGAACATATATTCAGCTTTACAAGGCTAAAAGAGTGTGCTGGTGTCAAATCAGCATTGCACACTGACTTATGTCATGATCTGCCTACTCTGCATAATCCCAGTTGATGTTAACATCATCACCAATATTGCATCTGGTACAATTTACCCACATGGGACCATATGAATCATAATGCCAGTTTGAAACTTTAAGTGCACTTAGGGTACCCAGAGAATAGGCTCTAATAAGCCTCTTGTCCACTCTATTTAAGTATAAACTCGAGTACAGACAAGTTTGGCCAAATGGCCTGTTCCTGTGCTGTTCATTAGATGTACGGAGCAGACATGAAGAATAATCTCCTTTCCATGTGAGCTGGCAAATAAACGAAATCTTTTAAAATGTTTTCTGTCAACTTTGCTTATTAGATGTTAAAAATGCAAAATGAATAGTTACGGGCCTGTTTGTTTGAATGGAAGCAAGGCATCGCGCACAATTTGTGCCTGTCATCTGCAGAATTGCTAGCCTGCTGGGTTATCCTGCATACCCATGGAGATCTCTGCAGAGAACTGATCTGTAAAGTCATGAATTAGCAATTCAAGTTGTAAAATATTTGTCAGCTTGTCCTGCCCAGCAGTCTTTACCGAGGGGGGACCTCCCGTCTGGTTGAAAATTAGGCATGGAGGGGAACTTTAGTGAGATGCTAATTCACTTCTGCATTTCCAATTAATCAGATTGTCTTGGCTCAGTTGGTACCACTCAACTGTCTGAGTCACAGTTTGTGAGATCAAGCTGTGCTCTGAGTCTTGAGCACATAAGCCTAGGCTGGTGCTACAGTGCAGCTCCGAGGGGGAAACTTGGGATTCAGAAATGCCATGCTTCTGAGTGACTAGCTGGCAAATCTTCAATTCCGTTCACACTGTTCAAATCATCCACTTGCTCAGCAATGTTAAGTGAAAACCCCAGAAGGCGGTGGATGCTCGGCCATTGAGTATATTCAAGGCAGAGCTCCATGAAGTTCTGGACACTAGGAGATCAAGGGGTGTGGGGATGGGGCAGGAAAGTAGGACTGAGGTAGTAGATCAGCCACAATCTCATTGAATGTTGAAGAAGGCTTGAGGGACCATAATCCTGCTCGTACTTCTTAGGTTTGTTTTGTGATGGTTCATCTTAAGAAAACAATTTGATTTCCATGCACCACTAACAAACATTACGGAAGATTGGAAAGCAGCTCAAAGTGGTTTTTAGTGAATCAACCCATGAACCTAATCAGATTGAATCGTGAGTGCCTCAGATTCAGTGACGATAAGTCTCACGAAAGCAGGATTTCCCACTTGTATGCCTCGATTTTAAAATTCTCATCCTTGTCTTCAAATCCCTCCATGCTTCCACAGCTCCTCCTGAGATCTCTTCCATAGAACCATAGAAAGGTTACAGCACAGAAGGAGGCCACTTGGCCCATCTTGTCCATGCCAACCCGTAGACATCCAGGTGCCCTTTCTAATCCCACCTTCCTGCACCCGGCCCATAGCCCTGCAGCTTACAGCACTTTAGGTGCAGATCCAGGTACTTTTTAAAAGAGTTTAAAGTTTCTGCCTCTACCACCAACATGGGCAGCGAATTCCAGACACCCACTACTCTCTGTGTAAAAAAATTCTTCCTCATGTCCCCCCTACACCTTCTGCCACTTCTCTTAAATCTATGTCCCCTGGTTCTAGAATTCTCCATCAAGGGAAATAATTTTATCCTGTCCACTCTATCTATTCCTCTCATAATTTTGTGCACCTCAATCAAGTCACCTCTCAGCCTTCTTTGTTCTAAGGAGAATAACCCCAACCATTCCAATCTCTCCTCGTGGCTACACTTTTCTAACCCTGGCAACATTCTTGTAAACCTCCTCTGCACTCTCTCCAGAGCTATTACATCCTTCCTGTAATGTGGTGACCAGAATTGCACACAATACTCCAGTTGTCGCCTCACCAGCGTTTTATACAATTCCAACATTATATACTTACTTTTATATTCTATACCTCTGCCAATGAAGAAGAGCATTCCATAGGCCTTCTTTACAACTTTGTCTACTTGAACTGCTGCCTTCAGAGACCTGTGTACTTGTATGCCATTATCTCTCACTTCACCTACCCCTCTTAATATATTCCCATTTATTTTGTAATACCTGTAACTGTTTGACCTCCCTAAATGTATGACCTCACACTTCTCTATGTTAAAATCCATCTGCCACTTTACCGCCCTCCTCTAATTCTGAGTTCTGGAGCATCCCTGATTTTATTTGCTCCACCATTGGTGGCCATGCCTTCAGCTGCCTGGGCCCTAACCTCTGGAGTTCCCTCCCTAAACCTCTCCGCTTCTCGACCTTGTTTTGCTTCTTTAAGGTGCTCCTTCAAACCAGCCCTTTGCCCAAGTTTTTAAGTATCTCCCGAAGTGTCATATTTTGTTTTATAATGCTGCTTGGGACATTTTATTACATTAAAGATGCTATATAAATTTAAGTTGTATTATTTATTGATTTTACTTAGCGTGTGCATAGTCACAGAGCTGAGCAATAGGCTTGTCAGTGGCAGGATGGGGTTCTTTAAGCCCGCCTTCCAGTTTAGTCAGTGGACACTCCTCAGCAATGTGAGTCACTGTTTGGACTGTGCCACAGGTCTGGATGGCCTTGGTGACCCCACTGATGTTGGGTGGCTGCACAGGGACCTCGACTGTCGCCATGGGAGATCAAAGCTGGGTCGACGAGCAGTGGGGCCTACGATGAGACAGCGATTTCTGGTGAATGTTTTCTCCTGCCAATCCTCCTGCCATAGCTCCTCAGCTGTTACTCCTCAGTGGTGTGGGTTTAACCATATTCAAATTGTATATAAGGCCGGAAGTACAATAAATAAAATGGCAATAAGATAATAGGAACATAGAGGGGAAATCAAGACAGCATAGTGTTGGTACTAAAACGTGAATTGCAATTAAGGGAGTTTCAAATAATAGGTCAACCTTTAAGAGTTATTCTCCCTTGACCACCAACACAGTTTAATTGCTCATTCATTGCACAGTATTGCTATTAGTGTACCTTGCATGTACAAATTGGCTGTGTTCTTTTTTATACAGCAGCCATAACTGCACTTTAAAAGTAATTAATTGGCTGCGAAGCACTTTGCGTGTCCCTGAGAGATGTAATGAAGTCGTATATAAATACAGTTTCTTCACATCACAACAAAGTTTTGTGACTCTTCTAATTTACTTCACATAACATAGCTACAGGAAATGCTTGGATCAATGTTGAGGCCATACTAAAATTATATTTCGCGAACAGAAGTAGCATGACCCAATTAACACAGTTTGCTGAATCTGTTTATTTAGAGGGGCTTTGGCTGAACATGGTATAACCTCTGAAATCCATTCTCACCTTCCCATTTCTGAATCTCTCCAATCAGGTTTCCGCCGCTGCCAAAGTACTGAGTGGTCCCAATCAAAATTACAAACAAAAAACGTGAGCATGGTGAAGTATCACTCTGCGTTCCCCTCAACTTCGCTGCAGCCGCGTGGTCAACCAGCCCACCCTTCTCCAACACCTCTCCTCTGTTGGCGAGCTGGCTAGGGCTGCCTTCGCCCGTTCCACTCTTTCCTATCCAGTCGGAGCCGGGGAATCTCCCGCAATGGTTTCCCTTCCTGTCAGCATGCAGCGTTATCTCTGGAGTCCAACAAGGACCTAGCTTTGGCCCCACCCTGTTTCTCATGCACGTTGCCTGAATCTGCCACAGAGGGTTGACTTACTTCCAATTATCAAGTGTTAGGCCAGCCACCTTGGAGTTAAGAAGACTCCTCCTTCCTTCTCCCGCCCAGATGCTCACTTAATGAAGGAATAGTAAAAGGACCCAAGGGTGAGTATAGTTTGCACGTATTCAACTGGAATGGTTCCAGGGATGAGGGATTACAGTTATGTGGATAGACTGGAGAAGTTGGGGTTGATCTCCTTAGAGAAGGGAAAGCTAAGAGGAAATTTGCTAGAGGTGTTTAACATTATGAAGGGGTTAAATAGAATAAATAAAGAGAGACTGTTTCCAATGACTGGAGAGCCGATAACCAGAGAGCACAGGTTTAAGGTGATTGACAAAAGATCCAGAGGCAACATGAGAAAATCTTTCGTATCTAATGATTGGTTACGATTTGGATTGTACTGCCTGATAGGACAGTGGATACAAATTCAGTTGTAGCCTTCAAATGCGAATTGGATAGATACTTGAAGCTTAAAAAATTACAGAGATAGGGGGAAGGAAAAGGGGAGTTGAACTATTTAGATTGCACTTCCAAAGTGCCAGTACAGGCTCAACAGACCAAATGGCCTCTTTCTGTGTTGTACTATTCTCTGACCCTATGATTGTTCCTTCTTTCCCTCGAGGAGCTTCAACTTTTGCATCTTAAATGCTAATTGCAAAAAAAAGGGAATCAAAAAAAGAGAATTTTGGTCTCTGCCTCCCTTCGGAGAGAAGAATTCATATCGTTGGCGAACGAAATACTCCTCATTCTTTCTCCATAATTATCAACATGCGTCAGAACCCAGCATGGGGTCATCGCTGGGCTGACCTTCATTAAATCGCACACTAGAATGCTATTAAATGTAGTGAGCTGATGGCGTACTTTATGGAACTTGGAACTTAATGTTACACAAAGCACAGAAATGTCTGGGGAACCAAATAGGTTCAGAGGAGGTTTGGCTCGCAGACTGGAGATAAATAGGAAACATTCCTTTCCTGGTAGTCCATCGTGTCCAGTGGTTAATAAGTTGACATTTCATTCACGGTTGAATACAACTCATTTAATCACCAATTGTACAGTGGGGAGAAAAAGGTCATTTGAACTGATAGCGGTGTCAGTCCAGTTTCGTTTTGACGTGAAATCAATTTTTCAGAAAAGCTGAGCACAAACT
This sequence comes from Cetorhinus maximus, assembly GCF_964194155.1. Taxonomy (NCBI): domain Eukaryota; kingdom Metazoa; phylum Chordata; class Chondrichthyes; order Lamniformes; family Cetorhinidae; genus Cetorhinus; species Cetorhinus maximus. The sequence continues at coordinate 13,083,699 of NC_135884.1, read as the reverse complement.
TCAATTTATGATTTTTTTTTTGTCAGCTTCAGAGCTCATCTCTTGGTGATGGACCTTCATTAGCTGGGGGTCGGAAGTTATAAGTGCATATTTTATTACATCCGTGAGCTTTATGCTTGACTTTAATCATGCCTTTTTGTTCTAATAATATGCCAAATTATTTGGTCTCTGACATTAAATCTTGCATTTGTTAAATTGTAAAGAGATTTGGGATTTGAGCATTTATTGGCAATTTGTGGTGCTATCAGATATTGACCAGTGTAATTTTTTTATTTCCCAATCAGGTTTTATTGAAACGATGTAGACAATCTTATCCACTACTGGAGCCAAACATAATGAAGACACATGGCATAATAAAATGATGAGGGTCACACATTGTAAATGCATCTATCAGAGAGGAATTCCACACACAGGGCTAAAATATCACTGATCTGTCTTAATTAAGTAGAGCCACTGCTTTTTTTAATTCTTTCATGGGGTGTGGGCATCACTGGCAAGGCCAGCAATTGCTGTCCATCCCTAATTGCCTTTGAACTGACCTTGCTAGGTCATTTCAGAGGGCAGTTAAGAGTCAACCACATTGCTGTGGGTCTGGAGTCACATGTAGGCCTGACCAGGTAAGGACAGCAGATTTCCTTCCCTAAAGGGCATTAGTGAACCAGATGGGCTTTTGCAACAAGAAAGCATAGTTTCATGGTCACTATCACTGGGACTAGCTTTAGATTCCAGGTATTTTAACTGGATTCAAATGCCACCAGCTGCCATGTGTGGGAAATGAACCCATGCCCCCAGAAAATTAACCTGGGTCCCTTGATTATAAGTTCAACAACATTACCACTACACCACCAGCAATGCAAGCAACATGTGCTAAATCTTGAACTGGTCAAAATTAAACTTATTAAAAAATGCTGTCTTACATTGTGCGATTCCAACATCAAAATTAGATGAACTGAAATAGGAGAAAATGTCACTGTTTGTTAAACCCAATCTACATCCTTTGACCCTTTGATTTTGGATTGCAGTTCATCTCTCACTACCCCCCTACCTCTGCCTTAGAGGTCGGCCTTTTAGCTGCTATACCTGTCTCTGAAATGCTCCTCTAAAACAACATTACCGTACAATTTCTCTCTGACCTTTCAAAAGTTTTCTGAATGCTTATCTCTTCAGCTGTGCCTTTGTTTTCTCCTTCCAGTAAGTTCTTTCAGTTACTGCTGAACGTCCACCTCTCAGTTTCCCTCCCAATTCCTCCCTTACATAGTATGACAGCTGTGGCTCAGTGAGTAGCACTCTTGCCTTTGTGGTAGAAGATTATGGATTCAAACGCCCACGCAAAATCCTTGAACATGTAACCTGGGCTAGTGTAGTACTAGGAAAATGCCACCTTTTGGATTAAACATTAGAACTGAGGTCCTGTTTGCCCTTTCAGGTGGGTATACAGGATTCCTTGGCACTACTTTGAAGAAGTGCAAGGGAGTTCTCCCTGATGTCCTGGACAATATTTATGCCTCAACCAATGTCACTAAAACAGGTTAGCTGATCGTTTTCACATCTTTATTTGTGGGAGCTTACTGTGCACAAATTGGCTGCCGTGTTTCCTATATTGCAACAGTGCAACACTTCAAAAAAACACTTCGGGTTCACTTGAAGTCATGAAGGAGTTAGATAAATGCAAGCCTTTCCTTCTTTTATAAATAAGACTATATAAATGCAAATTGCTGTCTTGAATGTGAACTCCAGTCTTTATTGCCAGAGGATTGAAATACAAGTACAAGGAAGTCTTGCTACAAGTGTTTAGTGCTTTGATGAAATCACACCTGGAATACTGTGTGCAGTTTTGGTCTCCATATTTAAGGAAGGATATACTTGCCTTGGAGGTAGTACATTGAAGGTTCATTATATTGGTTCCTAGAATGAGAGGGGCCTCGATGATGAGAGGCTGAATAAATTGGGCCCATACTCTCTGGAGTTTAGAAGAATGAAAGGTCATCTCATTGAAACATATAAGATTTTGATGGGGTTTGGGAGGGCACTGAGAGGTTGTTTCCTCTGGCTGGGGAGTCTAGAATGTGGGGGCACAGTCTCAGAGGTCAATCATTTAGGAGTAAACATTTCTTCAATCAGAGGGTTGTGAAGCTTTGGAATTGTCTACCCCAGAGTGTTGTGCATTCTCCATTGCTGCATGTATTTAAAGCTGACATAGACAGGTTTTTGATCTCTATGGGAATCAAGGGACATGGGGAATGAGCAGGGAAGTGGAGTTGAGGCAGAAGATTAGAGCCATGATAGTATTGAATGGCAGAGCAGGCTCGAGGGGTTGTATGGTCTACTCCTGCTCCTATTTCTTATGTTCTATGTTGACCCAAAGATTGTATGATAATTTCAGAATGAATTTAAATGTGGTATGAAAGCATTTGCAATGACTTTCCCTGCCTTTCCGATAACCTTCAACCCTTGAATAATTGGTTGAACGGATTTGGTGGGAAAATAGATGAATCCCAAAGTCTGTGAGAACTTCTATACTTTCTCAATGGCACTGCGACTGCCTCTGCACAGAATTCAATGGTGGAACTGCAGTGTGAGTGGGCCTGAAATTTTCAGTAGCAACATCCAACTTGAGGCATTGTGCATTCATTAGAGTCATTCAGAGTGGAAAAGTACAGGAAATTAGTCGCTTATATAACTCCCTGGAAATGATAATTTAATCATGTGACTTTGTGGCCTAATACTTTCATTCATATGAAAATATGCAGTCTTTTTATAATGCATTTTATATATGAAGGAGGCTTTTCTGTTACAGAGTGCATCACGTAAAATTCATACAGAAATGTCATAACTGCGTAACAAAGTGTGCTTATAATGGGATCGCTGCAGACTGTAACCCTGACCAGGCTATAAGCTGTGCAAGTTCTCAAATTATCAAAGTAGGAGACAGTTTTGAGCAATGTTTCTGATGCAAATAATGGAAGAAAAGGGAGTATTTTATCTGTCAGAATTCTCCTGCTCTGTCCCAGAGAGAGGTTATTAAGGTACTGTTCCAGCCCAGTGAACAGGTGATGTGAAAACAAAGGAAAGAGAGTTGCTGCCAAATAGGTAGAGGCATCTAATGGCCTAGAAATTCAGCTGCGCAGTGCCCATTTTTTGGGCACTAATTGGTCTCCTGGGCAGGAAGGGTAAAGTTACCACGAGCCTGAAGTGCATCACATGCCAAATTGGTAAAAGCCCAAAATTTCGGCATGCCTGCTTGAGACCTACGCTGCACAATTGGCCTGCCCAGAAGCAGCCAGCGCAAGCTGCACTCAGGAAAATCAGGTCTGCATGTGCCTAATAGGTGGCCCTCAAAGGGATCACTGCAGGCCCCAATCACCGGGGTAAGTTTCAAAAATATAGTTACCTGAATATGGAGCATTCATATATCGTGGGTACCTGTCGGCCACCACCTCCCCCATTTTTTTCGCATTCTTTCATGGGATAAGAGTGTCTATCGTTAGCTAGGCCAGCGTTTATTGCTCATCCCTAATTCTTTTTGATAAGGTGTTGGTGAACCGCCTTCTTGAACCACTGCAGTCCATGTAGTGTAGGTACGCCCACACTGCTGGTAGGAAGGGAGTTTCAAGATTTTGACCCAGTGACAGTGAAGGTACAGTGATATAGTTTCAAGTCAGGATGGTGTGTGGCTTAGGGGAACTTGCAGATGGTGGTGTTTCCATGTGTCTGCTGTCTTCTAGCTGGTAGAGATGATGGATTTTGAAAGTGCTGATGAAGGAACCTTGGTGAGTTGCTGCAGTGCAGCCTGTATATGGTACACATTGATGCCACTCTGCACCAGTGGTGGAGGGAGTGAATGTATAAGTGGAGCCAAGGAGAGCCAATCATGGGCCCTGTTGCTGCTCCTGTTTCCAGGCCCCTTATTTTGCCTTGCTTAAACCCTCCCTTTCACATCCTTCAGGCGCCCAGAATTGGAAACCATAGTCACAGTGGGGTTGAACTGTTTCATATAGGTTTAGTAAAACTTCCTGACTTTTATACTGTGTGCATCCATTTATAGAGCCCATTGAAAGCTCAGGTTTCAGTATGATACACTTTACAATCATGGCTTTGTCAGACACACAACTTAGTCATTCATAATATGCAACCGGTTCCACTTCTTTGAACCTGGCCCTATGCAATTTCTGGACAGCAACATCAAAAATACTTGAATCTCACAAGCACCACAAACAACAATCCCATGTACAAATGAGAATACCTTGAACTAACAGTGACAAATTCTATTGGTGCATAACTCCTGACTTCACTTCCAAGTTCAAAAATGGCAAAACTGTCCAGAAAATGATCAGCAACCAATTCACCTGCAATAATGTGCTATTTCTACCCACACAAAGAGGGCAGGAATTTTCGCCCCACAGGCGGGCGCACACCTGACCCAAACGGGAGTGAAACAGCGTGTGATGACGTCGGGCGAGTGTCCCGACATCATCGTGCAATCTCGTGATCTTTCAGTCGGCGGGTGTGTGCGAAAGGCGGTAGCGCACCCGCCGACAATTAAGAGGCTTATTAAGGCCCTTAAACAAGTAATTAGTTTGTATTTTTTACTGCCCGCTCAACTGTTCAGTTGATGGGGGAATAGGCCAGGCGGCCTTTGCAGTTTTAACAAAACCTCAACCATGGGTGGGATGAGGTTTCCAATGGTAACTAAAAAAAGCAATAAAAATTTTTTAACATCATTTTTAACATGTCCCTCTTCATGTGACTGAGTCACATGTGGGGACGTGTGTGTATCATTTGTAAAATGTTTATTTTTCATTGTAAAATTCCTCATCTCCCTAAGGCAGCTCTGTGCCTTCAGGGAGCTTTCAGTGCGCGCTCTCCCACACACGCGCACACTTCAGCGCTCGTGCTCCTCCCGCCCCCCACCCCGGCAGTTGTTAATTGGCCAGCCAGCGTGAAATTGTGGTCGGAGCTCGATCGCGGGCGGTGGTCTGCCTCGCGGCCGTTCCCAGGCCTGCCCGACGAGGGGAAAATCCAGGCCATAGGCTTTGCTAACAGAAAAACTACACTTTGCATTGAGTGGTAAATGTTTTCTCATTTTAAACTGAAACGAACCACATTTACAAATGCCCTGCATGGAGCACATAACAGGATAGCAAAGTGCTGCAGATTTTAGAAACCTGAAATATAAACAGAAAATGCTGGAAATACTCAGCAGGCCAGGCAGCATTTGTGGAGAGAGAAACAGAGTCAATGGCCAGAATTTTCCCGTCGGCGATTTGGGGGCGGGGCCTGTTCGCCGAGGGGAAAATGACGCGGGATGACATCGGGAGGAACCCCTGATGTCATCTTGGTCCCTTTAAATTTTCAGGAAGGCGGGCGGACAGCGAAACCAGCTGTCCGCCCGCCGACCTGTCAATGGCCAATTAAGGCCATTGAAAGGGTAATTAAAGTAATTAAAGGCCCTGCCCGTCCAACCTTAAGGCTGGCGGGCAGGTCAGGAGCCCCAGCGGGCTCCAAATTATCCATGAAACCTCATCCACTGGCGGGATGAGATTTCATGTTCCCTTTTAAAAACTTTAATAAATGCAATGTGATATTTGTTAACATGGCCCATCTCATGTGACATTGTCATATGAGGGGGACATATTAATAATATTTTTATTTCTCTATTTTTTAACTTTAGTACACTGTCAGTGATCTCTCTGAGACAGCACTTAGTCTCAGGGAGCAGTGCGCACTTTGACAGTTGTGGAATCCCTCCCCCCCAGCACAGGAAGCGCATAGCACTTCCTGTCGGGCAGGCCGCTGGGCGGGCCTTAATGGGCCCACCCACTCAAAATGGCGGCGGATCCTGTTTCAGGGGTGGGGGTCGGCTGTCCACCCGCCGCCGAGCCGGTGGGGCCCACGCGCCCACCAAGGGCAAAATTCTGCCCAATGCTTCAAGTCTACAATCTGCACTTGTTATGAAGGGTCATTGACATCTGCTTTTCTCTGCACAGATGCTGCCAGATGTGCTGAGCATTTCCAACACTTCCTGTTTCTATCGGAGCAAACGTAATTCCTTTTGCCAGCCCTCCGAAAAGCAACCCGGCTTCTCGTGAGGCTTTCATTCCCCTTCAGCAAGAACCCCAGCAGCAGGAGCCTGAGATCTGGTTTGGCACAACAGTAAACATGAATTTCAAAACAAAAATGTTTAAGGATGAGGAAAACATAAACAACTTACTGAGCAAAAAAAAAAACAATGTCAAAACAATAAATTGATCATTTTTAAAAAATGAGCAGTTAATAAAAATGACCATTAAGAAGTGCCAAGCAGCAGAGCTAAGTAGTAAAACCATTGTGCCTTTTCCTTCAAGAGTCAGAGATTAGAGAGAGAGAGAGAGACAGACTAGGCCCCAAGTCCTGGTCACCAGGGAAGAGGGAGGGGATTGAAGCTGAACTAAAGAGGTGGGTTTAACTGACGCCCACCTTGCGTTCATCACTGGTGGCGTGATGAGCTGGCCTTGGCAGAATTCATATTAAAGTGACGGTCAGATGCGGGTTGCCTTTTCCACCTGGGTTTTCCTCCTCTCCCAGCTCCATGCAGGGCATTTGTAAATGTGGTTAGTTTCGGTTTAAAATGAGCAAACATTTACCACTCAATGCAAAGTGTAATGTTCCTGTTAACAAAGCCTATGGCCAGGATTTTCCCCTCGTCGGGCGGGCACGGTGAGCGGGCCTGGGAACGGCCACGAGAGGGACTGCCGCCCGCGATCAGGCTCCAACTGCAATTTCACGCTGGCTGGCCAATTAACAGCGTGAACGGCGCGCTGAAAGGCTCAGCGCTGCCGGGGTGGGGAGCGGGAGGAGCACGAGCGCTGAAGCGTGCGCGTGTGTGTGGGAGAGCGCACACTGAAAGCTCCCTGAAGGCACAGAGCTGCCTCAGGGAGATGAAGAATTTTACAATGAAAAATGGTGTGTGTGTGTGTGTGTGTAGGTTTTTGGGGAGGGAGGAGGAGGGGGACGGTGTGTGTGCATGTGTGCGTGTGTGTCTGGCTCACTCCCAGTCTCAGCGTTCTCTCTCTCTCTCTCTCCCTCACACACACACTCTCTCACACTCACACGCTCCCTCACATGCACACGCTGCCTCTCAAACTCACTCACTCTCTCTCACACACACACACACTCACTCACTCTTTACAACCTTGGTGAAAAAGCCCAAACTCCTCAACTCTGCCTCCTCACCCTTCAGCGATGAATCTACAATGCTTCTTTTCTATTACTTTTCTAACTTTCTATCTGAGGGTACTCAAAACTACATAGTAATCCCAAATACTGTCCAATTATGGTCCTCTAAAATTCCAATACTCCTCCTTTCTTTTGTATTCTGTACATCTAGACACACCAAAGATTTGTTTATCTATTTTTATGGTCCTGTGTACTTGTGCTGCATCTTTTTAAGAACCTGTATATCTGCAAAATAAGACTTATCTGCTCCATTTAACATCTTACATTTTTGAGGTCTGTAATTCCTATTCTTACTTCCAAAATCTATCACTTCACATTTTTCTATGTAGACTGCATCTGCCCAATCCCTGACCCTTTCTATATCACAGAATTGTTACAGCACAGGAGTAGGCCATTCAGGCCATCGGGTCTGTACTGGATCTCTGAATGAGCAATTCCCTTAGTGCCATTCTCCTGCCATCTCCCTGTAACTCTGCTCATTCTTCCTTTTCAGATAACAGTCTAATTCCCTTTTGAATGCTTTGATTGAACCTGCCTCCACCACACTCTCAGGCAGTGCATTCCAGACCTTAACCACTCGCTGTATGAAAAGGTTTTTTTCTCATATTGCTGTTGCTTTTTTTGCCGATTACTTTAAACCTGTGCTCTCTCGTTCTCAACCACTTTGACAAGTGGGAACAGCTTCTCCCAGTCTTTTCTGTCTGCAGCCCTCATAATTTTGAATACCTCTATCAAATTTCCTCTCAGCCTTCTCTTCTCTAAGGAAAACAACCCTAACTTCTCCAGTCGATCTTTATAACTGGAGTTCCTCATCTCTTGAACCATTGTTGTGAATTTTTTCTGCACTCACTCCAATGCCTTTACATCCTTCCTAAAGTGCGGTACCCAGGACTATACGCAATACTTCAGCTGAGGCCAAACTGGTGCCTTATACAAATTCAACACAGTGTCCTTGCTCTTGTACTCCATGCCCCTATTAATGAAGCTAAGAATACTCTATGCTTTATTAACTGCTATCTCAATGTGTCCTACCACCTTCAATGACTTATACTCATATACACCCAGGTGCCTCCTGCACCCCTTTGGAATCCTTCCTACCAAACTGAATCACTTCACATTTCTCCGCATTGAACTTCATCTATCACCTATCTGTCCATTCCACCAACTTGTCTATGTCCCTTTGAAGTTCTACACTATCCTCCTTACAGTTTACAATGCCTCCAAGTTTCATATCATCTGCAAATTTTGAAATCCTACTAGTCTATGATCTGCTACGGTCTATCATAACCGGCGCACACTCGTTCACTCAGCCCCAGGCCTGGGAGGATTGGAGATTAATATCGCTGAGGAGGAGTTCTGGATGGCTGTGAAGGTGGCAAGACACACTGCCCCTTGGCCCTGTCTAACAGTCCAGCTGCCTCAAGCCTTGCTGTTGCTGCAACCTCCACTCCTCCTTCTGGCCTCCCTGGCCTGCTCTGCCATCTTGACTCCTGTAGTCCCTTAGTGGACCGGCACCTGCGCAGGAGGGCAACAGTGCGACCAAAGGTGGACTATGTCACCCAGAATGCACCCTGGCTGGCAAAACAATGATGGTATGGACTCGGGCCCTTGCTCCAAGACAATCGGATCTCGAGCCCTGGAACTTTGTCCTGGGGTGGAGCACCCACTGCGTGCCTGTTTGTGAGTACATTGAGATGCGAGGCGACCACTTGAGAGAGGGGTTGGTGCTGCTTGAGCCCAGGTCCACCAAAGGCATGGTGTGCATGCATGCCGATCAGTCAGGCTGCTTTATCCTGGATTGTATTGAGCTTCTTGATTGTTATCGCGGCTGCACTCATCCACCCTTCCTGCCCTGATTTCCGCCACTTCATCCTCACCTCCAGCCACTGCTAGTTCCCTGTCAACCACCTCTACCTACCTCCTTAGCCACTGCCTTCTTCCCAACACAAGCACCCCCTTCCTGGTCTTCCCACCTTCATTGAACATTTGAAGGCCAGCAGGGAATGATCTTCAATCCCGTTTATTCTGCGTTCATCAGTGAGTCACCTCTTACTGCCCTCAGCCCTCTGGCTTGATGATAATGACATGCAAGATCCAATACTGGGTGTGTCTGAGGCCTCACCATTCAGGTGCAAGGAACGTTCTGAGCTCATCCAAATTTCTAGTCTACTGTACTGAAGGTAACATGGAGAAAATTGGGAAGACACTACCTAGGAGAAGGACAAATTTGAATTTGAATTGGAACGGGTCTACTTTTGTTTGCTTGTGCTTATAATCTAGATTGACATCCCAGTGCAGTGCTGCGGGAGTGCTACACGTCGGAGGCACTGTCTTTCAGGTGAGACATTAAACCAAGGTCCTGTCTGCCCTCTCACCTGGATATAAAAGATCCCATGGCATTATTTGAAGATGAGTTGGTGCAATCTCCCAGTGTCCTAGCCATTATTTATCCCTCAACCCACTCCAAAAAGACTGATTATCTGTTCATGCGTAGCATTGATAATTGTGGGAGCTTGCTGTGTGCCAATTGCCTGTTGTGTTTTCCTACAGTGCATCAGTGAGTGTGCTTCAAAAGTACTTCATTGTTTGTAAAGCACTTTGGGACAACCTGAGGTGGTGAAAGGTGCTATGTATTAAATAAGTTCCTTGCTACCCTTTGCGTGAACATGATTTCATAGGGTTATTATTGATGGTTAGCACCATTTTAGTCAACTGAGTGTCCTTTTATCCTAAATTTGGATGTGTTACTCTTCTCTTTCTTTTTTTGTCTTTTCTCCCCATCACCACCCGCGCTCTCCCGTCTCGTATTTTTCAAGTCCATTTTTTCCTAATTCTTTTGTGTCCCATTACGTTGATCTGTGCGTTTGTTGGAGGTTTTGTTCTTTCGTTTGAAATCCTACCGGTGGGTATCTGTTCATTTCCATTAGGACTGTGCTCTTGCCTCTTCACTGCATCTGTTTCCATTATATTGCACCTCACCAGCAAATTGAGTAAACAGTACTGTGCCCCTTCCCAACACCCAGAGGATTTGCTGATTAAAATACACTTTGAGTCTCTCTGAAACACTACATGTGTAGGTGTTGAGTAGTAACAGCAATTTGGTTAACTAAAAGCCTTTAGAGTGCTCGGAGGAAGGTAATATTGGATGTAAGAGTACTTTTCAGGTCTAACAATTAACACTAATCTCTGCCAAGTGTTGTGGCACAGTGACTGATTATCTGAATAGTGAGCTATATCTACAGGCATTTCTACTTGTGGAATAAATCAGATTTCCAACATTCCAAAAATAAATGAATTAAATTAAAATGCTCATGAACTGTGAGCAAAATTGGCCTTCTCAGCATTTCATTTGCTCCAATAACTCTCAAGTAATAGGTTTCAGGACACATTTGACTTAAAAGCCTATCTTACGCTACCAATATAATTTAGCCTGCAGATGTGGACAGTATGAAATTTAGCCTACTTGCATTGCGGTTCATAATCCAAAGAAGCAATACAACGTACCTTCAGAGAAACAGGGAGAAGACGAGGGGGACTTTCTTTCATCAAAGCAGCAAGTTGCTTTCATCTAGAATGCACTGCCTGAAAGGGCGGTGGAAGCAAATTCAATAGTACCTTTCAGGGGACAATTGGATAAATACTTGAAAGGAAAAATTGGCAGGGCTATGGGGAAAGGGCAAGGAAGTGGGACAAATTGGATTGCTCTTTCATACAGCCAGCACAGGCACAATGGGCTGAATGGCCTCCTTCTATGTGACGATTCTATGACATGCATACTAATTTATAGTGCCAGCATCTCAAGAATACAATATTGTAAATTTGTTCCGTCCTAATAAGGAGCTTGATTACCTTTCAGTTTTCTGTTCCACAAAGGGACATTAACCAATCTTTTCTTTTTACAGATGCTTCACAGCATTTAAAAAAAAATTATCTCACATTTCCACTATTTGGAGTTTTCGTCATATAGTCTCAAGGCAAGTGGTCAAGGACAGGCTGTCTTATACTGCATTCATGCTAATGGCATTTTCTAATCCTATTTACCAAACAATTCCTACTCATGACTGTTACATAGGATTCTTAGTGTCTCTGATAGTTCAGGGAGTTTGTTCATTAGGTAGCTAAGCCATATAGATCATGACCGCCCTAAGGAATGAACTTTCATCTGTGCTGAGCTACATGGTCTCAGCCAGTTGGCGGTTGAGCAGTTGCAAACGATTCAATGCCTTAGGTTGGGACAGAAGAAGAAAACCTCCTGGGCTGACTATTGGCCAGCGACCCTGCTGGATAGTCCTCGTGTTGAACTGCAGATGCCAGTCCCAATGAAATCTCGGTGGTTCCGTTAGTAACCTGGAACAGAAGTGTAGATGAACTTGGGGGCAGGATTTCGCCCTGTGGGTCAGAATCACGATTTTGGGATCAAAGTGGTGGCGGTCTGAGTACGGAACCTTGTGTTGTGTGAGCAACAGTCACTCAGCAGCGCTATTCCCCAAATTGGCCCATTATTAGCCGGGGGCAAGCTCGCCGTCCAATTAAGGATAGTGGGATGACTGTTGAAGTTGGAGGGTCAGTAGGAGGCCTGGCAGCACTGGAGAAGCAGTAGCAGCCTGTGTAGTATAAAGGGTTAATAGCTATTATGCTAATAGCTAATATATACCATCAGTGATGTCAGACCACGTGTCTCTGGGACTGAGAGAGAGATGCTTCTGGAAGGAGTCCTGTTCTTCTCTATCCCTGTACATGGCTATATATATAGTTAATAAACATTTGGAAGTTCCTGGATACCTTGTTTCCAGTAGTCTCTGTTAACACACCTTGCATCCGCTTATGATGATACTTCAGCCTGCACCTCTTCTTCTTAGGCAGTCCCTTGGGGTTGAGGATGACTTCCTTCCACACTAAAAATGAGTTCGCAGGTGACTGAAGAGTCCAATGTGTGACCTACAGCCCCTGTCACAGGTGGGGCGGACAGTGATAGGGGGAACGGGTGATTGGGATACCTGGGTTGCCGTGCACTCCTTTCGCTGTCACTTGTCTTCAGCTAGCCCTTGGCGATGAGACTGGAGGTGTTCAGCTCTTTCCCGGATGCTTTCCCTCCACTGTGGGTGGTCTTGGGCCTGGGAGCACCAGATGTCAGTGGGGTTATTGTACTTTTTCAAGGAGGCTTTGAGGGTGTCCTTAAAGCAATCCCCCTGCCCTCCTGGGGCTCGCTTGCCATGTCAAAGCTCTGAGTAGAGCGCTTGTTTTGGGAGTCTCGTGTCAGGCATGTGGACGATGTGACTTGCCTGCAGCTAAGATAAGGGAGAGAAAGGGAGTCTTTATTTTGAGATACCCTCTCTCCAACTATTTAAACTTTTAAATTTAACAATGTCCCCAGCAGTTGGGCCACCATAGTGGAGGGGAACCCCATGAATTCCAGTCATCTTCTGGCAATTGGCCTTAATAGGCCTTTAACTATCATTAATTGGCTAGCTGTCGCTTGTGGGCGAGTAGGCCTGTTGACTCTGACCCCACCTCTGGGAAAATCGTCCAGGGGTGCGAAGGAGCCAGCATACCAGCACATTGCCCGAATTGTCACAGCTGCCCAGGTCCTCACCCGCCCACATCAGGCCTGCTCTCGATGTCAGTGAGGTCACAACTCGGACAAGAAGGCTCTTTTGAGGCTTATGCTTTAGTTCAGAGTAGGAACAGATGGCAGTGCCCAATCTGGCAGGAGTGCAGTGATATTAATAAGATGTCACTTCGCCTTCTCTTAAGATACTGGAAGAAATGGCTTCCGAAATGAGCACCATTGTCGGTCTTACTTCCATTAGCCAAGGGAACCATATTCCTGGCCTTGGATGGGCCGAGTCCTTCACCTGCTCATGTGTCCCAGGGATTAGGTTTTACCATTCCTGGCCTGAAAAAGCTATCCCAGGCATCAGGGAAGACCCAGGAGCTGGAAAAAATGAAGTTGTAAAATACTTACAGTTGCTTTCTGCTGGCGATGTGCAATCCAAGCTGATGAAAACAGCTGTATAGGTTGTTATGCTGCACTCCCCTGAAAATCTCAAGTGTTACAAGGGACTCAATGGGTGAAACCTTGTGGTGACTGAATTTATGGGAATCGGCACTGTTCCTCAGTCCCAATCTTGTTTGGGTCTGCTATGCGTCTGCCGTTCAATTAAGGGTGCACGTAGGCTAAATTTTATGCTGCCTGCATTCGCAGGCTAGGTTATATTATATAAACAGGCTTTCAAAACAAATGCTTTCTTAACCTGGTTACTTGAGAGTTCTTTCTGTGGGCATCGCTGATTAGGCCAGCATTTATTGCCCATCCCAAGTTGCCCTTGAGAAGGTGGTGGTGAGCTGCCTCTTGAACCGCTGCAGTTCATATGGTGTAGGTACACCCACAATGCAGTTAGGGAGGGAGTTCCAGGAATTTGACCCAGCGACAGTGAAGGAATGGTGATATATTTTCAAGTCAGGATGATGAATGGTTTGGAAGGGACCTTCCAGGTGGTGGTGTTCCCATGTATCTGCTGCCCTTATCCTTCTAGATAGTAGCAGTTGTGGGTTTGGAAGGTGCTGCCTAAGGAGCCTTGGTGAGTTCCTGCAGTGCATTTTGTAGATGGTACATGCTGCTGTTATTGTTTATCGATGGTGGAGGGAGTGAATGTTTGTGGATGGGGTGCCAATCAAGTCAGCCGCTTTGTCCTGGACGGTGTCAAGCTCCTTGAGTGTTGTGGGAGCTGCACTCGTCTAGGCAAGTGGGGAGTATTCCATCACACTCCTGACTTATGCTTTGTAGATGGTGGACAGACTTTGGGGAGTTAGGAGGTGAGTTACTCGCTGCAGGATTCCTAGCCTCTGACCTGCTCTTGTAGCCACTGTATTTATATGGCTAGTCCAGTTCAGTTTCTGGTCAATGGCGTTATGATACGGCAGGAGGTGTTTGCCAGGCTGACCAAGTCCACAAGGGGAACTTGGTCAAGCTGTCACAATGGTTTTGCAACTTGTATTTATCATGAGAAGGCTTGTGCACTGAATTCAGAAGTAATGGGTTCATTAACACCTTTAAAGATTTTAAAAATGAAATTAAAACACTTGTTAACAAAATAAAATCATTAAACCACATACACAAGATTACAGTTACACCATTACTTGATTTTATAACAAATCCCAAAATTCCTAATTAACCTGACTCCCAACTACACACCCCCTTTAAGGCAACAATCCAAAATGGATTTTAAATTTCGATAGGCAATTCAGCAAGGTTACCACAGGCACCCACTTGACAGTGGAATTCCAAAGGTTTTTAACACAGCTTTGGTTGCTGGAATAGCAGATATCTGCAAAGTGGCTGTTCTTCCAAGTCTGTTTCACACGGTGTATATTTTAGATCTTTGGCGGCCACCCTTGATACAACCTTCCATCCTTCTTTAAATATATTTTTCTTCCTTAAACCTGTAAATCCCATTGTTCCCATGTGTCTTTGGAATTTACTTCTCCTACAACATGAAAATCTTTTGTGTTGTCAATATGGCCTTTTCCTTGTGGGAAAAATAAACGTAATAACTTGTCCTATTTATCCTGTCAGTTGTTTCTTTGAAAACCAAACACCTCTTCACTTATCTTAAAATGCAAATTTCATGCACACCCTATCTACTGAGACTTTTACCTTAGCTCACTCATTAGCATTTCAAATACCCCTTATACACACAACTCTTTTGATAATTTCAACCTTGCAGTCTATCCGACTAATTTAATTAAATAAGCCACACAGACAGAACCAACCACTCACACACAAAAATGAGCCTACATGACAATACTCCACAATAATATTATGAAAAATATGGTAGTTTCTGGTCAAGGGTAACCCCTCAGGATGTTAATAGTGGGGGATTCAATGATGGTAATGCCAATGAATGCCAAGAGGCGATGGTTAGATTTGCTCTTGTTGGAGATGGTCATTGTCAGTCACTTGTGTGGCGTGAATGTTATTTGCCACTTGTCAGCCCAAGTCTGGATATT
Source organism: Cetorhinus maximus (assembly GCF_964194155.1). NCBI lineage: Eukaryota > Metazoa > Chordata > Chondrichthyes > Lamniformes > Cetorhinidae > Cetorhinus > Cetorhinus maximus. The sequence continues at coordinate 13,068,474 of NC_135884.1, read as the reverse complement.
ACCCAGTTCTTGCTGCATTTGGACATGGACTGCTTCAGAATCTGAGGAGTCAAGAATGGTGCTGAACATTGTGCAATCATCAGCGAACATCCCCACTTCTGACCTAATGATGGAAGGAAGGTTATTGATGAAGCATCTGAAGATGGTTGGGCCTAGCACACTACCCTGAGGAACTCCTGCAGTGATCTCCTGGTGCTGAGATGATTAACCTCCAACAACCACAACCAACTTCCTCTGTGCTAGGTATGACTCCGACCAGCAGAGAGTTTTCTCCCTGATTCCCACTGACTCCAGTTTTGCTAGGGTTCCTTGATGCCACACTCGGTCAAATGCTCTCTTGATGTCAAGGGCAGTCACTCTCACCTCACCACAGGATGTTGTTATCCTTGTGCACATAATTATGCCTAGGCATGTTTATAAACTTTTAAAGTTTTGTTCAACATATGAACTCTGCTTTTAATTTAATCCCCACTTCATAGGAAAATCACTCTTTTTAATCTTATAACTCCTTATTCATAGCTGGATTCTCTTATAACTTTGATTTTATAGCTGAATCCCTTCACAAACAGAGGCTTGGACTTTCCTTGTGGGGCCTAGAGAAGCACTCCTCGTCCTCCTGGCCCTAAGTGTTTTTAACTTCACTTTCATGACTTTGCTTGGGAGTGGGTTAAAATTCCATCAAGGTCCCACCTATATCATAGTCCGTTATGATTGTCACAGAGAGAAGACACTCATCTTCATGTGTGAGTCAGATTTTTAGCCAGGTCCCCGAAATGAAACAATAATGCTCAAGCCAACTAGATTAACTAGCCTCTGGTGGATATTACCACATATTTCCCAGGCTTGGGTTACTGTGAATCAGCAAGTATTCTCACTCTACTACAGTAGGATGCTGACAACTAACACAATTCAAAAGATTAAGCACCACAGCTATCCAATCGCACCCAAACAGGAAACCTGCTAATGCAAAAGTTGTCCTTCTTCATTACCATTCTGTTCAATACTAATTTATTTGTGCCCCTGGACACCTATTTCATGCTGTGTTGCTCACTCCTTATGTTCTCTCTCAATCCTCATTTATCAATCATTTCATTGTTTCTAAGGTCTCCATACGGGGCTGGTTTGAAAACTCTCGTTTTGCACTTCTCAATTGAGTCATATTGCTCATAATGTTATTTTGGATTTCTTGCTCACACACACTATCAGGAATTTTATTACCTCACTTAACCATTCACAGCTTTTCAGCCCCTTGTTCTCAAGGTTACCTTGGTTACCTCTCAAAATTTAGTTTCATGTTTTACCTCTTGTAAAGGACAGTTTTTCTTCATGCTTTGCGTCTAATACATTTCTTGCTCACTCTTTTTTCAACAGACTTTGTTTAGGCCCATTCAAGTCACACATTAATCTGCAAGGGTGAAGAGCAGGGCTGTACCCAAGTCAGTGCTACTCTGTAGTTAGCTGCTTTGGGGAGTGAGTAGGTAAATGTCCGTTTTTCTGTTTGTCCACTCCCAGCCACACCAAGGTCCATTTACCAGTTGCCCCTCTGTGACCATTGGTGGTCACCTGCTTAAGTCCTGAACTCTGGAATTTTTTTTTTATTCATTCATGAGATTGCACAATGTTCAGCACCATTCATGGCTAGGCCAGCATTTATTGCCCATCCTATTTGCCCTTGTTCAAAGGGCATTTTTAAGAGTCACATTTAAGGACAGCAGATTTCCTTCCCTAAAGGACATTAGTGAACCAGATGGTTTTTACAACAATCATTTCATTTCATGGTCATCATTAAAGTTTTTTAATTCCAGATATTTATTGAATTAAAATTCCACCATCTGCCATGGCAGGATTTGAACCCAGGTCCCCAGATCACTAGTCCAGTGACAATACCACTATGCCACTGCCTCACCATAAATTCCCTTCCTAAACTTCTCCACTTCTCTTCTCTTTCCTCCTTTAAGACTTAGACTTAGTTCCTCTGGTCCGATGCGGTGCAGCAAGACTCCGCCACTGGCCCTGGTCCATTGCAATCTCTTTTGCTCCCGGTCTTGTAGGTCATCCTTAAACATTCTCCGCCAGGCCTTCAGTGGCCAACCCCATCCTCTTCTTCCATTTGGTGGTGCCCACTCTACTGCCATTCTGTACATCTGCAAGGTGAAGGACATATCCTGCCAGCTTCAGTCATCTCTTTGTTATGATGTCCCAAAGGCAACCAGTTCTCTACAGCACTTCTTCGTTGATGATGTTGTGTTTCCAAATGATGCCCAGGATCTTAGGTAGGCAGCGGTGGTGAAAGACATCTAAATTGCATGACGCCTTTGCTGTTCTCTTTCATGTCTCGCTAGCATAGATTGCAGTTGGTACCATTATGGACATGGGGAGTTGCAGGTTCATGGCCCTGTTGATGGTGTTGGATATCCATAGTGGGCGGAGCTGCTGGAAGAGTGACGCTGCTTTGTCTATTCTTGTGAGGACATCGATCTCCACATCAACCTCCCTGGAGCTGTTGCTTTCTTGGTAGGGAAACTGGTCAACATTCTCAATGTTCTGTTGCCCGATGATGATTGGGCAGGTGCGGAGGGGCTTGTTGCTATCCAGCCATCATTGGCTTGGTCTTCTCGCAGCTGATGCGTGCACCAACACTGCCGCTGCTACTCTCAAGACTGGTGGTCATGTCTTGGAGCGTGCTTGATTCCTTTAGGACACTCCTTAAAACCTACCTCTTTAACCAAGCTTTTAGTTACCAGCCTAAAATCTCCTTATATAACTTGATGTCAAATCATGCTCTTGTGAAAATACCTTGGGATAGTTAACTACGTTAAAAGAACTATAAAAATTCAAGTTGTTGTTGTTGAAAGCCTCCTCTGACAACTTCCTCCAAAAGCCTCAACTGAGACTGAAAATTTGATGAATATGAAAGACAGGGCAGGTGAACTGAACCCACATCTTGTACATCCTCTAATAAATCTCAAAAGCAAAACACCGCAGACGCTGGAAATCTGAAATAAAAATGCTGGAAATACTCAACAGGCCAGGCGGCATCTGTGGAGAGTTAACCTTTTAGGTTGACGACCTGGTGTCAGAAACTGGACAAAGGTCACCGACCTGAAATGTTAACTGTTTCTTCCTGCACATCTGCTGCCTGAGTTGATCAGCATTCCCAACATTATTTTTTTACAATAAATCTCAATGTATTTATTTTATCTGCTCTTTGCACGTTGGTTCAGTTGATGGTCCATGCCTCAGCTTGGCTAAGTTGGCAGCACTCTCACCTTTGAGGCAGGAAGAATGTCCCTCCAATTTGAGCACATAATCTGAACTGTCACTCTAATATAATGTGGCGGGATGGATGTATTGTGCAAGATTCATTTTGAGATGAGAAATTAAAGGTCCTATTTGCATATTCAGTGCATGTTTGAAGTTGCGAAAGGGAAGCGGTGGGGTTGGCATTCTTAAGGGTTGACCTTGAAAGAGGTTGAAAACCCTTCCTCATCTAGGGCTATTTTGTGGAAAGGAATTGCGCTTGTTAGTATGTTGGAACTACTGGCCTTAGAGCTGGGTTGAAGTTCTGACTGATGGGAAATGGAAGCCTCCACTTAGGCGTTCTCCAAACTTCCATGACCACAAAATGGTTTCTAAATTGCCAGTCTGGCTCAGAATGGTCACAAGTGCGGAAGCAAGCAAGTGTCAAACTGATGTGGTGGAGGGTACTTGTCTGAGGGTGGAATGACTACATTGGTAGACAGTTTTTCTGCTGTCTGTTTGTAACTACATTTCAAAGTAGTCTTTCTGCTTGTGATCATTATTAGATAACAGATAGCATACAGTGGGAAATCTCTCTGTTCCTGGAGGTAGAGTAAAAAGATTCTATGTTGCATCTAACCTATGCCACGTTTGGTCGAGCTAGATACCAACACTGGGCTCTAAAAGCGAGATGTTCCATCCCACTTCATGATAACTACAACATTCAGTCCCTCACTGGGAGCCTTCTCAAAATTAAAACTCAAGTAAGTAAGAGCTCTTGACCAATATATGTTGCAGTGTACAAGGTTCACACTAGAGCTTCATCAGACTTTGTGAGCTATTTGATAAAAAAGACGATTAATATTGCAAAAAAAATTGATCTAAAATGGTCACGCCCCAAATCAAACATGCACATGTAATGATTTTCAAACAGTTTGGAAATGTTCTCAGGTCCATTGACATTTTCATCAAATTACTAAGAGGGATTACACCTCATCTAACAATTAGGCACCTTACAGCCTTCCGGACTCAACGTTCAGTTACAATTTCAGACCATGATCTCTGCCTCGCTTTGTTTCTTTCTCTTTGTGCTTTTCAGTTTTTCTTTCAGACAGCAGCAGACCATCTCTGGGCACATCTTTTGTTTCTTCACTTGCCTCATCACCATTCCCTTTGGCCCTGGAAGATTAACTCTTCTTTTAATCCCTCTTCGCTTCTATCCTATCGCAGACCTTCTTTTCGTCCTTGTCCCACCTGCCCCTTTCTCAAAACCTATTACGCCTCCAACTTTTCCCAAACCTGAAACGTTAACTTGGTTCCTCTGGCCACAGATGCTGCCGAACTTGCTGAGTTTTTTCCAGCATTTTCTCTGTATTCTCCGTTTTCCGATTCCACAAATTCGGGTTTTGTACAGGTTTAGCACAACTTCCTGGCTTTTGCACTCTATTTCTAAAGCCCAGGATCACATATGCTTTTAGTTGCTTTATTACCCGGTCCTGCCATGTTAAAGATTTGTGTACAAAGAACCCCAGATCTCTCCTTTAAAATCATGCCATTTAGCACATGCCGCCTCTCCTCAATCTTCCTACGAAATCATCTTGCATTTTTCTGTGTTGAATTTCATCTGCCACCTATCTGCCCATTCCACCAGCCTATGTCCTCTTGAAATCTATTATTATCTTCCCCTACACTGCTTACGATGCTTCATGTCACCTGCAAATTTCAAGTTTCAAAGCCCAAGTACATTAATGTACGTCCAAAACAGAAGTGGCCTGAGTACTGAATCCTGAGGAGCATCATTCTATACTTCCCTCCAGTTCAGTTAACAACTGCTTGCTAGAACATTCTATTTTCTAAAAACAGAAAATGCTGGAAAAGCCCAGCAAGTCTGACAGCATCTGTGGAGAGAGAGAGAGAGAGAGACAGAGTTGATGTTTCAAGTCCGTATGACTCTGAAGAAGTTTTTCCAGCATTTTCTGTTTTTATTTCAGATTTGAAGCATCCACAGTATCTTTCTTTTATTCTATTTTCTAATCCTTGTCCAATTTGGTACCCCTGTTGTTACTGTAACTCTTATCTCATGTGCTTCAATTTTCTGCTGTCAAGCCAACAAGCAGCTCTATCACATAATATAGTGGTTGGTAGAATGATACACCATAGCAAAAACAGTCTTTTGGTGTACAACAGCATTGCCACTGTGATACAGGGCACTATTTTGTACCCATAACTGCGCATATGGTTAATTCCTGGTTTCAGTCAAGCCACCTCGGTTCTTAGACTTGACTGACAAGGCCTTAGGTTATACCGAAGAAAATGGACAATCACTCACACACGCAACCCTGGTTTTATTCTTTGATTTTGCATTGGATTTTCCCTGAGTGCAATACTGAGGGAGAATTGCACTGTTGGAGGTATGGTGTTTTGGATGAGACATTAATCTGCCGATTCAGGTGGATGTAAAGGACCCCACGGCGTTATTCAGAGAGAACTGGGAGTTCTCCCAGTGACCAGCATATATCCTTCAACCGATACTAACAAAATGGATAAACTGGTCATTTACCTCACTGCTGGTTGTGGGATCTTGCTGTGCACAAATGGGGCTACCATGGTTCTCCACATAACAACAGTGGCTACACTTTGTCTCAAAAAATGCTTGAAATGCATTTAAACTAATGGGAGTACTTTGTATCTCATCCTGAAATACACATCTGCCCTAATTTAATATAAACCATGCCTTTAGGCAGAAATTTGAATCCAAAAGGAAAACTGAGTTTATCTAACTGAGTTGAAGATTACATGACATTTAAGTAGCACCTTTCACATCCCCAGCATGTCCAAAAGCTGTCCACAGTTAGTGATTATTATTGAAGTTGTTACAACCGGGTGAGGAGAAATGAGCTGGCTTCCCTTTTTTATTCAACCCCCTCAGTTGGTCGCAACAAAGGTTTGTTTAAAATTCTTTCCCCATGGGTACCTTTTCCCAATCCAAATTTATTCATCTTTTATAAGGAGCCAATTCGACCAGGTCTTCTTGAGTCAAAGAAAGAGTAAGTTTACTAGTTGCTAAAAACCTGAGGTAAAATAATAAGGTAAAAGATGCAACACACACAGAGAAAAACCAGAAATAAGAAAGTTGAGCCCAAATAAAAATTAACCAGAATATACAAATATGTCTTTGGCTTGTCCGTAAGGCATAGATGGTGGTGCGTTGCGGCTGTTCATTTTGATGATTCCGGTAGAATTTTGAAGCTGTCCTTGGCAGCCTGTTGGAAATACTTTTTGGCTTGTCCCCAGAGAAAGAAAGATGACCTTTCTTTTCTCTGCAGGGGTGACTGAGGAGACTGTTCTATTTCTTCCTGCTTGCTGTCAGTCTGTCCTAAAACACGCTTGACTCCAGCAAGAGAGAGAGACAGAGAGAGAGACAGAGAGAGAGATGGCCTGCTTGTCTCTGTAGGGGTGACTTAGACTGGTGTTTCTTCTTGCTTCTGTCACTGCCAAACACTGGTCGGAGCCAGTTTTAAATTCTTTTCCCTGTATATTTCGGGGAGGGGAAATAGGCATGTCCTGCATCCAGAGTCCATTTTGCTTTCATCTCAGAAGCTTTTTGACACATTCTGAGATATAAATCAATAGGAGATGGGCTTTTGGTTGTCTGATGAGAAGTAGCTGGTTGGGGAAACAGTTTCCATTGTCTTCACAAACACAGGAGATTAAAGTGCAGCCTTTTGCATTTTCCATGCCTTTCTTTCCATTTGAAATGGGCCTTGACACCTCTTTAGGTGCGAAATTCCATGTTCTCTTCGGACAGGTCTGTCAGTATAATCCACATCGGAATTTCCCAGAAAGTGGTCACTTTACAGTGTCAGCCATCAGTGCCTTTTCATGTAAAAGAAAACACACAGGTATTCCCTAAGAAGTTCAATATGCCCGTAGTTAGTTTACATGCATTTCAAGCATTTTTAAAATTCAGTTATGGGGTTTGGGTAAGGCCAGCGTTTATTGTCCACCCTAACTGATCTTGGAGGTATGTGGGGTGTGTGTTAGGGATAGTCCATTCTGCAGGAGTCAGCTGCATATTACTTTAAAGCTGGATGGATAACTGCACCTGGTTCCTGACACTCACCCAGCTCTCACCCGTGGCTCCACATCGCTGCTTGTGTATGGCAGCAGCCACACCCCGGTAACTATGTCGGTTTGCAGGCCGGTTAGCATGTGGGCCGATGTCCACATGTAAGGGCGAAAGTCTATCCCCAAACATCCTTTTTCAGTGCAAAGAAACAGCTGCCTTGACGGATGTAGCAGAGGAAATGGTATTTTCTTATTGGTACTGAAGGCACTGCAGCATAGTCTCTGGACATAGCATGGGAGCAGAAGGTACAACAGATCATTCACTGCAGTCGACCACATCTCCAGTTGTCTTAATTTGTCAAGCCTCGGGGAACAAATGTGTGCAAGACCAAGAGTGTAGGGCTGGCCAATCGCAACCCACCTCCATTGTAATCAGCTCATGCGCAGGTATTTCTTGTGTATACCTTACCAACTCCCTCACACACACACACATCCCATTATAATTGATCTTGTGAGGGTGGTAATGAGCCGCCAACCTGAATTGCTCCAGTCCTTGTGGTGTAGGTACACCCAAAGTGCTGTTAGGGAGAAAGTGCCAGGATTTTGACCCAGCGACAGTGAAAGAATGGTGATATAATTCCAAGTCAGGATGGTGTGTGAATTGGAGAGGAACTTGTCGGTGGTGGCGTTCCCATGCGTCTGTCGCCCTTGTCCTTCTAGGTGGTAGAGGTCACGGATTTGGAAGGAGCTGTCAAAGGGGCCTTGACGCGTTACTGCCATGCATCTCATATGATACACACAGCTGCATCAGTCGTGGAGGGAGTGAATGTGGACGATGGTGACTGGGGTGCTGCTCAAACGACCTGCTTTGCCCTGGATGTTGATGGGCTTCTTGTTTGTTGTCTGGAGCTGCACTCATGAAGGAAAGTTTACACTGGCATACCTGGGTGTTTCTCATTGGAGATTTATCCACTAGACAGGCAGCAACCTCAGGAGAAATCTTCTCCAAACAATCAAGCCCATGCCATTCAATTGCAGAATAGCAAGTAAGAATTAGACAGGCATATTTAGCACTGAGTTGGTTGAGCTTCATGAATGAGATTGCCAGTGTTTGAAGGGCTGCATTGAACAAGTGGCTTTAATGTACCAAGGTAATGGTCTCCAATGTGCCCAGCGAGGAAATCAGATACCTCCCACATTCAAGTTTCACACCATTAACTAGTATGTCACTGCAGATTGCACTATCAACATGCTAGTCAAGTTTCACTTAGCCATTTCCATCATTTTAATTGTTAACATGCCTGATGAATGGACTTGGCTTGATCCGTGGATGAGTAAAACTTCTGGATTTGGGTGGTGATAATTAGTACTGATGGTGATAAGTGATGGGGCGCAGCACATTACCAACTTGTACCTCTGCTGATGTTAATTCAGTTTCCTGTTGTTGAGCTCATTAATTCGTCACAGCCAGTGCCCTCCTGGAGCGAAGGCATCAGTAGTAGTAGCAATCACTGTTTAAGTCATTGAGAATTTATTGCCAATCAGCACTGCTGCTGGCTGTAATGGGAACTCACGAGGTGGGTACATGGAAATCATTACAGCCTTCACCCCATTTGTAAAACATAAGCAAACAAAAACAGAAGACCACCCGGGGGAATTGTAAGGTCGGGTCTGGTATATCTCATGGTGTCTACCATCTGTTAACACTGTTGAAGATTCCTGGTGACAATCTTGCTTCCTTTCAGAGCATCCAGAAGTTATCATCCTCTGAGCTTTTTTGCATCTTTAAAATGCTACTTCCTCACATTCTCCTCTTCTGAACAAAGCCAGGCATTTGAATTTGACAATGCATTGAGTGCAGGACAGCCTGCTAATGGGGATTAGATGCCATCATGAAAGTCCTGCCAGTTGAATGTTAATTGGGAAAGAAGGCTGGCATGGAGGGAAGATATTTTCTGTGGCACAATTCCAATTGCAATGTTCATCAACTCCTTTTGCCGGGAGCACTGAATACGCAACTTGGACAACATCCTGAAAGGGTCATTATTGAATGTTATGGCACAGCCGATGGTAAATGCTGAGCTGCTCAGATCCCAAAGAGAAACTTGAAACAGCTGCCACAACTGTTTTGCAATTTGTATAAATTTCAAGATGCATGCCTTGAATTCAGTAGTAATGAGACCACTGAGTCTTATAGGTTTCTTACAAAATTAAATTAAATCTTTATTAATAGAAGAAATGATTTTAAGTACATACATAAATCTACAAATTACTACTATGATAACTTCTAAACCCCCTAATTAATCTGACTCCCAGTTACACCTCCATTAAGGCAACAGTAAGACACATAGGGCAGAATTTTCTGCCCATTGGGCGGGTGGGCCTGACCCAATCTCCAGCGGGTGGGGAGCCGATCCCCACCGGAGAAGCGGGCCACGCCGCCATTTTAAGTGGGCGGGCCAATTAAGGCCCGCCCAGCGTGACATCCGGCGGGAAGCGCTATGTGCCTCCTGTGTGGGCAGGGGGTTGGATTCCCCAAATGCGAGAGTGTGGTCTTTTGCGCATGCGCACAAAAGAGTGCACATCTCCCTGAGGCTAAGTTATTCAAACATTAAAAATAGAAAAATAAAAAATCCTTAACATGTCCCCCTCATGTGACAATGTCACACGAGATGTGACATGTTAATAAATTTCACTGAAACTTTATACAAGATTTTTAAACCCTACATGAAATCTCATCCTGCCAGTGGATGAGGTTTCATGTTTTCTTTATTTGCTGCCGGGGCTCCTGGCCTGCCCACTAACCTTAAGCTTGGCCGGGCAGATCCTTTAATTGTTTAAATGATCCTGTCGATGGCCTCAATTGGCCATTGACAGGTCGGCGGGTGGACAGCTGATTTCGCAGTGCCCCCGCCTTCCTGAAGGTTTAAATGGGGAAGGATGATGTCGGGGGTTCCCCCCGATGTCATCCCACGTCATTTTGCCATCGGTGAGCGGGCGCCGCCCCCTGCTCGCCGACGGCAAAATTCTGCCCATCGAGTTTAAAAGAACCAGGCAAAGGAACATGATACCCAGAACAATCCAATTCAAAGTGAGTTGTCTTAACTTTAGTTCGTTATAGACAGCAGCTTGAGGCGTAGATGCTGAAAGCTTTTCACACTTGTTAGATTTTAGAACGCCTACCCTTACTCACAGCCTTCTCTCTTTTATTCATATTTTCCCCTTTGAATGCAAATTCCCATTGTTTCACTACGGGCAGAATATTGCCGTCGGCGTGTGGGGGCGGGCCCAACACACCGATGTGTAAAATGATGCGTGATGACATCGGGTGTGCGTCCCGACGTCATCTTGCATCATTTTGATATTTCGTTTGGCGGGCGCGTGCCAGAGGTGGCTACGCACCCGCCGAACCGTCAATGGCCTATTAAGGCCATTAAAAAAGTAATTAAACTAGTTTAGAAAGCTGCCTGCCCAACCTTAGTGCTGGTGGGCAGGCGAAGAGCCCAAGCGGCCTTCGCATTTTTCAGGAGATCTCATCCACGGACGGGATGAGGTTTCCTGAAGGTTTGATAAAATAAATAATTAAATTCTCCATACTTCACCAATATGTCCCGGCTCATGTGACACTATCATGTGAGGGGACATGTTTAAATATATTTTTACTTTATTTATTGAAAAATTTTATCATCCATCCAATGCCTCCATGCCTCAGGGAGATTGCTGCGCTCTGTCGCACACATGCACAAAGAGCGCAGACCCTGACTCTCCCTCTTCCTCCCGCCCGCACGGACAGCGTTGAGCGCTATTGGCTGCGCGCTACGCTGGGCGGGCCTTAATTGGCCCAACCGTGTAAAACGGCAGTGCGCAGCCGATCGCGGGTGGCAATTGGCTCTGCGCCTGCCCCCACTCACTCTAACCTGCCCGCCATTGGAAAAATTTACCCTTATGTCTTTGGACTTTACCTCTCTTAAAACTTATCATAGTACCAAGTTTAGCAGTAATCTTTGGGAAAAATAAACACACTATTTCTGAACTTCACCTGACACATTTCACCCCTCCTTTGAAAACAATCTAATTTGGTTTATTTAAAAATGCAAATGTATTTTTACACCTTGCATTCTAAACTTCCCCCATGTTTACCTACTTAACATTTCAATCTAGCTCATCTTCTAATACATCAAAGCCTTCCAGATCAGCTGCCTTTAATCCAATTAAGCCTCTCTCACACACACACAGATACGTATACCACAATTTTACAATAAATTCCAATAACATTATTATATCTTCCTGACATGAATGTTTTGGCTTAGATAAAATATTGTATTTTGACTGGATTCGTCAACACGGAAAGGGATAGAGCTATTGTGCCAACGTAAGGGCCCACTTAGTGGAAAACATTAATACGGTGATTTATAAAATGTGCATTTACCATGCCAACTCATACAAATTCATTGCAGACAAATAAGGACATAGGAACAGGAGTAGGCCTTCAAGTCGGTTCCACCATTCAATGAGATCATGGCTGATCCGTGACCAAACACCCTCTACCCTTTATTGTCCCATATTTGTTGTTTACTTTCATGGGAGGTGAGCATCACTAGCAAAGCTAACATTTGTTGTCCTTTCCTGATTATCCTTGAGAAGGTGGTGGTGAGCCATAATCTTGAATCATTGCCGTCCATGTGATGTAGGCACACCCACAATGCTGTTCGGGAGGGAGTTCCAGGATTTTGACCCAGCGACAGTGAAGGAACGGCGAAAAATTTCCAAGTCAGGATGGTGCATGGCTTGGAGGGGAGCTTGCAGGTGGTGATGTTCCCATGGGTCTGTTGCCCTTGCCTTTCTAGGTGGTAGGGGTTGTGGGTTCAGAAGGTGCTGTCGAAGGAGCCTTGATGAGTTGCTGCAGTGCATCTTGCAGATAGTACACACTGCTGCCACTGTGTATCGGTGGTGGAGGGAGTGAATGTTTGTGGGTGGGGTGCCAATCAAGTGGGCTGCTTTGTCCTGGATGGTGTCCTGCTTCTTGTTGGAGCTGCACTCATCCGGGCAAGTGAGAGGTATTTCATCACACTCCTGACTTGTGCCTTGTAGATGGTGCACAGGCTTTTGGGAGTCAGGAGATGAGTTACTCGCTGCAGAATTCCCAGCTGACCTGATCTTGCAGCCACAGTATTTATATGGCTTGTCAGGTTCATTTTCTAGTCAAGGGTAACCCCCAGGATATTGATAGTGGGCGATTCAATGATGGGAATGCCATTGAATGTCATGGGGCGATGGTTGGATTCTCTCTTGTTGGAGATGGTCATTACCTGGCATTTATGAGGCACGAATGTTACTTGCAATTTGTCAGCCCAAGCCTGAATATTGTCCAGGTCTTGCTGCATTTGGACATGGACTACTTCAGTTTCTGAGGAAGGGAAAATGGTGCTGAACATTGTGCAATCATCAGTGAACATCCCTACTTCTGACCTTATGATGGAAGGAAAGTCATTGATAAAGCAGCTGAAGATGGTTGGGCCGAGGACACTACCCTGAGGAACTCCTGCAGTGATGGCCGGGAACTGAGATGATTGACCTCCAACAACCACAACCATCCTTCTTTGTGTTGGGTATGACTCCAACCAGTGGAGAGTTTTCCCCCAATTCCCACTGGCTCAAGTTTTGCTAGGTCTCCTTGATGCCACACTCGGTCAAATGCAGCCTTGATGTCAAGGGCAGTAACTCTTACTTTAACTCTTGAATTCAGCTCTTCTTCCATGTTTGGACCAAGGCTGTAATGATGTCAGGAGCTTAGTGACCCTGGCGGAACCCAAACTGAGCACCAGTGAGCAGGTTATTGCTGTGTAACTGCTGCTGATAGCACTGTTAATTACTTCTTCCATCACTTTTCTGATGATTGAGAGTAGCCTGATGGGGCAGTAATTGGTCGGGTTGGATTTGTCCTGCTTTTTGTGGACAGGATGTACCTGGGTAATTTCCACATTGCTGGGTAGATGCCAGTGTTGTAGCTACACTGGAACAGTTTGGCTCAGGGCGCAACTAATTCTGGAGTCTTCAGTACTATTGCCAGAATATTGTCAGGGTCCATAGCCTTTGCAGTATTCTAGTGCCTTCAGCCATTTCTTGATACCTCGTGGAGTAAATCAAATTAGTTTTTCAGAGTTGAGAGTTTTCTCCCTGATTTCCATTGACTTCAGTTTTGCTAAGGCCCCTTGGTACCACACTTAGTCAAATGCTGCCTTTTCATCACGGTCAGTCACTCTCACCTCACCTCTCTCTCACGGCACTCATCAAGAACTGACATCTTTTACTAAGAGCAAGATGAACAATTCCCAAAATTCTGCTCAATACTCCTGGTTGCTGAAAAACGTTGAAAAGCATTTAAAAAAGCCATTTTGCTTTGGATTCAATATTTTGCGATTGGGAACTCATCAGGGATGCAGTCATTTGCTGACTTACATCCCTTTAGCTTCAAAACGTTTAAATAGAATCAAGCTGTAAACAACATGTTTATACTTACATGCTGTCAAGCCTGCATCTTAACTTCCCTATGGTTTGTAGTTCACAGTCCCTTGAATACATGGCCTGTGTCGAACAGCAGATATCTGGATTGGTTAGTTTCCATGCACAGCTTCACGGACGCCCTCCAGCTACCCAGACAGACGGAAGCCCTGTCGGAGAGTGTTCTTGACTCATCAAAGGCAAGAGACAATAAAGAGAAAAGTATAGCACATCAGGTTCCCTTGGGGCCCATTTGGCAGCAGATGTAGGACATCCAGGGTTTGATCGCTGGGGTTTAGAGCAAATAATCAGGCACAATCAATGGGATTTTAATGTTACTGTGCTTTTGGCAAAGAATCTATTGAGAGACAGTTTATCAACCAGTTCCAATGAATCATTTGAAGACTGTTGTAGATTTTAACGCAGTCCTTCCAGCCCCTACCCGTTCACACTGTGGGGTCTCAGCCACGATTGATGCAAAGTGCCAGCTGGCCAATCTCCTGCCCTCCCGGAACCTGTAGGCTACACCGAGGCATCCATTTAGCCCCTGCAGCTCACGAGCAGATTGGAAACGAGACCCAGGCCTCTACAGTGGCTTAGGCCTCCCATTGGCAAGAGTGGGTGGGCACAGCTGCATCAAGCCCACTGCCCATCCTTTTCTCCACTGGTAGTTAAAATCAGCCCTATTCAAACCCAATACCCGGTGGACCAGCTCTTTACAATCACAGGCACTTAACACCACTTTCTCGCCTGCCCCCCAACCCCACCCCTCCCCATAACCTTTGACTCTCTTGCAGATCGAAAATCTGTCTAACTCTGCCTTGAATAAATTCAATGACCCAGCCTCCGCTGCTCCCTGGGGAAGAGAATTCGAAACACTAATGACCCTCTGAGAGAAGAAATTCCTCCTCATCTCGGCCATGAATGGGAGACCCCTTATTTTTAAACTGTGTCCCCTAGTTCTAGACTCCCCCAGGAGGGGAAGTGTCCTCTCAGCAAACACCCTTTCAAGTTTCAATAAGATCACCTCTCATTCCTCTAAACTCCAATGAGTATAGGCCCAATTTGCTCAACATTTCTTAATAAAACAACCCCTTCACCCCAGGAATTAGCCTTGTGAACCTTCCCTGAACTGCTTCCAACACACGCTTATCCCAGCTTAAATATCGCTGAAAAAAGAAATGTTGAAGCTTTTTGTTTTGCACTCATCAGGACTCTTTGCAAGAATACCAATTATAAGGGGAAAAAAAATCAATTTATGCTGTATGTGAAGAGAGTGCTGATTGGTTGGCAAGTGGAGTCTGATTGGTAGAGGCATTGCCATGGAGGATGCACCAGTGATAGTGATTGACAGTTAACTGCCAGGCATTGTTTGAAATTTTAAATCAGGAGGCTTGACCCTGATTTATCAAGGCACTGCCCTGAGGAATGAGTCAGCAAATGACTGTCACTTATTTTGTTTAGCTGGAGCAGGCGCAATGTGTATACATGTTCTTTCTGTCTGCAAAGAACAGGGCCCTGTGTATTAATATATGTAGCTTCCAGTGCCACACTGCGAGACAAACTGACAATCTTAAATTGGTTGTCAGCGTAATTCTTAGCACACTGAGGATTATCTTGCGATGTTGTCCAATTGCGGAATCACATCTAATGTTGGATATTGTGTTTTGAGTTTTGAAATCACAGGCTGGTTGAGTATGATCTGTACCCTTAACAAAAACAGAATTACCTGGAAAAACTCAGCAGGTCTGGCAGCATCGGCGGAGAAGAAAAGAGTTGACGTTTCGAGGACTCGAAACGTCAACTCTTTTCTTCGCCGATGCTGCCAGACCTGCTGAGTTTTTCCAGGTAATTCTGTTTTTGTTTTGGATTTCCAGCATCCGCAGTAGTTTTTTGTTTTTATTATTATGGTCTATACCCTGCCTGTTGTGAACAGCGACTGGGAAATGCTGTTTGTTATGATCTGCCAGTCTTTGGGGTCTATGGCCTAAATGCCTAGCATCACACTGGCACTGAAATTCATATACCACATTACTCATTTCTGGCTGAGCGCCAACTCTCAGACACTTCCTCCTACCTCCCCCTGGACCATGACCCCACCACCGAACATCAAGCCATTGTTTCCAGGACTGTCATTGACCTCATCTCCTCTGGAGATCTCCCCTCCACGGCTTCCAACCTGATAGTCTCCCAATCCTGGACAGCCCACTTCTACCTCCTACCCAAAATCCACAAACAGGACTGTCCTGGTAGATCGATAATGTCAGCCTGTTCCTGCCCCACTGAACTCATTTCTTCCTATCTTGACTCCGTTCTCTCTCCTATTATCCAGTCTCTTCCCACCTACATCCACGATTCCTCTGATGCCATACAGCATATCAATAATTTCCAGTTCCCTGGCTGTAACCACTTCCTCTTCACCATGGATGTCCAATCCCCCTACACCTCCATCCCCCACTAGGATGGTCTGTGGGCCCTTAGCTTCTTCCTTGAACAGAGGCCCGAACAATCCCCATCCACCACTACTCTACTCCATCTGGCTGAACTTGTTCTCACACTGAACAATTTCTCCTTAAACTCGTCTTACTTCCTCCAAATAAAAGGTGTGGCTATGGGTACCCGTATGGGCCCCAGTTATGCCTGTCTCTTTATGGGGTATGTGGAACATTCCTTGTTCCAGTCCTACTCAGGCCCCCTCCCACAACTCTTTCTCCGGCACATCGATGACTGTTTCGGTGCTGCTTCATGCTCTTGTCTGGACCTGGAAAAGTTTATTAATTTTGTTTCCAATTTCCACCCCTCCATCACCTTCACATGGTCCATCACTGACACTTCCCTCCCCTTCCTTGACCTCTCTGTCTCAATTTCTGGTGATAGACTGTCCACCAATATTCATTACAAGCCCACTGACTCCCACAGCTACCTCGACTACAGCTCCTCACACATCGCTTCCTAAAAGGACTCCATCCCATTCTCTCAGTTCCTTCGCCTCCATCGCATCTATTCCAATGAAGCCACTTTCCAAAATGGCGCTTCTGACATGTCTTCCTTCTTCCTTAACCGAGGGTTCCCACCCACTGTGGTTGACAGGGCCCTCAACTGTGTCCGGCCCATCTCCCGCGCATCCGCCATCACACCTTCCTCTCTCTCCCAGAAACATGATAGGGTCCCCCTTGTCCTCACTTATCACCCACCAGCCTCCACATTCAAAGATCATCCTCTGCCATTTCCGCCAACTCCAGCATGATGCCATCACCAAACACATGTTCCCTTCACCCCCTCTGGCGGCATTCCATAGGGACCGTTCCCTCTGGGACACCCTGGTCCACTCCTCCATCACCCCGTACACCTCAACCCCCTCCCACAGCACCTTCCCATGCAACCACAGAAGGTGCATCACCTGCTCCTTTACTTCCCCCCTCCTCACCGTCCAAGGGTCCAAACACTCCTTTCAAGTGAAGCAGCATTTCACTTGCACTTCCCTCAATTTAGTCTATGGCATTCGCTGCTCCCAATGCAGTTTCCTCTACATCGGAGAAACCAAACGCAGACTGGGTGGCCGCTTTGCAGAACACCTTCGGTCTGTCCGCAAGCATGACCCAGACCTCCCTGTCACTTGCCATTTCAACACTCCACCCTGATCTCATTCCCACATGTCCATCCTTGGCCTGCTGCATTGTTCCAGTGAAGCTCAACGCAAACTGGAGGAACAGCACCTCATCTTCCGACTAGGCACTTTACAGCCTTCCAGACTGAATATTGAGTTCAACAGCTTCAGACCATGAACCCTCTCCTCTATTTTCACCCCTTTTCTATCCCCTTTTTTATATTCATTTTAATTTTTTAATTTTTCTTTTTTATCCACTTATTTTTATTTTTATTTAGTTTCATTTTTACTCCTTGTTTTATCCCCACCTTTTATCCTATTTTCAATCTCTTTTCCCATCGCCGTTCCCTCCCCCTACCCCCACAAGGGCCATTTGTCACTTGTTCATGTTATTCTTTCCAGAGTGCTTACCCTTGTCCTGCCATTATCACATTCTGCTTTCTTACCTTAATGCCACCATCAGCACCTCCTTTAGCCCTTACCACTACCATTAACACCCCCTTTGTCCTTTTGTTCATGACATCTTTGTCAATCTCTCCTTTGCCCCCACATATCGCTGGCCTTCTATCCAGCTTCACCTGCTCCATCCCCCCTTAAACAATATACATTTCATCACATTTTTACTTCTCTTTAACCCTGAAGAAGACTCATACGGACTCGAAACGTTAACTCTTGTTTTTCTCTCCACAGACGCTGTGAGACCTGCTGAGTTTTTCCCAGCATTTTCTGCTTTTGTTACTCATTTGAGTGATAGGCAGAATGTCTTTCTAGTTTGACGGCAGCATTCTGTCAGTGGCAAATACCACTCATGTTGCTACTACATAGTAGCAGCGTGATACAGCTAGATTCACCTGTTGCTCTGTTGCTTTGAGACACCTAGCCCTTCCAGGGTAATCTGAGGTAGGCTGGGCAATTTTCAGGGATGGAAGTGATGGGTCCATTCATAGGTTTATGTGATATACAGTGCAAAATGACCTGGTCAGGGTAGCCATTACCCTGCAGGGATGCCTTTGATGTTCCCTATTTCAGCATCAAGCTTGCATGGTATATACAAGCATACGAACATATGAATTAGGAGGAGGAATAGGCCACTCAGCCCCTCGAGCCTGCTCCACCATTCAACAAGATCATGGCTGACCTGAATGTAACTTCAACCCCACATTCCTGCCTACCCCCGATAACCTTTCACCTCCTTGTTTATCAAGAATCTATGTAGCCCTGACTTAAAAATATTCAAAGACTCTCCTTACACTGCCTTTTGAGGAAGAGTGTTCCAAAGATTCACAACCCCCTGGAAGAATCACAGAATTGTTACAGTGTAGAAGGAGGCCATTCGGCCCATTGTGTCTGCACCGGCTCTCTGAGCATTTTAACTTACTGCCAATCTCCTGCCTTTTTCCCATAACCCTGCACATTGTTTCTATTTAAATAATCATCCAATGCCCTCTTGAATGCTTCAGTTGAACCTGCCTCCACCATACTCCCAGGCAGTGCCTTCCAGACCCTAACTACTCGCTGTGAGAACAGGTTTTTCTCTCACCTCGCATTTGCTTCTTTTGCTACCTGACACCTGTCGTAAGCACACTTTTTCTTCTTTAAACTAATTTCTATCTCCTTTATCATCCAGGGAGCTCTGGATTTATTTGTCCTGCTCTTCCTTTTTGAGGGAACATACCTTGACTGTGCCCAAACTATCTCCTCTTTGAAGGTAGCCCATTGTTCAGCTACTATTTATCGCGCCAACCTTTGTTTCCAGTCTGTCCGGCCCAGCTCCGTTCTTGCCCCATTAAAGTCCGATCTCTGCCAGTTGATTATTCTTACTCTGGATTGACCAACGTAATTTTCCACCATCATCCTAAACCGTATGATACAATGATCGCTGTTCCTTAAATGGTTCCCCACTGTCACTTGATCTACTTGGGCCACCTCATTCCCAAGTACCAGGTCTAGCAGTGCCTCCTTTCTTGTTGGACTGGATACATACTGCTGTGGGTAATTCTCCTGAACACAATCTAGGAATGCTTGTCCCTCACTGCCCCTTACACTACCACCATCCCAGTCTATATACGGGTAATTAAAATCCCCCATTATAACCACTCTTATGATGTTTACACTTCTCTGTAATTTCCTTGCAGATTTGTTCCTCTATATCCTTCCCACTAGCTGGTGGTCTATATATTACACCGAGCAATATAATTGCACCCTTCTTATTCTTTAGCTGCCGCCAAATCAATTCTGTCCTTGAATCCTCTGACGCATCCTCTTTCTCCAGCACTGCAATACTCTCCTTAACCAAAAACGCCACCCCTCCTCCCTTTTTCCCTTTCCTATCTTTTCTGAACACCTTGTAACCAGGAATATTTAACACCCAGATCTGCCCTTCCTTTAGCCAGGTCTCCATTATCACCAGAACATCATAATCCCACAAGGCAATCTGTGCCTGTAACTCCCCAATTTTATTAACTATACTCCATGCATTCACATACATGCAGTCTAACCCAGATTTAGACTTCATTACTTGCTCCCTTACTCTAACTCCATCTATTAACTTACTATTCTCTATTTTATTGCTATCTGCCTCTCTCAGAAAAAAATTCTCCTCATCTCTGTCTTAAATAAGTGACCTCTTATTTTTAAACAGTGACCCCGAGTTCCTGATTCTCCCAAAAGAGGAAACATCCTTTCCACATCCACCCTGTCTAGACCCCTCAGGATCTTAAAGGTTTAAATTAAGTCGCCTCTTATTCTTCAAAATTCCAGTGGATACAAGCCTAACCTGAAATGCCTTTTGGAAATCTAAGTACAGTACATCCACCAGTTCCCTTTTATCCACAGCACATGTGAATCCTTCAAAGGACTCTAATAAATTGCTTAAACATGATTTCCCTTTTATAAAACCATGTTGACTATGTCTGATTGCCTTGATTTTTTCTAAGTTTAACATCTTTAATAATAGCTTCTAACATTTTCCCTATGACGGATGTTAGGCTAACTGGCCTGTAGTTTCCTGCTTTCTGTCTCTCTCCCTTTTTGAATAAAGGAGTTAAATGTGCTATTTTCCAATCTAATGGAACCTTCCCAAATCTATGGAAATTTGGAAAATTAAAAACAATGCATCAGCTATCTCACTAGCCACTTCTTTCAAGGCCTTAGGGTGAAGTCCATCTGGACCTGGGGATTTGTCAGCCCGCAGCCCCAACAGTTTGCTTAACACCACTTCCCTGTTGTTTGTAATTTTCCTGAGTTCCTCCCATGTCCCCACCTCCTTCTATCTCCTGATTTACAGCTATTTCCAGGATGTTAATTGTGTCCTCTATAATGAAGACCAAAGCAAAATACTTGCTTAATTCATCCGCCATCTCCCTATTTTCCATGATCAATTCTCCCGATGCACTTTCTATAAGACCAAAGCTCACTTTGTTAACACTTTTCTGATTTAATTATTTATAATTCTGATAGGGATGGACAGACTGGATGCAGGGATGATGTTTCCCCTGACTGTGGGGGTCGAGAACAAGGGGTCACAGTCTCAGGATATGGGGTAGACAATATAGGACTGAGATGAGGAGAAACTTCTTCAATCAGAGGGTGATGAATCTATGGAATTCTCTACCACAGAGGACTGTGGTGACTGAGTCACTGAATATATTTAAGCAGGAAATAGATAGATTTCTGGACTCTATAGGTGTCAAGGGATATAGGAAGAGCACGGGACTATGGCGATGAGATAGAGGATCAGCCAGGGCCATATTGAATGACGGAGCAGGCTCAAAGGGCCGAATGACCTGCTCCTGCTCCTATTTTCTATGTTTCTATGTTTCTATCGAGAGGGTGTGTAGTTTAAAAATTAGAGAGAGACTTAGGAAACACTTCGACACACAAAGGGTGGTAGAAGTTTGAAACTCTTCTTCCGCAAATGGCAATTACTCTTGATCAATTGTTAATTTTAAAACGAGATTGATAGATTTTTGTTAACCAAAGGTTTTAAGGGTTATGCGACAAGACGGGTATATTGAGGCCGCAGGCCAGCCATGATCTCATTGAATGGCGGAACTATCCCAAGGGGCTAAATGGCCTCCTCCTGTTCCTATATTCCTAACCCGCAACTTTCTGAGATCAGAGTATTTACATTGAGCTATGTTTTACACCTCTCATTGGCCAAACCCGTGAGGACCAGCTGCTCTCTGACTGCTGCCATTGTGACTTCCTCCAGGCAGCCATGTTGTTGGTGACACGGAATGATGTCATTAGACAATGCTTCACTGAGTCTGCCTTTGTTCCCCAGGATCCCCATCCTGAATAAGTCAGTGTTGTTGGGATGACGAGGGACTAAGGTGTCAAGAACTTTTCTTCAATTATCTGCATCAATATGAATGATCCTCGGTTAGACATTGCAGAAAATCAGCGTGACTAAAGATTACTAAAACAAAGAGCTTTATTGGCCTCTTTGTTGACCCCCCAGGTTGAGTCAGGCTAGGGACATAAATCACACTAATACCAGGTCATCAACTCCATTATTTTCAAGTTTTAAACAGCTGCAACATGTATAATGTAAGTGCAGCAAACTGCCGATCGCCTTTGATTGCTACAATGAGCTGGATGATGAGGAGGCACTTATATCAACTTCGTTGAGCATATAGGTGAAGCAATGCAGACATCACAGCAAATAATGGTGCAAAGTAACTCATTCATTCCATTTTGTGCTGGAACTTCTACATATTAATAATAACGCAGTATGTCCCTAATATGTCCCTGCTAAGAGGCAAGTTTGCAGTATGTTTACGAGCCTATAATAATTATAAGCCTTTGTATTCCAACGGAGGAGATTTGAGTCCTGCATAAAACATTCCACCACAGCTCAATCGAGATGCACAGATGGATCAATATGATAAAAGACAAAAAGCCACCTCTTTGTAACTCTGCATTGGCACAGGAGAGTGGAGATAATGGATGCCAACCAAAGGATTGTGAGAAGATTTGGTAGCAAAAATGTAACCATGTGTTCAAGAAAAGGAGTGAGAGAGAAATCAGGGAATCATTGGCCAGTTAGTCCAAACATCAGCAGCAGGAAAAATGTAGAATCTGTTATTATTAACCATGTGGTAACAGCAGGGTCACATTTACTGCTTTCATGCGCTACTAATTCCTCCCAGACTCCTTTGGCTTGCCCCCCTGCTCCTCTTTCATATGCTCTTACTATGCTTAAAAGTTGTCAATAATTTTCTTGCTCTCATGCCCACATGTCCGTCCTTGGCCTGCTGCAATGTTCCAGTGAAGCTCAATGCAAACTGGAGGAACAGCACCTCATCTTCCGATTAGGCACTTTACATCCTTCCGGACTTAACATTGAGTTCAACAATTTCAGATCATGAATTCTCTCCTCCATCCCCAGCCCTTTTCTGATCCCCCTTTTCCCAATAATTTATAATTTAAAGAAAAACAAATTTTTCTTTTCCCACCTATTTTTAAATTTATTGCGATCTATTGCTTTATCTCTACCTTTTATCCTATTTCGATCCCTTCCCCCCACCCCACCCCCACTAATGCCATCTGCCACTAGCTTGTCCTGCTTTCTACCCTAATGTCCCCATTAGCACATTCCTTAGATAATATCACCACCACCAACACCCCTTTGTCCTTTTGTCTATGACATATTTGGCAATCTCTTCTTTGCCTCCACCTATCACTGGCCCCCCATCCAGTTCTACGTGTCCACCCCCCCCCTTCCCTCCCCCACCAGCTTATATTTCACCTCATTTCTCTATTTCCTTAGTTCTGATGAAGGGTCATACGGACTCAAAACGTCAACTGTATTCCTCTCCACAGTTTTTCCAGGTATTTTTGTTTTTGTGACGATTAACTAACTTCAGTATAACTCTAACAACCTCAGTGACAGTCTACTAAGTTCAGTCTAACTGAGCCAGGGTGAACATTGAACATTGCATTCGAATGTTCAAGATACTTCCACTTCTTGACAGAATTGCTTCATACAAGAACAAGTTTCATAGAAAGCAAGCAAAATTAATAATAAATATATATGTTTAATTGTATAAGTAATTTGTATACAGAAAAAAACGCTTGTGTTATGTGACAGGAGATAAGTTGTAACATTCTACCCTTGATAGGTTACTCTAACTTTCAAGCATAAAAATTATAAGAAACAAACAGACAACACTCAGTGCTCAAATTAGACACTTACATCCTTACTAAGTTTGGTTAGAATACCTGTCAGCAATACTGTACACCTGTTAGTCACAAATAGGTTACAAGAGGTTAAGCATAACTTCACCCAGTGAATGATCACATCCCATTGTTTGTACTGTTCAGCAACTGACCAATGTTATTTATACTTTCCGTTCTAAGGCAGACATAGGTGCATTGTTGACAAGATTGTACTGTCCTATCAAAATCCATCTTAAGCTACAATTGTCCAATGATATTTTTAATTCTTTGCTTAAACAATAGGGTTAAATCCTGCCTTGATAAGTTCCATGTTTCTTAAACATTTTTGCCAGCCAAATGTATCTGTGCAATCAGTTGCTTTGCAACTCAAAAGGAGACAAATATTGAGCTACTTTCTCTCAGCTTTCAAAACACTCAGTGCATCACTTAAGGCAGCTAAATTAGCGCTTTTTAAACATATTCAGCCAGGCCTATCTTTTATTTCCCTGGTTCGATTTTATAATGCCATCAGAGCAGGCATCATGTCTCCACGTTCTTTGTGTCCAACTTAGTTTCTTATCAGACTCATCAAAACATGAAGTTTCACTGAGATTCTCACTTGGCAGCAAAACAAAACAAAGCTTTAAAGTATGGCTGTTTGTTGGTTTCAATCCAATTTTACAACCTTTGGGCCTCTCGCTAAATATTCCACTGCCTGAAACAGTTATATTCTATTGAGGTGCAGTGATACTGTTTATCTTTAAAAAGAAAACCAGCATACAGATTTTAACAGGACAAAGCCTTTTTTTGTCTTTGCAATGCATGCTGGTAAGATTCGGTCAGTTTCTGTACCCCTGTCTACAGCAAACAATATTCTGTAATTCATGCTCCCTCTGGCTTGGATCACCTCGCAAATCTCAATTCATGACAAGCTTTGATTAAAATAATATTTCCACCTCTTACAATAGGGCTGGTAGAATTTTCATAACATGGGAGTGTGGGCCTCAGGGCAAAGAGGTTGAGAACTTCTGTTCGAAATCACTAACTTTATGCCAGTGTGACACAGAGCGGGTAAGATTATGCACTGTTGCAGTGAAGCTTACAGGCGAGTGGGTTTAGCATGGCCCCTCCAAAGCTATTTCCCAATATGACCCTACTTTAACACTTGAAAATTTACATGGCCCCAGATGCCAACTAAAAGAAAACAGCAATAAAGCAGCTTAGTACCATTCAGCATATAATGATTAAAGTTTGCGTATTATAGATCAACATATAATACATTATATAGATATGACAATGTGCTTTTAAAGCACTTGATGAAAATGTTATTATTTTATGCACTCACCAGTCCATTGCTTCGTCCGAGTTGCTCCAGCTCATGGATCTTGGCCAGGATGCAACGGAAGCACAGGTTGATGGTCTTAAGATGGTTGATGTTGGAGTCCAGGTCGTTCCACAGCACTAAGGTAATGTGGTTGGGCTCATACTCCCTGCAGCTCAGCAGCGAAAGTATTGTCGCCAACTTCAAGGTTGGGGCAAAGGTTCAAGACTCAGTGAGATGACCACATGCAAGAGCCCATAGTCCGGGGAGAGAGACCAATGATTGAACAGAGCAAAAGCAGGGCCGGATGCTGCCTGAGCCTCAGTGCTGGTGTGAGGCACAATCTCAGAGGAAGGGAGCTCACAACCTCATTCAATGTTTCTGTGACCCCAATTGAGATTGCGACCCACAGTTTGGGATCCTACTGGCTTAGCTTGCTGCTGTCAGGATCTGGCGAATCTGCAGCAATGATTGGAGCAGAAGGGCCAATGATAAATCAGTGTAGATGGTTTGTACATGGCACATTAAATTATGCACCAGTCACTGCTTGGTATCTGCTAAACAAATGCACAAGGAAGGTACATGATTAGCAGTACACAAACCCGGAACAAATTATCCTGTAGCTTGGATCGAGAAGGGAGGGGGAAAGGGGCAAAAAAAAGTTGGAAGTTGGAGAAAAAGTTATTTTAATAAACAAAACACAAATGCAGAACAAAATTAAAATAATGAAAGCGAATTGTGATGATGAATCATAGGCTTACAGTCCTCATAGTTATTCATCAAGCTGCATAATGATGAGAGGAAAATTTTCCAATCAAGAGGCAAAAAGTTAGGCCATTTACAGAATAAGGTCACAGCAGCATTTGATTGCTGCTAATGACTGAATTGAATAAATTTAGTGAAAACAAAAGTGATTACAGACATTTTGTATAATGCAGGTTTCGTTCAATATGTCTGGATATGATCCTTTGTAACAGGCCAGGTGCTTTGCGTTAGACCCTGTATTATGCATTCCAATAGCTAACACTCATCAAATTAAGTTTGTAGACATTACACAAGATATGTATCAGCGTCACTTTATCTCGCAGAACATTAAGCTGCCAGAAACTAGCAAACCCACCTTTTCATGAAGGGCTTTGAGGGATGCTGCTGAAGGGAATAATTTCCATTCTGGCATCCTATATTCATATCAAGCAGATCTCAGCAGCTTTGTTTTTATTCTTTCGTGGGATCTGAGCGTCACTGGCAAGGCCAGCATTTGTTCCCCATCCGTAATTGCCCTTGAACTGGATGGCTTGCTAGGCCACTTCAGAGGGCAATTAAGAGTCAACCACATTGTTGTGGGCCTGGAGTCACATGTAGGCCAAACTGGGTAAGGGTGGCAGATTTCCTTCTCTAAAGGGCACCATTGAACCAGCTGGGTTTTTATGACAATTGATGATAGTGGTCAGCATCATTACTGAGACTAGATTTATAATCCCAGATTTTATTAATGAAATTTAAATTCCATCAGCTGCCCTAGTGGGATTTGAACCCGTGTTCCCAGAGCATAGGCCTGGGCCTCTGAATTACTTGCCCAATGACATTGTCACTATGCCAATGCCGCCCCTGATTGTTCAATACAACTATCTGCTGGAGGCCCGATAGAACTGGATTGAGATTGCTGAAATTCACTCGATGTTATGAATTTACAGGTTGAGGTGGCACTGGCTAAACCTTAACCACCATCTCAGAGGTTAAAAAAATGACATCACTCAAGTATTCCCACCATTTCTATTTTGAGAAGTATCTAATCGTTGTTGAGAGGAAAGAAACAACCGCTTGAGGTTTATTAATTTCAGAGGTCTCATTTACATTTCAACTCCTGTCTTCTTCGACAATCCCTCCATGTATTTGGTTGTTTGGAGGTATGCACAAGTAGCTCAATTGGTTCTGAAGGTGACTCACTCTCTGTGTAGTGGCTGACTACTGCCCAGCATGTCTCCATGGTGGCACAGCATAGCAACCAACAGAAAATAGAAAAGAAAGCCTTGCATTTATATAATGCCATTTACAAACTCAGGATGTCCCAAAATGTTTTACAGCCAATGAAGTACTTTGGAGTGTAATGAAGGTAATGTGACAGCCAGCAAGCTCAGCCAAACAGCAATGTGATAATGACCAGGTATCTACTTTTTGTGATGTTGATTGAGGGATAAATATTAGCGAGGACACTAAGGATAACTCCCCTGCTCCTCTTCAAAATAGTGCAATGGGGTCTTTTACATCCATCTGAGGAGACAAACAGAGCCTTGCTTTAATGTCTCATCTGAAAGACGGCACTACCGACAGTGCAGTGCTCCCTCAGTGCTGCTCTGTAGTATCAGCCTTAAATCTTGTGCTTTAATTCTCTTTGGAGAAGGAGCTCATTTCTGAGTGAGCGCTCATACAAGTGTCATCTGCGTACTGAAGCTCTATGACCGGGGTTGGAGTGGTTTTGGTTTTAGATTGAAGGTGGCGCAGGTTGATGAGTTTCCCAACTGTTCTGTAGAATACCTTCACGCCTGTGGGTAATTTGCTGGAGGTGAGGTAGTGCATTGCAGCGAGGAAAATGGAGGAGAGAGTTGGTACAATGAGATAACTATGTTTGACCTCAGTCTTCACTGAAATAGGGTCTGTGGTGTCTCCGTTGGGGAGGATCAGGGCTTGAATGGCATCGTGGAGTAGGCAGAAGATGGTGTCAAATTTCTGAGGGGAGCCAAATTTGAGCTTGACCATAAGCCTTCGTGGTTGAGAGAGTCAACAGCTTTCATGAGGTCAAAAGAGGCCACGTATGGTGGTTGGTGCTGGTCCATGCATTTTTTTTGAATTTGTCGTGCAGTGAAGATCATGTCTGAGGTGCCTGTCGATGGGCAAAAACCAGACTACAACTCTGGAGGAGCTCTTCGGCCACTGGGAAGAAGCAACTGAGGAGCATCCTTGCAAAGATCTCCCCTCTGACAGACAGCAGGGAGACTCCTCTGTAGTTACCGCATTTGGACTTCTCTCCCTCCTTGAATATATCCTCCAGCCTGCACTCCTCTTGCCAGATGAGGGATATGAGGTTGTGCAGACGTGCCAGGAGTATAACTCTGCCATGTTTCAGAATTTCGGGATTCCATCAGCTCCAGAGGCTTTTTATTCTTCAGCTGTCGAGTGACTTTTTCAAATTTACTCAAAACTGAGGTAGCACCAAGACTGAGCCAGATGGGGTATTGAAGAATGGAATTGAAGATATTCAAGTCGAAGACAGAATTTCTGTTGAGGGGTTCTTCAAATTGTTCATTCCAGAGAGCGCTGACTGCCTCCCTGTCCTTGTTGAGCTCTCCCCGAGTGGCCCTCAGCAGGGTGGGCCGTTGAGTGCTTGGGCCATTGGTCATCTTGACAGTGCTGAAGAAACCATGCATGTCATTGGTCTTGGGAGTGGTTGGAACTCTTGCACTTTTTCTACCCACCATTTGTTCTTTATGCTGTGGGCTTTATGCTCTCCTGCTGCCTTCAGACGTTTGTAGGGCTGTTGCGTTTCTCCGGCGATGTGGTCACGTATCCAATCCATGAAAGCTTTGCGTTTATGCGCGATTAGGTCCTGTATCTCTTGGAAATTTTTGTCAAACCAGTCATGATGTTTCCTGGTAGACAGACCAAGGACCTCTTCTCAGGTGCTTGATATGGTGGCTTTAGGGTTGACCAGGCACTATGGGCACACTGTAGCTCCTGGTGGCTACAGGCTGAGAGGTTGGCAGTGAGGCACTATCAGAGAAGGGCCGTCTTGGTGGGATCCTTGAGGCCTTTGGTGTTAACTTTCTTGCAGCATTGCTTCTGTTAACCCTGTTTTTTGAGGACCAGGCTGATGGAGATGGTAGATGAGATAAGGCAGTGATCAGTCCAGCAGTCATCGGTACCTGTGATGTGGATACCCCATGGAGACATCTTTTCTCTTCTGGAAGGCCCTTCCAGAAAAAGGTGTATCTGCTGCCTTGTCCGACTTTTTCAATGTCGATGCTTTGGAGTTCCCAAGCTCTGATGGCAGTGCAGCGATCAGGTCTGTCACTGTTGGGGTTATCCATGACATTCCAGGTCCCAAAATTAATTTTGACAAGTGGAAGATGCCTCTGCATGAATTTTATTTAACTTGGGTGGTCGTTGTGTGTTGACTGCCACACAGCCTTGGCGTAGCTGGGCCTTGGTCCAATGGCAAGGGGGTTTTAAGAGGATTGGAGCATATGAAAAATGAACATTTCACCAATCACCCAGAAAATTAAGGCCCTCTTCCAACCACCTCCCCTCGTTAATTAAGATCAACGTGAGACCCTGGAAAATGTGAATAATTTTCCGTATCTTGAAAGCCTCTTCTTGATGAAGACAGAGATAGAGAACAAAACTCATCATCACCTCCCATGTGCCAATTCAGCCTTTGGCTGACTGAGGAAAAGAATATTTGAGAACCAGGATCTCAAACCCTAGACTAAGCTCACGGTTTACCAGGCAGCAGTGATCCCTGCACTCCTGTATGCTTCAGAGACTTGGACAACCTTCAGCAGGCACCTCAAAGCGCTGGAGAAATATCACCAGCAGTGCCTTCGCAAGATCCTCCAAATCCAGTAGCGAGAAAGGCGGTCCAACAGCAGCATCCTCTCCCAAGCCAACATGTCCAGCGTCGAGGTGCTAACCTGACTTGGAAATATATGACTTTTCCTACACCGTAGCTGGGTCAAAATCCTGGAACTCCCTTCCTAACAGCACTGTGGGTGTATCTAACACCTCATGGACTGCAGCAGTTCAAGAAGGCAGCTCACCACCACCTCCTTAAGGGCAACTAGGGATGGGCAATAAATGCTGTGAATGAAAAAAAAAACCTCTAAGCCAGCTCCGTTGGGCGGGAGATGTAGTTCATCTGTCTGGCACCAGACCCCTGAAGCAATCACTCTACTGGTGTCAAAGGCTCCCAGAAGGACAGGGAAAATTCTTTAGCGATGTCCTCGAAGCATCCCTGAGGAGTTCAAACATCCCCATCGAGTCATGGGAGCCCCTGGCTTGTAACTGACCAAAATGGAGAAGGTTCATTCAAAAAGGCATAAAACTTTGTCAGGAGAAGGCAGACGTGAAGTTGAGGCATCGGAGAGAGAGCACAAACCTCCAAACACCTCTCCTGTCCAACCCTTCAACCCTCATCTGCCCTGTAAGTGGCAGAGTTTGCAGATTGTGCATTGGACTTATCAGCCATCTGAGAGCCCATCGAACCAGAGTGGAAGTGAGTCACCCTTGACTCTGAGGGACTGCCCAAGGAGAAGCTTAAGTCTCTGCAGTGGGACTTTTGAACCCTCAATGTTCTGACTCAGTGGTAAGACTACTATCAAACTGACACTTAAAGACTACATTATGGAGCAGTGTCACTCTCATACAGGCAGGGCATAAAGCATTGGTCAAACCACAAGGCATTTAAACTATCGTTGGCTACCGTTCCATGAAAACAAATAGAGGTATTGAAAAGAATCCAAAACATGTAGTAGGTCTTAATTCAACGATAAAACATCTAGGAAACAAAATGAGAATAAAGACATAAGAAAAGGGCAATATTGAAGTGTAAAAAAATTTCTTAGAGAATGATTGTAGTAAATTGGAAGAGTTCTGTTTGGAACGATGAGAATTGGA
This sequence comes from Cetorhinus maximus, assembly GCF_964194155.1. Lineage (NCBI taxonomy): Eukaryota > Metazoa > Chordata > Chondrichthyes > Lamniformes > Cetorhinidae > Cetorhinus > Cetorhinus maximus. The sequence goes on along the minus strand of NC_135884.1, from coordinate 13,037,905 downwards.
GGATATAATTGTGAGCCAAGGAAAATATAAGTTAAAACTAATTTAATGAGTAACTTTTTCCCCTTTTGATGTAATTAACTTGCAGAATGAAGCCACAAATGCTGAGATAACTAAAATACTCTGGAAAGAAATGTGCAGATTCTTCCTCCAGCAGGTTTGATGCCAATATGAGTCGAGGTGTAATGTGAAACTCAAGCACACAGACTGCATGAAGGCTACAAAACCCGGATTCTTTATTCCACTTGCATCAAATCTTTATAAATATTAATTGAAAAGCTTAACTTAGAGGAACGGACAATTTACAATGGATATTCGCTACCGACACTCCAGATCCACCCAGCTACAGTTGAGAGCTTAACTTCTGACTTCTGGTCAGGCAGGTAGCAGAGGTCACTTGGTGGAGCTCCTATTGCTAATTGTCTGTGACCACCTGACCCAGATTATCTTGTCTTTTCCCAGACATAGGGGAATTTTCCTCTCCTTGAGGCTTCTCAGACTCAAAAGGGTTTCCTGGGCAGTCCGTCTAGGTCTCCAGCAGCTATATGACTGCTCCACTCCCACTACCTTGTTCTCTAACCACCATCAGAGGCTCTAAGCTGCCCTATTCATGGCCTTGGCTGCTCCATGCTGGAACTCACAAGTCCTGGACTTGTCCTTGCTGCTCTCTTCCTCACTTCATGGCATCTGGCTCCGGGGCCCGAGCCTGCCAAAGACACTGCTCCCTGCACGGAGTGGCCCATAGGGGCTGACCAGTTCCCCTTGCTCAGTGCTCTAGCTCCCCCCACAGAAGGGAAAAAACAGTAAAAACTGAAAAATAAGAATACTGGTCCAAAATGGTCTTGTATATCTTAAGATGGAACATCAGTAAAAACTGGAAAGTAAGAGTACTGGTCCCAGCTGTTTTTCCCTTCTGGGCCACCATTGCCACCTGCTGGCGGAGGCCCCAGTACACACTTCCCTCTAGAAAGTTGACATATCATACAGTGACTGTTTACTGAGCAATCACGTGATCGGCAGTTTCGATTGAGCTATTGCAGCTGGCATATTCAATTTCACATTGGTGGCAGCTTTCCCTGCGTGCCTCATCAACCTGGGCAAAGGGTATGGGTTGGGGTGATATCCAGCATTTGCTTGAGGTGACCTTCTCAGTCCCTCCTCTGAACTGGTACTTTCAATAGGACCCAGGCCCTGTGATGGGTCAGCCACATAGGGATCTAGATCGCTCAAGTCTCCGGGGACTGCATGATCAGAGGCAATGGTTGCTCCAGTTGCAGTCTCGCTGTCAGACATCTCGGCATCTCCTCGGCAGCAGAGTCGGCCTCCTCACACTGGATGCACCCACCCCACCCCGGAATCCCTGACACACACATTCCAGGATTCCCCATCGCTATCCAACTCCTCTTCACTCAGGCTACCTCCCCCCAACCCCGGCTGGCACTTCAGGCTGCGTTGGGCTGTTAAGTGGGCTGCTTGTCCCTACATCATCCACCAGACTTCAGGCAACGAGAAGCTCCCCTTTGGGAACGGTCTCCTGACGTTGTCCTCCAGCTACAGGTTTGACTTCATGGGAATACCGCCAGTGTTGGGTCACTTCCCTGCTTTGGCCAAAGTCTTCTCAGTCCTGGCAGTAGCTGGCAATATCAGCAGCCATCCCTGTCCAGTAACACTACTTTCTAGTCCCAATGCTTCGTGTTCCCTGCTTGTGGACAGCTTCCAACACTTAAAGCTTGAGATTGCTGGAAAGGGTAAATTGCTTCACCTCTCTCTTGTTGTCATGGACCAGCCGATATAAAATGCCATCTTCCTCCCCGATCCTCTACCAGCACCTCAGCAGTTAGCGTACCCATTTGGACTCTTTCATTAGGAAGCATTGGGTCAGTGGACGTTTAGTCTTCCAGTAGAAGTGAAATCTATGGATGTCTTTATTGACCTGAGCTGCCTGAGGTCCTCTTTTGAGATGGATGGCAAAGGTGAAACAGTAGGCGGCTCTACCTCACTGGATAGGGTTTGGATCTCCCTCATGAGCACATCGGTGATACTCTGACGACTCCCTGCCTGGATTCCGCAAGGGATTGGGTGTGGATGCTGCCATTAGCTTGAGGCATAGGCGTGGCATTAGTCTTAATCCGCTCTAAACTGGCAAAGGTGGGTTTCCTTCCAAGGTCAGTCTTCCAGCTGAGGGCTTCAGCACGGAGTCCCTGGTACAGAAGCATGACAGTGTCCCACGTGAGTCTGAGAGGGGGTCTAAAGGGAAAAAAAAAACATAAAATAATGAATGCTGGAAGTTTGAAAAGGAATTCAAAAATGATATAAATATGCAGCAGATCCTTTAGATTTACATCCATCTGGGGTACGGGAGCTAAAATTCTGCCCGTGGTGTCACACTGGGGTTATTGGATTATTAACACTATGTGGTGAAAGCCTTAAAATATGTTCGTCCTTTCCTTGTACGAGCTTTGTTTTGTGTGTGGTTAACACTTGGTCACACTCTCATCTGCGAATCCAGAAGCTCATGGATTCTAGAGCTAGTCTCAGGGATTTGAGTGCAATCTACACTTCAGTGCAGTATTGAGGAGGGCTGAAATAAAAGCAGAAAATGCTGGAAAAAAACTCAGCAAGTCAGGCAGCATCAGTGGAGAGAGAAACAGGGTTAATGTTTTGAGTCCGTATGACTCTGTGACTCTGATGAAATGTTAACTTGTTGAGGCGAGCACAAGTGATTTCATGGTACTGTTTGAAGGACAGGAGGTTGCCCTGGTCTACGTTTTCCCCTCAGTCATCACCACCAAAAACATTCCTCCCTTATGGCTGCTTCTGAGATAATTGGCTGCTGCATCTGCCTATGTAACAACTGACTGTACTTTAAAATGAATTAATTGCTTATGAAGCACTTTGAGGTGTCTTGTAGAAGTGATGAGGTGCTACATCATGCGAATTAGTTCTTCTTTCTAGCTTTGCATTGTGAAGCTGTGTGAACTCACAATCCCAATAATGGGATGTGACAGCAGCTATTTAAGGATATATACTGTGGCCCCACCAGATGTAGATGTCAATCATCCTTGCTTACCAGTTAGCTTGTTGAATGGCATATTCACACCTTGAGTTGAGGATTCAGAAAATGCGCCATTTGAGGGCAGGAGTCTCTAATTAGGGGCCAGGAAACCATGCAGAAAGAATAGCAATGATTGTGATTTAGCCATTTTGAAATTAGTTGAGCGTAATAAGTGTTTCAAGGACAGAAAAGTCTTATCTAATTCGTGGCATTTATAGGAAATTCAAGCCAGACAGCCCTCTTCAAAGTAATTGCAAAGTCAGGGAGCAACAGAATGACAGAAATTAATTAAAGTGTTATTCTCAACATCAGAACCTCTTTTAAAGATCAAACAGTGACAATTATTCCTTTTTGTAGGCATCTTTTTTTTTCTCCACTGTTCTCTGTGTTTCTGTTCACCTTTTACAGTACATTTTATTCCTGTTAGTTTTATCTCTGCTTAGATAAAAGAGATAACCAGAAAGAATAGCAATGATTGTGATATAGCCATTATCAAGTTATTCAATATTTTGAATGAAGCAATTTAAAGACAACAGTACAGGAGATGCTTTGAGCACAATGTCAATTCAAAATAGCGGCCACTTTGAATTAAGCAACCTTGAATTAATTATTAATTTTTGTTTCAATAAGAGTTGCTGATGGCAATCAGAGAAACAGTTTGGAAGGAACTATTGAGCTGAATTAACAAATACAATTGAAATTACATCATTTCTGAAAAATCTTACGTATTTCTTTGGCAAGGGCTGAAAACAGGCACTATGTGGGTGCATTCTAATAAGATTAGTCTGTTTGAAAGTTTAGATTGTTTGGAGTTAGAAGTTTGGATTTAGCACATGATTTTGGTCCAAATTGCTTCTTATCTTAATTCGAACTCATGGAGGTTGTTATGATGTGGCAGATGATGTATGCCAGATGGACCAAATCCACAGGGAAATTTGGTCGCGCTATCACAACAGTTTTGTAATTTGTCTTTATTATGAGAAGACATGTGCACTGAATTTAAAAGTAATGAGTCCACCAAGACCTTTAGAGATTTAACAAAATACATTATGATATTTATTAACAAAAGAAAAGATTCCAAGCATGTACATGAGACTATAATTACCTACTACTACAATAATTCCTAAAATTTCTAATTAACCTGATCCCCAGTTACACCCCCTTTAAGACAATGTTCCAAAATAGATTTTAGATTTAAAACAGAACCAGCAAGTTAACACAGTAACCACTTGACAGTGGAATTCCAAATGACTTTTCCCCAACTTCAGTTTTGTTACATAGCAGACTCATGCACACATGGCTGGAGTCTTCATTAAGGCTATTCACACACTCCAGTTAGATCTTACATGGCCTTCTTCAGACATAGCCTTTCATTCTCCTTTACTTATGTTTCTCTCTTTTTAATGTGTAAATTCTATTGTTCCATGTGTCTTTGAAAATGTATCTTCTTCATAATATAAAAACTTTCATGTTGCCAACATTGTTAGTAACCTTTGGGAAAAATAAACACATTCCTTAGCTTTGCTTATCTGGCTAGCTGTAAACAGACTAAGATCCCTTTTGAAATCCAAATCTCTTCATTTATCTAAAAATGCAAATTCCCTTCACATCTTACATGCTAAGCCAACATCCATGTTTATTTATTAGCATGTCATTTTGATGATTAACATAGTTCTTTTGATGATTTCAGCCTTGTAGCCTACTTGACTCCAAATGTAAATAAATCACCCCAACAGACCCAACTATAGTTACTCCCATAAATCTACTTCACATAAACCAAAAAAATATTCTGAAAATTATTATACTTTCATCATAAGGTGGTAATCAACTATCTACAGCCTTAGCATTCAAATGTCTTTTTCATGGAGCATATAGGTGAGCTCCTCACACCCACTTTCCCTGAAGCTATGAAGTATTCTGGACTGTCTCATAATGGCACATTTCAGGATGGCTCAGGGACCATGTGTGAAGGGGCACAGGTCCTTGGAGGGGGCACCGGAAGTCCAGATGGAGAAGGTCTAGATGAGAACAGATGTCCTGTACCCACTGTGGGGAAAGATGTCAACTTGCCACCCTAACCCTCCCTTCTCTAGGAGCTGATACTGCTCTACCTGGCCTCCTGTGCACCTCCCATTGTAGGAAAGATCATGTTTAACAATTAGTTTGCAGTCAATTATGTGTAATGATCAAGTAATCAAAGCAAATTAATTAATTAACCTAATATTATATTCTGCTCAATTGTAAAAAATGTAGGAAACTGTAACCATGTGACTGCCCCTTGTTTGTATGTGTTTTTCAGTCCATTGCGGAGTTTTACTTGGAGCTGATGTATTTGGTCACTGTCTTTGTTTCTTGCGACACGGCGTGCTTGGCCAGTTCCCCGAGCAGTAGCAGGCGCACGGCGGCCTGGATCTCCCGGGAGCTGATGGTGCTGCGCTTGTTGTAATGGGCCAGGCAGGAAGCCTCATCCGTGATGCGCCCAAAAATATCGCTCACGATCGAGTTCATGATGCTCATGGCCTTGGAGGAGATGCCGGTATCGAACCTGCTTCATCACTTTGTAGATGTAGATGGAGTAGCTCTCCTTCCTCGACCTTCGCCGCTTCTTGCCGCCCATTGCTGACGGTTTCTTTAAGGCTTCCTTGGCTCCCTTCTTGGGAGCGGGTTTCTTCTCGTCAACCATCTTCAGTTTCAGACACAGAGGTTGCATCCTTACTTGACAAATGAAGTGTACCACAGGGCCCTAGGCCTGTGCATAGCTAAGCTCACATAGTTTAATTGTAGGCTATTGCTGCGAAGCCCGTCAAAGTTGAACGGACCCAAATCTGGAACTGTTACACCCCCTAGTAATTAACACTTATCAGTTAGCATTCATTATCTAAGACTCAAAGTTAAAAAGTTAAAAAGACCTGTTGTATGCGGAAAATAGCTGTGAGGTTTCAAGCCTTCAGCTCTACATCTTAAATTAGGTTAGTCTTTTATACAGCATTAACTTAATGGGAGTGCCTTAAAGAAGAAACAGCCACTTTCTTTTAAATTATACAATGATCCAATTGCTTTGGTCCTGTAAACTTAAGAATTAAGCTCTTTAATTTTGTTGCTGTGTAGTTTTTTGCTCTTATTACTTATCAATTGAAATGTATCAGGATGCACTCGATTGAATGGATCAATTGAAAGTATTGTACTATACTTTGTAAGTGTATTTTGTTACCTCATCTTTACACTGATTGTCTTCATGCACTGATTTTATACATACAATGTTTGGATTTTATGTATGAAGTAGTTTTGTAATTTCTGTATTAGTTGTAAGGCTGTGTGCCACTTTGAACATTTTTGCTATTTTTAATTAACTTATTAATTAACTAGCAGCAACAGTCACTACAAAACTCCACACCAGCAAAGCAGTTCTTTCAGTCAGAACACTGCTAAGTGCCTGCCTTAATAAGAATTCTACAGGACCTACAATATTGATACCTATACATCATGGGAAGTACATCATGGGAGGATGAGCCTAAAAGTTAATCATCAGCACTTGGCACCACACACTCCCTTATCTCAAGTAAGGAGACAAAGATTATCATAAGGTATCTCTGTATCCTCCCAGAAGTAAAGATCAGTAGAAACTGGGAAATAAGAATACGGATTCAAACTGGTCTTGTATAAACTAAATTGGAACACCAGTAAAAACTGAGAAATAAGAGTACTGGTCTGAACTGTTTTTTCCTTTAGTTATTAGAAAGCCATTAAATGTAATGAAAGAACAAAGGACCCCATAATGAGAGGGACTGTTCCATAGGTGACTGACGCTTTAGGGAGCCAGTCAGGAGGTAACAGGAAGTAGATGACTGATCACATACTAACTAAACCAATCAGAGACTGATCATGCACTGCCCGAACCAGAGTCCGGGAACACCACTGATCAAGAGGATGGGCGTGGTATCCAAAAGGTTAATGAGCAACAGTTTCCAGCAGCAAGGCATGCAGAGTGGGAAGATAAAAATTCACAGAATCACAGGATTGTTACAGTGCAGAAGGAGGCCTTTCAGCCCATCGTATCTGTGCTGGCTCTCTGAATGAGCATTTCACTTAGTGCTATTCTCCTGCCTTCACCCCAATAAACATCACATTCTTCTTTTTCAGGTAACAGTCTATTTCCCTTTTGAATGCTTCGATTGCACCTGCCTCCACCACATTCTCAGACAGTGCATTCCAGACTTTAACCACCCACTGTCTGAAAAAAAACTTTTCCCACATTGCTTTTGCTTCTTTTGCCAATTACTCTAAATATTTGCCCTCTCAATCTCAATCCATCATGAGTGGGAGCAGTTTCTCTCTATCTATTCTGCTCAGGCCCCTCATGATTTCGAATATTTCTACCAGATCTTCTCACAGCCTTCTCTTCTCTAAGGATAGCAGTCCTAATTTCTCCAATCCATCTTCATTACTGCAGCTTCTCATGAAACTTCGCTCTCATGAACCTTTTCTGCATTCTCTCGAATGCCTTTACATCCTTCCTAAAGTGCTGCGCCCAGAACTGGACTCAATACTCCAGCTGAGGCCAAACTGGTGTCTTATACAAATTCAACATAGCCTTCTTGGTCTTGTGCTCGATGCCCCTATTAATAAAGCCCAGGATACTGTATGCTCCCTCAACCTGTCCTGCCACCTTTTATGACTTATACACATTTACAGCCAGGTGTCTCTGCTCCTGCCCTCCCCCCACCCAGCCTTTAGTGTTGTACCCTTTATCTTATATTGTCTCTCTATATTCTTCCTACCAAAATGAATCACTTCACATTTCTTCACATTGAACTTCATCTGCCACCTCTCCGCCCATTTACGTCCTTTTGAAGTTCTACACTATCCTCCTCAAGGCTCACAATGCTTCCAAGTTTCGTATCGTCCGCAAATTCTGAAGTTGTTCCCTGTACACCAGTGTCTAAGTCATTAATATACATCAGGAAAAGCAAGGGTCCCAACACTGACCCCTGGGGAACTCCACTGCAAACCTCCCTCCAGCCTGAAAAAACATCCATTAAACACTTACTCTCTCTTTCCTGTTACTCAGCCAATTTCATATGCATATTGCTGCTGCCCCTTTTATTCTATGAGCTATAACTTTGCTCACAAGTCTATTGTGCGGCACTGTATTTAAGAAGTTGTGGAGAAGAGACTGCATGCCTACAGCGAACAGAAGTGCGAAGGCAAAGCGAGAGAAACCTGACCACATGTCGACTGCATTTCATGACCAAACTAGAAGAACAGGACTGTGTTAAGCCAGTAAAGTCACAGCTTAAACTTGTTAAGTGTTATATTTTGTTACTTAATAAATGTTTCCTGACATTACGTCACCAGACTGCCTGTATGGTTAAAGCCTCAAAAGGACAAATTGATCTTAAGTGAGTGAAGACTTATGGAATTAGAACTTAACACCCTATAATTCATACACTATTCCTCATCCAGACCGAGGGTAGAGGGTGGAGGGGGGAGGGGTGCAGAATCCCTAGCAAGACCCTTTCTCTAAACTGGTGATTCCAGTAAGGCAGAGAAACACTGCACTCACTCTTTTTAGGTGAAGTCCTCAGAGAATTTCAAGAATAAATGTTGCTTAAGCATTGCTGAAATCTTGAGGAGGTATCTCAGACAGTCTACTAATGTATTTCACAAGTCCTTTTCACAGGTCCAGCTATGAAATAGTGAGTATCCCTTTGAAGTGGTGAATACAGCTTTAGGCAGCGCTTGAAGTCAACCTACAACTTGCTTACCCCCAAACTGCGGGTTGCAGCTAGGAGAAGGCCTTAGTTGAAGCTAACCGTGTACCCAGGTCACATGGGCTTATTGCCAAGCAGAACTAGTAAGGAGGTCACATGTCCCTTTCCACTATTCCATTTTACCTTGAATTAAAGGAGACAGTTTAAAACATAAGCCTCCTTAGTAAGTGATAGCAGTCATTTTAAATGATCAACTGCTTAACAAGCCTCCATGCAGCCATTCCTAGTGTTTGCTGCAGCTCCTTTAACAAGGTGACACAGGCTGAATCAGCGTTTCAGCTTAAGACCCCATCTCGGCCACCTCTTAAACCCTTTAGGGCTCAAAGTACGTGGTGAAAATCATTGCCGATGTGTCACAGATTTAACACTGGTTAGGCTAGCTCCCTACACTGGTGGACTCACTAATCTCTTCAGGACAGTTTCTTTTAGCGAAATCATCAGTAGTCACATTGAAAGGAACATTTTCCAATCAGACAGTAGAAAGAGACAGAGGGTGGTGAACCTTTGGAATTCTCTACCTCAGAAGGCTGTGGAGGATTCAGTCGTTGAGTAAGGGGAGGTGGTGAGGGGGTGGCATCATGGCATTGTCGCTGGACTAGTAATCCAGAGACCCCAAGGTAATGCTCTGGGGACCCGGGTTTGAATCGCAGATTTTGAAGCAAGTGGACCACTTCCCTGGGAAATATTTTTGTGCTGATCGAGGGAGGTAATAGTTGTAAAAGCTAACCAATTTTAACTGTACACACATCCTACTGGACAGTTCTATAGTGTTCTAGGCTGAGGCCTAGGAATCGGTTACCCACCAATCCTCTCTCTTTGTTAGGGAAATGTGCTTGGGTTAGAGTGGGGCTCCAACAAACTGGGAAGCAATCCTCAGAGCGCACAATGTACTCTGATAGATCTCTGTACCAGGGTTGCCCAGTAGAAATGGCTGACTAGCCATAGGCGTAGCTATTGTGGCACCATTTTAGTCACGTGCACTATATTTGGTTAACAAAATCTATCACCATGTGGTAGCCAAGGAAGTAAAGCAATCACTGCAATCAATAAACGCTTGCACTTGCTGCTTTTCATATTAGTATTTTACCAACAAGTGCAGAAAAGGTTTAAAGTCGACATATACAGGCTGTGCCAATGAATATTAGGATCACATGCTCAGCAATAGTGTCGTTTTTTTATAGTCAGCTTTGATTCATATTTGAATAGTCAGCTCGTTTTTTTATTTCCTAGTCTAAAGTCCAACTGGCCACATCTGGGTTCAATATGATGTGTTTAATGGCTGATGCATGGGGCAGCACTGCCTTGTGGAATGGGGTGAGTTTTGAAATTGCAAACAATGGGAATGAATGCTAAATGGGTTGATTTGGGAAGTGAAGTGGCCCATTGGAATTCTAACCCCTGGGAGTGAAAGGGAAATAACTTGGTCTACTCCGTGTCAGCCGCCTGTTGCTTTCACAGTTTGACTTTTCCCATCTTCAGTGTTCTGCTAGGTTCATAAGTGTGCAGTCCTTGCTCTGATATCTACCTTCCACTAAGACTCCATCCTGGTGGACGGCCATTATCCCATCAGCTCACCGCTGTCACAAAGGGACCTCCGATAATTATTCACTGCTGTTTTCCAAAGTGTACCCAAAAAGAAGCTAAATTTGCGTATTTGAATTCAAGTTCGGTGGCTGAGCACTTTATTACTTGCACAGGAAAGATCAGTCAGCAGAACTTGATGTATCAGCAGTGTGAAGGCAGTACGCCTTGTTGCAATAAAAGTGACATGTAAGATCAAACAAATGTTCAGCGAGCACATTATGCACCAGGCATCTCTTTTCGTCTCAGAAAGAAAAACTGAATTCTCCAACTATTTGTCATGATTCAGCATGTCATATTGAAAATCCAACTCGTATTATGTTCCTGTGGCAATTACTGCAATTGTTGAAAAATAATATTGTGCATGCTTACACAAGGAAGCAATGTCACCACAGTGTCTATGTGAAGCGTTACCGGGTCAAGTATCTAATCTGAGCTGGTACTTAACAGGTCAAATTGCCCTTGCTCAATACATTTGTTCTGCCTTTTCATAAAGTCTCTTGTATTCTTCTGTGCTGAATGGTTGTGCCTTCTGTAGTAGGGTGACATTTGCAAATCATTAGTCCGGATTTTCCAGCAGGTATCAGGGTCCCAATGTTGGGCCTATATGGAGGTCCCAAACCTGCCTATTTCTTCAGCTTGCTTGCTGGCACAATGTTACAATGTTCCAGAAGGTGGCCTCATAATTGTCCACCTCCGCCTTCCCTGTCCTATTTAAACATGGCGGGCAGGCTCCTGATGCTGCAGGTCCCATCAGAGGGATCGCAGCGTTGGCAGGCCAAAAGGAGAAATGAGCGTTGCCAAAGCAGGAAGGCAAGAAGATGTCTCAATATGGAGGAGCCTCCGGCTGCCCATAGAGGTGGTTAAAGAAGTACAAAGCCGGTAAGACCATTGGGTTGGAGGGGAAAGCCCTTTGCTGGACGATTAGCGGATGGGGCTGTGGCCTTTCATTCTCTCGGCCCAGTGGGGCCCAGTGCTCAGGTTAATTTTTGTGGCACCACCCGGGTCCCCCCTCCCCGGGACACCCTGAACCTGAGAACACCTCCCTGGGACCTGAAGGCTGAAGCCAAAAAAATGCACAAGTTGATCAGTGCTTCTCACATAGTCTCTCGCCCCCACAGTCCTCAAATTCTCTCTCTCTGCCCCCACCACCCTCGCACTCTCTCCCTCTCACCTCACCTGGGGTTCAATGCTAACTGTTGCTTCGCCTGGGGGCCCTCTGCCTCGCCTGGAGTCAGTCCACAGCCTCGTCTGGGGTCCACTCTGACACACACACATACACTCACTCACTCCCACATCCAAACACACACACACACCCAGACCCACACCCACACAAACTCACTCACACATACACCCAAACTAAACCAAACGCTCTCTCTCTCATACTCCTGGGCAGTGAGTCTTTTCATCCTTACCACATACCTCACCACCCCACTCGCATCATTGCATCCAGCCTCTTCCGGCCCGGAGGAAGTGTCTCCCCAACCCTGCCTTGGCCCAGCAGTCCCCTGCCCTGTCTAGCAGTCTCCCCCCACTGCCCCACCCCACCCGTCTGTCTCCCCACCACCGCCCCACCCCACCTGGCTGTCTCCCCCCCCACCGCCCCACCCCACCCGGCCTTCTCCCCCACTAGCCCCATCCTGACAGTCTCTCCTGCCAGCCCCAGCCTGGAAGTCTCTCTCCCCACACTCGGGACCAGAACGAGTCTCCCTCTCTTGCTTTCTCCCCAATACCTCTGTTTCCAGAGCCCATTCGCTGCTGCCAGTGTTGCTGTTCCTCCAATCACAGACTGCTTCTCTGCTGACGTGACTCACAGGTGAACCTATCAGCAGCAAATGCGGGAGAGCAGCAGCTTGTGATTGGAGGAGCACTTGCTTTAAAAATCCCCCACTGCACTTACCTTGGTGGGCTGGAGTTTGGACAAGCCTGTTCTATATTTTTTTTAAAAATTCGTTCATGGGATGCGAGTGTCATTGGCTAGGCCAACATTTATTGCCCATTCCTAATTGCCCTTTAAGAGTCAACCAGATTGCCGTGGGGTCGCTGGGGGAGGTGGTGGCGTAGTGGTATTGTCACTAGACTAGTAAACTGGAAACCCAGGGTAATGCTCTGGTGACATGGGTTTGAATCCCACCATCACCACAGGTGGCGTTTGAATCCAATATAAATCTGGAATTAAAAGTCTAATGATGACCATGAAACCATTGCTGATTGTTGTAAAAACCCATCTGGTTCACTAATGTCCTTTAGGGAAGGAAATCTGCTGTCCTTACCCGGTCTGGCCTACATGTGATCCAGACCCACAGCAATGTGGTTGACTCTTAACTGCCCCCTGAACAAGGGGCAATTGGGGATGGGTGATAAGTGCTGGCTGAGCCTGTGACACCCACATCCTATGAATGAATAATTTTTAAAAAGTCACATGTCCACTAGACCAGGTAAGGGTGGCAGATTTCCTTCCATAAAGGGGATTAGTGAACCAGATGGGTTTCTATGACAATTGGTAATGGTTTTGTGATCCTGATTTTTTTTTTTTTTGTTTTACTGAATTCAAATTTCACAACCTGAGTGAGATAAGAACCCGAGTTCCCAGAGCATTACTCTGGGCCTCTGGAATACTAGTCCAGTGATAATCCCACTATGCCACCACCTCCACCCACCAAGTCCTGGCTACCCCACAGTGATGTAATGCTGGGAGAAGCCTTAATTGTTTCAAAGCGGGACTTGCCCACCACCCCCACACCATATCTGGCAGGTAGGCCTGCCCTAGAGAGCTGCCAGCCAATCTGATTGGCCAGCAGCTCTGTAGTCCCAGCAGCGCCAGGATTGAGCAGTGGCCACAGCTGGGACTACAGGCAGTCCCTGAGAAGAAGTGATGGTGCCCGGACTTAAAGGTAAGTCTGGGATTTTGGACAGGCCTGTTAACGTTTTGAGTCTATGTGACTCTTCTTCCCTTTTCACAGCTCTGAAGAAGGTCATAGGGGCTCGAAACATTAACTCTGTTTCTCTCTCCACAGACGCTGTCAGGCCTGCTGAGTTTTACCAGCATTTTCTGTTTGTATTTCAGGTTTCCAGCATCCACACTATTTAGCTTTTCATTAAAAAGAAGTACTTTCACTTCAAATAGCCATTTTATGGTCCCAAGAGAAATGCTTCCTGTCTGAAGTTTCCACAAAGCAGCAATTGCACAGAATTTAATGGTGTCATTGGTAATGCAAATACAGGCTTTTACACTGGAGTTGTTAAAGGAAAACAACTGCACCTGCTACACACGTATGTATGTTTGTGCATGTTTGTACATGTATGTGTGTGTTTGGGTGCGTGTGTATTTGTGAGGCTGTGTGGTGATCTGGCTCTGATGAGTTTTGTTTTGTTGTTGTCATGACGCAGCAGCTGGTAAAGGCTGAGTTATTTAAAATCCCAGAGGGAAACTTGAACAACCAAGCCATAACCTATATTTTCAATTGATATTCTTGAGATGCAGCTCCGAATTCAGGAATAAGACCACCAAGCCTCAAGAGGGTTTTTATATAAAACTAAATTAAACATTTATTAATTTAACAACAAATTAAACACATACAGATGTCTACAAATTACTACCATAATAACTTTTAAACAAATCCCCAAATCAAATCACTCCCAGGTAAATCTTCACCAAGGCAATAATAACCCAACCAGGCAAAGCACATTTGACCTTACAAATTCAAAATGAAGTCCCTTTGCTGACACAATGGGAGGCTTACTGGCTGGTTAGATCTTAAAAGCCTCTACTTTACACACAATCTCCTTTCCCTTTTTATACCTAGCTTCCCCTTTGAATGTAAATTTTCCAAGGTATCACTAGGCTTTTAACTTCTAGCAATAACATTTTCATCCCACTAATTTTATTAGTAATATAAACATATTGCTTGGCATCTCCCAGAAGGTGCAAGATTTTCCTCCTACTCTTGAATGCTTAATTCAACAAATGCAAATATACACTTTACCTTTTAACTTCCTTTCTATTTACCCAATTAACATCTCAAACTACTATACATCAAAGCACCCAGACTAGCTGGCTTTAATCCAATTAAGACACACACAGACACACACATCGGGCAGAATATTATGCTCGGGGAGCGGGCATGCACCTGACACATCCAAGCGTAAAATGACGCGCGGTGACATAGGGTGAGCGTCCCGATGTCATCACGCAATTTCGCGATATTTTGTTCAGCAGGTGTGCGCCGGAGTCGGCTGCGCACCCACCGACAACGAAAAGGCCTATTGAGGACATTAAGAAGCTAATTGAATTCAAATTTACGCTGTGTGTCCAACCGTACGGTGGGCGGGGCAGCCGAAAAGGCCAAGCGGCCTTTACATTTTTTAGGAAGCTTCATCCACGGGCGGGATGAGATTTCCTAAAGCAAATAAACATCAAATATAAATTTTATTTTTGAATTAAAAACATGTCCCAGCTCCGGTGACAGAATCACATGAGGGAACATGTTTTATGACAGTTTTATTTCCTTTATTTTTTGTTTAAACAGTGCTTCATCTCCCTGAGGGAGCTCCGTGCCTTAGGGAGATTGAAGCACTCATTTGCGTGCATGTGTGAAGATCGCACTAGGCCTGCTCGCCCTCCTCCCCCCGTCCGCACAGGCAGGGCTGAGCGCTGTCGCTCGCGATCCACACTGGGCGGGACTTAACTGGCCCACCCGCGTGAAATTGCAGTGCGGAACTGATCGCGGGCGGCAGTCAGTGTCAGTGACAGTGCAACCTGTACCCCAGTGAGAGTCAGTGACAGTGCAACCTGTACCCCAGTGAGAGTCAGTGACAGTGCAACCTGTACCCCAGTGAGAGTCAGTGACAGTGCAACCTGTACCCCAGTGAGAGTCAGTGACAGTGCAACCTGTACCCCAGTGAGTGTCAGTGACAGTGCAACCTGTACCCCAGTGAGAGTCAGTGACAGTGCAACCTGT
This sequence comes from Cetorhinus maximus, assembly GCF_964194155.1. Lineage (NCBI taxonomy): Eukaryota > Metazoa > Chordata > Chondrichthyes > Lamniformes > Cetorhinidae > Cetorhinus > Cetorhinus maximus. The sequence continues at coordinate 13,022,540 of NC_135884.1, read as the reverse complement.
ACCCCAGTGAGAGTCAGTGACAGTGCAACCTGTACCCCAGTGAGAGTCAGTGGCAGTGCAACCTGTACCCCAGTGAGAGTCAGTGCCAGTGCAACCTGTACCCCAGTGAGAGTCAGTGACAGTGCAACCTGTACCCCAGTGAGTGTCAGTGACAGTGCAACCTGTACCCCAGTGAGAGTCAGTGACAGTGCAACCTGTACCCCAGTGAGAGTCAGTGACAGTGCAACTTGTACCCCAGTGAGAGTCAGTGACAGTGCAACCTGTACCCCAGTGAGAGTCAGTGACAGTGCAACTTGTACCCCAGTGAGAGTCAGTGACAGTACAACCTGTACCCCAGTGAGAGTCAGTGACAGTGCAACCTGTACCCCAGTGAGAGTCAGTGACAGTGCAACTTGTACCCCAGTGAGAGTCAGTGACAGTACAACCTGTACCCCAGTGAGAGTCAGTGACAGTGCAACCTGTACCCCAGTGAGAGTCAGTGCCTGTGCAATCTGTACTCCAGTGAGAGTCAGTGCCAGTGCAATCTGTACATTAGGAAAAGTCAATGCCAGTGCAAACTGTACCTTAGGAAAAGTCAATGCCAGTGCAATCTGTACCTTAGGAAAAGTCAATGCCAGTGTAATCTGTACCTTAGGAAAAGTCAATGCCAGTGTAATCTGTACCTTAGGAAAAGTCAGTGCCAGCGCAATCTGTACCTTAGGAAAAGTCAATGCCAGTGCAAACTGTACCTTAGGAAAAGTCAGTGCCAGCGCAATCTGTACCTTAGGAAAAGTCAGTGCCAGCGCAATCTGCCCGGCCCTGCTGAGCACCCCTGCCAAGGGCAAAATCCTGCCCATAGACACAGACTGCACTAGAACTCTATTTTAAAAATAATTTCCAGTCACATTACAGACATTAATATCTCTTCATGACAGCTGTGTCCGATCCACGGGCTAATTCCAACTGAACATGCAGCATGTTCTCTTCAGGCGGTTTGTACATTCGTGGGTCATACAAATCATTTATTTAAAAGATTGCAACATTAGCTTTGCCTTTGGCTGGGCATCCATGGGTGGGATGAGGCTTCAATCCGTCATTAAAATAAAACATTTTTCTGTTAGTTTCTAACATGTCCCCGGTCACGTGACAGAGTCACATGAGAGGGATTTTTTCCCCCACCATTTTAAAATCCTTTATTTTTAATTTTTTTATACCTTTGAGCCCCCTGAGGCAGCTCTTGTACCTCAGGGAGCTTTTTCCACAGGCACACACTGCGCGCATGTGCGAAGTTCCCCGCTCGTCCTCCTCACCCCTCCACCACATCCCCCAACCACCCAGCGCTGGGCGCTGCAACACGGGTTTCATGCCCGGGTCGGCTTCCTACTCGCCCCCTCCGAGCCCGCCCGATGAGGGCAAAATCCCGGCCGTTAAGTATTTTAACGGGATCTGCTTTCTCTTTTAACAGGTGTGAGATCACAAAAGCTTTCATCCCTCTTCCTGGTGTCTCTTTACGAACGGTAGTACTGGGTTGGGTTCCGTGAGATGCCGCCATCCCCGCGCCCCCCCGACTGAGAAGTTGGTCGTCAGCCCGCCCACCCAAAAGCCGCCTGTCCCCCGGAATCAGAGTTAATGGCGCAAGGTTGAGACTCCTGCCCCCCCTCCCAACATCTAGGAGGAAGACCCGCCTTAGAGAGCTGCTGACCAATCCGACTGGCCAGCAGCTCTGTATTCGTGGCAGCGGCAGGTTCGAATGGTGGCCACCACTGGGACTATGGTCACCCCCACCCCCCGATAAGAGGAGGTTATGGAGCTGGACTTCAGGTTAAGTCTGGAGTATCAGTGGAGCCTGGCTGGCACGTCCCAGTGAGGTAGGGTGAGGGTGTTGGGGAGGCCAGGTTTGAGAGGGCAGGCGGAGGGATAAAGTAGGGTATGACCTTAGGGGGTGTGACTCTGATGGGCATAGAGGACCCCAAAGGAGGCCCCCATTTCCCTCTTGCCTGGCACCAGCCCACGCAGTAAAACCTGCCGGGCCACCCGCCTGGCATGGGCCTACCCCTTCCGTGGGTAAAATAGTGGCCATTAATTGGCCACTCAAGGGCCTCATTCGGCCCAAGGGCTGCCTTAAGCTTTCCCACCCACTGTAAAATGGGACACAGGCAAGGGGCGAGCAGGAAAGCAGTGGGAAGACCATGTGTTCATTTTATGAGCACCCCCAGTCTTTAAACACGTCAATGGGGAGGGGTGAGGGTGGGTGGGGTGGGTGGGGGGGTAAAATCTAACCCAGTGATTCTAAGCCTGCATTTATGTTTCTAATTTAGATTTTTTTGGTTAATGTTCTCCTTTTCCTTTTTCTCTCTTGAAGCCATGACTCATGCCCGGGGGATAATGTTCTACGCAGGGCGCTCTGATGATGGGATATCTTGGGTCAATAATGCAAAAGTGAAATGCAGCGGAGACTGGAAACCTGGAAACAAAAACAGAAACAGTTGGAAATATTCAGCAGGTCTGTCCGCATCGGTGAGAGAGAGAGAGAGAGAGTTAACATTTCAGGGCTGAGACCTTGCATCAGAACAGAAGAGATCAGAACCGATGAAAGGTCACAGACCAGAAACTCTGAGCAGGATTTTCATGGGCAATGCGGGCAGGAACGGAAGCAGATGGGCGCGTAATTCTGCGTCAGTCAGCAGGCACGCCAGTTTTTCGGCTCCATCGCACCCCGGAGCCATTTTGGGGAAGGCTGGATTGGGGCAGAACTGCTTCCTGCCCCCAAGCCGCCGTTAAGGTAATTAAAGGGCCTGTGAAGGCCAATTATCAGAAGCTAATTGGAATTTTGTAGTCAACCTGTGTGTCCCCAATGGCGCCAGTAGTATGACAGCTTCCCGGGGGCTGCTTCCTGGCTCCAGATCGGGGATGCTAGTGCTCCTGGGAGACCTTGAACTACCTCCCCCACTGCCGACTTGGCAGGATAGCGACTGCAGGCTGCACTGTGTAGGTGTTGCCCCTCCAGAATGGCAGTGTGCGAGCTGCACTGGGAGGGTATCTCAAGGCGCAGGTGCCTTTTCTTTAAAGGCAATGGCAGGCTGCAGCTCCAATTCCCCCTTCAGCTTCAAGAGCCCGCCCAACATCCTTAACTGGAAGGTGAGCACACCCTCTGGGTACTAATTGGCAAATCCAGGCAAAATCCATGCCGATGACGGCTCCCAGCACAGTGCGTGTTTGACACTGATGTCGAGTCTCAACATAAAGGAAAAATCCTAACTCCTTTTTTACTCTCCACGGACACTGCCTGCTCCCTGCTGAGTATTTCTAGAGTTTTCTGTTTTGACACTACAGGTCATCTTTTGCCTTTCCCTAGGAAAGGAAACAACTGATTTCCCTGAATCGAAGCCTCTGCTGTCCAATATTTGCAAAACTGAAGCTCTTTGACACCAGTCACTCATTTTGAGGTTTGACCTGTGGATTCCTCAACATGAGGCTCATCTTATATGCATCACAATTCAATTCCAACCAAAGCACAAAGTGGACAGGTAACATTTACCAATCCAAAAACTTTGTTAATATCTAAAGACTTATCTCAAAAGGATTAATTAACCCATTACTGGACCTTGCTCATTATACTTTTGCACAGTCCTTGCACTTACTGAATGTTTTAATGCACCATATCTCCACTGAATTGTAAATAAATATCAAACCCTTTAGCCTGTTTAAATTTTCATCTGCGTGTAGTAGGGAGTTATTAGGAGTGCCTGCATAGCATTGTATGGAATTCAGTCCAGTAAACAGATTAATACAAGTAGGGCAATTTTCAATCCTTGGGGTCATGTAACTCTAGCTGGGCAGCATTACAGGATACAAAGTATAGGTATGGGAACTGTTGGAAGAGAGAATAGTTCGATTTGTAATGTGAATATGAGCAGATATTTTTGATTAAGTGGCATATCTGCAGTCAGAGGCAAATGTAACAAAGAGATGTTTCAGAAAGAAAGAATTTGCATTTATTTTATGACCTCATGTTGCCCCCAAAGCACCTTAAAGCTCATACATACTTTTGAAGTATAGTCACTGTAGGGAAGCATGGCAACCAATTTGCACACAGCAAGCTCTTACAAACTCTTACAAACCGCACAAAGTGAAATGTCCAGAGAGGCTATCTTGGTAATGTTGGTTGTGGGATAAAAGCTGTCTAGGACATGAACAGAACTCTCTCTTCAAAAGCGGCATGTAATCTTTTACATCAAGCTGAAGGTGAGGCTTTGGTTTAATATCTCATCTGCAAGACAGCAACTTCAACAGTGTAGCACTCCATCAGCACTGCATTTAAGTGTCAACCTACATTATGTGTTTGTAATAAACTTGGAGTGCAGGATGGGTTTCTTGTAAGAAACAGTAAACTTTATTTACGGACTCCTGGTGAGGCTATAGATCAAGGCTAAAAAGAACTGCTCCTAAGATTCCCTGCGCTTAGGGCTGATTCGTCTGTACAGTCACATGATCCCTATAGCAGTAAGAAATGGTTTAACTTACAATTACTACATTGCTCCCCCTTTGATTTTGTTTTACCCTCTTATTTACAAAAACATCTTAACCCATATTATATACAATTATGTACAGTTCATGTCATTATAAATTTCATCTTTGAGGAGGTTTTTGGATTCAGGTAGAGCGATGCAACTCTACAACTGGAGGTTCTTCCATTGGATCGACTTAAACAGGAACTACAGCTTCAGGGAAATCTCTAGGCAATGACAGAGTCATTAGGTATGTCTATTCTTTGTCGATCTGGCACCTCGGGGGGTTCGAAGTTTCGACTTAGATTTCAGGTGGATTAACTGGTTGTTGGAGGGTTTCTCTACTTCTGAGGTGATTCATGTGTTTCCTAACAATCCTGTTTTCCACTTCTACCTGCTGAGATAAAGGCCCTGCTTCAGAACCAATTGTACCAGGGACCCATCTCGATCCAATTGCAAAATTTCATACAAAACTTGTCTCTCCCACAGTAAACTCTAGACCTTTACTAGACTCAATCTTGTACAAAGTCAGTGCTTCATCAACAGTTCTGAAGGTGTTAAACCAGTGGTCGCATGAGGAGTTTTGCGATAGCTGAACAGGAATCCTGAAATTCGTGTTTCTAATGTTCTCTCTGATAGTTTCTTCACGCCTGTTTTAAAGGTTTTTACTGCTCGTCCTGTCAAGCCATTAGATGAGGGGTGGTACGGTGCTGTTCTGACATGTTTAATGCCATATAGGTTCATCAATCTTTGGAATTCAGTGCTAGTGAAAGCAGTACCATTGTCTGACACAATAACTTCAGGTAAACCATGAACACTGAAACTCTGGCGCAGTTTTTCAATGGTTGCAGATGAAGTAGATAATCTCACTTCAAACACGTCCATCCATGCGGAATGTGCATCAATAATCACGAGAAACATGGTAACTGGGAAATAGACCTGCATAGTCTATATGTAGTTTAACCCAGCGTCGACCAGGCCACGCCCACGGATTCAGTGGGGCTGAAAAGGGCAACTTCTGCTGTTGCTGACACTGGAGACAGTGCTTCACCATTTTTTTCTATATCACTGTCTATACCTGACCACCAGATATACTTTGTGTGAGCATCTTCATTTTCAAAATGCCAGAATACGCAGTATGAAGTTCTTCCAAAAATAGTTCTCTTCCTTGCACAGGGATAACGACTCTTGCTCCCCATAAAAAGATATCATCTTGACAACTCATTTCAGATCTATGTACAACAAATGGTTTTAATTGTTCAGGAACTTGTGCATTTGGCCATCCTTGTAATACCTGTTCATGGACTCTTGTTAAAATTGGATCCCGATATTGTCCAATTTTTTTATCTGTCTCACGCAGACTGGTGAGAAGTCCAGGAAATTCAATGCAAGTACTACCTTTTTAGGTACTGGTACATGTGTAATACTATCTGTCAAAGGGGGACAACTGAGGGCATCTGCATCTGCTATATGCACACCCAGAGAATGCATAAAAATCTACTTGTATGATGACAAAATTAAAGCCCATTGTTAAATTCCTGCAGAGGCTATCGGTGGGATTGCCTTATCTTCACTAAAAAACCCTAACAGTGGTTTGTGATCTGAAACTATGGTGAAATGTCGATCCTGCAAATATTGATGGAACGTCTTTACTCCGAAAACGATAGATAAGCCCTCTTTTTCAATTTGCGAGTAACCCTTGGTGGCTGCAGAAAGGATTCTGGAAGGTTCTCGATCTTTCAGCTTTGATTTCTGTTTTTTATTTTTGTGTTTGCCACAGGGTTTTTATCTCACCCTACAATCTGATTCCACAGTCGGCCAAATTTCTCTCTGGTGAAATCTTAACTTGGTTCAGTTCGAGGTTGAGTTACCCATTCGCATCTTGGAAAGTTCCAAGACTTTTCCTTCTAATGCCTCTTTTGTCTCCATCCAATGATTCTTCAACTGTCTCTTGTTTATATCTTTTAGCTTCCTCTTGGAACATTGAACACTGTTGGTTTCTTTCTTCCAACTCTTTCCTCAGGTGGTTCAGAGTGGCACTGCGTTCGTTTCACCTCTTTTCGGGATTTTCCTGTGGAACCATTTCTAACGTGAGGGATCCTTGTTTCCTGTGAAGGTCCTTTGGTCCTTTTATCTCATTCCAAAAGGCACCATCGTATTCCCTTGTCAACTGAGGATTTCTTCTTGTCCTGTTTAGTTTAGTTTGATTTCCTTCAACTAATCAGGACTCAGAAGGCTAGGCCCTTCTCCTGTTACAGCAATTATTGGCAGCTGAGCTGTCTGTTGCCTGTATGATACAAGGGTGCAGAAGTAATGCCTTTCACCTATATTGCTTCCCCTGTATATATTTTTAACTCAACAGCGGCTTTCTCCAAACTCAATGGCTGGGTACCTTCTCTGAGGTATGTAAAGATGTGTTCTCCCACCACTGTTGTCGATGCTCCTGTGTCAACCTCCATGAGCAGAGGCTTCTCATTTACTTGTAGGGTAACAGTGATTGGTTCATGTGGTAAAGTGGAGTGCTATGTACCTCTAAGAGAATGTTGTTAGCTGACCATGTGACTGTATTGACCAATCGTCACACAGCGTGGCCTTCGTGGGTAACTGTAAGTCTAGAGCTGGAGGTGATTGAAGAAGCACACATGGTGTTAGTGCTCTGTTCTTAGTTCCAATAAACCACCAGTGTTTGTTCAGTTAATCGATCTCTCTGCCTATATTGTTTCAAATACCAACTAATATGTTAATATCAAGTGTGCAGCTAGTGTTCGCTGGACAAAGCGAACCTGATAACCAAAAACATAAAAGTTCAGTTTTCCTGGCCTTCAGATTGTGTAGGGAATAAATATCAGCCTCAATTACTTCTGGCTCATCAAAACTGAGCACTTCATTTAACTTGACCTGATGTCTGAATGGCTGCTTTGATCGAGTCCTGCACTGTTTAACAACATGCCCTTTTTTATGGCAGTAGTGGCATTCTGCCTCTTTAAATCTACAGACTTTGGGTGCATGATTTCCCCCACAACGGTAACACTTTAACTTCTGGGTTACTGGTGAGCTGTTTCCTGTATTTGTTTTTTTTTTCCTATCGCTAGAGACCGTGTCCCGCTTTGCAGTAGCCTCCCTGATCTTCGCGCCATGCCTGGCGGCAGGTCCCTGCCTTAGCTGCAAAACAGCGCCATGTTGCACACTCTGCAGAGCCTGCGCGTCCCTCTCAGCACTCTCCATCGCTAGCGCTATCTCCATTACTAGCGCTATCGCCATGGCGCGCTTCAGATCTATCCCACTTCTGCAAGCAAACGGCGCTAAATGGGATCGTTGTTTATGCCACAAACCAAACGATCTCGCAACATGTCATTTAAAATATCACTGAAGTCACAGTGCTCCGTTAACTGTTTTAACTTTGCAATGTACATTGCGATCGACTCACTGGGTGCCCTTACTAGAGAGTTAAACTTGAATATTTGCATGATCACCAAGGGTTTGGGCTGAAAATGTACTAGCTCGGTGAAGAATCTGGAATTTGGCGCGTTTGTAGCCGTCAGGCTATAGGTTTTGCTCCTGCAGACACTGCGGAGATTTGCCTTCTGTTTCTCCTCTGCCATTATTTCATTAGCTACAAAGTAGAAACCCAATCGCCCAATGTACTGACTCCAGTCTTCAATGGATGAGTTGTATGGGTCAATTCTGCCAAAAAGAGCCATTGCTGGCGACTATACTTCTTTTCTTTCTTCCCTTAAAATATCAGAATATTCACAGTCACGAGGCAAGGTGCTGCATTGGTGCTATTTATCCTCGTCGCCAGCTGTAATAAACTTGGAGCGCAGGGTGGGTTTCTTGTAAGAAACAGCAAACTTTATTTACAGAGCTCCTGGTAGGGCTACATGCTTGTTCCAAGCCCAAGACTAAAAAGCTCCGCTCCTAAGATTCCCCGCGCTTAGGGCTGATTCGTCTGTACAGCCTCATGATATCCATAACAGTAAGAAATGGTTTAACTTACAATTACCTCAGGGTTCAACTCCATGGGTCTTGAATCCACAGCCTCGTAGTAATGAATAGTTCAACTTCGAACGGTTTTGAAGTAGTCGAAACCTATCTGTTAAAAGTTGTTTTCTGAAACACACTACTCGCTGGTAATGAACTCATGTTACACTTTGGGCAGGATTTTCAGGTCGTTGGGCAGTGTGGTGGGTGGGCCCGGCCTAGGAGCGGCTGGGAAACACTCTGCCGCCGCCTGCAATCGGCCCCTGACCGCGATTTCGCGCTGGCTAGCCAATCAACGGCCAGCCGGCATGAAAGGGGCGCTGAGAAGCCCAGCGCTGCCGGGGTGGGGGGCAGGAGGAGTTCGAGCGCATAAGTCCCCACATGTGTGAGTGAGTGCGCACTGAAAGCTCCCTGGAGGCAGGGAGCAGCCTCAGGGGTCTGAAAAACATTAAAAGCAAAAATAAAGACTTTTAAAATGTGAAAAAAATGTCCCCTCATAGGATTCAGTCACAGGGACATTAGTAGAATAAAAATTATGTCGCGACATTTTTATTTATTTTTTATTTAATTGTGGAAACCTCATCCCGCCCGTGGATGAGGTTTCCTATAAAATCCAAAGGCCGCCTGGCTGATTCACCCACCCGTCTACCGTAAGGTTGGCCGGGCACTGAGAAATAGCTTTTCGTTAATTGATTAAGGCCGTAATAGGCCTCTTAATTGTCGGCGGACACACTGCCGACTCTTGCGCGCGCCCTGTGACTGAAATAGCGGGCAAGTGCGCGATGACGTCGGGACACTCACCCGATGTCATCGTGCGCTATTTTACGCCCGATTGGGTCGGGCGCTCGCCTGCTTGCCGGACATAAAACCCTGCCCTATGAGCTGTAACGAGTTTACAATTCAAAATGCCCCTCGCACAGGATATACTGCGGTGCTAATGACACTGATGTAGGATTCACACAGTGGGTTTCTCAGCTACAGTTAGACCTTTAGGTTCTAGTTTTGATCCCTGGACTGCGCTGAGTTTGCTTAATTCATCCGGAATGTCAACAGGGGAGTCACGTTCGACATGTGCCCCCCTGGGCTGGTGAGCGGAAGGAAAGAACTTGCCAGCGTTACCACTTCTGATTGTTGACATATGGAATCCTAAGGAAAGGCAATTGCTTATAGATTTTAGGGTTAGGGTTAGGTTGGGGGTTGGGGGTGGTGATGTCACCCCCTCCCTGCCCGTCATCACCCCAACAATCACCACCATGGCTCACAGGCAAAGAATGGCTTGTTGCCACAGGACTACTGACACCTGAGGGCCCAGCCCCTAGAATGTGTTAATGGGGTGAACTATCTTGATCTGTGTCAAGGAGCACCTATTCTAGGGGTGCAAGTTGATCAGTAAAAAGGGGACAGAGGCATGTTAACACTAAGTTTCCACTCATTTACATCAGCCCAGGTTCCCCTGTGGGGTAGAGCAAGGCTTGTGCCTGAGCAGGCATGAAACAGGAAGGAGGGTTCCAGGCCCCTTACCTCAATTTCCTTAAACTTCCATATGAGCTGCCCCAATGGAGGGGTACACTTGAAAAATTTAGAGAAGGTGGACGGATTTTCGCCTGATGCTCCACATCTTTGACCTTCTAGCCGTTATCTTCCTGCTGGCTCACTGTAGGACCCAAGGCCAGGAGTGAGGCCTGCAGATTTGCCTGAATAAACAATGCACTTCACGTAGGGTTGTGCCTGTCCAGTACCTGGACAGGGGCGGCCCAGGGAAATTGGCCAAATGCCTCTAGTGGAACATGAGAGAAACGTAACTCGGGAGAAACTTGTAAACATCGTGAACACAATGACTAATAATGGACAGGCCAATAGCAGTGTGTCTCTCTTCCATATTTGCAATCAAAAATGGTCAAATGCGAATTTGATCAGGCTTAGCACCACTGCCCATAAAAGCATACGTGACAGGGGTTTAGTAAGTTGATCTTTCTGAACTAGAAGTGACAAGTTTGAGGCATGTTTGATGTGAATAGGCCATGATTGCTGTAGATAAGGCCCTGAGAGAGGATTTTACATACATTCATGAACCAAAGGTCATACCTGCAGGTCGGAAGTCAATTGTGGATTCAAACAGAGCTGCCAGGATAATGATGAGGGATTGGGATATATCTGAGCTTACAGAACCCTGGAGATTGACAAGCACAGCAGCATGAAGCCACTTAAAACTCGCGGCTATTTCCACAAGAACAGGAAAGATTAAGAGATGACTTGATAGAGATTTTGAAAATAATGGCCGGGATTTTCCGGCTCCGTTGTGGTGGGATCGGGTCGTGGGACATTCAGTGACCCAGCCAAAAGTCCATTGACTTTCGATGGGACCGGACATTCCTGGCGACGGAGAGGACGGGAAAATCCCGCCAACAAATGGAATCTACACAGAGGGTTGTGAGGCAGGGATTGCCCCGCTGGAGTTAGTAACTGAAGTAGAAACCATCGTGTTGTTACGATCAGGTGAGCAGAAGTGAGCTGGTTCCCCTCCAATCAGCCTCCAACAGCAAAGATTTTTCCATTTCTTTTGCCCGTAGATGCCTTTTTTAAAATCCAAATGTATTTTTTACTATCTATGCAGTGGACAATAAGGAGCCAATCACCAGGTTTCCTTGAGTCAAGTTTACTTGCTACTAAACCCGAGTGAAAATACTAAAAGGCGTGACATTACACACACACACACACACACACACATACACACGGGTATCTGAAATAAGAAAAGTCAGAGTCCAAGTAAAAAGATAAAAGAATATACAGTTAACCCCCACCCTCCACTTACCTGGGTCAACATCCTGGAACTCCCTCCCTAACAGCACTGTGGGTGTACCTACACCACATGGACAGCAGCGGTTCAAGAAGGCAGCTCACCACCACCTTCTCAAGGGCAATTGGGGACGGGCAATAAATGCTGGCCCAGCCAGCGAAACCCACATCCCGTGAATGAATTAAAACAAAATGAGTGCAGCTCCAACGACACTCAAGAAGCTTGACACAATCCAATAAAAAGCAGCCTACTTGAATTGCATTCCGTCCACAGTCTAAAACATTCATTCCGTCCACCACTGGCGCACAAGCAGCAGTGCATACCAGCTACAAGATGCACCGCATAAATTTGCCAAGGCTCCTTCTTCAACAGCATTTTCCAAACCCACAACCTCTACTGCCTAGAACAGTGGCATTGGGACAATGAGAACACCAGCAACTGCAGGTTCCCCGCCAAGTCACTCAGCGTCCTGATTTGGAGCTATATCGCCGTTCCTTCACTGTCGCTGGGTCAAAAATATGGAGCGTCCCTCCCTAACAGCACTGTGGGTATCCCTGCACCACACGGACTGCAGCGGTTCATGAAGGCAGCTCACCAGCGCCACCTCAAGGGCAATTAGGGATGGGAAATAAACGTCGGGAGAGGGAAAATCCATGTCACGGAGATCGCTAGATCTTTGTGGGCCGTTTTCTTCAAGGTCAGCAGTGAGGGCCATTAGTTTGCTGATGACTGCAAAATCCAGTCTAATGTTGTGTAAAAGAACAGTGAGCGAATTTTTTTATTTGTTGGCATGAAGTGGGCAGTGCTTGGCAGGACCATATTTCTTCATGAAGGTGGTAGGCCTACTTGGACTGCCTATGCACCCATGGCAGTCTTTGTGGTGATGATATTCCCACAATGGGGGGGGTCAAATATTCCAGGCCATTGATCAAGTTACAACAGAGGAGTGTCACTTTGGGTGGACTCTTGGGGAGGTGACAGGGGCCCCGGCTGCTGAGAGAGCCAGACAGAACACTGCCCCCACCCCCGCCCCACGCCGCCCCTTTTCAGCACAGCCTGCTGCAACTTGTGCCACTCAGGCACTTGACAGGACAGTGGCAGGGAAGAGCCCTTCCCTTCCCCCAAGGATCAAGGGTCCTGAGGGTTGAAGTCCTGGCCAACGAGAGCTGCCAGCCAATCAGAGGCCGGCAGGCTTCCCATACTCAGCAGCGCCACCAGGCAGGTAGTGGATGGTGCCAGTACTACACGCACGCAGGACTTTGCATCGAGGAGGGGCTGAAAGGATAGATGAGTGATGGCAGGAGGAGGGGGTTGTGGGGTAGGGGTTGGTGGTGCGTGGCGAGGAGGTCGGCAGCAAGGGCAGGGTGGTGGCTCTCAGCGAGCCCTCCCTCTTGATGCCGAGTCCCTTGATCAGTCACCGAGTGCTTTTGATTGAGGTATCTCCCCCTGCCCCCCCCACCCCCGCAAGCAAAGATGCCAGAGTTTTCTTGTCATGCTCCCTTCGTGATGAGCTGCCCGGCCCATCGCTGGATAGTAATCAGCAGCAGAATGAGGCCCTTAAGTGGGCATTAATTACCTACTTAAGGGCCTCAGTTGGTGGCGGGGCAGGAAGGACATCCACGAGCCTTCCTGCCATGGACTTAATCGAGGTGGTAGTGGGAAGTTGGCAAGGGTACCCATCCGCCACCCCCTTGCCTGATGAAATGCACCCGCCACATAACTTGTCATTGGGGGAGGGCATTGTAGGTTATGCCCTATTTGCCAATGGCAGGATGGTGTGGCACTCGGGGCAGCATATTAGGGGGGGGGCGGGGGAGCGAGGGGGAGAAGGACAGCTCACAGCACCCCTGCCCTCCCCCCAGAAGCTAAGTCAGTGCGGAGCTGGCTCACTCCACACCACCCCAGTGTGCAAAGGGCACCCTCGCCCCCCCCTCCCCCTCCCCACCACCGAGGATCATATGCCCCCATTCCTTCCCACCCTTTTAAAGAATTTTTTAAATGGTCTGACCCCATCTGCCCGACTGCCTGTGCCAACTATATTATAGTGTGGACAGCGAACTATCAGGGTCAGTTGGCTTGTTAACAGGCTCAGTTGACCCTGGGTTGGTTATATAAATATGGTAGGCTGCTGATTTAGGCACCCACCCACCTCCTGTATTCTGGGGGTAACCTCGGGGATGGTGGGAAGGTGGTCGGGTGGGTTATGTGCACCCCCCACCACCCCCTCACTGAAAACATGCCCCCCATCCAGCCCTTGGAGTGGATCTTGGAGGTGTTGGTGACCTTGTGTACTTGTTGCTCTTTTCCTTCTTGGTGGAAGCAGGAACAAATGTGCTTTCAAAGTAACCTCAGTGAATTTACTAAGGTTAGAATTTTACAGAACAGAAATAAGTCATTTGGCCCATCAAACGTGTGCTGACTCTTTGAAAGAATTATTCACTAAGTCCCATCCCCCATGCACTTAAAAACGTACATTTTACAAATACCTTTTCATCATCTTTTTCAAGGCTAATATGTTCTCTGCTTCCACCACTGCTTCTAGCAGGACAATCCATGTCCTAATGAGGATGAGGAAGATGAATTTGATGGAGAATACAGCAATGACAATGGATTCATTCATAGGGAAGATGAAGCAGCTGAAGATAGTGGAAGAACGCAAAAATCTCCTATGTTAGAAATGGAATAATGCAGATGTATATAATATATATAAAATTAATTGATTGGACTCTGTATAATAAAAGGAATCTCCTTTCCCGCATACTCCTCCTTTTAGTAGTAATCTTAAATTCATACTCTTTAGTTACCGATGCACCAAACATGTAAGAAAACCAGTTATTGATGATTTACTTTAACACAACCTCCAATCGTTAAGCTCCTCTAAGCCCAACCAATGGTGAAAACAACCTCTACCCTTCTGTCCTATGGATCACCAGAAAATAACTGTGTAAAAATGGGCTTGGGAGGTAATAAAACAAAGTTATAACACTTGAAAAGACGGGTTTGACAATGTGCTGTCAGAGGGACATTTGGGCTAGCAAGCAGACTTTAGAAATAATTCTGTATGCTGATAATGCTACTGTTGTAAATTTCTTAGTTAAAGAACATCAATTTTCCTGCCAGATTAGGAGCTGTCACTCAGAATGAATCATTATTTAAAGCATATGCTATGCTATAATCCCTACACGCACTGTTGCTCACGCTATAACTACAGCCATGTAGAGTTAGCAGCTTGTTGCCAAATGACTTATTCACAGGGGCCAAGGGCACAAAATGCAGTCAGGTTTAATTATTTTAAATTATGCAAGACAAACAGCCACTGGTGAAATAAAAATAAGACAGTGTCAGGGAAGTTTAACAATAACTTGATCAAACTTCGCAAACATCGTGGCTCTGATTGACCCTCATGCTATACTTTCTGACTCAATCTGGGTAATGAAGATCCCCTGACGGTCTAGTCGGGAAAGCTGACGCACAGGGAACATTCAAGCAATCTGCTTGCAGGCCCTTGTTTCTGCTCTGTTATGAATCAATCTTCGGTTGACAAGTTATCCCTTTAACAGCTCCTTAGTCCATCCGTCAGTTAATGCAGCTCTCCCCTTATTTCCAGTGATGCTATCTTCACACTTCAGTTGTTACAGCTTTCTGTTTTCAACCTGAATGCCTCCTTGAATATCTTTGAGAAGTATCTCCGGAGTTATTTTCCTTTCTAAAGTTTGCATATATTTTAGATAGAATCTACAAAACAGAAACAGGTTCAACTGGTCTACACCGGTGTTTATGGCCTATACTGGTGTTTATGGTCTATGCCGATGTTTATAATTCGCTTGAGTCTCCTCCCACTTGAACTAACCTTTTCCACCCTGCCCCCATATCCTTACATTTCCTTCTCTCTCATGTATGCGCCAATCCTCTCCTTAAATGTATCTCTACTGTACACATCTCTTTCATTACTCCTGTAAACCTTAAATCCAATGCCCAACCTGCCTTCCATACTGAGGTGGCCCTCGTTAATGTTAGCGCTGACACCTTTAACTGTGACTGCAGTGCTGCATCTCTCCTCATCCTCCTTGATGCTTCTGCAGCATTCGACACATTTGACCTTTCTGTCCATCTCTGCAGTCTCCTGCATTTTTACTTGGGTCATTGCCCTAACTTGGTTCTACTCTTAACTCTGGGAGTGGGGCGATGATCTGGATGAAGCACAAGATCGTTGCTTCAGGGGCAATGATGTTCGGGTAACCGTGAGGCTGAAAGCAAAGACGTAGCACAGTTCATGAAGTTGTAAACACATACAACACAACTCATGATTAGTACTAGCTTATAGACAAAGTAAACAGAAGGAAAATTAATTAGAATGGGGTGGGATTGTTATATACAATAGAGCAGAACTGGCCCATTTTGTCATCTATCAACTTTAAATCCACATTTCTAATATTTTGCAGATTTCTTCAAAAAGAAAGAAAAAGAAGGACTTGCATTTATCTAGCACCTTGCGCCGACTCAAGACATCTCAAAGTGTTTCCCAGCCACTTAGGTAATTTTGAGGTGTAGACACTGTTGTAAAGTAGGAAACATGGCAGCCAATTTGCGCATAAATACTCCCATAAATAGCAATGGCTGGATAATTTTTTAAATGATTTTGCTTTAGGGGTTTATATATTGGACAGTGCATAGGGTTAACTTCCCTGGTCTTCTTTGAGATAGTGCCTTGGGATCTTTTACGTCCACCTGAGAGAACAGTCAGGGCCTTGTTTTAAAGTCACATCCAGAAGACACTAATCATGAGTTGTGTTGTATGTGTTTACAGCTTCATGAACAATGCTACATTTTTGCTTTCAGCCTCACGGTTACCCGAACATCATTGCCCCTGAAGCAACGACCTTGTGCTTCATCCAGATCATCACCCCACTCCCAGAGTTAAGATTAGAACCAAGTTAGGGCAATGACACAGGTAAAAATGCAGGAGACTGCCGAGATGGACAGATGTGTTGAATGCTGAAGAAGCATCAAGGAGGACGAGGAGAGATACAGCACTGCAGTCCAGAATTTTCCGCTCCCATTTGCAATGGGCGTGTTTGGCGGCGTGATATAATAAAAATGAGGTTCCAGTGCCTCGACAGACCTGGTGGAGCCACTGCAATACAATCCCCAGAGGGTCTCACGCATCATCGTCGCTTGCTGCACGCTACACAACCTGGCGCAGCAACGGGGGGGAGGACCTGACTGAGGAGGAGATGGAAGAGCTGTACATCTCCTCCGATCAGGAGGATGTCGAGGGGGATGAGGGTGTTGAGGCTCTCAAAGGCAAGGCTGCCACTGATGAGGCCAGCGCACTGGCCAGACGAGGCAGGCTGCTCGTGAGACCCTTATAGCTTCAAGATCCATGGAGGATGATGATGAGATGCAGTGAAGACGGTCCTGACATCCTCACATTGCATCTGTGAACGTCTGACACCAGTCTGGCTGATGGCAGCGCACATACCCTCAGTGCTCAGGCTCATGTATGGAGACGCAGTGGAGGCCCTAATAGTCGCAAAATTCCAGGAGGACAATGATGACATGCAGTGGGGACACACCATAGATATTCACATAGCCTCTGTGAACATCTGACTCCTGTCTGGCTGAGGTCAGCTCGCTTGCGCTCTGTGAACAGGGTCATGCCGTGGAGACACAGTGGTGACACTTTAACAGCACCTGATCCTTTGGCAGGCTTCAGCATCTGTCCCCTTCAGGGGCACAACGTCAGCAGTCCCAGATGCTGAAGAGATAGGGGCCAGCCCAAGGTGCTGAGAGCACACAGAGAGAATGAGAGAACTCTTTGATGCCTGCCCACGATGACATTGTTAGAAATGCAGGTCCCTTTAAGAGTGAACTAGAACAAGCTTCAGAGTGAATTGAGAACAGATGCTCATTGAAGCCTGTACTTCAGAGCTGGGTTTTTTTCCCCATTAAGGAGGTTTTTGCCTCTGGACAGGGAATGGATCCAGAAGGGGAGAGTGGAAATTGTATTTGTACTGAACTATAGTTTAACAATCAGACAGTTATGATTCACTGAATGTCTTCTGCTGCCTGATTCAGTAAATGGATATCCACCTATTAAATACACAATATTCTGGTAGCAATGACAAGCCACATGAGGGGCAGGCATCACTGATGTGTCCAGTGAGTGTGAAGCTGGACCATCACTTTGGTCTGAAGCTTACACACTGCACAGGGAAGAGGCCCTGGATTGAGACACTTGCCTCCATCTAGTGCAGGGACCAAGGTTTCACATCTGATTGACATGAACACTGCTGATCATAACGAGGAGCCATAGACAAGGAGACATTCTTGGGAGTTCATTTACAATAGTGAACATTACGAACAAGTGATTAATGCCCATGCCCAGCTGTGGCTCAGTTCATAGCGCCCTCGCCTTTGAATCAGAGGGTTGTGGGTTCATGTCCCACTCCCGGAAAAACCAAGAACTGTGATTGTACTCGAAAGAAGTTGCAATCTGTGACTGTTGGTAACTCGAACGAGTTTCCACCTCTGGTGCTATGTCTTTAGTTGAGGTGTCAGCTGTGGCTCAGTTCATAGTACCCTCGCCTTTGAATCAGAGGGTTGTGGGTTCATGTCCCACTCCCGGAAAAACCAAGAACTGTGAATGTACTCGAAAGAGTTACATGCGAACTGATGATAACTCAAAAGAGTTACATCTTCTTAGCTTAGCGGCTACGTTCGCGGCCGGGTGTCCCTGGAGAGGGAGCACGCGGTGTCTGCCGGCACTCTCGAGGCCTTCCGTGCCCGATGGGCGCCACAGGGACTGGGGTGGTTTGTTGACCCCTTTAATCACATTTTGGTTTAATGTTTGTAAGTTTCCTTTAAACTTTGTCCTTGGTTTTACAGCTGACCTGACTTAAGGGCTGTGCCTGATTTATCCCTTAATGTGTTAATTTAGTTTATTGTTTTAACTCTGAAAGAGTTACATCTTCTTAGCCTTCCTAACTCTGCCGCTACATCTTGGTGCTCCCCCGACATCCACAGTGGAGTTGGAGGCAGCCTGCTGACTGCTAGGCCCTGCCTGTGATGACTTGGTGCATGTACCCTGGAGGGCTGAGACCTGGGGGGTCCTGGGCTGCTTTCGGGGTCCTGCTGTGTGGCAGTGGCACCCTCTTCAGCCTGCGGAGCTGGAGCTGCTGGGGCCACAGGAAGAGGGGAGTCGGATGGGCCGGACACTCCCAGAGTCACCTGGGTGGATGCCCCCGGGATATGCATCTGCTGATCCTCCTCCTTATGGGTTCCCAAGGACCCCCGCATGACTCCTTGAGAGGGAGGGGCAGCTGGAATGGGTTCGAGATGCCCTGCTCCCCTCTTGCATTGACACTGATGGATGCCAGCAAGTGCCTCAGCGATGGAGTGCAGCTCCTGCATCAGTGCAGGACCAATGTCCTGGACCAAAGTCTCCATGGTGGTCATCTTACCAGTGTTGACCTCAGTGCATTGGCATGCTGGCACTATCACCTCAGACTGAAGGTGGACGAACTTGTCCATCGTGCCTTGCAATCTGAGGAGTGGAGCAGGCAGCCCCTTCCTGAGCTTGTCGTTGCAGCTCCAGCAACTGAGGTAGAAACAAGTCCGGAGGCTCATTATCTGACTGGGGCTCAGCAGATCCCTGGCCTCCAGCTGTCCCCCCAAGTGCCGGCACCCTCGAATTTCCCAGCCTCCGCCTACTGTGGATCAGGCAGTTCAGTGTGCACGCCAGATTGTGACCCCAAGGCTACTCTAGAGCTAGGTCCCACTGAGGTGTGTGTGTCTCTGCGCTGGTGGAGGGTGTGAGTGAGCGCTGCGATGGGTCTTCAATGTTGGTGTCCGTGGATTCCCTTTCTGAGGTGTCTTCAGGGCTGGAGTCGATAACCTGGCTCATGGCCGCCTTCTGCTGCTACCCGAATGTGCCTGTGAGAGAAAAGGGAGATAATTAATGCATGGCAAGGCACTGTGA
Organism: Cetorhinus maximus; assembly: GCF_964194155.1. NCBI lineage: Eukaryota > Metazoa > Chordata > Chondrichthyes > Lamniformes > Cetorhinidae > Cetorhinus > Cetorhinus maximus. The sequence goes on along the minus strand of NC_135884.1, from coordinate 13,003,294 downwards.
AACAGGAGACAATCACTCACATATAATAATAGCATAAAATAAAAACAGAAAATGCTGGGAAAACTCAGCCATTCTGGCAGCATCTGTGGAGGGAGAAGCAGAGTTAACCTTTCCAGTCCCTTTGACTCTTCTTCAGAGCTCTGGGAATGGAGTCTCTGAAGAAGAGTCATACAGACTTGAAACATTAACTCTGTTTCTCTCTCCACAGATGCTGCCAGACCCGCTGAGTTTTTCCAGCATTTTCTGTTTTTATTTCAAATTTCCAGCATCCTCAGTATTTTGCTTTTATCTTAGCGACAATCACTCACAGACAGGTTGTCTGATGGATGTTTGCAGTGCAGGATCCTCACCTGGTTGAGCGCCGCCCACCTCACCACCTGCACAGGAGCGGTCCACATCCACATCCCCGCCAACCAGCTGGATGGCTCTAGGCTGTGAGGACCTTCAGCTCGGGCATGCCTCCCCAACTCTGGGATGTCTCCCTCTTGTTGTGGGCTAGCTTATTCTGCATGGAAACAGATGGAGAGAGTGTAAGCAAGATGCCTGCCAGGTCAAATGAGAAGGATACCTGGCATGTGTAGAGTGTGAGTGGTGCCATGGATGGTGTGAGGACACGATGGGAAATGGAGATGATGTTGTTTATGAGAGTGTGAGTGGTGATGTCCCTTGAGCTGGCAGTGAGTGCAAACCCTGTGGATGTGTGATGGGTTTGTGAGTGTGTGAGATGAGAGCGATGAGAATAATGACCTGGCAGAACAGAGGAGATAATTTATCCTCTTGCGGCACTGGGTGGCTGTCCTCTTTTGTGGTGGCGTTGGTGCTGACCACTGCCACCTCCCGTGCTGGATTGGCGAGCTTGGTGGCTAGTCTTCGTCCGCAGCGGAGGCAGACGAGTTCGCAGTGGGCTTCCACTCCGTCCAGAGAGGTGCAATAAATATTGGGCTGGATCCTTCTTTGTCACCTGGAGCAGTCCTGGTCTGTAGACATGAAGTAGATTGTGCTCTGGCCTGCTTTAAATATGGCGCCCGGAGGGAGGAAGCGCTGAGGTCATGGTGTGGTGGGCAAATCGAGCCCACCCGTCAGCGATCCAGCCAGTTTCTCTTGCGTGTATTATTATTTAGACCGGGCGCGCAGGAAGCGGACAATACACAGCATTAACCCATCGTTGCGGCCAGCAGGAAAAATGTCTTTTTTCATGCCCGCCAATGCACTTAGCACAATTCATGGAAAATTCCACCTCTGAAAGTGTAGCACTCACTCAGATTTTTATTGTGAAGTTTCTGGAGTGGGACTAACAGATGTACCTATTTATCCAATGAGGTGCTAGCGCTTAGAACACTCCTTTTCAAAGCTGCTGGCCCACAAGATTTAAAGAGGGCAAACCAGTGAATAAGAAATGTATGCATTAATAGGACTAAGTTATCTGGGTTTAGAGTCTATGTGTGGCCCCAGGACCACATGATCAACACTGAACATGTGGAGCATCATCTAGAACATGAGACATAGGAGCTGGGATGGGCCACACGGCCATTCAGTAAGATCATGGCTGCTCTTCCACCTCAACACTTTCACCGAATCCTTTGATTCTTTTTGCATCCAAAAATGCATCGATCTCAACCTTGGATAAACTCAACAGTTGAGCGTAGAGAATGCCAAAGATTCACAGCCCCCGAGAGAAGAAATTTCTCCTCATTTTAATCCTAAATGGTCAACTTTTTACCCTGAAACTATGGCCCCCTAGTTCTAGACTCTTGAGCTAACGGAAACAGCCTTGCAGCATCTTCTGAATGCATTTTTAAAAAATATTCAAGGTCTGAGGTGAAATGCTAAATGCAGAGTGTGGGAACTGTTTGAATGATTTACATATACCCTTTAACACAGTCTAATCCAAGGAGTAATTAACTGGGACCTTGGGCAAGTGGAGTAGATTATGGTTGTTTGTTTGAGATCAAAGTGCGGATATGTTGACTCTCCTCTGGTGCGGGATATCAAAACATGAACACATTCCTTGGTTCAATATAAGACATTAATACAGTATGTAAAATTAAAACGATGCATAAACATTTGGGCTTGTAAACTAGTTTGCGTTAGCACTGCTAACAAGATGGAAGCTGGCATATAGGCTTATGGTTTATGCAGCTTTATAGTTCTAAACATCCTGAGGCTGTCAGCATATTGTGTATCAGCCTTCAGAATACAAAGAAACTCAATCCACAGGCTCTGTAGCACATATACTGACTTAAGGATCAGGCTCAATGAGTGTAACTTTTATCAGTCGGGGAAAAAAAAGTGCTCGTTTTGCTTTGCAACTTATTTGTCTTTGTTTCTTGTCATGGAAAGCCGATTACTGCCACGAATTATTTACAGGCATATTGAACTTTGTGAGGAAGGCTTGTGTGTTTTTTTTTAAAGAAGTGCAAGCAAGAACACTGAGCAAAAGATGGCTGATAATGTAAAGTGACCACTTTCTGGAAAATTCCTTTGTGGATTACACTGACAGATCTGTCCTGAGAGAACATGGAATGTCACACCTGAAAACGTGTCATGGCCTTCTTCAAGTAGAGACACTTGAAAAGAAGATAGGAAGGATGCAAAAGACTGAACTTTAATCTCCTGTGGTTGCAGAGACAAAAGACTGATTTGCACGTCTTAGCAGTCAACCAAAAATCCATCTTCTGTTGAATTATATCTCAGAATGTGCTAATAGTTCTGAGATGAATACAAGACAACTATTTCCCCTCATGGAATTAACAGGGAAAATGGGTTAAAAAGCTAACTGCAGGGCAGTGTAGTGTGTGCTGATGTGCTGTGAAAGTGACAGCACCAAGAAGACCAACTAGTCAGCCCTGAAGTTGCAGGCAAAGTCTCTCTCTCTCTCTCTCTCTCTTTCTTCTCTTTCTCTGTTGCTGGAGGTATGGCTCAGTAGAAGCCACAATCAAAAAGGAAATAGGACAGCCTCTTCAGCTACCTTGCAGAACCAAGCGTCTCCAAACCAATTGCAAACCCGCCAAATTCAGCTCTCCCGGAATCACCCAACTTATCGGCTGCAATGTACTGCCATCTAAGCCTCATGGACAAGCCAAAGACTGGTTCATGTATTTTTAAACTTTTATTTGGAGCCTTAACTTCTCATTTCTGATGTGTGTGTATGTGCGTTGCGTTTTTATTATTTTTGTCAAGTTTTAGTAACTAATAAACTTACTCTCTCTTTGACTCAAGAAAGCCTGGTTAAATTGGCTCCATCTAAAAATATAAATATATTTGGACTTGGAAAAGGTATCCACAAGGGGAAGGGATCCCTTTTAAATTAACCTTGTTGTGGCCAACCGAGCGGGTTGAATAAAGAAGGGGAGCCAGTTCATCCCCCCTCACCTGGGAACATAACAAAATTAGCCCCCCCGTTTGGGAAGTTGGGGGAACTCGCCAGGGACTGGTCATAACATTCTAAAGTTATTTTCTTGTCTTTTTGAGTCTATTTTCTTTCATACTAAAGGGCCCTCTGATTGCACGTCCGATCTTCTTGGTCTGTTCCAATTCAGCAGACACAGGAGACGTTGAAAAAGCACCAATGGCAGAGCGGTTGGGTGAACCATGTAGACCAACTGATTGGGGTGGGTGTGGAAAACTGGGTGTAAATTGCTCTTGGCTGCTTACAAGGGCTGATGAATAAAATGAAAGATAAGTGGCCAGTCACGACAGTAGACATGGTGAAGACCTTTGCGGAGATTCTCATATTCTTAACACATTCCATAGCCTATTTGGCAACAAAAGTGGATTTTAAAACTCAGTGCTTGGTATAATAAGCATTACAAGTGACAAAAATGAATCTTTGGTCAAAAGATGGATTAGAGCAATAGACAAATTCCATACAAAACGATTACTGAAATGATGCCTTGGGAATCACCCTTCACTCCTGGAGGAGGAGGTGGGGATGGAGGAGGTTGCTAGAGAGACCACCTGAGCCAGACTCCGCGCAACTGGTGAACTCATCACGCCCACAGTTGCAGGTGGAGGTGAGAATCACAGGAAGATGTCGTTCAGCACCTCGAACCTACTCTGCCGTTCAATTAACTCATGGTCGATCTGCACCTCAACTCCACTTACCTGCTTTTGCTCCCTATTGTTTGATGCCTTGTGTGAACAAAGCTCAATCTCTCCCAGCCCTGATTTGCGCCAATTATTCCAGCATCCACAGCAGCTTGGGAAAGCGATTCCAAATGTCTTCTGCCCTTTACGTGGAAAGATGCTTCCTGATTTTGCTCTTAAATGGCCTAGCTCTGAGTTTTAAACTTATATCCTCCTGATTTCCCCATTAGGGGAAATAATTTCTCTACATTCACGCTACCAACATCTTAAGCACCTTGATTTTAACGAGGAACAGACAGACTTCTCTACTATTCAATCCAAATCCAGTGAGGCAAAGGTCAAATGAATCCTTTGATTTTCTTCTCTTTAAGAGATTTTTTTCCCCCCGTCCTTCCCCCTCACTGACCTTTCCTGCTTCATTCATTTGTTTAAGGTCCCTCTTTTTCAAACAGAGATCCTGTCCGACTGAGCCACAAGTTTCCCAGCGGCTGAGACGCGGACGATAATTTGTCGCACTGAGTGATTTAGGATTGCTCGGCTGTCAGTGTCTTGGTGAAGTGGCCATCCTTTAACGCACAAATTCACATCATTTGTCATTTGCCTGTGTCTAGATAACTTGTTCCAATGCCACTTTTATCTTTGTCCACGTACACGCAGCCAACATCTTAATTGTAGCATAACCGCATTCCGTGTGTTTACAGTGACACGTACTCTGTGTTTGGAATAACCTGCGATGTGTGTGTTTGGGAAGACCTGGGCAGTTCTCATTTCAGCGACTTGTACTGCAACTTGTACCGCGTGTTTGAATGACTAAATGTGACTGTTTGCTGTGTTTGCCATTTATTTTTAGAGCAGTATAACCATTGTTATATTGTTCCATTGTTAAGGCCCAAATCCTCAAATGGGGCAGTGAGATTTTCCAAGAATCCTACAATGCATCCATGGCATGTGTGGCTCCTTGGAAGCCAGCCTGATTGACAGGCTTGGGTCTCTCTTGGATAGGAAACACTGCAGGAGAGGCCGCAGACCAGGAGCAGGTAGGTTTAGTACTGTTAGAGGTAGAGATTGTGGGCGGTGAGGAAGGGTTTTGGGCATGGCCTGGTTTGGAAGGTTGAGGTGACCATTGGGGGTTGGGGAGAAATTAGAGGCAGAGCGGGAAATTGGATGGAGAGATGGAGCAGATCGGAGGCAGAATCGGCAATTATGGGGGTAGTTTGGTGATAGGGTTACTGGATGTCAGGGGGAGATTGTAGAGGTGACGGAGAGGTGCTTTACAGGTTAGCTTGTTGAACCTGGGGAAAACATTCCTGCTCTTCCTGACCTGCAAGCAGTGTGTTGTAAATACATTTACCTGATGGATCTCTCCCTTTTCACCTCCCTTTACCTGTTGGGTTTCCTGAACTGACAGTAATAAAAGCTCTGTTGAAATGAAGGCATGCAGCCTCCTTACAAGATCTCAGTGGCTAAACCACCTCCAGGGAGTGAATTGTTGGCCACTCATCGTTGTGTCTTGGTTAAAACTGGGATTGCACAGGTTTAGGGCAGGTTGGATTCCTGTTTCAGATTTTAAACATTTTAACTTCCTGCCTGGCCCCAACCTGTCTATTTCTGGGGTAAAAATTGCCCCCATTACCTCAGAGGCCAGTGTGGTGGAGACAGAGAACAAAAAAAATGAAATATTGGCTAGATTGCCAATTCTGTTTGGATGTAATCCTGGAGTGACACCACATGACCTCCTGCAACCAACTGCTCCGCCTCTACACTCCTACCATTGGCGCCCAACATGTTCATCCTCATGGAGCCCCACATTCCCACACTAACTGATGAAATGAATGGGCCATACTCCATTCTGAATCAAACAGCTTTTTATCCTCCACCTCTAATGCCTTTATAACTAGTAAGTGAAAAGTTAAAAAGAAAATGAAAAAAAAACACAATTTTTTATTGTCCCAATGATTTTTTTTTTCCCCCCAAGATTGCTCGTGTCAGTGTCCTGGAGATTAACCCGTGATTCCTGGAGACCCCAGGTCAATCCTAAAGAATTGGCAATTCCTAAAAGTCAGGGGTTATGTTGGGGGTGGAAGTGGGGTGGTGGGGGGGGGAGGTGGGTGTGTGGTGTAAGGCAGAAGCGTAGAGTTAAGGCCACAATCAGATCAGCCACGATCTTATTGAATGGCGGAGCAAACTAGAAGGGCCAAACGGCCTACTTCTGCTCCTGTTCCTTGTCTTCTTTTGTTATGTTCGTTTTATTCTATAATTGATGCAAAAGGAAACTCTGATGGCGTTGCTGTCCCTTCTTTTTGTTTTCCAAACGCGGGGATGTGGCTGGTGTGTCTCTGAGATCGCAACTCCCCTCCTTCCCCAGTCACGCTTCACGATGTTGAGCATGACTTGAGGGGAGCGGATGGGAACACCAGAGCGAAAGAAAAGGAACAATTAAAAGAAATACCGAGAAGCTTAACAAGAATCGTAATGTGGTTGAGGAAATGGTAATAATGGTATCTGGAAATACTGTGGGTCAATGCTTTAATAATGTTCCCGCACACCTAATTCCCTGGCGAGTGAGTTAGATGATTCTCAGGAGTAGGATGCAATAGGAAATGATTAAGAAGAGATTTATTTGGAATTAGTGCCAGTAGACTTCAGTTCCTGAGGGCTACTTCCATGTCATCTCCATTGTACATGGCATTTTGCTTGAATGAATTGAACAGTAAATACTGTACATTTCAAACATCAGGCTAAATAAAATCTTCCACTTAACCTTTTCCTAGTCGCGAATTTTGCAGCCTGAATTTATGGAATCACAGAAGGAGGCCATTCAGCCCATCAGGCCTGTGCCAGCTCTTTGAAAGAGCAGTCCAGCTAGTTGCACACCCACCGATCTTTCCTATAACCCTAGGGCAGGATTTTGCCGTTGGCGAACGGGGAGGGGGGGGCGGGTGGGCAGGGCCTGCTCGCCGATGCGTAAAATGACGCCCGGTGACATCGGCCTGAACTCCCGACGTCACCGCGCCCCTCTTAAATTTTCAGGTAGGCGGGGGAGCAGCAAAATCAGCTGTGCGCCCGCCAACATGTCAATGCCCAGTTGAGGCCATTGACAGAGTCATTTAGCTAATTAATGGACCTGCCCATTGAGGTGGGTAGGTCAGGAGCCCCGGCGGGAATTAGAAACAGCATGAAACCTCAACCACGGGCGGGATGAGGTTTCATGTCGGTTTTAAAAAATTTTATTAAAGTTTTTGTAAAAATTATGATCATGCCCCAACTCATGTGACAGTGTCACATGAGGGGACATGTCAGGGAATTTCTTTTTCTCTATTTTTAATATTTTTGAGAGCAGCACTTAGCCTCAGGGAGATGAATGCGCTCTTTCCTGCGCATGCGCGAAAGAGTGCACTCTCGATTTAGGGGTTCCCCCCCCCTCCCCGCCAGCACAGGGAGCGCATAGCGCTTCTGTGCAGGCGCAGCGCGGGGCAGGCCTTAATTGGCCAGCCAATGTAAAATGGTGCCACGCCCCCGATCAGGGGCGCCGATCGGAGACACGCCTGCGCGCGCCCACCATTCAACTTCGCTTCTGATGGGGGGAAAATCCTGCTCCTGCAATTTTTTCTTTCTTTTTCAAGGATATATTCAATTACCTTTCGCAATTTACTATAGAATCTGCTTCCACTGTCCTTGCAGGCAGTGCATTCCAGGTCTTGACAACTTACTTTCGTAAAAGAAATTCTCATTTCCCCGCTTTTGTCTTTTGTCAATTACCTTAAATCAGGGTCCTTTGGTTACAAGCCCTGCTGACAGTGGTTGACTCCCCCAACCCTACACACCCAATATTGGCCACCCAACACGTTCATCCTCATGGAGTTCCGCCTTCCGCACCAATTGGTGAAGCGAATGGACTCTATACGGATGATTCTCTCAGTTACCCTGTCAAAACCCCTCATTATTTTGAACACCCCATCAGGTCTCCCCTTTAGCCTTCTCTGTTTTAAGAAGTTCAATTACTTTTGTTGCCGATTAAACTAAAATTGTTGACCTATATATCAGTGGCTGCACTTCAGAAGTAATTAGTTTCAAGACATTTCTACATGACGAAAGAGCCATGTTAAGTTCCAGCCTCTTGCCTCTTCCTTGGAGTTAAAAAGAATCAAATATTTGAATATTTTTGAAGTTAAAGAACAGATTTATAACCCCTTAACTCAAAGTAAATGATCGCTCCCTAACCTCACATTTGAATCTTACACTGGTACTGCACAGAAGCAGATAGCACAGCAGGATGCCATTCAGCCCATCGCACCTGTGCCAGAATGTATAACTCATTCCTTTTCCACATGAAACCTGGTGTACCTTGTATTATACCTGATGCATTCCAAGCTCATGACAGGAGAAATATTAAAATGGAATTCAATGTTTTAAACTGATAGGAAGACAAAACAATTATCATTACATGATGCAGCTACCAGAATTGTAGAAAGTGCGTTCAATGGACCTCAGTATGTTTTTTTGCAGCAAACGCTTTAAAAAGAAACAGAAATACTTGCAGTTATGTCATGCCTTTCATGACTCCCAGAACGACCCCAATACAATACTACTTTTTTAAAAATTCATTTAAGGGGTGTGGGCATTGGCATTGCTGGCTAGGCCAGCATTTATTGCCCATACCTAATTGCCCTTGTTCAGAGGGCATTTAAGAGTCAACCACATTGCTGTGGGTCTAGAGTCACATGCAGGCCAGACCAGGTAAGGCTGGCACCTTTCCTTCCCTAAAGGACATTAGTGAAACCAGATGTGTTTTTACAACAATTGACAATGGTTTCACGGTCATCATTAGACTTTTAATTTCCAGATTTTTATTGAATTCAAACTCCACTATCTGCTGTAGTGGGATTTGAACCCAGGTCCCAAAAGCTGTACTCTGGGTCTCTGGGGCAATACCACTATGCCATCACCTCCCCATGAAGTGTAGCAACTGCTGTAACTTTGGACGTTCCTATGTTCCTTTGAATTTATATGTTTTTAGGGCAATTGCCCAAAACCATTCAGGTGGCTGTAAATTTCCTCAGGAGTCCTCCTTTCATTCCAGTGGTACTTTGCACCAGATCACTCAGAATTGGTAGGAGCCATAATCTAGCAGGATATCACCCCTCCCGGGATTTTCAGGCTGGCCTCACCAGAGGCAGAATCTCTGTTCATCTCTTATAAGGTCAACAACATAAGGAGTCATTCCGGGGGTCAGAATCTCATGATGGGGACTCACTATATGGCAGGAGCTCCCCCTTCCTTAGCTCAGTTGAGAGGCTGGAGGCTTTGTGCATTGAGCAATGTGAGGTGCACTTCCCTCTTTGTGGGGAAAAGTGGGCTCCATTTGGGGGAGACAGATCAGGCCAGGATGGTGGCCTTTGTCCCCACCCCCCCAAAAAGTGGATTAGGTTGAGAGGATTCTCAATGGGGTTGGGGAAGGGAGTTGTTGGGAGCAACTCCCATCCATTGCCAGACACGCAGGCATCGAGGTGTCCAGCTGGATGCTCCAAGTGGCTACTCACCACCTCCTGCAAATTAAATGACCTTCCACTGACCCTGAAACTATTGACAGGGCCCCAGCAGATGTGATCCCAATGTAGGCATCAGATGATGGCCCATGGCTTTTTGTGGATGGTCTTATTAATGCCATTAATGTGGAAGGTACATGCCTCTGTTTGCAATGACCACTGAGAAAAAAATCTTTTCTAGTCTTCTCTAGCTTAAACTGATCATATCATTAAATAATGTTTTTGTAACTGGACTACATGAATCACTTTATTTGGTTAACCAAATGAGAGTGTCAGGGGGGTGTAATTGAAGGATTCCATTCTGGTCTCAGACTTTGATGTAAGATAGGCAAAGATGCTTTTTCTGTTAGACCCCATTTCTCTTGTGTGTCAGCCGTAGCTTGGTTGGTAGCACACTCACCTCTACATCATGAGGTTCTGGGTTTAGGTCCCACTCCAGGACTTGAGCACAAAAATCAAAGCTGACCCTCCAGTGCAGTACTGAAGGGGTGCCGCACTGTCAGAGATACTGACTTTCAGTTGAGACCTTAAACCCCAGGCTCCATCTGCCTACTTGGGTCAATATAATGAATTCCATGGGTGAAATTTTACGCCAGCGGGATTTTACAGTCTGCCAAAGTCGATGGTCTTCTGAACAGATCATCACATTTTACAGCACCCTCACTGCGACGGAGCCATCAAATTCCACCCTTTTCCAAAGTGCAGGGGAGTTATCCCTGGTCTCCTGGCCAATATTTAGCCCTCAAACAATCACACAGAAACCAGATTATTTGGTCATGATGACAATACTGTTTAAGGGAGCTTGGCATATGCAAATTGGCTGCTGCATTTCCTAAATTATAACAGTGACTACACGTCAAAAAGTACTTTATTGGCTGTAAAGCGCTTTGAGACATCCGGTGAATGTGAAAAGTACTCTATAAATGCACGTATCTCTTTTAAGTGAAGGTTAAATAATGTATGTGCTGGGTCCTTGCAGTACAGACCTCTAAGACTGCCTATGTTTACTCTGGAAACTCCATGTGCAAAAATGAGTTGCAATTAAAAACTAATTGGTTTTAACTCTTAAAACTTAGAGTGACCCATTTCATGTCTCAGTTGCAATTAACTAACTTATTAAAAATGATTTTGAGCGATTGTCTTGATGAAATTTCAAAGCTGAATAGTCCTAATTTCAGTTTGTATTTCTGTCCCCTCCAATCCCACCCCTCTGGCCTCATTTTTACAGTTTTGCCAATTCCTGGCTGATAGCGTTCACTGTCAGCTGGCAGACACGCAGCCATGCAGTAATCCTCAATGATTCATGCTGTGATACAAACAGGCCACACACAACCAATGCTCCCTGTAACGTATGTGCAAGTGCTGCCAGGCAATCGTAAAGGGACCATGTAACACAACAAACCGGTCACGCACTACAACATAAACTTAGGAGGAGCATTGTATACAAGCCTTTGTCCACTCGAAGCTTAGAATCACAGAACTGTTATGGTGCAGAAGTAGGCCATTTGGCCCATTGTGTCTGCACCAGCTCTCCAAATGAACAACTCACCTAGTGCCATTCTCCCACCTTCTCCCCATAACCCTCCATGGTCTCCCTTTTCAGGTAATAATCTAATTCCCTATTGTAGCTGAACCTGCCTCCATCACTCTCTCAGGCAGTGCATTCCAAACCCTAACTACTCGCTGCATAAAAACGTTTCTCCTCATATCATTTTAGCAGCTATTGACACTTTGTAGAAAGTGCAGGAACAGCAGTGCTGAGCAGAAAACATAAGAAAGGGATCTTCATTTATCCTCTATATTTAAATTTGAACAATTGTACTCAGAACATTAGCTTAGGTCTAAATTACTAGCCCAATGATATTTCCACTAGACAACCACCTCCCCCAAAGTAAATTTAAACACAACAAGCTGCTGTGGTGAGATTTGAAACCATGTCCCCAGAGCGTTTGCCTAGGCCTCTGGATCATAGTCTAGTGACATTACCACAACTTCAACGTTTCCCCTATCGTTGCTAGATTGCTTGCCTTCTCCCTGAGGATATCCTGGCCCTTTCACCTGACACTTCCCCCAAGAAGGGCACAAGGATGGGAATCAGAGGGTGGGATTGTCAGTCAGTGGCGGGGCACAGGATGGGGTCGGGTTAGGGGGGGGGTTTGGATCAGAGTCAACCAGACCCGCAGTCTAGCATTGCTAGCAGCTTGTTGGGGTTCGGTGTCATCATCTCAATGCCGAGTCATTTTTAAAGAGACTGGGTCAGGTTGGCAATGGCTACCCACCTGTAAGTGGCAGGTAGTCAACTGAGGGCAATTAAAGGGCCTTCATTTTAATGCCTCTCTGCTGCCTGCACTGCATCCCACTGTCCTGCTGCAGCCCAAGGGAGACAGAAATTGTAGCTGAGCTCCATGACTAAGAGCAGATTTCCTGCTCAGGAGGCCTTTCCAATCTACAGGACTCCTTGCAAAGTTTCAGCACCACTTCTGACTGAAGGACCTTGTGAGAGCTCCTTCAACTACACATTCCAGCACTTTCATTAACTCAGCAGCAACAAAAGAAAGTCAATAGCACCCCGCCTGGAAGTAGCATGGTGGCCTTTTTAAATATCGCTAATGGGGAGTCCCTGGTGCAGCTACATGCATATTCATGTTGGCAGTGTTTAGGAGAGCACATTAACTGCCAGGTCCAAAATGACAGGTTGGACATCAAACCCAGCGTTAGATGCGAGCTGATGTCACAATCTGCCCACTCTGCATGCATGTGATGCACGCGTGGAATGCCCTCGTGATTGCCCCTCCTGACATGACAAGTTCATTGTAGATCCTGCCAGAAGTCGATAGGGGCAGAACCCGCACCATCTTTTGCAGCTGAAAACAGCAGCTCTATGGACCCACATTTTGCGGCATCAAACTTTCTTAGTTTAATAAGCGATACATCCTGGTGTGATGATTTATAGTTGTCATATGATAGCCCCTTTAATTAGATTAGTCCCCCTTGTTATCATTTACAGATTGTGACCATTTGTATTTAATTGACTCGGATTTTTGCATGTTGTACACTTTTCCTTGTAATTGACAAACCTCTTGTGTATTACAATATATTTATAAGTGATATGGAATGCTAATTGCACTCTTGTGTTGGTTCCGTATGACATGAAAAGAAATCCAAAACTTTATTCTTTTGCCATGTTTAAAAAAAAGGACTTTCTGTTGAACCAAAAAAAGGCTGCTATAAGTCACATGACCACAAGACTGGTCCTTTGTTCCGAGCGCTACCACCAGGAGTTACAAGAACAAAATAATCCCTCTCTCAGCCTGTGGAATCTCACACCTCATTGTACAATCCCCTTGTAATCAACAAAAGCAGAGGAAGTGCAGACAAACTGGCTCCCCAACCTGAACCATCGCAAAAGAGAGAGAGATCAAAACTCGTTATGCCTGCAGAGCTGTTAACAGACTCATCTCACACCTGGGACTGTCCAGGTCCATTTCAAAATGGGACCATTGAGGGAACAATGGAATTCTGGCCAGAAGCACAGAAACTGATTGTTAAATTGCAATTAACCATTAAAGGGTCATATCACATGATCCAATCCTCTGGCCTTTTGGAATGTTTTAACAGTACATCTTTGGCCTCACAGGCAGACAGCTGTTTCAACATCACCTAGAAAGGACTCCAGCTGTCCGGTTGAGCAAGTAGTTAGTTACCATCTCTCAAAAGTCTGCTTGATTTTTAAAAGTCTCTGAACAACACCTGTCAAGTGGTCTAAGCACAGAAAGCCTATTGTGTTGCAGCGCCATTCATTTCAAACATTTTTGTGTGGTCATCTCCAATCGGAAACTCATCGGGACTGAACTCCGTCATGAACAAAACATCCTCTGTGCTTTGCCTTTTCAGACTCTAGAAATCAAGTGAACTAATATTCATTTCTGTGGTTCTTGTACTGTTACTATCCATAGTTGTACAACTCATTTTTCTATCTCCCCCACACCCCGACCCCTTTACTGTGTGTGTGTCTGTGTAGTGGATTGGAAAGTTGCAAACATTCCTCCCCAGGTTTTTGAATGTGAAATAAATTAATCTACTGAGTTAATCATAACGTGAGTTTGCTGCGAGTTATTAGTAAATTGGATCACACAAACTGAGGGTTTGGGAAACATGCCACAGCATACTTTAAAAAGAATTCAAAGCATCCTCTGCTTACAGACAGTTAGTGAGAAGAAAGAAATAAAGTTTACTGGTCTCTCTCCTGTCCGTAACACTTGGAATTAAGATAACATGTTAATTATAGGACAAGAAAGCATATTGGTTTTTAGTAAAAGCCTTTCTTCCTGTTACTTTACCTCATTGTATCGATGATCAAGCCATGATAGTGTTGTCTTAATATGTTCTCCAAATGTCATGTGATGTGAAACCACTTGGAAAATCCTAAAGGTCACAACCACAGCAAGTATGATGTTGACGGATGGTATGGGATGGCAAGTGAACCAACAACAGGAATGCTCTAAAAAGGCAAATTGCATAAAAATGCAATATACTTTTTAAAAGAAAATTATATTGGATTGTGTTCAAGACTGAAAGACACTTGTGCCCTTATATTTTGCAACATTACAGAATCAGAAAACCTTCAGCGAGTTATAACAATGAATGTAGGTTTAATCATTATTACACCTTTTATGCAACTCATGTTAAGAATTTTTAATGGATGAGTCTTGTTACTTACTTACTCCTTGGTGATCAGCAGATTTTGGGAATTTTGCTGTAGATTTCTTGGAAGCATTGCATGGAAGAGTACCACGTTTTAGAAAGTAATATTTTGGAAATGAAAGCGGGTGTGTTACTGCATGATATCTAGTTCAGTAGTTTGGGGATTGAGTTGGAGTTGCATACTATCCTAAGCAGGTGAACATTTGCAGAAAAAATTAATTGTGAATACATTGGCCAATCCAGTATAACACATCTACTTGGGTTAGCTTGGTAGAGCTAACTGTAAATTTTCAACCCTTCATAAATTTGTGCTGATATTCATCCCGCTGCCCGTATCCTCGCTCTCACTATACCTGTTCACCCATAACCCCTGTCTTCACTGACCAACATTGGCTCCCAGTTGGGCAATGGCTCGATTTTTAAAATTCTCATCCTTGTTTTCAAATCTCTCCATGGCCTAGACCCTCTTACTTTGTTATCTCCTCCAAACTTACAATCCTCAGAGATATCTGGACTCTTCCAATACTGAACTCAAGAGCATCCCTGATTTTAATTGCTCTGCCATGTCTTCAGCTGCCTAGCGCTAAACCCTGGAATTCCCTGCTTATGCCTCTCCACCTCTCTAGTTCTTTCACATCCTTGTTCTGATCTTGGACCAGACCCCCAAGTTTTTAGTATGATCTGGTTAGGAACCAATAACTTTTTGTTTAAAGTAGACAAAATTTGAGACTCAAGACACTTGCTAAGAGAAGAAAGCCACAAGATTCCACGGTTTTTGAACAAACTAAAATAAATTTTACTATACAAGGTCAGAAAGATAAAACAATTTACAATATCTATCTTATAGTCTAACATTCAGGGTTAATATGCGGTACATGTGAATTAACAGGCAAGCTGTGGTCAAACACACCACACTACACAATAAATGGCAAATGCAACCAAGACAGATCCCACAGATATCTCAGCAACCCATCCAGACGTCAGTAAACACTGTGAGTCAACCAATCCTGTTAAAACTCTGTCTCCCTCACGAGGGACTCCAAGCTTTTCACTTTTGAAGATCAAGCCTCTGAATTCTCCCAGAGTTGCTCCAATTCGGACTGCCTCAATGATTGTACACCTCCCAGGGTTTCAGTCTTGTCTGTGAAGGCTCCGCTCCCCTGGGTTCCTGAGTCTGTACTCCAGCCTCTACTCACTGGTGCAATTTCAGCCCTTTAGTAGCTGGCTAGATTCACTGGGTTGGCATTGCCCCTGGATTTCACCAAGCTCCAATCTGCCCAGCTACACCAAGCTATAAATGGCTCCCAGGTCTTCTTCTGAGCCCTAACCCTTTTTTAGCATGGAACCTGTGACCTTCCCCCACCTTCTCAGCTCCCCAGAACATCTCCTGAGCCCTAATGGCATGGCTTCTGGGACTTCTCCTGAGCCTTAACTACACAGAGCCATATAACAGCAACACTTTTGCTGCCTTGAGCCTGCTAACGTCAGTACCTTTTTGGTATGGCCCTTTCCCCTGCTGCAGAACACTCACTCCCCCAGCAAATCCGCAGATAAAATGAAACCCTAGAACCTTCTTGAGCTCCACCCATTCCCATAATGGCGTAGCCTTCCAGGGCTCACTGAATGCTTTTAAATTAATCGTAGCTGTAACTCCCAAAACAGAACACTCTGCGCTACATTTCTTTGCAAGCAGTATAGACACCTTGTTCCCAATTCTCCAGCTAAGCAGGCCCATGATCTTGCCTTTCTAGCTGTTAAGCCCTTAGGTCAACACGGCCCCAACCTTTTAAGTGCAATAGCTGCTTTAGTTGCATTTATCCCATTTCCTACTGTTAAACTTTAACCTTCCCAGAACTAAAAATTACCTCTAAAATATTACTATGAACCAGGAACTAGGCATTTATAACATCCTTAAAACCTGCTCTTTGACCCAGTTTTTGTTCACCTGCCCTAATATGTGGCTCGGTGTCAAACGTTGTTTGATAAGGCTCCTGTAAAGTGCCTTGGGATGTTTTACTATGTCGCTGTGTTTATGGTTCACCAGTTTTCAACCTTTAACTGGTGATAATCAACCTCAAGGACCTAGATTTACCTCCAAAGCAGTATTAAATACATATATATGACTGTATTTCATGACGGTATGAATGCACAATAATTGCCTTTGCAAATCCAGACACTGGGACCAAGTGTATAAGAGAGAACACAGTGTAACAATTACGAGCTGTTGTTTATGGAGAAATGCTTCTTCAAGTTGGATGAGTGATGTTTTGATGTTTAATCTGTGCGAGTATAGCATTTCTATTTTGGGGCGAAGGAAATTTGTCAGGGTGGCCACAGCTGTGGACTCTTAGGAAGGGATTAAAAGGTTAGGATAGTGATGCCGTAGTTGACGGAGAGAATTA
This sequence comes from Cetorhinus maximus, assembly GCF_964194155.1. Lineage (NCBI taxonomy): Eukaryota > Metazoa > Chordata > Chondrichthyes > Lamniformes > Cetorhinidae > Cetorhinus > Cetorhinus maximus. The sequence continues at coordinate 12,986,556 of NC_135884.1, read as the reverse complement.
ATGAAGGGGGAGGGGGGCAAAGCACCCCAGAGGCTCAAAAAAGAATGCCAGAAAAATTATTTTTGATGATTTTCTGTCCTGCCTCTGGGGACCACCTTAGAGCATCCTGGTTCTGGCCATTTCCCTCTCTCTGTACCGGGCAGCTCCCGCATTCAGTGAGTGTTGCGGTACACTCTTCCACTCTTCCAAAATGGCATCGGGATCTAATGTGATAATACGATAAAACCCCGATGGACACCGAATTCCGAGGCTGCTGCCTATTCCCAGGGGGAGAGCTGGCCACTGAAGTCAAAGACCCCAATACAATGGCAGTGGATGGGCCTCAGGCAGGAAGCTGGTGTTAATTTAAAATAAAGCGTTTTGGTCTCAATCACGGTTGCCCAGTCCTACTGAAAAAAATGAGGCTATATAGGGCCAAGATCATGGTCCACGTACCGTCATAAAGCAAGGAAGCTACGCATGTGATAATTAATCATCTCTCGGTTGAGAGCATCACTTCAGCTGCTTCCGTCTGTGTCAGTTCAGTTCAAGAGGAAGCCGCTTACTGTTTTTATAATCATATCCCTGACTTTCTCAATTTTGGTTTCATGGCTTTTGGAAGCCACCTGCCTGACTGAAGCATTGGCAGAGAGCACTCTCTGACCATGGAGAGACTGAAGAGAGGCCATTAATTGGCCCTTTTCTCATGAGCACAGATTTCAGAATGTCTCATGAGGATATCTGCAATCCCACCCAAGCGTCTTCTGATCAGTTGCACCATCATTGAGTTTAAAAGTACATTTCCTTTAATCCTGATCTAAAGTTAAGACCTGAAAAGCTTGTCTTGCTAATGCAAATATCTACACTCTCCACCACAAGTGAGAGATTTTTTTAGGTTATCTCAATAATGATTGTTGAAATATGGCCCGGCAAACAAGGAGCTAACCTCCATGGTCTGAGGGGATACCTTGGAGAAGCATACTCAGGACCTTCAGTTTGACATCTCTTGTGTTAAGTGGCTTTGTTCGTGGAGAACTCACACCTAAATGGTAAAATGTGTTTTCCAACCATGCCTCAGGCAGCAGAGGCTTTATGTTGTCAAATTTGCTGGTATTCATTGCAATAGGAGAACTGTAACTTTCTTGTTCCTCTTTATCCTTCAAGTCCCAATAGGTCTTGTCTAGTAAGTAGTTTGAAATGCAATCTGAATTTTTGATCGGTGGGTGGGATATTAGTAGGAAGGAAATGAAATACTTTCACTTCCTTCTTCTTTACCCCCACCTGTTCTCAAAAAAAATTGGTACCCAGCATCTACATAAGACACTTTTTGATGAGGAATAGCACAATGTACAGCTATTACTGAATTGCCCTAACCCCAACATTGGAAGAACACCTCTTGCTGAATCACTGTGATATTTCTATTGTATCAATACCATGTATGCGTTACCCCGGCAAGATTGTTATATTTTGCCAATACTTTTTGTTTCTTCCAGCCTCACCTCCCTCCTGTTCTGGAGACGACTCCTCGCTGGCCCTAGTTGCCCTGTGAACCTCACTGTTCACTTTGTGTGAGCCTGATTGTTGTTCTTCCCCTCTTCTTTTCTACCTGTTTTACTTCTATCTACCCTAACTTCTTTATTGAAGATGTTAACCAAGTGCTAGGATATGCTTCCATCGACGCTGGACTGCCATTCAGTGCTGTATCTTGTATGTGAATCTAAATGATGAGCATTGTTGCATGAAGGAACATTGTGACCAAGTTAGGCCAGAATCTTCCACCCTAAAAGTTTGGTGGCAGGCAGGGAAGTGGGAGCGATTCCCACGGTGGGGCGGGACAGCTGACCACGCACGATCTTGCGCTGTTCAGCTCATTACTTATGCACCCATAAGGAGCTCACTGAATATCACAGCGTGCGCAGGCAAGAAGTTGCCATTAGCTCATGGAGCCGAAGGTCTGGTTGCCATATTTAAAGGGCACCTAGACAGCCATTCACTCACTGCAGGCTGGGAAATCCATATTTTGCATCAACCGGAATGTCGCAGAGAAGACAACAACAGGTGGCCCCCTGGAGATTCTCCTCCAGGCCGTTCAGGAAAGATGGGAGGTGCTGTTTCCCCAGGATCACAGCAGGACACCCCTCCATCTGACCACAGCGTCCTGGGAGGAGGTGACAGCAAAGGTTAGTGCCCGTGGGGCCCAGCACTGAAATGCCCAGCAGGGCAGGAAGAGGATGAATGATCTGCTGCGCTCCGCCAGGTTTAGTGGCACATCAACTCACTGCAAACTGACACTCATAGGGGCATCAGGCAGTGTAAGTGTGTGAGTGCACAGGGATGTCAAGACAGAAGTTTAGGTTTCAGGATTCAGCAGCAGATAGGACATGCCCACTGAACGTGTGCCAGCCACCTCATTCTATCAATTGCAGGGCCTCCTGTTTGTTAATCACTAACTGGGGAGGGCTCAGGAGCTGCCATAGACATGCATGCTCCTAAAGTGCTCATGCACCCATTGGGATGACACTCAATCCTTCTGTCTGTCTGCTAGACAAGAGCAACCACAATAAGAAGGATCAGGTCAAGACTGGAGGTGGCGTTCCGGACATTTGAGCCCTCACTCCTTTTGAGGAGCAGGTTGCCGAGCTAGCCGGGAGGAGCAGGGCTGTGCCTGTGCTGAAGGTGAGATTGGACTCCCCCAAGGAGTTGGAGGATGCTTCCAATCTGCTCTTGTCAGCTGAGTCTACAGAGTAACACATTTGGTTGAATTAAGGAACCTGTTTAGGCAGCCACTAAATGTTCCTTTTCTCCACCCAGGAATCAGCAAGAAAAGTGGGTTGGGGGTAGGGGCAACAAGGGCAACCAGCCACAGAACCAGCTCCGACCCCACCTCTGAGGCTGATGTCTCAGAAGCCTGAGGATGCGCCATCACAGCGCTCGCCTGCACCCCCCACCAGGGCAGATACACTCACCTCAGTGGGTGCTGATCCTATAGTAGGCTCAGGATCACAATCTAGGGAGCACATCACTGACACGGGTCCACAGCTGGTGGAGGAAGTGACAGCCGAGGTCTCTGACACTCGGAGGACTGCTGGAGACCAGGCCCCTAGACAGCCCCATGCAGGTGATGAGCCCCTGGATGTGGCCTGATGGAGATGCAGAGACAGGCAGAGGAACATCAGGCAGAGACGCCAGGGGGCATGTGCAGACTGGACCGAGGGCTGGAGGGGTCCATCCATTTTCCGTCTTCAACATCGCTCCAACATGTGAGTGCTTGGCTGCCGCCATAGAAGGGATGGCAGCGGCCTTGGAGCCCCAGGTACAGCAGAACACGCTGTGGCTGCCGGGTATACATTCGGACCTGCACTCCATCGCTCTAGCCATGGGTGCAGTGCAGCAATGTCTAGGTGAGAGAGGGACAGGGCACCTTGACCTTCCACCATCTTCCCCTTCTCTTCAAGGAGTCAGGGAGGAGGGGTGCCAGCCAGGCTCCCTGGGGCTTCAGCCCAGGGCAATCCACAGGTATCCTTCTGCTCCACCTCACTTTCTGCTAGTGAGCCCATTGCCTCCAGCAGGTCAGGCCAAGGAGGGTGCACCTGTATCTCAGCAGGAGGCCCTTAGCAGATAGGGCCCTCTAGGCCTCAGGCACCAGAGGATGCCAAAGTCATTGTAGTCAACAGGGCATAGCAGTCAGTCTCCACCTCTGTGGATGTTGGGGCTGTATCTAGGCACAGTAATAGAGGTGGCACATGTGTACAATCATTGTACATATGTTTGGCACTTGTAAATATATGTTCATGCACAATTTGGAAGTGTCCTGGATTCCATCTTGCTGCTAGTTGCTTTGGTGGTCACGGGCATCAAAGGGTTTGGAATTTGGGCCCCTGTCAGAGTCTGATTATGAACATCTATACATTCAGTTCTCTCATATTATCAACATAGGGATTGCTCAATAATCCCACATGTGCATGATTAAACACTGGCCATCATTTGTGAGTGTAAGGCCTGGGCATGCAGCTTGCAATCCACTACCTGCAGCGCACCATGGGCTGAACTCTGAAAATGTATTCAGTGAGGTCATCGAAGCTCCTGCTACTGTTGCCCTGATGTGAGATGTGGATGAATGCTGGGAGTATTCAAGCGGAGTTAAAAATGCTCTGTGAGTGGCAAGGGACATTGTGGATGCACTTTCTACCATCCCCCTGTCACCCACCGACTTCTCCCCCCAACACCCTTGATCCACCCAATATAACTACTCCTTTCCCCTCTGTCACTCTTGAACATTTTCATGATACCTTTGCACCTATAACCTTCACCCTCCAAATGCTTTCTATCTCCTCTGAGACTACATTCACTACCAACCCTGTCATGAAGGTGTTAGAGTATATAACGTTATTGGAAATTATTTTTTAAAAAATAGAAGGTTTGTCTGTGGGTTTGTCTTAATTGGATTAAAGCCTGCTAGTCTGGGTGCTTTGAAGTGTACTAATTTTGAGATGTGAGAGAGGTAGAGTGCATTTGCATTTCGTTGAATAGAGCATTCAACAAGGAGAGCGAAATCTGGCACCTAGCCAGCAGAGACCAAGCAATATGTTTATATTACTAATAAAATTGGTACTATGAAAGGGGTTTTATTGTTATAAAAGGTGGAGTTCAAGGGGCCTGATGATACAGTAAGGGTTTGCGTTCAAAGGGGAGTGCTGGGTATAATAGAAGGGTTGTTTTGTGTGCACAGGGCAGAGGCAATGTAAGGTCAAAGCCTATAAGCCTACCACTGTGTCTGCAAAGGAACCAAAGTGAAAGGAACCTCATTTTGAATGTGTAAGGTGAAAATGCTTTGCCTGGTGTCTGCTTAAAGTCTATGGGTTGCTGTTGCCTTAGTAGAGTTAGTTTAGGAATTTGTTAAAAGTTATGATAGTAGTAATTTGTAGCCTTTTGAACATGTTTACCTTGTGTAAATTAATAAATGGCTCATGTAATTTGATATAAAAATCTCTCAAGAACTGGTGATCTGATTCCTGAATTTAGAGCTGCATCTCAAACATACCACTTAAAATATAGGTTATGACAGTTGTTTAAAGTTCCCCTCTGGGATTTTTAAAGAACTCACTTTACCAACTGCTGGGTCATAACAGTCCCCATTCCCACCCTGACCCTGACCCCTCCGGTTATCTGAACCACCTGTTTCATTTATTTCTGTGGCATCCCCCACCACCCCTAGCTTCCATGAAACCTTCAGTCACCCGACTATCACCCTGGACCGGCCACCCCACCACATCCTACTCCCCTCTCTTACTGTGACTGTTCCCTCTGCTGCCCAGTACCCTCAGTTCAACCCCAGGACCCCACCCATGACATCACCGACCCTGCCCTCTAAGAACATCTCTCTCCCACCATTCCTGCCCAGAAACACAATCCCCAACCCGACCTCAGAAGCCCCAGATGCAAAAGCAAGGCCCTACCCTCCATCCCACAACTCTGCACCCTTGCATTCCTCTGCTGCCTTCCTCCCTGCCCTTGACTGCCTGTCGTCCTTCCTGGGAGAACCTTTTTTTTATTCATTCACTGGATGTGGGCTTCGCTGGCTGGGTCAGCATTTATTGCCCATCGCTTGTTGCCCTTGAGAAGGTGGCGGTGAGCTGCCTTCTTGAACCGCTGGAGTCCATGTAGTGTAGGTACACCCACTGTGCTGTTAGGAAGGGAGTTCCAGGATTTTGACCCAATGACAGTGAAGGAACAGCGATATATTTCCAAGTCAGGATGGTGAGTGACTTGGTGGGGAACTTACAGCTGGTGATGTTCCCACCTATCTGCTGCCCTTCTCCTTCTAGATGGTAGTGGTCGTGGGTTTGGAAGGTGCTGTCAAAGGATCCTTGGTGAATTCCTGCAGTGCATCATGTAAATGGTACACACACTGCTATTGTGCATCAGTGGTGGAGGGAGTGAATGTTTGTGGATGTGGTGCCAATCAAGTGGGTTGCTTTGTCCTGGACGGTGTCAAGCTTCTTGAGGGTTGTGGGAGCTGCACTCACCCAGGCAACTGGGAGGTATTCCATCACACTCCTGACTTGTGCCTTGTAGATGGTGAACAGGCTTTGGGGAGTCAGGAGGTGAGTTACTCTCTACAGAATTCTGAGCCCCTGACCTGCTCTTGTAGCTACAGTATTTATATGGCTAGTAAAGTTCACTGGTCAATGGTAACCCCCTGGATGTTGATAGTGTGGGATTCAGCGATGCTAATGCCATTGAACATCAAGGGGTGATGGTTGGATTCTCTCTTGTTCGAGATGGTCATTGCCTGGCACTTGTCAGCCCAAGCCTGTATATTGTCCAGGTCTTGCTGCATTTGGACATGGACTGTTTCAGTATCTGAGGAGTCGCGAATAATGCTGAACATTGTGCAATCATCAGCGAACATCCCCACTTCTGACCTTATGATGGAAGGAAGGTCATTATGAAACAGATGAAGCTGGTTGGACCGAGGACACTACCCTGAGGAACTCCTGCAGTGATGCTCTGGAGCTGAGATGACTGACGCCCAACAACTACAACCATCTTCCTTTGTGCTAGGTATGACTCCAAACAATGGAGAGTTTTCCCCCGATTCCCATTGACTCCAATGTTGCTAAGGCTCCTTGATGCCACACTCAGTCAAATGTGGCCTTGATGTCAAAGGCAGTCACTGTGACCTCACCTCAGGAGTTCAGCTCTTTTGTCCATGTTTGAACCAAGGCTGTAATGAAGTCAGGAGCTGAGTGCCCTGGCAGAACCCAAACTGGGCGTCAGTGAGCAGGTTATTGCTATGCAACTGCCACTTGATAGCACTGTTGATGACCCCTTCCATCACTTTACTGATGATGGAGAGTAGACTGATGGGGCAGTAATTGGCCAGGTTGGATTTATCCTGCTTTTTGTGTACAGGACATACCTGGGCAATTTTCCACATAGCCGGGTAGATGCCAGTGTTGTAGCTGTACTGGAACAGCTTGGCTAAGGACACGGCAAGTTCTGGAGCACAAGTCTTCAGTACTATTGCTTGAATATTGAAGACACATCTGTGATGCTGGGGGCCTCCGGAGGAGGCTGAGATGGATCATCCACTTGGCACTTCTGGCTGAAGATTGTGGCAAATGCTTCAGTCTTATCTTTTGCACTGATGTGCTGGGCTCCCCCATCATTGAGGATAGGGGTATTTGTGGAGCCTCCTCCTCCAGTGAGTTGTTTAATTGTCCACCACCATTCATGACTGGATGTGACAGGACTGCAAAGCTTAGATCTGATCCGTTGGTTGTGGGATTGCTTAGTTCTGTCTATCAGTTGCTGCTTATGCTGTTTGGCACACAAGTAGCCCTGAGTTGTAGCTTCATCAGGTTGACACTTCATTTTTAGGTATGCCTGGTGCTGCTCCTGGCATGCCCTCCTGCACTCTTCATTGAACCAGGGTTGATCCCCTGGCTTGATGGTAATGGTAAAGTGGGAGATATGCAGGGCCTTGAGGTTACAGGTTGTGTTTGAGTACAATTCTGCTGCTGCAGATGGCCCACAGCACCTCATGGATGCCCAGTCTTAAATTGCCAGATCTGTTCGAAATCTATCCCATTTAGCATGGTGGTAGCGCCACACAACATGATGGAGGGTTTCCTCAATATGAAGGCAGGGCTTTGCCTCCACAAGGACTGTGTGATGGTCACTCCTACCGATACTGTCATGGACATTTGCACCTGCGGCAGGCAGGTTGGTAAGGATGAGGTCAAGTATGTTTTTCCCTCTTGTTGCTTCCCTCACCACCTGCCACAGACCCAGTCTAGCAGCTATGTCCTTTAGGGCTCAGCCAGCTCGGTCAGTAGTGGTGCTAATGAGCCACTCTTGGTGATGGACAATGAAGTCCCCCACCCAGAGTACATTCTGCACCCTTGCCACCCTCGGTGCTTCCTCCAAGTAGTGTTCAACAAGGAGGAGCACTGATTCATCAGCTGAGGGAGGGCATACGTGGTAATCAGCAGGAGGTTTCCTTACTCCTGTTTGACCTGATGCCATGAGGCTTCATGGGGTTTTCCACGCACTCTCTCAGATAGTGAGCTATGCCAACAGAACATCATTGCTTCACAGGCCTGTAGAAAGGAGTCACCAACATTTGGCTGTTTCCTTGGATCTCCTGACTTCTTGTAAGCCTATTTGCTTTAAGACTGCTTCCTGTAGCTTTCTCTCTTTAATTCTGAGCCTTTTCCTCGGCTCCTTACTTTAACTTTACTGAACAGAATTTTGTTCCCGATTCCTGTCCTTGTCCTTTGACTTAACTTAAAGGTCTTCTTGGGACCTTTCTCCTTTTCCTTTCGGACCTGCTCCCTGCACACATTGGGGATTGATCATTCGGTCCTCCCAGTCAGCAGGACTCAGTTACTCATTATCCTAACCAGCTGAGGCATGGGAAGAGTCCTAAAGGAAGATGGTTAATTTGGTGTCAATACAGTTTCAATTAAAACACTCCAACTTGAAATGGAGAATGTCCTTTGAACGTTAATCTAAGAAAACATTGGAGAATAGTAACTGCAGAGCGTTAACTCCATAATCACTGCAGCCATGATTTATCACAGTGTTTTGGCAGCTAAACGATGAAATAAATCACTTCTGAACTCGTCGCATTTTTAATTGATTCCTTCTCTTCACTCAGATGATAAATAGACTCTCTTGTCACTCTGTTGATGAATTATACCCTGATAGCCTGCTCTTACAGCCACTCACTGCAGAGGACAACATGTCCGAGTGTAATATTTCAGTTCCTTGTGTCAAGACTGATAGCCCAGTCGAAGTATATTTAAAATTTCAGTGGGTGCGCATAGTCTTTGTATTTCGTCCAGTTTGAGTCTGAGTAGACACCCACTAATCCAGTTTGTACATTTATTTTCCAAGCCTGGCTTCTGTAAGGGTGAGCATTTTGAGTTACTGATTAGGCTGACGTAAAGATGGCTACAATAGGAATAATTTATATCGCTTTTCTGACATTAAAAAAAAAATCCCAAGGTTCACAAAAAGGCCCAGTGAAAATGCCGGGAGGTCGAGATTAGAAGGGGTGACTGAAGGTTGGATTGATGAGGTAGAATTGGGGAGGATGTTTGAGGGTGGAGAAACAAATATAAATTTTAAGGAAGGCGTGTTCCGAGGTGACTGAAGCCTCTGCCACTGGTAATAGAGTAAAGGGAGGCTGCACTGAGAGGACTGGAGAGTTTGAGGGGATTTGAGGCTGGAGGAATTTTCAGAGGCAGAGCTGATCAAGGCCATGAAGGGAAATGGGTGAGAAAAGGAATTTGAACTTGATGCCATAATAAGCAGTGAGTGGATGTTAGTGCAGACGTACCGGGAATGCGAAGGTGAGATCATTAAGGACCTTGAGGAGGAAAGGAGAAGTTTGGAAGTGACGGCACCTGGAGAGGATAGATTGGGCTAGACAAGGGTGGGCATCTCGACCATGATTGGGTTGGGTCCGCCAGGGAGGGAGTGCACGTCCACATTCACAGTAATAGGCCAAAGGGTTATTGGGAGGGGGGGCAGTTCAAGGGTGACGGTAGTGGGGGGGGGTAAATGTGACACTGGTGGGGGGGGGGCGGGGTGGTCAATAGTATTGTGGGGGGAGGGTGTGGGTCACGGTTAGGGGGTAGTAGGTGTTTGAGCAGGCCTGGAATGAAACATGCACCATTACTGCTGAAGTACTGACCACTCCCCTGATGTCCAGCTCACTAAATGCTGGATGGGAGGAGGGTCATCGGGTGGGCGGGGCTGCAGGTCAGCTCAACTGGACAACTGAAGGGGAACCCCAACGTTTCTTCCTGACAAGGGAAAGGCGTTAAAATGGAATTGGCTGCGAAGGGCAAGGGAATATTGCGTGTGGGAGGTGTCTTGCACATGGCTCACACTGGCCCCGGCAAAGATCGATGCCTCCGTACGCAGGGACATAGACCCAGCCTGGGTCGGCCCCTTGAATTTGGGGGTGCACATAGGCATGAGCACTAACAGAAGCAATAAAAACCAAGAAGACCTCCATAAAGTGCAACTATGCATAAATTTACAAGTGTGCAGCAACAACAAATAGTAATAGTGTGTCCGTGCCAACAGAGTGAACTCAGAATTTCTTCATGTTACATTGACTATTACTGTGTCCAGGTTTTTTTCCTGACATCCGAGCTGAGCTGGAAGCAGCCTGTTCCCACTATGCCCTCTTGTCTCCGATGAGTTCTGGTGGTCCAAGGCCCTGCTCTGTGGCAGGTGCACCCTCAATGGTCCCAGAGGCTGGAGCTGATGGGCTCACAGGCAGAGGGGGCCTGTAAGGCCTGGACACCCTTCAAGAGCCCTGAGTGGAGTTCCCAGGGATGCCTGCCTGATGTTTGTCCATGGCCCCTCCCTGACTCCTTGAGGAAAAGGGGCACTGGGAGGGAGATCGAATTGCCCTGTCCCCACTCTTGCATAGCCACTGCAAAAGCTCACCCACGGCTACAGTGATGGAGTGCAGGTCTGTGCACATCTCCGGCAGAAACCGGCGTTCTGCTGGACCAGGCTCTCCATAGCGTCCGCCATCCACTCCATGGAGACCTTAATGTGCGCATATTGGTGCCACTACATCGGAGAGCAGGCGGACGGACTCTGCCACATCACGTGCCACTCTGTTGAGGGCCTCTGGCACATTTGCCTGACGTTCCCTCACTTCTCGTTGCATCTCCAGCATCTCGTCCAGGACCACTCCCACAGCCTCGTCATCCAACTCGGAGTTAGCAGAGGCCTCTTCCCCAGCAGTCCCCTGGGTGCTCCTGACCTTGGCTTTTCCTGCCTCCTCCTGCTGCGGACATGTGTCCGTGCAGTGACCACCAGAATGTGATTCCGAGCCTAAACTAGGTATAATACCCACCGAGGTGAGTGCCTCTGAGCTGGCAGAGGGGGCAGGCGACTGCTGTGATGGCTCTACAGGTGAGAATTCATCGTTGCTGTCATCCTCCTCGCTTCTCTGTAGGTTGGGGCTGGGGCTGGGCTCAGGATCGGGGTCTGGCCTCACCCTTTTCCTGTTGGCACCTGTAATGGAAAGAGGAGAGAATGGGTGACTGGATAGGCTGCCTCCTGCATTGCTCCGAGCATCACCCTCAGGTTTCTATGTGCAGAGATTAAGCAATGCTTCCTCACTGGGTGGCTGGGGGAGGCCGGCCTCACTGTCACCACAGGAACGGTCACTGTCCTCCCCCAGCCAGCTCAGCAGCTCGCTCTTCATACTCTGAGAGGGGGTGGAGATTGGGCAGGACCCCTTCCCGTCTTCTCTCTCTCGTGCCTGTTGTGCGCTGTCCTCTCCTGTGTAAAGGTAGAAGATGGTTAGTGAGCACTTGAGATGCATGTGACGTTTGCATGCTGCCAATCTCCACCACCTACCCATTGGCAGCTGTGTGCCATATGAAAGGTGCACTGCTGCTAGTCTCCAAGGATACTTCAGCAGCACCCTCCAGAGCCACGAGCTCCAGCAGCTAGAAGGACAAGGACAACAGAGTCATGGCAGCAGTAACATCTGTTGTTGCCCTCTGTGCCAACCACCCCCACCCCCACAAAAAAACCTGAGCCCTTGGTGTGGCTGGGTCAGCGACCCACAGTCACCTCCCTACCTGCAGACCACATGGACTGCAGTGGGGCTATGAGGCAGCACCCCAGCACCTTGCGAAGGGCTTTTATGCATGGGCAGCACTGATGGTGGCCTTGTCATTGAGGCCCATGTCCCAGTTCCCACTCAGTGAGGTGAGTATGGGGAGTAGAGGGTTCCCTTACCCCGATGGTGCGGGTGAGGTCTTTTCCTGCTCTGCAGGGCGGTCCCCATGTACGTGGAGTTGGCACTCACCACCCTGGTGACTGCCTCCCATGCAGGGGTGGTCAGATGCGTGGGCCTCCTCCCTCGGGTAAAGGGGCATCCCTCCTGTCCTCCACTGCGTTCAAAAGCGTGACCAGCGATGCATTGCTGAACCTTGGGGCTGGTGCTAGTTGAACCCTGCCGGCCATGTGCTGCTCCCACGTCCAGCGTGCGATGAATGCTGTCCAGGCATCATTTAAAAATGGCGCACGTATATGATGGCGGGGTGCACAACTTACTGCCCACCCTGCCACGCAACTCATCGGGAAACCCCCGGCTGCATAATTTGTGAGGCCAGCGTCACGTGATTTAGCACGTTTTCCCATCAGGCTGTGTGGTGGAAAACACTCCCACTTCCCACCCACACCATGGGACTTAGGCCCAGAGTGGACGATTCCACCTATGATTTCAGACACTTAGCTGGGGTGACAACTGGTTGTTTTGGGTTCTGTCTGATCTTCCTGAGGGCAATTCCAGCTTTCCTCGTCCTTGGAATTTTGTGCCTATAATTATCTTGTGACAACACTGAAGTAAAAACCCAAGGTATTAATGAAAAAGTGTAGTAATTATAATTCTGATAAATGTAGGACTGTAGCATTAAGAATACTCCCGTGTTGTAAGATCACATGATCTGTGTAAACCAATGAGTTAGCGGCACGGGGGGCCCCTAGGAGAGAGTTCTTTAGTTATAGAGTTTGATGCACACATGCAGTTGCTGCTGCAGTCTTGTAAATAAAGTTCAATGTTTCCACCAAGAAAAGTTGCCTGGAAAATCAACTCTCTGACAAACTGGCAATGAGGATAAATCAGATCAGTTCTATCCCTCGCCCAGCGATTGTGAGTATCTAAGATAATTAAAAAGAAAGGAAGATATACCCATCCGAGATGCCGCAGTTTGGCAGAATCGATCCCTCTGAGCCAGTTACAGACGAATGGTCTCAATGTATAGAACGTTTTGCGTTCTACTTTCAAGCCAAGTAAGTCACGGGGGAGGAAAAGAGGAGAGAGATTCTCTTGAGGACTTGTGGGAGCAAAACCTCCAGTTTAATTCGAAGCTTGATGGCCCCATACTTGAAGACTGTTGGTGAATTAATGAATTAGGAGCCATTTTCAACCCAGGCCCTCAGTCACAATGCAGAGGCTCAGGTTCAATTCAAGGAATAAAACCCCAGGAGAGACCATTGCTACCTACATGGCAAAATTAAAACAACTAACAGAATATTATGATTTCGGTGTAACCCTGAACGACATACTCAGGGATTGTTTGGTCTGTGGCGTGCAAGACGATGCTTTTCAGTGAAGATTGCTGGCTGAAGTGGATCTTGATTTTAAGAAAGTGTTAGAGATAGCGCTTGCGATGGAAAACGCTGTAAGGGATGGCGCCATTTTCCTAGTTGGGAGGGAACGGTCGGCCGAAAATGGCGCAAAAAGCCAGGACTCCACTGCAAAGAGGGAAACAACCCCTGCTAACCGAAAACTTAGAGAAAACAGCTTAGCAGCAAATTCGAAAACTAACTTATATCAATGTGGAAGCAATCATACTCCTATCGACTGGCAATTTAAAAAGGTGGAATCTTATTTTTGGAAAGAAAAGTGGGCACGTATTGAAACGTTGTAAAGCAAGATTAAAACAGGCTCCCAGGCAACGATCGAAGACCGATGAAGTATATAGTGTGGAAGAGCCAGAAACAACCAATTCTGACATTTATTCCTTATTCAACATGAAAGGTGGGAAAACAGAGACAATTACTGTCACATTGCAAGTGAACGGTAAACCCTTAAAAATGGAAGTAGATACTGGTGCTTCCACTACTGTAATTGGAGATTCAGATATTTAAGTAAAGGTGCTCAACAATTAAATTTGGAACAAACCTCTGCCAAGTTGAAAATGTACATAGGCGAATAAATCAGGTAAAAGGTGTCACCAGAGTACCTGTTTATTATAGACACCAAACAGCACAACTACCAGTGGTGGTGTTAGAAGGTAGAGGACCAAGCCTTCTTGGTCGAAATTGGTTGAGGGAAATTAACCTCGATTGGCCGGTGAGATTTCAAAAGGAAGCAGGAAGAGTTCCTGAGTTGGAAAAGGAACAAGGCAAAGGTACTTCAGAAAGAGCCTGGAGAGTCCAAGGACCGCAACAGGATGAAAAAGGAGTGTGTAGCCATTCAGCAACCTGAAGAAATGAAGACTGTCTTGAACAGCAACATGGAAGAACAGCAGAAGAAACTCAAGGAGACTCTGCTGAATTACAGAATTCAAGATGAAGTGAATGAGCTTCGCAAAGAAAGAGGAAACCTGTTGAAAGACCTTCACACATGACAAGGATCCCTCAGGTCAAAGTTTGTACCTCTGGAAAATTATGAAGAGAAACAGGAAGAATTTAACAACTCTCTGAACAAACTGTAGAGCCAAGTGGCAGAGAAGACGCAGCAATGTTCAAGGCCCCAGGAGGAAGCCCAACAGATACAAGAAGGAGACAGAAGAGCTGAAGAATCAGCTGAATGAAGCTAAAGAGGCCTTGAAAGGAAAAGTCGTAGAGCTTTCCAAGGTGCAAGTGGAAAATGAAGTCATGGTTAGCTTAACTACTGAAATAAGAAAAGTTGAGATTTCACCCGAGAGAAGTCTGGTCAACAGTGAAGTCAAAAAAAAGGCTGAGACTATATTCAGTGGTAGAAAGAAGAAGACACAGAGGAAGAGGATGCAGAATTACTGATGAGGCGCTGTCTTCGAACAAGACTTAGCCTGATGCTTCCCAATTTTGAGGGGAAAGTGGAGAAAGGTCAAGGGAACCATAGTCATGTGCGACAATTGACTGTTGGTGAAGCAGTAGATGTAAGGAACTTTGGTGGAGGGCCGAAGTGGTTACCTGGTAAAGTAAGCTCTGTAACCATACCATTGTCATACCACGTGGAAGTGGAAGGCCGGATCGTCTGTAAGCATGTGGATCATTTAAGAAGAAGGGTTCTTCCGACAAAATGGTGTTCCACCTGTAACCATCGCTGAACCTATGGTTCGTGTTGAAGTTGCTCAACCAAAGATAGACATGCCTGATGTCCCTGTCGGAGTGGAAGACACTGAACGGACTGTGCCTAATAAGGTACCTGATGTTAATGCAGTTCCAGAGGATGTGGTTCCTGCAAAAGAATCTGAAGTCATGGAGCTGTAACGTTCCACACGGATCAGGAAACCACCTAAAAGACAGAAGTTGTAATTACCTGTGTAAATATTGTAATGTCATGAGATAACTATCCTTGTAAATACAAAATGTACAGAAAAGTTAAAGGGGGAGGAATGTAGTAATTATAGTTCTGGTAAACGTAGGACTGTAGCTTTAAGAATAATCCTGTGGTGTAAGATCATATGATCTGTGTAAACCAATGAGTTAGCAGCACAGGGAACCTCCGGGAGAGAGTTCTTCTCTAGCTATAGAGTTTAGTGCACACATGTAACTGCTGATGCTGTCTTGTAAATAAAGTTCAATGTTTCCATCAAGAAAAGTTGCCTGGAAAATCAACTCTATAACAGAAAGATAAATGAATTTTGTATCAGATGATACTAGCTCACCTCTATGAGCTAGATCCCAACATTGTCATGCAAACAATACAAAATAAAACGCTTGAAATACTCAGCAAACCTGACATTATCAAATAAAGAAGAACTTGCATTTATATAGCACCTTTCATGACCACTGGACATCTCAAAGCTTTATGCTGCTGATGAGACACTAATGAAGTGTTGTAATGCAAGAAACACAGCAGCCAATTTGTATACAGCAAGCTCCTACAATCACCAATAATGACCAGATAATCTGTTCTTGGGATGTTTATTGAGGGATAAATATTGGCCAGGACACTGACCATAACTCTCTGACTTTTCTTTGAAATAGTGCCATGGGATCTTTTACATCCACCTAGAAGGTCAAGCAAGGTCTCAGTTTAATGTGTCAACCGAGAAACAGCACCTCTGACAGTGCAGCACTCTCTCAGCACTACACTGGAGTATCAGCCTTTATTTTTGTGCTCAAATCATGGATTGGGATTGAACCCACAACCTATTGTCTTAGAGGTGAGAGTGCTAATAATTTCACCATAGCCAACACCTTAAAGCTAAGTATCTAGGGAGAGCAAAACAGGGTTAACATTTCAGGTCGATAGTACATCAGCATTTTGTCCAGTGTTTTCTTTTCCAGATATACAGAATCCACAGTATTTTCCTTTTTTGGTGGCATCAATGCCTGATAAGAATTTTCGCCACGGTGCCAGATGAACGCTTAACCTGTGCATCTTTACTCCACATTGAGGAACCATCTTTTTATTATTCGCTCATGGGATGTGGGTGTCGCTGGCTGGGCCAGCATTTCTTGCACATCCCTAGTTGCCCTTGAGAAGGTGGTGGTGAGCTGCCTTCTTGAACCGCTGCAGTCCATGTGGTGTAGGTACACCCACAGTGCTGTTGGGGAGGGAGTTCCAGGATTTTGATCCAGAAGGAACGGCGAGATATTTTGAAGTCAGGACGGTGAGTGACTCGGAGGGGAACTTCCAGGTGGTGGTGTTCCCATGTGTCTGCTGCCCTTGTCCTTCTAGATGGTAGTCATGGGTTTGGAAGGTGCTGCCTAAGGATCCTTGGTGAGTTGCTGCAGGGCATCTTGTAGATGGTACACAGTGCTGCTACTGTGCGTTGGTGGTGGAGGGAGTGAATGTTTGTGCTGAACATTGTGCAATCATCAGCGAACATCCCCACTTCCAACCTTATGATGGAAGGAAGGTCATTGATGAAGCAGCTGATGATGGTTGAGTTGAGGACACTACTTCAGTAGTGATGTCCTGGAACTGAGATGATTGACCTCTAACAATCACAGCCATCTTACTTTGTGCTAGGTGTGACTCCAACCAGTGGAGAGTTTCCCCCTGGTTCCCATTGTCTCCAGTTTTGCTATGGCTCCTTGATGCCACACTCGGTCAAATGTGGCCTTGATGTCAAGGGCAGTCACTCTGACCTCACCTCAGGAGTTCAGCTCTTCTGTCCATGCTTAAACCAAAGCTGTAATGAGGTCAGGAGCTGAGTGGCCCTGGCAGAACCCAAACTGAGCATCAGTGAGCAAGTTACTGCTAAGCAAGTGCCATTTAATAGCACTGTTGATGACCCCTTGCATTACTTTACTAATGGTCGAGAGTAGGCTGAAAGACTGATGGGGTGGTAATTGGCCGGTTGGATTTGTCCTGCTTTTTGTGTACAGGACATACCTGGGCAATTTTCTACAATGTCAGGTAGATGCCAGTGTTGTAGCTGTACTGGAACAGCTTGGCTAGGGGCACAGCAAGTTCTGGAGCACAAGTCTTCAGCACTATTGCCGGAATATTGTCAGGGCCCATAGCCTTTGCAATGTCCAGTGCCTTCAGTTGCTTTGTGATATCACATGGAGTGAATCAAACTGACTGAAGACGGGCATCTGTGATGCTGGGGACCTCCGGAGGAGGCCAAGATAGATCATTCACTCAGTACTTCTGGCTGAAGATTATTGTAAATGCTTCAGCCTTATCTTTTGCACAGATGTGCTGGGCTACCCCAACATTGCGTTTGGGGATATTTGTGGAGCCTCCTCTGCCAGTGAGTTGTGGGAGATGGTGGCATAATTGTGTATAGCTGGACTAGTAGTCCAGAGTCCCAGGGTAATACAGTCAGCAGTGGGGCTACACCTGGAGTCACATGTAGGCAGACCAGGTAAGGACGGCAGATTTCCTTCCCTAAAGGGGCATTAGTGAACCAGATGGGGTTTTATGACAATCGGCAATGGTTTCAGGGTTATCATCAGACTTTTAAATCCAGGTTTTTATTGATTGAATTCAAATTCCACCATCTGCTGTGGTGGGATTAAAACCCAGGTCCCCAGGGCTTTCTGGATTACTAGGCCAGTGACAATACCACTACGCCACGCCATCCCTGTCAAATTGCTGAGAGTTCAAGGGGGCGAGGGAGGTAGGGGTGGGGGCCGAATGGGGAAGCCCATTCCTTCTATTTCGCGCTCCCCCCCACCCCGCCTAAAAATCTGCTGGCGGGGGAGCATGAAATTCAGGCCCAGATCTATGCCTAGGAGTTATGAAGATAGAACAGTGGTAGCCAGGAAAAGAACAGCACGTCCATCACGCCTGCCCCACCACTCCTGATGGCTGTACCATGACTAGACACTCACTGCCATGTAATTTAGTCGATTGAGTTAATTGACAAAATAAATGACTGAAGTTGCAAAGGCAGTTCAGATAATGTCACATTAATTCACCATTAACTACCTGCTGATTATAAATTTACAATTGAGATCAGTGTCTGCGATTGATACAAATTGGTGAGCTTAATTTCGGATAAGACTTCTTAGATTGCTGACAAGTTAACAGCCAATCTACTGAACAGAGACAAGTCTATTTACTGGTATCGAGCAGCGTTTCCAACACTTCTAAAAGCTTGTCCATCTGTGCTGGTGTGGAGGAACTGGCTGATTTGTATACCTCTGGGATGACTGTTCTGTTCTTTCAGGGTGTCAGAGCGATGATCGCAAAGTCTGTCGAATGTTTCTGCCTGGATTCCCTGTTCCTGGGTATATTTGCCTGCCTTGCTGGTAGCTTTGCTTGTACTAGCTGGGCTATTGCCTCACTTCACTTGATCTCAGAGGCGCTCGTATGTCTAACTGACACATTTCTATTCATCTGGCAGAGGCCTACACTCTTCGTTTCTGCAGCCGTTCTGATTGTACGAGACACCGTTCTACATATACTGAGTAAAGAACTCGCACATTTTCCATTAAAAACACAGCTACTGCACCTAGAACTACAAGAAGCACTGAGAGCTGAAGACTGAGATTTCGTATCAAAACACACCAACTTATAGATCCTTATCTTTGTATGGAACCTTCTCAGTTCTGTATGACAATCAGAGTCACAGGTGAGTTTGAAGAGTTCTGGTGTTCCTGATGACCTCCAAATCAATGAAGCACTAGCACATCGACATGGAGCACAAATATTACTCATTAACTCTTCAGGTAGTGCTAACATGGGGTTTCACGCAGGTCCATTCTTATGTTCCCTTAATGAGCCATCTCCTGGGCTGATCTTGATGGCCTGTCTTCTATCCCTTGTACAGAACGTTCTTGCATTGTATGAGCCTTTCTGGTTTATTTGGCTTTACACCTCTTCTTTTCCAGCCAGTGAGTCCGACGAGAGACTTTACTTTGAAGGGATGCATTTAAGGCAATTCTTAGCACCTTTCTCCTCGAGGGTTCAAGTCTGATTGGCAGGAAGATTGTGTTTCCTCCGATTGGAGGAATTGAATGTCAAGGTGTGTCGGAGCATTGTTCTCTCAGCTTTCATCTGCGTTTAAATCCAGTTCAGACACTGGATGAAAATTTAGTCCCTGTCAGCTGAAATTTAGAATGTTAAAAGGTGTCCTTTTTTTAAAGTTTAAGCTTGAATCAAGGGTCGATCTACTCGCTAGGGTAAGCCTCTTTTGATAACTGTTGTAGTGCATTAGTCCTGGCTTCCCACCCTCTCACTTATGAGACCTATTCATTATCCAGCATGGATAAAGGGGAATAATTCTCCAACAACTAGATGCCATATTGAGTTAGAATGTATGATTCATTCATTTAGGAAGAATTATTATTTTTTTTGCCGAATAACTATTGTCTCCAGTCAGCTTGGCGAGCTTAACCCGCTGGGCACAAGTCATTGTACAAAGTGGATGACAGTTGTGATGCAACATGGAAAAAATAATATCGATGATTCGCCTGGGATTTTAAACAAGGTTGCACTTTTTTTGGGTTGAAGGAGCACCTGCCTAAGGGCTACTTGTAACCTTTGGAGTTCTAGATCTATATGTGTCAAGAATGCAACCGAATATACCCCTTACTTTCATCGCAACCAATGTCCCATGTCTCCCAATCCTCTCCTCCTCAAGATAATTCAGAGAATGAAGAACGCAGTGGCAAAGGGTTTTGGAGTTCTGGTATGATGTGCCACCTAGTGGCAGGATGCAGGTTTCTCCTACATGGCGAGCTCCAGATATCAGGCGCCCTGCCCAGGAAGCTGAGAGCATCACGCAGGTCAAAAGGTGACCCTAAGAGTTATTGCCTGGATTTATAATCTGCATGTTTGAATCAATGGATTGAAAATCTAATCCTATGATCTGTTCATCTGCACATTTCTCTGTCTCTCTATCCACCGCCTCCTTCACTGAGCCCCTGGGTAGAACTATATGTGCACTGGTTGTTTTGTGGGATATTAGTGTATTTGTTTTTGCCAGTTTTCCTTTCAATATCTGTTGATTATCTATCAGACTTGTATAGCCATCTTCTGCGGCATATATCTTTGGTATTGCAACAAGAATATTAGAGTTATAGTTTACCAAACACTTGGAGTGTGCAAGTTATGTGTGGGATCTTTATATGGCAGGAGATATAAATAAGATTGAAGCGATCCAAAGACGATTCTGCATGAATCCGTATGGGAAATACACCAGTGTCACATCCTGGATCAACGATTTGGAATGGGAATCACTGTAGCAAAGGAGGGAAAATTATAGACTGACTGTGTTCTATAAAATATGAAATGGACAGGCGGGAATTGACAGAAACAAATACTTGGTGTGCTCCGGTAATGGCAAAACACGAGGTAGCCATCCACACAAACTACAAAGACCATTTGTTTCCAAGACAGTGCATCAACAATCTTTCTTCCCAAGGACTATGAGCAACCAAAGGAAATAGTCACAGCCCCATCACTTGAAATCTTCAAGATCCATCTTTAGATTATTTCCACTTAAAAGTTTTCATTCTCATGACTACCATCTCAGCAGGTCATGCCTGGTGAAGCTAAATGTTGGTGGAATACGGATATTAGTCAGTGATGTTGACACAGCTAAGGCAGAAATGATTCCAATCTCTCTTAACCATGAAACCCTCCCTCTACACCATTGCTTTAACCATGTGTTCATTTTCTGCCTATCTGGCTTCGTGTTATGGTTCATGTATCACTGAGAAAACTCAGTCCCACGGACTTGCCCTTTAGCTTTATTCCTAACTCCTCACATTACATTTTGCAAAATTTCTTCCTCGATCCTACCAACACAGGTCGCTCCGATTTTGAAGTATAATCGCTGGCTTGCAGGTTTTATTTTCCCCAAAGGTCTTTTCTCCCACTCCTTGATGTTCCTCGTCCATCCTTATTGACCTTTTGCTGTCTTTATTCAGTGATAAAAAAGCTGCAACACAGCTTGGATCGTGGCATATGAATATATTTAAACAGGTGTCCCAGCAGTTGTCCGAGGCCTCCGAAGGGAAGGTTTCCTCTAACCCATGTGTGTGATTTGGCATCAAGCAGTGAAGGGGATTTGCAGCAAAATTGCAGGGAGAGAGGGGGCTTGGCCAACATTAACTGCCACTGTGTAACCTGCAGCAGGAGTTAGCCTCACAAAGGACGTTGTTTTTTGTCTCTCGTATGAGGACCTATATTAATTAGAATGTGTTGAGTGAGCCTAGTAAGGAATGTTGGACTTTGATCACAAGGTGGCTGCCATGTTGCATGCTATCTAGTTTCCTCCTCTATGGCTCCGTCTGTCTCTTGAGCCTAAACTTGGCAGCTACTGGGAAGTTACTTGAGGCTTGAAATGAGAACATTAGTTTGTAAATCCAGGGTTTTCTGGTTATTGGGTTGCAGGAAGGCAAGCACCTGCTGCTGCGGCTCCACCTGCCAACTGACACAGCTATCGTTCAACAGAGGCTGATATTCATCCAGGCAGTAGTCGGAAAGGTGATGCATTTGCACATACTTGTGGTGAGTTGTGCTGCTCACCAGGTTGCTCACGAGGTGCTCTTAAAGCTTTAACCAAATTATTCGCAGGATGAGGGCATTGTTAGCAAGATCAGCATTTATTGTCCATCCCTTGAGAAGGACTGCCTCTTGAATTACTACAGTCCATCTGGGGAAGGTTCTCCCACTGATTTTTTTTATAGGGGTGGTGGCAGTGCAGTGGTATTATCACTGGACTGTAATCCAGAGACCCAGGGTAAATCTCTGGGAACCTGGGTTCAAATCCTGCCATGGCAGATGGTGGAATTTGAATTCAATACACATCTGGAACTAGAAGTCACATGAGGACCACAAGACCATTGCTGATTGTTGTAAAAACCCATCAGGCCCTTTAGGGAAGGAAGTCTGCTGCCCTTTCTTGGTCTGGCTTACATGTGACTCTAGACCCACAGCAATGTGGTTGACTCTTAAATGCCCTCTGAACAAGGGCAGTTAGAGATGGGCAATAAATGCTGGCCTAGCCAGTGATGCTCACATCCCATGAACAAATATAAAAAAAAAATGTGGGCATCACTGGTGAGGCCAACATTTGTTGCCCATCCCTAAATGCCCTTGTTCTGAGTGGCTTGCTAGGCCATTTCCAAGAGCAGTTAAGAGTCAAACCTTTACTGGGTCTGGAGTCACATGTAGGCAAGACCAGGACAGCAGATTTCTACCTCTGAAGGACATCAGTGAACTAGATGGGTTTTTATAACAATCGATGAAAGTTGTCATGGTCACCATTACTTTATGTTCCGGATTTATTAATTTAATTTAAATTCCGCCACCTGTCATGGAGGGATTTGAACCCAGAGCCTTGGCCCCTGGTTTACAAGTCCAGTGACATTATCGTTATGCCACCATCTACCCACAGAGCTGCTGAGTAGGGAGCTCTAGAATTTCAACCCATTGACAATAAAAGGATGGTGGGCAAGATGGTGGGTGACTTGAAGGGGAACTCTGGGATGAGAGTGTTTCCATGCATCCACTGCTCTTGTCCTTCTAGGTAGTAGAGGTTACAGACTTGGGAGGTGCTGTCGATGAAGAGTTGGTGAGTTGCTGCAGTACATCTTGTAGATGGTACCACACTGCAGCCACAGTACACTGACAGTGGTTTAAGGCAGTGGGTGAGCTGCCTATCAAGTGGACAGGCCGCCTTTCCAGTGAGGCCTCCAGCCTACACTTGAGTTATCTAACTAACCAGTAATTATGCTCCTGGGGCTGGGAGCAACACCGACGGAATTGACCCAAAAGTGGCATATCTTGCGATGGTGTGCCAACCTCCATGGCAGAATTGGTGATCTGATGCTGGGGGCTGAGATGTGTGATTGATTAACTAATCAGCTTGGCTCAACAAGGAAAACACAGGGAGGTAGGCCTGTCACTTGGAACCCGACCCTTTCCCCTAGCTGCTCCCTGGGCGTGCCATGTTGGGAAGCCTCGCGCTGTTCTGTGTGTTTCAGTAAATTCTGAAGTTGGTCTTTGATGCTGCCCAAAACATGATGGGTAAAGAAATGTCCTGTCCATCAAGATTGATATTCTGTATCTCGACACGCACAAAACACACAAAATTGGAAGGATCTTGGGGGTCCTTCTACCAGCAGAAACTGAGGAAAACCCCTGGCAGATCCTAACAGAAAATGCTGGAAAAACTCAGCAGGTCTAAGAGCATCTGTGGAGAGAAAGACAGAGTTAACGTTTCGAGTCCGTGTGACTCTTCTTCAGTCTTCTTTCGAGTCATACGGACTCAAAACGTTAACTCTGTCTTTCTCTCCACAGATGCTGTTAGACCTGCTGAGTTTTCCCAGCATTTTCTGTTTTTGTTCCAGATTTCCAGCATCCGCAGTATTTTGCATTTATCCTGGCAGATTCTAGATTGATTGTTTTGCTCCCTAGAGCAATGAACCACAGATAATGATAATAATCACAGAACCACACAGGGCAGAAGAGGCCCTTCGGCCCATCGAGTCTGCACCGACATGTGAGAAACGCCTGACCTACCTACCTAATCCCATTTACCAGCACTTGGCCCATAACCTTGGATGTTATGACGTGCCAAATGCCCATCCAGGTACTTTTTAAAGGATGTGAGGCATCCCACCTCCACCACCCTCCCAGGCAGCGCATTCCAGACCGTCACCACCCTCTGGGTAAAAAAGTTTTCCCTCACATCCCCCCTAAACCTCCTGCCCCTCACCTTGAACTTAAGTCCCCTTGTGACTGACCCTTCAACTAAGGGGAACAGCTGCTCCCTATCCACCCTGTCCATGCCCCTCATAATCTTGTACACCTCGATCAGGTCGCCCCCTCAGTCTTCTCTGCTCCAACAAAAACAACCCAAGTCTATCCAACCTCTCTTCATAACTCAAAGGTTTCATCCCAGGCAACATCCTGGTGAGTGTCCTCTGCACCCCCTCCAGTGCAATCACAAAAGCAAAGAGAGAATATAAAGAAAACAAAGCAAATATTGAAGAGACAAACTGATGAAGTGAACAATGTGACATTTTATCTTTAAAAATTTGCACACATATTATACCTGCGCACCCTGGCTACCTGCTATTTGCAGTATTCTTCCCACAGTCAGTGGATATGGAGAACGAGGAGGGTTTTCTAGCTGATGTTTAAAATGGTACATTTTATGGGAAGGTAAGAATGTGCCTATTTTTAAGAGAGAGTTTGGTCCACACTCGTGTCCCTTCCTGTTTTGCACTTACTGCTAACAGTGAGGAATGTGTCCTGCCAGGCGTATTACTGATTAACGTTAGATTTTGATGCAATTGTGTTGGGGCCTGAGGTTTTTTTTTGCCCTTTTTGTATGATTCAAACATGATTTATCTAGATGGATCTCTTTAAGGGTCACTCAGTGAGATGGGATTCCTTTCTGGACTCAAAAAATTAAGCTTCCTCAATAAGGAAATCCAAATAACTTGCAGGCAATTCAAACCTATTCAGGTTGTATATTGCCTACCCATTTCCCCACGCCAACATTCCTTCAGAAAGCCCCTCGGTATTGAAAAGATTGAGTTGAACCAGGATTTGCTAAACAAGCCAGGTGACAGTTAACTTTTGTGCCAATAGTTCGGGATTACATTTCTTCTCTTGGTTTCCCGATGACTTGCTCTCCCTCGCTTGGACCAGTTTCCCTACTCTGTGTGTCAGAATGGAATTAACAGTTGGTGTGATCTGTAATCACCACACCGTCCGGTTCTGCCTGGTCAATCTCTCCTCACAAGTACAGTTCCTGACATGCCACTGCTGTCTTCTGACGTCAATTTGCACATAGAATGCACAAAATGTCATGTCATTTAGTACAGGATTTATTATTAAACTATACAATCTTGGGATACTGGGGACAGGAATTAGTTCTGACCTGTTTTTTTTTTTAGGTTTGATAACCAAGAGGGTGCAAATAGCACATGCTCGGGAGACCAAGGTTGACCTGCTTTTGGGCCTCAGGCCTTATGAAAACTGACCTGCTGCACATGCTGAGGCAGTTCGCTGGCAGCGGCCCTTGGGCAAGTCTAGCAGAGGAGACAGAACAGAAGAAAGGAGGCTAATTTCAGGCTGCCACAGGCCTTCAGGAGTGCCAATTTTTGCTGGGAGGAGCAGCCTTGTTTCTCCTACCCCCACATGGGGTGAGGGTGACTGCCCCTGACATCAAGACAGCATTTGACCGAGTGTGGCATCAACTTAGCAAAACTGAAGTCAATGGGAATCAGGGGGAAAACTCTCCGCTGGTTGGAGTCATACCTAGCACAAAGGAAGATGGTTGTGGTTGTTGGAGGTCAGTCATCTCAGCTCCAGGGCATCACTACAGGAGTTCCTCAGGGTAGTGTCCTAGGCCCAACCATCTTCAGCTGCTTCATCAATGACTTTCCTTCCATCATAAGGTCAGAAATGCGGATGTTTGCTGATGATTGCATAATGTTGAGCACCATTTGCGACTCCTGAGATACTGAAGCAGTCCATGTTCAAATATAACAAGACCTGGTCAATATCCAGGCTTGGGCTGACAAGTGGCAAGTAACATTGGCGCCACAGAAGTGTCAGACAATGACCATCTCCAACAAGAGAGAATCCAACCATCGCCCCTTGACATTCAACGGCATTAGTATCACTGAATCCCCCATTATCAACATCCTGGGGCTACCATTAACCAGAAACTGAACTGGACTAGCCATATCAATACTGTGGCTACAAGAGCAGGTCAGAGGCTAGGAACCCTGCAGTGATTAACTCACCTCCTGACTCCCCAAAGCCTGTCCAGCATCTACAAGGCACAAGTCAGGAGTACGATGGAATACTCCCCACTTGCCTGGATGAGTGCAGCTCCAACAACACTCAAGAAGCTCGACACCATCCAGGGCAAAGCAGCCTGCTTTATGGGCATCCCATCCACAAACATTCAGTCCCTCCACCATCGACGCACAGTGGCAGCAGTGTTTACCATCTACAAGATGTGCTGCAGGAACTCACTAAGCCTCTATAGTCAGCACCTTCCAAACCCACAACCACTACCATCTAGAAGGACAAAGGCAGTGGGCACATGGGAACACCAACACCTGTAAGTTCCCCTTCAAGCCACTCACCATCCTGACTTGGAAATATATCGTCGTTCCTTCACTGTCACTGGGTCAATATCCTGGAGCTCCCTCCCTAATAGCACAATGGGTGTACCTACACCACATGGACTGCAACTGCTAAAGAAGACAGTTCACCACCACCTTCTCAAGGGCAATTAAGGCTTGGCAATTAACACTGGCCTTGCCAGCGATGTCCACATCCCATAAATTAATTAAAAAACCATTTTGGATGGGGGCAAATTGTTAAGCTGCAGCTACCACAGGAAATTCTGAGGGTGCGCAAACCTGGCACCTACTGAACGCATGGCAGTCCAATGTAGCAGAGGGGCCCTAAGACAAATTTCAGGGCCCCTCATTAGCCTATGGAAAGGACCTAAGACCTGCTTTATTCAGTCATTAGGAATGCATGAAAAACAAGCCTCCTCATGAGGTTAGTCACAGCATTTCTGGTGGGAGCAAAGTGGTTGTGGGGAGGGGGGAACGTGGGTGGCAGTGGGTGAGGCATAACCAGAGAAACTGGTGCCCCCTTGCGGCTGTTTTCTGTCCAAATAATTTCTACCCACCCTGTTTTGATTTAGTCAGATGTCTTAAGTATGCATTCACCACAGAATCGCTTTTGGCTAACAGTTTCAAATAGGCTGAGTGGACACATTCATCGACTGACCAGTAATCCCAAACACATTCTATCCCTTGTCTACCTTTTGTGTTAGTGCTGTTCTGGAGAGTGCAACAATTGTCAGTCTCCACCCCTTGACTGTAGCTTCTGTATCTATGGAACTGCTTAAAATATTAACCAGTGCCTCAATGTTTCCTTGCTTCTTCCTTGAAGATTTTTAAATGTATCTCCATCTGTTCCAAATATCCTGTAGGCATCTAATGCTTCAAGCCCCTCCATAACAGCTGGTTTACTGAGCTCTACATCTGTTATGGATGTTAATGAATTTGTCCAGAGTGTTCATTTATGAAGAATGAATTAGCCATCTGCTACTTACCAACTTCACCTCAAACTATTTTTACCCATCTTTATCCTTTGGACTTTAACATTCTGTACAAATTTCACAGAACAAGTAGCATATTCTTCGGATAGCTCACCCGGCTCTGTAAAACCTTTCCGTTATCTAACCCATTGTGTGTCAGCTTGGCTAAGTTTCTGCCTCTCTTGCCTTCGGATCAGAAAGTTGTGGGATCAGATTTGGCAGGAGAACTTGAGTGAAAAGCCTGAGTTGACATCTCCATGAAGTACTGCGGAAGTGCTGTCCCCATTCAAGGGATTTCAGCACAGTGTCTAGGCTGGCACTCCGGTGCAGCGCTGAGGGAGTGCTGCACCGTTGGAGACGCCGTATTTCAGATGAGATATTAAACCGAGGCCCTGACTGCCCCCTCAGACCTTTTTGTAAAAGGTCCAAGCTCTTCTTTGAAAAATTCTTCAAAAAGTAAAAGTTCCCACAGTTTGAAGATCAGGAGAGTTCTCCATAGTGTCCATGCCACTCTTTATCCCTCAACCAACATCACTAAAACAGGTTATCTGGACGTTATCACATTGCTATCGGTGGGAATGTGCTGTTCCCAAATTGGCTGTCACATTTGCAAAATGGCAACACTGACTACACCACAAAAATACTTCATTGGCTGTGAAGCACCTGATGACATCTTTTGGTTGCGAAAGGCTATATAAATGTAACGCAGCCTCTGGCAGGAGGTGGTGATGGTCAGGGAGGGCACTGAGCAGAGGAACTGGACAACCCCTATGGGCCCCTTCCTGCAGGGAGCAGTGTTTTTGACAGGCTGAGGGGTGGGACCTGGTGCCATAAGGTGAGGGAGAAAACAGCAAGGGCAAGTCCAAGGTTTGGGAGCTGCAGTGTGGCAGAAGCCGCGGCCTTGAATAGGGCAGCTTGAAGTCTCTGATGGTGGCTAGGGAGCCAGGAAGAGGCACTCAGGGCAACAGGAAGGAGCTGGAGCAGCAGTTCAAGACTGATGAGTCACTGCGTTGAGGAGCCAAGGCAAATAGGGCAGAAATCCAGAGTGTCAGCAATGAATTTTCTCTGTAAATAGTTTGTTCCTTGAAGTTAAACTTTCCCTTGAGATTTTATACAGCTTTGACGCCAGTGGAATAAAGGAAACCTGTTTTATACCCTTCTGTGCGCTTAAATCCCATGTTACATAAAAGCAAGTTTTTCCTTCCTAATTAAGGTTCCATTATCCATTCAAGTGGAGGTTAAAGATTCTGTTTGTAATGTCAAAAGAGGAGCCAGGGCATTTCTCCCAGTGTTCTAAGCTATCTTCTTCCCCTGGCATACAGCACTAAAGAAGAATTAAGTTGCTTTTCATTTAATTGGTGTTTGCACATCGGAACTAGAGAATGAATGACTGCCACACTTGCCTGTATAACAGTCGATACATTGTGTTGTGAAGTGCTTTGAAATGTTTTTATGACACGTTGACAATTGGATGAAAAATCATGAGTTACACACATGTAATTTCATGATGCGTTCTCCTGAGAGCAAGTAATTGAAAGATCGACTCTTTATTTCCTTTCCGCCTCCCCCTTTTAAAAAAAATAAATTGTTGCTGCGTTTCATTTCCCTTGTTCCATTTCCCACGTAATCCTCCCTGGTGCTTTTCTCCTTGCTCCAAACTTTGTTCTCCTAAAGCGTCATTTGTTGTCTCGGTTTTTTTTTCACAATATCAAATCCAAAAACAAAGTTCTTGCGCTCATCTATTGCCACAGTTACTAATCATTCCTAACAGCACGGTATCCCATGGTTACTCATTATATTCTTTAATAAACGGATAATTCTGTTATGCCCTTGTGGTGCAGAGTGTTCTTAAAAGGCCTTACAACGACTTTCCCCCCTTGTCAACAGGTGGCACAATCGCTCCGAATGAATAACACCCAGGGCGGTTCGAGCCTCTGCAGAAGAATTGCTAGTCGAAGATGAGGCCTGAGGTAAGAGGATACTCGATGTAGCATTCATGAGGAAATGTGAACTCTTAGAAATTCACTGATTGAGTTGGTCCCCCAATCAGACCACCTTGCCAAAATTTGCAAGATCGGATGCAGAAAGCTGCCATCTTGTTATTTGTACTCAGCTCTTTATCCTCTTTACTACTTTCAATGGAGGTACTGAGGCAAACCTAAATAATGAAGCCTCGCACCCTGGCCTTTAGCCTGAAGAAAAAGAATGACTTGCATTTATATAACACTGTCACATTTTCAAAATGGCAACACTGACTTCACCTCAAAAATACTTCATTGGCTGTGAAGCACCTGATGACATCCTTTGGTTGCGAAAGGCTATATAAATGTAACGCGGTCTCTGGCTGGAGGTGGTGATGGTCAGGGACAGCATTGAGCAGAGGAACTGGACAACCCCTGTGGGCCCCTCCCTGCAGGGACAGTGTTTCTGACAGGCTGAGGGGTGGAGCCTGATGCCATAAGGTGAGGGGGAAAACAGCAAGGGCAAGTCCAGACTGGCAGGCATCTCAAAGTGCTTTACAGTCAATGAAGTACTTTCTTTGAAGTGTAGTCACTGTTGTAATGTAGTAAACATGGCAGCCAATTTGCATCCAGCAAACCCCGACAAACAGCAATGTGATAATGACCAGATAATCTGTCTTTGTAATGTGGATCGAGGGATAAATGTTGGTCAGGACACGAGGGAGAACTCCACTGCTGTTTTCCGAAATAGTGCCACCATGGGGTCTTTTACATCCGCTTACGAAGGCGGACTGGGCCTTGGTTTCATGACTCACCTGAAAGACGGTACTTCCAACAGCGGAGTGCTCCCTCAGTGCTGCACTGGAGTGTCATGTTCAAGCCCTGCCGTTGGACCTGAAAACCAGCACTATGTGTCTCAGGGGCCTGTGTGCTACCAGCTGTATCATGGCTGACACTCACAATTTAGCCTGAGAATTGGCTACATATTTTTTTTAAATTACCGCCTCTCCCAGGAGGCTGATGGGGAATAAAGAGAAGGTTGGGGTAAGTAAGGATGCAATGTAACAAAAAAAGCTGGAGTAAGCCTGCATGGACCTGAGAGCCCATATATGTAGCAAACAAAATGGGTAATAGCTCTGATTCTGCTGTGTGTGAGTCCATAGCATGAAATTAGTCCACGCGTTGACATATGTTGGTTATAAGGCAGGATCGCATTTGGAGGTGGCACAATATCACTGGTGAATATCTTCATTCAATGCAGCCTAACAATGATACCTCAGGAAACCAGGGGTACTGTAATATGCATAAATTGGGTTTGCAGTATTAAGACCATAAGACCATAAGACATAGGAGCAGAAATTAGGCCAATCGGCCCATCGAGTCTGCTCCGCCATTCAATCATGGCTGATAAGTTTCCCAACCCCATTCTCCCGCCTTCTCCCAGTAACCTTTGATCCCCTTACCAATCAAGAATCTATCTATCTCGGTCTTAAATACATTCAATGACCTGGCCTCCACAGCCTTCTGTGGCAATGAATTCCATAGATTCACCACTCTCTGGCTAAAGAAGTTTCTCCTCATCTCTGTTTTAAAAAGTCTTCCCTTTACTCTGAGGCTGTGCCCTCGGGTCCTAGTCTCTCCTACTAATGGAAACATCTTCCCCACGTTCACTCTATCTAGGCCTTTCAGTATTCTGTAAGTTTCAATCAGATCCCCCCTCATCCTTCTAAACTCCATCGAGTATAGACCCAGAGTCCTCAAACATTCCTCATATGTTAAGCCTTTCATTCCTGGGATCATTCTCGTGAACCTCCTCTGGACCCTCTCCAGGGCCAGAACATCCTTCCTGAGATACGGGGCCCAAAATTGCTCACATTGTTCTAAATATGGTCTGACCAGAGCCTTATAAAGCCTCAGCAGCACATCCCTGCTTTTATATTCTAGTCCTCTCGAAATAAATGCCAACATTGCATTTGCCTTCCTAACTACTGACTCAACCTGCAAGTTAACCTTAAGAGAATCCTGGACTAGGACTCCCAAGTCCCTTTGCACTCCAGATTTCTGAATTCTCTCCCCATTTAGAAAATAGTCTATGCCTCTATTCTTCCTACCAAAGTGCATGACCTCACACTTCCCCACGTTGTATTCCATCTGCCACTTCTTTGCCCATTCTCCTAACCTGTCCAAATCCTTCTGCAGCCTCCCCGCCTCCTCAATACTACCTGTTCCTCCACCTATCTTTGTATCAACTGCAAACTTAGCCAGGATGCCCTCAGTTCCTTCATTTAGATCATTAAGGTATAAAGTGAAAAGTTGTGGTCCCAACACTGACCCCTGCGGAACTCCACTAGTCACCGGCCGCCATCCTGAGAAGGACCCCCTTATCCCCACTCTCTGCCTCCTGCCAGACAGCCAATCTTCTATCCATGCTAATACCTTGCCTCTAACACCATGGGCTCTTATCTTACTGAGCAGCCTCCTGTGCGGCACCTTGTCAAAGGCATTCTGGAAGTCCAAGTAGATAACAACCATTGGCTCTCCATTGTCTAACCTACTCGTTACCTCCTCAAAGAATTCTAACAGATCTGTCAGGCATGACCTCCCCTTGATGAAACCATGCTGACTTTGCCCTATTTTACCATGCACTTCCAAGTATTCTGAAATCTCATCCTTAATAATGGACTCTAAAATCTTACCAACGACCGAGGTCAGGCTAATCGGCCAGTAACTTCCTGTCTTTTGCCTCACTCCCTTCTTAAACAGGGGGGTTACATTAGCGATTTTCCAGTCCTATGGGACCCTCCCTGACTCCAGTGATTCCTGAAAGATCACCACTAATGCCTCCACTATCTCTTCAGCTATCTCCTTCAGAACTCTGGGGTGTAATCCATCTGGTCCAGGTGATTTATCCATCTTCAGACCTTTCAGTTTTCCTAGCACCTTTTCCTTGGTAATGGCCACCATACTCACCTCTGCCTCCCGACTCTCTTGAACTTTGGGAATGTCTCTCGTGTCTTCCACTGTGAAGACTGACGCAAAGTACTTATTCAGTTCCTCCGCCATTTCTTTGTTCCCCACTACTACTTTTCCAGCATCATTTTCCAGTGGCCCAATGTCCACTTTTGCCTCTCTCTTACCTTTTATATATCTAAAAAAACTCTTGCAATCTTCTTTTATATTACTGGCTAGTTTACCCTCATATTTAATCTTCTCCCTCCTTATTTCTTTTTTAGTTTTCCTCTGTTGGTCTTTGTAGGCTTCCCAATCTCCTGGTTTCCCACTGCTCTTCACCGCATTGTATGCTTTCTCTTTAGCTTTTATGCTGTCCCTGACTTCCCTTGTCAGCCATGGTTGCCTCGTCCTCCCTTTAGTATGCTTCTTCTTCCTAGGGATGAATTTTTGCTGTGTCTCCCAAATTACTCCCAGAAACTCCTGCCATTGCTGCTCCACTGTCTTTCTTGCTAGGCTCATCTCCCAGTCAATTCTGGCCAGCTCCTCCCTCACATGCATCAACTTCAATATAGGTACACTTAGGGGCATGAAGCCTATTAAATTAAAGCAACTTGCAACTTTTAAGGTTGGAAAACTTTTGCTGTCTCCATTCACAATAAATTAAAAATCTTCCATCTGCCGCACACTTCCTATTTTGTTGCATTTGCTCACCTGTAACATCACACTTTTATTGGCACACCTTGTGTCAAATGTCACCTGTGGCTCAGTCAGTAGCACCACCTGAGTCAGGAGGCTGTAGGCTCAAATCATACTCTAGAGATTTGAGCACAAAAATTTAGACTGGCGCCCGAGTGTAGTGGTGAGGGAGTGCCGCACTGAAGTAGATGTTGTCTTTTGAATGAGGCTTCAACAAGATGCCCGGTCTGCCCTCTCAGGAGGGCATAAATAATGCCATGTGTTACGATCCCTGAAGGGGAACCATAAACCTAATAACCAAATTTACTGAATGACCCGCAAATGAAGACATTACCAACAAGACTCCACTTTTGTAGCTTTTACTTTAACACGAATCAGAACATACATAAATTAAACATGAATTAACACGCAAATTACAGTCAGTATGAACTATAAATTACACATGGAATAGCAGATACCACAAAGACTATCTCAGGAGATTATACGCACAAATGTGACACCACATACAATCTCACATTCTTTCCAACTGGCCTCCACAACATAGGATCTCTTCATTTCTCTCACTCAATGTATTTGGTCCTCGAGTCATCTGCACTCCATCCAAGTCCCCCAGAGACAGCCATCACCCAAACAGCACACTCCTCAGAATCTCCTTAGCTACTTACATGATAGCCATGATGGCACAGATTCCCCAAAGACTCCTTTATATTGACTCCTTTAATAAGCCTCTTTAAGTGGTCCGAATTGTCCAGTTCACAATCTTTGCTCTAACCCTGCCTTCAGCTTTCCTGTCCTTTTTTGAACTGTATTGCACACACAGTTCCTTGGAAATGTGCCTTCTCTGTTCTTCCCCTGCTGCAGCTCTTCTTTGTGACTGCCCACACAGCTTTTGTATCATAATTTCCTCCCAGTTGGTACTGCTTTCAGGTCACCAGGTCTTATTATCTAAGAAAATTACAATTGATCCCTTTACAATTGCTTCAAACTTTTGAAAGTCCTTTTCAAACATTCCTAAAAACAATTATAGATTCCCTAGGTATTTTAAAGAAATTACAAATTTTCCTTACTGCTTACAGGTCAAAGGTCACCAGATATGGCACTAGTTTGAAGAAACCATTGAGTTCTCCCCGGTGTCCTGGCCAATATTTACCCCTCAACCAAAGTCAGTGGAACAAATTAAGTGGTCATTTATCACATTGCTGTTTGTAAGAACTTTGTTTTGCACAAATTAGTTTTTGTGTTTCCTAAATTGCCTCAGTGATTATATTTCAAAAAATGCTTTGATGGTTGTAAAGCACATTAGCGTGTCTTAACATGAGAACACAGGAAATAGGAGTAGGCCCTTCAAGCCTGCTTCGCATTCAATACCATTCTGGCCGATCTTCTACCTCAACTCTACCTTCCCGCATTATCCCCTTATCCCTTAATTCCCTTCATACCCAAAAATCTATTGTCCTCTGTCATAAATAATTTCAACCACTGAGCATTCACAATCCTTTGGAATAGAAAATACCAAAGACCTAGAACTCTTTGATTGAGGAAATTTCTCCTCATATCTGTCCTAAATGGCCGAGTTCTTATTCTGGAAGTGCGGCGCTTCATTCTAAACTCCTCAGCCAGGGGATACATCCTCCCAGCATCTACCCTTTCAAGCCCCTTAAGGATTTGCTTCGATGGGTGGAATCTAGTGGAAGTGACAGTGGTCTCGCCTGTCGACTGGACCGCTGGTGAGAGCCCTGCATCGCCTCTTTCTGGGAAGGCCCACAGCACCTTTTGCCTCTCAGGCACTTGATAGGACAGCAGCGGGCCTTTCCCCGGGATGAAGGACCCCAGGGCCAGAGATCCCGCCCATCAATGGCTGCCAGCCAATCAGAGGAGCAGGCAGCAGCTGCTGACGGTCCTACACCCACCTGAGGCATAGGATCATGGAGGGACCCAGGCACGGGCGAGTGACGGTGGGAAGTGGATTATGGGGGAGGGGTGGGTAGGGGGTGGCTTTCAGTGCGCTTCCCCGCTACCCCCCACCACTCCCCAATGCCAGGTCCCCTGATCAAGCCTTAAGTGCCTTTGAACAAGAGATGCCCCCTGGGAGCCAGCAAGCAAACACACCAGAATGAGCACCCCCTCCTGTCGCTGTGTTAATACCAGCAGCAGCGTGATGAGGCCCTTAAATGGGCATTAATTGCCCACTTAAGGGTCTCAATTGGTAGCGGGGCAAGAAGGCTGTCCATCGGCCTTCCCACCATGGACGTAATTGGGGTAGAGGTGGGAAGACGGTGGGGTCCCCATCTGACACCCTCCTGCCTGGTTAAATGCCCTCCCATTGTATTATTCCTTTCTCAACCAATGCAAATGAAGCTGAAGGCAGGTGTAGAGCCGGAACACAGGCTTTAACGGAGGCTTCTTCTTGCTGCTGCTACACATGCTGTTTACTGTATAGGCTGTCCTCGATGGCTACTGCATGTAGCATTGCATCACTGCCTGTGATGACCTGACTATTTCCATAAGCATATATTTAAATGGGTATCCTTTACCTATTAGCAAGCGCACTATCACTACACCCCAACCCTGCCCACCAAACAAACTCGCCACGAGGGGAAGGGCACAAGATTCTGCCCAATGAGTTTGTGAAAAGTGCTACATAAATGCAAGTTTTTCCATCTTTCAAAATAATTGATCAGCAAATTAGAACTAAAGAAGAAGGAAGCATATCATTTGAAAGCTAGCATAGCAGCAAGAAGGAAGCTAATGAGGACCTTCGAACAAATCAGGAGAGCCTAAAAATTCAGGAAAAGAAGCGAACAAATTTTTCAAAATGCTGTTTGGGGGGGGGGTGGGAGAAAAAAACTCCTGGCAAAATTCTTGATAAATTAAATTTTTAAATATAATTCTCCTCCTTGTTGATAGCACATGAAGCAACTCATTTATGCATAGTGTTCCATCCAGCATTTCCTTTCTGTAATGTTCCTTTGTTCATGTGAGTCTTTACTCTGATAACCGGCTAGATGCAATGTGCTGAAGTGAAGACGCAGTGGGCAGCAATTGGCCATTCCGCTCCCATCGGATAAGTGTGACCCGCTGGATCTCGACCCAGTATTCAGAGACCGGGCGCTGAGGCTGGGAACGGAGGCAAGTGGGGCGCAAAAATACCGATGCCCCCCCAGCCGACCTGCTGGTTTCCCCGCTTCATCCACTTTTGCCGAACGGCTTAGCAACCAGCTCCCTCACGAGGCGGGCAGCCAATCAGGCTCATTAAGAGCCTTGTCAAAGGCAGGTAAAGGAGGCTGACGGGTATTTTCCAGTCGGCCTCCAATTTCCCGACCTAGTGGTGGGGCTGGCAGTTCGCCAGCCTGATGGGCAGGCACACAGAAGCAGGCCGGGGTGACAGTGTCCCGGGCAGGCCCTCAGGCCCTTACCTGCGTGCCAGGGTGTGGGTGCAGCCACAGGTTATCCCGTGGAGGGGTTGCCCTCAAAACCCCTCCACTCCTCTCCCGCCATCCCGCAAGTGGTGGCCTGGCTCCTTTTTCTGCATTTGCTTAAAGTTTTAAAACGCGAGAGGACATCTCCACGTTTAAGCACCCTCTCCATTACTTACTGCAGCTGGCTGTTTGTCTGAAGTTGGAAGGAAGGCCCCTGGCCCTCCAGTTTCCAGAATCCACTAGCTGCCCTTAATTGGACAGTGAGCCTGTCTCCATGCCAACTAAGACAGCACCCTGGTAAAAATCCCAATGAGTGACTGTTTCTGCCCGGGGTGGGTTTGGGACCTGAAAACAGTCCCGGCTACTGTTTCCTGCCCCCCAAAGTGAAAATTCAGCCCTGGATCTCTCATCACCACTCATCAGGACTATCTGGAACAGGCCTTAAACCCTGAATCAAGAGATGAAGACGCAACTACTGAGCTTAAGGTTCATTCCTAAGAATGATTTCTCAAAGCTTTATTTAGTTCCACATGGATATTAATAATAACTGTTCAATCCTTACCTTGCAATCAGACAACACCTATGATTAACATGCCTGTGGCTTCGTTTGTTGATATAGCTTGAGATAAATTAACTGATGCCACGGTCTCAGTGGGGAGCACTCCAACATTGCAGCCTGATTCAGTGAACCGTACTCCCTTCAAGCTCCCCACAGGAAGGAGACAATTGGTGAGCATTATCATTGCACTCGGTGAATGAATAAACATCTGTTTGTACCCATGTATAATCTCTTGTGGTCAGCGCATCATGTCCTGAGGGGCCGCTGTTCCAGGTGCAAAGCGTTATTGATAGTGGGGGGGGGGACAACTAGTATAGAATAACCCAGATAGCTTAACTATTTTTACAGCTATTTTTAATTCAGTGTCTTAAGGGCTCCAAATAGGTTGAAAGAGAAGAGCTATTAATACTGGTAGATGTAACAGAAATGTGTTAAATAAAGCAGGAAGATATTTTCTTTTGAAAACTACTATTTGAAGGCAGATAGCTGCCTGGCAAGTTGAACCAGGTTTGGAAGGGAATCAAAGGTTCGTGGGTGAAGTATCTGCCAACTGGGGTCAGAGTCATCCAAAGGGAAGTGGCAGAGGGTGTAGGCTGGGATGGATGTCTGGAGACGTTTTTATTTCCCAATGGATAGAGCAAAGTGTTTGGACTGGTTTGAAGACCATGTCGAGCAAAATTATTATTGAGACATTGGGAGCATATTGATGATGGGTTTCATGGGAGGGATCTTCTTCCACTAGATGTGATTAAGCTAGGGGGAGGCAGTGGCGTAGTGGTATTATCACTGGACTAGTAATCCAGAGACCCAGGGTAATGTTCTGGGTTTGAATCCCAACACAGCAGGTGGTGAAATTTGAATTCAAAAAATCTGGAATTAAAAGACTGGTGATGACTAAGAAACAATTGTCACAAAAGCCCACCTGGTTCACTAATGTCCTTTAGGGAGGGAAATCTTCTGGCCTACATGTGACTCCAGACCCACAACAGTGTGGTTGACTCTGAAATGGTCTGGCAAGCCACTCAGTTCTCAAGAGCAATTAGGGATGGGCAATAAATGCTGGCCCAGCCAGTGATGCCCACATCCCATGAATGAATAAGAAAAATAAAACATTTTTAGAAATCAATCTCTCCTGATATGTTGAAGGGTTGGATAAAAATTTCCATTAAAGAGGTAGCGGCATAATATTTCTGAGCTAGACAAAGGTAGTCCAGAAGATGGACAGTATTTGAAGCACAATTTTAGAGTCAAACTGGGTTTGAGTTGAATGGGAAACCTGTGAGATTGATGGGAGTCAGAGCTGGAGGTAGTTGAGTGCAGGTGAGAAACAGGTTAGATGCTTGAAGTTCACCTGCCAGCCATAGTCGAGTAGTTTAACCAGTCAGGGGAGGGTGGCATGAGAACAAAAATCCAATGTAACCCCAACAGCTGAGAGGTGACAATTATACTATTGTGTTGATGGGCTGGAGTATTTTCAATAACTCCTGAAGACTGCCAGCTGCAAACACTCTAACTGTATTTACAGTAATGAGAACACTCCCTTACACTAGCTTCTTTCCACAATCCTTTCTCCCAGACACTCAGATCACATGAGTATACCTCTCTTCCTTCTATTACATTCCAGACTATTACAGTTAGCCCTTTGTGGGACTTAGTCTAACATACTCCAATACACCACAACAATAACGTAGCTCCTAGCAACCTCTGAGGCTGACACTTTCACATGCCAGCAAACCCCAAAATTTCAAGAGTCTTCATTTGAGAAAACGAAGATGACCACCTGTGATCTGACAAAGGAACTCTCAGTTTTTTTTGACCCTGAGGGCAATGGAAGCTTGATGCAGGTAACACCCTATAAGCAATACACTCTAAAGCCATTAGGGAAGATGCTGGCATAGTGGTAATGTCACTGGGCTAATAATCCAGAGGCCCAGGCTAATGCTTTGGGGATGCAGGTTCAAATCCCACCATGGTGGAATTTAAATTTAATTAATAAATCTGGAATATGAAACTAGTTACCAGTAATGATGATCCGGCCAACTGTCATCGATTATCACAAAAACCCATCTGCTTCACTAATGCCCTTTAGGGAAGGGAATCAGGCATCCTTACCTGGTCTGGCCTACATGTGACTCCAAATCCAAGGCAATGTGGTTGACCCTTAACTGCCCTCTGAAGTGGCCTAGTAAGCCACCCAGTTTGAGGGCAATTAGGGCTGGGCGACAAATGCTGGACTTGCCAGTGATGCCCACGCCCACATAGCCTGCTCCGCTATTCAATATGATAATGGCTGATCTGATCTTGGCCTCCTCCCGCTTTCCTGCTGTTCCCCGTAACCCTTGACTCCCCTATAGCTCAAGAATCTGTCTATCTCAACCTTGAATAAATTAAATGGCTCAGCCTCCAGTGGTCTCTGGTTTAGAGAATTCCAAATATTTCACAATCTTCTAGTAGAGGAAATTCCCCCTCATTTCCTTAATTCCCAGGGCAAGAGCGGAGTATCGTTCTAAGTTTGATCACTGTTTCAGCGATCTTCACAAACATGTCCAAATCTTTGCCAGGCCTGTCTTAAATTAAATGGGAATATGGATGACTGCGATAATTATATACTGGGGGCATGAAAGTGGAACTGGCAGCAGCTGTCAGCTGGGAAGAAGTTGCACCATTCTGGCTCATGTGTTTGTTTGACAGGGGTCGGACCATGTAAGGGCACATCTCATAACTCTCAGCTGAATCCCGAGGTAAGCTGCTGCTCTAAACTCACTCTAGCTGGCTGTGCTACACACGCCATGGCTTTTATAATATTCCTGAATCCCCCTGTGGAGATACTCACAGTAAGTTGGACAGTGGGCTGTTTTATAACGTGTAGCGTACAAAATATTGTTCTACTGCTGAGGTGCAATGGCCTGTTCCTTCTGAGGTCACTAACTCCAATTCCAATTAATGTAAGAAGGTACATCTTGAGGTGGAGGAGTTAATTGCTGCTGCTTTACCCAATTGCCAACTATGCTCATGAATACCTACCTCCCGGTCAGGGAAAGCCTTTCTTCCAGACATACATTTGAATATGGATTCTTGTGATTTTTGCTAATGTGCTATTCCGAATTTGTGTGATCATCAGTTGTTCGTGGAAAGTGTCTTTTTGCATGAGTGATACATCAGGCTTGAGGTTGCTAAGCACCCCGTCCTGTGCTTTACAGTGCAATTTGTTTGCAATGTTGATTTTCGATTCTGAAATTTGCCTGCAACCCGTACGTCCTTGGCAGGAGCACTAATCACCTGCTTGGGGTGGAGGGACTGTACAGACAGCTGCAGCTTTCACCACCTGAAGATGACCTTTTTTTATATTTGTCCTTGGGGTGTGGATGCCGCAAAGGCCAGCATGGATTGCCCGATCCTAACTGCTCCGAAGGCGTTGGTGAGCCTCCATCCTGAACCGCTGCAGTCCGTGTGCTGTAGCTACACCCACAGTGTCTTTTTTTCCTGTAGCAGTTTGGTGCAACTGAGTGGCTTGCTAGGCTGTAAGGGCAGTGAAGAGGCAACCACGTTGCTGTGGGTCTGGAGTCACTACTAGGACAGACCGGATAAGGATGGCTGATTGCCCTCACTTGAAGGGCATTAATGAATAGATGGGTTTTTATGACAATCTGCCAATTTCATGGTTATTCTTAATGAGATCTTATTCCCGATTGATGAATTAATTAAATTGAAATTTCCCATCCACTTCCATGGTGGGAGTTGAACCCATGTCTTTGAAGTGTTAGTCCGGGCCTTTGGATTACGACTCCAAGTAACCATGACACTGATGTCACAAATTGAGATCTAATTATTTGGGTGCAAGGGCAATTTAACACAAACAATCCTTTTTCTGCCCCAAATGCATCTCTATTATGTATTGAGATGAAGCCAGATGCTTGTTTGCTGTCCACAGGAGTATAAGGAAAGCAGGATTTTCTGCTGTTGCCAGCGAAGTAACAGATGTTTGGCTCTTTCAGGTTGCCTGGTTTTGTGCAATTCTTCAAAGGAACTGTTCAGCAGAGGAGGAAATCAATTTACAAGGGAATGAAATTATTACAAGTGTTCCTGCCTCCATAGATTAATCCCAACTGGTCTGAACTGTCGTCAATTTTCATTCTATTACACCATCGTAAGTGCCTTGCAAAAGGTAAACCCTGAAAATGATTTCGAACTAATTTACAAGAGTGGGGATTTTAAATTCAATCTGATTTACGGTGGATCAGGAATTTCTTCTTTACACAGAGTGATTAATGCATCGAATGGAGTCCTGGGCCTGATTTTCACGCTTGGTGTGCCCGCCAAGCCGGCGGGCTCAGAAGCGGATGCAAGATGTACTTCCGCCCACGATTGGCCCCCGGACCCAATTTCATGACAATTAACGGCCAGCCAGCGTGAAATGTGGGCTGAGAAAACCTCAGCGCTGCCGAGGGGTGGGGGTGGGGGGGAAGAGAGCGGGCGCTCGACAAAAGGGAGGGTGCGGGTGGGCGCTCCTAGCGAGCTCCCTGAAGGCAGAGAGAGCTGCTGTGGAGCTGCCTCAGGGAGCTGTAGACCTGGACAGATTAAATGAGAAGAATAAAATGCGGCAAACTGTGTCTATGCAGCACATTCACGCGCCTGACCGCAGAGCTCAAAAAACATCAGTCCCCAGATATCATTTTTTTATTATACCCCACCCCAGACGTTTGATCCCACCCTTGGATGAGGTTTCGTTGAAAATGGGCTGCCCGCCTGCCCATTTTGCCCATGTGGCAAGCGCGAAATCGCACGGGCAACGTAAAATTGTGGGGTTTTTGATGGCCTGAATTGGCCCTTTAATTGACGGCGGGCGCAGCTCCAACTCCCGTGCACACCCGACGTCATTTCGCGCTAATTTCACATGACTTCGGGTCAGGCCCGGTCAATGTAAGATTCTGGCCCTGGGGTGGATCCATCCCAGATTTGCACTAAGTGCAATAGCAGGAGGGAAAGGGGATGTTTTACTGGCTGGCCGCACTGGCAGCTTTTCAAGCTGTAACATCTCAATGTCCCACCTTATTAATGATTCATTCCCGGGAAACACTCCGGCGTGCTGAAGGGGTGGCCTCTGATTCGCCCGCCCCTCCATCACCTCAGGCCTTCAGTAAACGGGGCGCCATATTTAAAGGCCGCCCCTGCACAGAGCTAGTGCTCTTCAAGGGATAGGAAGCTGCTGGGAACTGATGGCTGCCAAAGATAGGAAGCCTGTTGCCCCCATATTTAGCAATGGCTCCCTCAAGCACCTACAGGAAGCAGTGGAGGCCCGCCGTGATGTCCTCGACCCTCGCTCTGGTCACCAGTCCAGCATGGGAGGCATGGCGGCGGTGGTCAGTGCCAACACCCTGCAGAAGAGGACAGCCACCCAGTGCCACAACAGGATGAATGGTCTCATCCGTTCTGCCAGGGTAAGTCACTCTTCTTATCACTCTCAACTCACACACTCACAAACCCATCACACATCCACAGGGATCCCGCACCTCAAGGGACAACACCACTAACTCTCACACACACCCGCACATCTCCATCAGGCTCATATCCTCTGCAGCTCGTGTCCTCACCCTGTCTATGGCTCCGCTCACCACACAAATATTCCACCCAGTGCCATGTGTCCTGCTCACACTCGCTCCATCTGTTTTCATGCAGGAGAAGATGGCTCACAACAACAGGGAGAGGTCTCAGACTGGGGGTGCAGTGGCCCACATTAGGCCCCTCACTCACTTTGAGGAGTGTGCCATCACGCTGACTGGTGAGGATGTGGACCCTGCCTGAGGTGATGGTGAGGTCGGTGGCAAACACCCACCTGAGGGTCCTACACCAGATCATCTCTCTCTCAATGTAACTGTGAGTGTCTCTCTCTCTCATGCTTTTGACTTTGCCGCCATGCACTAATCCTCTCAGCTTTGCTTCACAGGGAGCTCTGCCAAGCGACCGACACCCTCAACCAGTCAGTCCCTCAGCTCCATCCAGGTCCTCACCTTTGGTCAAGAGGACACCTCCTCCATTGAAGAGCTGGAAATAAGCAGCCTGGAAGACCCGTCACAGCGCTTACCCACACCCTCCACCAGCGCAGAGACACACACCTCGGTGGGACCTAGATCCAGGGCAGTCTCAGGTTCACAATCTGGTGGTCACCGCACGGACACCTGTCTGCAGGAGGAGGAAGGTTCAGCCGATCTCCCCAACATTCGGAGGGCTGCTGGGGAAGAGGCATCTGTGAGGTCCGAGTCAGATGACAAGCCTTTGGATGCGGCCTTCCAATTCATTGTGGAGGTTTAGCAGAAGGTGGGGGAATCATGCAAAGCTGTTGGAAGCCCTCAACAGAGTGGCACGCGAGTTGGAGGTGTGCATCCGCCTGCTCTCTGATGAAGTGTTGCCCACATGTGTGCGCATGGAGATCTCCATGGGAAGGATGGCGGTCGCCATGGAGATCCTGGTCCAGCAGAACGTGGAGATGCACGCAGACCTGCATTCCATCACGTGAGCCATGGGTGAGTTCCTGAAATGGCAACGCAAGAGGGAAACGGGGAACCTCAACGTCCCCCCAGATGCTCCTTCCCCTCAAGGAGTCAGGGCGGGGCCCTCAAGCACTCAAAGGGAGGAGGAGCAGCACTTAGACAGCCCTGGGTTATCTACTCAGGAATCTCAGAGGCTGTCCACTCCCTCTGAGTCCCCTTTGCCTGTGACCCCCTCAACCTCATCCCCTGTCACTGCAGAGGGAGCAGCTGGCCCACTAGAGGACAGCCAAAGCAAACCGGGGTCCTCAAGGTCTCAGATTTCCAGAGGACCCACGCCAAAGTCATCAGAAGCAATGGGGCCAGCCATTGCACGGGCTGTCTCCACCCCTCCTGCGGATGTCAGGGCAGCACCTAGAAAAAGCGGCCTAGAAAAGTTAAGAATTTCT
Source organism: Cetorhinus maximus (assembly GCF_964194155.1). Lineage (NCBI taxonomy): Eukaryota > Metazoa > Chordata > Chondrichthyes > Lamniformes > Cetorhinidae > Cetorhinus > Cetorhinus maximus. The sequence goes on along the minus strand of NC_135884.1, from coordinate 12,942,796 downwards.
GATCACAAGTGGTTGCAGGGGTGAACACATTTGGTCACTTCATAATCTGACAATATTTTCACTTTCACTGAATAATGTGTGATGTTGTCTTTCAGCTTCATTTACAGGCTTCACGAATGCTCCCCCTGCACCCCTCCACCCCCATCCCCCACTAGCAGTTCAGCTTCATGCAGCCGGACCGGCAAGTGATTCTGGAGGGAGAAGTGTGTGTGTGTGTGGCAGGGCCTTTCGGAGCCTCGTGCAAGCTCTCTCTCACGCACGCAGAGCCTTCACGTATCACACTCACCTCAATGTCCCGAGCATTTTCGATGCTGCCTGCTGGGGTTCTCTTTTGGTTGTCCACCTGAGCTGACCTGCACCTCCGCCCAGCCACTGACCACACTCCCATGCAGCGCCTGTAGCCGCTCAGCATGAGGCTCCTCTCACTTTCAATTTCAGAAGCACGGTCATTGTAAGGTTTGTTTTCAGCTCCCCATCCTTTCCCCTCCCCCAGTCACCCATGTCCTTTCCCCCATCACTGTTGACTCCTTGGCATCTTCCCAACCTTCCCTACCAACCAGAGCTCTTTCCTTTCCAGGATGTCCAGATGAACGTACACATTCCCTATCTTCCCAAGAATCCCACCCCCATCCACATTGACCTCCCCGACCTCCTCCTTCCTAGGGTCTGCCTCTGAGGTCCCCACCAACACCATCTGCTCTGCCGCTACCATCATATCTGCACCCTCCCATCAAACTAGTTCACTCTGACCTCTCTCACTATTCCTTCCTACCACACCCAGCCTCGGCTTTCTCCCAGGAGGCAGGCATTCTCTTCACAGACCCTCCCTTGCACATTCCACTGGACATCCCACCCCGCTGCTTACTCCCTCACCTGAACTCCTTCCCTGCTCTGGACTCCTTCCTCCCCTGGGACTCCTTCCCCACCCCTCCGGACTTCTTCCTTTACACCTTCCTTGCCTTGAACACCTACTTCCCCAGTTGCCGCGTTCTCCCCCGTTACACCCTCCACCCGCCCCCCGTACTCCCTTCCCCCTCTCCCAACCGCACCCCGACACCTTCGGTCCCCCCTCCCAACCTCACCCCCCGCCCGCCCCCGTACACCTTCCTCTCCCACTCGCAGCTGGACCTTTCCCTCCCCATCCTCGACGATCATCCCTAGCAGCCCATGGCCAAGACCCTGATGTCCTGAAGCAGACCCCAGACCTCCCACTTTCTGTGAGCTGCTGCATGGCGGAGCCATGTCCTTGAGAATCCACCCAGCACGTGATGCACGTGTTCCTCCAAGGCCCGGTAGCTCCTCAGGTGTCCGCAGTTTGGGCAGGGCCCTAAATGTAAGTCCAGACTCCTGCACGTTACATTTGTCACAATGTGTTCTGGGCCGGAGTGTTTTCCCGCTAACGTGGACGGTACATTTGACGTTGTGGGGGTGAGGGGGGGGATGATTCTGGAGAGCAGGGCTTATAAATAGATACAGATGTATTAAAATTACATTCCTGATGTGCGGTGGTGGGAAACGCAGCCTGCCATTGATGGGTGGAGCAGACAATCGCAAACTGGTTTCACTCACGCCCACCATGACCCCCGACGCCAATGGGGACAGAACATTCCGGCCCTGGTTAGTGAAGGCGATAACTCCCAAACCAGTTTAGAAATGAATGGATTCCTCCATAACTTCAGTATATTTGTGGATGGATGAATTAAGACGGGCCAAAAGCCTTCCTCATTTGCAATTGTCTTACGATCAGGTTAGGGGGGGGTGGATAGAGGATTCACAGAATCACAGAATCACACAGTGCAGAAGAGGCCCTTCGGCCCATCGAGTCTGCACCGACACGTGAGAAACACCTGACCTACCTACCTAATCCCATCTACCCGCACTTGACCCAGAGCCTTGAATGTTATGACGTGCCAAGTGCATCCTTTAAAGGATGTGAGGCAACCCGCCTCCACCACCCTCCCAGGCAGCGCATTCCAGACCGTCACCACCCTCTGGGTAAAAAAGTTTTCCCTCACATCCCCCCTAAACCTCCTGCCCCTCACCTCGAACTTATGTAACATCAATGCTTAATGCATGAAATGCTTCCTTTTCAATCTCACCACGACTGATAAATCAATCCTCAATCAGCAATTAGATTATTCTATCTGGGTCACTGAACAGCACCCTTTAATTTGCTCCAATCTTCCCACCCCCTTCCTCAATTAATCACTGTCATTATTGGTACAACATTTCCTGTCTTTTTTAAGACTTACCCTCCCCATATCCTGTATAGTCAAAATAACGTGTGTTTGAGGATATGAGCACTAACATATTCCCTTTGTAGGTGCTGCTATAGCATAACAACGATCTTTAAAAATTCCACATAAACTCCATGATCTGGGAATTATTGATTTTCAGCACATTATTGAGTCTGACCTGTTTCTTCCCGGAGCTGGTTTTGAGATATGTTGCATGAATGTCAGGATTGGAGCCCTCATTTCATTTAGATCTGGCTGGGGACTGCTTGAAGCTACCTCCTTGGGAGCGCAGAACATTAATCCCGTCAGTACTTAATAATGTGCAGAATTAGTGGTGCTTGTTGCAGATTTAGTGCCTCACTGAACTCCTAATGGTCTAAGGAAGGGTTAATTATCTTACTGAAGTGAGCTATGGTAATTGGTTGCAAAGCTCACTGTGCGTGCTGTGATTCAGGACTTTCAGTTAGTTATGAGGCAGATACTTGCAAAGTATTTTTGCAATCGCTCATGAGGCAGAATTTTGCCCTCGTCAGGCGGGCTCAGCAGGGGTGGGCGGGGGCGTTTGGAAAGCTGACCGGCGCCTGCGATCGGGGCCGGACCGCGTCTTCATGCTGGCGGGCCAATAAAGGCCAGCCCAGCATGAGAGACGTGCTGCAGCGCTCAGCGCTGACTGTGTTGGGGGGGGGGTGAGGGTGAGGTGAGGAGGCCAAGTGCAAACTCCGCTCATGCCCACGGGTTACGCACTGGAAAAACTCCCTGAGGCGCAGACCTGCCTCAGGGAGATGAACGGTTTTGAAAATAAAAAAATAAAGATTTTTAACATGTCAACAAACATGTCCCCTTCGCGTGACTCTGTCACACGAGCAGGGACATGTTAGAAATCAGGGTGACGCTTTATTTGATGATGGTTGGAAACCTCATCCCGCCTGCGGACGAGGCTTCGCAAAACATGCCAAGGTCGCCTGATCTGTTCACCTGCCCGCCAACCGTAACGTTGGACGGGCAGCGAAAAATTTAAATCAGTTTGATTGGTTAATGGCCTGAATGGGCCTTTTTAATTGTTGGCGGGCGTGCTGCCGACTCCTGCGCGTGTCCGCCGACTGAAATATCGTGCGAGTGGGCAATGCCGTCAGTAACGCTCGCCCGACGCCATCGCCCGTCATTTTGGCGCTCAAGTGGGTGGGGCCCGTGCCGGTCCACAGAGTGAAAAATCCTGACCATGATCTTTGGAAGACTTGCTCTAAATGAACTGACTTTGCTGAAGGATGCGCTCGCTTGAGATAAGGTTCACCAGCCCAAGGAAAGGAATTTTCTTTTAGCTGCTTTGGCCATCGAGATAACAACAAAACAGAATTCCCAGATCATGGAGTTTATGTGGAAGGCAGAGCTGCCTATACTGTAGCCGACAGGCAGAACCTCTGCCCTCACTGGTGGCGAGCTTGGAGGCAGGAAGAGCGTGGAATGAGGCAGAGTGGTGACGTACCTGAACGCCTCCCCACCTCCCCACCTCCACCAGAATTAAGTTCTGGACAGGAAGGCCCTTGGTCGACATTCCTGCCCCGCCACCAATTGAGGCCCTTTAAGTGGCCAATTAATGACCATTCAAGACCCTCATCCCACCACCGCTGGGATTAACCCAGCTGCAAGCAGGCTTGTTGCTATGCAGAGCGTACGAGTGAACACCTGCAGGCCGCTCGTCACCTCGGGGAGGGTATCCAGCTATCCTTCTCCCTCCTGTCCTCGACCCTGACCGTGCCAACCCCACAACATCCCCACTCCCCCACAACCCCCACCACAGCACTTACCTGGATCCTGTGCCATTCTGGGGCTCTGGGGTGGGGTGGGGGGGGGGGGGGGGGGGGCGCATGTCATCCCAGCTGCAGCCACAGCCTCCTCGGTGGCGCTGCTGAGCGCCAAGAGCTGCCAGCCTCCGATCAGCAGCCCTCGCAAGGTGGGACATCCGGCAGGGCCTCGATTCCAGGGGAAGACGCGCTGTTGGCCTTGCCACTGCCTGATTGGTGTGTGATTTGGCGGGCCTTCCCGAAAAGAGGCACCGCAGGTCTCTCGCCAGCTCCCCTGCTGCCAGGTGAGACCCCTGCGCCTCAACAAAATTCTGCCAAAGATCCCCAACCAAACCTCCTGCATGACTATCTCCGGCCCTTACAGCTTATACCAGTATTTATCCTTCCACCAGTATTTTTTATTCCATAATTAGGATTGTAAACTTATGATCAATAGGAAATTAGTTCGTGAAAACTGAAATGCTGGAAATATACTCAGCAGGTCAGGCAGTATCTGTGGAGAGAGGCACAGTCTTAACGTACCAGACTGGAACTGGAAAAAGTCTGAGATGTACCAGGTTTTAAGCAAGTGCAGAGGTTGGAAAGCCAGGAGTTGGGCAATGGGGGGGGTGGCAAAGAACATAAGGGTAAGTTTGTGATAGGCTGGAAGGCAGGAAAGACTAAATAATAAAAGTGATGATGGTGCAAGGCAAGGGAGTGGTAACGGGACAAGTAAAGAAACAAAAGATGTGTCTAAAGGAGGCGTGAATGTCAAAAGCAGGTTCACCACCTGCACCTGTTATCAGAAAAGAAAATGATAGCAGCAATGGGTCTGATCCGAAATTGTTGTACTCGATGTTGAGTCCAGAAGGCTGTAAGGTGCCTAATGAAAAGGTGAGGTACTTCATTAGAACAGTATAGGAGATTGAGGACAAAGGGCCCAAATTGGAAGTGGGGCGAGGAATTAAAGTTACAAATGACCGGCAGCTCAGGCTGATGTTTGTGCACTGATTGAGAGTGTTCTTTAAGGCAGCCAATCTTGGCTTGACCTTCCCAGTGTAAAGGAGGCCCCATCATGAGCGGTGAATACATTATTCCGAATTGAAGCAAATCTCTGTTTCACCTGGAAGGAGTGTCTGGGGGGACACCTTGATGGTGGGAAGGAAGGAAATACAGACAGGTCTTACATCTCCTGCACTCACACAGGAAGGTGCCGGGGGTAGTGGACAGGGGAATGTTTGAGGATGATTTGAAGTGTGGACCTGGGAGTCATGGAGGAAACAATCCCTTCAGAAAGAAGTAAGGGGGAGGGGAAATCAATTATTTTTGCCCTAAACTTGTTGAAGACTCTTAGCCAGCACTGAAGAGGTTCAAAATTACTGTGGTAGGGCAAAGCAATGGGAGGAATGGGAAAGGGAAAATAGAAATCATGGTGGATGGAAGATGACAAAAGAAACATTGATTTAGTTTATTTTAGGAACAGAGTCTAAGCACTCAGCCTTGCTTAAGGAATGATTTTTTTGCAGAAAAAAAGAGATCCATTCAGCTCCTCATTATAATGCACTTTATCTGATTCACCCACAGTGCTATTGATTTCCCCTCCCAGGGTTATGTTACTCGATCAGTAATCCAAAAGCAAGTTCACCATCCCACCACACATTTTGTGAATTAAATTCCGCTTATTAATGAAATCTGAAGCCAAAAGCTAGTCTCAGTAATGATGTCCAGAAAACTACCAGATCATTATAACAACCCACCTGGTTCACTGATGTCCTTTAAGGAAGGAAATCTGCAGTTCTCACCCAGTCTGGCCTACATGTGACTCCAGACCCACGGCAATGTGGTTGACTCTTAACTGCCCTCTGACGTGGCCCTAGCAAACCATTCAGTTGTCCTCAAGAAGGCCGCTCACCACCAGGGCACTTAAGGATGGGCAAGAAACCTGGCCTTGCCTGTAGCGTCACATCCCATTGGATGAATGGGGGAAAAAAAATTAGCTTCATGAATCCCTGAGAAAAGTAAGCAAATCAATCTAAGTTCCTAATGCTTTCCCAGTATCACTTCACTTCTTTGCTGTCTACTTGTCAAATTCATGCAAAACACCAATCCATTCTCAGCTGTTGCAGTATCCAAAGTCACTCCCTTGCACGTATTGAAAAAGTGTGCCTGTACCTCGTGCTTAACACCATGATAGTTCCCTGAACAGCTGCTGGACGCTGTGCTTGGCCTCCTGATCATCATCTTCAATGGACACCCTGTAGGCAGGACCGCCTGTGTTGGCTTCATCTCCAAAAGAGGCACTTGGGATCAAGGAGGCTCTTGATCTCTGTTAGGCTCCCCAGCTGGCTAGCATGCCAGATCCTATTTGTGAGTGACTCAGTGGTAGGGTTCCCATTGTGAGAAACAGAAACATTAATCGCCAGCAGTTTCACCCCTAGCTCCTGTGGGAAACCTTCATGTCGCTGTGCCTTTTGATCTGTGTGAGAGCAGTCCCCACTGCAGCAATGACTTTGGTCTTTCAGTCCTTTGTTCCTCAAAGGAGGGCTCTCAGCTTCTTCCAGAAGTTTCCGCAGACATCCGAGACTCATTTTTGGGAACATCGTAAAACGACAAAAAAAGTTCTTAAAGATAACGGAAAGAAGGACTAAACTGTGAAAGAACAAACCAAGAATTCTTATTTTGTTATTGAAAACACTGTTAAAAACTAATCCTAGTTGGATTGACTTGCATTCGATCACCTATTGACCTGTATGTCTGTTCAGCAATACCTCCAGCTTTCGATACTAACAGGTTGGTGTTTTGCTTGATTTTTGGGGAGAGGTGGGCTCCATTTCATTGTGAAATTCAGGACCATGTTTTATTAAATAATAAATATAAAGTAAAAATCGAAGACAGACAGAGCCTACATTTACATAGCACCTCTCACAACCTCAGAAGGTCCCAAAGCACTTGCAGCCAATTATGTTCTTTCATGAGGCTGTAGTCACTGTTACACGTAGGAAATGCAGAACAGCAAAGTTCCACAAACATCAATGAGCTTAATGACCAGATAATCTGTTTTGCTGATGTTGACTGAGGGATCAATATTATCCAGGATGGATACCAGGAAAGTTTCCTTGCTCTTTCTCAAAACGTGCCATGGGTTTTTTACCACATCCAGGGGAAGTGCAGATGAGTCCTTGGTTTAATGTCTCACTTGAAAGGCAACATCTGTGACAGTGCAGCACCCCCTTGGTACTGCATTTTCCACTTCTGAATATTTTGCCTTTTGTAAAAGCCCTGCAAATGTCAGATTCTGATTTGCTGTGGCAAGGGATTACTTCAGAGAGGGAGGCAAGACTAAAGGAGGAGATCAACTGTGACCTTTCCAAAATCACATTTTTACCGACTTTAAATGTCATCTCAGCCTTAAATATTATTACTTTTTTGAAAGGGAGAAGAGTACCTCATTTAACCCTGCAATGTTTGTGAGTATTGTTTAAGATTTATAACCTGCGTTCTCTTGCACGGAAAGATATCGCTGAATAAAACCCGTCTGGTTCAATCGAAGCATTGAAAGCAGTACATTTCCACTGCACAATAAGATCAAGCCCATGCTGAACAACTGCTGCTGTTTGCAAAGCCAGCCTATTACATGTTTCTTATGGGGAGTGAAAATCGGACGAGCAAAATATCATGTTTTCTCATTTTGTGTAGTCATGCAAAAAAAGCAAATGAGATTTTATTTTCATGCATATGGTGAAGACAATGCATAATTTATTTTCTAATGGAAATGATAGGCACATGTTCAGTGGAATCTTTTTGCTGGCTTTACTCATTTCTTGTAGGCTACTAATAGATAATTGCGGTAACCTTGTTTGATTTTACCTTTGTTAGCGGTTGTTAATAAGAGTGGCCTGTGATCTAAATTCCAGGAAGCTTATCTGTGAAAAAGGGCATGAGTACTGACACTGCTGTGATGTGACTGCTCTTTATTTTAATGACTAGACCCTTGGACTGACATGTGCATAATGTTTCTAGGGTAGAAATGATTCACATTGCATTTGAGAAGGTTTATTCTGGTGGTTGTGGTGCGAGGAGGGGATACTTTTTGGTGAAGGATATTAGCTGTACAGAATCAAGCACTTGTCGTGCAATATTTTTGGTCAAATTCAAATCCAGATTCAAAGGAAACGAATTAAGCCCAATGATACCCAGTTTTGTGATACACAGATCAAAGGTTAACACAGAGTCAACACAGAGTAAAGCTCACTCGTTGGAGTTTAAACTCACTTTAACTCACCTCCAAAGAGATTCCCTACTCAACCAATATGACATTCTTGTGATAGCTGAGTGAAGTTGTGAAATTTGTAGAGGATATTGGGTTTCCAACTGTGATTAAATGCATCCCTGGAGGTTTCATCACCCGATCACCCCCACACTCCAGCCATTAGTCGGCTAATATGCCATCCTTGTGACGTACTGCCTTCCTACGCCAGTTGGAAAGCAAGAAGACTCATTACTCAATTGGATGATGCCTGACTGTCAGCCAAACAGCCTTTTATTCCCATTTCCAACATTTTTATATCTGGTAAAGGAAAATGTTCAAAGAAAGTGAAAAAAAAATCAATCATAAGACCATAAGACATAGGAGCAGAAATTAGGCTATTCGGCCCATCAAGTCTGCTCTGCCATTCAATCATGGTTGATAAGTTTCTCAACCCCATTCTCCCGCCTTCTCCCCGTAACCTTTGATCCCCTTACCAATCAAGAACCTATCTATCTCCGTCTTAAATACACTCAATGACCTGGCCTCCACAGCCTTCTGTGGCAATGAATTCCATAGATTCACCACTCTCTGGCTAAAGAAGTTTCTCCTCATCTCTGTTTTAAAAGGTCTTCCCTTTACTCTGAGGCTGTGCCCTCGGGTCCTAGTCTCTCCTACTAATGGAAACATCTTCCCCACGTCCACTCTATCTAGGCCTTTCAGTATTCTGTAAGGTTCAACCAGATCCCCCCTCATCCTTCTAAACTCCATCGAGTAAAGACCCAGAGTCCTCAAACGTTCCTCATATGTTAAGCCTTTCATTCCTGGGATCGTTCTCGTGAACCTCCTCTGGACCCTTTCCAGGGCCAGAACTTCCTTCCTGAGATACGGGCCCAAAATTGCTCACAATATTCTAAATGTGGTCTAACCAGAACCTTATAAAGCCTCAGCAGCACATCCCTGCTTTTATGTTCTAGTCCTCTTGAAATAAATGCCAACATTGCATTTGCCTTCCTAACTACCGACTCTACCTGCAAGTTAACCTTAGAGAATCCTGGACTAGGACTCCCAAGTCCCTTTGCACTCCAGATTTCTGAATTCTCTCCCCATTGAGAAAATAGTCTATGCCTCTATTCTTCCTACCAAAGTGCATGACCTCACACTTCCCCATGTTGTATTCCATCTGCCACTTCTTTGCCCATTCTCCTAACCTGTCCAAATCCTTCTGCAGCCTCCCCGCCTCCTCAATACTACCTGTCCCTCCACCTATCTTTGTATCATCTGCAAACTTAGCCAGGATGCCTTCAGTTCCTTCATCTAGATCATTAATGTATAAAGTGAAAAGTTGTGGTCCCAACACTGACCCCTGCGGAACTCCACTAGTCACCGGCCGCCATCCTGAGAAGGACCCCCTTATCCCCACTCTCTGCCTCCTGCCAGACAGCCAATCTTCTATCCATGCTAGTACCTTGCCTCTAACACCATGGGCTCTTATCTTACTAAGCAGCCTCCTGTGCGGCTTGTCAAAGGCATTCTGGAAGTCCAAGTAGATAACATCCATTGGCTCTCCTTTGTCTAACCTACTCGTTACCTCCTCAAAGAATTCTAACAGATTTGTCAGGCATGACCTCCCCTTGATGAAACCATGCTGACTTTGCCCTATTTTACCATGCACTTCCAAGTATTCTGAAATCTCATCCTTAATAATGGACTCTAAAATCTTACCAACGACCAAGGTCAGGCTAATCGGCCTGTAATTTCCCGTCTTTTGCCTCACTCCCTTCTTAAACAGGGGGGTTACATTAGCGATTTTCCAGTCCTCTGGGACCTTCCCTGACTCGAGTGATTCCTGAAAGATCACCACTAATACCTCCACTATCTCTTCAGCTATCTCCTTCAGAACTCTGGGGTGTAATCCATCTGGTCCAGGTGATTTATCCACCTTCAGACCTTTCAGTTTTCCTAGCATCTTCTCCAGGGTAATGGCCACCATACTCACCTTTGCCCCCCGACTCTCTTGAACTTTGGGGATGTCATTCGTGTCTTCCACTGTGAAGACTGACGCAAAGTACCTATTCAGTTCCTCCGCCATTTCTTTGTTTCCCGCTACTACTTCTCCAGCGTCATTTTCCAGCGGCTCAATGTCCACTTTTTCCTCTCTCTTACCCTTTATATATCTAAAAAAACTCTTGCAATCTTCTTTTATATTACTGGCTAGTTTACCCTCATACTTAATCTTCTCCCTCCTTATTTCTTTTTTAGTGTCCTCTGTTGGTCTTTGTAGGCTTCCCAATCCCCTGGTTTCCCACTGCTCTTCACCACATTGTATGCTTTCTCTTTAGCTTTTATACTGTCCCTGACTTCCCTTGTCAGCCATGGTTGCCTCGTCCTCCCTTTAGTATGCTTCTTCTTCCTAGAGATGAATTTTTGCTGTGTCTCCCAAATTACTCCCAGAAACTTTTTAATGTCCTGAAGATTTTTCTCCGGGGTTGTTCTGGAGATTGATCTTCAATTCTTGGAGACTCCAGGCCAATCCTGGAGGGTTGGCGACCTTAGCTGGTGTCACTATTGTTTCCTGTACTTTGCTCCTGAGGATTAAATGTTTCTTAAGTGCGAACTATAGTAAAATCATCCAAGTATCTTCCATTTTCCTGGCTCCTGGGCTCCAAATATGGGCATGAAGTGACAGGAATGAACCATAGACATATTACTGAGTAGCAAGATTATAAAGAACTCAGCTGACGAAAGGATAAGGTTTTGCTAAAAATATTTTTCCTATGGTTAAACCAAGTAGAACCCAAGCTGAACTTCTTTAGCATGTTCCATTAAAACTTACCTCTTTAACCTTTAGGTACCCATTCTAACATCTCTCTCCAAGTCTCAGTGTCCATTTTATTCTGATTGTACTTCTATGAACTGCCTTGGAATATTTTTCACGTTGGCACTATATAAATTCAATTTGTTACTGTTGCTTGCAATTGAAAACCTTTAAAGAAGTTGTTGCCATGCATGTTTTTGTTTGTATTTTATTATAAGCCAGTGGGTTGGGTAAAATTGGTTAGATATCGCTTATTAAACCTGCAGGAACCACGCCTGATTATTATTCAAATCGGCATTGGCTGTTTTCATTTGCCTAACGACAGGATTTTCCCCGTGGGCTTCAGAACCTCAATGTCGGGACTAAATGGTGGGGGAGGTGAGGGGGCGGGTTCCAAGCCTGCACTTGCTGGGAGCCAGGCAGGGGGAGCTATTTTCCCAGAGGCAGCCTCCTAATTGGCCACCTCCGTGCTTGACATCAAGGACAAGGGGCAGGCTCCCGATGGTGTCAGCCCAATCTAGAACCTCGGACGCCTCACCCGAGAGTACTGCTGAAGAAGATCGAGGACTGCAGGTATGCCTCAACAGGGAGGTGCTCTGGAAGGCAGACATTTAAATGGTAAGTTTAAAGGGGACAATGAGGTAGGCCCCTCAGAGTGAAGGGGAAACCCTTTGGCAGTAATGTTTGGGCCACACATGCGGCCTCTACTGCTGTTGGCTACGTCTTTAGGATATGGAGCCTCCATCTGCAATGGCCACCCCTCAGTCTACATTGAAACGATGGCCTCTTCACGTGGCAAAATGCCGGCCCACCCGCTAAATCGCCCCTAATTGGGGCCTTAATTAGTTAAATTTCCCCAGTGGCGGGAACGTTTTGGGAAGCCATCCCAACAAGGCTTGCTGCTATTTGCTCAGCCCTCCCCATCTCCTAGCGCGCCATCCTGTGGCCCAGAAAATTCAACCCTTGGACCCTAGGCATGACCATTTAAAGTATTAGTAAGCCAAGCATGTCTCTATGCATGAACTGACGACTGAACCAGCTTGCAACTTCCCCCTAAGTATCTATACAGAGTACAAACAGGTCACCAGGGAAGGGTGAGTTGATGCTTCAGAGCCAGCTGCCAAATAAGCAAGACTCCTTTAATAAATATGTACAAAGTAATGTCAGCCGCAGTAACTTTGTGTACAAGGTGTTTGTGCTTTGTTATTATCCAAAGTATTTTTTCTCTTCCTCTTTTTGTTCCACCCCCTCCTCTTTCTCTTCTCTCCCCAAATGTCTCCCTTTTCCATTCCTTAGATACACGTCACATAAAAACTCTGCAGGGAGCCTTATTACCGGCGCCTCTTTTAATCAGCAGCTGCAAAAAAAAAAAATGATTTGACATTAACATTCTTTTGTGTCTATTTTTTCCAGAGTGCCAATCTGTACATGAAGCTACAGAAGCAACTGTAGACGTGCATTCATTAACCCAGCGTGCTTCAGTATAGCATTTCAACTGGGTGTGCCCACGTCCCACGCATTGTCAGGCCCTGTCATTCAACTGATTCTACAAGAATATCAAGAATAAAATTGACAGGAAGAGAAACTCAGATGTTAAATATCGTTCTCTGTTGTCCTGGATCGTACAATGTTGGCCACTTAAAGGGAGAAAGCCGAAACAGAGGAAGGCTGCAAATGTTATAAAGCTTCAATCTCAACTTAAGCAACTTCCATTAATATAGCACCTTTAACGTAGTAAAGCTTCCCTTGACACTTCATGGGAATTGTAGTGTTCAATGGTTTAATTGTTCTGAGTTTGACTGTGGGTCTGGTAACTGACCTATGCTCACTGTGCTTGATTGATTAAGGACTTATGGCAAATTAAATAGACACCACAGAAGCTCCTAGAAGCTGAGTTGTCAGCATGAGTGCAGGTGATTGCAGAGATATTTTAAAACTCTTATCAATAAAGCTGTTGCACATTTAGAAACTAGTGTCATCTCAGCATTGCTCTGAGATATAGAAAATATAAAACAAAATGATGTCAGACAAAATTTGACTTCAAGCCATGCAAAGGGTTATTAGGGCAGTTGGCCAAAACTCTGATAAAAAAATATAGGTTTTAAGGAGCAATGTAAAGGAGGAAAAAATTACAGAGAGGTGAAGAGGTTTAGGGAGGGAATTCCAGAGTTTGCGGCCTAGGCAGCTGAAGGCATGGCTGCCAATGTTAGAATGAATGAAATCAGTGATGCACAAGGCTAGAATTGGAGGCCTGCAGAGATCTGTCAATGAGGGATCAGTTCTAAATTGCAGGAAAAAAAGATCATATTCCATTACGAAGAGGTTCTTCTGGGTGGACGGGTGCATACAATGCATTCAATTATGTGTAAATTGATTTCTACGTCATCTCAGCAGTGGTGAGAACTCCATTGGAAAGAGTTGGAACATCACATGTTCTCCTGATCCTATTCTGTTTTAATATAAGAATATCTGCTGGTCTAAGATAGGAGGAGGCTTTTTAAGTGCTGTCTAGAGAACAGGTACTTGTGCTCCAGCTCAAGGACATGAGGTCAGAGAGTCCAACAAGGAGCCTCAGACAAACATCCGGCTAAGCTTTGCCTCTGCATGGTGCAATAGAGGCAGTACATTGAGTAGAGTGTTGATGGTCTCCAACCTGTGCTTAGAAGGTGGGGTGTGCAGAGGCTGTTTACCCTAGTGGGGGAATAAGACTCTGAAGGAAAGCTACTCCAAACTTGTTCTGTATGCATCCTGATAACTGCTTATTGAGTGATGTTTACAACAACTAAAAGAAGAATGCCTGTCCACCCCATTGACTAGTAATGGCATTGGGAATAAGGAAAGAGCAAAAGGATATATTTTTTAATAGAATCCTTCTCTCATTTGGTCCATGCACTCCTTATTGTGAGACTGAGCCAGGTTACAAAGGTTTCCAGTTTGATTCTTGTTCTGTCCTCTGCTTGTTCATCTCAGCTGGGGAGGAAAAGAAAAGAAAGATGTACATTCATATAACACTTCTCACATCCACCAGACCTCTCAAAGTGCTTTCCAGTCAATGAACTACTTTCTGAGATGCAGTCACTGTTGGAATATTGGAAATCAGGCAGCCAATTTACACGTGCAAAACTCCCTCAAACAGCAATCTGATAATGGCCAAATAATCTGTTTTTTTGTGGTGTTGATTAAGGGATAAATATTGGCCAGGACACTGGGGATAACTCCCCTGCTTTTCTCCAAAATAGTGCCATGGAACATTTTACCCCCACCCAAACAGGCAGATGTGGGGGAGGGGCGGGGGCTCAGTTTAACATCTCATCTGAAAGGGCATTTCTCCCTCAGTACCGCATCAGCCTTGATTTTTGTGCTGGGGGTGCTACAGTTGGGTCTCTGCCTTTGGACCAGAGAAGGGTAAAAATTAAGACAGGTTTACTACTTCTGATTGATGTTGAGTTTGGCCACAATTTGACTTAGTTATGATTCCCTTTTTGTTCATTAGGATGTCAACACTGGCAATCTGTCCAGACTCATTCAGGACGAATGCAAAGTGGTTGCACTCACCTCTGAGTCAGAAGGTAAGGCTGACGGTCACCCTCTCAGATTTGAGCATATAATCTTGGCTGACGCTTCAGTATTGCAGTGATAAGAGTTGGCATCCTTAAGATGGGACATTAAACTAAGGTAAGAGCATGGCGCTGTTCGAAGGAGAGCAGGAGGCCTTTCTCAATCTCCTGGCCAAAGTTTATTCCTCAGCCAACACTATCAGAACATATTATCTAATCGTTCATCTCGTTGATCTTTGTGAGGTCTTGCTGTACATCAATTTGCCTACGCACCAACAGTAATAACACTTCAAAAGTACTTCATTGACTACAAGATGTCCTGGGAATGTCAAAGGTGAAAATAAATGACAGCTCTTTCTTTCTTCTTGCTTTCCAACTTATCCTTATTATGAAAAATTATAACTTTTTCATAGTACAATATTGATCTTGAGCTATGTCAGTCTCTCTCTAACTCTCTCTCCATCTCTCTCATTACTGAGTGTCCTGGTATGTTTTAAGTCAAAACGAATTAATTAAAAGTTTTTGATACCCAAAGTGGATCATAAAGGAAGCCTCGTGTTTCTGCCTGATTTACCTGTACCTCACTTGACAATTATCTGAATCTTTGCCATTGGAAAAAATAAAATCTTTAGCTTGTAAGCCTTGGGAATGATAAATTTGGATGAGGTATTGGCCTGTACCTGAGGATAACTCTGCACTTCTGGCTGGGGAATATTAAAGTATTATAATATAAAGGGGTTCTAATACTGGAACTGCATTAGCAGAAAAAGAATTGTCAATCATTTCTGGATTAAATTTCACTGGAACTATTCTTCCTTCAGATGGGTTTGTCTTATGTCCATGTGGACCAACATCAGAACAATCAGCGCCTCATCTGAAAACCAATATTTGTGGCTTGCATCAGCATGTTCGAACCACTGTCTGTGGCCTGTGCAGAGACTGATTCATCCTATCTGTGTAAAATATTTCCTGGAGGCATGTGTATGTGTGGTTTTTTTGGGCTTCTGTTGAGTCATTTGGAATTAGACGCATATGGTGCAGCAGAACCTTGTCATTTGCATTGTTCCGTGCCCTATGTGTGACATTCAAGTGAAAAATCAGCCTCTTCAATGTGCCAGAACACTGCGGTAGCTCGATGCTCTGGAGAAAAAATAATAATTTTACATGTAAGCTGTCTTTGTAGAATTGCAGGGTCATTAGTGGGCCAGTGAGTCAGAAATAAATAAATTGTATTTAACACTGTCTTTTCAGTTTCACTGAATATTCTGCCCCTCCACTGAACAAAAGTTTGATCATATGACTTGAAGAATTTTATATGTATCCTGCATAATTGAACTAATAATCAGCCCTGAGCAGTGACACACAAGTCATTTCAACTAAATAAAATGACAGCTTCTTTATATTACGGCTTGGATGTTACTCCTGTTTGCTTGGCTTTTTTTTTTGGGGAGGAGTGGAGAGAGTTGAAGACTGCATAAATACTAATCAGAAGATTATCATTCTAGATGGAAAACATAAGGACAGTGCCATTCAGAACCCTTACTGTTGACGTGGCCCATCTTTTGGTTACCTTGTGCATGTTGGTAGTATCACATTTCAAGGCCTAAGCAGTTGACTGAAAAGTGCAGGCAGAAGGCGCCAGGCTTTCTGTCTCTTTCCCCTGCATCCCCTTCACCACCTGTTTTCAGTGGATCTGGTCTGGCAAAGGTAGAAAACTTCAGGATGTGTTCCAATTAAGTCTCTGCCCCTTAATTGTTTTTTGGGCCCAGGCCTAGGCCATTTAGGGTGGGGTTTGGGTTGGAGTTGGGGAATGGGGGGGAAATGGTCATTTTGTGCAAATACGTGAAACATGGCCTCAGCTGCATTTAGGTACCATTTGTCCTGTGGGATGCCAAAGCCAGGTATGTACAGGGACCACTCTTGTGAAATGCACAAATGATCTGGACTTGAGGTAATAATGTCGGCCAGAATTTTATGCATGCACCCCCCCCCACACCCCCTCCTTCCCCTCCCCCCAACCCCAGCAGCTTCGGAGGTGGGGGAGGGGTTGATGTTAAATTGCATGGATGGGATTCCCTCCAGGTTCCCGCCCACCCCGACCTGCTAATGATTTTACGCTGGGAGGGGGCAGGGCCTCACATGGGAATCCCACGCTTGCCCCAATTACGGCCTTTAAGTAGCCACATAAGGACCTTTTCCAGCCCAGCCAAATTTCTAGGCTGGCGGGCGGATGACAGCTCAGTGGGGTTGGGCGGGTGGGAGGGGAGATCATGTAAATAAAGTAAGTTCAATCTCGGGTGGGAAGGTCACTGTTGGGTGGGGGGGTTGCCTCCATCAGAAGCGCCCCCCTGACTTGAGGGTGCCGTCCCTTTATGCCCGGCGACCTCCGGACCTCCCTCCTCTCTTTCCCCTGCATATCCCCTGAGACCCTCATCACTCCGCTCGCAACCCCTCAGATGTTCCTACCCTCACTGGGACCCCTGCTAATTACCTGTCTTCCGGTTCCCAGGAGTAAGTGCCAGGCAGCTCCCTGCAGTGCCTCTTCTGGGCACTGCAAGCGCTGTGCCTGGAGGGGCAGGAGAGCTGCCGGCCTATCAGGATGGCTGACTGCTCTCCCAGGCGGGTCTGCTCGTTGGAGCGTAATATGGCATCAGGCTGCTGGGGTCAGCGAGGATATGTTCCATCACCCTGGAAATTCAGGCCATCAAGTATTTTGATGAAACAAAATTGGGGATTTGGAAATTGTGGCAAAATTTCGAGAGGATAGAAAATAGGCTGACACATGGTCCTATGGGTGGCAAACACTGGTCAATGCAAATAAAGCTAAAGGAATACATTTTCCAATTAAGAAAAGCGAAAGGAAGTCTATCTTAATTGGAGGTGAGGTTGCTTTTTGGAGACTGTAAGAAACCCTATTCTGAAAAGGTAATATTCACGCCCTGTGAACTAATTCCAGTTATGTGAGGCCCAGAAGTTGCATATGGTGGGTGGGTGAGATTTAGGGGAGATATGGTTTGCATTGGGTCTGGCATTCCTTTGTATGCCTTCCCTAATCCCCCAGAATGGATGTGGTCACATCATACTTCTGTCCTAACCCTTCCCTGCCCATTGTGTGCTGGTAAAAGTAGTGCCATTATCTGACAATTTCAGGTAGGCCATGTACGCTGAAACTGTGATGTCGCTTCTCGATAGTTGCATTTGATGTTGATGACAACTTCATATACATCCATCCATTTGGAATCTGCATCTACAATTAATAAGAACAAGGTACCCAAGAACAGCTCTATGTAATCGATATGTAATCAAACCCAGGGTCGACCAGGTCATTCCCACGGATGTAGGGGAGCCGGAACAGGCAAATTCTGTTGTTGCTGACAGTGGAGACAATGCTCGACCAAGTTTTCAACATCTCCATCAATGCCTGGCCGCCATACATAGCTTTGCACAAGCATTTTCATTTTTGATATGCCTGGATGGGCACTATGGAGTTCTGTCAAGAGCAGCTCTCTGCTTTGTGGTGGGACTGCCACTCTTGACCCCCACAACAAAATCCCGCCTTGGCAGCTCAATTCCATCTGTCTGACATGAAATGGTCTCAATTCTTCAGATACCAGGCAAGTTTTGCCATCCTTTTAAGACAAAATCTCTGACTTTCAATAATGTTGGATCTCTGTTTGTCCAATTTCTAATTTGTTTTGCACACACAGGCGAAGAATGCAAGAAATTCAATGATAGCACTAATTGCTGTGGAACGGGAATATGGGACAATACTGTCTCATATTGGGAGACGACTGACTGCATCTGCATTTGCAATATGTAGGACAGAACAATACATAAAAGTATACTCAGACGCAGATAACATCAGAGCCCATCGTTGCTGATGCTATTGGTGGGATGTCCTTATCCTCACCGAATAACCCCATTAATGGTTTATGGTCTAACACAATAGTGAAATGGTGACCGTGCAAGTACTGGTGGAATTTCTTCACCCTGAGCACCACCGATAAACCTTCCTTTTCTAACTGGGACTAACCCTTCTTGGCTGTGGAGAGGGTTCTCGGGACATAGCCAATGGGCCTTTCAGAACCATTTTCCGTTTTATGGGATAACATAGCTCCCACCCCATAGGGAGAGGCAACACGTCTTAATACCAGCTTTTTCGATGGAAAATAGTGTAACAATAGACAGGACGAACGCAACAATCCCCTTGCTTTCATGAAGGCTTCTTCCTGTTGTGACCCCCAAGACCAACGGTGGTTCTTTTTTGGTAATGAGTATAACGGTGCCAACACAGTTGATAGATTTGGTAAAAAGCGGCTATAGTAGTTGATCATGCCCAGGAAGGACTTGAGTTCTGTTACATCGGATGGTGACGGTGCATCTTTTATTGCCTGAACTTTGTCTTCTACCGAGTGCAGTCCCACGATATCCACCCTGTGGCCGAGATAAGTCACTTCTGGTGCCCGAAATGTG
Organism: Cetorhinus maximus; assembly: GCF_964194155.1. Classification (NCBI taxonomy): domain Eukaryota; kingdom Metazoa; phylum Chordata; class Chondrichthyes; order Lamniformes; family Cetorhinidae; genus Cetorhinus; species Cetorhinus maximus. The sequence goes on along the minus strand of NC_135884.1, from coordinate 12,923,684 downwards.
CACTTTTCCTTCTTTAACCGTACGCTAGCTTCCATGAACCTCCTTAGCATCTCCTTCAGGTTGGTCATGTGTTCTGTCTTGGTTAACCCCGTGATGAGGACATCATCTAGATACACAATTACCTGCGGGAGTCCTTGCAAAAGGCTCTCCATTGTTCTCTGGAAGATATTGCACGTCGACGAGACCCCGAAGGGTAGATGGGTGTACTGATAGAGACCCTTGTATGTGTGTTAATGATTGTGTACCCCCTCGACGTGCAATCCTAGTTGCTAGTAAGTGTGTCTCATATCCAATTTCGTATAGGACTTGCCTCCAGCCAGTTCGGCATATAAGTCATCTATCCTTGGGAAAGGGTATTTGTCTAGTTTGGCCTGCCATATTTATAATCAATTTATCGTCTCCACGGACATGTATGGTGCAGTCGGGTTTAACCACTAGGGCTATGGGCGCAGCCTGTACTGCGAGTTGAACAGGTTGGACAAAGCCCAGCTCTTCTAACTGGCACAGATCCACGTCACCCTTTTCTTTCAACGTATAAGGTACAGGTCTTGCCTTAAAGAAGCGAGATGCCGTCTGTGGCTCCACATGTATCTTGGCCTGCATGTCTTTTAACTTCCCTAGTTATCCTGAAAAACCATGTTGTATTTTCTTAGAAGTTCTGGAACTCCATCTGATTTGAGGTGAAATTTCTCAGACCAGTTGAGTTTGATCTTCTGTAGCCAGTCTTGGCCTATAAGACTGGGTCCTTCTCCTTTCACAATTATTACAGGCAGCTGGGCTGTCTGTTGCTTGTAAGAGACTGGGGCTGTGGCGATGCCCTTTACCTGAATGGATTCTCCCATCTATGTCCTTAATTTAGCGGTTGTCCGCTCCAGGTTTATTGACTGCCTTCATTCATTAAGGCACCTGAAAGTGCGCTCTCCCACCACCATGGTCGAAGCACCTGTGTCCACTGCCATTTTCAGAGGCTTCTCATGAACCTGTAATCTTACAGTAATAGGTTCGGTCTTCACAGCAGTAAATGTCAGGAGCAGCAGCTTCAGCTGTTGTTGTATCCGTTACTGCCCTCATGTTTGTTTGCTGTTTTGCAGACTGCTTCAACTTCGTATGGCATTGCCTAACCACGTGACCCTTCTTATGACAGGTATCCACTCCGTGGTCACCCCTCACATCGATAGTAACTTTGTCTTGAAGTCACCGCTGAAGCGTTGCTGCTTGGATTTTTAATGTTCCTCACAGCGGATGTTGAATCGCATTTTGATTCTGGCTTTCACGCCACGCTCGGCAGCAGGCCCAGAGGGAAAAAACGGTTCGGACCAGTACTCTTATTTCCCAGTTCTATTGGCGTTCCATTTTAAGGTATACAAGACCATTTCGGGCCAGTATTCTTATTTCCCAGTTTTTACTGTTCTTTCCTTCTTAGGATTCCCGCCCAACATGGGGTATGGAGCCATTTTCTGTGTGTTGCAAAGCCTGCGAGTCTCTCACAGGACTTTACATGGCGAGGGAGATTTCTAGGGTGCGAATGTTGACCTCGGCGAGTAAACAGCACTGTATGGCGTTGTCCTTAACTCCACAAACCACTCGGTTCTGCAGCATATCGATCAATGCGTCCCCGGAGTTGCAATGTTCTGTTAACTGTTTGAGATTTGCGACATAGCTCACGATGGACTCCCCCGGGGCCCTAACCCTTGAATTAAAGTTAAAACGCTGCATTATTACGGATGGCTTCACTGGAAGTGTGTTTTCACGAGGTTCACTAACTCATTATAGGACTTGGAATTGGACGTGCTCGGGGACCATCGGGTTACGAGTGAGGTTGTATGTTTTACTGCCGCTTACACCCAAGAGGATCGCTTTCTGCTTTTCTCCCACGCTAATCTCGTTGGCTACGAAGTGAAATCGGAGGCGCTCTACATACTGGCTTCAGTCTTCCATAGTCGCACCACTTGGATCGATTCTGCCGAAGAGTGGCATGACTGGAGAGTAGCTTTTTAAAAAAAAATTCAGTGTGCTTAAGGTAACAGGGTGAGGCGCAGAGTCAGAGCTGATTTTACCCTTGTCGCTAATTGCGATGATTCGATGGAGCAGACGGGTTTCATCAAGAAAGACCGGAGAGGAGAGGCCAGTGAGAGGGGTATAAAAGGGCACGAGAAACAGAGCAAGACCGGAGAGGAGAGGCCAGTGAGAGGGGTATAAAAGGGCACGAGAAACAGAGGCCAAGACCGGAGAGGAGAGGCCAGTGAGAGGGGTATAAAAGGGCACGAGAAACAGAGGCCGAGACCGGAGAGGAGAGGCCAGCGAGAGGGGTATAAAAGGGCACGAGAAACAGAGGCCAAGACCGGAGAGGAGAGGCCAGTGAGAGGGGTATAAAAGGGCACGAGAAACAGAGGCCAAGACCGGAGAGGAGAGGCCAGTGAGAGGGGTATAAAAGGGCACGAGAAACAGAGGCCGAGACCGGAGAGGAGAGGCCAGCGAGAGGGGTATAAAAGGGCGTGAGAAACAGAGGCCGAGACCGGAGAGGAGAGGCCAGCGAGAGGGGTATAAAAGGGTGTGAGTAACAGAGGCCGAGACCGGAGGGGAGAGGCCAGCGAGAGGGGTATAAAAGGGTGTGAGAAACAGAGGCCGAGACCGGAGAGGAGAGGCCAGTGAGAGGGGTATAAAAGGGCACGAGAAACAGAGGCCGAGGCCAGAGAGGAGAGGCCATGAGAGGGGTATAAAAGGGCACGAGAAACAGAGGCCGAGACCGGAGAGGAGAGGCCAGCGAGAGGGGTATAAAAGGGCGTGCAAAACAGAGACCGAGACCGGAGAGGCGAGGTGTACCCTCAGGGCCTTCAGGCAGTTGGGTTCAAAGTGACGTCATGATTCAAAAAGTGATGCGACACAGGGGAGGCAGCTGATTGGTAATTAGGGTCGGGTGAGTACTTCTACTTCTAGGATCTCAAAGGTAGTGATCTCAGGATTACTACCAGTGCCACGTGCTAGCGAGAGTAGAAATAACAGGATATATCAGATGAACACATGGCTGAAGAAATGGTGTAGGGGGGGTGGATTCAGATTCCTGGGACATTGGGACCAGTTCTGGGGAAGGTGGGACCAATACAAACAGGACAGGTTGTATCTGGGCAGGACTGGGACCAATGTCCTCGGGGCGGGGATTTGCTAGTGCGGTCGGGGACGGTTTAAACTAGAATGGCAGGGGGATGGGAACCTGAGCAGGGAGACAGAGGAGGGGGAAACAAGGATAGAAACGAAAGACAGAAAAGTAAGAAGCAAAAGTGGAAGGCAGAAAAAACAACGGCAATAAACAAATGGGGTCATAGTGCAAAATAAAGCTAAGATGACTAACAATGTTAAAAAGACAAGGCTAAAGGCAATGTATCTTAATGCGTGGAGCATTCACAATAAGGTAGATGAATTGACAGCGCAAATAGATATAAACGGTTATGGTATAGTTGCAATTACGGAGACATGGCTGCAGGGTGACCAAGGATGGGAACTGAACATCCAGGGGTATTCAATATTTAGGAAGGACAGACAAATAGGGAAAGGAGGTGGGGTAGCACTCTTAGTAAAGGAGGAAATCAATGCAATGGAGAGGAATGATATTGGATCGGAAAATTATGATGTGGAATCTGTTTGGGTAGAGATAAGAAACACCAAGGGGAAGGAAACATTTGTGGGGATTGTCTGTAGGCCCCCAAACAGTAACGGAGATGTAAGAGAAGGCATTAAACAGGAAATTAGGGATGCATGCAATAAGGGTACAACTGTAATCATGGGTGACTTTAATCTACATATAGATTGAACAAACCAAACTAGCAATAATACTGTGAAGGAGGATTTCCTGGAGTGTGCATGTGATGGTTTTTTGGACCAATACATTGAGGAACCAACTAGAGAGCAGGCTCTCCTAGACTGGGTATTGTGCAATGAGAAAAGATTAATTAACAATCTTGGTGTGTGGGGTCCCTTGGGGAAGAACAACCATAAAATGATAGAATTGTTCATTAAGATGGAGAGTGAAGGAGTTGAATCCGAAACTAGGGTCATGAATCTAAATAAAGGGAACTTCGAGGATATGAGGCGTGAGTTGGCAATGATGGGTTGGGGAACCTTACTAAAAGAGTTGATGATGGATAGACAATGGCTGATGTTTAAGGAACCTATGCATGAATAACAAAAATTATGATTTCTGTCTGGTGCAAAATAAAACAGTTCAACCATGGCTTACAAAATAAATTAGGGAAAGCATTAGGTCCAAAGAGGAGACATATAAAATTGCCAGAAAAAGCAGCAAGCCTGAGGATTGAGAGCAGTTTAGAATTCAACTGAAGTGGGCAAAAAATTGATCAAGAAGGGAAAAATGGAGTATTAGAGTAAACTTGCAAGGAACATAAAAACTGACTGTAAAAGCTTCTATAAATATGTGAAGAGAAAAAGATTAGTGAAGACAAATGTAGATCCCTTACAGTCAGAAAGGGGGAAATTATAATGGGGAACAAAGAAATGGCAGAAGAATTGAACACATATTTTGGTTCTGTCTTCACAAAAGAGGACACAAAGAGTTTCCCAGAAATGTTAGGGAACCAAGGGTCTAGTGAGAGGGAGGAATTGAAGAAAATCAATATTGGTAAAAAAAAAATGGTGCTAGAGAGGTTAATGGGGTTAAAGGCTGAAAAATCCCCACTGCCTGATAACCTACATCCCAGAGTACTAAAGGAAGTGGCCCTGGAAATATTGGATGCATTGGTGGTCATCTTCCAAAATTCTATAGACTCTGGAGCAGTTCCTACAAATTGCAGGGTGGCCACTATTTAAAAAAGGAGAGAGAGCAAAAACAGAGAATTATAGACCAGTTAGCCTAACATCAGTAGTGGGGAAAGTGCTGGAGTCTGTTATAAAAGATGTGGTAACAGAACACCTGGAAAGCATTAACTGGATTAGATAAAATCAGCATGGGTTTTTGAAAGAGAAATCATTTTAGCTAATCTATTGGAGTTTTTTTTGAAGATGTAACTAGTAGAATAGATAAGGGAGAACCAGTGGATGTGGTGTATTTGAATTTCAAGAAGGCTTTTGATAAGGTCCCACATAAGAGGCTAGTGGGCAAAATTAAAGCACATAGGATCGGGGGTTATATACAGGCATGGATTGAGAATTGGTTGACAGACCAGAAACAGAGAGTGGGAATAAATGGGTCTTTTTCTGGGTGGCAGATGGTGACCAGTGGTGTGCTGCAGGGATCAGTGGTTGGGCCCCAGATATTCACGATATATATAAATGACTTGGATGAGGGAACCAAATGCAATATTTCCAAGTTTGTTGATGACACAAAACTGGGCGAGGCTGTGAGTTGTGAGGAGGATGCAAGGAGGTTTCAGGGTGATTTAGACAAGTGTGTGTGTGGGCAAACACATCGCAGATGCAGGATAACGTGGATAAACGTGAAGTTATACGCTTCGGTGTGAGAAACAGAAAGGCAGAGTACTATTTAAATGGTGATATATTGGGAAACGTGGATGTACAAAGGGATCTGGTGTCCTTGTACACCAGTCAATGAAAGTAAATAGGCAGGTGCAGCAAGCAATTAGGAAGGCAAATTGTGTGTTGGCCTTCATTGCAAGAGGATTTGAGTTCAGAAGTAGAGATGTCTTACTGCAGTTATGCAAAGTCTTGGTGAGACCACATCTGGATTATTGTATGCAGTTTTAGTCTCCCTACCTAAGAAAAGATATACTTGCCATAGAGGGAGTGCAGTGAAGGTTCACTAGGCTGATACTGGGGATGGCAGGGCTGTCATATGAGGAAAGATTGGTTTGACTGGGCCTGTATTCAGTAGAGTTTAGAAGAATGAGAGGGGATCTGATTGAAACGTATAAAATTCTAACAGGGCTAGACAGGCTAGATACAGGGAGGATCTTTCCCCTGGTTGGGGAGTCTAGAACCAGGGGCCACAGTCTCAGGATACGGGGCAAACCATTTAGGACTGAGATAAGGGAACATTTCTTGACTCAGAGGGTGGTCAATCTGTGGAATTCTCTACCACAGAAGGCTGTGGAGGCTGGGTCACTGAGTATATTCAAGAAAGAAATAGATACATTTTTGGATATTAGGGACGTCAAGGGGTATGGAGAGAAAGCAGGAATATGGCGTTGAGTTGGAGGATCAGCCTTGATTATATTGAATGGTGGAGCAGGCTCGAAGGGTCGAATGGCCTACTCCTGCCCCTAGTTTCTATGTTACTATGTAACTTTATTATGGAGAGATTTACAGATGCTTTTGCACTCAACCAGGACTCTCGTCAGGAAGCCCCGCTCCCCGGATTGCCCACGCTACCAGCTCACTTGTTGGAGCCCCTGCAGTACATCATGTGGCCCCTGATTGATGGAAGGGAGGGACATTGCCCCCCAGTTACCACACAAGACGCAAACAATTTTCACAAAAACAATACCTGAACAGAGAGGCTATAATTATCGGAAAAGATTGAAGAGGTTTGGGAGGTTGGGTGGGGTGAGTGGGCAAGAGAACGCCGAGGTGATAGAGGTTTTAAGATGACAAAACTGTTTGAAAGGGTAGACTCATCGAAAAATGTTTCCACTTGCAGGGAACACCAAAATTAGAAGCCTTAAACAAGATAGTCACTAATAAATCCAACAGGGAATTCTGGAGAAACTGCTTTACCCAGAGAGAAGGTGGAACATCGCACTACAAGGAGTAGTTGCCGTGAATACTATGGATGCATTTAAGGAGGAACTAGGGTAGAATGGTGTGCTGATAGGGTTAGATGAAAAGGGGTGGAGCACAATCCTGGCATAGACCAGTTAGGCTGAGAGGTATCTGTGCCGTAACTTGACAATCTCCACCCCCTTTCCCCTGGTGTGCTGGAAATGACTTCCCAAAAGCTAATGACCCTGGCCTCTGGATTTTGGGCCAGATCAAGGATGCTCCTGCCTGCTGCAGGAATTCCCCAGGAAACTTCAGGATGTCGCTAGCATTGTGCTGTTTTAAGGTGCACTTATAGTACACAATGGATCGCAAACCAATAGCTGCTATTCAAGCAGAACAGTGTTTATATTAAAGCAAAAATAAAAGCAAAAAAGATAAAAGCAAAAAAGCAAAAAACTGCGGATGCTGGAACCATAGAACCATAGAACACTACAGCACAGAAAACAGGCCATTCGGCCCTTCTAGTCTGTGCCGAAATGTTATTCCGCTAATCCCATTGACCTGCACCTAGTCCATACCCCTCCAGACCTCTCCCAACCATGTATCTATCTAATTTATTCTTAAAACTTAGGAGTGAGCCCGCATTTACCACGTCAGATGATAGCTCGTTCCTCACTCTCACCACTCTCTGAGTGAAGAAGTTCCCCCTAATGTTCCCCCTAAATCTTTCCTCTTTCACCCTAAAGCCATGTCCTCTTGTGTTTATTTCTCCTAATCTAAGTGGAAAGAGCCTACTCGCATTTACTCTGTCTATACCCCTCACAATTTTGTAAACTTCTATCAAATCTCCCCTCATTCTTCTACACTCCAAGGAATAAAGTCCTAACCTGTTTAATCTTTCCCTGTAACTCAACTCCTTAAGACCCGGCAACATCCTAGTAAAGCTTCTCTGCACTCTCTCAATCTTACTGATGTCCTTCCTGTAGTTAGGCGACCAGAACTGCACACAATACTCCAAAGTTGGCCTCACCAATGTCTTATACAACCTCACCATAACATCCCAACTCCTATACTCAATACTTTGATTTATGAAGGCCAGTATGCCAAAAGCTTTCTTTACAACCTTGTCTACCTGTGACGCCACTTTCAGGGAATTATGTATCTGAACTCCCAGATCCCTTTGGTCCTCCACACTCCTCAGTGCCCTACCATTTACTGTGTATGTCCTACCTTGGTTTGACCTTCCAAAATGTAACACCGGATCCGAAACAAAAACAAAAATAGCTGAAAAAACTCAGCAGGTCTGACAGCATCTGCGGAGAGGAATACAGCTAATGTTTCGAGTCCGTATGACTCTTCACCAGAACAGTGTTTACATTGCTTGGTTCTTTTCCTGGTTAGGGGATCATAGAATGATACAGCATGAAGTGAGGCCATTCTTCCCATCGTGTCGATGTGAGCTCTTTGGTAGAGCTATCCAAGTAATTACAGTCCCCTGCTCTTCTCCATAGCACTGTTCAAAAAAAGAGTCCTTCAAACACAGACTCACTCAAACACAGACCCACACGTACAGACTCAGTCACACGACTCACTCAAACACAGACTCACTCACACACAGACTGACACATACAGACTCACTCACATAGACTCACTCACACAGACTCATTCACACAGACTCACTCAAACACAGACTCACTCAAACACAGACCCACACATACAGACTCACTCACATAGACTCACTCACACAGACTCACTCAAACACAGACCCACACACACAGACTCACTCACAAACTCATTCACACAGACTCACTCACACAGACTCACTCACACAGACTCACTCACATAGACTCACTCAAACACAGACTCACTCACACAGACTCACTCACAAGGACTCACTCAAACACAGACTCACTCACACAGACTCACTCACACAGACTCACTCAAACACAGATTCACTAACACAGACTCACTCACACAGACTCACTCAAATACAGACTCACTCACACAAACTCACTCACACAGACTCACTCACACACAGACTCACTCACACAGACTCACTCACACAGACTCACTCAAACACAGACTCATTCACACAGACTCACTCACACAGACTCACTCACATAGACTCAATCACACTGACTCAATCACACAGACTCACTCAAACACAGAGCCACACATACAGACTAACTCACATAGACTCACTCACACAGACTCACTCACACAGACTCACTCAGACACAGACTCACTCAAACACAGAACCACACACACAGACTCACTCACACAGACTCACTCAAACAGACTCACTCAAACACAGACTCACTCACAAAGACTCACTCACACAGACTCACTCACACAGACTCATTCACACAGACTCACTCGAACACAGACCCACACACACAGACTCACTCACATAGACTCACTCACACAGACTCACTCACACAGACTTACTCACACAGACTCACTCACACAGACTCACTCACACAGACTCACTCAAACACAGACCCACACACACAGACTCACTCACACAGACTCACTCACACAGACTCACTCAAACACAGACCCACACATACAGACTTACTCACACAGACTCACTCACACAGACTCACTCACACAGACTCACTCACACAGACTCACTCAAACACAGACCCACACACACAGACTCACTCACATAGACTCACTCACACAGACTCACTCACACAGACTCACTCGCACAGACTCACTCACACAGACTCATACACACAGACTCACTCACACAGACTCACTCAAACACAGACTCACTCACATAGACTCACTCACACAGACTCACTCACACAGACTCACTCACACAGACTCACTCAAACACAGACTCACTCAAACACAGACCCACACATACAGACTCACTCACACAGACTCACTCACACAGACTCACTCAAACACAGACTCACTCAAACACAGACTCACTCACACAGACTCACTCACACAGACTCACTCAAACACAGACTCACTCACACAGACTCACTCACACAGACTCACTCACACAGACTCACTCAAACTCAGACTCATTCACACAGACTCACTCAAACAGACTCACTCACATAGACTCACTCACACAGACTCAATCACAGAGTCTCACTCAAACACAGACTCACTCACACAGACTCACTCACACAGACTCACTCAGAGACGCATACACACGGACAAACACATACAGACTCACTCAAACACAGACCCACACACACAGATTCACTCACACAGACTCACTCACACAGACTCACTCAAACACGGACTCACTCACACAGACTAACTCACACAGACTCACTCACACACAGACTCACTCACACAGACTCACTCACAAAGACTCACTCAAACACAGACCCACACACACAGACTCACTCACATAGACTCACTCACACAGACTCACTCACACAGACTTACTCACACAGACTCACTCACACAGACTCACACACACAGACTCACACACACAGACTCACTCACACAGACTCACTCACAAAGACTCACTCAAACACAGACCCACACACACAGACTCACTCACATAGACTCACTCGCACAAACTTACTCACACAGACTCACTCACACAGACTCACACACACAGACTCACACACACAGACTCACTCACACAGACTCACTCACACGGACTCACTCAAACACAGACTCACTCACACAGACTCACTCACACAGACTCACTCACACAGATTCACTCAAACACAGACCCACACACACAGACTCACAACTACAGATTCACTCACATAGACTCACTCACACAGACTCACTCAAACACAGACTCACTCAAACACAGACTCACTCACACAGACTCACTCACACACAGACTCACTCAAACACAGACTACCTCAAACACAGACTCACTCACACAGACTCACTCAGAGACCCAGACACACAGATTAACACATACAGACTCACTCAAACACAGACCCACACACACAGACTCACTCACACAGACTCACTCACACAGACTCACTCAAACACAGACTCACTCACACAGACTCACTCACACAGACTCACTCACACAGACTCACTCACACAGACTCACTCAAACACAGACCCACACACACAGACTCACTCACATAGACTCACTCACACAGACTCACTCACAAAGACTTACTCACACAGACTCACTCACACAGACTCACTCATACAGACTCACTCAAACACAGACCCACACACACAGACTCACTCACACAGACTCACTCACACAGACTCATTCAAACACAGACCCACACATACAGACTTACTCACACAGACTCACTCACACAGACTCACTCACACAGACTCACTCACACAGACTCACTCAAACACAGACCCACAAACACAGACTCACTCACATAGACTCACTCACACAGACTCACTCACACAGACTCACTCACACAGACTCACTCACACAGACTCACTCAAACACAGACCCACACACACAGACTCACTCACACAGACTCACTCACACACAGACTCACTCACACAGACTCACTCACACAGACTCACTCAAACACAGACTCATTCACATAAACTCACTCACACAGACTCACTCACACAGACTCACTCACACAGACTCAGTCACACAGACTCACTCAAACACAGACTCACTCACACAGACTCACTCACACAGACTCACTCACACAGACTCACTCACACAGACTCACTCAAACACAGACCCACACACACAGACTCACTCACACAGACTCACTCAAACACAGACCCACACATACAGACTTACTCACACAGACTCACTCAAACAGACTCACTCACACAGACTCACTCACACAGACTCACTCAAACACAGACCCACACACACAGACTCACTCACATAGACTCACTCACACAGACTCACTCACAGAGACTCACTCACACAGACTCACTCACACAGACTCAATCAAACACCGACCCACACACACAGACTCACTCACACAGACTCACTCAAATACAGACTCACTCACACAGACTCATTCACACAGACTCACTCACACAGACTCACTCAAACACAGACTCATTCACACAGACTCACTCACACAGACTCACTCACACAGACCCACTCAAACACAGACTCACTCAAACACAGACCCACACATACAGTCTAACTCACATCGACTCACTCACACAGACTCACTCACACAGACTCACTCAAACACAGACTCACTCAAACACAGACCCACACACACAGATTCACTCACACAGACTCACTCACACAGACTCACTCAAACACGGACTCACTCACACAGACTCACTCACACAGACTCACTCACACACAGACTCACTCACACAGACTCACTCACACAGACTCACTCAAACACAGACCCACACACACAGACTCACTCACATAGACTCACTCACACAGACTCACTCACACAGACTTACTCACACAGACTCACTCACACAGACTCACACACACAGACTCACACACACAGACTCACTCACACAGACTCACTCACAAAGACTCACTCAAACACAGACCCACACACACAGACTCACTCACATAGACTCACTCGCACAAACTTACTCACACAGACTCACTCACACAGACTCACACACACAGACTCACACACACAGACTCACTCACACAGACTCACTCACACGGACTCACTCAAACACAGACTCACTCACACAGACTCACTCACACAGACTCACTCACACAGATTCACTCAAACACAGACCCACACAAACAGACTCACAACTACAGATTCACTCACATAGACTCACTCACACAGACTCACTCAAACACAGACTCACTCAAACACAGACTCACTCACACATACTCACTCACACACAGACTCACTCAAACACAGACTACCTCAAACACAGACTCACTCACACAGACTCACTCAGAGACCCATACACACAGATTAACACATACAGACTCACTCAAACACAGACCCACACACACAGACTCACTCACACAGACTCACTCACACAGACTCACTCAAACACAGACTCACTCACACAGACTCACTCACACAGACTCACTCACACAGACTCACTCACACAGACTCACTCAAACACAGACCCACACACACAGACTCACTCACATAGACTCACTCACACAGACTCACTCACAAAGACTTACTCACACAGACTCACTCACACAGACTCACTCATACAGACTCACTCAAACACAGACCCACACACACAGACTCACTCACACAGACTCACTCACACAGACTCATTCAAACACAGACCCACACATACAGACTTACTCACACAGACTCACTCACACAGACTCACTCACACAGACTCACTCACACAGACTCACTCAAACACAGACCCACACACACAGACTCACTCACATAGACTCACTCACACAGACTCACTCACACAGACTCACTCACACAGACTCACTCACACAGACTCACTCAAACACAGACCCACACACACAGACTCACTCACACAGACTCACTCACACACAGACTCACTCACACAGACACACTCACACAGACTCACTCAAACACAGACTCATTCACATAGACTCACTCACACAGACTCACTCACACAGACTCACTCACACAGACTCACTCACACAGACTCACTCAAACACAGACTCACTCACACAGACTCACTCACACAGACTCACTCACACAGACTCACTCACACAGACTCACTCAAACACAGACCCACACACACAGACTCACTCACACAGACTCACTCAAACACAGACCCACACATACAGACTTACTCACACAGACTCACTCAAACAGACTCACTCACACAGACTCACTCACACAGACTCACTCAAACACAGACCCACACACACAGACTCACTCACATAGACTCACTCACACAGACTCACTCACAGAGACTCACTCACACAGACTCACTCACACAGACTCAATCAAACACCGACCCACACACACAGACTCACTCACACAGACTCACTCAAATACAGACTCACTCACACAGACTCATTCACACAGACTCACTCACACAGACTCACTCAAACACAGACTCATTCACACAGACTCACTCACACAGACTCACTCACACAGACCCACTCAAACACAGACTCACTCAAACACAGACCCACACATACAGTCTAACTCACATCGACTCACTCACACAGACTCACTCACACAGACTCACTCAAACACAGACTCACTCAAACACAGACCCACACATACAGACTCACTCACATAGACTCACTCACACAGACTCACTCAAACACAGACTCACTCACACAGAATCACTCACACAGACTCAGTCACACACAGACTCACTCAAACACAGACTTACTCACACAGACTCACTCACACAGACTCACACACACAGACTCACACACAGACTCACACACACAGACTCACTCACACAGACTCACTCACACAGACTCACTCAAACACAGACTCACTCACACGGACTCACTCACACAGACTCACTCACACAGATTCACTCAAACACAGACCCAAACACACAGACTCACACATACAGACTCACTCACATAGACTCACTCACACAGACTCACTCACACAGACTCACTCAAACACAGACTCACTCAAACACAGACCCGCACATACAGACTCACTCACATAGACTCACTCACACAGACGCACTCAAACACAGACTCACTCAAACACAGACTCACTCAAACAGACTCACTCACACACAGACTCACTCAAACACAGACTCACTCAAACACAGACTCACTCACACAGACTCACTCAGAGACCCATACACACAGACTCACTCACACAGACTCACTCAAACACAGACTCACTCACACAGACTCACTCACACACAGACCCACACACACAGACTCACTCACATAGACTCACTCACACAAACTCACTCACACAGACTCACTCACACAGACTCACTCAAACACAGACCCACACACACAGACTCACTCACACAGACTCACTCACATAGACTCACTCACACAGACTCAATCACACAGACTCACTCAAACACAGACTCACTCACACAGATTCACTCAAACACAGACCCACACACACAGACTCACACATAAAGACTCACTCACATAGAATCACTCACACAGACTCAATCAAACACAGACTCACTCAAACACAGACTCACTCACACAGACTCACTCACACACAGACTCACTCAAACACAGACTCACTCAAACACAGACTCACTCACACAGACTCACTCAGAGACCCATACACACAGACCAGCACATACAGACTCACTCAAACACAGACCCACACACACAGACTCACTCACACAGACTCACTCACAGAGACTCACTCAAACACAGACTCACTCACACAGACTCAATCACACAGACTCACTCAAACACAGACTCACTCACACAGACTCACTCACATAGACTCACTCACACAGACTCACTCACACAGACTTACTCACACAGACTCACTCACACAGACTCACTCACACAGACTCACTCAAACACAGACCCACACACACAGACTCACTCACACAGACTCACTCACACAGACTCATTCAAACACAGACCCACACATACAGACTTACTCACACAGACTCACTCACACAGACTCACTCACACAGACTCACTCACACAGACTCACTCAAACACAGACCCACACACACAGACTCACTCACACAGACTCACTCACACAGACTCACTCACACAGACTCACTCACACAGACTCACTCAAACACAGACCCACACACACAGACTCACTCACACAGACTCACTCACACACAGACTCACTCACACAGACTCACTCACACAGACTCACTCAAACACAGACTCATTCACACAGACTCACTCACACTGACTCACTCACACAGACTCACTCACACAGACTCAATCACACAGACTCACTCAAACACAGACCCACACATACAGACTAACTCACTTAGACTCACTCACACAGACTCACTCACACAGACTCACTCAAACACCGACTCACTCAAACACAGACCCACACATACAGACTCACTCACATAGACTCACTCACACAGACTCACTCAAACACAGACTCACTCAAACACAGACTCACTCACACAGACTCACTCACACACAGACTCACTCAAACACAGACTCACTCAATAATAGACTCACTCACACAGACTCACTCAGAGACCCATACACACAGACTCACTCACACAGACTCACTCAAACACAGACTCACTCACACAGACTCACTCAGAGACCCATACACACGGACTAACACATACAGACTCACTCAAACACAGACCCACACACACAGACTCACTCACACAGACTAACTCACACAGACTCACTCAAACACGGACTCACTCACATAGACTCACTCACACAGACTCACTCACACACAGACTCACTCACACAGACTCACTCACACAGACTCAATCAAACACAGACCCACACACACAGACTCACTCACATAGACTCACTCACACAGACTCACTCACACAGACTTACTCACACAGACTCACTCACACAGACTCACACACACAGACTCACACACACAGACTCACACACACAGACTCACTCAAACACAGACCCACACACACAGACTCACTCACAAACTCATTCACACAGACTCACTCACACAGACTCACTCACACAGACTCACTCACATAGACTCACTCAAACACAGACTCACTCACACAGACTAACTCACAAGGACTCACTCAAACACAGACTCACTCACACAGACTCACTCACACAGACTCACTCAAACACAGACTCACTTACACAGACTCACTCACACAGACTCACTCAAATACAGATTCACTCACACAAACTCACTCACACAGACTCACTCACACACAGACTCACTCACACAGACTCACTCACACAGACTCACTCAAACACAGACTCATTCACACAGACTCACTCACACAGACTCACTCACATAGACTCAATCACACAGACTCAATCACACAGACTCACTCAAACACAGAGCCACACATTTAGACTAACTCACATAGACTCACTCACACAGACTCACTCACACAGACTCACTCAGACACAGACTCACTCAAACACAGACCCACACATACAGACTCACTCAAATAGACTCACTCAGAGACCCATACACACAGACTAACACATACAGACTCACTCAAACACAGACCCACACACACAGACTCACTCACACAGACTCACTCAAACAGACTCACTCAAACACAGACTCACTCACACAGACTCACTCACACAGACTCACTCACACAGACTCATTCACACAGACTCACTCAAACACAGACCCACACACACAGACTCACTCACATAGACTCACTCACACAGACTCACTCACAAAGACTTACTCACACAGACTCACTCACACAGACTCACTCACACAGACTCACTCAAACACAGACCCACACACACAGACTCACTCACACAGACTCACTCACACAGACTCACTCAAACACAGACCCACACATACAGACTTACTCACACAGACTCACTCACACAGACTCACTCACACAGACTCACTCACACAGACTCACTCAAACACAGACCCACACACACAGACTCACTCACATAGACTCACTCACACAGACTCACTCACACAGACTCACTCGCACAGACTCACTCACACAGACTCACTCACACAGACTCCCTCAAACACAGACCCACACACACAGACTCACTCACATAGACTCACTCACACAGACTCACTCACACAGACTCACTCGCACAGACTCACTCACACAGACTCATACACACAGACTCACTCACACAGACTCACTCAAACACAGACCCACACACACAGACTCACTCACACAGACTCACTCACACAGACTCACTCACACAGACTCACTCACACAGACTCACTCAAACACAGACTCACTCAAACACAGACCCACACATACAGACTCACTCACACAGACTCACTCACACAGACTCACTCAAACACAGACTCACTCAAACTCAGACTCATTCACACAGACTCACTCAAACAGACTCACTCACATAGACTCACTCACACAGACTCAATCACACAGTCTCACTCAAACACAGACTCACTCACACAGACTCACTCACACAGACTCACTCAGAGACGCATACACACGGACAAACACATACAGACTCACTCAAACACAGACCCACACACACAGATTCACTCACACAGACTCACTCACACAGACTCACTCACACAGACTCACTCAAACACGGACTCACTCACACAGACTCACTCACACAGACTCACTCACACACAGACTCACTCACACAGACTCACTCACACAGACTCACTCAATCACAGACCCACACACACAGACTCACTCACATAGACTCACTCACACAGACTCACTCACACAGACTTACTCACACAGACTCACTCACACAGACTCACACACACAGACTCACACACACAGACTCACTCACACAGACTCACTCACAAAGACTCACTCAAACACAGACCCACACACACAGACTCACTCACATAGACTCACTCGCACAAACTTACTCACACAGACTCACTCACACAGACTCACACACACAGACTCACTCACACAGACTCACTCACACAGACTCACTCACACGGACTCACTCAAACACAGACTCACTCACACAGACTACTCACACAGACTCACTCACACAGATTCACTCAAACACAGACCCACACACACAGACTCACAACTACAGACTCACTCACATAGACTCACTCACACAGACTCACTCAAACACAGACTCACTCAAACACAGACTCACTCAAACACAGACTACCTCAAACACAGACTCACTCACACAGACTCACTCAGAGACCCATACACACAGATTAACACATACAGACTCACTCAAACACAGACCCACACACACAGACTCACTCACACAGACTCACTCACACAGACTCACTCAAACACAGACTCACTCACACAGACTCACTCACACAGACTCACTCACACATACTCACTCAAACACAGACCCACACACACAGACTCACTCACATAGACTCACTCACACAGACTCACTCACAAAGACTTACTCACACAGACTCACTCACACAGACTCACTCATACAGACTCACTCAAACACAGACCCACACACACAGACTCACTCACACAGACTCACTCACACAGACTCATTCAAACACAGACCCACACATACAGACTTACTCACACAGACTCACTCACACAGACTCACTCACACAGACTCATTCACACAGACTCACTCAAACACAGACCCACACACACAGACTCACTCACATAGACTCACTCACACAGACTCACTCACACAGACTCACTCACACAGACTCACTCACACAGACTCACTCAAACACAGACCCACACACACAGACTCACTCACACAGACTCACTCACACACAGACTCACTCACACAGACTCACTCACACAGACTCACTCCAACACAGACTCATTCACATAGACTCACTCACACAGACTCACTCACACAGACTCACTCACACAGACTCACTCACACAGACTCACTCAAACACAGACTCACTCACACAGACTCACTCACACAGACTCACTCACACAGACTCACTCAAACTCAGACTCATTCACACAGACTCACTCAAACAGACTCACTCACATAGACTCACTCACACAGACTCAATCACAGAGTCTCACTCAAACACAGACTCACTCACACAGACTCACTCACACAGACTCACTCAGAGACGCATACACACGGACAAACACATACAGACTCACTCAAACACAGACCCACACACACAGATTCACTCACACAGACTCACTCACACAGACTCACTCAAACACGGACTCACTCACACAGACTCACTCACACAGACTCACTCACACACAGACTCACTCACACAGACTCACTCACACAGACTCACTCAAACACAGACCCACACACACAGACTCACTCACATAGACTCACTCACACAGACTCACTCACACAGACTTACTCACACAGACTCACTAACACAGACTCACACACACAGACTCACACACACAGACTCACTCACACAGACTCACTCACAAAGACTCACTCAAACACAGACCCACACACACAGACTCACTCACATAGACTCACTCGCACAAACTTACTCACACAGACTCACTCACACAGACTCACACACACAGACTCACACACACAGACTCACTCACACAGACTCACTCACACGGACTCACTCAAACACAGACTCACTCACACAGACTCACTCACACAGACTCACACACAGATTCACTCAAACACAGACCCACACACACAGACTCACAACTACAGATTCACTCACATAGACTCACTCACACAGACTCACTCAAACACAGACTCACTCAAACACAGACTCACTCACACAGACTCACTCACACACAGACTCACTCAAACACAGACTACCTCAAACACAGACTCACTCACACAGACTCACTCAGAGACCCATACACACAGATTAACACATACAGACTCACTCAAACACAGACCCACACACACAGACTCACTCACACAGACTCACTCACACAGACTCACTCACACAGACTCACTCACACAGACTCACTCAAACACAGACCCACACACACAGACTCACTCACATAGACTCACTCACACAGACTCACTCGCAAAGACTTACTCACACAGACTCACTCACACAGACTCACTCATACAGACTCACTCAAACACAGACCCACACACACAGACTCACTCACACAGACTCACTCACACAGACTCATTCAAACACAGACCCACACATACAGACTTACTCACACAGACTCACTCACACAGACTCACTCACACAGACTCACTCACACAGACTCACTCAAACACAGACCCACACACACAGACTCACTCACATAGACTCACTCACACAGACTCACTCACACAGACTCACTCACACAGACTCACTCACACAGACTCACTCAAACACAGACCCACACACACAGACTCACTCACACAGACTCACTCACACACAGACTCACTCACACAGACTCACTCACACAGACTCACTCAAACACAGACTCATTCACATAAACTCACTCACACAGACTCACTCACACAGACTCACTCACACAGACTCACTCACACAGACTCACTCAAACACAGACTCAGTCACACAGACTCACTCACACAGACTCACTCACACAGACTCACTCACACAGACTCACTCAAACACAGACCCACACACACAGACTCACTCACACAGACTCACTCAAACACAGACCCACACATACAGACTTACTCACACAGACTCACTCAAACAGACTCACTCACACAGACTCACTCACACAGACTCACTCAAACACAGACCCACACACACAGATTCACTCACATAGACTCACTCACACAGACTCACTCACAGAGACTCACTCACACAGACTCACTCACACAGACTCAATCAAACACCGACCCACACACACAGACTCACTCACACAGACTCACTCAAATACAGACTCACTCACACAGACTCATTCACACAGACTCACTCACACAGACTCACTCAAACACAGACTCATTCACACAGACTCACTCACACAGACTCACTCACACAGACCCACTCAAACACAGACTCACTCAAACACAGACCCACACATACAGTCTAACTCACATCGACTCACTCACACAGACTCACTCACACAGACTCACTCAAACACAGACTCACTCAAACACAGACCCACACACACAGATTCACTCACACAGACTCACTCACACAGACTCACTCAAACACGGACTCACTCACACAGACTCACTCACACAGACTCATTCACACACAGACTCACTCACACAGACTCACTCACACAGACTCACTCAAACACAGACCCACACACACAGACTCACTCACATAGACTCACTCACACAGACTCACTCACACAGACTTACTCACACAGACTCACTCACACAGACTCACACACACAGACTCACACACACAGACTCACTCACACAGACTCACTCACAAAGACTCACTCAAACACAGACCCACACACACAGACTCACTCACATAGACTCACTCGCACAAACTTACTCACACAGACTCACTCACACAGACTCACACACACAGACTCACACACACAGACTCACTCACACAGACTCACTCACACGGACTCACTCAAACACAGACTCACTCACACAGACTCACTCACACAGACTCACTCACACAGATTCACTCAAACACAGACCCACACAAACAGACTCACAACTACAGATTCACTCACATAGACTCACTCACACAGACTCACTCAAACACAGACTCACTCAAACACAGACTCACTCACACAGACTCACTCACACACAGACTCACTCAAACACAGACTACCTCAAACACAGACTCACTCACACAGACTCACTCAGAGACCCATACACACAGATTAACACATACAGACTCACTCAAACACAGACCCACACACACAGACTCACTCACACAGACTCACTCACACAGACTCACTCAAACACAGACTCACTCACACAGACTCACTCACACAGACTCACTCACACAGACTCACTCACACAGACTCACTCAAACACAGACCCACACACACAGACTCACTCACATAGACTCACTCACACAGACTCACTCACAAAGACTTACTCACACAGACTCACTCACACAGACTCACTCATACAGACTCACTCAAACACAGACCCACACACACAGACTCACTCACACAGACTCACTCACACAGACTCATTCAAACACAGACCCACACATACAGACTTACTCACACAGACTCACTCACACAGACTCACTCACACAGACTCACTCACACAGACTCACTCAAACACAGACCCACACACACAGACTCACTCACATAGACTCACTCACACAGACTCACTCACACAGACTCACTCACACAGACTCACTCAAACACAGACCCACACACACAGACTCACTCACACAGACTCACTCACACACAGACTCACTCACACAGACACACTCACACAGACTCACTCAAACACAGACTCATTCACATAGACTCACTCACACAGACTCACTCACACAGACTCACTCACACAGACTCACTCACACAGACTCACTCAAACACAGACTCACTCACACAGACTCACTCACACAGACTCACTCACACAGACTCACTCACACAGACTCATTCACACAGACTCACTCACACAGACTCACTCACACAGACCCACTCAAACACAGACTCACTCAAACACAGACCCACACATACAGTCTAACTCACATCGACTCACTCACACAGACTCACTCACACAGACTCACTCAAACACAGACTCACTCAAACACAGACCCACACACACAGATTCACTCACACAGACTCACTCACACAGACTCACTCAAACACGGACTCACTCACACAGACTCACTCACACAGACTCATTCACACACAGACTCACTCACACAGACTCACTCACACAGACTCACTCAAACACAGACCCACACACACAGACTCACTCACATAGACTCACTCACACAGACTCACTCACACAGACTTACTCACACAGACTCACTCACACAGACTCACACACACAGACTCACACACACAGACTCACTCACACAGACTCACTCACAAAGACTCACTCAAACACAGACCCACACACACAGACTCACTCACATAGACTCACTCGCACAAACTTACTCACACAGACTCACTCACACAGACTCACACACACAGACTCACACACACAGACTCACTCACACAGACTCACTCACACGGACTCACTCAAACACAGACTCACTCACACAGACTCACTCACACAGACTCACTCACACAGATTCACTCAAACACAGACCCACACAAACAGACTCACAACTACAGATTCACTCACATAGACTCACTCACACAGACTCACTCAAACACAGACTCACTCAAACACAGACTCACTCACACAGACTCACTCACACACAGACTCACTCAAACACAGACTACCTCAAACACAGACTCACTCACACAGACTCACTCAGAGACCCATACACACAGATTAACACATACAGACTCACTCAAACACAGACCCACACACACAGACTCACTCACACAGACTCACTCACACAGACTCACTCAAACACAGACTCACTCACACAGACTCACTCACACAGACTCACTCACACAGACTCACTCACACAGACTCACTCAAACACAGACCCACACACACAGACTCACTCACATAGACTCACTCACACAGACTCACTCACAAAGACTTACTCACACAGACTCACTCACACAGACTCACTCATACAGACTCACTCAAACACAGACCCACACACACAGACTCACTCACACAGACTCACTCACACAGACTCATTCAAACACAGACCCACACATACAGACTTACTCACACAGACTCACTCACACAGACTCACTCACACAGACTCACTCACACAGACTCACTCAAACACAGACCCACACACACAGACTCACTCACATAGACTCACTCACACAGACTCACTCACACAGACTCACTCACACAGACTCACTCAAACACAGACCCACACACACAGACTCACTCACACAGACTCACTCACACACAGACTCACTCACACAGACACACTCACACAGACTCACTCAAACACAGACTCATTCACATAGACTCACTCACACAGACTCACTCACACAGACTCACTCACACAGACTCACTCACACAGACTCACTCAAACACAGACTCACTCACACAGACTCACTCACACAGACTCACTCACACAGACTCACTCACACAGACTCACTCAAACACAGACCCACACACACAGACTCACTCACACAGACTCACTCAAACACAGACCCACACATACAGACTTACTCACACAGACTCACTCAAACAGACTCACTCACACAGACTCACTCACACAGACTCACTCAAACACAGACCCACACACACAGACTCACTCACATAGACTCACTCACACAGACTCACTCACAGAGACTCACTCACACAGACTCACTCACACAGACTCAATCAAACACCGACCCACACACACAGACTCACTCACACAGACTCACTCAAATACAGACTCACTCACACAGACTCATTCACACAGACTCACTCACACAGACTCACTCAAACACAGACTCATTCACACAGACTCACTCACACAGACTCACTCACACAGACCCACTCAAACACAGACTCACTCAAACACAGACCCACACATACAGTCTAACTCACATCGACTCACTCACACAGACTCACTCACACAGACTCACTCAAACACAGACTCACTCAAACACAGACCCACACATACAGACTCACTCACATAGACTCACTCACACAGACTCACTCAAACACAGACTCACTCACACAGAATCACTCACACAGACTCAGTCACACACAGACTCACTCAAACACAGACTTACTCACACAGACTCACTCACACAGACTCACACACACAGACTCACACACAGACTCACACACACAGACTCACTCACACAGACTCACTCACACAGACTCACTCAAACACAGACTCACTCACACGGACTCACTCACACAGACTCACTCACACAGATTCACTCAAACACAGACCCAAACACACAGACTCACACATACAGACTCACTCACATAGACTCACTCACACAGACTCACTCACACAGACTCACTCAAACACAGACTCACTCAAACACAGACCCGCACATACAGACTCACTCACATAGACTCACTCACACAGACGCACTCAAACACAGACTCACTCAAACACAGACTCACTCAAACAGACTCACTCACACACAGACTCACTCAAACACAGACTCACTCAAACACAGACTCACTCACACAGACTCACTCAGAGACCCATACACACAGACTCACTCACACAGACTCACTCAAACACAGACTCACTCACACAGACTCACTCACACACAGACCCACACACACAGACTCACTCACATAGACTCACTCACACAAACTCACTCACACAGACTCACTCACACAGACTCACTCAAACACAGACCCACACACACAGACTCACTCACACAGACTCACTCACATAGACTCACTCACACAGACTCAATCACACAGACTCACTCAAACACAGACTCACTCACACAGATTCACTCAAACACAGACCCACACACACAGACTCACACATAAAGACTCACTCACATAGAATCACTCACACAGACTCAATCAAACACAGACTCACTCAAACACAGACTCACTCACACAGACTCACTCACACACAGACTCACTCAAACACAGACTCACTCAAACACAGACTCACTCACACAGACTCACTCAGAGACCCATACACACAGACCAGCACATACAGACTCACTCAAACACAGACCCACACACACAGACTCACTCACACAGACTCACTCACAGAGACTCACTCAAACACAGACTCACTCACACAGACTCACTCACACAGACTCAATCACACAGACTCACTCAAACACAGACTCACTCACACAGACTCACTCACATAGACTCACTCACACAGACTCACTCACACAGACTTACTCACACAGACTCACTCACACAGACTCACTCACACAGACTCACTCAAACACAGACCCACACACACAGACTCACTCACACAGACTCACTCACACAGACTCATTCAAACACAGACCCACACATACAGACTTACTCACACAGACTCACTCACACAGACTCACTCACACAGACTCACTCACACAGACTCACTCAAACACAGACCCACACACACAGACTCACTCACACAGACTCACTCACACAGACTCACTCACACAGACTCACTCACACAGACTCACTCAAACACAGACCCACACACACAGACTCACTCACACAGACTCACTCACACACAGACTCACTCACACAGACTCACTCACACAGACTCACTCAAACACAGACTCATTCACATAGACTCACTCACACAGACTCACTCACACAGACTCACTCACACAGACTCACTCACACAGACTCACTCAAACACAGACTCACTCACACAGACTCACTCACACAGACTCACTCACACAGACTCACTCACACAGACTCACTCAAACACAGACCCACACACACAGACTCACTCACACAGACTCACTCAAACACAGACCCACACATACAGACTTACTCACACAGACTCACTCAAACAGACTCACTCACACAGACTCACTCACACAGACTCACTCAAACACAGACCCACACACACAGACTCACTCACATAGACTCACTCACACAGACTCACTCACAGAGACTCACTCACACAGACTCACTCACACAGACTCAATCAAACACCGACCCACACACACAGACTCACTCACACAGACTCACTCAAATACAGACTCACTCACACAGACTCATTCACACAGACTCACTCACACAGACTCACTCAAACACAGACTCATTCACACAGACTCACTCACACAGACTCACTCACACAGACCCACTCAAACACAGACTCACTCAAACACAGACCCACACATACAGTCTAACTCACATCGACTCACTCACACAGACTCACTCACACAGACTCACTCAAACACAGACTCACTCAAACACAGACCCACACATACAGACTCACTCACATAGACTCACTCACACAGACTCACTCAAACACAGACTCACTCACACAGAATCACTCACACAGACTCAGTCACACACAGACTCACTCAAACACAGACTTACTCACACAGACTCACTCACACAGACTCACACACACAGACTCACACACAGACTCACACACACAGACTCACTCACACAGACTCACTCACACAGACTCACTCAAACACAGACTCACTCACACGGACTCACTCACACAGACTCACTCACACAGATTCACTCAAACACAGACCCAAACACACAGACTCACACATACAGACTCACTCACATAGACTCACTCACACAGACTCACTCACACAGACTCACTCAAACACAGACTCACTCAAACACAGACCCGCACATACAGACTCACTCACATAGACTCACTCACACAGACGCACTCAAACACAGACTCACTCAAACACAGACTCACTCAAACAGACTCACTCACACACAGACTCACTCAAACACAGACTCACTCAAACACAG
This sequence comes from Cetorhinus maximus, assembly GCF_964194155.1. Taxonomy (NCBI): domain Eukaryota; kingdom Metazoa; phylum Chordata; class Chondrichthyes; order Lamniformes; family Cetorhinidae; genus Cetorhinus; species Cetorhinus maximus. The sequence goes on along the minus strand of NC_135884.1, from coordinate 12,896,254 downwards.
ACTCACTCACACAGACTCACTCAGAGACCCATACACACAGACTCACTCACACAGACTCACTCAAACACAGACTCACTCACACAGACTCACTCACACACAGACCCACACACACAGACTCACTCACATAGACTCACTCACACAAACTCACTCACACAGACTCACTCACACAGACTCACTCAAACACAGACCCACACACACAGACTCACTCACACAGACTCACTCACATAGACTCACTCACACAGACTCAATCACACAGACTCACTCAAACACAGACTCACTCACACAGATTCACTCAAACACAGACCCACACACACAGACTCACACATAAAGACTCACTCACATAGAATCACTCACACAGACTCAATCAAACACAGACTCACTCAAACACAGACTCACTCACACAGACTCACTCACACACAGACTCACTCAAACACAGACTCACTCAAACACAGACTCACTCACACAGACTCACTCAGAGACCCATACACACAGACCAGCACATACAGACTCACTCAAACACAGACCCACACACACAGACTCACTCACACAGACTCACTCACAGAGACTCACTCAAACACAGACTCACTCACACAGACTCACTCACACAGACTCAATCACACAGACTCACTCAAACACAGACTCACTCACACAGACTCACTCACATAGACTCACTCACACAGACTCACTCACACAGACTTACTCACACAGACTCACTCACACAGACTCACTCAAACACAGACCCACACACACAGACTCACTCACACAGACTCACTCACACAGACTCATTCAAACACAGACCCACACATACAGACTTACTCACACAGACTCACTCACACAGACTCACTCACACAGACTCACTCACACAGACTCACTCAAACACAGACCCACACACACAGACTCACTCACACAGACTCACTCACACAGACTCACTCACACAGACTCACTCACACAGACTCACTCAAACACAGAACCACACACACAGACTCACTCACACAGACTCACTCACACACAGACTCACTCACACAGACTCACTCACACAGACTCACTCAAACACAGACTCATTCACACAGACTCACTCACACTGACTCACTCACACAGACTCACTCACACAGACTCAATCACACAGACTCACTCAAACACAGACCCACACATACAGACTAACTCACTTAGACTCACTCACACAGACTCACTCACACAGACTCACTCAAACACAGACTCACTCAAACACAGACCCACACATACAGACTCACTCACATAGACTCACTCACACAGACTCACTCAAACACAGACTCACTCAAACACAGACTCACTCACACAGACTCACTCACACACAGACTCACTCAAACACAGACTCACTCAATAATAGACTCACTCACACAGACTCACTCAGAGACCCATACACACAGACTCACTCACACAGACTCACTCAAACACAGACTCACTCACACAGACTCACTCAGAGACCCATACACACGGACTAACACATACAGACTCACTCAAACACAGACCCACACACACAGACTCACTCACACAGACTAACTCACACAGACTCACTCAAACACGGACTCACTCACATAGACTCACTCACACAGACTCACTCACACACAGACTCACTCACACAGACTCACTCACACAGACTCAATCAAACACAGACCCACACACACAGACTCACTCACATAGACTCACTCACACAGACTCACTCACACAGACTTACTCACACAGACTCACTCACACAGACTCACACACACAGACTCACACACACAGACTCACACACACAGACTCACTCAAACACAGACCCACACACACAGACTCACTCACAAACTCATTCACACAGACTCACTCACACAGACTCACTCACACAGACTCACTCACATAGACTCACTCAAACACAGACTCACTCACACAGACTAACTCACAAGGACTCACTCAAACACAGACTCACTCACACAGACTCACTCACACAGACTCACTCAAACACAGACTCACTTACACAGACTCACTCACACAGACTCACTCAAATACAGATTCACTCACACAAACTCACTCACACAGACTCACTCACACACAGACTCACTCACACAGACTCACTCACACAGACTCACTCAAACACAGACTCATTCACACAGACTCACTCACACAGACTCACTCACATAGACTCAATCACACAGACTCAATCACACAGACTCACTCAAACACAGAGCCACACATTTAGACTAACTCACATAGACTCACTCACACAGACTCACTCACACAGACTCACTCAGACACAGACTCACTCAAACACAGACCCACACATACAGACTCACTCAAATAGACTCACTCAGAGACCCATACACACAGACTAACACATACAGACTCACTCAAACACAGACCCACACACACAGACTCACTCACACAGACTCACTCAAACAGACTCACTCAAACACAGACTCACTCACACAGACTCACTCACACAGACTCACTCACACAGACTCATTCACACAGACTCACTCAAACACAGACCCACACACACAGACTCACTCACATAGACTCACTCACACACACTCACTCACAAAGACTTACTCACACAGACTCACTCACACAGACTCACTCACACAGACTCACTCAAACACAGACCCACACACACAGACTCACTCACACAGACTCACTCACACAGACTCACTCAAACACAGACCCACACATACAGACTTACTCACACAGACTCACTCACACAGACTCACTCACACAGACTCACTCACACAGACTCACTCAAACACAGACCCACACACACAGACTCACTCACATAGACTCACTCACACAGACTCACTCACACAGACTCACTCGCACAGACTCACTCACACAGACTCACTCACACAGACTCCCTCAAACACAGACCCACACACACAGACTCACTCACATAGACTCACTCACACAGACTCACTCACACAGACTCACTCGCACAGACTCACTCACACAGACTCATACACACAGACTCACTCACACAGACTCACTCAAACACAGACCCACACACACAGACTCACTCACACAGACTCACTCACACAGACTCACTCACACAGACTCACTCACACAGACTCACTCAAACACAGACTCACTCAAACACAGACCCACACATACAGACTCACTCACACAGACTCACTCACACAGACTCACTCAAACACAGACTCACTCAAACACAGACTCACTCACGCAGACTCACTCACACAGACTCACTCAAACACAGACTCACTCACACAGACTCACTCACACAGACTCAATCACACAGACTCACTCAAACTCAGACTCATTCACACAGACTCACTCAAACAGACTCACTCACATAAACTCACTCACACAGACTCAATCACACAGTCTCACTCAAACACAGACTCACTCACACAGACTCACTCACACAGACTCACTCAGAGACGCATACACACGGACAAACACATACAGACTCACTCAAACACAGACCCACACACACAGATTCACTCACACAGACTCACTCACACAGACTCACTCAAACACGGACTCACTCACACAGACTCACTCACACAGACTCACTCACACACAGACTCACTCACACAGACTCACTCACACAGACTCACTCAATCACAGACCCACACACACAGACTCACTCACATAGACTCACTCACACAGACTCACTCACACAGACTTACTCACACAGACTCACTCACACAGACTCACACACACAGACTCACACACACAGACTCACTCACACAGACTCACTCACAAAGACTCACTCAAACACAGACCCACACACACAGACTCACTCACATAGACTCACTCGCACAAACTTACTCACACAGACTCACTCACACAGACTCACACACACAGACTCACACACACAGACTCACACACACAGACTCACTCACACAGACTCACTCACACGGACTCACTCAAACACAGACTCACTCACACAGACTACTCACACAGACTCACTCACACAGATTCACTCAAACACAGACCCACACACACAGACTCACAACTACAGACTCACTCACATAGACTCACTCACACAGACTCACTCAAACACAGACTCACTCAAACACAGACTCACTCAAACACAGACTACCTCAAACACAGACTCACTCACACAGACTCACTCAGAGACCCATACACACAGATTAACACATACAGACTCACTCAAACACAGACCCACACACACAGACTCACTCACACAGACTCACTCACACAGACTCACTCAAACACAGACTCACTCACACAGACTCACTCACACAGACTCACTCACACATACTCACTCAAACACAGACCCACACACACAGACTCACTCACATAGACTCACTCACACAGACTCACTCACAAAGACTTACTCACACAGACTCACTCACACAGACTCACTCATACAGACTCACTCAAACACAGACCCACACACACAGACTCACTCACACAGACTCACTCACACAGACTCATTCAAACACAGACCCACACATACAGACTTACTCACACAGACTCACTCACACAGACTCACTCACACAGACTCACTCACACAGACTCACTCAAACACAGACCCACACACACAGACTCACTCACATAGACTCACTCACACAGACTCACTCACACAGACTCACTCACACAGACTCACTCACACAGACTCACTCAAACACAGACCCACACACACAGACTCACTCACACAGACTCACTCACACACAGACTCACTCACACAGACTCACTCACACAGACTCACTCCAACACAGACTCATTCACATAGACTCACTCACACAGACTCACTCACACAGACTCACTCACACAGACTCACTCACACAGACTCACTCAAACACAGACTCACTCACACAGACTCACTCACACAGACTCACTCACACAGACTCACTCAAACACAGACCCACACACACAGACTCACTCACACAGACTCACTCAAACACAGACCCACACATACAGACTTACTCACACAGACTCACTCAAACAGACTCACTCAAACAGACTCACTCACACAGACTACTCAAACACAGACCCACACACACAGACTCACTCACATAGACTCACTCACACAGACTCACTCACAGAGACTCACTCACACAGACTCACTCACACAGACTCAATCAAACACCGACCCACACACACAGACTCACTCACACAGACTCACTCAAATACAGACTCACTCACACAGACTCATTCACACAGACTCACTCACACAGACTCACTCAAACACAGACTCATTCACACAGACTCACTCACACAGACTCACTCACACAGACCCACTCAAACACAGACTCACTCAAACACAGACTCATTCACACAGACTCACTCACATAGACTCACTCACACAGACTCACTCACACAGACTCACTCGCACAGACTCACTCACACAGACTCATACACACAGACTCACTCACACAGACTCACTCAAACACAGACCCACACACACAGACTCACTCACACAGACTCACTCACACAGACTCACTCACACAGACTCACTCACACAGACTCACTCAAACACAGACTCACTCAAACACAGACCAACACATACAGACTCACTCACACAGACTCACTCACACAGACTCACTCAAACACAGACTCACTCAAACACAGACTCACTCACACAGACTCACTCACACAGACTCACTCAAACACAGACTCACTCACACAGACTCACTCACACAGACTCAATCACACAGACTCACTCAAACTCAGACTCATTCACACAGACTCACTCAAACAGACTCACTCACATAGACTCACTCACACAGACTCAATCACACAGTCTCACTCAAACACAGACTCACTCACACAGACTCACTCACACAGACTCACTCAGAGACGCATACACACGGACAAACACATACAGACTCACTCAAACACAGACCCACACACACAGATTCACTCACACAGACTCACTCACACAGACTCACTCAAACACGGACTCACTCACACAGACTCACTCACACAGACTCACTCACACACAGACTCACTCACACAGACTCACTCACACAGACTCACTCAATCACAGACCCACACACACAGACTCACTCACATAGACTCACTCACACAGACTCACTCACACAGACTTACTCACACAGACTCACTCACACAGACTCACACACACAGACTCACACACACAGACTCACTCACACAGACTCACTCACACAGACTCACTCAAACACAGACTCATTCACACAGACTCACTCACACAGACTCACTCACACAGACTCACTCACACAGACTCAATCACACAGACTCACTCAAACACAGACTCACTCACACAGACTCACTCACACACAGACTCACTCAAACACAGACTCACTCAAACACAGACTCACTCACACAGTTAAACTCAGAGACCCATACACACAGACTCACTCACACAGACTCACTCAAACACAGACTCACTCACACAGACTCACTCACACACAGACCCACACACACAGACTCACTCACATAGACTCACTCACACAGACTCACTCACACAGACTCACTCACACAGACTCACTCACACAGACTCACTCAAACACAGACCCACACACACAGACTCACTCACACAGACTCACTCACATAGACTCACTCACACAGACTCAAACACAGACTCACTCAAACACAGACTCACTCACACAGATTCACTCAAACACAGGCCCACACACACAGACTCACTCACACAGACTCACTCACACACAGACTCACTCACATAGACTCACTCACACAGACTCACTCAAACACAGACTCACTGACACAGACTCACTCAGAGACCCATACACACAGACCCGCACATACAGACTCACTCAAACACAGACCCACACACACACACTCACTCACACAGACTCACTCACACAGACTCACACACAGACTCACTCAAACACAGACTCACTCACACAGACTCAGTCACATAGACTCACTCACACAGACTCACTCACACAGACTTACTCACACAGACTCACTCACACAGACTCACTCACACAGACTCACTCAAACACAGACCAACACACACAGACTCACTCACACAGACTCACTCGCACAGACTCATTCAAACACAGACCCACACATACAGACTTACTCACACAGACTCACTCACACAGACTCACTCACACAGACTCACTCACACAGACTCACTCAAACACAGACCCACACACACAGACTCACTCACACAGACTCACTCACACAGACTCACTCACACAGACTCACTCAAACACAGACCAACACACACAGACTCACTCACACAGACTCACTCAAACACAGACTCATTCACACAGACTCACTCACACAGACTCACTCACACTGACTCACTCACACAGACTCACTCAAACACAGACCCACACACACAGACTCACTCACATAGACTCACTCACACAGACTCACTCACACAGACTTACTCACACAGACTCACTCACACAGACTCACTCACACAGACTCACTCAAACACAGACCCACACACACAGACTCACTCAAACAGACTCAGTCACACAGGCTCACTCAAACACAGACCCACACATACAGACTTACTCACACAGACTCACTCACACAGACTCACTCACACAGACTCACTCACACAGACTCACTCAAACACAGACCCACACACACAGACTCACTCACATAGACTCACTCACACAGACTCACTCACACAGACTCACTCACACAGACTCACTCAAACACAGACCCACACACACAGTCTCACTCACACAGACTCACTCACACACAGACTCACTCACACAGACTCACTCACACAGACTCACTCAAACACAGACTCATTCACACAGACTCACTCACACAGACTCACTCACACAGACTCACTCACACAGACTCAATCACACAGACTCACTCAAACACAGACCCACACATATAGACTTACTCATATAGACTCACTCACACAGACTCACTCACACAGACTCACTCAAACACAGACTCACTCAAACACAGACCCACACATACAGACTCACTCACATAGACTCACTCACACAGACTCACTCAAACACAGACTCACTCAAACACAGACTCACTCAAACACAGACTCACTCAAACACAGACTCACTCACACAGACTCACTCACACACAGACCCACACACACTGTCTCACTCACATAGACTCACTCACACAGACTCACTCACACAGACTCACTCACACAGACTCACTCACAAAGACTCACTCACATAGACTCACTCACACAGACTCAATCACACAGACTCACTCAAACACAGACTCACTCACACAGATTCACTCAAACACAGACCCACACACACAGACTCACACATACAGACTCACTCACATAGACTCACTCACACAGACTCACTCAAACACAGACTCACTCAAACACAGACTCACTCACACAGACTCACTCACACACAGACTCACTCAAACACAGACTCACTCAAACACAGACTCACTCACACAGACTCACTCAGAGACCCATACACAAAGAACAGCACATACAGACTCACTCAAACACAGACCCACACACACAGACTCACTCACACAGACTCACTCACACAGACTCACTCAAACACAGACTCACTCACACAGACTCACTCACACAGACTCAATCACACAGACTCACTCAAACACAGACTCACTCACACAGACTCACTCACATAGACTCACTCACACAGACTCACTCACACAGACTTACTCACACAGACTCACTCACACAGACTCACTCACACAGACTCACTCAAACACAGACCCACATACACAGACTCACTCACACAGACTCACTCCCACAGACTCATTCAAACACAGACCCACACATACAGACTTACTCACACAGACTCACTCACACAGACTCACTCACACAGACTCACTCACACAGACTCACTCAAACACAGACCCACACACACAGACTCACTCACATAGACTCACTCACACAGACTCACTCACACAGACTCACTCACACAGACTCACTCACACAGACTCACTCAAACACAGACCCACACACACAGACTCACTCACACAGACTCACTCACACCCAGACTCACTCACACAGACTCACTCACACAGACTCACTCAAGCACAGACTCATTCACACAGACTCACTCACACAGACTCACTCACACAGACTCAATCACACAGACTCACTCAAACACAGACCCACACATACAGACTAACTCACATAGACTCACTCACACAGACTCACTCACACAGACTCACTCAAACACAGACTCACTAAAACACAGACCCACAAATACAGACTCACTCACATAGACTCACTCACACAGACTCACTCAAACACAGACTCACTCCAACACAGACTCACTCACACAGACTCACTCACACACAGACTCACTCAAACACAGACTCACTCAAACACAGACTCACTCACACAGACTCACTCAGAGACCCATACACACAGACTCACTCACACAGACTCACTCACACACAGGCTCACTCAAACACAGACTCACTCAAACACAGACTCACTCACACAGACTCACTCAGAGACCCACAAACACAGACTCACTCACACAGATTCACTCACACAGACTCAATCAAACACAGACCCACACACACAGACTCACTCACATAGACTCACTCACACAGACTCACTCACACAGACTTACTCACACCGACTCACTCACACAGACTCACACACACAGACTCACTCAAACACAGACCCACACACACAGACTCACTCACACAGACTCTCTCGCACAGACTCACTCAAACACAGACCCACACACACAGACTCACTCAAACACAGACTCACTCAAACACAGAACCACACATACAGACTCACTCACACAGACTCACTCACACAGACTCACTCAAACACAGACTCACTCAAACACAGACTCACTCACACAGACTCACTCACACAGACTCACTCAAACACAGACTCACTCACACAGGCTCACTCACACAGACTCACTCACACAGACTCACTCAAACACAGACTCATTCACACAGACCCACACATACAGACTCACTCACACAGACTCACTCACACAGACTCACTCAAATACAGACTCACTCAAACACAGACTCATTCACACAGTCTCACTCCCACAGACTCACTCGCACAGACTCACTCAAACACAGACCCACACACACAGACACACTCACACAGATTCACTCACACAGACTCATTCAAACACAGACCCACACATACAGACTTACTCACACAGACTCACTCACACTGACTCACTCACACAGACTCACTCACACAGACTCACTCAAACACAGACCCACACACACAGACTCACTCACACAGACTCACTCAAACACAGACCCACACATACAGACTTACTCACACAGACTCACTCAAACAGACTCACTCAAACAGACTCACTCACACAGACTACTCAAACACAGACCCACACACACAGACTCACTCACATAGACTCACTCACACAGACTCACTCACAGAGACTCACTCACACAGACTCACTCACACAGACTCAATCAAACACCGACCCACACACACAGACTCACTCACACAGACTCACTCAAATACAGACTCACTCACACAGACTCATTCACACAGACTCACTCACACAGACTCACTCAAACACAGACTCATTCACACAGACTCACTCACACAGACTCACTCACACAGACCCACTCAAACACAGACTCACTCAAACACAGACTCATTCACACAGACTCACTCACATAGACTCACTCACACAGACTCACTCACACAGACTCACTCGCACAGACTCACTCACACAGACTCATACACACAGACTCACTCACACAGACTCACTCAAACACAGACCCACACACACAGACTCACTCACACAGACTCACTCACACAGACTCACTCACACAGACTCACTCACACAGACTCACTCAAACACAGACTCACTCAAACACAGACCAACACATACAGACTCACTCACACAGACTCACTCACACAGACTCACTCAAACACAGACTCACTCAAACACAGACTCACTCACACAGACTCACTCACACAGACTCACTCAAACACAGACTCACTCACACAGACTCACTCACACAGACTCAATCACACAGACTCACTCAAACTCAGACTCATTCACACAGACTCACTCAAACAGACTCACTCACATAGACTCACTCACACAGACTCAATCACACAGTCTCACTCAAACACAGACTCACTCACACAGACTCACTCACACAGACTCACTCAGAGACGCATACACACGGACAAACACATACAGACTCACTCAAACACAGACCCACACACACAGATTCACTCACACAGACTCACTCACACAGACTCACTCAAACACGGACTCACTCACACAGACTCACTCACACAGACTCACTCACACACAGACTCACTCACACAGACTCACTCACACAGACTCACTCAATCACAGACCCACACACACAGACTCACTCACATAGACTCACTCACACAGACTCACTCACACAGACTTACTCACACAGACTCACTCACACAGACTCACACACACAGACTCACACACACAGACTCACTCACACAGACTCACTCACACAGACTCACTCAAACACAGACTCATTCACACAGACTCACTCACACAGACTCACTCACACAGACTCACTCACACAGACTCAATCACACAGACTCACTCAAACACAGACTCACTCACACAGACTCACTCACACACAGACTCACTCAAACACAGACTCACTCAAACACAGACTCACTCACACAGTTAAACTCAGAGACCCATACACACAGACTCACTCACACAGACTCACTCAAACACAGACTCACTCACACAGACTCACTCACACACAGACCCACACACACAGACTCACTCACATAGACTCACTCACACAGACTCACTCACACAGACTCACTCACACAGACTCACTCACACAGACTCACTCAAACACAGACCCACACACACAGACTCACTCACACAGACTCACTCACATAGACTCACTCACACAGACTCAAACACAGACTCACTCAAACACAGACTCACTCACACAGATTCACTCAAACACAGGCCCACACACACAGACTCACTCACACAGACTCACTCACACACAGACTCACTCACATAGACTCACTCACACAGACTCACTCAAACACAGACTCACTGACACAGACTCACTCAGAGACCCATACACACAGACCCGCACATACAGACTCACTCAAACACAGACCCACACACACACACTCACTCACACAGACTCACTCACACAGACTCACACACAGACTCACTCAAACACAGACTCACTCACACAGACTCAGTCACATAGACTCACTCACACAGACTCACTCACACAGACTTACTCACACAGACTCACTCACACAGACTCACTCACACAGACTCACTCAAACACAGACCAACACACACAGACTCACTCACACAGACTCACTCGCACAGACTCATTCAAACACAGACCCACACATACAGACTTACTCACACAGACTCACTCACACAGACTCACTCACACAGACTCACTCACACAGACTCACTCAAACACAGACCCACACACACAGACTCACTCACACAGACTCACTCACACAGACTCACTCACACAGACTCACTCAAACACAGACCAACACACACAGACTCACTCACACAGACTCACTCAAACACAGACTCATTCACACAGACTCACTCACACAGACTCACTCACACTGACTCACTCACACAGACTCACTCAAACACAGACCCACACACACAGACTCACTCACATAGACTCACTCACACAGACTCACTCACACAGACTTACTCACACAGACTCACTCACACAGACTCACTCACACAGACTCACTCAAACACAGACCCACACACACAGACTCACTCAAACAGACTCAGTCACACAGGCTCACTCAAACACAGACCCACACATACAGACTTACTCACACAGACTCACTCACACAGACTCACTCACACAGACTCACTCACACAGACTCACTCAAACACAGACCCACACACACAGACTCACTCACATAGACTCACTCACACAGACTCACTCACACAGACTCACTCACACAGACTCACTCAAACACAGACCCACACACACAGTCTCACTCACACAGACTCACTCACACACAGACTCACTCACACAGACTCACTCACACAGACTCACTCAAACACAGACTCATTCACACAGACTCACTCACACAGACTCACTCACACAGACTCACTCACACAGACTCAATCACACAGACTCACTCAAACACAGACCCACACATATAGACTTACTCATATAGACTCACTCACACAGACTCACTCACACAGACTCACTCAAACACAGACTCACTCAAACACAGACCCACACATACAGACTCACTCACATAGACTCACTCACACAGACTCACTCAAACACAGACTCACTCAAACACAGACTCACTCAAACACAGACTCACTCAAACACAGACTCACTCACACAGACTCACTCACACACAGACCCACACACACTGTCTCACTCACATAGACTCACTCACACAGACTCACTCACACAGACTCACTCACACAGACTCACTCACAAAGACTCACTCACATAGACTCACTCACACAGACTCAATCACACAGACTCACTCAAACACAGACTCACTCACACAGATTCACTCAAACACAGACCCACACACACAGACTCACACATACAGACTCACTCACATAGACTCACTCACACAGACTCACTCAAACACAGACTCACTCAAACACAGACTCACTCACACAGACTCACTCACACACAGACTCACTCAAACACAGACTCACTCAAACACAGACTCACTCACACAGACTCACTCAGAGACCCATACACAAAGAACAGCACATACAGACTCACTCAAACACAGACCCACACACACAGACTCACTCACACAGACTCACTCACACAGACTCACTCAAACACAGACTCACTCACACAGACTCACTCACACAGACTCAATCACACAGACTCACTCAAACACAGACTCACTCACACAGACTCACTCACATAGACTCACTCACACAGACTCACTCACACAGACTTACTCACACAGACTCACTCACACAGACTCACTCACACAGACTCACTCAAACACAGACCCACATACACAGACTCACTCACACAGACTCACTCCCACAGACTCATTCAAACACAGACCCACACATACAGACTTACTCACACAGACTCACTCACACAGACTCACTCACACAGACTCACTCACACAGACTCACTCAAACACAGACCCACACACACAGACTCACTCACATAGACTCACTCACACAGACTCACTCACACAGACTCACTCACACAGACTCACTCACACAGACTCACTCAAACACAGACCCACACACACAGACTCACTCACACAGACTCACTCACACCCAGACTCACTCACACAGACTCACTCACACAGACTCACTCAAGCACAGACTCATTCACACAGACTCACTCACACAGACTCACTCACACAGACTCAATCACACAGACTCACTCAAACACAGACCCACACATACAGACTAACTCACATAGACTCACTCACACAGACTCACTCACACAGACTCACTCAAACACAGACTCACTAAAACACAGACCCACAAATACAGACTCACTCACATAGACTCACTCACACAGACTCACTCAAACACAGACTCACTCCAACACAGACTCACTCACACAGACTCACTCACACACAGACTCACTCAAACACAGACTCACTCAAACACAGACTCACTCACACAGACTCACTCAGAGACCCATACACACAGACTCACTCACACAGACTCACTCACACACAGGCTCACTCAAACACAGACTCACTCAAACACAGACTCACTCACACAGACTCACTCAGAGACCCACAAACACAGACTCACTCACACAGATTCACTCACACAGACTCAATCAAACACAGACCCACACACACAGACTCACTCACATAGACTCACTCACACAGACTCACTCACACAGACTTACTCACACCGACTCACTCACACAGACTCACACACACAGACTCACTCAAACACAGACCCACACACACAGACTCACTCACACAGACTCTCTCGCACAGACTCACTCAAACACAGACCCACACACACAGACTCACTCAAACACAGACTCACTCAAACACAGAACCACACATACAGACTCACTCACACAGACTCACTCACACAGACTCACTCAAACACAGACTCACTCAAACACAGACTCACTCACACAGACTCACTCACACAGACTCACTCAAACACAGACTCACTCACACAGGCTCACTCACACAGACTCACTCACACAGACTCACTCAAACACAGACTCATTCACACAGACCCACACATACAGACTCACTCACACAGACTCACTCACACAGACTCACTCAAATACAGACTCACTCAAACACAGACTCATTCACACAGTCTCACTCCCACAGACTCACTCGCACAGACTCACTCAAACACAGACCCACACACACAGACACACTCACACAGATTCACTCACACAGACTCATTCAAACACAGACCCACACATACAGACTTACTCACACAGACTCACTCACACTGACTCACTCACACAGACTCACTCAAACACAGACCCACACACACAGACTCACTCACATTGACTCACTCACACAGACTCACTCACACAGACTCACTCACACAGACTCACTCACACAGACTCACTCAAACACAGACCCACACACACAGACTCACTCACACAGACTCACTCACACACAGACTCACTCACACAGACTCACTCACACAGACTCACTCAAACACAGACTCATTCACACAGACTCACTCACACAGACTCACTCACACAGACTCACTCACACAGACTCACTCACACAGACTCACTCAATCACAGACTCACTCAAACACAGACCCACACATACAGACTCACTCACATAGACTCACTCACACAGACTCACTCAAACACAGACTCACTCAAACACAGACTCACTCACACAGACTCACTCACACACAGACTCACTCAAACACAGACTCACTCAAACACAGACTCACTCACACAGACTCACTCAGAGACCCATACACACAGACGCACTCACACAGACTCACTCACACACAGACTCACTCACACAGACTCACTCACACACAGGCTCACTCAAACACAGACTCACTCAAACACAGACTCACTCACACAGACTCACTCAGAGACCCACAAACACAGACTCACTCACACAGATTCACTCACACAGACTCACTCAAACACAGACTCACTCACACAGACTCACTCACACGGACTCACTCAAACACAGACCCACACACACAGACTCACTCACATAGACTCACTCACACAGACTCAATCACACAGACTTACTCACACAGACTCACTCACACAGACTCACTCACACAGACTCACTCAAACACAGACCCACACACACAGACTCACTCACACAGACTCAGTCACACAGACTCACTCAAACACAGACCCACACATACAGACTTACTCACACAGACTCACTCACACAGACTCACTCACACAGACTCACTCACACAGACTCACTCACAGACCCACACACACAGACTCACTCACATAGACTCACTCGCACAGACTCACTCGCACAGACTCACACACACAGACTCACTCAAACACAGACTCACTCAAACACAGAACCACACATACAGACTCACTCACACAGACTCACTCACACAGACTCACTCAAACACAGACTCACTCAAACACAGACTCACTCACACAGACTCACTCACACAGACTCACTCAAACACAGGCTCACTCACACAGACTCACTCACACAGACTCACTCACACAGACTCACTCAAACACAGACTCATTCACACAGACCCACACATACAGGCTCACTCACACAGACTCACTCACACAGACTCATTCAAATACAGACTCACTCAAACACAGACTCATTCACACAGACTCACTCACACAGACTCACTCAAACACAGACTCACTCACACAGACTCACTCCCACAGACTCACTCACACAGACTCACTCAAACACAGACTCACTCACACAGATTCACTCACACAGACTCACTCACACAGACTCACACACACAGACTCACACACACAGACTTACTCACACAGACTCACTCACACAGACTCACTCAGAGACCCATACACACGGACTAACACATACAGACTCACTCAAACACAGACCCACACACACAGACTCACTCACACAGACTAACTCACACAGACTCACTCAAACACGGACTCACTCACACAGACTCCCTCACACAGACTCACTCACACACAGACTCACTCACACAGACTCACTCACACAGACTCAATCAAACACAGACCCACACACACAGACTCACTCACATAGACTCAGTCACACAGACTCACTCACACAGACTTACTCACACAGACTCACTCACACAGACTCAATCACACAGACTCACTCAAACACAGACCCACACATACAGACTAACTCACATAGACTCACTCACTCAGACTCACTCACACAGACTCACTCAATCACAGACTCACTCAAACACAGACCCACACATACAGACTCACTCACATAGACTCACTCACACAGACTCACTCAAACACAGACTCACTCACACAGACTCACTCACACACAGACTCACTCAAACACAGACTCACTCAAACACAGACTCACTCAAACACAGACTCACTCACACAGACTCACTCAGAGACCCATACACACAGACGCACTCACACAGACTCACTCAAACACAGACTCACTCACACAGACTCACTCACACACAGGCTCACTCAAACACAGACTCACTCAAACACAGACTCACTCAAACACAGACTCACTCAGAGACCCACAAACACAGACTCAATCACACAGATTCACTCACACAGACTCACTCAAACACAGACTCACTCACACAGACTCACTCACACACACTCACTCAAACACAGACCCACACACACAGACTCACTCACATAGACTCACTCACACAGACTCAATCACACAGACTTACTCACACAGACTCACTCACACAGACTCACTCACACAGACTCACTCAAACACAGACCCACACACACAGACTCACTCTCACAGACTCAGTCACGCAGACTCACTCAAACACAGACCCACACATACAGACTTACTCACACAGACTCACTCACACAGACTCACTCACACAGACTCACTCACACAGACTCACTCAAACACAGACCCACACACACAGACTCACTCACATAGACTCACTCGCACAGACTCACTCAAACACAGACTCACTCAAACACAGACTCACTCACACAGACTCACTCACACAGACTCACTCAAACACCGACTCACTCACACAGGCTCACTCACACAGACTCACTCAAACACAGACTCATTCACACAGACCCACACATACAGGCTCACTCACACAGACTCACTCACACAGACTAACTCAAATACAGACTCACTCAAACACAGACTCATTCACACAGACTCACTCACACAGACTCACTCAAACACAGACTCACTCACACAGACTCACTCCCACAGACTCACTCACACAGACTCACTCAAACACAGACTCACTCACACAGATTCACTCACACAGACTCACTCACACAGACTCACACACACAGACTTACTCACACAGACTCACTCACACAGACTCACTCAGAGACCCATACACACGGAGTAACACATACAGACTCACTCAAACACAGACCCACACACACAGACTCACTCACACAGACTAACTCACACAGACTCACTCAAACACGGACTCACTCACACAGACTCACTCACACAGACTCACTCACACACAGACTCACTCACACAGACTCACTCACATAGACTCAATCAAACACAGACCCACACACACAGACTCACTCACATAGACTCACTCACACAGACTCACTCACACAGACTCACACACACAGACTCACACACACAGACTCACACACACAGACTCACTCAAACACAGACCCACACACACAGACTCACTCACATAGACTCACTCACTCAGACTTACTCACACATACTCACTCACACAGACTCACACACACAGACTCACACACACAGACTCACTCACACAGACTCACTCACACAGACTCACACACAGAGACTCACAGAAACAGACTCACTCACAAAGACTCACTCACACAGACTCACTCACACAGACTCACTCACACAGATTCACTCAAACACAGACCCACACACACAGACTCACACATACAGACTCACTCACATAGACTCACTCACACAGACTCACTCAAACACAGACTCACTCAAACACAGACTCACTCACACAGACTCACTCACACACAGACTCATTCAAACACAGACTCACTCAAACACAGACTCACTCACACAGACTCACTCAGAGACCCATACACACAGACTAACACATACAGACTCACTCAAACACAGACCCACACACACAGATTCACTCACACAGACTCACTCACACAGACTCACTCACACACAGACTCACTCACACAGACTCACTCACACAGACTCACTCACACAGACTCACTCAAACACAGACTCACTCACACAGACTCACTCACACAGACTCACTCACACAGACTCACTCACACAGACTCACTCAAACACAGACCCACACACACAGACTCACTCACACAGACTCACTCAAACTCAGACCCACACATACAGACTTACTCACACAGACTCACTCACACAGAATCACTCACACAGACTCACTCACACAGACTCACTCAAACACAGACCCACACACACAGACTCACTCACATAGACTCACTTACACAGACTCACTCACACAGACTCACTCACACAGACTCACTCAAACACAGACCCACACACACAGACTCACTCACACAGACTCACTCAAATACAGACTCACTCACACAGACTCATTCACACAGACTCACTCACACAGACTCACTCAAACACAGACTCATTCACACAGACTCACTCACACAGACTCACTCACACAGACTCACTCAAACACAGACTCACTCAAACACAGACCCACACATACAGTCTAACTCACATAGACTCACTCACACAGACTCACTCACACAGACTCACTCACACAGACTCACTCAAACACAGACCCACACATACAGACTCACTCACATAGACTCACTCACACTGACTCACTCAAACACAGACTCACTCACTCAGAATCACTCACACAGACTCACTCACACACAGACTCACTCAAACACAGACTCACTCACACAGACTCACTCACACAGACTCACTCAGAGACCCATACACACAGACTAACACATACAGACTCACTCAAACACAGACCCACACATACAGTCTAACTCACATCGACTCACTCACACAGACTCACTCACACAGACTCACTCAAACACAGACTCACTCAAACACAGACCCACACATACAGACTCACTCACATAGACTCACTCACACAGACTCACTCAAACACAGACTCACTCACACAGACTCACTCACATAGACTCACTCACACAGACTCACACACAGACTTACTCAAACACAGACTCACTCACACAGACTCACTCAAACACAGACTCACTCACACAGACTCACTCACACAGACTCACTCACACAGACTCACTCAAACACAGACCCACATACACAGACTGACACATACAGACTCACTCACACAGACTCACTCAAACACAGACTCACTCACACGGACTCACTCAAACACAGACTCACTCAAACACAGACCCATACACAAAGACTGACACATACAGACTCACTCACATAGACTCACACACAGACTTACTCAAACACAGACTCACCCACACAGACCCACACACACAGACTGACACATACGGACTCACTCACACAGACTCACTCACACAGACTTACTCAAACATTGACTCACTCACACAGACTCACTCACACAGACTCACTCAAACACAGACCCACACACACAGACTGACACATACAGAGACTCACACACACAGACTCTCACACACATGGGCCTGAATTTTACCCCTCATTCTCAGCTAGAATGTCGGTGCACAGTGGTGAGGGCGCTTCACACTCACTATAGGAGCAGGCGGAAGCAGAGAGTGTCCACCGCGCTGGCGTCGGATGACTGCTAGGGGCCAGGACGATGCTGAGTTGAAAGCAGATGATGAGCCTCTGGTGTCGTCCATTAGGTGGCAGATGCAGGAGGATCTGGCAGAGATCCATGAGGGTATGTTTGCCATGGTCCCTGTTGTGGAGGAGTCCATGTGGAGCATAAGCACCACATTGACCCTGACGGCTGAGTACACTGCCTCCTCCATTGAGACGGTGGTGTTATGGCACAGCCGATGGTAAATGCTGAGCTACTCAAATCCCAAAGGAAAACTTGAAACAACTTTCCCCCTCCCTTTTGTTTTTTCCAATAACTTATATAGATTTTTCTTTTCCCACCTATTTCCATTATTTTTAAATCTATACCTGTAATGCCCTGTCAGTCTTTCCACCCCACCCCACTAGAGCTGTACCTTGAGTGTCCTGCCATCCATTCTTAATTAGCACATTCGTTTAGATAATATCACCACCTTCATCACCTCTTTGTTCCTTTGTCCGTGACATCTTTTGATTATCTGCTTCTATCACTGCTTGCTTGTCCCTACAACCACACACCCCCCCAACTTCTCTCCCCCCACCCACGCACCCCCCCACCTTAAACCAGCTTATATTTCACCCCTCTCCTATTTTTACTTAGTTCTGTTGAAGGTTCATGAGGACTCGAAACGTCAACTCTTTTCTTCTCCGCCGATGCTGCCAGACCTGCTGAGTTTTTCCAGGTAATTCTGTTTTTGTTTTGCCACAACTGTTTTGCAATTTGTATAAATTTCGAGATGTGTGCCTTGAATTCAATAGTAATAGGACCACTAAGTCTTGTAGATTTCTTACAAAATTAAATTAAACCTTTATTAATGGAATAAATTATTTTAAAAACACACACAGATCTACAAATTACTACTATAGTAACTTCTAAATCCCCTAGTTAATCTAACTCCCAGTTACATTTTCACTAAGGCAACAGTAAGACACACAGGTTTGAGAAGTCCCAGGCAAAGAAACACACAATACCCTGAACAATCCAAATCAAAGTGAGTTTTTTTCAGGTTCAGTTCTTTGTAGACAGCAGCTTGAGGCTTACATGCTGGAAGCTTTTCACAGTTGTTAGATCTTAGAATCCTTCCCTTACACACAGCCTTCTCTCCTTTATACATATTTTCCCCTTTGAATGCAAATTCCTATTGTTTCACTATGTCTTTGAACTTTTACCTCTCTAATAATAAAATCTATCACAGTACCAATTATACCAATAATCTTTGGGAAAAATAAACACATCATTTCTTAACTTCTCCTGGCTAGGTGTAATATTTCACTCCCTCTGTTGAATTCAAGCTGGTCTGGTTTATTTAAAATGCAAATAAATGTTCCCTTTACCTCTGACATTCTAAAACTTCCCCCATGTTTACCCACTTAACATTTCAAACCCAGCTTATCTTCTGATGCACCAAAGCTTTCAGACCAGCTGCCTTCAATTCAATTAAGTCACACACACACACACATACACACACACACACACACAGAGTTACTCATTCAAACAAACAGGCTCTCTCACACAGGCTCACTCACAGACTCACTCTCTCTCACAGGCTTACTCACACGGACTCTCTCACATAGTCTCACTGACTCACACAGACTCACTCACTCAAACAGGCTCTCTCACATGCAGACTCACACGCAAACTCAGAAACAGACTCACTCACTTACAGAGGCTTTCTCACACAGGCTAACTCACAGGCTCACTCATTCACAGAGACTCACACAGTATCACTCACACACAGACTCACTCACTCACACAGATTCACTCACTCACACAGACTCACTCACACAGATTCACTCATTCACACAGACTCACTCACACACAGACTCACACACAGAGACTCACACATTCACACAGACTCACTCAAACGGACTCACTCACTCACACAGTCTCACTCATTCACACAGAGACTCACATTCACACAGACTCACTCATTCACACAGACTCACTCCCTACCCGGACCCACGAAGTGTGGACACTTCTACCTTAGGAGGAATTGATCAGGAGGTGAAGGCCAGACCATCTTCCCATTTGCTGGGCCTTCCAGATCTCCACCTCCTCCAGAGACCTTCCAGATCTCCACCTCCTCCAGAGACCTTCTAGATCTCCACCCACTACGGAGACCTTAGAACCATAGAATCATAGAAAAGTTACAACACAGAAGGAGGCCATTCGGCCCATCTTGTCCATGCCAGCCCGAGGACACCCAGGTGCCCTTTCTAATCCCACCTTCCTGCACCCGGCCCATAGCCCTGCAGTTTACAGCACTTAAGGTGCAGATCCAGGTACTTTTTAAAAGAGTTTAAAGTTTCTGCCTCTACCACCAACTTGGGCAGCGGATTCCAGACACCCACTACCCTCTGCGTAAAAAAGTTCTTCCTCATGTCCCCCCTACACCTTCTGCCACTTATCTTGAATCTATGCCCCCTGGTTCTAGAATTCTCCACCAAGGGAAACAATTTTATCCTGTCCACTCTATCTATTCCCCTCATAATTTTGTACACCTCAATCAAGTCACCTCTCAGCCTTCTTTGTTCCAGGGAAAATAACCCCAACCTATCCAATCTCTCCTCGTAGCTACACTTTTCTAACCCTGGCAACATTCTTGTAAACCTCCTCTGCACTCTCTCCAGAGCTGTTACATCCTTCCTGTAATGTGGTGACCAGAACTGCAGACAATACTCCAGTTGTGGCCTCACCAGCGTTTTATACAATTCCAAGATTATATCCTTACTTTTATATTCTATACCTCTGCCAATGAAGGAGAGCATTCCATATGCCTTCTTTACAACCTTGTCTACTTGAACTGCTGCCTTCAGGGACCTGTGTACTTGTACACTTCCAGATCTCCACTACCTCCGGAGACCTTCCAGATCTCCACCTGCTCCGTGGTCCTTCTCATCCTCCACCTGCTTCGCAGTTCTTCCCAATCTCCTCCCAATTGCCGAACTCCTGTTGCTTCCTGCTTGCCACCCTTCTTACTGCCCCTCTCTCAAGCCCTAGCTTGTACCCCTTGCTTGGGTCGGCCCTTAGAGCGATCTACCAATCAGGAAACAGCATGACTTCATCTCATTTTTTTTCAGCCAGCTGTGTGTGTGTTTGCAGATTTTGATATTTTATTTCAGAATTTAAAATAAAGATATGGGACTCTGCTTTTCTTTGTAGCCCAGCCCAGCTCCGCCATCTTGACCGTATACTCCTTCAGGGGCCAGTGCCTGTGCAGGAGGGCGGGAGAGCGCGTGCTCTGAAAACAAAGGGGCAGGCGCTCTCCTTCACACTGCTAGATGCTCCTCTAATCAGAGACTGATTCTCTCCCTAGGACACTCAAGAAGCTTGACACCATCCAGGACAAAGCAGCCCGCTTGATTGGCACCATATCCACAAACATTCACTCCCTCCACTACCGACGCACAATGGCAGCAGTGTGTGTACCATCTACAAGATGCACTGCAGCAACTCACCCAGGCTCCTTAGGCAGCACCCACAACTGCCACCATCTAGAAGGACAAGGGCAGCAGATAGATGGGAACACCACTACCTGGAAGTTCCCCTCCAAGCCGCTCACCACCCTGACTTGAAAATATATCGCTGTTCCTTCACTGTCACTGGAACAATCCTGGAACTCCCTTCCTAACAGCACTGTGGGTGTACCTACACCACATCGACTTCAGTGGTTCATGAAGGCAGCTCACCACCACCTTCTCAAGGGCAACGAGGGATGGGCAATAAATGCTGGTCCAGCCAGTGACGCCCACATCCCGTGAATGAATTTAAAAAAAATTCCCTTGGAACAGAGAAGGCTAAGAGGTGACCTAATAGAGGTTTTCAGGAAGATTACAGGTTTTGAAAGAATAGTGCTGTAGGGTGGCCAAGGTGTACCATTAATAATGGGGTTGAACTGCAGACACTTCTTAAGTGGAAACATTAAGTTTATTTACAATATACTCAGCCACAACTACACTGTGCTTTCAACTCTAACTCTATCCCTACACTGTCTGCTGAGGTCGTCCGTTCTACTCTCCTATTGGTTAGTACAGATCATGTGATCTTTCCTAACACGGATTATTCTTAAAGGTACATTACACGCTAAACAAAACCATAATTACCAGACATAGATAAAGTAAAACCATTCTCTCTGTCAAGTGGGTCACAACTAGAGCTCTCAGGTTGAAAATCATTGGCAAAAGATCTAGAGGGGGAATAAGGAAAACATTCTTCCCTCAGTTGTCAGGACCTGGAACGCTCAACCTGAAAAAATTGGTGGGAGGTAATTCCATAAATAATTTGAGAAGGGGTTTGGTTGGGTAGTTGAGGACGAGGAGCCTACAGGAGCAAAAATCAGGGTTGTGGGACTAAGTACATTTGCTCTTTTAAAGAGCCCAGCAAAGGCACGATGGGTTGAATGGCCTCCTTTCATGCTGCAAATTTCTACGATCTCTTTATCTCTCTATATCTCCATCCATTAATCCATCTCTCCCTCCAAATTTTCAGAGCCTGATGTATTAAAGAGAGAGAGAAAGCCGGTCACGTCTTGGGAGGGTTTTATTGACTTTGATAATTTGGCCTCTCTCTAAGGGCAGGAACAAGAGATTAAAAAGCCACTGCCAAATTACAGAACCTTCCCTCAGCTATGAGGCTCTAATTGATCTGAATGTACTAATTTAAAGCATTTCTATAGTGGGATTTCCTGATGTATGTCCTTAAACGGGCTGCCCCAGATAAACACAGCTCTATCCAAGCAGATAAGTATCACAACTGCACTCCAGACTCCAATCTGTCTGTAATCAGTTACAATCAGCGACTAGAATTATTATCTCACACGTGGCCCTCAGTAAAAGCCGAGCGTGCTGGAAATTTGAAACCCAGTGGGGGAAAGAGTTGGGGTTGCTGTCTTTCACGAAATGAATGGTTAATTGTAGAAAATTACGAATCCAAAAACATGAACTGGAACATCTTCACCCCCTTGGAACTCTTCTGTGCCACGCAAAGCTATCTTGCAGAATTAATATGGCGGAGGGGACAAACAGGACCTCTGTGTCCTGACTTCATGCTTCAGAGAGGGGCCAGTTGCCAGGCTCCAACCCCACTGCGGGACTTTCCCCCCAGTAGAGGCCGTTGGACTGGGAGGTCACCGGGCAGGGATCTCAGTTGTCCCCCTGTGGGCCCCGCTTGGGTGGAGAAGAGATGCCCACGCCAGGCTGGTCTCGGGAGCGGAGGGGTGGAGTCAGGAGCCTAGAGTGTGGGCTGGAGAAGCTGGGAGGCCGGAAGCCTGGGAGGCAGGGAAAAGAGAGAGAGGAGAGCAAGGCAGCATTAAGGAGCAGGAGCAGAAGTCCAAGGCTGGAGAATCACAGCACCAAGATGCCCAAGGCAGGAGTAGGGAAGATTGAGGCTACTGATGGTTGCTGGGGAGCTGGGATGTGTCAGTGGGGTGGGCGAACAGCTGATGGAGACCTAGGCAGACCACATGGACAGCACCCCTGAGTTCAAGAGGCCGTGAGGAGAGGAAGCCCCCTTTCATGTCCAAGGGACGAGATAATCAGGTTCACGAGGTCACAGGAAGTTAGCAATAGGAGGTCCACCAGCTGAACTCTGTTATCCGCCTGATTAGAGGTCACGAAATCAGCTCTCGACTGTAACTGGGTGGATCTAGGACGTCAGCCGTGAATATTCAACGTAGATAGTTTGTTCCTTTAAGTTAAGCTTTCCCTCGAGAGTTTATACAGATTTGATGTCAGTGGAATAAAGGAACCCTGTTTTAGAACCATCGCGCTTGAATCTCACATTTCATTAAGAAAACCGACCATTTCGAATGCATTTGTAAGAATACACATAATGTAATTGACAAGAAATTTAATTGTCCCTTCACCAGTAACAATGGAGAATGCTTCATCCTCTCAACTGCCTATCTGTGAAAAATTTCAGTATAAAGTAACCCTGTGCTAGCTCTTATCCAACTAAAACCGAACTGAAACTGTTTTTGTTTACTTATTCATGGGGTGTGGGTTTCGCTGGCTGGGCCAGCATTTATTGACCATCCCTTGTTGCCCTTGAGAAGGTGGTGGTGAGCTGCCTTCTTGAACCGCTGCAGTCCATGTGGTGTAGGTACACACACATTGCTGTTAGGAAGGGAACTCCAGGATTTTGACCCAGTGATAGTGAAGGAACAGCGATATATTTCCAAGCCTGGATGGTGAGTGGCTTGGAGGGGAAATTCCAGATGATGGTCTTCCCATCTGCTGCCCTTGTCCTTCTGGGTGGTAGTGCTCATAGGTTTGGAAGGTGTTGTCGAAGGAGCCTTGGTGAATTCCTGCAGTGCAACTTGTAGATGGTGCACACTGCTGCTACTGTGCGTCGTTGGTGGAGGAAGTGAATGTTTATGGATGTGGTGCCAATCAAGCTGGCTGCTTTGTCCTGGATGGTGTCAAGCTTCTTGAGTGCTGCAGGAGCTGCACTCATCCAGGCAAGTGGAGATTATTCCATCACATTCCTGACTTGTCATTGTAGATGGTGGACAGGCTTTGGAGAGTCAGGAGGTGAGTTACTCACTGCAGAATTCCTAGCCTCTGACCCGTCTCAATTTGCTTTGTATGGGGCACTGCTTGCTCAATCCAGATCATGTATAATTAATCCTGATCAGAACAGTGAATAAAGCAACTTGTGTTACTTTACATGTTTTTTTCTTAAGAGCTGTAAGAAGTGTATGTAGCTCTTGGGTAATTTGTACCATTTTAGAAATTGCATAGTATTTGCTACATCAATTGAAAGTTTTGTACTCTTCTGAATACTGTATTTTCTGAACTCTAAGATGCACCTTTATTTCTAGAAAAGCATTGACAAAAATTGCTGTGGGTCTAATGGCCCATAGTTTGCACCCAAATATTCCCTAAATCCTTTTAAAATCCAGCTGTATCTGAAAGTCCAGAAAAGATGTACTCGGGTTGCACAGGTAAGTATGAAACAGACTCGCATTTATACAGCTCATGTCATGACCACCTGACTTCTCAAAGTGCTTTGCAATAATTAAGTGCTTTTGAAGTTTAGTCACTGTTGTAAACTAGGAAACAGGGCAGCCAGTTTGTGCACGACAAGTGCCCACAAACAACAAACGATAATGACCAGATAATGTGCATTTTTGTGATTTTGATTGAGGGATGAATATTGGCCAGGACATCAGGGATAACCCTCCTGCTCTTCTTTGAAGTAGTGCCATGGGATCTTTACTTCCACCTGAAAGAGCAGATGAGGCCTCAGATTAACGTCTCATCCAAAAGCTAGAACCACTGCCAGTGCTGCACTCCCTCTGTTCTGAACAGGAATGTCAGCCTTGATTTTCAAGCCCTGGGATGAGACTATTTTTTATTCATTCATGGGATGTGGGCATCGCTGGCTAGGCCAGCATTTATTGCCCATCCCTAATTGCCCTAGGTGGTGGTAAGCTTCTTGAAAAGGTGCAGTCCCTGTCGGATAGGTACATCCACAGTGCTGTTAGGGAGGAAGTTCCAGGATTTTGACCCAGCGACAGTGAAGGAACGGCAATATATTTCCAAGGATGGTGAGTGGCTTAGAGGAGAACTTCCAGGTGGTGATGTTCCCATGTATCTGCTGCCCTTGTCCTTCTAGATAGTAGCAGTCATGGGTTTGGAAGGTGCTGTCTAAGGAGCCTTGGTGAGTTTCTGCAGTGCATTTTGTAGATGGTACACACTGCTGCCACTGTTCATCGGTGATGGAAGGACTGAATGTTTATGGAGGGGGTGCCAATCAATCGGGCTGCTTTGTCCTGGATGGTGTCAAGCTTCTTGAGTGTTGTTGGTGCTGCACTCATCCAGGTAAGTGGAGAGTATTCCATCACACTCCTGACTTGTGCCTTGTAGATGGTGGACAGGCTTTGAGGAGTCAGGAGGTGAGTTACTTGCCATAGGATTCCTAGACTCTGACCTGCTCTTGTAGTCACAGTATTTATATGGTTAGTCCAGTTAAGTTTCTGGTCAATGGTAACCCCCAGGATGTTGATAGTGGGGGATTCAGCAATGGTAATGCCATTGAATGTCACGAGGAGATGGTTAGATTCTCTCTTAAACCCACAAGAACCCACAATCCTCTGACTCAGAGATAAGAGTGCTTCCAACTGAGCCACTGGTGACAACATAGATAGTAATACACATTAATCTCTATCTCTGTCCACTGTTATGCAGTAAACCTTGTGCGGGATATTGCATTTTGAGTTGGGACACTGACATTGGGGTGAAGAATGAGTCTCTACCCGGTACTGTGTCGTGAACCCAATAGTGATTTTGGCTGAACTGGCCAATTAGTGACCAGAGGGTATGTTTGCTGTCCAGTCAAGGAAAGTGGGCGGGTTCTTAAAACTGGAGGGCCAAGTTGAGGCACGGAAGGGGCTGCAGCCTGGCGATGTGGGTAAGGGAGAGATAGAGAGGGTACTTCCATCTTAGGCTCCCTCTGGGCAACTCTTTTGAGTTAAAACATGGCACAGCTGCCAGCAGTGTGGAGGGGGCACCCCCTCCACAGGATGGGCCTGCAGCCAAAGCTGTGTCCAGATAGGCAGGGGAAAGCCTCAAGGCTGCTCAAGCCTCCCAAGTCTGCCGCCGGGAGGCTGCCTTGAAGCATGTCCTGGGGGTGGGGAGGGGGTGGGGGTGGAGTGGTTAGTGGGGGCGGCCTGCAGGCCAAAAGGTCCAGTCATCATCTGCTAATTGGCCTTTAAATTACCTCAGTTGGCTACCCACCGGAGGCAGGATGATGCCAGCAAACAGGCACGCTGGCTAGTGGCACGAAAATAAGCATCTGCCCATCTCCATTCCCGCCTGCGAAAATCCTGCTCCTTGCCTCACCATTCAGACTCTGGTCAAGTAGAGTTGATTGAGGCTTTACCAGGACAGTCAACCTCCAGGGACAAGCTCAAAGCTACTTTCAACTGTGTGACAAATGACCTGAAACAATTTGCCACAGGGCAGCTCATCAGCTCCTGCTGGGCCGTGTGCAAGAAAGACCATCTACCCTCCCTGTGGCACCCCGTGGGAGCGCCGCTGAGGCCCAAGCGCAGCAGGAGCAGCAGGGAAGCCATCAAGTCATCATCAAGATCAGGGCACCAGCTTTAGTGCCCCACACAGTGGCCAGGTTGTGACATGGGAAGACAGCAGCCTTGCCATTTTCTGCCAGAAGCATTTAGATCTGCTTCAGCTGTAACACAGTCTCGACCTCCCGCTGTGCAGCCTCTTCCGGCTCACTTGCTGGGGCGCTGGCACAGCCGGAACCCTGAACAACACTGGCAAAATTGCCATGTGGTGTGAAAGTTGCAGATACTTAGTCACTTAACAACCTTCCTTGGCATCCCGCTGTGGATGCGAGGCTTGCTAACATCAGATCCAGCCCCGTTTGGAATTCCAATCGGAGATGGAACTCATCGGCCAACCCGCCCAAACCCTTTTTTCCAGAATTTTCCTGCCCTCCCACCTTCACACCCATATCCAAGGGCCTGGTAAAATTCAGCTCAACATTTCAAGTCGATCGCCTTTCATCTGAACACGGTCAGCTTGCTGTTTCCTGAACAAGGTTGGAAGCAGACAGGAACTTTGTGGGTCAGACTTCATAATGTTCATACTGTCAGTCTCTTGGGGAGAAAAAGCCTACCCATTTAGTTTTCAGCTACAGGACTGCACTCAGCGTCAGTCATAGATTAGTTAATGGGTAAATTCAGAACATATTATTGCTGAATGTTTATGGAGGATGTCAACCTGTATAGTAACTAAGATAAAGGATGGAAACAGAAAGAATCAATGTGCCCATTAAGGAATTTTTATTAAGCAGAATCACAGAACTGTTACAGCGCAGAAGGAGGCCATTTGGCCCATCATGTCTGCACTGGCTCTCTGAATGAACAACTCATCTAGTGCCATTCCCCTACTTTCTCCCCGTAATACTACACATTCTTCCTTTTCAGATAACAGTCCAATTCCCTTCTGAATGCTTCAATTGAACTTGCGTCCACCACACTCATGGGCAGTGCATTCCAAACCCTGACCAGTCACTGCAGAAAAACTATTCTCCTCATATCACTTTTGCTTCTTTTGCTAATTACTTTAAACCTATGCCCTCTCATTCTTGATCCTTTCGCGAGCTGAAACAGTTTCTCCCTATCTACTCTGTCCAGAAATACGAACATATGAATTAGGTGCAGGAGTAGGCCACTCGGCCCCTCAAGCCTGCTCTGCTATTAAATAAGATCGTGGCTGATCTGATTGTAACCTCAATCCCACATTCCTGCCTACCCCTGATAACCTTTCACCCCCTTGTTAATCAAGAATCTATCTAGCTTTGCCTTAAAAATATTCAAAGACTCTGCTTTCATGACCTTTTAAGGAAGAGAGTTCCAAAGACTCACGACCCTCTGAGTGAAAAAATTTCTCCTCATCTCTGTCTTAAATGAGCGACCCCTTATTTTTAAACAGTGATCCCTCGTTCTAGATTCTCCCACCAAGAGAAAATATCCTCTCCACATCCACCCTGTCAAGACCACTCAGGATTTTAAAGGTTTCAATCAAGTCGCCTCTTAATCTTCTAAATTCCAGTGGATACAAGCCTAACATGTCCAACCTTTCCTCATAAGACAACCTGCCTATTCCTGGTATTAGTCTAGTAAACCTTCTCTGAACTGCTTCTAATGCAAATACATCTTTCCTTAAATAAGGAGACCAGTACTGTACACAATACTCCAGATGTGGTCTCACCAGTGCCCTGTATAACTGAAGCATAACCTCCCTACTTTTGTAATCAATTCCCCTCACAATAAATGATAACATTCTGTTAGCTTTCCTAATTACCTGCACACTAGCCTTTTGTGATTCATGCACTAGGACACCCAGACCCCTCTGAATCTCAGAGCTCTTCAATCTCTCACCGTTTGGACAATAAGCTTCTTTTTTATCCTTCCTGCCAAAATGAACAATTTCATATTTGCCCACATTATACTCCCCATGATTTTGAACACCTCTATCAAATCTCCTCTCAACCTTCTTTTCTCTAAGGAGATCTGCCCTAACTTCTCCAATCTATTTTCATAACTGAAGTTCCTCCTCCCTGGAACCATTTCCTGTGAATAAACCAGCCAGAGAACAATGCACGTCAGCCAGATTGATGCTCAGATTGCCAGTTTGTGTTGTAAACAAATGCCTTTTTGTTTTAGAGTTACATTATTGTCAGTCAATTACACTGTAATCTTAATAACAAATTCTCATCAATCACCCACTGTTATATTGAAACGGCCAGCTCTCTAGAAATGAGTCACAAACTCCAATATAGCGTTCAGTTGAGCTTTGCTCTCTGGGTTTTTCATTCAGCCTAAGGCTGAGTCCACTTTATTCTTTTGGTTACACTGCTGTGAAGCACCTTGAGGCTTTCTTTACACATTAAAAGCACTAGATACATGCAGGATATTGTTGAGTTATATAATTTGTAAAGCATTGCCTGAAAGAGTTTTGAAGGTTGTTTCAATCATAATCGTCAAAAGGGAATTGGAAATGTATTTGCAAAGGAACATCCTGCAGGGCTGAGGGGCATTGTGACTAATTAGAAAGTGCTTTCAAAGACCTGGTGCAGACATGATGGGCTGAGTGGCCTTCTTCTCTGCTACATTACCCTGAGATACTTTTATTCAGACTATCTTTGATCTTAAAATTTGCAGCACAGAAGGAGACCAACATATTGGTGTCCAGACGAGCTCTTCAACTAACTGCCTCTTTCTTGGAGTAATCTCTCCATTCAAATACTCATGTAGGACTTCAGAAGAAGAGTCATACGGACTCGAAACGTTAACTCTGTCTTTCTCTCCACAGATGCTGTCAGACCTGCTGAGTTTTTCCAGCAATTTTTGTTCTTGTCTCATGTAGGACTTGATGGTGTGGTTACATTAAATAGTCAAGTTCAGGAATGAAACCCTGCCCAGTAGATATTCTGGTCTTTTTACCCTGTTTATATGAATGATGTGACAATGTGCCAACTGCACAGGAGAATTTCTAATTAGCTTCTTTAGAAATGGTGAAAATTGCTGATGTTGTACAGCCTGTAACCACAATTTGACGTATTAATATTCTGCTACTAGATACTTCCAATCTATTTAGTAACATGCAAATGGATAGTCATAGCTGTATATTCTATGCAATTCTATGTAATTTTATGCTAAAAAAAAACCTCTAAAAGTAAAATATTATTAATGCACCAATTTGGTTGTCACTTTGACTCTTGAAAATTGATCTGAAGGTCCAAAGGAACAATTCTCAATCTTCTTACTAGCCCCCCACAGCCCTGCTGCCTTTTCCTGACTGTAGTGGGGCCACTATGAGGATGTGGGTTGAAAACAGAAAATGCTGGAAAAACTCAGCAGATCACTGAAGTGGTAACTGGGTTCACAGCACAGGTTCCGACTGATTCCGGCTGCCAATGGCAATTGAGGTTCTATTTATGCCATAAGACCCTGATTTGCATTTTAAAAGGAGTCCATCACCTGCAACAGGTGCTTTAGACACGAGGTAATAGGTCCCTTTCAAAATGGAGCCTGTCTCATTGAGGGTGTTAATGGGGCTAAGGCCACTGCCTCCATTTTGAGGTTATTGTTAGCCCTGTTAACCCCAGGAGAAGGGAGTGGAAATCAGATCTCATAATGGCACTGAAAGTAGCCCTGTTAGTCTTTTCATTCTGATGAGAGCCTGTCCTGTCCTGTCCTGTCCTGTCTGTCCTGTCCTGTCCTGTCCTGTCTGTCCTCTCCTGTCCTGTCCTGTCCTCTCCTCTCCTGTCTTGTCCTCTCCTGTCTTGTCCTCTCCTGTCTTGTCCTGTCCTGTCCTGTCCTCTCCTGTCTTGTCCTGTCCTGTCCTGTCCTCTCCTGTCTTGTCCTGTCCTGTCCTGTCTGTCCTGTCTGTCCTGTCTGTCCTGTCCTGTCTTGTCCTGTCCTGTCCTGTCTGTCCTGTCCTGTCTGTCCTGTCCTGTCCTGTCCTGTCCTGTCCTGTCCTGTCCTGTCCTGTCCTGTCCTGTCCTGTCCTGTCCTGTCTGTCCTGTCCTGTCCTGTCCTGTCCTGTCTGTCCTGTCCTGTCTGTCCTGTCCTGTCTGTCCTGTCCTGTCTGTCCTGTCCTGTCCTGTCCTGTCCTGTCCTGTCCTGTCCTGTCTGTCCTGTCCTGTCCTGTCCTGTCCTGTCCTGTCCTGTCCTGTCCTGTCCTGTCCTGTCCTGTCTGTCCTGTCCTGTCTGTCCTGCCTGTCCTGTCCTGTCTGTCCTGTCCTGTCCTGTCCTGTCCTGTCCTGTCCTGTCTGTCCTGTCCTGTCTGTCCTGTCCTGTCCTGTCCTGTCCTGTCCTGTCCTGTCCTGTCCTGTCCTGTCCTGTCCTGTCCTGTCCTGTCCTGTCCTGTCCTGTCCTGTCTGTCCTGTCCTGTCCTGTCCTGTCCTGTCCTGTCCAGTCCTGTCCTGTCCTGTCCTGTCCAGTCCTGTCCTGTCCTGTCCTGTCCAGTCCTGTCTTGCCTTCTCCTGCTTGTAGCTACTCCTTCCAGGAGATCTGCAGTCCTGGCATGTCATGCTTGCCTGTCTTGTGCCATCCTCACACATCCACCATGGCTCACCTGTAACCAAGCTGTCATGCCCATGATTCAACTATGCCTAGGTCTAGCCCTCGTTCTGCTGCCCTCCACTTTGCCCTCTGGGACAGATCTCTGTAGCTTTTCAGCTCCGATCAAATGGGCCAAAATGCTGACATTTTCTTTTCTGGATGTACCGTTTTTCGAGTTCTGTTTGTCTTGCTATTTCAAGCACCTACTCATTTTCCTTGAGGCCGGTATATACAAATACAGCTCAT
This sequence comes from Cetorhinus maximus, assembly GCF_964194155.1. NCBI lineage: Eukaryota > Metazoa > Chordata > Chondrichthyes > Lamniformes > Cetorhinidae > Cetorhinus > Cetorhinus maximus. The sequence continues at coordinate 12,861,565 of NC_135884.1, read as the reverse complement.
CCACATTTAGCATCCACATTTCAAGCATCTCTATTTTCTTCCACAGGTATTCATTTATTGTCCAGGTTCCTGAGGCAATCTGCGGAATAGACAGAATGAAGCATCTTCTGAGTTTTGTCCTTGTTACAGGCTTGAGTTTTCTTGTTGATAACACATCCTTCATCCTCACAAAAATTACTTCTGGCTGTCTCTATCCTTCTTCTGACCTCCCAGGTAAATATTAAACCAAGCCAAAAGGTAGGAATCTATGTTTATTAGCACAGTGATGATCCTTTATTTTGAAATTGCGGCAAGGAAACTTGATGCACAAAAGTAATGTCCAAGAGAATGGGAATAGAAAGAATGCTCTTTAATTTGCAGAAGTTTCCAAGCCTGGTTTCCTGTGCTCTCACTCCAGAAGTCAGTAGTAAATAAATACAGCGACCCACAGTGATGCATGTAAGTACTTGTACATAGGATTGCTGAACTTCACAAGAGCTGAATGGAGCCATTTATCCCCAGTCAACTGTATGAAACTACACAAACCCCTTGGGAGATGGGAAGAGTATGGATTGCTTACTCGCTGACCAGTTAGGTAGAAGATACCAATAGGTCTTGTTAGATATATTTGTGTTGTTAAGTTATTCAATAGGAAAAATTAATAGATTACATAAATTTTTTAAAATGAAGTACAGCTTGCGAATTAGGTCAGTTTGAATATCATCCAGGCTCTGAGACCCGGTTTAAATGTGGCCCACATTGACCTTATTTATAGCTTGAAGAGCCTTAATTAAAGTAAGCCTATGTATCAGCCCTGGATTGAACCCTCATAAATTGCCTTGGATTGCATGGACAAACCCTATTTGAAGCCCTTCTGTCTGAAGTGAGAGTGCAGCCAACTAAGTCTCTAAATGAAAGCAAAGCGACTAGACCAGGCAAATTTAAAGGATTGCTAAGTTCCACATAGCTGGCACCTTAACAGGAAATTGCACATTATATAGAACATATTGCACAGAAACAGGCCATTCAGCCCAACAGGTCCATGCCAGTGTTTAAGCTCCACACAAGCCTCCTTCTAACTCCTTTCATCTAACCTTATCAGCGTATCCTTTCATTTTCTCCCTCATGTACTTATCTAGCTTCCCCTTGAATGTATCTATGCTATTTGCCTCAACTGCTTTCTTTCCTTCTCTCTGTCTTTCTCTCCACCTTTCTTTCCATGTTCAGGAGGCAGGCTGACAGCATATATCGCAAAACTGCTCGGATTGCATATACCCAGCCTGCGATCTTCACTAAAGCGACTGGATCATAAATCCCAGGTTAAATGTGATGTGAGTTAATGTGTACTTCATGCCGGTTGTGTACTAGCAACAGCTGTTGCGATTGGGTCCTCCTGACTTGGACTCTAGGCATGGGACTTGGCTCTTAGAGATACTGTAGACATACTCTGGTCGCTGCTTAACACTTGTTCCTTAGTAGTACTTCTAAACAGGTTACAGAGTAGGCATGTAGCTCCTGGGGATGATTCCAACTTCTCTCTCGAGGAAGGGTGTCTAACACATGACTGACCAGTGTCAATGGTACATTATTATTTGTGTCATACGTTAGTATATCCCATCTCTTAACCCTTTACACTACAACCAAGTGTCAAATTCACTCTCTGATTGTGCAGTGTTCCTAACCCCATGACACAGCATATCCTCTGACCTACAGTAAGCAATGCCACTGGGCATCCACAAGCAATCAGATAATGGGTAGAAGCATATAAAAACACAAATAGTTCTTCATTTTTCAACAAATGCCTTCATTTGAGTGAATCAGGCATGCTTTTTTTTATTCATTTATGGGATATGAGTGTCGCTGGCTAGGCCAACATTTATTGCCCATCCCTAGTTGCCCTTGAGAGGGTGGTGGTGAGCTGCCTTCTTAAACCGTTGCCGTGCCTGTGGTGTAGGTACACCCACAGTGTTGTTAAGCAGTAACTAGTGGGGTGCCACAGGGTTCGGTCCTTGGGCCCCAACTATTTACAATCTATATTAATGACTTGGATTCAGGGATAGAAGGTACTATAACTAAATATGCAGATGACACCAAAATAGGTGGAAAAGTAAGTTACAATGAAGAAATAAGAAACTTACAAATGGATATGGATAGGTTAGGTGAATGGGCCAAAATTTGGCAGATGAAGTTTAACATGGATAAGTGTTAGGTTATCCATTTTGGTCGGAAGAATAAAAAGGTGACTTATTATTTAAATGGAGAGAAACTTCAGAATGCTTCAATGCAGAGGGACCTGGGTGTCCTCGTGCATGAATTGTTGAAAGCTAGTATGCAGGTACAGCAGGTAATAAGGAAGGCAGATGGAATTTTGGCATTTATTGCTAAAGGAATAGAGTATAAAAATAGGGAAGTGTTGTTGCAACTGTACAAGGCATTGGTGAGACCGCACCTGGAGTACTGTGCACAGTGTTGGTCCCCTTACATGAGGAAGGATGTAGTTGCACTGGAGGCGGTTCAGAGGAGGTTCACTAAATTGATTCCAGAGATACAGGGCTTGTCTTATTAGGAGAGAATGAGCAATTTAGGCCTATACTCGCTAGAGTTTAGAAGGATGAGAGGAGATCTAATTGAGGTATATAAGATGCTAAATGGGATAGACAAAGTAGACATGGAGCGGATGTTTCCCCTTCTGGGGCATTCTAGAATGAGAGGCCATAGTTTTAGGCTAAGGGGTGATAAATTTAAATCAGAGATGAGGAGGAATTACTTTTCTCAAAGGGTGGTGAATCTGTGGAATTCACTACCTCAGAGTGCAGTGGATGCCGGGACGCTGAATAAATTTAAGGAGAGAGACAGATTTTTAATTAGCAATGGGTTGAAAGGTTATGGGGAGAGGGCGGGAAATTGGAGTTGAGGCTGAAATGAAATCAGCCATGATCGTATTGAATAGGGGGGTAGGCTCGAGGGGCTGAATTGCCTACCCCTGCTCCTAGTTCTTATGTTCTTATGTTATGTTCTTAAGGAGGGAAATGCAGGATTTTGGCCCAGCTAAAGAACGACGATATATTTCCAAGTCAGGGTGGTAGGCGGCTTGGAGAGGAACTTCCAGGGGGTGGTGTTCCCATCTATCTGCTGCCCTTGTCCTTCTAGGTGGTAGGTCGTGGGTTTGGAAGGTGCTGTCTAAGGAGCCTTGGTGAGTTCCTGCAGTACATCTTGTAGATGGTAGTCATTGTTGCTACTATGCATTGGTGGTGGAGGGAATGAATGTTTGGGAATAGGTGCCAATCAAGTGGGTTGTTTTGTCCTGGATGGTGTCAAGCTTCTTGAGTGTTGTTGGAGCTGCACTCACCCAGGCAAGTGGAGTAAATAGCAAGACACTGCATTAAAATAACCTGAGGCAAACTGTACCCTTTTACCATGTCAGTCATTCTGCTTAATAGGAAGGCTTTAGTAATGCAGAGAAAAGCACTTAATGAAGTGCACTGCCCTAAATCTGATCTATTTCAGTTCATTGCACAAGAAAAGATCAATTATTTGAGATCAGTTAACAGGAGAACTACAGTCATCTGCGTTAAAAAAGCTCAATTTCTCTTAGCTGAAACCTGTAGCAATCACCGGAGTTTGCAGCAGTCCTGGTCAAAGGACTGTGTATAAATGTTAACTAAGTCTGGTAAACAGCCAGATCAATCAAACTTTAGCCTTGTAATAAACAAAAGGAAGAGAGGCAGCATTCTGATGCTGAGTTCAGTTTTGGTCTCCAGTGCATTTCAGTATTTATGACAAAATCATTTTTTTAGTTGAAGGGAGTAGGTGATTCATTGGTGCAATGGGGAGAGCGTACTGTCCTTTAACATCAGGGAGCAGAAATAAATTGGCTTGAGTCGAGAGGATGATGATGGGCTGGGGATAGTGAGGAAGTGGGAGAGGCCTGATAGCTGTCTCCAACCACGGCTATTTGCTGCCGGTCACTGAAGAGATCTTCAGCTGTTCATGTTCCCTCAAGAAAGAGAAGGGTATATGAGTCCTTGAGAGGAGATACACCAGAATGGTTCGTAGGATGACCGATTTCTTTTTCTGTGGACATCGCTGGCTATACCAGCATTTATTGCCCATCCCTATGCCCTTTAGCTGCAAGGTTAGCTTGGAGAATCTGTGGTTGTTCTCCTTTGAGCAGAAGAGATTGAGGGTAATGCACAAGATTATGACAGATTTAGATATGGTAGACAACGAAAAGCTGTTCCCATTAGCTGATGTGCAAGGATTAAGGGACACAGATTTAAGGTTTTGGGCAAGAGATGCAGGGGGGATGTGAATGAGAGCCTTTTTTTAACACAGCGAGTGGTAATGACCTGGAATTCACTCCATATGAGGGTGGTGGAAGTGGAGACAATGACTGGTTTCAAAAGGATCTGCAGGGCTACGGAGGGAATGGGGTGGATTGGATTGCTCCACAGAGAGCTGGCATAGAGTCAATGGGCCGAATGGTCTCCTTCCATGCTGTAATGACTCTTTGACTCTATGGTGGGTTCCCTCGCGGCGGGGCCAGCAAGCCATTGGCGTCTCCGTTCACATCGGAGGGACTGGAAGATCCCACCAGCATGAGGGGCTGGAAAATCCTGGCCCATGACTCTGACAGAGCTGGTTGAGGACTTTAAGGTTATGAAAGGATTTAACGGGGAAGATGTAGAGAAAATGTTTCAACTTGTCCAATATTAGGGGCCAGGCATACGAGATAGTCACCAATAAATCCAGTAGGAATTCAGGAGGAAGGCCTTTACTTAGAGAATGGTTAGAATGTGGAACTCGCTACTGTAAAAAGTATTTAGGGTGAATAGCATAGGGTGCTTTTAAAGGGGATCTGGATCAGCACATGAGGGGGAAAGGGATCAAAATTCCTGCTGATAGAATTGGATGGGGGCTGGGGGTGCTGGCGATCAGGCTTGTGTGGAGGAAAAAGAAGAAAGATTCGCATTTATCTCACACTTTTCACGACCATCAGATATCTCAAAACACTTAACAGCCAAAGAGGTACTTTTGAAGTGTAGTCAAGTGTAGTGAAGTGTAGGAAAGGCTAATGGAGCAGAATGCGGGCGCAGAGCAGTTGGACTGAATGGCGTCTTACTGTCCTGTAAATTCTATGGAACATCCAAACTATCGAATGATACCCCTGTACATCTAATGGCAGCCTAATTTGTTGCATGCTAGAGATAAGGGCCCATAGAGTAGGATACCGTACACATTTAATTCTGCTAAAGAATAAGATATCTTCAGATTCTGTTTTTAGTAGACTTATTCCGCGCACCAGGCGATTAAAACACAGGGATTGCCAGAATCTAGATTTCCCAAAGGCAGCCCTAGGCCCTGAGGTGATCTGATTTCTGTTTACTCCATCAGGTTTCTATATTATTCTGTTCTTCTTGACTGACTGACAAATCATCATCTTGCTGCCTACTGGTATCGCTGCAAAAATAGTTATTCTTTTGATTACTGTCAGAATTTCAGGACCCTGGTAGAATATCACTATTCGTAGTGGGCCTATGGAAACAAATTAATGCTTGCAATTGGGAACCCCCCCACACATTAAAACAAATTGATAACGGCCCAACATGTGCGATCAAACACTTTTAAAAGTGCAAATTGGTTGATAGCTTCAATTTTACTGAAATCATTTTTTCCTTTCCATCCATTAGCTTCTCCTGAAGATTCCAGTAATTATTCTCTGATGTTCTGTGTTAAAGATCCAAGTTTAGTGAACAAAAAAGCCATTTCCACGTTACTGTGAATTGTATTTTCACCATGTGTGAATGGAAGCTGAAATTCTACTTCCTACAAAATAGAATGTTCACCAAAAATTAAACTAAATTATCGATTTTTTTCTCTTCTACTTATTCCTTCTGTCTGATCACAGCCATCTTTTTTGTCTTATAAAATGGCAGTGTTTGTTTCAACACTAACCTAAAACTTCAAGCTGTTGCATATGTGTTTTGGCCAGCTAGTGATTCCATCCCAAATTCAGATACATGGTATTTAAACTGGGGATGGGCATTCCACATATTGAGGACTAACTGAAGCACCTTTCCAGATGAGGTGACCTGTAGCAATAAGACAGGGTACCCAAGGCCCTTATCAGGCAGAAGCTTCACCGTCGATGGATCAAAATCCTGGAACTCCCTTCCTAACAGCACTGTGGGTGTACCTACACCACACGGACTGCAGAGGTTCAAGAAGGCAGTTCACCACTACCACCTTCTCAAGGGCAACTAGGGATGGGCAATAAATGCTAGCCCAGCCAGTAATGCCCACGCCCTGTGAAAGAATAAAAGAAAATTAAAGGGAAGAAAAATACTTCATTCTCCGTAGCTTCCAGATGTAAGGCAGAGTTAAGGTTATCGATCCATCTAGGATTGGTTACCTTCGTGAGTTTTTCAGGAGGCAAACTGGATAAATTCACAGGGTAAATCAGTAATGCTCCCATCTGTAGGAAGACCTTCAGCCCCTCAAGCGAATTCATCATTCACTGCAATCCTGGCTGACCTGTATCTTATCTCCGTCCATCCACTCCTCCCCTCAACCATAGTTTTATTTTTATACCCATGTCTAGCAAAAATCTATCAATGTCAAATTTAATATTACTAGCATCTACTGCCTTTTGTAGGAGAGAGTTCCAACTTCTATCACCCTTTGCAATAAGAATTGATTCCTAACTTATCTCCTGAGTAGCCTCTGGCATTAAAGTTGTGTCTCCGTGACCTAGACTCCCCCATCAGGGGATAAAGTTTCTCTCCATCTACTCTATCAATCCCTTTCAAAATCCTGAAAGCCTCCATCCATGGACTGCAGCGGTTCAAGAAGGCGGGCTCACCGCCTGCTTCTCTAGGGTTGGACAACAAATGCTGGCCTTGTCAGCAATGCCCACATCCCATAAAAGAATTAAAAAGAAATCCCTCCTTACTTTCTACATTCCAGGGAATACAAGTCTAGTTTATGTAAGCTCTCCTCATAATCTCTTTGGTGTGTCTGTACTTTTCCCCTCCCAATGTGAATAAGTTTTTTCTTAGATGGTGTGACGCCCTGAAGTATACAGTACTCCAGATGTGCTTACACATGCTCTTGAAGCTTTTTGGGTTGAGTGCAGTGGGTGGCATGTGGGAGGGATTATTATACAGCCTACTCTTCCTGAACCATAAGATTTGGACCGTAAACTTGGTACTGCCTGATTTGTGGTTTTATTTTTTTATTATTTGAAGCATAGTCACTGTTGTAAAGAAGGAAACAAAGATAGGCAACTTGGGGTTACCTTCCCTGCTCTTGCTTAAAATGGTGCTACAGGATCCTTTAAGTCCACCTAAGGGGGCAGACAGGGTCTCAAGTTAATGTCTCATTCAAAAGATGGCACCTCTAACTGGACAGCACTCCTTTGGTACCACAATGAAATTTCAACCTAGATTATGTGCTGAAGTCTCTGGAATAGGACTTGAACCCACAACCTTCTGACTCCAAGGTAAGCCTGACTCCTGCTGGTGTTGATGCAAACTGCTCCATTTGTCAGCATTAATGTCTTTCCTCTTGGAAAAGGAGGAGAAACAAAAAACAACTTCTGAATGACATGTCTGCTTTATGGTTACACATGTGTCTGAGATTAACTTCACCTTGATGGTAAACTACCCTGCATCAACCTTGGCTATCTCATATGTAATTTGCAGCTACAATGCTGGTACAAAGGGATAATAAACTGTTCCATATCCTAGCATCATCTAGAGACTGTCTTGATCATAAGGAATTTCAAGAGAGTGATGAAACATACAGAGTATTAAGTAATTGACAAAGAAAAAGGAGCATTCTGGAAGGTATCTACAATATGTGGGAAATTAATTGTCGGAATGTCTGTGTTACTTAATCAGCTGACAGCAGGACTCAGCTTGGGCAACAGAAGAACGTTCTTCCTGATGGGATACAGTTTGCAATATTAAAATTGTAGCTTGTTGTAGCAAGGAAATGAGAATGTAATTAGTTCACAGCTGGCGATATTCTCCTCAAGACACAGTGCTGTGCGGTTGCATTTAAAATGATTTTGATGAAAAGTTCCTCATGCAATCTATTCAGGTACAGGCATAACTTTGTTGAAAGGTCCATCACTGGAGTTCTTCACACTTTGAATTACAGACAGCTGGAATGCATTGCACATTGAATGACATGATTCAAGGGAATTGTACAATGAGGGCTTCAGAAATCAAAAACAGCAAAATCATGGTTCAAACATCTCAACCAAACCCAGAGCTACTCATTCCTCAAAACAATCTCTCATATATTACTCTACAGGTGATTATGTGACAGCCTTATTCTCTCTTTGGCAAGATTTTAAATAAAATTATTAACAGGTGTCATGCAGGTTGTGATGAATGGCAAACTGCTATGATTTGAACTAAATTATTTAATTTGAATGGCATGTTTTATTTCCCTAATATCATTATGTTATGAGGAACAGTCTGTATGCTTGTCAGGAACTAGATATGGTTTTAAGTAAGTTATATTTGCATTTGTGGGTGTTAGGAACAAGATATAGCTTTAAGTTTAATTCATACTTTTTTAATTTGTGTGTTAAGAAAGGTGAAACCTGGCTTTGTTTTCATTTTAGAATTTTTTTTTGAAATGGAGCCGGGAAGTCCCCTGTTTGTATAACCTGCATTTTAATGAGGTTTTACGACTCTTGAAGTGAAGAGATGGATTTCCAAAAGGTTAGCAATTTAGGGAAGTTAAAACAATCACAAAAAGTAGGAAAAATAACTGTGCTGTTACCTAGCAACAGGGGATCAGAGAGAGAGACAGAAAGGCAGATCTTAGTTCAGTTTGATATGTGTGTACCACAGAGTGAAGACAGAAAAGGTCTAAGACTTTCTCTAGCTGGAAATGATGCCAGACCGCTAAGGAAATGAGTTTAAGGAAATCAGATGTATTGCTCTAAAGTTAAAGTAATGGAGGATTTAGAATGAGTTTTCTGGATATCTTAAGGGAGATACCAATTGTGGAAGGCCTTCTAGTGAACATTCAGAAGTCTGCTGGAAAAGAAACCACTTAGCAATTGAACCAACTCTAGCCTTGGTGTGGAAGTATTGGTACCTCTTCACTGGAGTGTTTGGTCTGTAAGGGTATTGCTGGGATAAAAGGGATAGCATGAGTTCGAATCATTTTTTTCCTTGGTGCCTGTATTGAAATCTTTCCAATCTTTTTGTTGCCTAGTGTAATGTAGTTAACGTCTCTTGTTTAATAAATGTTTTATCTTTTTGTTAAAAAGTCAACAGCGGATCCCTGTGAATCCGTTTCAGTTAGTACCCTCCAATGTTTAAAAAAAAACTTGTGGCCTATCAAGCCAGATTCCATTCTGGATCTGACTTGCCCAGTAATAACATCAGCTGGGATCATAACAATGCTGCCTGAAGGATAATGAACATCTAGTTGAGTGTGTCTCTGAAATTGATCCTGATAGATGTTAAGTACACAGAAAGCTCCAAATAATTATGGTGAGTTGACCAGAATCTTCCGCAATAATCAGCAAAAATGACAGCCTAAACAATGAATTTAAACTATTTATGACAAGAAATGGGTGAAAACCTCTTTGTATGTTATTAGGAATGAACACTTTTAACATGTTCATGTGAAGCCTTCTCACACCCAGGTTAACTCCTTCAACAAGCTTAAAGGGAAAATAATCCCAATGACAATGATGTCCAGAAGATGGTTTACAAGAAGGAGGTGTTTAAAAAGAAATTGCCACACATAGTTCATGTACCACTTTGAATTGATGGAGATTATTTGGGTAATGATTCACCATCCCAGAAGGGTCTACCACATTTACTAATCGCCATTGATCAGAAGCTTAACTTGATCAGCCGTATCAATAAACTGTGCATGAAAAAGACTGAGTCTGGGCAGTCTGAGAGGTGAGGAGATTAGCTGTCCATCACATACCCAGCCTCTGCAGCATCTACAAGGCTTAAGCCAGGAACACTCACTACTTGCCCGGATGAATGTAGCCATAACAACATTCAAGAGGCTCAATGCCAAACAGCACAGGCTTACTCAGAGCATTGTAGCTGTGGGAAATGTTACTTTTCACTTTGTAGTGTTCAATTGTTCAACTGTTCAGTGTTTCATCATGTGTATCTGTTGACTGCTCATTGTGTATGATTAGTTCACTAAATTGAAGCAAGCTGCTATATGTGTGACAGAACAGACATTTAAAGCATTGAATAAAGTTCTTGTTGCATACAAATTTGCTGGAGTGTGTCATCTCTGCAAATCTCCAAAGTATAAAGCACAATGCACCTGAGAAACATGGTAATGTAGGGCAGAATTTTCCCTCTGTCGGTGGGGGGGAAGTTCAGGAGCGAGCGCATGGAGGCGTGCCTCCAATCGGCGCCCCCGATTGGGGGTGTGCCGCCATTTTACATGGGTGGGCCAATTAAGGCCCACCCAGCGTGACGTCTGCAAGGAAGTGCAAGGAAGGGGGATTCCCTAAGCTGAGAGTGTGCTTTTTCACGCATGCGTGTGAAAGAATGCGCTCATCTTCCTGAGGCTAAGTGCTGCCTCAGGGAGATCAGCTCCACAATAAAGAATCTTAAAAACAGAAAGAAAAAATTTCCCTGACATGTCCCCTCATGCGACACTGTCACATGAGTTGGGACATGTCCATCACTTTTAAATACACTTTTATTAAATTTTTAAAAACCTGCATGAAACCTCATCCCACCCATGGACAAGGTTTCATGCTTATTCCGAAGCCCGCCAGGTTGGACGGGCAGGTCCACTAATCATGTTAATTACTTTGTCAATGGCCCCAATAGGCCCCCACCGACCTGAAGATTGAAATGAAGCGGGGTAACATTGGGAGTTCCGCCTGACGTCATCCCGCATTATTTTACGGACCGGGAAATCCTGGCCGTCGTTCTAAGTTATAATTTTTTGACAATGCTTGGGTAGATGGTGCTGCATGGAAATGAATAAGTGAATGCCGTCTGTGAGAACAAGGAAGATTGTGCAGAAATATGCTTGTGTTAAATACTGAAGTCGGATGTATTAAAGGAGCCTGTGGACTGACAGACTCCAGAGATTAAATAGAAATCAGAGATGGAAAGAATGTGTTTGGTCAACGGTAGTCAATATTTACAGGCAGTGATTCCAAAATGTTAACGTGCAGATAAATGTGATGAAATTCATGTAAATGTTGGGATAGAAAGGGGAGCTGTGGCCAGACGTGTCACCAAGCAGTTATAAAATGTGAAGGACTACAATTGGATTGGGTGCTACGATGTCTTCTCCATGGAAAGAAGAAATCAGAGTCAGTTTAATTCCCAGGTCTGAGATAGTCACTGCATTGTGATTGACAATGTATTCCCAGAGTGCCCTATGCTCTTGTTATTATGGTCATGTTGCCATTTTTGACTTGCAGTCTGCCATTATTGATTCATTGTTGATTCATCTTAATGGTTGCCTGGGCTCTCAGCCAAGCCTCATTATGTATGCTTGGCTGAGAGCCCAGTCAACTATTACTCTTGTTGAAAGAGCTGCACCCCAGAGGAAACATTGACAGCTCAGTCTCCCTGATCTCTGTTGTCAATTTCACAATGTTTGTTTACACCAGTTAAGTGGTTTAACAGGTTTATGTTTTTTATTGATACTTTAAAGGGTCTGAATGACTGACACTTTTTTAGCTTGTAGTGACTGACTTTTTTTTCCAACATAGGAGAAAGTTATGAATTAATTACCTTTCTTTCAAAGCATTTTTTAAAAAACATAATGTCATATACTATATGGTCATTCATTCTAGGCAGTGTATAGTGGGTCAATGGGCATGGAAGTGCCATGGCTTGGCATAGGGGCATGATGGGCTATGAGGGTTAAGTGGAAGGGCAGAGGTTGGCATGGGGAGCCATGGGGGATAGATGGAAACACAGGGCTTGGCATGGGGCCAAGCGGGGCCATGACGTTTGGGTGGAAAGGCGGAGCTTGGCATAGGGGCATGAGGAGGACATTTTGAACTTAACTTTTAAAAGGTTTCCTCATACAGACTAGGGTTCACGACTCCTCAGAGGAGCCATGAAACATGACTCTTTAAAACCTGGTCCAACTCCATGGAAATTGTGGAGGGATAGGAACTGTTTATCTCCACAATGGAGCGTGCCACATCAGGAGTGCTGGTTGTGAATTTTGACATTAAGGTTGGCGGGCAGGCCGGGAGCCCTGGCGGGCATTAGGAAAAGCATGAAAGTGTGACAGTCTCACATGAGGGGACATGTCAGGGAATTTTTTTTTTCTACTTTTCAGATTTTTTTATTGTAGAGCCGATCTCCCTGAGGCAGCACTTAGCCTCAGGGAGATGAGTGTGCTCTTTCGTGCGCATGCGCGAAAGAGCGCACTCTCAGGTTTAGGGATTCCCCCACCCGCACAGGGAGCGCATAGAGCTTCCTTGCAGACGTCATGTTGGGCGGACCTTAATTGGCCCGGCCGCATAAAATGGCGGCACGCCCTCGATTGGGGGTGCCGATCAGAGGTGCGCCTCCAAGCACCCGCTCTTAAACTTTCCCCCCAATGGGGGGAAAATTCTGCCCTGGAATAAAAATCTAGTATCGCTAATAGTGACCACGAAACTACTGGACCTTCTCTTGTCATAAAAAAGCAATCTGGTTCAGTAGAGTCCTTTAGGGATCGAAATCTGCTGCCTTTATTCAGTTTGGCCTAGATGTGACCTCAGCCCCACAGCAATGTGATTGTCTCTGACCTGCCCCTCTGAAATAGTCTAATAAGCCACCCAGTTGCTTCAGGCTGCTACCAAAAAACTATAATCCTCACAAACTACAGCAGTTCATGAGTATTTATTAGATGAATGTTACTGTTAATGTCTTTTTTTTTTGCCAGGGCCCATTTTTAACTCTCTCTCCCTTCCCAGTTGCTTCCCTGTTGTATATTAAGTGGCGGATGTGTATTCACTGGAGTTTAGAAGAATGAGAGGGAATCTCATTGAAATGTATAAAATTCTGACAGGGCTGGGCAGACTGGATGCAGGGATGATGTTTCCTCTGGCTGGGGAGTCTAGAACGAGGGGTCACGGTCTCAGGATACGGGGTAGGCCACTTAGGCCATAAGGTGAGGAGAAACCTCTTCACTCAGAGGGTGATGAGCCTGTGGAATTCTTTACCACAAAAGGCTGTGGAGGCCAAGTCACTGAATATATTTAAGAAGGAAATAGATGGATTTCTGGACCCTAAAGGCATCAAGGGGTATGGGGAGACAGCGGGTATATGGTGTTGAGGTAAAGGATCAGCCATAATCATATTGAATGGCAGAGCAGGCTTGAAGGGCCGAATGACCTACTCCTGCCACTGTTTTCTATGTTTCTATGTTTCAATTACAATTGCATACAAGTTAAATTGCAAAGCTTAGCTGGGGTAGAGCAGAAGCAGTGAGGAGGCTCAGTACCCCCATCTGAAGGGAAATTAGGGAGGTGCAATAAATTTTGTCCCTGCCAATTGTTGTAATATGGGTTTTTTAGATGTATCAGTGATAAGATCTTGAGATTTGTAAATTTAAACATGAACCGTTTATTGTTAACCTTGAACTATTTACAGGTTACTGTCATGCATGGTGCTGTTACCTCCATACAGGCTGGTTCCACAGTGTTGTCTCTAGGCTGTTCTCTTAGTCTATTACCATGTGACTCTATACATCATACCATGGGCAGTGCTATTCTCCAATCCCACGTTAACCCTGACTCTGCTGAGCACTTTTACATTATAATGGCATGCAGGCACATACTATAACACCAAGAACACCCACATCACCAGAATGCATTAAAATAATACAACCAAATCGTAATAGATGAAGAGTTAAAAGGAGTTTACAGCGGTAGAATGAAGCAAGGCTATGGATTTATAATCTAGGATTTTGAAGTCTTCTGCTCAGGGAGGAGTGGAGGACATCTCGGATAAGGTAAATAGGCCAGTGGAAATATAAATGAGTTGTGTAAACTGTAACTGAGTGCTGGAGAAGTCGAGCCTGGGCATGAAAAGAGGAATTTATTTACACAGCACCTAGTGACATCCTCAGGATGTTCTTAAGCACATCACAGCCCAGGAATTACTTTTGACATGCAGTCATTGTTGTTTTCTAGCCATGCACAGCAGCCAGTTTTCCAACATAATGCACAAACAGCAAAATAAATTAAATGACCACCCTGCTCCCATGCCCACATGTCCATCCTTGGCCTGCTGCAATGTTCCAATGAAGCTCAACGCAAACTGGATGAACAGCACCTCATCTTCCGATTAGGCATTTTGCAGTCTTCCGGACTTAACATTGAGTTCCACAACTTCAGGCCATGAACTCTGTCCTCCATCTCCGCCCCCTTTCTGATCCCCCTTTTTCCACTAATTTATTTTTTTTATATATATGTTTTTTAATGTATATTTTTCTTTTCCCGCCTATTTCTATTATTTTTAAATGTATTTCCATTCATTGTTTTATCTCCACCTTCGATCCCTTCCCCCTAGCCCACCCCCACTAGGGCTATCTGTCCCTTGCTCGTCCTGCTTTCCACCCTTAATGTCACCATTAGCACATCCTTTAGTTAATATCACCACCATCAACACCCCTTTTTCCTTTTATCTATGACATCTTTGGCAAACTCTTCTTTGCCTCCACCTATCACTGGCCCTCTATCCAGCTCTACCTGTCCCACCCCCCTCAACAAGCTTATATTTCATCTCATTTCTATTTTACCTTAGTTCTGATGAAGAGTCATACGGACTTGAAACGTTAACTATATTCCTCTCCGCAGATGCTGTCAGACCTGCTGAGTTTTTCCAGCTATTTTTGTTTTTGTTTCAGATTTCCAGCATCCGCAGTATTTTGCTTTTAAATTAAATGACCACTCGTCCTGTCTTGGCGATGTTGGCTCAGGGGTCCAGGTGAATTTTTAAACCTCCTTGGAAATGGTGCACTGGGTTATTTTACATCCACTCTTGGTTAAAAGTCTTATTTGAAAGATGGCACCGCCAAGAGTGCAGCAGAACATTTCTTTTATTCAGTCATAGGATGTGGCTGTCGCTGGCTAGGCCAGCATTTATTGCCCTTGAGAAGGTGGTGGTGAGCTGCCTTCTTAAGCCCCTGCAGTCCATGTGGTGTAGGTACACCCACAGTGCTGTTAAGGAGGGAGTTCCAGGATTTTGACCCTGCGACAGTGTGAAGGAACAGCAATATATTTCCAAGTCAGGATGGTGAGTAGCTTGGAAGGGAACTTCCAGGTGGTGGTGTTTCCATGCGTTTGCTGCCCGTGTCCCTCTAGATGGTAGCAGACATGAGTTTGCAAAGTGCTGTCTAAGGAGCTTTGGTGAATTCTTGCAGTTCATCTGCACTGCACTGAGAGGTCAAAGTGCGCTCAAATCCTGGAGTGGGACTCCATCCTTAATATTCTGACATGAGGAATGGATAAGCTCATACTGAGCCAAGCTGACATCGATGAAGATGTGGCTGAGGTTTCATTGTGGGCAGGTGGTGTGAGTTATGAATGGAAGCTGGCATTATTATGGAAGTGGAAACTAGGGATCTTGGGCATGTTGCCCAGGTCAGTAGCTCACTGGTTAGGCATAACAAAAAATAGTGCTATATCCAATTGAATGTTCCAAATACGAACATACACACATACAAATCAGGAGCAGGAGTAGGCCATTCGGCCCCGAATGCCTGCTTCACCATTCAATAATATCATGGATGATCTGATTGTGGCCTCAACTCCACATTACTGCCTACCTCCGATATCCTTCTTAGACAAGAATCTATCTATCTCTAGCTTAAAAATAGTCAATGGCCCTTCCTCCAACGCTCTTTGGGTAAGAGAGTTCCAGAGAGTCATCACTCTCTGAGAAA
Source organism: Cetorhinus maximus (assembly GCF_964194155.1). Classification (NCBI taxonomy): domain Eukaryota; kingdom Metazoa; phylum Chordata; class Chondrichthyes; order Lamniformes; family Cetorhinidae; genus Cetorhinus; species Cetorhinus maximus. Next base: position 12,845,668 of record NC_135884.1, on the reverse strand, counting down.
AAATGATTCTCCTCATCTCAATCTCTGCTTCTGTGCTAAACATTGAGAGGTAATCCATTTCTGAGCATTGAATGTGGTCAGTTTGCTTAGTTTGACCGTACTATATAATTGCGTACGTATTAACTGGGAGAAGGTAATCATGAAGGTAATCCCATTCATACTTTGGTGCTCAGCACATAAAAATCAACAGTAAAGACAAACAACAAGAACGTGAAAAGAATTGGATTTCCTTCCCTCTTATTCAGTATCCAATTCCAAACACAATAAAGAATATGGAAAGTGGTAATGCAAACACAAGGCAAGTCTTGCCAAACAGGCAACACAGGCATGTTATATCTGTGGAAGGAAGATTTACAGATACACACAAACAAAATTCTATTTGTAAATCCTTGCAGAACACTAGAAAAAGCAGCTTCTGACTCACATAAATCAAGATAGTTTTGGTATCTTGCACTGAGTCAGTAGAGGGAGCATTGTACAGCTGCAGGCGAATTTTGAAAAAGATTTGAATATGACTCATGTCTTGAGTGAAAGGCTTGCATTCACTGCCTAAGTGGAATGGGACTCGGTGTTCTTACATTTAAAACCGCAACATGAGTCCTGTGGGCCCAGCAACTGCTCAAGGTCTCAGGAATTTATGTGGAGTTCTTTTTTTTATTGGCTACAGCCTTGTACTCCATGAAGATGAGCAACATTGTTCATGTTCTTGAAAGCCCTGGGGCAATCTTAGTTGCATGCAAAATAAATCTGCCCTCCAAGAGTCTTCAAAAGTGTGTCTCAATCCATTCATCAGAAAAAAAAACAAACCTGCTGCACAGATGTGCCTTTCCCCTTCACCACAGTTGCCTTCCTGGTAGATTCTGAAGTAATTTGACAGTTGTGCGCAAAAGTACAATCTACTGCATTACCCAGTGCAAAAAAAAAACCTCAAGGCTTGTTAAGGCTGCTATCCTTTCACTACCTCTCCTTGTGTACAGTTTTGGTCCACTTATCTCCGAAGGGATGTACTTGCCATATGGAGGGAGTGCAATGGATGTTCACCAGATTAATCCCTGGGATGGCGGGATTGTTTTATGAGGAGAGATTGAGGAGACAGGGTCTGTATTCCCTAGAGTTTTGAAGGATGAGGGTGACCTCATTGAGACTTGCAAAATTCTTACCAAAGTGGCAGGGTGGATGTGGATAGGATGTTTCTCCTGGCTGGTCTAAAACCAGGGGGCGTAATCTCATGTTAAGGGGTAGGCCATTTGAAACTCAGATGAGGAGGAATTTCTTCACTCAGAGGGTGGTGAATCTCTGGAATTCTGTACTCCAGAGGGCTCTAGTAGCTCAATCACTGAGCTTGTACAAGACAGAAATCAATAGATTTCTGGAGACTAATGACATCAAGGGATATGGAAATAGTGCGGGAAAGTGGCATTGAGGTAGATGATCAGCCATGATCTAATCGAATGATGGAGCAGGCTCGACAAGCTGAATGGCCTTCTCCTGTTCCTATGTTCTTTACCCCAGCTAAGATTTGGAACTCAACTTGCAGGAAATCATAGTGATTCATATCTTAACATATGATAGGGAACTGGGAAGAGGGAGAGATGAAAATGGGCCCTGGCAAGAAAGAGGCAATGATGGTAACATTGATCTAATAAGCCAGCCTGATCAAATAGTGCACGAGGAATCAAGTTGCACGTTTTGACATTACACCACATGAAAAATGTTGTACCTTACAGAATTTAGCCTTTTCTACATGGAATATGATTTATTTTTGGTTGCTGAACTATCATTTGTACTTCAGTTTTTAGAGCAAACCAAACAGGAGGGGGTTAATTTAAAAGGCCTTGATTTCTCCTCTCACCACCTGTCCATAAACTGAAAGGTGTCTTGATTTGTTTTCCCCTTTAAGCAGTGGCGTATTTCCCAACTGCTCGGTTTTGGTGTGATCCAATTTCTATTTCTAACCCCACAGCAAACGTGAGATAGGATGAACTCAAAGGGTTAGTTTATTTGCACACACTCAAAATGCAGGAGGAGGAGTGCACTGTTGCCGCCTTTGCATTCATACAGTAAAAGAGAGATAGAGAAAAGAAAGATTTACAAGGAAAAACCCAGAGGGAAAAGAATTACTTGTTTCATGTGGGTTCCAGAGTCCAAATCCAAGTCCAGTGAGGTATTCCTTCAGGGAGTTCAGCGGGTTGAAAACTGATGCTGGTTAATTCACTTTTCCAGTGATATTAACTTCGCATGATGAGATAGGCATGCAGAGGTGAATCAGTCTTGTAGGCAATGGTGCAGAAGTCCCAGTAGAAACAGTGTAGATGGGGCCTGATATTCATACCTGGGCAGAGGGCTCCTTTTCTGTGCAGCTACCTGTAGGATGGTGAGCAGCAGACTGAACTTGCATTCCTCAAGGCAATGTTACTGGTTTCACAAATGAAAGGTCCACATCACATGACTCCCACCTTCCACATTGTCTTTGACAAGGGATGTGTATTCCTTGCAACTTGGGTTATGAAATGCAGATGGCCTTTGATTGGCTCTCCTTGCATTTGGTCTTTGGAGCCCACAGTGGGTCATTTGTTGAGTGAGTAGGCAAATACATGGCCGATGCAGTATAACGTGGATAAGTGTGAAGTTATCCACTTTGGTAGGAAAAACAGAATGGAAGAGTATTATTTAAATGGTGATTAGATTGGGAAAAGTTTAGGTACAAAGGGACCTGGGTGTCCTTGTACACCAATCACTGAAAGCAAGCATGCAGGTGCAACAAGCTGTTAAGAAGTCAAATGCTATGCTTGCCTTCATTGCGAGAGGACTTGAGTACAGGAGCAAGAATGCCTTACTGCAGCTGTACAGGGCCTTGGTGAGACCACACTTGGAGTATTGTGTGCAGTTTTGGATATACTTGCCATAGAGGGAGTGCAGTGAAGGTTTACCAGACTGATTCCTGGGATGGCAGGATTGTTGTAAGAGGAGAGATTGGGCCATCTAGGCCAGTATTCACTGGAGTTTAGAAGAATGAGAGGGGATCCCACTGAACCGTATAAAATTCTGACAGGGCTGGACAAATTGAATGAGGGATGATGTTTCCTATGCCTGTGTGTTCTAGAACAAGGGGTCACAATCTCAGGATATGGGGTAAGTCATTTAGGACTGAGTGAGGAAGAACTTCTTCACTCAGAGGGTGGTGAACCTATGGAATTCTCTACCACAGAGGACTGTGGAGGCCAAGTCACTGAATATATTTAAGAAGGAAAAAGATAGATTCCTAGACTCTAAAAACATCAAGGGCTATTGGGAGAGAGCAGGAGTATGGCTTGAGATAGAGGATCAGCCATGATCATATTGAATGGCGGAGCAGGCTTGATGGGCCGAATGACCTACTCCTGCTTCCATTTTTCTATGTTTTTATGCTTCTAGTGCCTCTTCAGGGATAACAATGTGCAAGTTTCTTTGATACTACCAGGTAGCTCCTTTTGTTCGAGGGTCACAGACAGACATGGATTCAAGCATTTTAAAAGGTCTTTGTCTAGTTTTAATTTTTTTAGAAATAGCCATGAGGATAGCTATGTATATATATTAATAAAAAATATACAGGGTGAGATCTTAGTCCCTGCACACAAGTATAAACAAACAGGGAACCTCAAGGCACACACAGTTATGTACTGAGATATAAATATAAAAATCAGACCATGTGTAAGATCCTGTATATGTTCTGGGGGGTTAGATGTTTAAAACTAAGAGGTAGGTCAGTTAATTACTCAATCCAACATTTACCGACAGGGTGGACATGGATGAAAGGGATCAGAAGGATGCATCTGAAACGCTTTATAATATTACAGTGAATAAAATGTCATGCAGTTGAATATAAAATTACCCAGAAGCATGTTGAAACACTAATTTTGTTGACAAAATGTTTGCAGTAGCTTTTGGAACATTAACTTGAAGTTTTTGGGACATGAGTAAGTTTAACTTCTTGTTACCATCATGTTTATATTGTTTTCAGCTATGGCCTGTATAAGGGGCCCTATATTTAATGGGTGGAATTTTCCCTCAGTTGCATTAACTGCGGTGGTAGGTGTGAAAAATGGCGTTTTCCCCGCCAGCCGCAATGGTTTTGTCCGCTTCCTGGCGCATCCCACCTCATTAATAATGCATACAAAGGAAACACGTCGGATCGCAGGTGGCCAGGCTTGGATTTTCCTGCCACGCCATCACCTCAGCACTCCTGCACTCCGGGCGCCATATTTAAAGCGCACCAGAGCGCAGCCTACTTCATGTCTACAGACCAAGGCTGCTCCAGGCGACAGATGGCCCGGAAAGCCAGGAATACAACAGCCTGTAAATTTAGCGACGCCTTGCTGGAACGCCTTTTGGACGTTGTTGAGGCCCGCCGCAATGTCCTCTACACCCGCTCCGGCCGCAGAAGGTCAACCAACATCACCAAACCAGCCTGGGAGGCGGAGGCAGCAGTGGTCAGCGCCAACGGAGCACAGAGGAGGTCAGCCATCCAGTGCAGGAAGAAGATGAATGATCTCATCCGTTGCGTCAGGGTAAGTCAACCACCTCATCACTCTCAACTCACACACTCACAAACCCATCACACATCCACAGGGATCTCACACCTCAAGGGACAACACCACTAACTCTCCCACACACCCGCACATCTCCATCAGGCTCATACCCTCTGAAGCTCACGTCCTCATCCCCTCCATGGCTCCGCTCACCACACAAACATTCTAAGCATCCTTATCATCTGCTGTGGCATGTGTCCTGCTCGCACTCTCTCCATCTGTTTTCATGCAGGAGAAGCTGGCTCACAACAGCAGGGAGAGGTCCCAGACCAGGGGTGCAGTAGCCCACATTAGGCCCCTCACTCGCTTTGAGGAGCGTGCCATCACACTGACTGGTGAGGACGTGGACCCTGCCTGCGGTGACGGTGAGGTCAGCGGTGAACACCCACGTGAGGATCCTGAACCACATCATCCCTCTCCCAACGCAACTGTGGGTGCTCTCTCTCTCCTGTTGTTGACTCTGCTGCCCTGCACTAATTATCTCTACATCAGTTCAGAGGGAGACCTGCCAAGTGACCAGCGCCCTCAGCCACCAGCCCCTCAGCTCCATCCAGGTTTTCACCTTCAACCAAGAGGACACTTAATCCATTGAAGAGCTGGAAATAAGCAGCCTGGAAGACCCGTCACAGCGCTTACCCACATCCTCCACCAGCGCAGAGACACACACCTCGGTGGGACCTAGATCTAGAGCAGACTCGGGTTCACAATCTGGTGGTCACTGCATGGACACATGTCCACAGCTGGAGGCAGGTTCAGCCGAGCTCTGTGGCATTTGGATGACTGCCAGGGAAGAAGCATCTGTGAGATCTGGATTCGGTCTTCCAACTCATCCTGGAGAGTCAGCGGAGGGCGGAGGAGACATCGCACAGAGCTGTTAGAAGCCCTCAACAGAGTGGCACTTGAGTCAGAGAAGTGTGTTTGCCTGCTCTCTGATGAAGTTGTGTCCACATGTTTGCATGGAGGTCTCCACGGGAAGGATGGCGGATGCCATGGAGACCCTGATTCAACAGAGCACGGAGATGCACGCAGACCTGCATTCCATCGCATTGGCCATGGGTGAGTTCCTACAGTGGCAATGCAAGAGGGAAGTGGGAGGCCTTGATGACCCTCCAGGTGCTCCTTCCCCTCAAGGAGTCAAACCGAGGCCCTCGGGCACCTGAAGGGAGGAGGAACGGCAGCTGTCATCCCTCAGTCATCCACTCAGGAATCTCAGGATGTCCTCTCCCTCCAAGTTCCCTTTGCCTGTAACCCCCTCAACCTCATCCTCTGTCACTGCAGAGGGAGCAGCTGGCCCACAGGAGGACAGCCAAAGCAAGCCGGGGCCCTCAAAGCCTCAGTGCTCCAGAAGACACACTGCGAAGTCCTCAGGGGCAACAGGGCCAACCATTGCACAGGCTGTCTCCACCCCTCCTGCGGATGTCAGGGCAGCACCTAGAAAAAGTGGTCAGTCTAGAAAAGTTAAGCAATTCTGATCACAAGTGGTTGCACAGGTGAACACATTTTGTCACTTTATAATCTGAAAATAGATTAACTTTCACTGCGTAATGTGTAATGTTGTCTTTCAGCTTTGTTTACAGGCTTCGCAAGTCCTCCCATTGCATCCCACCCCCTCCCACCTCCCTTCCCCTCACTAGCAGCTCAGCTGCACACAGCTGGACCAGGGGGATCTGTGTGTGTGTGTGTGGCAGGGCCTTTCAGAGCCTCATGCGAGCACTCTCCCACACACGTGATGTCGTCATCTATCACAATCTCTCACTGTCCTGAGCATATTCAATGCTGCTGGGGTTCGCTTTCAGTTGTCCATCTAAGCTGACCTACATCTCCGTCCACCCACTGATCGTACCCCCATGCAGCACCTGTGCCTGTCCAACACGAGGCTCTGCTCACTTTCGATTTGTGCAAAATGGTAGTTGTTAAATTTCTGGTAAGCTCCCCCATCCTTTCCCCTTCCCCAGTCACCCATGTCCTTTTCTCCATCACAATGGACCCCCTTGGCATCACCTTCCACCTCCCCACTGCGACCCTGCAGCCCGAACCCTTCTTCAGGAATGTCCAGGTGAGCATGCACATTCCCTACTTTCCTGCAAATCTCACCCCCATTCACCTTGACCTCCCCAACCTCCTCCTTCCCAATCCCAGGGTCTGTGTTTGCCTCCATATCCCTACCAACTACCCTCGCCACCCCTTCTATCGTTACTGACAAACCCTCACCCTCCCACCCTACGGGCTCCCTCTGCCTCTCACACTCACCATCCTCCCCTACCCAGCACACCCTGAGTTAGCTTCCCAGGAGGCTCACATTGACTCCACAGACCCCTACCTTGCACGTCCACCTGGGCATTTCACCCCCCCCTTTACACCTTCCCCCCTCAGTACACCTTCCTCTCCCGCTAACACCTTCGCCCCACCTCTCCCAACTTCACTGCTCGGACACCTTCCGCCCTTCCCAACTTTAACTTCCCTCCCTAACACTTTCACCCTGCCTTCCAACTTCACCCCCCACCCAACCTTCCCTAACACCTTACCCCCCCTCCTTACTTCCAACTTCACCCTCCCCACTCCCTAACACCTTACCCCCCTCCCCACTTCCAATTTCACCCCCCCACTCCCTAACACCTTACCGCTGCCCTCCCAACCTCACTCCCCCGGTACACCTTCCTCTCCCACTCACACCTAGACCTTCCTCTCTACCACCACCCTGCCCCCATTTGCCATTCATTCATACCTGCACATGGCAAAGTTCCTGGAAGATGGTGCAAGCCCATGACTAAGTCCCTGAAGCCCCAAAGCGTCAGTGAAATCGAACCTGCTGCATGGAGAGCTCCCACCTTCTGAGAGCTGCTTCATGGAGGAGCCCTGTGCATGAGGATCCACCCACCATGCAATGTACGTGTTCCCCAAGGCTCCAGTAGCTCTAGGCCTCCAGCGTCTTCTTCTCAATCATTTTTGTATGGCGTTAGTAACCTGTGTTGCAACATTTAGTGATGTATAATGCATTTCACCAAGTGGAAACTGAAAAGTTCCTTCCAATAGCAAGAACACACTCACTGGCAATAGTACAATGCACTCCACCAAAAGCAGATTATGTGGGGGTCATTTATTTTCACATTTTGGGGACCTAGTTTTGCACATATTGAATGAGGCGTCTGCCTGTATAACAACAGTAAAGTGATTTGGGGCATTCCATGATAAGACTTCTATATGAATACAAGTTCTATCAAGAACCAGGGGCAGAAATTTCCCTTTGGGGTGCAGGGATGGGCCCCACACATCCGCGCGTTAAATGATGAGCAGTCACATGGCAATGATGAGCGCCATCGCGATATTTTGTTGGGCGGGCAAGCCATGATGTCCAATGCGCTTCCACCATTAATTAACGGGCCACTTAAGGCCCTTGAGGCACCAATTGATGGCGATCTTTCAGCACCCGTGCAATCTTCAGATTGGCGCATGGGCGCAACGGGCAGGCGGGTAGGGCACATTTGTATAAACCTCATCCACGGGTGGGATAAGAGGGCTCACTGGGGTCACAAGTGTGCACTGTCAAGTATTTATTTTTCAAAGTTTCTGAAACTTGCCTGTGTGACCTGCAGTACTGCTTTGTCTGGGCTCTTAACCTTCAGGTCAGCACTCTGCAGGGAGTAATTTTTTCTGGGCCTGCAGGTTTCAGGAAGCCTTCCCTTAGCTTGGGAATGGGAGCTGAACTGTCCACTGGAGGAGGAAGGGAGGGCTAGAAGGGGGAGGAGGCCAGGATTGCACATTCAGCCTCCAGGGGAGCCACCCTTGGGAGGACAGGCACAGGCACAAGGGGCACAGGGCCCAGAGGTAGTCCAAGGCGGAAGGGGCCACAGAAGACGCCACTATCCTGCTGCCAGGGTATACAAGCGATGAAGCAGCTACCTCAATATGTTTGAGCTGCAGTGCCGAAGGAGGCTCCGTCTGTCAAGGGGGACAGTCAACTATATCTGTCAGATGATTGGCCCTGACATCTCCACTAACTGTGTGGGTGGACACACCATGTCAGCGGCTCTGAAGGTCACAGCTGCCCTCAACTTCTATGCCTCTGGCTCCTTCCAGGGCTCGGTGGGTGATCTTTGCGGTGACTCCCAATCAGCTGTCCACAAGCAGGTTCCAGACATTCTGTTCAGTCGTGCATTGACCTTTATCCACTTCCGTTGGGACCAGGCCAGCCAGACACAGCGAGCCAGAGGTTTCGCAGCCATTGCTGGCTTCCCCTGTCCAGGGTGCTATAGACTGTACACATGTGGCCATCAAGGTGCCAGCAGGTGAGCCCGGTGCCTTTGTCAACAGGAAGGGCTTCCACTCCATGAAGGTGCAGATAGTGTGTGATCACAGGATGCTGCTTCTACAAGTCTGTGCAAGGTACCCAGACAGCTCCCACGACACCTACATCCTCAGACACTCCCAGGTGCCGGGGCTCTTCAGTGCTCCAGCCCGGCTGGATGGATGGCTGCTGGGTGACTAAGGCTATCCCCTCAGAAGGTGGCTCATGACGCCTCTCCACCATCTAAGAACAGAGGCTGAGCAGCGATACAATAGGAGCCACGGCACCACAAGGGCTGTGGTAGAGAGAACCATCCGTCTTCTCAAGATGCGTTTCCAATGCCCGGACCGCTCAGGGGGCGCACTCCAGCACCCCCCAGATTGTGTCACTGATAGTGGTTGCATGCTGTATTCTCCACAATCTTGCGCTGGAAAGGGGGGGACGCAGTGGATGATGAAGATATCGACGCAATGGCTGCGGATGCACACGATGAGTCCAGCAGTGATTCTGAGGATGAGCACGGACAGGGAAATGCTGAGGGGGTAGACGCTGACCCGGGCATACTCCAGGGAGGCAGGGACACCCGGGAGGCTTTAATCCAACAAACCTTCAGCTATCACAACACAGATGGATCACCAGGAAAAGCCTGGGCTGTATGGTCCATATTCGATACCTAAGTGCCAAATCTGCCAGGTTCTGAACAGTAACTAAGGTCCTTGTTAATAAAGCTGAATGTCCCACAAAGCACTCATAAAGTTTTTGGAAACCATCCACAGACAGAAGAGACACCCTCAGCCATGGTCACATGTCTGAATTTAATATCACAGGCAAAGAAACAAGTCAAAAAAATGACAATCATGTTCCAATTCAAAGCAAATCATAAAGACCTTATCTCGGGCCAAGACAAAAGCACCAGTGACAAACCCATGGTGTGCCTAAGGTGCCTTATCTTTATGTTTCTGGGTGTTATGTCTTGGTGCTGCCCCATAGCTGGGAGTGGCATCTGAGACAGGCTGCTGACTCTGCTGTCCTGTTGGCCTCAATGACCTTGGCTGCCGTCCTCTGGCCCGTGGAGCCTGTGCTGGCCCGGCCTGGGAGGGAGCGGCCAGTTCCACAGCTGGCATCTCCCCAATTGTCGCAGCCTCACCAGATGTTATGGTCACTGGCAGAGGGGTGGAGGAGCTGCTACCCTCATCCGGAGCGCCCTGAGAGGAACTCGCAGAGACGACAGGCAGCTGCTGCGCCAACGTGAGGTCAGTTCGGACCTCCCTGCTCACCGTGGATGGATGGGCACCAAGCTAGGAAACTTGGTGCCCAGACAATCTCCCACACTGGCATTGACCAGCTGAGGTCAATGCCGCTGTGAGGACTTGCAGGCCAGAGCGCAACCCGAGGAAGCCCTGATGGGTCTCCTGGAGGAGCCTCTCCACAAGAGTTGCCACTCTCTCCATGGAGGACACATGTGGTTCATTGCTTTGTCCACGTAGACTCCTCCATCACGGAGACCAAGCCAAGCATAGTCCCATGTACCTCCCCCAGATGTTCCCGCACACCCGGCCGCATTTCCTGCCCCTGCTGCATTGCGGACGACTCCAGAAGCACATCATCAGGCACCGACTGAGCATGTGCCTGGTCCCCTGAAGTCCTACGACTGCTGGCACCATGCTCTCTCTGTCTCTGCCAGCTCCTCCAGCCACTGTGAAGTGCCCTCACCGCTGTGCCTCGGGACACTAGCTGATGTTCGAACTCCCACCGAGGTGCTAGTATCTGCACTGATGCCTGCCTCGCAGAGATGGTGTGATGCTGGTGAAACTTCAGGCCCCTCAGGGGTGAGAGGGGGGCCTCTGCTGGTCCTCCTCCCGGCCCTGCTCCGCTGATGCTGAAAGGAAGAACAAGGACATTGGATCAGTTAACGTGGAGACAATGTCAATGTGCATCCCTGTCCCCCAGATCATTACGCGCTCATCCTTCCATAAGCAATGGTCAAGCCATGTTGCAAAATTAAATCAATTAACATTCAGCACAGCCATGGCTGTTGGGAGAACAATGATGACCTCACTGTTGGGCATAAATACCCGGCCGCAGTACCCCAGCCTCACCGACACCAGTAGACCTGGGTGCATGGCACCTCTCCAAATCCAGGGCTTCCTGCTCGAAATGGCTTAGAATGGTGATCGGTGCCTGCCCGCTGCCAGTCCTCACACGCTCTGCCACGTTATGAGCATTCTTCTCCTGAAAATGAGGGATGAGCATTGATTAGTGCAAATTGCACATGGACTCTCTTCGCGCATGGCTCACCCCAACCAGAGTGGGACATATCAGGGCTCCAGTGCCTCCTCACTCCGCTGCTGCCGATCACTCTCACAAAGGTGGTAGGCCTGTTCTCCACCACCCGCTTGGACACATGCTGCCTATATCACATCAGGCACCACATGGTATAACCTTCCATAGCAAGGAGGCGCAAGCACGTGGAGTGCTGAGGGCAGCAGATGGTTCATTGCCACGCCACCTTGAAGCTCCCCTCTCAGCATGTCATCACCCTGACTTGGACAAGGTCCTGCAGTTCAAGCGCAGCGCCTAGGTGCAGCTCCTCCAGGTTACCCCCACACCAGTCATATGGGACTCAGTGTAACACATGTTGCGGAGACAATACACATCTCTTCATCACTCTCTCAGGCTGACCTCAGCATGGGCAGTATCTGTTGGCCCACCCAGCAAAGGACACATGCCGTCAATGATTTACTGCAGTCACTACGCTCAGACTTGTGGGGGTGGGGTAGTGCAGCAGGGGGTAAGCCGACCTGCTGGGTTAAATGCCCAATGCCAACATGGTCCTCACTCTGCCAGGGCGCAACAAGTCGGTGAAGTGCTTGCGACACTGGATCCAGGTGCGCCGCACCACATCGCGGGAGCTCACCACCTCCGCCACCTCCTCCCAGGCACGCTTCGTCATGTGGCGGGGGCCTCCTCCTTCCGCCCTGGGGAACCAGGACCTCCCACTGAGCTGCCACCTCCTCGAGGAGAGCAGCAAGGCAGTCATCCGAAAAACGAGGAGCACACTGGCCCCCCCAGCCTACCCTCCGGACTGGCCTGCCCCCGTGGCCTACCCTCCGACCTGGCCTGCCCCGATGGCCTACCCTCCGGCCTGGCCTGCCCCGATGTCCTACCCTCCGGCCTGGCCTGCCCCGATGGCCTACCCTTCGGACTTGCACGAACTTCATTGCCCCTCTGCACAGTTCTCCGCCCAGCTATTACGAGCAGCCTTTCCGAGGCTGCCAGAACCTTCCTTTATGCAGGCCGCCGGGTCACCATTGGACCCGGTGGCCTGAGTGTGCCCACCCACTCCCGCAGTGCACGGGAGTCGTGAAGTATGCTGGGCGGGCCTTAATTAGCCCGCCCACGTAAAATAGCAGCGCGCACCCGATCGCGAGCGGCGATCAGGTCCGCGCCCGCCCACACCCACTCCACCCCTCCCCCAACCAGAAAATTCAGCCCCGGGAGCTCTTGCAATTGGAGGCTATAACGTTGTTCTTGAGTGAAGGGTTAGGCAGGGCATCTGGTAAAAATTATTGCCAATGGCACTTGTTATTCTGGTGTCTTTGTTTAGGCTGCAGATAGTCTAAGAAGCTGCAGAATGCCTGTACAACTCTTCAGTGCTACCAACTCTCCCACTGGTGCCAATAAGACAGAACTAGGTTAGATGTGAGATGGTCGTACGCATTGTTGTCCCTTATGGTGAACTCTGCTTTGCTGAGGTCCTTGAGGTGAGACAGTGTCTTGTTTCTGGCTAGGGTGGAGGTACATCATTCAAGAGGAAAATACCTTGTAACATTAATTAGAGCCAGAGTGGTTACCTGGGTTAGTTTTGATCGCCTAAGTGAGTCAGGGAGGAATTCACCAGGATAAAAGCAAAAAAACTGCGGATGCTGGAAATCCAAAACAAAAACAAAAATATCTGGAAAAACTCAGCAGGTCTGACAGCATCTGCGGCGAGGAACACAGTTAACGTTTCGAGTCCGAATGACCCTTCAACAGAATCAGTTCCGTTGAAGGGTCATTTGGACTCGAAACGTTAACTGTGCTCCTCTCCGCAGATGCTGCCAGACCTGTTGAGTTTTTCCAGGTATTTTTGTTTTTGTTTAGGAATTTACCAGGAATTCTTTTCCCCCAGTTGGCCTCAGAAGGCATCAAAACTGTGTAGGACGAACTGGATGGCCCCGGTAAGTCTTTCTTTGTTCATCATTCTTATCATATGTTAGGAAACCTGATGTGTAGCATGAAGGGAAGAGTTAGTACCAAGAGAAGCCAGCACAATTAGGGAACCGCTTCCAGTGCAATAAGGCTCATTTAAAACCCAGTGTTGGCTCAGCAGTAACTTCAGTTGCATTTTACTTTTTTGATTTAATTTCAATTGGAACGTTACAATCAGGACAAGATAGATTTCAAAACCTTACGTTAGCTTGCCCAGGAACAATTACGGCATGGATTCCAATTACAGAAATTTCTAATTAGCACTCAGCTAAACTAGACTCAACGTGTGAAATTTCTTCATAAAACACAATAAAGGACAAACAATGAGTTCTGGCTTTGGTTGTGGGAATTTGGAAAAGTTGCAAGAAAGGTTTTATACTTCAATCAACTCATTGGGCTATGGAGGAACCTTTGAGCTTCATTTCACTAGAGGAACTTTGGCTCTAGAAACACTAATCCCAATTACCCAATCCTACAGAACTGAGCGTGACAATTATCAACATTTCTTTTATTTCATGCTTTCTATAATAGCTTGAATTAAAATAGTAATATCCTTACCTTACTAAAACACCATATTGACGACAGCAACAGTTGTGTCAGTGCATTTGTTTCATTGGAACACTTGAAATGTTAAATATGTGGAACAGTGAGATGGATAGTTCTAATTTATAAGCCTTTAGAGGAATGCATTACATCATTGAAACTGTGGGCGGAATTCTCAGTGCCCGCTGGCAGCACAAGTGGGCAATATGGCACAATCGGTGGGAAGGCAGGTCGCGATTGTCTGCTCAGAACGCCGATGGCGGGGCTGCGTTTCCTGCCACCGGTCGTCAGGAATCTCATTGTAATACATCAGCATATCATTATCAGGCCATCTCGCCAGGCTCTTGCACCCCCGCTGGATCGTCCTCCCACGTCATCGGGAAAGCACGCCGACGTGTTTTACAACAGCACAGAGGCAACGTGCACTTGGTGGCTTTCACTTTTGAGGGAACTGGAAGTGAGTGAACGGCAACGTTCAGCAGAGCTCACCAGGGTCGCCTTTGCTTTGCAGGCTTCAGGGCCGCCGGTGGAGGGAGGGGAGGGGGGGTGGAGTCGGGGTTAAGTGCTGCCCTGCCTCGGAGGTGACTTTTGAGGGTGAGATGGAGTGGAGGGCGAGTGGAACCTTGCCGTTGAGGCAACTTGTGAGGGGGGGGGGGCGGGCAAGTGCAGCCTTGCCATTGAATATAACGCACAAGCTTTCGTTGGGGGGGTGGTGGGGGTAGGATGGGTGAGGGAAGTAGCCACACATTAGGGAAACCTGTGGAAAGTGACCATTTCCCCTGCAACTGAGACAGTTCAGGTGCAGCCACATTGATATGATTGGGGTCGGGCTCCTAGCTTCTCTGCCCACTCAAGCAATGCAGAGGCATCAAAGTGTCACCAAGTGCTCCAGAGCTCCCCCCGTCTCCTCCCTCAATGCTCCCCTCCCCCTCGCACCTGCTGGCACAGACTGCAAATTCATGAGCACTTAAGTAGATGCAGAGCACACGTTGTACAATCTCCTCGCTAAATGTGGGCATGTAGCAGTCACTGCTGTGGTCGCTCACAGCCCCTTGCAATGTCAGCATCCCAGTTTGGACGAGTCTCCCCCATGGTTCAAGCTAACAGGGCAGCCATGTGGCGCAATAATCTCTGGCCATCCAAGTGTTGGCCAGCACTCTCCGGGAAGCCTTAAGGGGCCTTCACACTTAACCAGGACAGGTTCTTAGCACACCCATGCTAACCACATGTCTCTCTCATTCATCCTGCAGGAGGAGTACATCAGGATCATGGAGCCTGGTGAACTAGCTGTATGCCTGATGGCCTACAGAGCACGAACATGACGGAGAAGAGAGGGACTGAGGCTCCTGGCTGCGCAGAGGAAGCAACCTCAGGGAGAAGGGGTGGCTGGGATTCCCACACACGCTGCCCAAGAGCCACAGCGAACCATTGCTGGTCGGTGCTTAGCAACACCCACGGTCTACAGACACTGCCTTTCATTCCTGCAGATGACCGAGAACCAGTGTCGCCAAAGACTGTGCATGTCTAGGGACCTGGTCGCTCACATCTGCCAATTGCTGCAGGATTTGGTGCCAAGGGGACATGGGCGTCTACTGCCAGTGGCTGTGAAAGTGACTGCGGCACTCAATTTCTATGCCAATGGCTCCTTTCAGGGCTCCACAGCTGACCTCTGTGGGATTTCACATTCCGCCACCCACAAATGCATCCATGAGGTCACGGATTCCATATTTGCGAGGGCACACAATTTGCATTTCGCCCAGGATCAGGAAAGCCAGAATGCATGAGCGATTAGATTCGCCCAGATCTCGGGTTTCCAACACGTGTAGGCACTCTTGTGCTGCTCAGATCTCGGTTGCAACACATGGTGAACTATATCAACCACAAGGGCTTCCACTCGCTGAATGTGTAGCTGGTATGCAACCACCAGAAACGCATTCTGCAGGTGTGCGCACAGTTTCCAGGGAGTGTGCATGATGCCTACATCCTCAGTCAGTCACAGGTCCTTGGAGTCTTCTAGGGTCCACAGAGGCTGCAGGGTTGGCTCGTTGTGGACAAGGGTTACCCGCAGAGGCCGTGGCTGATGACACCCGTGCGGTGGCCTCAGGCTGCAGCAGAGCAACGCTATAATGAGGCATATGCAGCAAATTGCAACTTGGTGGAGCAGACCATTGGGATACTGAAGATGCAGTTCCAGTGCCTGGACCCCCTGGTGGAGCCCTGCTATACAGTCTGCAGTGGATGTCATGCATTATCATAGTTTGCTGCGTCCTTTACAACCTGGTGCTCCAACAGGGAGATGAGCTGGCTGAGGAGGAGATGGAGGAGCAGCACATCTCCTCTGATGAGAAGGACACCAACGGGGGTGAGGCTGAGGAGGTCCTCGGAGGTGCCGATGACGGGGATGAGGCCCTCACACTGGCTAGACGAAGCAGCTGCACTCAGGAGCCCTCATAGTTGCTAGGTTTGTGGAGGTTGATGACGACATGCAGTGAGGTCACCCCATAGTTCCTCACACACATTTGTGAATGTTTAACTCCAGCCTGGCTTCTGGCATCGCGAATACCCTCTGTCAGAATGCTCCTGTCATGGAGACGCGGTGGAGGCCCTAATAGTTGCTCGATTGCAGAAGAATATGATGACAAACATTGAGGACACTCCATAAATCTTCACATAGCCTCTGAGAATGTCTGACTCCTGTTTGGCCGAGGGCAGCTCACTTGTGCTCCATCATCAGAGTCATATCATAGAAACACAGCCATGAAACTTTAGAAGCACCTGATCCTTTGTCTGCCTTCAGCACTGGAGACCTTCAGGAGCTGCAGCACAGCATCAGTTGTCACAGATGGGGAAGAGATGGGGGCCAGCCCCATCTTAAAGGCTCTGAGAGCACACAGAGAGAATGAGAGAACTCTGTGATGCCTGCCCACTACATTCTGGCAGCAATGACCAGCACTGCCGAGGTGCAGGCATCAGTAATGTAACCAGGGAGTGTGAGGCTGGACCATCACTGTGGTCTGAAGGCCACACAGAGCACAGGGAAGAGGCCCTGGACTGAGACACCTGCCTTTATCTTGTGCAGAAAGGTTTCACATCTGAGTGACAAGAACACTGCTCATCAGAACAAGGAGCCATAGGCAGGGAGACATTCTTGGGAGTTTATTGACAATAGTGAACAGTATGTACAAGTGATTAACACCCATGCCCAGGCTGTGCAACTAATTCTCCTTAACTGTCCTAACCCTGCCGCTACATCTTGGTGCTCCCCTTACATCCACAGGGGATGTGGAGACAGCCTGCTGACTGTGACGCCCTGTCTGTGATGACCTTGGCAGGCGTCCTCTTGAGGGCCGAGTCTTGGAGGGCCCCAGCCTGCTTTCAGGCTCCTGCTGTGTGGCAGTGACACCCTCCTCAGCCTGTGTAGCTGGAGCTGCTGAGATCACAGGGAGAGGGGAGTCAGACGGGCCGGACACTCTCGGAGTCACCTGGATGGATGGGCCCGGAGTGTGCACCTGTGGATCCTCCTCCCTATGGGTGCCTGGGGGACCCAGATTGACTCCTTGAGGAGCAGGGGAAGCTGGCGTGAGATCGAACTGCCCGGCACCGCTCTCGTGTACACACTGTTGGAGACCAACTATGGCATCAGCGATGGAGTTGAGCCCGCGCAGCAGTGCAGGAGCGAAGTCCTGGACCAAGGTCTCCATGGCAGCCTCCATCCTGCCAGTGTTGACCTTGGTGCATTGGCATGCTTGCCCTATCACCTCAGCCAAAAATGGACGGACTCCTCCAACGTGCCTTGCAATCTGAGGAGTGTAGCGGACATCCCTTCCTGATGTTCCCGAGCTTGCCTTTGCAGCTCCAGCAACTGTGACATGACCAAGTCCAGAGGCTCGTCATCTGACTCAGACTCAGCACATTTCTGGCCTCCAGCAGCCCTCCGAGTGCCAGGGACCTGGGAAGTCCCTGCTTCCGCCTGCTGTGGATCAGGCAGTGTGATGTGTTCACCAGATTGTGATCCTGAGGCTACTCTAAAGCTAGGTCCCACTGAGGTATGTGTCTCTGCGCTGGCGGAGGGCGTGGGTGAGCGCTGTGACGGGACTTCAGGGACAGTGCCCCCAGATTCCTCTTCAGAAGTTTCTTCGGATCTTGATTGGAGGCCCTGGGTCATAGACTCTGTTGGCTGTTTGGCAGATGTGCCTGGGAAAGTGAGGAGGGATAATTAGTGCCTGGCAGTGGCCTGTGAAACAGGACACATCGCTCACAGCATGGTTGTCTGATGGATGTTGCACTGCTGGATCCTCACTTGGCAGAGCAGCGCTGACCTCACTGTCAGCACAGGACTGGTCCAGATCCTCGCCGGCCAGCTGGATGGCTCTGTTTTCAAAGTCCGTGAGGACCTTGGTTTCAGGCATTCCTCCACCGGTCTGCGACCTCTCTCTCTAGTGTGCCAGCTTGCCCTGTATGGATAGAGATGGAGAAAGTGTAAGCAGGATGCCTGCCAGGCCAGAGGATAAATATATAAACAAAAAGCTAAAAGCTACTGCAGATGCTGGAAATCCAAAACAAAAACAGAATTACCTGGAAAAACTCAGCAGGTCTGGCAGCATCGGTGGAGAAGAAATCAGTTAATGTTTTGAGTCTTCCAGGTCATGCTGAGTTTTTCCAGGTAATTCTGTTTTTGCAGAGGATAAATATGCCTGGCCTGTGTGGATGGTGAGTGGTCTCATGGACGGGATGAAGACAATGATGGTGAGTGTGAGAGAGTGAATGGTGATGTCCCTTGAACTGGTAGTGAGTGAGGGCCCTGTGGATGTGTGCTGGGTTTGTGAGTGTGTGTGTTGGGAGTGATGAAAGGAGTGACTTACCCTGGTGGAACGGAAGAGATCATTCATCCTCTTGCGGCACTGGATGGCTGTCCTCTTCTGAAGGGTGTTGGTGCTGACCACCGCTGCCACCGCCTCCCAAGCTGGGTTGGTCATGTTGCTGCCCATCCTGTGGCCAGAGCAGGGGTACAGCACATCCCAGCGGGGCCCCACAGCACCCAAAGGTTGATCCAGGGGCCTGTCATTAAACTAGGGGGCTGCAGTCTTCTTACCTTTGAGGGCCATGTCTCCCAGGGAGCAGTGGTGAGCTGGAAGCAATGAGCGCTGCGCTTGTGGCTGGACTGTAAACATGACGCCCGGCGTGATGCAACGGTGGGGCGAGGGTGAGCGGGCAAATGAGGAGCTCGCTCACCATGGAAACGGCGTGTTTCCCAGGAATACATAAATAATGAGGCTGGCGTGGGACAATACGGCGTGAAAACCCTCCATCACCGACAGCGGGCAGCACGCTGTTTTACCCACCCGCTACCACACTTAGTGCACATTTGGGAAAATTCAGTCCACAGGGAGAAGTGTTGGAAAGGTATCAACAGCCAATCATTAACACCTGGCTTCAAGATAAATGCTCTCTTTTGCTCTTGTTTGGTGTTTAGTCTTTAAAAATATAAAGGGCTTTACAATGAAAGATACCCCATGGAGTTCACCTCAACACTGGACAATAATCTACATAAATCTGGCAAAAAAATTCCATCTCCACGGGTGAACTGAGATTCACATTACCCAAAAACAACATCTTAACATCAACATCAGCCGAGGGATAAACGTAACTATTTCATCCAAAAATCCTGTTGCTTGTTAATGTGTGTGAGAAGCATACTTTCTAAAAAGTATCCATTAAATCCCTGTGGATTGATTTCTAATGTTATTCCTTTTAACATTTTGCTATTTCAGTGTCTGTGATTAATTTGAATTTTAAAAAAATCTGGTCAAGTAATTTAGCCTGTGCAAGGTGAACTATTTTCCACCTTTCTGAAGGGACAGATGAATGTAGCGGCTTCTGCATGGGTTCTTCAGTGAGGAATATACTTTGGCCTACCATGGCTATACAAGGACAACTCAACTGGTCCCACCCATGTGACCTTTCCCCATAGCCCTGCAATTTTTTTTCTATTCAGGTGCTTATCCAATACCCTTTTAAAAACCTTCATCGAATCTCCCTCTATCACATTTTCAGGTCGTACATTCCAGATCCTAAATACTCTATGTGTAAAAAAGATTTTTCTTGTGATGCCTCTGGTTCTTTTGCCAATCACTTTGAATTGGTGGTCCTCTGGCTCTCAATCCTTCCAACAAAAGGAACGGTTTCTCTCTACTTACTCTGTCTAGACCCCTCATGATCTTGAACACTTCCAGCAAATCTCCTCTCAACCTTCTATTCTTGAGAGAAACAACCTAAACTTTGCCAATCTATCCACATAACTGAAGTCCGTCATCCATGGAACCGTTCCCATAAATCTTTCCTGCACCCTCTCTAAGCCCTTTACATCCTTCCTAAAGAGCCGTGCCCTGAATTGGACACTGGTTTGGGCTGCTACCATGGTTTGCACTACCACCATGGTTTGGCTTATTGCCTTTTACCTGTTCTGATGAAGAGTCATACGGACTCGAAACATCAACTATATTCCTCTCCGCAGATGCTGTCAGACCTGCTGAATTTTTCCAGCTATTTTTATTTTTGTTTGCCCTTTACCTGGTTGGTCTTCTGGCTCGATGAGGTTTCGCTTACTCTAGGAGTGACTTGGAGATAGTCAATATTTACTTTTTCTTGAAATCATTTATTTAGAACCATTTACATCCAAGACCTCATGGTAATTACATTATTCTCTGGACACAAACCGTTCTACGTCTTGTTCCCTTGGAGTCTCTTGGTCATCTGACCCTGATGTCATGCTTACATCATCACCAACATCATTGTCTAATTAACATAACCATTAACCCTTCACTCTACAGACACACTATTCAAATTGAGGCTGAACCGGAGTTTTATAAAAATTCATCATAACATCCTTGCTTTTGTACTTTCTCTCTATTTAAGCCCAGGATTCCATATGGCTTTTAAACCACTTTCTCAACCTGCCCTCCACATTGAACAATTTATGTGCAGGTACCATCAGGTCTCTTTGTTCCTGTATCCCCCTTTAGAATTGTGCCTCCCCTCATTCTTCCCAACAAAATGTATCACTTCACACTTTCTGCATTAAGTCTTACTTGGCCTGTGTCCGCCCTTTCACCAGCTTGCCTATGTCCTCTTGAAGTTTATCACTATTCTCTTCACGGTTCACAACATTTCCAAGCTTTGTGTCAACTCCAAATTTTTAAACTGCGCCCTGCATAACCAAGTAGACGCTATTAATATACGCTAAGGAAAGTGGCGGTCCTAGTTCCGATCACTGGCGAACCCACTGTATAACTTCTTCCAGTCTAAAAAACAACCATTCACCACTGTTTCCCGTCATTCAGCCAATTTAGTATCCATGCTGCCATTTTCCCTTTTATTCCACGGGTTTCCACTTTGCTGACCACTCTATTATGCGGCACTTTATCAGATGCCTCTTGGAAGCCCAAGTACATCATACCAATTGCATTACCCTCATCGACCGTCTTTGTTACCTCATCAAAAAAATGCAATCAAGTTGGTTAAATGCGATTTGCATTTAACAAGTCCGTGCTGACTTTCCCTTGTTAATCCATGCTTGTTAATTTGGTCCTGGATTAGTGTCTCTAAAAGCTTTCCCATCATCGATGTCTAACTAACTGACCTGTAGTTGCTGGGTTTTAAGCCACTTTCTCAACCTGCCCTGCCACATTCAACAATTTATGTGCAGATACCAACAGGTCTCTCTGTTCCTGCATTCCCCCTTTAGAATTGTTTCTGAACAACATAACATTTGCAGTTATCCAGTCCTCTGACACCATCCCCAGATCTAAGAGTTTCAAGCAGCTTCTCTTCTAATTTCAGATTTCCAGTATTTGCATACTTTCTTTTTCCTTTTTCAGATCGCATTTCTGTTTGGTTGACACAGAGGGCACACCCTCTCCCGGTAAAAACATCCTACTTACTGCTAACCAAAGACCTGAGATGAAGATTGGCAAAAGGGCCCTGGTGTGTTGACTGGCAATGTTGGAGCTTCACCAGGAACGCCAGTCAGTTTACCAACATCGATGGGTATTGACTGGCCAGGTTATCTGGAAGAATCTCAGTCCTCAATGTTCGGCTCAGCCCCCGCTGGTCTTAGTAGTGAACCAGGTTGATTGGATGATCACTACAGTATTGCAGTCCTTTTTGGCTTAGATATCGTATCTGCCACAGAGAGTTGAATGGGATCTAATTTCTCATCAACAGCCCTAGCCATTTAGGAGATAGTTCAACTCCAGAAAAACCTTACTTTACGTTGCCCTGTGGAGGATAGTCACTAGTTGGTCATTAGGTAACTGACAAGGGTGAGTCTTCATCCTCACTGGGTGAGCGGCAGAATCCACCACCAAACAAGTAATTTGCCAGATTCCCTCACAATCAGAGCATAGATGCCATTCCCCGAGAAAACGATGGTTCCCCCAGCTTGTAGGGTTGCTGTAGTGATTGTAAATAAAACCCTTCATGCTGTTATGGGGATCATGTGACTGTACAGACGAATCAGCCCTAAGCGCTAATCTTAGGGGTGCATCTTTCCTAACCTTGGTCTCGGGTTCAAACATGTAGCTTCATCAGGAGCTCTGTAAGTAAAGTTTACTGTTTCTTACAAGAAACCTGTCCGGTACACCAAGTTTATTACAATTGGCGACAAGGATAAATAGCTCCAACGCTGTACCTCACCTCACGAATGTGAGTATTTTGATTTTTAAAGGAAGAAAAGTGTACTCATCAGTCATGCCACTCTTTGGCAGAATCAACCTGTACGACCCGTCCATGGAAGACTGGAGTCAGTACATTGAGCGCCTAGGTTTCTACTTTGTGGCAAATGAAATAACAGCGGAGGAGAATCAGAAAGTGATTCATCCGAGAGTTTGCGGGATCAAGATGTATAACCTAATCTGTAGTCTGACAGCCCTAAACGTGCCAAATTCCAGATCCTTTAATGAGCTAATGGGTCTTGCGAAGGCACATTTTCAATCTAAGTCATTGGTGAACATGCAAAGATTCAAGTTCAACTCTAGAGTAAGGGCCCCGGGTGAGTCAATTGCAACATATATCGCAAAGTTAAAACAGTTAACGGAGCACTGTGACTTCAGAGATACTCTCAATGACGTATTGCAAGATCGTTTGGTCTGCGGCATACACAGCGACGCCATTCAGCGCCGTTCACTTGCAGAAGTTAATATTGACCTGAAGCTCACCATGGAAATAGCACTACCAATGGAGAGCGCTGAGAGAGACTCACAGGCTTTGCAGAGTGTGCAACATGGCGCATTGGGGTGGGAACCTATCACCAGGTGCGCCATGCGCCAAAAACCAGGGAGACAACTGCAAAGCAGGACATGGTCCCTACCACTCGAAAAACAAAACGAAACACTGGAAGCAGCTCACCAGCAATTCGGAAATTAAAATGTTTCCAATGTGGGAGAGACCATGTACCGGAAACCTGCAGATTTAAAAAGGCAGAATGCCACTACTGTCACAAGAGAGGGCATGCTATACAGCAATGCAGGGTAAGATCAAGGCAGCCAATCAGACAGCAGACTGAGATGATTGAAGTGCACAATAGAACTGAAGTAGAAGCTGCTGATACTGATATTTATTCCCTGTACAATCTCAAGGCAGGGAAAACTGCACCAATCACCGTCACCCTTCAAGTAAATGAGAAGCCTCTAGTCATGGAGGTTGGCACAGGGGCATCGACAACATTGGTGGGAAAACACATCTTTAAATACCTCAGCAAAGGTACCCAGCCACTGAATTTGGAACAAACCAGAGCACGGCTGAAAAATTACACAGGAGAGGCAATACAAGCAAAGGGCATCACCTCTGTACTTGGATCCTACAGGCAACAGACAGCTCATCTGCCAGTGATTGTTGTAACAGGTGAAGGACCTAGCCTTCTGGGTTGCGATTGGTTGAAAGAAACTAAACTCAACTAGTCAGAAATTTTTCAAGTCAGAACAGGAGGAATTCCTGAGCTGTTAAAAAAAATGACAGCACATTCTGAGATGAGTTGGGAAAGATAAAAGGCCCACCATCTAAAATATACGTAGATTCGGAGGCAACACCCCGGCTCTTTAAGGCCAGACTTGCGCCTCTCACCCGAAAGGAGAAGATGGATGCAGAACTGCGCCACTTACAGAAGTTAGGAATAACCCAGCCAGCCCAATTTTCAGAATGGGCAGCACCCATAGTCCCTGTGATGAAACCAGATCAAACCATTCGCATTTGCGGAGACTACAAACTAACTGTGAACAAGGCTGCCAAATTAGATAAATATCCAATCCTAAGGATTGAAGATCTGTACGCTAAGCTTGCAGGAGGAAGATCATACACTAAACTGGACATGAGCCATGCATACCAACAGCTAGAGCTGGACAGTACATCTAGAGGGTATGTAACCATCAACATGCACAAGGGCCTGTGCCAATATACATGCCTACCCTTTGGTGTATCATCTGCCTGCACGATTTTCCAAAGAACCATGGAAAGCCTACCAAAAGGGCTTCCTCGAGTTGTGGTGTACGTGGATGACATCCTGATCACAGGATCAATGGAAGCCAAAAATTTGGCCAACCTAGCAGACATGTTAAGGAGATTTTTGGAGACTGGTGTACTATTGAAAGAAGAGGTGTACTTTCCAAGCAACTGAAGTCGCTTATTTGGGTCATCGAGTGGATGCCCAAGAGTTGCACCCTGTAGAGGAGAAAGTCAGGGCAATCAAGGAAGCACTCTCTCCTGCCAGTGTCACCGAACTCAAGTCTTTTTTGGGCATGATAAACTATTATGGTTGCTTCTTGCCTAATTTGTCTACAGCGTTAGTCCCTTGACATTTATTATTGAAGAAGAACCACAGGTGGTATTAGAAGGCACAGCAAGAAAAAGCCTTCATAAAAGTCAAGAAGCTTTTACACTCGTCATGTCTGCTAGTGCACTATGACCCATCAAAGGAATTAATACTAAATTGTGATGCATCTCCCTACGGGGTGGGAGCGGTATTATCACACAAGATGGAGGATGGTTCCAAGAGGCCAATAGGCTATGTCTCCAGAACTCTCTCTGCAGCCATGAAGGGTTACTCACAACTTGAAAAAGAAGGCTTATCCGTAATATTTGGAGTAAAGACGTTCCATCAATATTTGCATGGGTGACACTTTACCAGAGTGTCAGATCACAAGCCACTTATGGGTTTATTTAGTGAAGATAAAGCAATTCCACCGATAACCTCTGCTAGAATTCAAAGATGGGCTTTGATTTTGTCGGTGTATAAGTACACCTTTATGCACCGTCCGGGTGTGCATATAGCAAATGCAGACACCCTCAGTCGTCTTCCTTTGCCAGATAGCATTACACATGCTGCAGTGCCTCAAGAGGTTGCACTTGTGTTGAATTTCATGGACTCCTCACCAGTCCGTGCGAAGCAGATAAATAATTGGACAAACCGGGATCCAATTTTATCGCGATTCCGAGAACAGGCGTAGCAAAAATGGTCAAATGCACCAGTCTCTGAAGAGTTAAAACCATTCTGTGCCCATAACTCTGAATGAAGTTGTCAAAATGGTATCTTGTGGGGAGCAAGAGTCGCAGTCCCTTCGCAAGGAAGAGAATCACTTTTGACAGAGCTTCATAGTGTGCATCCAGACATTTCAAAAATGAAGATGCTCACACGAAGTTATACCTGGTGGCCAGGTATAGACAGTGATATAGAAAAAATGGTGAAACACTGTCTCCAGTGTCAGCAACAGCAGAAGTTGCTCGTTTCAGTTCCACTGCATCTGTGGAAGTGGCCTGGTCAACCCTGGGTTAAATTACATATAGACTATGTAGGTCCATTTTTAGGTGCCATGTTTTTAGTGATCATCGACATGCATTCTAAGTGGATGGATGTGTATGATGTGAGATCACCCATGCCGTGTGCAACTATTGAAAAGCTGCGCCAATGTTTTAGTGCACATGGCCTACCAGGAGTCATTGTTTCAGATAATGGTACTGCTTTTACTAGTACAGAATTCCAGAGATTCCTGAACCTAAATGGGATTAAACAGGTCAAAACAGCACCACATCATCCTTCATCCAATGAGTTAGCAGAAAGAGCAGTGCAAACTTTTAAAACAGGCATGAAGAAATTATCTGAAGGAACATTAGAAACAGGAATTTAAAGATTTCTACTCAACTATTGTATGACTCCTCATGAACCTACGGGTGAAAAACCGCCTTTGTATAAGATTGAGTCTGGTATTCCCTAACTCAGAGGAGAAGGTGGAGAAGAACCAGAATAATCAGAAAGTGAATCATGATGTTCACAGTAAAGATCGAAAATTTACTGTGGGAGAGATAGTTTTAGTGCAAAATGACCTAGATGGGCCCCTGGTATAATCGTCTCTGAAACAGGACCTTTGTCGTCCCAAGTGGAAGTAGAAAGCAGGATTGTTAGGAAACATGTTAGGATCATCTAAGAAGCAGAGGGACAATCCGGCAACCAGCTCCTCCACTTGAAATTGAAGTCAAACCTTTGATCCCTCAGGTGCCATATCGACATAGAATAGACATACCTGATAACTCTGTTGAAGTAAATAATTCTGAACTGCACTTGTCTAAGGATGTCCCTGGTGCTGGAGTTCCTGATCAAGTCGAGCCATTGGGAGAATCTCGAGTTATAGAGTTGTGTCGCTTTACCCAAATCAGAAAACCACCTCAAAGGCTTAATCTATAATTTCATGAACTGTATACATTTGTATATGCTTTGGGTTAAGATATTCTTGTAAATAAGAGAGGTAAAACAAAATTAAAGGGGGAGGAATGTAATGATTGTAAGTAAAATCTTTCATACTGTTATGGGGATTAGCCATAAGGGTGGGTGATCTTAGGGGTGGAGCGTTTTGGCCTTGGTCTTGGTACAAGCATGTATCTTCATCAGGAGCTCTGTAAATAAAGTTCACTGTTTCTCAGAAGAAATCTGTCCAGTACACCAAGTTTATTACAGTTGCCAACCTTCCAGGATTGGCCTGGAGTCTCTCGTAATTGAAAACCAACCTCCAGGATACTACCGTGTGCAACCCCAAACAAAAATCATCGTGACATTGAAAAAGAGTTTTTTTTGTCATTTCTTTGAACATTTCTCTTTACCGCTTATAAAATTATTGAAAATGGGGAAGAAAGGCTGTTTGGTTGGTAGTCAAGCATCAACCAATTGGGCGATGGGTCTTTTTGCTTTCCAGTTGGTGTAGGAGGGCAGCGCGTCACAAGGCTGGAAGTGTTGGCCGACTAATGGCTGGAGGGTGGGGCAAGTCATGTGATGAAACCACCAGGAATACATTTAATCGTAGTTGGCAACCCTACCAGCCAGAGACGTGGGGCATCAGCAGAAGCTACGTGGCTTTACTGGAAAAGCTCTGGAAAGCATCTGCTTTCCCTAATCTATCACCATTTGTTTCTTTACAGTTGCTGTCACTGATAAAGTGTCTGTATGCTTCAGTGGGTTTTCAAATGAGCTCACTGATTACAATGTAATTGTTCATATTTCCCAATGGTCACTTCTCTGGTTGGCGTGCGTGTGTGCTTGAATCTGTGCATGTGTGGTCATGCGTGTTCGTATTGGAATACATGGACACTGAAGTAGGTTGGTTTTGATAAAGCAACAGCAGTAATTGCACCCACACCTCATTTCATGACCATTGGGATGTTTTGGCAATTCATATGAATATAGTTTGTTCCTTAATCAGGATTATTTTCATAAAAGAAAGGAAGATTTGCATTTATATAGTGCCTTTCATGACCACCTTGCAGCTAATGAAGAACTTTTAAAGTGTAGCTATTGTAATGTATAAAACACAGCAGCCAATTTGCACACAGCAAGCTCCCACAAACAGCAAAGTGATAACAATCAGATAATTTGGGTTTTTCTTTTAGCAACATTGATTGAAGGATAACTATTGGCCAGGATCCCAGGGAGAGCTCTCTTGCTCTTTGAAATAATGCCATAGGATCTCTTACACCTACCTGAAACGGCCGACGAAGCCTTGATAAAACATCAGCTCTGATGGTTCAGTACTCCCTCAGCACTGCACTAGAGTGTCAGCCTTCATTCCAGTGCTCCAGTCTCTGAAATGGGACTTGAACCCACAACCTTTTGATTCAGAGGGGAGAGTGCTACTAACTGAGCCACAGCTGACACTAAATTATAGGATAATAGTGCTGAAAGAATAAAAACAGAAAATAGGGAACATTTGAAACAAAAACAAAAATGCAATCAATTTGGCATCTGTAAATGGAAAAGAGAGTGTAGAGTTTTGTAGAGTGCAGATCCTTTCTTAGAACATAATAAGTCTTTAATTGCACTGATTAATCTCCGGGGATAGAGATCAATGTCTAGAGCCATTATAAACACAGTTTTTCATTAAATTAAGTAAAGTAACAGGATAGCCAAGCTAGTTGAGGCTTTTTATTTTGACAGAGTAGCACGCTAATTTCTCTGATTTATCTGTCTGCAATGGACAGACCTCATTAAGTGCTTTTTGCTACCTTAATGCTAAATGCATTTTCAGCCTGTAAGTCTGTGTAATTAGTGAAAAGAGAATGACATGGATCACCAGGGAGAACAATATCAGCAGCAACTATTGGTCATTACCAGTGCAAACATTGAGGATTGCCAGTTCTGCTCTCAGTAATTAAAGACAATATTGTTTACATGTTTTGAGCTACGTTTTGTTTTGGGAACCTTTAGACTGTCCACCAATATTCATTACAAGCCCACTGACTCCCACAGCTACCTTGACTACAGCTCCTCACACCCTGCTTCCTGTAAGGACTCCATCCCATTGTCTCAGTTCCTTCACCTCTGTCGCATCTGTTCCGATGATACCACTTTCCAAATCGGTGCTTCTGACATGTCTTCCTTCTTCCTTAACCACTGTGGTTGACAGGGCCCTCAACCATGTCCGACCCATCTCCCGCTCCTCTGCCCTCACACCTTCCTTTCCCGCCCAGAACCATGATAGGATCCCCCTTGTCCTCACTTTTCACCTCACCAGCCTCCGCATTCAAAGGATTTCCACCAAATCCAGCATGAAGGACCGTTCCCTACATGACACCCTGGTCCACTCCTCCATCACCCCCAACTCCTCATCCCCTTCCCACGGTACCTTCCCATGCAATTGCAGAAGTTGCAACACCTGTCCCTTTACCTCCTCCCCGTCCAAGAGCACAAACGCTCCTTTCAGGTGAAGCAGTGCTTCACTTGCACCTCCTTTAATTTAGTCTGCTGCATTCACTGCTCCCAATGTGGTCTCCTCTACATTGGAGAGACCAAACGCAGACTGGGTGATCGCTTTGCGGAACATCTTCGATCTGTCCGCAAGCATGACCCAGACCTCCCTGTCACTTGCCATTTCAACACTCCACCCTGCTCTCATGCTCACATGTCAGCCCTTGGCCTGCTGCAATGTTCCAGTGAAGCTCAACGCAAACTGGAGGAACAGCACCTCATCTTCCGACTAGGCACTTTACAGCCCTCCAGGCTTAAAATTGAGTTCAACAACTTCAGATCATGAACTTTCTCCTCCATCTTTACCTCTTTTTTCACAATTCATTTTTCATCTCATATAAGCCAGCAGATTTCCTTCTCTAAAAGGGATTAGTGAACCAGGTTGGCTTTTACAACAACAACTTCATGGTCATCACCAGACCTTTAATTCCAGATTTTTATTGAATTTAAATTTCACCACCTGCCATGGTGGGATTCAAACCTGGGCTGCCAGAACATTACCCTGGGTCTTTGGAATACCAACCCAGTGATAATGCCACTATGCCACCACTTCCCCACTTGCTCATGTGGTTCTTTTCAGAATGCTTACCCTTGTTCTGCTATTGTCACTTTCTGCTTTCTTACCTTTGCCACTATCAGCACCTTTTTTAGCCTTTACCACGACCATTAACACTCCCTTTGTCCTTTTGCTCATGACATCTTTGTCAATCTCTCCTTTGCCCTACCTATCTCTGGTCTTCTATCCAACTTCACCTGCTCTACCCGCCGTAAACAATATAAGCTTCGTCACATTTCTACTTCTCTTTAGCTCTGAAGAAGGGTCATATGGGCTCAAAACGTCAGCTCTGTTTCTCTCTCCACAGATGCTGTCAGGCCTGCTGAGTTTTTCCAACATTTTCTGTTCTTGTTTTGTTTTAGGAAGCTTGTGGCTGCTCTATCGGGTGTCTATTGTGTGCTTCCTTGCACTTTTGCATTTATTGATCACCATCATTCCCAATTTAATATAGAGACTTTAAACTTGTGGGACTGTGCACCTGTGTGCTTAGTACAATGGCACATTGAGGTATGTTTTCATGGGTCTATGAAGCTGATGAGATAAGACAGCCAAACTGTGATGCTACTGAGTGCAACCAATGTGGCAAACACCTGCAATCAGCTTGAAGCACAACTAAATTACATCAACAAGTTGACTGGTCAGTTCCAGTTATGCAGAAATGCTTTTAAGGCAAAGCAATTCGGTTCATCTTGGTTGCCAGTGCTTCTGAATCCTCTCACTTACACTACAGGAAATTCGAGAACACTAACAAGACAAAAAATAACTATGCACATTTTTGAGGTCTTCGAAAAGTGGAGGAATTTTCATAGCAACTGTGAGTTATGAGAAATGAGAGTATATAGGACAGTGTACTTGGAGTTCAAAGAACAAGAGATGAAAATTCAAAGGGTAAATGGCCATAATAGGGGGCAGACAGGCAAGAAAGGATGGAAGGAAGGAGAGAGTAACTGGGGGTTAGAAGCGAGTGAAGGATCACTTGTCATGCACCAAGCTTTTACCTTACCTGTGTCTGTCAATGTTGGGAGAGACTAAAAGATCCTTTGCAGGTTTGGAGGTTGTACTTAAGTACTGGGAGGACTTGTGCTGTAATAGAGGTGAGAATTGTTTTGATGAGGTTTAACTGATGCTTACCATGCATCCTTCTCAAAAAGCCTTTCTTTCTAACTGGGATAAATATTTGCTGAGAGTTATTAAAGTCCTTAAAGCCTGCCACTGAAATTCTACTGTCCTACATTTTAGCTGAGTTTCCCAATTCACTTTCGCTAGATCTGCTTTCATTCCCTCATAATTACCGTTATTCGGGTTTAAAACATTAGTCTTGGGCTCACAATTCTCCCCTTCAAACGGAACATGAGATTCTATCTTGTTATGACCGCTGTCACCTAGAGGATTCTTTACTATGAGGCTACTGATTAATCCTGTCTTGTTACTCATTATCAGGTCCAGAATAGCCTGCTCCCTGGTTGGCTGTAGGATGTGCTGCTCTAAGAAATTTTGCCGAATACACTCTATGAACTCATGTTCCATGCTAACTTTGCCAATCTGATTCTCCCAATCTACATGTAGATTAAAGTCACCCATGATTGATGCTGCACCTTTGTTACATGACCCATTTATTTCTTCCTATATACCCTGTGTAACTACTGTTAGAGGGCCTAAAGACTACTCCCAAAAGTAACCTCTGACCTTTAGTATTTCTTAACTCCACCCAAACTGACTATACACGTTGCTGTTTTGAGTGAAGGTCAAGTCTCACTGCTGTATTAATAACATCCTTAATTAACAGAGCTACCCCACCACCTTTTCCTAGCTTTCTATCTTTTTGAAATGTCAAATACCATTTGGGAAAAATTTTCCCCCCATTGGGGGGGAGTGCAGGAGCGGGCGCAGGTAGCGTGCCTCCAATCGGCACCCCCAATTGGGGGGGGCGCCACCATTTTAAGTGGGCGGGCCTTAATTGGCCCGCCCAGTGTGACGTCGACCAGGAAGTGCTATGTGCTCTCTGTGCAGGCGGTAGGCGGGGGGGGGGGGGGGGGGTTGGGGGGGGTGGTTTCCTTCAGCCAGGAGTGCACTCTTTCGAGCATGTGCACGAAAGAGCGCACTCATCTCCCTGAGGCAAAGTGCTGTCTCAGGGAGATCACCTCAGAATTAAAATTTTTAAGACAAATGTTTAAAAAATTTCCCTGACACGTCCCATCATGTGACACTGTCACATGAGTTGGGACATGTCCATCACTTTTACTCAAGCCTTTGTTAAATATTTTAAAACCCTCATGAAACCTCATCCTGCCCATGGATGAGTGTTCATGCTTTTTTTTAAGCCCGCCAGGGCTCCCGGCCTGCCCGCCATCCTTAAGATTGGACAGGCAGCCCCTGTCAATTACCTAAATTGTTTTATCAATGGCCTCAATAGGCCATTGACAGGTCGGTGGGCGCACAGCTGACTCAGCTGTGCCCCCACCACCCTGAAAATGGAAATGACGGGGTGACATCGGGAATTCCGCCCGACAACATCCCGCGTCCTTTTACACGTCGGAGAGCAGGCCCCTCCCCCACTCGGCAACCGGAAGATCCTCCTGTTCAATATTCAGATCCCAGCCTTGGTCACCTTGCAACCATGTCTCCGTGATGGCTATCAGGTCATACATATTTATTTCTATCTCTACTAACAATTTATCCAGGTTGTTAGGAATGCTGAGTGCATTCGGATACAGACCCTTTGGGTGGAATTGTCCCGGATTTGCACTATGTGTGGTAGCGGGCCTGAGAAACGATGTTTTATCAGCCGACGCAATGACGGGTTTTCGCGCCGTAACGGTCTCTTCCTGGTGCGCCCCGCCTCATTCACAGGAAGCACGCCGGATCACTGGCGAGAGAGTTCGGATTTGCCAACCACGCCGTGACCTCAGCGCTTCCTTGCTCCTGCCGCCATGTTTAAAGCGCACCAAAGCACAGCCTACTTCATGTCCACAGACCAGGACTGCTCCAGGCAACAGATGGCCCTCAAAGAAGATGTCAGCCCCCAAATTTAGTGACGCCTCTCTGGGGCGCCTGCCTGGACGTGGAGGGGAGGCCACCCCGATATCCTCCACCCCCACTCTGGCCTTAGGAGGCCCACCTGAGTCAACGATCCAGCCTGGGAGGCAATGGCAGCAACAGTCAGCACCACCGGAGCACAGAGGGAGTCAGCCATCCAGTGCAGGAAGAGGATAAATGGTCTCATCCATTCCGCCAGGGTAAGTCAACCACCTCATCACTCTTAACTCACACACTCACAAACCCACCCATCACACATCCACAGGGATCTCACACCTCAATGGACAACACCACTACTTCTCACATACACCCTCACATCTCCATCAGCCGCATATCCCCTGGTGTTCACACCCTCATCCTGTCCATGGCTCCGCACACCACACAAACATTCCACACAGTGCCATGTGTCCTGCTCACACTCTCTCCAGCTGTTTTCATGCAGAAGAAGCTGGCTCACAACAGCAAGGAGAGGGCTCAGACTGGGGGTGGAGTGGCCCACATTAGGCCCCTCACTCACTTTGAGAAGCGTGCCATTGCGCTGACTGGTAAGGATGTGGACCCTGCCTGCAGCAACAGTGAGGTCAGTGGCCAACACCCATGTGAGGATCCTGCACCACATCATCCCTCTCTCAACACAACTCTGGGTGCTCTCTCTCCTGTTTTTGACTCTGCTGCCATGCATTAATTATCTCTACTTTGGTTCACAGGAAGCTTTGCCAAGTGACCAACACCCTCAGCCAGCCAGTCCCTCAGCTCCATCCAGGTCCTCACCCCCTGAGAAGGACACCGCCTCCATTGAAGAGCTGAAAATATGCAGCCTGGAAGACCTGTCACAGCGCTTACCCACACCCTCCACCAGCTCAGAGACACACACCTCAGTGGGACCTAGATCTCGAGCAGGCTCGGTTTCACAATCTGGTGGTCGCCGCATGGACTTGTGTCCACAGCAGGAGGAGGCAGGTTTAGCTAAGCACCCCAGCTGAGAAAGAGGCATCTGTGAGGTCAGAGCCAAATGAGGAGCCTCTGGATTCGGCCTTCCAACTCATTGTGGAGAGTCAGCAGAAGGCGCGGGAACATCACGCAGAGCTATTGGAAACCCTCTAAAGAGTGGCACCTGAGTCGGAGGAGTCCGTCTGCCTGCTCTCTGATGGAATGGTACCCACATGTGCATGTATGGAGGTCTCCATGGGAATGATGGCAGTCGCCATGGAGACCCTGGTCCAGCAGAGCGTGGAGATGTGCGCAGACCTGCACTCCATTGCAGGAGACATGGGTGCAGTGGCAACGCGAGAGGAAAACGGATCACCTCCAGATGCTCCTTCTCCTCAAGGGGTCAGGTTGGGGCCCTCGGGCACCCAAAGGGAGGAGCATCAGCAGCTGGACGCCCCTGGGTCACCCACACAGGGATCTCAGAGGCTGCCCACTCTCTCCAAGTCTCCTTTGCCTGTGGCCCCCTCAACCTCACCCTCTGTCACCACAGAGGGAGAAGCGGGCCCACAGGAGGACAACCAAAGCAAGCCGGGGCCTTCAAGGCCTCAGCTCTCCAGAGGATGCACGCTGAAGTCATCAGAGTCAACAGGGCCAACCATTGCACAGGCTGTCTCCACCCCTGCTGCGGATGTCAGGGCAGCACCTAGAAGATGTGGTGGCCTAGAAAAGTTAAGACATTCTGATCACAAGTGGTTGCTCAGGTGAACACATTTTGTCACTTCTGAAAATAGATTCACTTTCGCTGAGTAATGTGTGATGTTGTCTTTCAGCTTCATTTACAGGCCACTGCATCTCCCCTCCTCCGCCAACTAGCAGTTCAGCTGCAAGCAGTTGGCCCATGAGTGATTCTGGAGGGAGAAGTGTGTGTGTGGCAGGGCCTTTCAGAGCCAGGTCATGGTCAAGTACATTGTCAGCTCCCCCATCCTCTCTCCCTCCCTCCAGTCACCCATGTCCTTTCCCCCATCACTCGGCCTCCCTGCCATCACTTTCCATCTCCTCACTCCCCCTGACACCATTGTCGCCTCACCTACCAGACACCTACCAGCCCGAACCCTTGCTGTTCCAGGATGTCCATGTGAATGTGCATGCTCATTTCCTTCCTGAGAATCCCAACCCCCATCCACATTGACCTCCCAACCTCCTCCTTCCCACCCCCAGGGTCTGTGTCTGCCTCTGAGTCCCCATCAGCCACCGTTGCTGTCCCTTTTACCGCTACCAACATACCTTCATTCTCCCACCCTACTGGCTCCCCCCACTCCCTCTCACACTCACCATTCCCTCCTACCGCGCCCGCCTTCAGTTTGCTTCCCAGGAGGCCGTCATTGACTCCACAAACCCCCCCCTTCCATGTTTGCCTGGACATCCCTCCTCCACCCTTACTCTCTCCTACGCCATTACTCCCTCATCCCCCCTGCAGACGCCATCCCCCCTCCGAACTCCCTGCAACCCCTGGACACCTTCCCCCTCTGAACTCCTTCCTCCCCCCCGGACACCTTCCCTCCTCCAAACTCTCTCCCTTACCCTGTCCTCCCCCCTTACACCTACCTCTCCACCAATTGCTGCATTCTCCCCATTATACCCTCCTCTCTCATACTCCTCCTCCCCCCTCCCAGCCTCACCTCCCCCTGACACCTTCGCTCCCCCCGCTCCCAACCTCACTAACCCCCCCCACTCACAGCTGGGCCTTCCTCTTCCCCCCTCCCCCTTGCTGATCATCCTTGGCATCCCATGGCCAAGACCGTGATGTTCCGAAGCAGACCCAAGACATCAATGGAGACTTCCAACCTCCAAGAGCTGCTTTTCTGCAGAGCCATGTACATGAGAATCCACCCAGCATGTGATTCATGTGATCCCCCAGGGCCTGGTGGCTTTAAGGCTCCAGCATCTTCTTCTCCTCGGATGTCCACGATCTGAACAAGGCCCTCGAGGTGCGTCCTGGCTTCTGCACATTTCCCTTGTCCAGACGTGTTTGGGCCAGCGTGTTTTCCCGCTGGGAATGCGAATCGGATTCGTGGCAGCCTCCAGCGGGATTCGTGTTCCGCCCTGGCTGACACCATCGGATGGTCCCTCTGTGCTTTCACGCAGGGGTGAAACCGACTTCTGCCCCTCACACCGAACTGTCGCTTCCCCCCCCCGTCCCCCACTACCTGTCAAGACGCCCGCCACCAACGGGAATGGACACTTCCACCATTTAACCCTGTCTTTTTACCATTTTTGCAATTTCTGGCCTTATCTACTGATGTACTCTAAGTTTGTACTTTCTGTCCCTTCCTGCCCCACTCTGGTTATCATCACCCAAATCATTACTCTGCTCTGTTACCTCATTGTTTCACTTTGTTTTACCACATCTCCTCTTCCATGATCCCTTCTCTCTACTATTAAATTTAAAGCCCTCGCTAACACCCTAGTTATAGGCCTCACTGAGGCACTGGTCCCAGCACAGTTCAGGTGAAGACTGTCCCAACAATACAGCTTCTGCTTTTCCCAATACTGGTGCCAGTTCCCCATGGATTTAATCCATTTCTCCCACACCAGTCTTTGAGCCACGCATTCATCTCCCTAATCTTATTTACCCTGCACCAATTTGCCTGTGGCGCAGGTAATAATGCAGAGTTTATTACCTTTGAGGTTCTGCTTTTTAATTTGGCCCCTAGCTGTTCATCGTCTATGAGCAGGACCTAGTCCTATCTATGTCATTGGTACCAACGTGGACCATGACAACTGGGTCCTCCCTCTCCCACTGCAAGTTCCTCTCCAGCCCCAAGCAGGCATCCCAAGCTCTAACACCAGGCAGACAACACCGCCATCTGGGCCCACACTCTCTGCTGCAGAGAACTGTGTCTATCCCCTTGACCATGCTGTCCCCTACTATCACTACATTTCTATGAATTCCCCCAATTCAATGGCTTCCTGTACCATGATGCCATGGTTATTTTGCACATCCACCTTGCAGCTCTTACTTTCATCTATACAGGTTGCAAGAACCTTGAACCTGTTGGACAATTGCAAAGGCTGAGGATCCTCCACTTCTACCTTCTGGGTCCCCATACCTGCCTCACTCAGTCACACCCTCCTCTCCCTGACCACTGACATAATCAGAAGGCCCTATCCTAAGGGGCATCACTGCCTCCTAGAACAAAGTGTCCAAGTAACTTTCCATCTCCTTGATGCATTACAGTGTCTGCAGCTCAGCCTTCAGCTCATTGACTCTGAGCCAAAGCTCCTCAAGCTGCTGACACTTACTGCAAATGTGTTTGCCATGGATCTCAATGGTGTACAGGAGATCCCACATTCTGCAGTCGCAACACATCACCTGCCCTGCCATCTTTATTTTGTGTTAATTAGTTAATTATTATTATTCTCAATTAATTGAAAATTAATAAACCCTAATGCTCCCAATAACTTTATTACTGCTAGTAAAGTTTACTAATAGTAATAAACTTTGCAATTACTTCAAAATTATACAATATTTGAAGATAAATTAGCAAAATACTCACCAACCAATCACTTACCTGTTTCCCTGGGATGTCGGTCTTTTTTTTTACATTACATATGACCATACGAACAAGGAGGAGGAGAGGCCATTCAGCCCCTCGAGTCTGCTCCACCATTTAATAAGATCATGGTTGATCTGGTAGTAACCTGAAATCTGCATCCCACCTACCCCCAAAACCTATCTCCCCCTTGCTTACCAAGAATCTATCCACCTCTGCCTTAAAAATATTCAAAGACTCTGCTTCCACCACCCTCCCAGGAAGAGAGGTTCAAAGACTCAGGAACCTATGAGTGAAAAAGTTTCACCTCATCTCTGTTTTAAATAGGTGACCCCTTATTTTTAAACAGTGACCCCCTAGTTCCAGATTCTCCCACAGGAGGAAACATCCTCTCCACATCCACCCTGTCAAGAACCCTCAGGATCTTATATGTTTCAATCAAGTCGCCTCTTACTCTTCTAACTTCGAACGGATACAAGCCTAGTCTGTCCAACCTTTCCTCATAAGACAACCTGCCCATTCCAGGCATTAGTCTGGTAAACCTTCTCTGAACTGCTTCCAATGCATTTACATCCTTTCACAACGCGGTTAACTCTTTATGAAGTCTCCACTGCTCTTGTGATGTTTAATGAAGTAACTTTCTGTCTTTCTTTCTCTTCATAGCAGTTCTACCACTAGATCAAGGGGAGCAGGGAACACCGTCATCTGCAAGTTCTCCTACAAGTCACCTGCCATCCTGACTTCAAAATAAATCTCTGTTCCTTCACTGTCACTGGGACAATACAGCACTCTTTCTTTTATTCATTCATGGAGTGTGGCATCATTGGCTAGGTCAGCATTTAGTGCCCATCCCTAATTGCCCTTGAGAAGGTCGTGGTGAGCTGTCTTCTTGAACCGCTGTAGTCCATGTGGTGTAGGTACACCCACAGTGCTGTTGGGGAGGGAGTCCCAGGAATTTGACCCAGCGACAGTGAAGGGACAGCAATATATTTCCAAGTCAGGATGGCTTGTGACTTGGAGGGAACTTCCGGCTGCTGGTGTTCCCATGAGTCTGCTGCCCTTGTCCTTCTAGATGATAGCGGTTGTGGGTTTGGAAGGTGCTGTCTAAGGAGCCTTGGTGAGTTTCTGCAGTGCATCTTGTAGATGGTACACACTGCTGCTACTGTGCATTGGTGGTGGTGGGAGTGAAAGTTCAGTTTCTGGTCAATGGTAACCCACAGGATGTTGATAGTGGGGGATTCAGCAATGGTAATGCCATTGAATGCTATGGGGCGATGGTTAGATCCCCTGTTGCTGGAGAAGGTTATTGCAATTGTTACTTGCCACTTGTCAGCCCAAGCCTTGATGTTGTCCAGGTCTTGCTGCATTTGGACATGGACTGTTTCAGTATCTGAGGAGTCGTGAAAGGTGCTGAACATTGTGGAATCATCAATAAGCATCCCTACTTCTGACCTTATGGAAGGAAGCTCATTGATGAAGCAGCTGAAGATGGTTGGACCTAGGACACTACACTGGGTGTACCTACACCACATGGACTGCAGTGGTTCAAGAAAGCAGCTCACCACCAACTTCTCAAGGGCAATAATGGATGGGCAATAAATGCTGGCCTCAATACTCACACCCCTCGAACAAATAAAAAAAGCCTCATGCCCCACAAACACAGGTGCTTTCCAAATGGTCTCTGTTTAGTAGGTAGTGTTAACTGGGTTGGAATTACATTCAAGCACATTACAATTGTTTGGCCAGAATATTTGAAAAATCTAACTTTGAGGCATCTAGCCTGCATACTAATTAACAATGTATCAACACCTGCTGGTCTATTTTTATAGACAAGGTCTGTTTCAAAAGGAACATATTTTTAATGGTGAGAATGAAAATCTCTGTCAATGCTTCAATGGTAAATCATTGCATTGATACAATTAATATTTTATACAGCTGAGTGTACTCCGAGCTGGGAAATCTGATTTATTTCGAAGCAACTCTGAGGGTGAAGGACGTGAGAGGAATTTCTGTGTGTTGTTTTGAGTTACGTGAGCAATTTGAGACACTAATGCGGAGGGGAAATCAGACTTCTAGGGTTGAATTTTTAAACAGCCGCAGAGCTGGGACTAGAGGCGGACAAGCCTGCAATTGCCTGACTGGCCACTGTTCCAGTCTCCCACCACCAGACCATTTCTGTTCCAGCCAAAAAACAGTTCAGACCAGTTTTCTTACTTCCCAGTTTTACTGTTTCTTTTCCTTCTGGCTGGAGAAGAAGAGGCAATGATGGTTAGCTGCAAGCATTGGCTAAGCTATTAGGTCAATTAAATGACTTACCAGACGCCCACTCCAATTTTACAGCTGGCTTGCAGGACTTCCCCACTGTGGCTGAAACTTACCTGGGATTGGTAATGGCCTCCCCATGGCAGACAGGGTGGGGGAACCAGCGCTCTATCCCACTAGGGAACCCCCACCCCCATCAGCACCCCCCAACACCTGCCTTAGCCATCAGGCTGTAGCTGCAGTCACTGGCTGCCCAGTGAAAGGGTTACCCCTCCACGATGATGGCCTGGTAGCTGTGGCCTTTGTAGTAGCGAACATTTTAAAAGTCTCTTCAGGGGGCACCCCCATCTCAAGGGCACTGCCCTCTCTCTCTCTTACCTGCACCTGCAGCTCCCACCTCGGATGGTGGGGCTGTCGATGTATGATTGCTAAAGGCCTCCTATTGGCCCTCCAGCCTTGGGAGCCCCAAAAGGATGGTTAGCACAAACCCCGACCCTTAGTTAGCCTGTTGATCAAAGATTGTGTCAGGCGTTCCGACTCCAGAACACAAGTCCAGTCTCTGAGCTGTAAGAGTTTGATAATAGTATTATATTTCTATGGGTTTGCACCGGGTGAACGCGTGCCTACAAATTTTAAGTTAATCACTATTTAAACAGTTCAGTTTGAATTTCTGTTAGACAATTAACAATCAAGGAAATTAGGAAACAGGAAGGCAGTTGCTTGGAAGGAACGACACTTAAATGTTGTTTATGACTTTGATGATACCTCCAGGCCTGAATTCAAGAAGTTGTCTGCTTTGCTGGAATAGCCAAAATGGTTGAATTCAATAGTTTGAACTTAGGATGACTCCTTATTTTTAAACAAACTGTGCATTGCTTTAATTGATCTGTACTCGAGGGGTGCCTTTATTTTCTGACATTATGGTAGGTTGTTTGGTAAGTGTTTTTCACATTTGTCCTTAATGGCTTTAGTATTTGTAGGAATGGGTCGGAAGATGTTGATGTGAATGTGTGCTGTACTGTTGACAAGAGAACGTGACATTGTTTAGACGTTGGTAATCTGTGTTTAAAAGATTTGTTCACAATGAAATGTAAACTTCTGGGGCCTATGGAAGTAAGAGACAGAGCTGTGTCTCAGTTTACAACCCACGAAGCAGGGGCTGCAAAGGCGGGGTGACACCAGATGACCCTCGGCTATAGCCAATGAAAAAGGGTAATTCAGACTTCTTCCAAATAAGGGATGAGGAATAATGAGAATGAGGGATAAAAGTTGGAAAATCAGAATCTTTGTCGGCGCAGTTTTGCCATTACTTGAGTGGTAAACTTCTGAGACACAGTTCATCATTACTTCTGAGACAGAAGGAAACAGACTTCAATTGTGCTCTCAGCATTCGAGGCCCTTGAAGAATAAAGTAAATCCAGGCCCAAGTTGTTTTCACTGCTTCTTGTTAAGTATATTTTACATTTTACTTAATAAATTTTGCATAATTCACAAATACTAGTCGCTCGTACCTTGTTAGGTCAAACACAGCTGAGGATCAAACATTCAGACGTGTAATTTTATTTAAAAAGGTTTTATACCTTGAAACCCCTAAATCTTACGGAGCCTAAATAGAAAGGATGCACACTGTGTAACACTGGTGAACAGGTTAAAAAAATCAGACGGATAACCGATCAGATCTGCAACAAAAGATCCTGCTGTCATATTAAAAATAACGTCCAGCCCTTTTTTTGGGAAGCTTGCATCTGTTTTACCGATTTTTAATCGAAATTCAATTCATCTTTTTAATCCATTTTCACTTTTACAAGCTTGAAGTGCAGATACAATGAAATTCATTATTGTTTAGCAAGATATCATTTAAAAAATACAACACTTGACCTGGCGAGATTGGTACAGCTCTAACTCTCAACTGTCATGTCTGCAGTGTAGGTCTGTGTATTAAAAGTGAATATCAAGCCTGAAATTCCTGGAGAGAGGACTGGGGTAGGTGTTTCCGGTCAGCGGGTGGGGGCCGGGGCCCGCTCGCCGATGCGTCAGATGACGCGGGGATAGGTCGGGCGTGCGTCCCAACGTCACCCCGCGTCATTTAGATTTTTCAGTTCTGCAGGCGCACAGCCCAACTGTCCATGGCCTGTTAAGACCAATAAAAAAACTAATTAACCTCATTGATGGACCTGCCCGTCCAACCTTAAGGTTGGCGGGGCAGGCCGGGAGCCCTGGCGGGCCTCAGAAAAAGCATGGAGCCTCAGCCACGGGCGGGATGAGGTTTCATGAGGGCTTTTAAATGTTTATCAAATGTTTAAATAAAAGATAAGGACACGTCCCAACCCATGTGACAGTGTCACATGAGGGGACATGTCAGGGAAATATTTTTTATTACTTTTCTGTCAACTTTTAATGCGGAGCCGATCTCCCTGAGGCAGCGCTTTGCCTCAGGGAAATCTGTGCGCTCTTTCACGCGCATGCACGGAAGAACGCACTCTCGGCTGAGGGATCCCACCCTGTCCGCACAGGGAACACATAGTGCTTCCTGGCGGACGTCAGGCTGGGCGGGCCTTCATTGGCCCGCCCACTTAAAATGGCAGCACACCCTCCCCCCACCCCCCCAGCACCCCCCCACCCCACCCCCACACCTCCCCCACCCCACCCCGCCCCGCCGACCAGGGGTGCCGATCAGAAGGCTGGCCACTGGCGTCCTCTCCTACACTTCCCCACCATTGGGGGGAAAATGTTCCCCTTTTATTAAACTGAAAATAGCAGTAACTTGCAAATATGTGGAACCATATACTAGTTTGGTATCAGATCTTAGCAGGATCTGATGGGAGAATGTTATTTCGGATGGGACCCTCGATCAGACCTGACTGTTTTTTTTTTAATTCATTCACGGGATGTGGGCTTCACTGGCTGGGCCAGCATTTATTGCCCATCCTTTGTTGTCCTTGAGAAGGCGGTGGTGAGCTGCCTTCTTGAACCGCTGCAGTCCATGTGGTGTAGTTACACCCACAGTGCTGTTAGGAAGGGAATTCCAGGGTTTTGACCAAGTGACAATGAAGGAACAGCGATATATTTCCAGGTCAGGATGGTGAGTGACTTGGAGGGGAATTTCTAGGTGGTGGTGTTCCCATCTATCTGCTGCCCTTGTCCTTCTAGATGGTAATGGTCGTGGGTTTGGAAGGTGCTGCCGAAGGAGCCTTGGTGAATTCCTGCAGTGCATCTTATACAGAGTACACACTGCTGCTACTGTGCGTCGGTGGTGGAGGGAGTGAATGTTTGTTGATGGGGTGCCAATCAAGCGGGTTGCTTTGTCCTGGATGGTGTCAAACTTCTTGAGTGTTGTGGGAGTTGCATTCACCCAGACAAATGGGGAGTATTCCATCACACTCCTGACTTGTGCCTTGAAGATGGTGGACAGGGTTTGGGGAGTCAGGAGGTGAGTTACTCGTCACACGATTCCTAGCCTCTGACCTGCTCTTGTAGCCGCAGTTATTATTTGGCGAGTTCAGTTCAGTTTCTGGTCAAAGGCAACCCGAGGATGTTGATAGAGGGGGATTCAGTGTCCGTCAGAGGGAAAAAAAATGAAACTGTTCACTTAAATATCACATATCTCAGGATACGCAAAGTAATTGCGTAGAATGACTAACTTTGTCGTGCATTCACAGCTGCCTCTTGATGCTCAGAGTGACATAACAGCCCTGAGATCAGGGGTTATTTTTTTACTGGATCTGTGTTCCAGAGGCCTGGACAAATAATCCAGAGAGCGTTGCTTTCAGATCCCACTGTGGAGGTTTGAGAATTTGAATGTAGTTTTTCAAAGAGCATTGGGGTCAGGATTTTATGACCTCACCGCGGCGTGTCTCCCCCTGCTGGATATGTCGAGCCATTTAAATCTCCATTCAGTTCGGCGGGGCCGTAATATCCCACCGGGCAAGAGGGGCCGTAAAATCCTGACCCCGGGAATAAAAAGTTTCAATTTGCTTGCCTGATCAGTGACATGGTTGTACGAAGCCCAACTGGCTCACTGATGTCCCCTTGAGGAAGGAAATCTGCCGCGCTTTCCCGGTCCGAGCCTATATGTGATTCCAGTGCTACACCGACCTGGTTGACTCTTCACCGCTCTCTAAAGCAGCCTAGCTGACCATTCTGCTGGATGAAGGCAGCCCACCGCCACCTGCTCTGGGCCAAGAGGCATTGGCAATAAATGCCGGCCTTGCAGACAGCAGCCGGGTCCCGATAACCTTCTAAACAAAATCCGGTCAAACGGAATTCAATAAAAATATGTTAACATTTGGGCCGGCATCCGAAAATTACAAAAGCTGCAAGAGAGTTTGCCTTGTCTACTCTCCGTCTGTCCTTTGTGCAATTCCTGTCCCACACAATATGGCTGGCCCTTAACCATCTCCGGGAAACCAGGGATGGGCAGAATGGCCATCCTCAAGACAAAATTTTTTAAAATGTAGCCTGTCACCATAATGGCACCACGGGCTGTAACCAATGGAATGTTGCTTCTTACTTTGATGCTGATTTGATGTCCAGAGGAGACCTGGTTTCCTTTCAAATTTCTAGCATTCGTTTTTTTAAAAATATTTTTTCCCCTCTGCTGTCTGTCAGGACTTCTTGCATTGGGTTCAGCCACATTGCCTGCTCTTCAATTTCTCAGGTGCTCTATTCACCAAATAAATCTGTCGTTTAGTTTCTGTGGCTATCTCCTTCTGTGGCTCGCTGTCAAAACGTTTGTTGACGGGGTTCTTGTTAACCACGTTGAGTCGCTTTGGAACATTAAAGGCGCTATATAAATTCAAGTCGTTTGTTTTTTTTTGCCGAGATCCAGAGATGGACTGTTTCCTTCTGAAGTTTTTCATCAGACAGCAGGTAATTGAATGCTTCCATCAACGCTGCTCGTTACCTTCTGCCAGATGAACACTTTCAAAGCGATATCTGGCTTTTGATCTCTCCTCTTAAGGGACCTGCTTCCAAACAAAATTATCAGATGCCAGCAATGACCTAAATGTCAAAAAAGTGGGCCATGAATTTCAAGACAACTATCACGTTGGGAGCAAGGATGTGATGGCGTAGTGGTATTGTCACTGGACTAATAATCCCGAGAGCAAGGGTAATGCTCTGGTGGACCTGAGTTTAAATCCTACCACAGCTGATAGTGAAATTCGAATTCAATAAGAAAAAACTTGGCATTAAAAGTCTAATGATGACCATGAATCGTTTGTTATAAAAACCTATCTGGTTCACTAATGTCCTTTAGGGAAGGAGGTAGTCTGCTGTCCTTACCTGGTCTGGCCTACATGTGACTCCAGACCCACAGCAATGTGGTTGACTCTTAAGTACCCTCTGAAATGACCTAGCAAGCCACTCAGTTCTCAAGGGCAATTAGGGATGGGCAATAAATGCTGGCCCAGCCAGCGATGTCCCCATCCCATGAATGAATACAAAAAAGAGGGAAACTGCTCCATTTGCAAGTGATGACCTACAGCACAGAATGGGTAAATAGTGACACCAGTCTCCACTGGTGTACCATAGCTGTTTCTCAGCTTTAGATTGTACAAGAAGTACAATAAATAGATCGGAAGGTCTCAAACCTTTTTTTGCTTCTGAGATGTCCCTCCCATGGTAAAAAAATTCCACAGAC
This sequence comes from Cetorhinus maximus, assembly GCF_964194155.1. NCBI lineage: Eukaryota > Metazoa > Chordata > Chondrichthyes > Lamniformes > Cetorhinidae > Cetorhinus > Cetorhinus maximus. The sequence continues at coordinate 12,800,762 of NC_135884.1, read as the reverse complement.
CCCGTATAGTACATGTATTTATTCTGTATAAAAATTGGTTATACTTTTAGACTTATATTGATCATTGTTTTTGTTTTAATTATTATGAAACTTGTTGTTGGACCTGATCACCAAGGTGTGGATTTATCTTCGACAAGCACATGTGTTTGTCTGGTGTTCATCCTGGTACTTTATATTCCGTGATGTAACTGCTGAAAATCCAGCTCCACATGAGTAAATCTAAATAGGACCAACACTTCCAGTGCTACAGAAGAAGCAATGGCTGAATGGCCTCCTTCTGCACTGTAAAGATGCTGTGATTTTTTTGTTGTACCATAGTCAACAAGGCCCAACTTCTTGTGATGTTCGCACACATGCAGATCAGTGGATGCCAATCAGGTGTGGGCGTGGGAATCCTGTGCTGACTTTGTTCCACATTTCCAGCTGATGTTACAGGCACTCTTAGTGCCATTCGACTCAGGGCGGGTAACTGAACGCAGCCCGGGATTCTAACCTAGGGCACTCCTGTGCTAGTATCACATTGGATAGTGCATTTACCCAACCTTCTGTTCTTAGGTAGTCCCTCAGGATCGAGGATGACTTGCTCCAACCCAGTCCAATGGGTTCTGAGGTGGCTGATAAGTCCAATATGTGGTCTACAGACTCTGCCACACATGGGGCAAGTGGCACTTGAAGGGTTGGGTAGATTATCCAGTGATTCATAACTGGGAAGCCTATTAATTCGCTGTGTAACTACACAGCATACATTCCTAATGTTGGCATCCTGTATAAAAGGATGTATTGCCAAGCTTTACTTTGGTTATATTGTCATAACACATCAGCTTCGATTTTTGGTACTTAAATTATACAAAAATACATGTCCAACCTACACACATGCACAAGACCATTTAAAGCAAACTAATTTGGTGCCATTTTTATACGTTTCCCATCAAGCCAGGAGCTCCTACACCACATCTGGCATTATTTGTACCAATGGTTACACCCTATCTTTATCTCCATACATACACTTTACATGTAGTCGACTGTTTAATGGACAAGCTTCAATGCGAATACACACTCAGTGAAAGCTGCTCCTGTTAATTACTCAGGGAGCAGTGAAAGAGAAAGTCCAATGAGAGAAAGAAAATGAAAGGGGAGATTGTTTAATCTGGGAAAATAAAAAATTATTAGATTATATACATATATATATATATACACACATATGTATAATATATATCAGTTTATATATATATATACTCGACATATAATTAACAATATAATAATTAATCTATATATATGATTAAATATATATATATCTAATACGTGTATAAGAAGTCGGACTTGGGAAAAATAAGAGCTACAGTTGATTGACAGACAAGACAACTGTTTGTCCAACTTAAGTATTTTTTCCTCACAAAAGTAAACTCTGAGATAATATTGAGATTCTTAAAGCAATAAAAAAGTTAGCGGCAATAAATCGCTGAATCTTTTGGTCAAAGATCACTGAACACAAAGAGTACAAGTGCGCAGTAGCAGTAAGCTGAATGAGTGAATGAAAAAGGGGAAAATGCACATTTCCTTCCTGAAAGAAATGACTGACGAAAAGAGACAGATGTTGAAAGCAAGTTTTAGGGGGGATGCAACAAATTCAATCCCTATCTGTTTTAAAAGCAGAGGATGTGCAGAGTAGATTTTTGATAAACTTACAGGGAACAGTAAATGCAGTGCGTGGGAGTGGAGACGGGGAGGTTGTGGGGGCAGGGTGGACAGGGAAAAGCTTGTGTTCGAGTATTGAAAACAAATGGAACAGCTTTGCTGAGGAGAGCCCTGAGGTTTTGAGAAAGATCCCCCGAAGGGAAATATGGCAGTTTTGGTAGGGTTTTTAAAAGACGACACTTCCTGTAGGCGGGGACAGTAAAGCCGCGTGTAACCGATTCTGGGTCTCATAGATGGGGACGGAGATTGTTGAATTACCTGGACTCAGGGGGAGCCTATTGGTCCTAAAGGAGCTTCTAAAACCTCAGACTAATGGGGTTCCCAGGCGTCAGCGCTTGCCTCCTGCTTTGCACTTGACTCCAACGACAGTTTTGATTCTGAGCTGATACTTATAGTGTGTGCAGAGTACGAAAATTCCATTCATCACAAGTTTTTTTAAAAATCCTTTCATGGGGTGTGGGCATCACTGACAAGGCCAGCATTTGTTACCCATCCCTAATTGCCCTTACTAGGCCATAAGCAGATTGTAGCTTAGTGGCAATCATGTAATCCATTCGCGTTTTTGGATTCAGCGCTCCCTCCTCATTCTACTGGCCTCATCCCCCCGTGTCGACACACTGGGATTTACATCCACTAATGGTTTAAATATCCTGTGGATAATGCTAAGTCAAAATTCCTTGCACACATTAGTCTGGAATACACGAATACCTGAATTGCTTTGTGGGTGGTGCAGTGGTAGTTCCAGTCCCTTGGGTCAGGTCTCTCATAACCCATTGGAGGAGGCAGTGGCATAGTGGCATTGTCACTGGACTAGTAATCCACAGACCCAGGGTAATCATCTGGGGGACCTGGGTTTGAATCCTTCCATGGCAGATGGTGAAATTTGAATTCGATAAAAGCCCGATGATGACCACAAAATCATTGCCGATTGTCAAAAAAAACCCACAGGGGAGGAAATCTGCTGTGAATGCTACACGTGACTCCAGACCCACAGCAAAGTGGTTGACTTTTGAATGCCCTCTGAACAAAGGCTATTAGGAATGAGCAATAGATCCTGGCCTAGCCAGCGATGTCAACATCCTATGAACAAATACCTAATTTTTTTTTTAAATTTCAGCTTAGGTAGGCCTGAGCAAGACCATAATAATTGCAGAGTTTAGGGTTTGGATGTAAAACAACACCTTTCGGGTTGCTGGTTTGGAGCTAATATGATCAGAGGAGGTATGTGGAAATTTGTAAAGCTAAATTTATAAGGTGCTGGAAGAACTCAAATTATCCTAAATTTTGGAATAATTTGGCAGGCAGAGCACACGAGACAAATATCATTGAAAAGGAAGTTGGGAAGTCGAAATACTGGTGGGGTGAATGTCAATGGCGCTGAATGTCCCAGGTATTCTGCAATGATAGCTGCTGGTCCAGTTTGAAATTCCACACCAGAGACTGTAATTGCAAGAAACTTTCATTGCGTTTGCATCTCATGTGATATCAGATACCTACCAACATCGTTAAGCCGCCCATTGTAGCTGCATTGCCACTTACTGACTAGCATTAAAACCTCTTTATTGTTAAGCTCCTGAAAGCCAAACACAAAGGAGACACAATGTTGTTTAAAATTTTCCAGCACGCTTAAATTATAGAATAGAATCACAGAATGGTTACAGCACAGAAGGAGGCCGTTCGCCCATCATATCTGTGCTGGCTCTCTGCAAGAGAGGGGGGAGGCAGTGATGTAGTGGTATTGTCACTGGAGGCCTGGGTTCAAACCTAATAAAATTCAAATTCAGTAAAAATCTGGAATTAAAAGTCTAAACGATGACAATGTAACCATTGCCGATTGTCGTAAAACCCATCTGGTTCACTAATGTCCTTTAGGGAAGGAAATGTGCCATCCTTACCTGGTCTGGCCTACATGTGACTCCAGACCCACAGTAATGTGGTTCACTCTTAAATGCTGGCTCAAGTGGCCTAGCAAGCCACTCTGTTGTATCAAAAAGGAATGAAACCAGACAGACCGCCCGGCATCGACTTAGGCATCAGAAAAGGCAGCGCCAAACTCAACCCTGTCAACCCTGCAAAGCCCTCCTTACAAAGACCTGGGGGCTTGTGCCAAAATTGGGAGACCTGTCTCACAGTCTAGCCAAGCAACAGCCTAACAGAGTCGTCCTCACGGAATCATACCTTACAGATCATGCCCCAGACACCTCCATCACCATCCTAGGGTATGTTCTGTCCCACTAACAGGACAGGCCCAACATAGGTGGGGGCCACAGTAGTATAAAGTCGGGAGGGAGTTGCCTTGGGAGTCTTCAACATCAACTCCAGCCCCCATGAAGTCTCATGGCATCACGTCAAACATGGGCAAGGAAATCTCCTGCTGATTACCACGTACCACCCACCCACCCTCCACCGCTCAGCTGATGAATCAGTGCTCCTCCTTGTTGAATACCACTTGGAGGAAGCACTGAGGGCGGCAAGGGCTCAGAGTGTACTCTGGGTGGGGACTTCAATGTCCATCACCAAGAGTGGCTGGGTTTCACCACCACAGACCGAGCTGGCCTAGCCGGTCATTAGCTGGGTCAGCAGTAGGTGGTGAGGGAACCAACAAGAGGGAAAAACATACATCTGTCCATGACAGTTTCGGTAGGAGTGACCACCGCACAGTCCTTGCAGAGACAAGGTCCCATCTTCACATTGAGGATACCCTCCATTGTCTTGTATGGCACTACCACTGTGCTAAATGGGATAGATTCCGAACAGATCTAGCAACTCAAGACTGGGCATCCATGAGGCGCTGTGGACCATCAGCCACAGCCGAATTGTACTCAAACACAACCTGTAACCTCATGGCCCGGCATATCCCCCACTCTACCATTACCATCAAGCCAGGGGATCAACACTGGTTCAATGAAGAGTGCAGGAGGGCATGCCAGAAGCAGCACCAGGCATACCCAAAAATGAGGTGTCAACCTGGTGAAGCTACAACACAGAACTACTTGCATACCAAACAGCATAAGCAGCAAGTGATAGAGCTAAGCGATTCCACAACCAATGGATCGGTTCTAAGCTCTGCAGTCCTGCCACATCTAGTTGTGAATAATGGTGGATAATTAAATAACTCACTGGAGGAGGAGGCTCCACAAATAACTCCATCCTCAATGATGGGGGAATCCTAGAACATCAGGGCAAAAGATAAGGCTGAAGCATTTGCAACAATCTTCAGCCATCTTGGCCTCCTCTGGAGGTCCCCAGCATCACAGATGCAGGTCTTCAGCCAATTCAACTCACTCCATGTAATAGCAAGAAATGGCTGAAGGCACTGGATACTGCAAAGGCTATGGGTCCTGATAATATTCCAGCAATAGTACTGAAGACTTGTGCTTCAGGACTTGCTGCATCCTAGCCAAGCTGTTCCAGTACAGCTACAACACAGGCATCTCCTGGCAATGTGGAAAATTGCCCAGGCGTGTTCTGTACACAAGAAGCAGCACAAATACAACCCAGCCAATTACCACCTCATTAGTTAACTCTTAATCATCAGTAAAGTAATGGAAGGGATCATCAACAGTTCTTTCAAGTGGCACTTGCTTAGCAACAATCTGTTCACTAATGCTGTTTGGGCTCGGCCAGGGCCACTCAGCTCCTGACCTCATTACAGCCTTGGATCAAACATGGGCAAAAGAGCTGAACTTCCAAGGTGAGGTGAGAGTGACTGCCCTTGACATCAAGGCAGCATTTGACTGAGTGTAGCATCAAGAAGCAAAACTGGAGTCAATGGGAATTGGGGGGAAACTCTCCACTGATTGGAGTCATACTTAGCACAAAGAAAGGTGATTGTGGTTGTTGGAGATCAATCATCCCAGTTCCAGAGCATCACTGCAGGTGTTCCTCAGGATATGTCCTAGGCTCAACCATCTTCAGCTGCTTCATCAATGACCTTCCTTCCATCATAAGGTCAGAAGTGGGGATGATCGCTGATAATTGCACAATATGCAGCGCCATTCACGACTCCTCAGAAGCAGCCCATGTCCAAATGCAACAAGATCTGGGTTTGGGCTGACAAGTGGTAAGTAACATTCCTGTCACACAAGTGTCAGGCAGTGAGCATCCCCAGCAAGAGAGATTCTAACCATCTCCTCTTGACATTCATTGGCATTACCATCACTGAATCCCCCACTATCTACATCCTGGGGGGTTACCATTGACCAGAAACTGAACTGGACTAGCCATATAAATACTGTGGCCACAAGAGCAGGTCAGTGGCTAGCAATCATGCGATGAGTAACTCGCCTCCTGGCTCCCCGAAGTCTGTCCACCATCTACAAGGCACAAGTCAGGAGTGTGATGGAATAATCCACACTTGCCTGGATGAGTGCAGCTCCCACGATGCTCAAGAAGCTAGACACCATCTAGGACGTAGCAGCCCATTTGATTAGCACCTCTTCCACAAACATTCATTCCCTCCACCACAGAACTGATCTTAAATAATTGATCTTTTCTTGTGCAATGAGCTGAAATAGATCAGATTTAGGGCAGTGCACTTCATTAAGTGCTTTTCTCTGCATTACTAAAGCCTTCCTATTAAGCAGAATGACTGACATGGTAAAAGGGTACAGTTTGCTTCAGGTTATTTTAATGCAGTGTCTTGCTATTTACTCTACTTGCCTGGATGAGTGCAGCTCCAACAACACTCAAGAAGCTTGACACCATCCAGGACAAAGCAACCCACTTGATTAGCACCTATTCCCAAACATTCATTCCCTCCTCCACCAATGCATAGTAACAGCAGTGTGTGTACCATCTACAAGATGTACTGCAGGAACTCACCAAGGCTCTTTAGACAGCACCTTTCAAATCCACGACCTCTACCACCTAGAAGGACAAGGGCAGCAGATAGATGGGAACACCGCCACCTGGAAGTTCCCCTCCAAGCCACTTACCATCCTGACTTGGAAATATATCGCCGTTCCTTCACTGTCACTGAGTCAAAATCCTGAAACTCCCTCCCTAACAGCACTGTGGGTGTACCTACACCCAAGGGACATGCAGCGATTCAAGGAGGCAGCTCACCACCACCTTCTCAAGGGCAACTAGGGATGGGCAATAAATGCTGGCCAAGTCAGTAATGCCCATATCACATAAAATGAATTTTTAAAAAAATTCAGCTGGTCCCACTCCACTGCGTTTTCCCCCCATGGCCCTGCAAATTTTTTCTCTTACAATGATCCTATTCTTTTTCAAAAATCATGATTGAATCTGCCTTCACCATGTTCTCAGCAATTGTTATGATCCCCAGGGGGAAACTATAATCTAAAATAACCAAATTTACTAAATGGTCCCAAATGAAGAAATTACCAGCAAGATTCCACTTTTTGAAACTTTTACTTTAACACGAATCAGAATTAATCTAATTAAACACACGAACAGGCAAACAATACTTCAAATAAAAAGGTAAATTTCACTTTAAATAGTTGATACAACAAAGATATGTTTTACACAACCACACGCACCCACATCCCTCTCCGTGCAATGTGGCACTACGTAGATACACAGTTCCACAATATGCTGTTCTTTATTCATGCAGAGTAGGTCAAGAGTCCTATTTGACAACAGCTTTCACCTTCGAGTTTCATGGGTACACTATCATCAGCAAGACACACTTCCACAAGCCTCTCTCCCTTGGGTCATAAAGTCCTGATGGTGTAGCTTTCCAGAGTTCCTTTTCAACCGACAAACCAATAACACCCTGGTTCATGGTTTGGCCACTTCTGGGAAAACACCCATCTTTTTAGCATCTCTGTGCTATTCAGACAGCTTTCCAGGCTTAAGACACTTTTTAGCCAGCTCACACAGTACCCCCATGGGCCCCTGTCTCCTTTACTGTCAAACAGAAAATCTAACCACTCCCTGCGAGTGATTTGCTTCTCCTCACAAGAATTCTCTTTGTTTCTCTTTCTGGCTCTGTCTGCTTTCTCTTTATGACTACGTCTGTACGCTGATCGCCTTCACCCTCCAGCCCCTCCGCCTGTAGCTCTCATTTGTGTCTGCAGCTTTCCTCTGTGTCTGCCAGCCACACCGCTTCTTTCTTTAATTTCCTTCCTGTTGGTACTGCTTCCAGGTCAAGAGTCACCAGGTTACGTTGACCACTATTTCATGTTATCCAAGAAAATTACAATTGATCCCTTTGCAATTGATGCACATTCTTAAAAGTCTGTTTCAAACGTTGTTAAAAACAAATACGGATTCCGCAGACCTTTTAGAGAGATTACAAGTTTTCGTTACTGCTTCTGCTTTGAAGGTATAAGCAGTGCACTACAGATCCTAACCACTCAGGGTGGAGAAAGGATTTCCTCATGCCACTGTTGTTTCTTTTGCCAATCGCCATAAATTAGTGTCCTCTGGTTTTCAAACTTTCCACAAATAGGAACCAATGAGCTGCTCTGGCATCGCACACATGTGTGGGTGTGAGTAGGGGAGGAGAGGGAAATAGTCGAGCCTTTTTATTTGGGGAAGGGTGAAGTAAATACACCCTGTTTAACTTAGCCCCCCCTCCCTCCCCAGTATTACTGCCAACAAGGTTAGAAACAGTTTGTTCACTAAATGGCTGCTCCTGGTGTGGAGCTGAATGTTGCTCACAAGCTTGGAAATCCAATGCCAATTTGAGCCTCCAAATTCTCTCCCTGTTGCAACTTCAGTTGTATAACATGTCTTAAAATTCTAGACTAGGGGCATGTCTTGCGATGATTTTGGATCTTTGATGCATGTGACCTGAGGTTATTTATCCAATATTCTGAGAGAAGCGGAGATTGCGATGGTACAAATTATGCAGGAGCTGTCAAACATTGGCTTATTAGACTGAATAGTCATCTCTCATTTAATGATTTATTACACTTCTATGACTGGAGTTGGAGAATATTAATAAAGGCAGTGTCACACCATGATGTCTGTGATTGTTTGCTTTGAATATTAAATTGCCAATGCGACTTGCAGTAGTGTTCTCAGAGCCCCAGGGTTGAGTGGACCAGTTTCTGCAGCATAAGAATCGAGATTCTGCAGCTTTGGGACATCCGAATCCCATATCATTTTTAAATATAGAGTGGAAAACAGCATGCAACTGGGTGCTTTTTTTTTGGAAAATTATGTTTGAAATGGTTTGGAAGAAAGCAACTCATTGTGCTTAGCCTCTGGTTCTCAGTGATACCTGCCGCACCCACCTGTCTCACCTGTTGCCCCCATTAGCCAAAGCGAGACAGCTCAATGCCAACTGGCAGCTCTGTGTAAGTAAAGCAACACCTGTGGTATCCACACGTGGAGCGCAACTGGTGTCGATGGGGCTGAATTGAGCGAGGGGCTCACCACCCGGGTCAGAAAAGCCGGACGCAAACCGACCGGCTTTAAGAAAGCCCACCCCTGCAAGCGATCATATGCCGGGGGGGGTGGTCTCAATGAGACAAGATTGGAACCCGCCCTCAGTGGAAGGAAGTCCCACCTACGAGAGCCGCTGGCCAGTCTGTTTGGCTGGCAGCTCCGGCAGTCCCAGCAGCACCAGGGCTCAGCGGGTGCTGCTGCTGGGAATGCAAACAGGGCCCACGAAGAAGGCAGCAGGGATCCCGGGGACAGATGAGTTGGGCCCTTTTGGGTGGGGAGGGATCAGGCACCCTGGGGAGGGGGACAAGTGCGGAGGTGGGTGGGTGAGTTTTGGAGGCCAGGCAGGAGGTACAAAGGGGGGGGCTACAACAATCTTAGAGAGGGGGGGTGCCCCAACACACACAGGGCACCCCCAAAGAATGTGCCCACCCTTCCTTCCTGCCCATTTGGTAACTTGGGTGAAAAAAACAACCTTCCCCCACGCTCCCACCTTCCACTTTCCCGGGCATTGCGGCAGTGGAGGTGGATTGAGGCACTTAAGCAGCCATTAATCGGCCACTTAAGGGCATCAAGAGGCCTAAGGATGGGCAAGTTAGTGGGTGCCTTATCCACTCACACCATGTTATGGGGACCAGTTTGGAAGTGGGCCACACACCCATCATGTTTTACTTGCACCCCTCACCAGAAGCTGAACGGGACTAGGCATATAAATACTGTGGCTGCAGGAGCAGGTCAGAGGCTAGGGGGAGAATTTTCTCCTTGTCAGGCAGGCCGGTCAGGAGCGGGTGTGGAACCAATCACCGCCCACAATCGGCACTGCCCAATTAAGGCCTGCCCAGCGTGACGTGCACCCGGAAGCGCTCAGCGCTACCTGTGCGGGCGGCGGGGGGGAGGAGGGAGAATCAGGGTGTGCGCACGTAGGAGTGCAGAAATCTCCCTGAGGCACAGAGCTGCTTCAGGGAGATTAACTTCAGTGTTAAACTTGCAATAAATAAAAAAATAAAATTATTGAGACATGTCTCCTCATGTGACAGTGTCACATGAGCTGGGACATGTTCATGAATTTGATAAAACGTTTTATTTAATTAATGAAACCTCCATGAAACTTATCCCGCCCGTGGATGAGGTTTCATGAAAAATGCGAAGGCCGCCTGGGCTCTTCACCTGCCCCCCCTCGCCAACCTTAAGGTTGGATGGGCAGCTTTCTCATTAGGGTTAATTAGTTCAATAATCTTAATAGGCCTTTGACAGTTCGGCAGGTGCGCAGCCGACTCTGGTGCGCGCCCGCCAAATGGAAGATTCGAATGACGCGCGGTGACGTCGAGACGCATGCCCGACATCACCGCGCGTCGTTTTACTCATCGGCATGCAGGGGCGGGCCCCACACGCTGAACAGAAGGTCCTGGCCCAGGAATCATGAGACAAGTAACTCGCCTCCTGACTCCCCAAAATCTGTCCACCATCTACAGGGCACAATTCAGGAGTGTGATGGAATACTCTCCACTTGCCTGGAGGAGTGCAGCTCCCACAACATTCAAGAAGCTTGATACCGTCAAGGTCAAAGCAGCCTACTTGATTGGCACCACATCTGCAAACACTCACTCCCTTCACCAGTGACGCACAGTAGCAGCAGTGTGTACCATCTACAAGATGCCCTGCAGGAACTCACCAAACCTCCTTCTTGTTGTTGCCCATCAGCTGCACATTAATGGAACGAAATCCCATGCAGGTGTTAAATGCCCCTGTTCATCTGGTGCTCTTCAGATTGTCACGTGTGGGCAATCGGTGGCACCCTGTACCTGTGGAAAGAGATGCGAATCCCAGTGCCCTCTCATTCTGGCTACATTGTTATCATGGCAGAAGGAGTTGGCAGCTTGGAAAACAACCCATCCATGAACTGCCTTATGCATTTATGTGCATCTGACTGAGAAGCCCTTGAGCTGTATCCAATGGTGCCCTAAAAGGAGCCAGAGGCAAATAAATTGAGGGCTCTGGTGAATTTCACAGTGACTATAATGTGTGGCCACCTAGTCCGTACTGGAGCGGCTCGTCCAATATGAGGTTGTAGACATCTGCAATCACCCGACATGTCAATCTGAGTGCACTGTTCTTCAGAAGGGTCAAGGAAAGCTGAACCTCGAAACGAAACATAGATAGTCTCTCCTGTGACCTTGACCCGTCTGCCACGCACCTCCATTTTGTCTACCTCAAGCTCCTCACATCACGACCTTGCTGATTGGATGGTGATTGGCTTCCTAGTCTGAATTTCAATCAGATGTACCCATGGCGCCCCATCCCCAACCCACACGCTGATGTCCTTTTGAAAGCTTCCAAGCTTCTGTAACACGTGTGTCACTACAAGAACCATCAGCAAAGCGTTTACCAGAGGAATTTGGAAAACATCTGTGAGCACTGAACCATTATTCATATATATGTTTTTCTTACTCATTCATGGGATGTGGGCTTCACTGGCTATGACCAGCATTTATTTCCCATCCCTAGTTGCCCTTGAGAAGGTGGTGGTGAGCTGCCCTCTTGAATCTCTGCAGTCCATGTAGTGTAGGTAGACCCACTGTGCAGTTAGGGAGGGAGTTCCAGGGTTTTAACCCAGTGACAGTGAAGGAACGGCGATATATTTCCAAGTCAGGGTGCTGAGTGACTTGTGATGCAGGAAACAATTCAACGTCCTAAGCAGGTCATGAAAAGTGCTTATGTTTGCTGCCTCAGCTACATCCTGTGGTGTATAATATCCCCTCGCCCTCTCTGGTCATGTGTAATATATCACATCAGTCCTTACACCCACTTAAGTTTCAAGAGCAGCTATGGTTCACACTTCATGCACTTCCTCATCCCTCCTCCATCTGTCCACACAGACTGGCCCTGAGCTGACACTACCTGAATCATCTGTCATAGTCACTCTCACCGAATGCACTTCATCCATTGGGTGACTTCTTAAAAATATTTGTTCAGGGGAGTCGATTGTTGTTGGCAAAGTCAGCAATTATTGCCCACCCAGGTAGGTAATTTTCTTGAACCGCTGCATGTCATGCAGGCACACTCATATATGAACATCCAAACATATGAATTAGGAGCAGGAGTAGGCCACTCAGCCCCTCGAGCCTGCTCCGCCATTCAATAAGATCATGGCTGATCTGATTGTAGCCTCCTGCCTACCCCCAATAACCTTTCACCCGCTTGTTTATCAAAAATCTATCTACCAGTACCTTAAAAATATTCAAAGACTCTGCTTCCACCGCCTTTTGAGGAAGAGAGTTCCAAAGACTCACAACCCTCTGATGGAAAAAGTTTCTCCTAATCTTTGTCTTAAATGAGCGACCCCTTATTTTTAAACCATGACTCTAGTTCTAGATTCTTCCACAAGAGGAAACATCCTCTCCACATCCACCCTGTCAAGACCCCTCAGGATCTTATGTGTTTCAATCAAGTTGCCTCTTACTCTTCTAAACTCCAGCAGATACAAGCCTAGCCTGTCCAATCTTTCCTCATAAGACAACCCACCCAATCCTGGTGTTAGTTTAGTGAACCTTTTTTGAACTGCTTCCAATGCATTTACATCTGTCCTTAAATGAGGAGACCAATACTGTACACAACACTCCAGATATGGTCTCAGCAGTGCCCTGTATAACTGAAGCATAACCTCCCTACTCTTATATTCAATTCTCTTCAGAATAAACAATAACACTCCATTCGCTTTCCTAATTATTTCCTGTACCTGCATACCAACCTTTTGTGATTCATGCATTAGGACACCCAGATCCCTTTGAATCCCAGAGCTCTGCAATCTCGCATCATATAGATAGTAAGCTTCTTTTTTATTCTTCCTGCCAAAATGGACAATTTCACTTTTGCCCACGTTATACTCAATTTGCCAGATCTTTGCCCACTCACTTAACCTATCCATGTCCCCTTGTAGCCTCCTTATGTCCTGTTCACAATTTACTTTCCTACCTTTCCTTGTGTCATCAGCATACTAAGCAACCATACCTTCAGTACCTTCATCCAAGTCATTGATTTAATTGTAAAAAGTTGAGGCCCCAGCACTGATTCCTGTGGCACACCACTCGTTACATCCCGCCAACCAGAAAAAGACCCATTTATTGCTTCTCGCTGTTTCCTGTTAGCTAGCCAATCTTCTATCCATGCCAATATGTTACCCCTACAACATGAGCTTTTATTTTCTGCAACAACCTTTGACGTGGCACTTTATCAAATGCTTTCTGGAAATCTAAGTACAGTACATGCACCGGTTCCCCTTTAACCACAGCACAAGTGACTCCTTCAAAGAACTTCCATTAAATTGGTTAAACATGATTTCCCTTTCACAAAACTATGTTGACTCTGCTTGATTACCTTGAATTTTTCCAAGTGCCCTGCTATAACATCTTTAATAATAGCTTCCAATATTTTCCCTATGATACTGTGCTGTTAGGAAGTGAGTTCCAGCATTTTGACCCAGCGACATTGAAGGAGCAGTGATATCATTCCAAGTCAAGGTGGTGTGTTGGAGGGGAACTTGTAGGTGCTGGTGTCTCCACCTGCTGCCTTTGTCCATCTAGCTGGGAGAGGTTGCATATTTAGAAGGTTCTGCCAATGGAGACTTGGTAAGTTGCCTCAGTGCACCTTGTAGATGGTACACACTGCTGCCACTGTGTGCATTTCTAACAACTTTTTAATAGGTACCCCCATTTCATATTGATGACCCTGTATAGTCTTAAACAGATAGGCCAGTTATGCAGCGGTGCAAAATCCATAAAATTGAAGGAATGCAGATAAATCACTTGTTTCCATAGAAATAAATCACAGAATCACAGAATTTTAACAGCATAGAAGGAGGCCATTCGGCCCATCATGTCTCCAGCGGCTCTCCAAATGAGCATTATGACCTAGTGCCATTGCCCTGCCTTTTCCCCTGTACCCCTGCACATTGTTTCTATTCAAATAATCATCTAATGCCCTCTTGAATGCTTCGATTGAATCTGCCTCCACCACACTTCCAGGCAGTGAATTTGCTCCTTTTGCAAATCACTTTAAATCTGTGCCCTCTCTTTCTTGATCCTTTTACGAGCGGGAACAGCTTCTCCCTATCTACTCTGTCCAGCCCCCTCATGATTTTGAACATCACTATCAAATCTAAGCCTTCTTCTCTCCAAGGAGAACAGCCACAATCTATCCTTGTAGCTGAAGTTTCTCATCCCTGGAACCATTCTTGTAAACCTCTTCTGCACTCTCTCCAATGGGTTCACATCCTTCCTATAATGTGGCGCCCAGAACTGTGCACAATGGGCGGGATTTTCCACACCCTCCCGCCACCGCGATCTTCTGGTCCCGCCACAAGTCAATGGACTCCTAGCTGGGGCACCGCCTTGCCCGCGGCGGGTCCCACCCACAACAGGGCCAGAAAACCCCGGCCAACTGAGACCTAATGAGCATAACCTCCCTGCTCTTGTACTCTATGCCCCTATTAATAAGGCCCAGGATACTATATGTTTTATTAACTGCTCTCTTCACCTATCTTGCCACCTTGAATGATCTATGCACATATACACCCAAGTCTTTCTGCACCTGCATCCCTTTCAACATTTCACCCATTATTTTGTATTGTCTGTCCATGTTCTTCCTACCAAAATGCATCACCTCACATTTCTCCACATTGAACTTCATCTGCCACCTATCTGCCCACCCCACCAACTTGTCTATGTCCTCTTGAAATTCCACAACATCCTCCTCACAGTTCATAACACTCCCAAGCTTTGTATCATCCACAAACTTTGGAATTGTCCCCTGCACACCAAGATCTAGATCATTAATATATATCAGGAAAAGCAAGGGTCCCAATACCAACCCCTGGGGAACTCCATTACAAACCTTCCTCCAGCCCAAAAAATATCCATCGACTATCACTCTGCTTCCTATTTTTCAGCCAATTTTGTATCTACATTGCTACTATCCCTTTTATTCCATGAACAATAACTTTTCTCACAAGTCTGTTGTGTGGCATTGTGTCAAATGCCTTCTTAAAAGTCCATGTACACCATATCAGCAGCATTACCCTCATTGACCTCTTGTTGTTACCTCTTCAAAAAACTCCAGCAAGTTAGTTAAACATAATTTCCCCATTAGAAATCCATGCTGGCTCTTCCTTATCAACCCATATTTTTGCATGCGAGTACTAATTTTATCCCGAATAATTGTTTCTAGAATCTTGCCCACCACTGAAGTTAAACTGACTTGTCTGTAATTTCTGGGCTTATCCTTACAACCTTTTTTGAACAAGGGTGTAATGTTTGCAATTCTCCAGTCCTCTAGCACCACCCCTGAGTCTAGGGAAGACTGAAAGATTATGGCCAGTGCCCCTGCAATTTCTACTCACACCTCCTTCAATATCCTTGGTGGCATCTCATCTGGTCCCAGTGCCTTGTCAACTCTAAGTACTGACAGTCTATTTGTTGTGGTCACTTTGACAAACGGACCACAGGAGTCTCAGGTACAGGTCATGACCGTTTATTCGAGCAACTGCAAGGAGAGAACCATCTCAATGCAGCTTGAGATAGCACTCTGCTAAATTACAAGTGTTCAACATATTTATACATTATTGGTCACATACAAGAATAGTTTCCAGATTCCGATCTCGTCAACATATAGGTTTACATTAAACAGACATCTCTGGTAATAGGTACATGCATCGTATGTCCCTATTCACCCAGGCAGAGACCTTCCCTCCTACCTAAACTAGGACCATCTGTTCTTCCCCTATCTGTTGAAGAGCACACTTAATCTATGTTATTGCCATCCTCTGACCCTAGTCTGGTTCCCAAAGCCTTTCTGTTGCTTACAGGCCCTAAGGCTGTGCAAGGTTCATCTGGTAACCTTTAACTGTTAATGTGCTTGGTAGCACTGGCTGCCTGGAGATTTTAAGTAATTCATTCCTTTTCATTAAATTCTCCCTTACCATAAATTCTTACTTACTTTCTTCCCCCTAACACTATTCGACACTTCCTCCTTGTCAATTTTGAACCCTTCCAGAGACAGAGTTTCCTCGTCTGTCACCATGGCCTGGGTAGCATCTACTCCCTTGGTAAAGGCAGATGCAAAGTATTCATTTAATACCTCAGCCATGACCCCTTCGTCCATGTGCAAATTCCCATTTAGGCCCCTAATCGGCCCTACTCCTCCTTTTACCATCCTTTTACTGTTTTTATGTCAATGGAAGACTTTGGGATTCCCCTTTATGTTGACTGCCAGTCTTTTCTCATAATCCCTCTTCGTTTCTCTAAAATGCTTTTTCACCTCTCCTCTGAATTCTGTATTCCTCCTGGTTCTCAATTGTATTTTCTACCTGACTCCTGCCATAAGCGCACTTTTTCTTCTTTATCTTAATTTCAATCTCCTTTTTCATCCAGGGAGCTCTGGATTTGTTTGCCCGACCTTTCCCTTTCAATGGACTATACCTTGACTGTGCCCAAACCAATTTTTTTTTTGAAGGTAGCCCATTGTTACGCTACTGTTTTTCCTGCCAATCTTTCGTTCCAGTCTATCTGGTCCATACCCGTTCTTGCCCCATCGAAGTTGGGTCTTGTCCAGTTAATTATTTTTACTCTGGATTGCCTATCGTCCTTTTCTATTATCATCCTAAAATGTACAATACAATGATCACTGTCTCCTAAATGTTCATCCATTGACACTTAATCTACTTGGCCCACCTCATTTCCAAGAACCAGGTCCAACAGTGCGTCTTTTCTTGTTGGATTGGACACATACTGCTGTAGAAAATTCTCCTGAACTCAGTCTAGGAACTTTTGCCCCTCTCCACCCTTTGCACTATCATTGTCCCAGTCTGCATTCGGGTAATTAAAGTCCCCCATTATAACCATTCTATAATGCTTGCATCTCTCTGTAATTTCCCTGCAGGTTTTTACTTCTATGTCCTTCTCACTATTTGGCGGTCTATAGGCTACACAGAGCAAGCTAATTGCACCCTTTTTGTTCCTTAGCTCTAGCCAAATTGATTCTGTCCTTGAACCCTCTGGGACATCCTCTTTCTCCAGCACTGCAATGCTCCCTTTAATCAATACCGCCACTCCTCCTCCTTTCCTTCCTTTCCTATCTTTCCTGAACACCTTGTACCCGGGAATAGTTAACACCCAGATCTGCCCTTCCTTGAGCCAGGTCTCTGTTATCGCCACAACACCATATTTCCACATGACAGTCTGCACCTGTAACTCCCCAAGCTTATTTACTATACTCCGTGCATTCAAATACATGCACAGTAACCCTGATTTAGATTTTGTTACTTTCTCCCTCGCCCCAACTTTACCTATTAACTTACTATTCTCTATACTAGCGCTACCTGTCCCTCCCAGTATTCTGTACACCCTGGTATTCCTCTCTAATATTTATTTTGTTCCCGCACCCCTGCTGAGTTAGTTTAAAGCCCTCCCAACAGCACTAGCAAAACGCCCCACAAGGAACTCAGTCCCGGCTCTGTTCAAGTGCAACCCGTCCGGCTTGTACAGGTGCCATCTCCCCCAGAGCCAGTCCCAGTGTCCCAGGAATCTAAACCCCTCCCCCCTGCACCATCTCTCCAGCCACACATTCACCTGCCTTATCCTCCTATTTCTGTATATAGTGGCACGTGGCACTGGAAGTAATCCAGAGATTACTATATTTGATACTTATTTCCCCTCTTTTCTATTTTTACTTAGTTCTGTTGAAGAGTCATACGGACTCGAAATGTTAACTGTGTTCCTCTCCGCAGATGCTGCCAGACCTGCTGAGTTTTTCCAGGTGTTTTTATTTTTGTTTTACTACATTTGATACCCTGTTTGCTAATTTTCTGCCTAGCTCCCTAAATTCTGATTGCAGGGCTACACCTCCCTTCCTACCCAAGCCATTGGTACCAATGTGGACCAGGACCTCTGGCTTATCGCCCTTCCCAGAAGAATGTCCTCTGTGACATCCTTGCCCCTGGCACCAGGGTCTGAATCATTCCTTTGCTATAAACATTTCAAAACATCTTTTACCAACGGGTTTATATTAGTACAGAGTGTCTGGAAAAATAAATAGTGCAAAGCACTGGAACATTTAAGCAGTTTTGTTCTTTAACTGGTTTCAGAATGTGCTGGCTTTTTAAAAATCCTGCAAAATGGAACCCCCTGCTGATCTCTCTGTCAGAACAGTTGAGAGTCTGATTGTTCTCTGCTATATCATAAAACCAACCTGTGGAAAATGTGCAAATGAGTAGGTGGGAATCAGCATAAAAGCTGAAATGCTCTGCAATTTTAGCAGTTTACTCAATCAATTAAGCAGTTTAGCTTCACACAGGGAGAACGCACCAGGATTATTGTACTAATGGAAAGCTCTTCTATATTGGTGCTTGCACTCCAGGATTGTTGGGCATGCCATAAAAAGAGAAAATGCTGGGAGTACGCAACACATCTGGCAGCATCTGTGGAGGGAGGGAAACTTAGCGTTTCAGGTCTGTGACCTTTCACCAGAACTGGGAAAAGTTAGAAACGTAATGGGTTTTGAGTAAGTAAAATGTTTGGGGGGTGTGGTGTAGAAGAACCAAAGGGAAGGTCTATGTTAAGCTGGAGGACAGGAAAGGTGAAATGACAAATGGTATCATGATGTCAGGACAAAGGGAATAGTAATCGGACAATTAAGGAAACAAAAGATGTGGCCAGAGGAGGTGTTAATGGTGGGATAGCTACTGTCCGAATGCAAAGAGAGAAACGAAAGAAAAAAAAGCAAAGAAACACACAGCAAAATGTTATCATCTAAAATTGTTGAACTTAACGTTGAGTGTTTTTTCTGCATTTTCTGGACTTTTTTCAAATTTCCAGCATCCTTAGCCTTTTCCCTTTTTTATTTTGTGATGTTTCAGCCTTGGTTCAGGTGAGAGCACTCTTACTTTAAAGGTTCTCAAATCTCACTCCAAGACTTCAGCACAAACCACAAGACTGACAACCCAGTGCAGTACTGAAGGAGCGCTGCGCTGTCGGAGGTGTCACCTTTTGGATAAGACATTAAACCAAGGTCCAATCTGCCCTCTCAAGGTGGATGTAAAAGATGTCACGGCACTATTTCAGAGAAGAGCAGGGCAGTTATCCCCAGGGTCCTGGTTAACATTTATCCCTCAATCAACATTAAAAAGCACATCAAAAAGTATTTAATTGGCTGTGAAGCACTTTGGGATGTCCTGAGGTTGTGAAAGGCACAATATAAATGCAAATTTGTTCTTTTACTGGATATAGGGCAGGTATTGAGGTGTGTCATGTCCCCTGGGACCTGATTGGAAGCGCCTTTCACAGAGGATTCAAACTGATGAGGCTTTTATTCAAGCAGTCATGGTTGTATCAGACCCAGATTCCAGAGACACAAGGGTAAGTTTTAACCTTCTACCGCCCAGTTCCCCTTGCCATCCCACTAGCTTAAACCCTGAACGAGGTTCTATGCAACATGGCCCAAGGTCCCCTCTGTAATTATAAATGATTAAGAATTTTATTGAATGGTGATGAAAATCGAGCTTGGTTTTATTTAGAGTGTGCTGTTATAGTATTGCCACCGGGCAAGTTAAACTCAATAATTGTTCTTCCCTCTCCAATTTACAAAGCAGCAACAAAGCTTTTTGAGGACACTCCTGGTATATTTGCTCCATTAAAGAATATTTAGTCTTTCCACAGGGCAGGCCAAGAGCCCCAGCGGGCTCCGGATTATTCATGAAACTTCATCCACTGGCGGGATGAAGTTTCATGTCCGTTTTTAAAAAATTTAATAAACTTTATGTGTTTCTTATTAACATGTCCCATCTCGTGTGGCATTGTCACATGAGGGGGACATGTTAATAATTTTAACATTTCTCTATTTTTTGACTTTTCTTACCTGTCAGTAATCTCCCTGAGACAGCACTTTGCCTCAGGAAGCAGTGCGCACTTTGACAGTTGGGGATTCCCTCCCCCCGGAACAGGAAGCGCATAGCACTTCCTGTCGGGCAGGCCGCTGGGCGGGGCCTTAATTGGCCCGCCCACTCAAAATGGCGGCGGGCCCCATTTCAGCGGCAGGGGTCGGCTGCCTGCCCGCTCTCAAGCCGGTGGGGGGGGATACCAGCTCGCCCACCAAGGGCAAAATTCTGCCCTATGCTTCTGATTTAACCCTAAAGAGAGTTTGCTGTGAGTCACTTTAAAGTTCAGTTCACAAGCAGAGGGTTTGGGGAAACACGCCGCAGCCTATTTCAAAAATTAAAAAAACCTCTGCTTGCGGACAGACGGTGAGAAAAATAAAGGAGTTCAGTTTGTTTCTCTCCTCTGTCCATGGCACATTGCTGTTGGTGGGAGCTTGCTGTGAAAAAATTGGTTGCCATGTTTCCTACATTATAGAAGTGACTACCTTCGAAAAGTATTTCTTTGGCTGTAAAGCACTGGGGGGCATCCTGAGGGGTGAAAGGGGCTACGTAAATGTAAGTTTTATTTTATTGATATATTCTCTAATGAGAATGAAATTGGTACAATCTTAGAGCATTGTCTGCATCTTTAGATCATGATCATGAAACACAATTTAAACACTTTTGTTTTGTTATTTTATTCAGTCTTAAGAATAGGCAATAGTGTATTTCTGTTCATTTTTTAAAAAAAACTTTAAGCTTTGCTTGCTGATGGCGCCTTTGAGAAACCGGACCCAATTATTTACACTGAGTTCACACGATTGCGGGATTGTCCCCAGGAGAGATCGGGGAGACCGGGCCTGTATTCTCTAGAGTTTAGAAGGTTGAGAGGTGACCTCACTGAAGCTTACAAAATTCTTACAGGGCTCGACAGGGTAGCTACAGGAAGGATGTTTCCCCCTGGCTGGGTTGTGGGGGGAGAGGGTCTAGAACCAGGAGACACAGTCTCAAAATAAGAGGCAGGCCATTTAGGACTGAGATGAAGAGGAATTTCATCACTCAGAGGGTGGTAAACCTTCGGAATTCTCCACCCCAGAGGGCTCTGGAGGCTCAGTCATCGAGTATCTTCAAGACGGAGATCGATGGATTTCCAGACAGTAAAGGCATCGAGGGATTTGGGGACAGTGCAGGAAAATGGTGTTGCGGTAGAAGATCGCCCATGATCTAACTGAATGAAGGAGTGGGCTCAAGGGGCCGAATGGCCTACTCCTGCTCCTATTTCTTATGATCCTATGATTGCTTTGTGTGTAAATCTTAGCGCTAACGTATCTGATGGCAGGCAAATCATTAATTGGACAGCTAGCATTGACCACTCCACCTCAGGCATAGGAAAGGGAATAATCAGCCATAGTTGCCACTTCTAATTAGTGCATCTTCAAGAGGTCTTGGGTGCAGATAGTGCCATTAGGATCTCTGATGTCCAGACTAATTTGTAGAGAAAGAAGATGGAAAGAGTCCAAATTTAGAGCAATGAACAAACCAGTTTCTTTCTTTCTTTATAATGTTTGTCCTGTATTTCACAGAGTTGTGCAACTGAACTGAGAATGTTATGTTAAGAATGTTGCAGAAAATTGCACCTTGTGTTGAATATTGTATTTTGATAAGTGTATATATTACAACATGGGGGCTAGTTAGCATAGGTGGCTAGCATCTGGTTCAGGATAATGCCAACAGTGTGGGTTTGATTCCTGTTCCAGCTGAGGTAGACATTGGGACCTGCCTTTTCGTCCTGCCCCTGAGAGTGGAAGACAATGGCAAACCACCACTGACAAAACTTGCCAAGAAAACAGATCAGGATGAAGCATCAGCAGACAATGAGCCAAGGACCTGCCTTCGGGAAGAGCACCCATAGACGAATGAGTGTTACGGTATATATGACATGGCCTATTTTTGCAAAGTTTTTCTGCTCTGTCTATCTAAAGGCATTAGTACAGTAAAGTCCGGTCATCCACGACTACTCCCTCCGCATATTTACAATATCCACGCAAAAGTCTTTGTACACCAGATTGCCCATTGTGGGCCCAAATGTTCACTTACCTGCGGTTTTAAATGTTAGAAAATAGGAGCCAACTTAAATGTCGAGATAAGAAAAACACCTAAAAGAAGTTTAAAAAGCTGAAGCTGTCTACGATGTATTTCCTGTAGTAGATGTTGCACACTGCGCGTGCTCTGGTTTGCACGTGGGTATTCGTTGTTGCTGCGATTTAATCCCTGATCACAATCCACCTCCAAACTCAAGTAAAGTACTGCAATGTGTGACAAATTTTACATTGCTCTTATTTTCTTGTTTTACTAAACAATTTACTAATGAATTTCTCTTTAAATTTATGAAAAACATTTTTTTTATTGGCCTTTGGTCATTTACAGGTGTAAAATTTTAGGATGGCTAGAACCTATTCTCATTGGCTCCCATTGTAAAGTGGGCGTGTCGTTTGTGATTTTGCCGTTTGGGAGGTTTTGCAGGAACGTAACCCTCATGGAGGGTGGGATTTTACTGTCGATTGCCTCATGGCATTGCTCAAAGGGTACAGTGCTAGAATGGATCTGCTGCCTTCTTCCTAGAGCTACAGGATCGCTAGCACCTGTTTACATTGGAAAATACCCATTGGGCTGAATTTTCTGTTTGTCGGGCGGGCGGGCCAGACCCAATCGGTGGCGGGTGTGGAGCCGATCGCCGCTGGCGAAACGGGCCGTGCCACCATTTTGTGCGGGTGGGCCATTTAAGGCCCACCCAGCGCGTTTCAGACTCCCGTGTTCAGCGGGAAATTCAAATCTGCGGCGGGCGTGTTCAGACCGCGGTTCCAATGGGGAACCGGCAATCTGTATAAAGAGCGGCCAGGCAGCCTCCTTTAGGCTGTTCACCATGGCCAGTCACCGGGCAGCACAAGAGGTGAGGGCAGAGGAGGAGGAGGGGGGCTGGCTGCAGGGTAGGCCAGCGGAGGGGCCACTGTGCCCCTCGGTTCTCCGATGCCTGCCTTGCTGCCCTCTTCGAAGAGGTGTCCAACCATCGGGAGGTGTTGTTTCCGGAGGTTGGGAGGAGGAGGGCCCCCCACGTCACCAGGCAGGCGAGGCAGGAGGTAGCGGAGGCTGTAAGCTCCCATGATGATGTGTGGCGCACAGGAACCCAGTGCCGCAAGGGCTTCAATGATTTGTTGCGATCTGGAAGGGTGAGTACCATGTCAGCCTTGGCCATTTGACCCAGCAGGTAGCCTTAGCCTTTGAGGCTACCCTCCCCTACCGGCGTCTTAGTGTCGTTACTGCATTGGGCATTTGGCGCACGCTGGGTGGGCAAACAGATAGTGGCCATGTTTACATCAGCCTTAGTGGTTGAGGAGAAGATGGGTTCTCCCCGCAGCATATGTTGGTGTTTGTCGCATTTGAGTAGTCTGGGGGCAACCTGCAGGGGAGGCAGCTAGACACATACTCAGAACTCCAACACATGTCCTATTGATGGTGATGAGATGGTGGACGGGGTGCCTCAAGGTGTCGTGGCCAACAGCCATCTGCTGGCCTCGGCGCCACACCTAGTTGCGCCTCCTTGCCATGGGCGCTAAGACCCGTGTGTTATTCAAAGTGATGGACGCCGAATGTGTCCAAGGTGGCCGATGTAGGAGGGGGTTGGGAGCAGCCGTACTATCTTCTGGGAACTGATCACCAGTAGTGTGGACAGGAGCCGCTGGAGGCCTCAGATGGGCCAATGTGGTTGGGGTGTGGCGTGCGGGTGCAGAGTACATGAGCGATCAGCCCCAATAAATGCTCTTCACTGTTCTACAGGCAAAAACAGAGCACAGCATGAGGGAGCGCCAGAGGACTGGTGGTGGGCACACCGTGCTGCAGAACCTCACCACGTACGAGGAGCAGGCCATGGAGCTGGGGAGGAGGCAGGCGGCCAGGTCGGCAGGTGTCGGCGAGGCTGGGGTCCAGCGGCCAGGTATTTGAGGGCCACAGTCCCATCCACTCTGTCTCCCCACCATCCAAAGCACTGATGGTTGCTGCAATCGTTAATGCTGCAACACTGCTCATTCACAGACTGATACAGTCAGACGTGTGGGTCATACACAAAGGTCCCTCGGCCCCTTGAGGATGTGCGTCTCTAGCACCTTCCAAAGTCGCCTTATCCCATTTGTAAGCACTATCCCTGTGGCATCGCTACTGCACATCCAAAGACTTATTGCATCTTATGAGGGTTTGTACCTCCACCACCCTTTCAGCCAGTGCATCCCACATTACTCTGTCCAAAAGGTCCTCAGCACCTCATCTGTCAACCTCATGGCACTCAACTTAAATAAATGCCACCACATTAGTCATCCCTGTGCCAAGGGGAAATGTTGCCTTCTGCCCACCTGGTCTATGCCCCTCATAACGGTATGAAGGTTAATATCGTGACCTGTCAATCTCCTGTGCTCCACGGCAAATATTGCAAGTGTTTGCGATGTTTCCTCATAACTCCAACTTTCCAGGCCAGCATGCATCCAGGTCAGGAACCTCTGCACTCTCTCCACTCCAATGCCATCCCTCCCATGAAGCGCAGGTCAAACGCCTTATGTTCCTGTTCTGCTACCTTAACAGGTCTGCCCAGCAAGGTCCCTCTAATCATCGTGACTTCCCACAGTCCTACCATTTCTCTTGTATTCCCGTACCTTGTTTGTCTTGCCCAAGTGCTTAACCGCACACTTATCCACATAACATTTCATGTGGCATTCCTTAGGCCATCTGACCAGCCTGTCTGTATGCGTGTGTAATGTTTGGGCCTCCTCTTGACTATTTACCACCCCACTAATGTTCATCTCCTTAGGTTCTTGAAGGTTGAGCGCATTATGAGGCTGGGGGGGGGGAAGGGATGAAAGGTGTTACTGACTGAACACTAACTGATGCACTGTCCTTGTTGTTAATTTCAGCATCACCACCACATGGCCACCAGGAACAAGTCCAGAGTCCCCTCCACACCAGAGGGCCAAGACTTGCAACTTGCGTCACATCCTTTCAGCCAGCCAGGCACCAGCGCAGCAACAAACACATCGGTGGGGATTATGACGTCGGCTGGTGTCCCAGGGCACAGTGGAGAGAGCACTTCACAATTGCTGGAGCAGATGGCACGGACAGAGAGTGCCGATGGCACCAGCAGCCAGAGATCTGCAGGGGACCAGGCACATGCTGAGTCCGGCAGTGATGATGTGCCTCTGGAGATGTCAGCCATGCAGCAGCTGCAGGACAAGCGGCAGGGTGCGCGGGAGCATCTGGCAGGATTGCATGAGGGTGTGCTTCACTTGGTCTCTGTGATGGAGGAGTCCAGGCAGAGTGTCAGTGATGGCATGAACCTCAGGACAGAGCTTCAGGCTTCCTCCACTGAGAGATTGGCGACTCTCATGGAGGGGGTCTTCAATTGGATTGAGACTCTTCTGATTGGGTTACGCTCGGACCTGCAAGCCCTCACAGCGCTAATGGCCACAGGTGGTCATTCACAATGTGGGAGATGT
Source organism: Cetorhinus maximus (assembly GCF_964194155.1). NCBI lineage: Eukaryota > Metazoa > Chordata > Chondrichthyes > Lamniformes > Cetorhinidae > Cetorhinus > Cetorhinus maximus. Next base: position 12,775,265 of record NC_135884.1, on the reverse strand, counting down.
TCTGGGCACCAAGTGTCCCAGCTCGGTGCCCATCCATCTGTGGTGAGCAGGGAGGTTCAATGTGACCTCACGTCGGTGCAGCAGCTGCCTGTCGTCTCTGCGAGGTCCTCTCAGGGCACTCTGGATGAGGGCAGCAGCTCCTCCGCCCCTCTGCCAGTGACCATTGTATCCGTTGAGGCTGCGACAACTGGGGAGATGCCAGTTCTGAAACTGGCCACTCCCTCCCAGGTGGGGCCAGCACAGGCTCCACGGGCCAGAGGACGGCCGCCAAGGTCATTGAGGCCAACAGGACTACAGAGTCAGCAGGCTGTCTCTCAGGCCACTCCAAGTGATGGGGCAGCACCTAGACGTAGCACCCGTAAACGTAAGCATAAGGCACGTTGGGCACTCCACGGGTTTGTCACTGGTGATTGTGTTGGCCCTAGATTAGGGAATGTTTCATTATCTGCATCAGAGCCACGTTTGTTGTTTATTTTGGTGGCAATAAAGTCCACATTTCTGACCATGGCTGAGGGTGTTTCCTTTGTGCTGCATTTGTATGTTTCATAGACACATCATGAGTGTTTGAGTGGACATTGATGTTTCTGTACTAAACCCTTAGTTGCAGCTGATGAGGTGGAAGATGTAGCACCTAAGTGCCACGTGTGGAAGCGCCAGGCAATGCTGCTCCTGCTGATCCATGTGTGTGGAGCTAGCTGAATGTTCGTTGGACTAAATTGTCCTGGGTGTCCCTGCCTCCTTGGTGTAGTAGCGGGTCGGCGTGCTGCCCCTCATCATCGCCCTGTGCTTCCTCATCCTCTGAGCTACTGCTGGATTCATCGTGTGCAGCCTCATCCACTGCGTCAAGGTCTTCATCATCAACTGCATCCCCCCTTTCCAGCGCAAGATTGTGAAGAGCACAGCATGCTACCACTATCACCGAGACATGATCTGGGGGCTACTGGAGTGCGCCCCCTGAGCGGTCCAGGCATCGGAAGCGCATCTTGAGAAGACCAATGGCTCTCTCCACCACAGCCCTTGTGGTGCCGTGGCTCCTATTGTAGCGCTGCTCAGCTTCTGTTCTTGGATGGTGGAGAGGCATCATGAGCCACCTTCTGAGGGGATAGCCCTTGTCACCCAGCAGCCACCCATCCAGCCAAGCCGGAGCACTGAAGAGCCCCGGCACCTGGGAGTGTCTGAGGATGTAGGTGTCGTGGGAGCTGCCTGGGTACCTTGCACAGACTTGTAGAATCAGCATCCTGTGATCACACACTATCTGCACGTTCATGTGGAAGCCCTTCCTGTTGATGAAGGCACCGGGCTCACCCGATGGCGCCTTGATGGCCACATGTGTACAGTCTATAGCACCCTGGACAGGGGAAGCCAGCAATGGCCGTGAAGCCTCTGGCTCGCTATGTCTGACTTGCCTGGTCGCAGCGGACGTGGATGAAGGTCAACGCCCGTCTGAACAGAGCGTCTGTAACCTGCTTGACGTAAGTGTGGACAGCTGATTGGGAGACACCACAAAGATCACCCACCGAGCCCTGGAAGGAGCCAGAGGCATAGAAGTGGAGGGCAACTGTGACCTTCAGAGCCGCTGGCATGGGGTGTCCACCCACATAGTTAGGGGAGATCTCAGGGCCAATCATCTGATAGATATAGTTCACTGTCACCCATGACAGTTGGAGCCTTCTTCGGCACTGCACCTCAGTCATACTGAGGTAGCTGCTTCACCGCCTGTAAACCCTGGCAGCAGGATAGTGGCGTCTTCTGCAGCCCCTTCCACCTTGGACTATCTCTTGGCCCTGCGCCCTTGTGCCTGCTCCTGACCTCCCAAAGGTGGCTCCCCTGGAGGCTGAATGTCCACTCCTGGCCTCCTCCTTATTCTATCCCTCCCTTCCTCAGAGGAGCTGCCTCCAGTGGAGATGTCAGAACCCATACCCAGGCTAAATGGAGGCCTCCGGAAAGCTGCAGGCCCGATAAAGATTACTGTCTGCAGACTGCTGAGCTGAAGCTTCAGAGTACAGAGAAATCTATTGGAAATCGATCTGAACTGCTAACAATCACACAGGCAAGTTTAAAACACTTTCTGCATTAAATACTTCAGATAAAACATTAACAACCCCTCTGAGCCCACATATCCCGCCCGTGGATGAGGTTTGTTAAAAATATCAGTTACCCACCTGCCCGTTGGGCCTGTGCGCCGAGGCAAATATTGCACGGGCTCCTCAAAATCAGCGTCGATTGCCGAGTTTAAGGCCATAACAAGGCCTTTAATTAGTGGCGGGCGTGCATTGCGCTTCATAGCGTGTCCGCCCACCTAAATATCGCGATGCCGCGCGCTGATGTCGGGACGCTCGCCCGACGTCAACACGCAACATTTTAAGCACTGACGTGTGGGCTCCGCCACCCACACGCCAGCCATAAAATTCCGCCCATTGTGAACGATTACATAGGCTTTCTCAATGTTAAACTCTGACAAAAGAAAAAGGTGACAAAAAATCATGAAGAGATGTGCCATTTACGTACACAAAATTTTCGTTGAATAAAATAGATGCTCATGGTACCAAAAAGCCAGTTTAAAAAATACAACAGGTTTCCCCCAGTCACCAGTATTGGCAAATCTGGCAGTTCTGTTGAAGGGTCATTCGGACTCGAAACGTTAACTGTGTTCCTCTCCGCAGATGCTGCCAGACCTGCTGAGTTTTTCCAGGTATTTTTGTTTTTGTTTTGGCAAATCTGGCAGTTTGTTTTGGGGAATGTCACTGAATGACTCACGTGTCAGGAGTTGGTGCACTGAACCCAATATTAAAACATATATATTTGTGAGTGCAGCTTTGTTTGAGGCTTGAGGTTCAACTACTTGGCAACCTCATCCCCGTGAATGTTTCTGGAGTTTGGTAGCTGTACATAGGGCAGAATTTTCCGCTGGTCAGACGGGCATGTGCCCGACCCGAGCAAGCGTAAAATGACGCATGATGACGTTGGGCGTGCGTCCCAACGCCATCGCACACTCACACGGTATTTCAGCCAGTTGGCGCACACAGGAGTTGGCAGTGTCCCCCGCCAATAATGGAAAGGCCTATTAAGGGGACTTGTCTTTTAACATCAAAAATGCTTTATTTTAAATTTTTTTACATCTCCATCTCCCTGAGGCAACTCTGTGCACGAACTTGCGTGTTCGCCTTCCTTCCCACCCCCTCTCCCCATCCCCAAACACAGGTGGCGCTGAGCGCTGCAGCATACGTTTCAGGACAGGTGGGCCTTAATTGGCCCACCAGCGTGAAATCCCGGTCCGGCCCCAATCGAGGGCAGTGGTCGGCTTTCCGACCGCTCCCACCCGCCCCAGCCAAGCCCGCCCGACGAGAGCAAAATTCTGCCCATAGATTTGAGGGTTTGACTTTGCAAATAGCCAGGCTGGAATGGGAAATAATAGCTTATGCGTTGTCTACATTTAGCTACTGCTGAAAAAATATCCTTTAGTAACACACCGAGAAATGATGTCTGCATGTTTGTTGATATTAATTGGGTTTCCTCATGACATTAGGTTCAATAACCCCACACCACATAAGCCAACTAAATCTATTTTAACATATGCCTGACCAGTGAGTGATAGACACTGACATGGGCAAAGGTAGTGTTACGACATTAGGTTGCAGACCAGCCACAATCTCATTGAATGTTCAAGGGATTCAATCCTGTTCCTATGTTTGGTGCTGCTATAGTTCAGATAGCAAATAGCCCACCAGCTCCCTGGATTACTATCCCAACAAAATAAAAAGAGAGAAATTGCATTTATATAGATCCTTTCACAACCTCAGGATGTCTCACTTTACAGTGAAGTATTTGTCAGAAACCCAACAGCCAATTTGGACTCAGCAAGCTCCCACAAACATCAATATGCTAACAACCAGATAATTTGTTTTTGTGATGTTGATGGAGGGATAAATACTAAACAGCGAGAACCCTCCCTCCATCATCCATCTTCAAAATACAGCCACAGGATCTCTTCCAGCCACCTGAGAAAGCAAGCGGGGCCTCATTTGAACATTTTATCCAAAAGCTGCATCTCCCTCAGTAGTGCACTGGATTGCCTATCTAGATTTTTAGGTTTATGTCTCTGGAGGAGGACTTGACCCCACAACCTTCTGCCTTAAAGTTGAAAGTGCTAAGTGAGCAATGGCTGAAACAGCAGAATCGTGCTTTGAATTTACAATATAGAACCCTGTTTTAGCAACTCAGTGCATGGTGAATTGTCTTCCTGTGATCTGGACTGAAGAAAATATAGTGGAAGTAGAATAGAAAAATATATCTATCGGTGATTCTGATTCTGCTTCTAAAATAAATATAAAAGGTAAATAATGATCTGGATAATTTTTGATCGATTTAACTCCAACATTCTGTGCTAATGTTTTTCTAGTGCATTAGGCATTTCTAGTTGGTTGGCAGTGGGCTTAATAGGGCCTAAATACTCCATTTAATTAGTGATGGAAAGGTTACTGATTAAGCCAGTCAATAATTAAACATTGAAGGAAATAAATTGATGCCTTTCTGTGCTTAAGGCTATCATGTCTTACACCCTTATCCATACATTTAAGTGTTAGGCAGCCTTATTCAGAAATAAAATTATTTGGCATGGCAAATGCTTAAAAGAGGCTTTTTTAAAACCTTCTCTAGTTCATGTGTATAATCTCGAGCAGTTAAGTGGCTTCAGATTCTGTCAGGGCCACTGGTTTGTGGATTGTTGCAATTATGAGGTTTATGACATTTTTATGTTTTGATTCCATGAGGGGGCAAAGATTGGAATCCCCAAAACACCGGTAAAACTCCTGTAAGATACCATAGTCTTTGAGCAAAAGTGGAATTTGATACACGGGCACAGTGTCTCAGAACCGGCAGCCTCGGGACCGGGCCCCTGTTGGATTTCGGATCCGGCTGGTTCTCAAAAACCAAATTGGAACCTCAATTTGATTAATAGGAGATAGGTGAAATCGAGCCAAGTGGAGTGGAGTCAAGGGTAGCTCAGGCTACACAGAGCACAGGAAAAGATTGGTGCGCGGAGCTGATAACTAGTCCAGCGCGCCATCATGCCACTGCAGCACCTAGCCAAATTGTCCTGGTTATCTTACTCATTTTAATAACAGTTAAAATTGGTGCATGGACAGCTCTGGTCTGCAGACAGCCAGATTTGAGTCACTGCACCAGTGACTCAACCTAACCATCTCAACCTAACTTGCCTTTGGAGAAAACTGACAGGCTTGGCAACCTGCCCAATTTTAGCACTCGCTGAGGACATTGTTAGGTTAAAATTCCTCCCAGTCAGTATCCATAAACCAGTGGTCGTTAATAATGAACTGATTGAGGAGCAGAATATGATCCCCAAAGCAGCAGTAAAAATTCCAGAATCCAATGGAATTCAATGGAACTGGAATCCAAAAGGAATGCAAAAGAATTCAATGGAACTTGACATTCACCCTTGCTGCTGAATCTGCTCATTTATATCGTCGGGTAGATTCAGCAGACATTTATGATTGCCGTGATGACCCATTGCTCATTATATTAGTGCCAGTGGACTGCTGCACGGCACAAGATCAGAGTGGCGGAGAGAAATAGAGGCGTGTTAGCTCTGCTTTCCTGACTCCAGAGAAGGACAAAACAGTTCAAACCATTACTCTTATTTCCCAGTTTTACTGGTGTTCCATTTTAAGGTAAACAAGATCTGTTTGGACCGGTATTCTTATTTTCCAGTTTTTACTGTTTTTTTCCTTCTGGGTGTGATTCTGCCATTGGAATAAGTCGACCAAATTTAGCCAGCGTGGAGTGTGACTCTCCCATAATCTGAACTACAAAAGTGGAGAATTTGAAATCTATGGTCTAGACTGTCTACCTATCCCTGTTGATTTTGCATCAAATTTGAGAAAGGCTGAGTGAACAGAACCTTAGGAAAACACTACAAAGCATGCCTGCCTCCCCTTTACAGGACAATGACCAGGCAATCTGTCTGAGTGATATTGGTTGAAGGTTAAGTATTGGCCGTGCTGCTGGGGAGAACTCCATCGCTCTTCGTCAAAATAATGTCATGGATCTTTTACGTCCGCCTGACAGTGTGAATCGCTATAAAGGCAGGATCAAAGGATACACAGGACTGGGTTGGCTCTGGGCCCCTCTTAGCTAATTCTACTTTCTGCAATAAAAGCAAAATAATGCAGGTGCTGCAAATCTGAAATAAAAACAGAAAATGCTGGAAAAACTCAGCAGGTCTGACAACATCTGTGGAGAGAGAAACAGAATTAACACCCTCGAGTCCGTATGACTCTTCATTCTAAAGGAGAGTCATATCGGACTCAAAACGTTAACTCTAGTTCCTCTCCCCACAGATGCTGCCAGACCTGCTGAGTTTTTCCAGCATTTTCTGTTTTTATTTCTAACTTAAGCCCCGCCTAACTTTGTTTTCAGGTATCATAGGCCAAATGTTCTCATAATTCAGCACCTCAAACTGTCAGCTCCTTGGGGCCCATTTTGTTGAAGCCCTTGGTCAGCTTGGCTAGTTTTACAGGTTTAGCAGGAGTGATTCCAGGACCTATATGGGACCTAAAACAATGGTTTAGTTGTAACTCTTTCAATCCAGTGAGACTTCATTTATAGGTCAATTATTTAAATCAGTTACCGAATATTTGAAAAAAATGATCTGGAGAATTCTCGTAATGTTCTTGTATATTTCCAAAGTTTTTATTTTAAATTTCTTGCCTGTATCCTTGTGTTTTTTTTAACCTGTCTTGTCAAAGAGAGTCAGAGATGGATTAGTAAACCTATTGCATTTGTCACTCTATCATCTGCTGGTTAGAGCACAGCTGCCCTTCCTCCATTCCAAATAATGAAAAATAAATGTGGAGACCAGGCTTCCAGTACTGTATCCGATCCTACTTACCACGATTAGAGAATGGCATGCAGTTCTCCTTGTGTATTACAAAAAGGATATGGAGACACTGGAGAGGATGCAGAGAAGATTTATAAAGATAACACCAGAATTATATGGGCACACTTTCTGGAAAAGACTTGACAGGCTGGGCCTCTTTTCTCTTAAGAAAAGAATGGCTGTTATGATCCCAGCTGATGTTATTACTGGAAAACTTGATCCCAGGGTGGAACCCGGCTTGATAGATCCTAAGTTTTATTTTTTTGTTTAGATACGTGGAGAGTAGCTACTGAACAGAGTCACAGGAGTCCGCTGATGAACTTTTAACAAAAGAGTAAAACATTTATTTAACAAGAAAAGATGAACTATATTACAATACTCCTTCACCCACAACTATACCTTTACAGGTATATACAGATTTGTAAGTATAAGACAAGTTACAAAACCTATCTTCTACTCTAATGTTCACGGTAAGTACACAGCCCATGTAAACCTATGATGACCTGTGGTCAGACACACCACACTCTGAAACCAAGTGACAGATGCCATTCCTAACAGATGCTATGAGTCTCTCATCAGCTCCCCCCAGTCTCTTTTCACACTGTGAGCCAACCAGTCTCACTGAACTCTGTCTTTCACATGAGGATTTCCAATCTCCACTCCCCAAGGACTCGCTTTGGAATTTTCTCCCAAAACAACGCTTTCTCTCAGACGCCTTCCGCAAGGGTTCACCTCCAGGGTTTTGAACTCTCCTTCCGATGTTCCTCTCCCCTGGGTCACCACATGCATTCAAGCTTTCTTCCATGCAATCTCTCTCAAATGCTCACCATCAACAGTACACCAGTGCTTAACATTCCCGTAGCAATGAGTTATGGACATTCAGCCATCTCTTTAGACCTTCTGGCCTCTCGCTTTAAATCTGCTTCCTGCAGCTTTTCTTCCTTTAAGCTTGAAGCTTGGAGCCTTTTTCTGCTCCTCACTCTTAACTTCGCATAACAGGACCTTTACCAGGTTTCTGTCCTTCCTTTGATCAGAAGGTCTTCTTATGACTTTCTCCTGTTTCTGTCTCACCCCTTGGCCTTGGGATCATTCAGTTCTTTTGGGAAATCTGCTCTCACTCCGCAGTTCCCTCTCCCAGTGTCCAGTATGTCTGGAATTCTGGCTTCAACTTCAGTTTGGGACTTGTTATCTGCCCCTCTGCTCCAGTCTCTCCCTGGCAGCTGTTTTCAACTGAACTCAAACTGCTTTCTCTTTAGATTTTGTGTGTGTGTGCACGCGCGCACGTTGGCACGTTGGGGGTGGGGGGGGGGGGGGGGGGGCGAGGGCTGTGGGTGGGTGGAGCCTGCCTCTCTGGACCCCTGTTGCTAGGTAACAGCACAGTTTTTTCTACTCTTGTGTTTGCTTTAACTTCTCTTAGAGTCATAAAACGCATTACAAATGCAGGTATACAAACAGCTTCAGACCTGCAGTCTCCACCAAAATGAAACTAGGGGAAGGATTTTCGGTTCGGAGAGCGGGGTCAGGGCCTGCTCGCCAGCATGTAAAATGATGGGCGGTGATGTTGGGCGGGCGTTCCGATGTCACCGTGCGTCATTTAGATTTTCAGTTCGGCGAGCGCACAGCCGACTCAGCTGTACGCCCGCCAAACTGTCAAAGGCCTATTAAGGCCTGTTAAAAACTAATTGCATTAATAAAATGAGCTGCCCGTCCAACCTTCAGGTTGGTGGGGGGGGTGTGGTGGTGGGGCAGGCGAAGAGCCCAGGCGGCCTTCGCATTTTTCATGGAACCTCATCCACGAGCAGGATGAGGTTTCATGAAGTGTTTAAAAATTCAATAAAAAAATTTCTAAAAATTCATTGACAGGTCCCAGCTCATGTGACACTATCACATGAGGGGACATGTTTTAAAAGCTTTTAATGTCTTTATTTAAATGTTTAAACCATAAACAAATGGGGTGCCGATCGGGTTCGTGCCCACTCCCGCCCACCCCCGCACAAACCCCCCGACGGGGTGAAAATTCTGCCCCAGTTTCCAGGCTCCACCTTTTAAAGTGAAACTAAAGCTCAACTTGGCCTTTTCTTAACACACAAATACAGAAATATAAGTCACCCCTAAACTTTAAAGCTAAAATTTATTCCTAACACCTACAAATACAAATATAACTCACTTAAACCTATTTCTATTTCCTAACACCTTACCCTTTGGAAGAAAGAAAGCTTCACAACAGTGAAGGTTTCTTTACAATGGCCTGAGTCACATCCGCCTCACACAAACTTAATATCATAAATATTAAAAAACAGCTTATTATCTATTGTACAAACAAATTTTCTGTCTTGTTTCACAATTACACATCATATTGTACAATTACAAAATCTAAGCAAACGAACTCAATCAATGTAATATTAGTAGAATTTGCACATCATAGCTTTATCATAACTCAACCCCTATGTTTCCTTTTCCTCTTATTCCCAGTCTTTAATTCAGCAAAGAATGTTTCACTTAAGTCCACCAGCCAATCGTCCTTTTCATTGGCTAAAGGCATAATTCCATCTTCAAGCTCATTTTTCGAACTCAAATGTGGTAAATTCTCATTTCGATTTAGCAAAGTCTAAATTGATTTTTGTGAGTTAACATCTTATTTCTTCTCTGGTCAAAAATTCTTTTTACCATTTCAAGGACGTTATTGAGATGCTTTTTATGTTCACACAAAAGGGTTTTGTACTCCTGCTTGGTTTCATCTTTAAACTTCTTGTGATCTTCTTGTTTCTCCAGAAGCTATTTCAAACAGATCTCTTCCGCTTCTTTTTGGGCAGCGTCAATTATATTCTCCCTGTGGAGTTTCAAAGTTTGTTCTAAACCTTCAACTCTCTTGCGTAATCCACAAACTATATCGTGCCTCTCATCTACAGGTTCTGAGTGGTCTTTTGCAAGATGTCCACTTGCCTGGATTCCAATTGCTGTATCTTGTGTATTAGCACTGACAATCGCTTGTAAATTGCTGTCTCTGGTCATTGACCTGAAGAGTCAGTTCGCACTTTCAGTCCTTTTTGTTGACAAATTCTTGATTTCCGATTCCGCAGGCACTTTAGTTGTCTTTGTGCTACCCATTACTGAGGTTGATACACCAGTAGTGTCACTTGAATCAATTCTTTGTTCAACCAGACCACAACCCAACAGGAAATTTTTACTCACAGGAACAACTTTGGAACTGTAACGCTCCACACCACACACCTTCTCTTTCGTTTTCTCCAGTTTGCACTGAAGTTCGAGCGTATCGTTACCCTTTTCACCACGAAGTTCTAACAGTCCGTTAATTTTGGTTTTTAGTTCCGCATTCAACCAATTATTCTCATTCACCAAAATTTCTTTTCTTGCTCAAGGCATTTTCCGCGACGTTTCGTAGGGCAGAATTTTTCGTCCCGCGGGTGGGCGGGCGCGCGCCCGACCCGAACAGGAGCGAAACAGTGCGCGCTGACGTTGAGCGAGCGTCACGGCACCATCGCGCACTCTCGTGACCTTTCTGTTGGCGGGCACACGCGAGAGGCGGCAGCACAACCGCCGACAATTAAGAGGCCTCTTAAGGCCCTTAAGCGATTAATTAATACTTGTATTTTTCGCTGCCCGCTCGACCGTTCAGTTGGCGGGTGGGCGAATAGGCCTGGCGGCCTTTGCGTTTTTTTATGAAACCTCTTCCACGGGCGGAATGAGGTTACTAAAAAAAAACAATGAAAATTTTTTAACATCAATTTTTACATGTCCCTCACGTCATGTGGCTCAGTCACATCTGGGGACATGTTTATATTGTCTGTAAAATTTTAATTTTTTGTGTTTAAAATTCTTCAGCTCCGTGCGGCAGTTCTGTGCCTTCAGGCCACTTTCAGTGCGCGCTCCCCCACACATGCACAATCTTCAGCGCTCGTGCTCCTCCCGCCCCCACCCCCACCCCGGCGGTTGTGTACTGAGTGTTTCAGCGCGCCTTTCACGCTGGCGGGCTGTTAATTGGTCAAGGTCGGGGCCCAATCGCGGTTGGCGGTCCATTTTGTGGTCACTCCCGGGCCTCCATGCTGTGTCCACCCGACGAAGGGATAAACCTACCCATAGCGACCCCTGATGCTTGAAGTTCATCAAGTTTTAACTGAAGATTGACTTTTGGTTAAATTTGCTTCTACAAGTTTATCATTTAGACCTTTCAAGTCCTCAGTCAAGTGTTCTACTTTCCGTGACTGATTCTCAATTGTCCTCACTAATTCTCTTCTTTATTAGCAAACTCTTCTTCCATCCATGAAAGTTGATTTTCTACTTTAATCAGGTTTGCATTCAATTGCTTGTTATCAGTGATAGACATCTCATTAGTTTTCTGAAGTTTGCTAAGATCAACATGATCAAGTGCCTGCTGCAATACAGTCATTGCCACATGACTGTCTCCACTAACCAAATCATTACCCAGAATAAAATCCACCCCTTCAATAGGTGATCTAGGAATAATTCCCACCAAAGCAATTCCAGTTACAAAGTGACTTTGTAAGTTGACTTTACACAAAGAAACAGGTTCATAAATTCCATTAATACCACTTATGAATACTTTTTCCTTCATAAAACTATTCGGATCACAAATTGTATCTTCAACCACCATCAGTGATTGATCTGCCACAGTATCTCTCAAAATTTTTATCAGCTTTGTCATGAAAATATAGTAATTTTTATAAAGTTATTGGGATTTATTGTAAAGTAGGAATAGTGGGTCTGGATAGTGCGTGTGTGTGTGTGATTTAAATAAATTAATGGCAGCTGGTCTGAAGGCTTTGATGGATCCGAAGAGAAGCTAGGTTTGAAAAGCTAAATAAATAAACATGGCTGAAGTTTTAGAATGGGAGGAGTAAAAGGAAAATTTGCATTTTGAGATAAACCAGAGTAGTCATGAATTTCAAAGAGAGGGTGAAATGTTACACCTGGTCAGAAGAAGCAAAACAGTGCATTTATTTTTCCTATTCCCTATCCTTGTGGGGATGACAGAGAAAAGGTTTAGATCAATGGACCAGCTCATAATCGTCAGCCGTCTCCGCTGCCTGTTTTAACCCTCTGGCCTTCATCATGGGTTTTAATGGCAGGCGGAAGTGAATCTTTAAATTCTTCCAAGCCAAAGCATTCTGAATCTAGGGAAAAATGATCAACAAGCAAGGATTACATAGTAGATACACACTGTATATATGTCTGCGGAGTATGTGCTATGAAAGCGCAGTTGTACAGGAGCTGCATTAGAGTGCTTTAGTTGGAGTTTGGTGAGAAAAGGAGTTCAGCAAAGAGGGAAGGAGGGATCTTTTCATTTTCTACCTTTCCTCAGTAACAAGAGTGCGGCGTTGGTAAGTGCGAACTGGCGAGTATTCCTTCTGTCCTCAATAGTCTCTAAACTAGAGGGAGTAAAGGTAAAGGGTGTAATTTAAGGTTAGCTCATGGCAGGGCAGCTCGGCCTAGCGGAATGCTCCTCCTGTGATGTGGGAAGTCAGGGACACTTCCAGTGTCCAGGGCGGCCACATGTGGAGGAAGTGTCTCCAGCTACAGCTACCTGAAATCCATGCTTTGGAGCTGGAACTGCAGCTGGCGTCACTGTGGAGCATCTGCAAGGATGAAATCTTCGTGGATAGCACGTGCAGTGACATGATCACACCGCAGGTAAGGGATGCACAGGCAGAAAGGGAATGGGTGGCCATCAGACAGAGTAAAAGCACTAGGCAGGTAATGCAGGAGACCCCTAGATCCAACTCCCTTTCTAACAGATTTTCTGTTTTGGATAGTGCTGTGGGGGAGATGGTTTCTCAGGGGAATGCAGCAAGAGCCAAGTCCGTGGCACCACAAGTGGCTCAGCTGCACAAGAGGGAGAATAAGTAGTGGGAGAGCAATAGTGAAAGGGAATTCTATTGTAAGGGGAACAGACAGACGTTTCTGCGGCTGCAGACATGACACCGGGATGGTATGTTACCTCCCTGGTGCCAGGATCAAAGATTTCACTGAGCAGCTACAGGACATTCTGAAGGGGGAGGGTGAACAGCCAGTGGTCATGGTCCATATCGGCATCAATGGCCTAGGTAAAAAGAGGGATGAGATACTGAAAGCACATTATAGGGAGCTAGGAAATAAATTAAAAAGCAGGGCCTCAAAGGTAGTAATATCAGGGTTACTACCCGTGCCACATGCTAGCAGGATCAGGAATAAACCAGATGAACGCATGGCTGGAGAGATGCTGTAGGAGGAAGAGATTTAGATTTCTGAGGCATTAGGACCAATTCTGGGGAAGCTGGGAGGTCCACAAGCTGGGTGGGTTGCACCCCAGCAGCACAGCCACCAATATCCTCGCAGGGTATTTGCTAGCACCGTGGGTAGGGTTTAAGCTAAAATGTCAGGGGGATGGGAGCCTGAGCGGGGAGACACAAGAGAGGGAAACAAAGATAGGAATGAAAGACAGAAAAGTAGAAAGCAAAAGTGGAAGGCAGAGGAAACAAGGAATAGCAGCAAATAGAGCCACAGTACAAAAAAAATGTGTAAAAATGTTAATAAGGCAAGTCTAAAGGCACTGTATCTGAATACATGGAACATTCGCAATAAGGTAGATGAATTAACAGTGCAAAGAGATGTAAACGGGTATGATATTATTGCGATTACAGAGACATGGCTGTAGGGTGACCAAAGCTGGAAACTGAATATCCAAGGGTACTTGATATTTAGGACGTACAGGCAAAAGGGAAGAGGAGGCGGTGTGGCATTGTTAGTCAATGTTCAATCCATAAGACATTTCATAATACATAACAGTGTCGCTACATTTCTGTCTTTTCACTTGCCAGTTTCTCACATTCCAACTTGAGACTGTGATACTGAGCCTGTAAAAACTGGAACTCTTCCTTAATACGGTCCAGCGATTTGGAGATGGTGAATTTGAAAGGTTGGTAATCAGTGCGATAGTTGGACCGCTTGTGGCACTGAACCCAGGTGCATCTCATGTGGGGGTCCCGTCTCTTGGCTCGATGATCTCGCGCCGTACTCCCACCTCCTCGAGGAGGGCAGCAAGGCACTCACCTGAGAATCTCAGGGCACAGTGCCCCACCGACCTGCCCTCCTGCCTGGCCTGCTCTCCGAGAGCGCTCTCGGACATCCTCCTGTGCGCCAACGTTGGCAGCCTTTGGAAGGCTGTCTGCGCCATTTTTAAACAGGCTGCCAGGTCGCAATTGGACCCGGTGGTCATTGGACTCCCGCCGCTGCCTGCCCCCTCTTGCTGTTCTCTGGAGCCGCGATTCATGCTGGGCAGGCCTTAATTGGCAAGCCAGCGTAAAATGGCGAAGCGGAGCTGATCGCGGGCGGAGATTGGCTCTGCACCCACCCACGCCCACTTCCTCCTAGCCCGTCCAACATGCTAAAAATTCTCCCCAATGCTTCCACCCAAGAAGTGTCTGCAGATCAACTCTGTCACTAATAGCACAATTCGGCCACCTAAAACAAACTGGCAACGAGATAAAACAGGATCGGACAGAAGAAATCAAGTTAGAAGAAATCAGCACTGTACCTCGCCCAGTGATTGTAAGTAGCAAGCTCCATTAGAATTGAAGAAGTTATCCCCTCTCAAAATGCCACAATTTGGGAGAATCGGTCCTTTTGAACCAGCCACAGATGATTGGTCTCAATAGATAGTACGCCTCACGTTCTTTTTTCAAGCGATTGAGATTACGGGGGAAGAGAAGAGGCGAGCAATCCTCTTGGGTACTTGTGGGAGCAAAACCTATGGTTTGATTCAAATTTTGATGGCACCCAGTACCCCAGGTTCAAAAAATTTCAATGAATCGGTGGACCTCGTGAAGGGTCACTTTCAACACAAGCCCTCAGTCATGATGCCGAGGTTCAGGTGTAATTTGTGAAATAGAGGCCTGAGTGAGACAATTGCATGTTACGTGGCAAATTGAAAGCAGTTAACGGAACATTGTGAGTTCGGTACGACTCCGAACGATATGCTCAGAGATCGTTTACTGTGTGGTGTGGAAGAGGACACTATTCAGAAAAGTTTATTGTCCAAAGTGAATCTGGATTTCAAGAAGGCGCTGGAAATAGTGCCAGCCATGGAAAGCACTGTAAGAGGTTTAAAAGCAAAACAGGGTATGCAAATAGGCACCGTCCTCCACATCAGGCGGGAAACCTTAGCCGAAAGTGGCACAAAAAAGCGAGACTCCGCCGAGAAGCGGGAAACAGCCCCCGCTAGCCGAAGAATAAAGAAAAATAACTTATCAGCGAAATTGAAGAATCATTTTAATAGAGGTGGAAACAAGCAGTCTTTTAGCGATTGGCAGTTTAAAAAAATCGAATGCTACTATTGTCACAGAAATGGACATATAATGAGGCAGTGCAAGGAAAGATTCAAGCAGACTAGTAAACAAAAGAAGAATCCCAATGAAATCGACAATATAGAAGAGCTTGAAACAACAAATTCAGACATTTACCCGTTGCTTAATCTGAAAGTTGGAAATACAGAACCAATATTTGTCACAGTGATAGTAAATGGCAAACCTGTTAGAATAGAAGTGGACACAAGACCTTCCACTACAGTAATTGGGGAACATCCTTCAGATATTTGACTAATGGTGAACATCAATTAAATTTAGAAGAAACAGCCGCAAAGCTAAAAACAGATACAGGTGAAGACATTCAAGTAAAAGGAATAAGCAGAGTATCTGACCATTATGGAAGCTAATCGGCAAAGCTACCCTTGATGGTGGTAGCAGGTGAAGGGCCAAGCCTCCTGGGGCAAAATTGGTTAAAGGAGATAAAGTTAGAATGGGCTGAAATTTTCCAGTTGAGAGCAAGTGGACTACCAGAGCTACTTAGAAAGTACACCGCCATCTTCAAGGACAAACTGGGGAAAATCCAGGGCCTGCAGGCCAAGATTCATGTGGATCTGGAAGCAACCTCTCGCTTCATGAAGGCGAGAAAGGTGCCATATGCCCTGCGAGAGAAAGTTAACATTGAACTGAACAGACCAGAGAAACTGGGCGTTAGACAACCTGTTCAGTTCTCAGAATGGGCAGCACCCATCATCCCCATCCTTAAACCCAACCAAAATGTCTGAATTCGTGAAGACCACAAACTGATGGTTAATAAAGTAGCTAAGCTAGACAGGTACCCCATTCCAAAAATCAAAGACCTGTATGCCAAGCTGGCCGGATGGACAACGTACACAAAGCTCGACATGAGTCATGCTGTTCAACAACTAGAGTTGGATAATGCCTCACGGGAATTTGTCACAATTAATACCCACAAAAGGTTGTATCAATATACCTGATTGCCTTTTGGTGTCTCCTCTGCTTGTGCCATCTTTCAGAGAACAATGGGAATCTTACTGCAGGGACTGCCCCAGGTTGTAGTCTATTTAGATGATGTATTGGTGACAAGATTCACTGAAAAAGAGCATTTGGAAAACTTAGAAGTCTTAAAATGTTTCTTGCAAGCTGGAGTGCGTCTAGAAAAAGAAAAGTGCACGTTCTAAGTGAGGGAGGTAATCTATTTGGGTCACCGGGTAGATTCACAGGGTCTCCACCCAGCTGAGGAGAAAGTGAGAGCCATATGAGAGGCACCTGCGCCAAAGAACACCCCGGAGTTCAAATCATTCCTAAGAATGATCAACTATTTTGGGTGGCTCTTACCCAATTTGCCCACAGTGCTGGCCCCCTCTGCATTCTCTGCTCAAAAAGAACCAACGTTGGTCTTGGGAGGCACCCCAGAAAGAAGCTTTCATAAAGGTGAAACAATTGTTGCACTCGTCCAATCTATTAGTGCATTATGACCAGACAAAAGATTTGGTGCTGACATGTGACACATCTCCCTATGGAGTGGGAGCAGTACTCTCTCATCGGATGGACGATGGCACGGTACGGCCAATAGGTTACGTATCAAAAAAGCTCACCACAGCGGAAAAGGGAAACTCACAGATAGAAAAAGACGACCTGTCCATCATCTTTGGTATCAAGAAATTTCACCAGTCTGTACACAGCCACCATTTTACAATCGTTTCAGGCCACAAACCATTGCTAGGATTGTTTAATGAGGTCAAGGCTATACCATCCATAGCCTCAGCAAGAATACAATGATGGGCTTTAATTGTGTCAGCATACAAATACACTTCTGTACCTAGACCTGGCAACCAAATCGCAAACACCGACACCCGAAGTCTTTTGCCTTTAGAAGAAAATGATGAGCATGAAATAGAGAGTTTAGTAAAGCATTATGGGCCATGTCAGCAACTGTAAAAGTTGTCAGTGACAGCTCCATTACACCCATGGGAGTGGCCAGGTAGACCGTGGGTGCAGTTACACATTGACTACGTTGGACCTTTCTTGGGAACAATGTTTCTGCTCATTGTCGGTGCCCATTCAAAATGGTTGGACGTATATGAGGTGAAGTCACCAATGTCGGCTGCTACAATTGAGAAACTATGTTAGAGTTTTGCCATTCATGGGCTATCAGAAGTAGACATTTCCGATAACAGCACAACATTTACGGGTGCTGAGTTTCAATGGTTTATCAGCCTCAACGGTATCACTCATGTGAAAACTGCACCGTACCACCCTTCCTCAAACAGACTGGCCAAAAGGGCGGTTCAAACCTTCAAGACAGGAATGAAAAAGCTAACTGCTGATTCCTTGGCAACCAAGCTAGCACGCTTTCCTTTTCATTACAGGACTACCCCTCACACAACAACTGGTGTCACACCTGCGGGGTTATTGTTAAAACGCCGTCTCAGGATGAGATTGAGCTTAAAAATGCTGAATTTAGAGGGGAAGGTGGAAAGGAGTCAGGGAGGCCAGAAAACTAGACATGACTGGCATAGTCATGAGAGGAAATTTACCATGGGAGAGCCGGTATATGTGAAAAACTTCAGGGATGGACCAAAGTGGTTACCGGGTGAAATAAGTGCGGTGACTGGACCTCTATCTTACCACGTGGAGGTGGAAGGCCGGATCATCCATAAACATGTGGACCATTTAAGGAAGTGAGAGACAAATCACCAAGATTTAGTTCCACCAGTGACCATAACCAGGTCTGCGTTTCCTGTTGAGGATACTCAACCCAGGACTGACATGTCTGAAGTTCCTGTAAGAGTTGAGGATACAGAACTACAAGTGCCCACCGAAGCACCTGATGTTCAGGCAACTCCGGAAAAGGAGGTTCCTGACAAGGAATCTGAAGTTGTGGAGCTGTGATGTTCCACATGTAGCAGGAGGCCACCTGAAAGACTGAACTTGTAAATTCCTTACCCAGTGTAAATATTATGTTGTCTTGAAAAATATGTACTTGTAAATAAAGTATGTATAGCCGAGTTAAAAGGGAAGGAATGTAGTAATTATGGTTTTATTTAGTGTGTAATGTACCTTTAAGAATAATACTTATTAGGAAAGATCACATGAATCTGTAGTAAACAGTAGGAGAGTAGAGCGGGCCACGTCAGCAGTCAGTGTAGAGTTAGAGTTGGAGTTGAAAGTACACATGTACTTACTGCTGAGTATATTGTAACTAAACTTAATGTTCCCACCCAAGAAGTGTCTGCAGATTAACTCTATCATTAATAGTACAACTCGGCCACCCTATAACAGGTATATTTCTGGACTCTAAAGGCGCCAAGGGGCTTGGGGAAAGAGCAGGAGTATGGCGTTGAGTTAGAGGATTAGCCATGATCATATTGAATGGCGGAGCAGGCTCGAAGGGCTGAATGACCTACTCCTGCTCCTACTTTTCTATGATTCTATCCATGTTTCTACGGCTACATGGGGCTTTGTAGCTGTCAAAACTCAGTCCAAGCTCCATGGCGGGCATTGCTACCTTGAAGCTCGCAACCCCAAAATCACATAGAAACATAGAAACTGGGAGCAGGAGTAGGCCATTCAGCCCTTCGAGCCTGCTAGGCCATTCATTATGATCATGGCTGATCATCCAACTCAATAACCTGCTCCCGCTTTCTCCCCATACCCTTTGATCCCTTTCGCCCCAAGAGCTATATCTAACTCCTTCTTGAAAACATACAATGTTTTGGCCTCAACTACTTTCTGTGGTAACGAATTCCACAGGCTCACCACTCTCTGGGTGAAGAAATTTCTCCTCATCTCAGTCCTAAATGGTTTACCCCGTATCCTCAGACTGTGACCCCTGGTTCTGGACTCCCCCACCATTGGGAACATCCTTCCTGCATCTACCCTGTCTAGTCCTGTTAGAATTTTATAGGTTTCTATGAGATCCCCCCTCATTCTTCTGAACTCCAGTGAATATAATCCTAACCGGCTCAATCTCTCCTCATATGTTAGTCCCGCCATCCCAGGAATCAGTCTGTTAAACCTTCGCTGCAATCCCCCTATAGCAAGAACATCCTTCCTCAGATAAGGAGACCAATACTGCACACAATATTCCAGGTATGGTCTCACCAAGGCCCTGTATAATTGCAGCAAGACATCCTTGCTCCTGCATTCAAATCTTCTCGCAATGAACGCCAACATACCATTTGCCTTCTTTACCGCCTGCTGCACCTGCATGCTTACCTTCAGCGACTGGTGTACGAGGACACCCAGGTCTCGTGGCACATTCCCCTCTCTCAATTTATAGCCATTCAGATAATAATCTGCCTTCCTGTTTTTGCTACCAAAGTGGATAACCTCACAGTTATCCACATTATACAACATCTGCCATGCATTTGCCCACTCACTCAGCTTGTCCAAATCATAGTGAAGCATCTCTGCATCCTCCTCACAGCTCACCCTCCCACCCAGCTTTGTGTCATCTGCAAATTTGGTCCCGACCCACACTTTGGGAACTCTTGCCTTATTCACTGTGTCACATTCGAGCCTCACATTTTTGAGATAATAGAACCTTCAATAAGCCTCACTCTAATTACGTGAGAGGATTTACAGAGAACAGAGCTTTGTACAAAAATTATAAGTGCAATGGTTTTTGGCTGTTTTTGTTTGCTGGGTGATAAAGCTACAGTTTGCATTATACATGTCTGCGTTTCACGCCTAGGGGATCGTTGTAGCATAAATACAAGGCCAATATTGGGGTGAGGGACTTTCAATTATCTACTGTTTTTTTTATTATTCATGGGTGAATGTTGGAGGTGTCACTTTAAATGGTAATTAAATTGTCAATGATGCTTTATGATGGGGCTCCTGATTCGCACTGAAGTGGTGTCAGACCACTACATCTTTGCCTGTGTAAACACTCCGCAGCTGCGCCATAACTCGTGTACATTTCATTGTGCTGCCCTTGGCTCTTTGTCGATAAGAATGTCTCAGTGTAGCGGCGTGATTCAGTCAGTCAGGACCTGTGCCGTGGGACAAATCTAAACCATGGCAGATTTATTTACGCTGTGCCGGTTTGAAACTCAGCCTCCACCTGATGGGGGGAATGGCAATAAGTTTAAAATTGAAATGGGACCTCAAGAAGATACACATTGTATTTGTCAGGCACCAAAGGGCCAAGGCAATCTTTTCTAAATGTGTGCACTGGGATAATTGTCCTATTATTGCATGCGTCTGAAAGGTATTACCTGAGGACATTGAGGTAAATATCTTCATGTAGAGTTGCATTAACTTACGGACTGAAACTCTCTATTCCATTCCATAAAGCATCATTGACAATTTAATTATCTATTTAAAGTGACACCTCCAACATTCACCCATGAATAATAAAAAAACAGTAGATAATTGAAAGTCCGCCCCAATATTGGCCTTGTACATATGCTACAGTGATCCCCTAGGCGTGAAATGCAGACACGTATGATGCAAATTGTAGCTTTATATGGAAGATACTGCTTTAACCTCACCAGCTGCTCTTTCAAATGGCTCATATTGTTTAAGAGCTGCTCTCTCCCTCCTGCTTACACCCCAAACATCATTAGTCGTTACAATAAATCTCTCGCTGAAAAGAGCGAAACAGAGCAGGCGCTTTGTGCCTGTGAGGTCCTTTGGAAAGAAATCACACTGTGTAATAAGCACTTGAAAGGTAGCTTTTACTTGTAAAACTGTCGCCTCAGGAGCATATTGCAGAAACTAAAATAGGGATAGCTACCAATTGTGGGATAAAGGGGGTGAGGGCAGAGCTTAGTAGTGTAATGGTAATTGAACAGAAAGCCGGCAGATGAAACTCAATACGGGGAAAAGCCTAAGGGCTTCACATAGTGGGCAAAAACAAATCAAGGAAGGAATTAGTGCTCATGGAAAATGAGGATCCAGCAGTCCTGATGTGACAATAAATTGAAGCTATCAGAATCATGCTCATGAGTGAAGCATATCAGATGTGGGATGTATTAAATGGCCAATTTTGAGCCCAAATTTCCTGCCACTTCATAAACCATTACTATGACTGCGCGTAGAATACTGTGCACAGTTCCGGTCACCACAAAAAAGGATACTGCAGCGATTAAGAAAATACGAAGGAAGGAAACAGAATGATTGAAGAGGTGGAGGGACTGAATTATATGGCGAAATGATGTAACGGTGAGCATATTCTCACTGGAAAAGAGAAGATTGAAGGATGATATGAAAAGTGATTCTTTTAGGATTCTTGAGGGACCACATAATGTAGAATATAACAAGCTGCTTCACATTATCCAGAAGTGTGGAGCTGGGGGACTGGGCCTGTGCTTGATGGAGGTGTGGGACTGCGAATAATGGAAACAATATTGAAATGGCAAGCGGTCAGTTGATGAAACACGTCCACTTCAGGGATGGCGGAGGCTGTTGGTAACGAATGATTCATTTAAATTAGATTTCTTTCAGAAAAGTAAATTTTGGGACACATTATGTGAATGATTTGAGACACAATGTGGCAAGTGTTGCACGCATGGGAGGGATAGGTGACAGTTTACATCTCATTTGAAAATCAGCATCCCTGACAAAGCCGACTCCCTTAAATAATGCCCAAAAGTATCAGCTAGATGTTCTCAAATCCTGAAGTGCTGCCTATTTAGCTGGATATTAACCTAATGAAGAGTGAGTGACAAGCGGACAATTTCCCAATTGTCCTGGTTACCATTCCTCCCTTAAACAATAACCCAAGTGCGAGGGACTAAGGCCTCACCCTGTAATTTTTAAAAAATAAATATATAGAGATATGCTCATTGCTACCTCTAAAAATTTCAAAGACCTAAAATGGCTGAATCTATGTCTGCCTGTGGCCCTGAACAAAAGAAGCTACCTGGCAATATCAGAGAAACTCACATCTCATTATCCCTGAAGAGCCACTAACGACCCCCTGTGGGCTGCACAGACCGAATTCAAAGAGAACTATACCAAGGTCACCTGCATTTTGTAACCTAGGCTGGCCAACAGGAGTCTGCTTGCCTACGAAGACAAAGGGCTCTACAATCTTCCTTTTAAGTCTTAATGGTTGAGATATTCAACAATCGTGGGGACCCAGACAAGGGATACACACCCTTTGTCAAAGTCAGTGTGGAGTGGTGGGAGTCATGTAACACAGGCCTCTGGCTTGTGAAACCAGTAATATTGCTGAACTGCAAAGTCTCAGTCTGCTTTTTTACCATTTGACTGGCAGCTTCAGAGACGAGGAGCTCCGGTCCAAGTTGAACACTGGGCCCCATCTACACTGCTTCTACTGGAAATTCTGTACCATCACCTACAAGACTGATTCATCTCTGCATGTCTATCTCCCCGTGTGAAGTCAACATCACTAGAAAAATGAATTATACAGCATCGGCTTTCAACCCTCAGACCTCAGTGAAGGAATATCTCATTGGACTTTGACTCTGGACCCCATGTGAAACAATATTTCTTTCCCTATGGTCTCTGCATTATACATCTTTCTCTTCTCTATCCCTCTTTTAATGAATGAATGCAGAGGAGGCAATCTTGTGACCCTCCTCCCATGTTTTGAGTGTGTGCAAGCAAACTAACCCTTTGAGTTTATCCTATCTCGAGTTGCTGTGTGGTTATTAATAGAAAATTAGATCGCACCAAAATCGAGCAGTTGGGAAATATGCCACTGCTTAGAAAGCGGGAAGCAAATCCAAAACACCTTTCTGTTTACAGATGGGTGGTGAGATGAGAAATTAGTGCCGTTTAAATTAACCCCCCTCCTGTGTGTAACACAAGAAATAGACAGACTGGTTATGTGCCAGCCGTAGTTCAGTGGGTAACACTCTTGCCTCTGTGTCAGAAGGCTGTGGGTTCAAGTGAGACTCCAGTACTTAAACAGATAAACCAAGGCTGACAGCCCAGTGCAGTATTGAGAGAGTGCCACACTGTCAGAGATGCTGGGCAGACTTTCCCCGGCCTTGTGGTGGCAGGTTTGACGGCTGCGAAAATAGCTGGGAGCTGTGTCAGGATGGGCCCCTGCCACTGGGGAAGTTTTCCAGGAGCGGGCGAGAATATGGAGCAGTTGCCCACACTGATGAGGTGGACAGCCAATTTTGTCCCAATTTGGGGTGAATTTCCAGCTTCGTAGGCCTTTTCCTGGCAATGGAGCAGCTCCCCGCCATGTGCAGAGGCCACCAGCTTATTGGAGGCAGCAATTCCCCTGGCAAGCCATTGGGCCCACTCCCCCAAAGTGGAGCATTGGGCAGGAAAAGCATCCCCCATGGACCCAACAATCCAACAGGAAGGCTTTGCCTCTGATCTGTGGGCCTACCACCTTCCCCCCTCTACAATATTTAGGTATTTATATGCCTCTGAAGGTGCCTCCATTTTGAGGCAGCCTTGAGTTCTCCTACCTGCCTCAGCAGTGCTCGCCTCTCCCAGTAGGGCTGCAGAGGCTCTGGAGCGGTCAGCCCTGTGACTGGCCGGGTACAGAGGCAGCCAATTAGGAGATGCCTCCAGGAAAATAGCCCTGGCGCCTGGCAAGTGCGGGCCAGATCCCCATTTGGTCCTGACGTCGGGCTCCCGAAGCCCATGTGAAAGTCCTGCCAGTGTCTTTGGGATAAAACAATAAAGTAGGGCACCACCTCCTCTCTCAGGTGGATGTAAAAGACCCCATAGTGCTATTTTGATGAAGAGCTGGTAAATCATTCATAATGTTATGGACAATGTTTACCCACCAACCAACATCACAGATTATCCGGTCATTGCTGTTCATAGGCTCTTGCTGTGCACAAGTCGGCTACTGTGTTTCCTACATTACAACAATGACCACATATCAGATGTACTTTGTTGGCCATAAAGCACTTTGGGATGTGTGGGGGCAACTCAACAAGAAAACCGCCGGAAAACAAGTGTCAGGCTGCGCCTCTGTGTCCGACATAAAACTTGTGTATGATGCGAAGCAGCCTGGCACATCCCAGTCCACCAGGTGCAAGAAGGAGAAGGAGAAGTCTATGGCCAGAAATTTCCCCCCCACCCCGTCATGGGGGTTGTGCGGGGGCGGGCACGAACCCGATCGGTGCCAATTAATGCCCGCCCAGCGTGATGCTCGCCCAGAAGCGCCGAGCGCTCCCTGTGCAGGCGGGTGGGGGATTCCCTGAGTCAGGTCCTGTGCCCCGTCGCGCGTGCGCACTAGAGAGCGCAGAGATCTCCCCGAGGCACGGAGGAGTCGCAGGGAGATTTGTTTCAGTGCTAAAGTTTTAAATAAAGGTTTTTAACACTTTTAAAACATATCCCCTCATGTGACACGATCACATGAACTGGGACATATCAAAGAATAAAAATATAAATTTTTATTAGATTTTAAAACACTTCATGAAACCTCATCCCGCCCGTGGATTCATAAAAAACGCAAAGGCCGCCTGGGCTCTTCGCCTGCCCCCCCGCCAACCTTAAGGTCGGACGGGCAGCTGATTGAATTGAATTAATTAGGTTTTAAATGGCCTTAACAGGCCTTTGACAGTTTGGTGAGCACACAGCCCAGTCGGCTACACACCTGCCGAACTGAAGATCTAAATGACGCGCGGTGACATCGGGATGCCCCGCCCCCGCTCGCCGATGGGAAAATTCTTCTCTATGACTCTATGACTAAGGACTACTCACCCAATATTTGCTTCACGGCACGCGACAGTAACGGCCAACCGATAAGTGCTGCCCATCTTCCCCCACCCCCAACATCGTCCAACCCTCTCACTCGCATCGGCCTCGAGCAACCATCCATAAGCGCAAAGGTAAAACCATGCCGGAATTTGTGGTAGGGCAACTGGGATGTCTGCAACAGATATTTGGAAACCACCACTAACCAGATCCTACCCTGCCTGAAAACGATAACCGCTTTACTCGAGTTCTCAAACTGGCAGCCATCAAATTTATTCCCCAGGGCTTCAGAGAAACTTTCATCTCCTGCTGGACTCCCGGAAAATGAATGGCTCCTGGAAGAATACAGGGAAAATGGAGATCCTGATGTGGCAACAACACTTCTGAAGACTCTAGATGAAGGATGCCTCATGAGGTACCAGGAAACAGCAGAGACAATTGACTTCACACACTCAAGCCAAAGGCATGGAAACTTCTATGCTGCCTGGGAGCAACTGTATAAAAACCACACCAGCGGCCCAGAATTCACGCTGATACCATTGCTTTACAGCGTCGCGAACATCTAGTTCATTGTTTTAGAGTATGGCTTTTGATTTTGGGAATTAAAATCTTAGCTGTAGAAAATGGGATTAATGCAATTAAAGCGAGCTTGGAGCCTATTACACTTAAAAAGTTGGGGCCATGTTAAGAGGCTAACGGCTAGAAAGGTAAGGTAATTAGAACGCTGGGTTTTAGAGGTACAAGAACACCTAAAAAAAATGGCAGTTCATAAGGTGACCCATGTTTGTTTAGTAAAGTCAGATTAGAGGAAATAGAGCTCCAAAACTGCAGGAGGACCTGCTCAGCTAAAGACTGGAGACATGATGTCTGCAAAGCTTTCCAGAACAATGGCAGTCCAGGGGAGATGTTTTTGTTTTGAAACTTAGCGCTAAATTAGTTTAAAGACGTTCAGTAAACTTATAAAACCCATTTTTTAAAAAATTACTCTTTCACAGGATATATGGGTGCCACTGGCTAGGCCAATAATTTTGCCCATCCCTAATTGCCCTTGACAAGGTGGTGGTGAGCCGCTTTCTTGATCTGCTGTAGTCCATGTGATGTAGGTACACCCACAGTGCTGTTAGGAAGGGAGTCCCAGGATTTTGACCCAGTGACAGTGAAGGAATGGTGATGCGTTTCCAATATCAGGCCAGGCTGAAGGCACTGGATATTGCAAAGGCCATGGGCCCTGACAATATTCCGGTAATAATACTAAACACTTGTGCTCCAAAACTAGCCAGACCCCTAGCCAGGCTGTTCCAGTATAGCAATAACACTGGCACCTACCTGGCAATGTGGAAAATTGCCCAGGTATGTCCTGTACACAAAAAGCAGGACAAATCCAACCCGCCCCATCAGTCTACTCTTGATCATCAGTAAAGTGATGGAAGGGGTCATTAACGGTGCTATCCAGCGACACTTACTTAGCTATAAACTGCTCACTGATACTCAGTTTGGGTTCTGCCAGGCTCACTCAGCTCTTGACCACATTAAAGACTTGGTTCAAATATAGACAAAGAGCTGAACTCCAGAGGTGAGGTGAGAGTGACTGCCCTTGACATCAAGGCAGCATTTGACCAAGTGTGGCATCAAGGGGGATGGCCCTGGTGTGTACACCTGCTGGTCCTCCTCCCTATGGGTGTCCAAGGGCCCCAGGCTGACTCCTAGAGGAGAAGGGATAGCTATAGTGAGATCGAGCTGCCTAGCATCCCTATCGCGTACACACTGTTGGAGGCCAACTATGGCATCAGCGATGGAGTTGAGCCCGCGCAGCAGTGCAGGAGCGATGTCCTGGACCAAGGTCTCCATGGCGACTGCCATCCTACCAGTGTTGACCTCGGTGCATTGGCATGTCGGCGCTATCACCTCAGCCTGAAGGTGGACAGACTCCTCCATCGGGCCTTGCAATCTGAGGAGTGCAGCGGACATCCCTTCCTGATGTTCCCGAGCTTGCCTTTGCAGCTCCAGCAACTGTGACATGATCGAGTCCAGAGGCTCGTCATCTGACCCGGACTCAGCAATGTTCTGGCCCCCAGCAGTCCTCCGAGTGCTGGGGACCTGGGAAATCCCTGCCTCCGCCTGCTGTGGATTAGACAGTGCAATGTGCTCACCAGATTGTGATCCCAAGACTATTCCAAAGCTAGGTCCCACCGAGGTGTGTGTCTCTGCATTGGTGGAGGGTGTGAGTGAGCACGCTGTGATGGGACCTCAATGAAGATGCCTCCAGATTCCTCTTCAGAGGTTTCTTCCGGGCTTGATTGGAGGCCCTGGGTCATGGACTCTGTTGGCTGTTTGGCAGATGTGCCTGTGAAAGAAAGGGGAGATAATTAGTGCATGGCAGTGGCCTGTGAAACAGGACACATCACTCACAGCATGGTTGTCTGAAGGATGTTGCAGTGCTGGATCCTCACTTGGCAGAGCACCGCCAACCTCACCGTCAGCACAGTACTGGTCCAGATCCTCGCCGGCCAGCTGGATGGCTCTGTTTTCAAATTCTGTGAGCACCTTGATTTCAGGCAATCCTCCACCGGTCTGTAACCTCTCCCTCTTGTTATGAGCCAGCTTGTCCTGCATAAATAGAGACGGAGAGAGTATAAGCAGAACGCCTGCCAGGCCAGATGATAAGTATTCCTGGCATGTGTGGGTGGTGAGTGGTCCCATGGACAGGATAGGGACAATGAAGGTGTGTGTGAGAGAGTGAATGGTGATGTCCCTTGAACTGGTAGTGAGTGAGGGTGGTGTGGATGTGCGATGGGTTTGTGAGTGTGTGAGCTGAGGTTGATGAGAAGAGTGACTTATCCTGGCGGAACAGAGGAGATCATTCATCTTCTTTCGGCACTGATTGGCTCTTCTCTTTTGAAGGGCATTAGTGCTGACCACCACTGCCGCTGCCTCCCAAGCCTGGTTGGTGACTCTGCTGCCCATCCTGTGGTCAAAGCAGGGGGTAGTGGACATCGTGGGAGCAGGCTTCCATGGCGCCCAAAAGGCATTCCAGTGACACATCGCTAAACCTGGGGGCTGCAGTCCTCTTGCTTTTCGTGGACACCTTCCCTGCAGCAGTTGTGGGCTGGAAGTACTGAGATGTGGACTTTAAGAATGGCACCTGGTGTGACGAAGCAGCGAGGTGATGGCGGGCGAGTGAATGAGAGCCCACCCGCCATGGAAATGGCATGTTTCCCGGGAATGCCTAAATAATGTGGCGGGTTTGGGTTGATATGGCATGAAAACCCGGCAGCCAACGTCATTGTGCCCACCCTCTACCGTACTTAGTGCAAATCTGGGACGATTCCGCTCATAGTTATAAACCATTGTTATGACCTTTGGCCAGATCCCAGGACATGGGGGAAGATCCAGTTAGCGACTAATAACATTTTGTTTAAAGTAGATAAAAGTTAGGATTCCAGGAACCTGCTTTTGGAATTAAGCCACAAGATTCCATGAGTTTTGAGCGAACTTTGCTATCCAAGTTCGGAGAGATAAAACAATTGACAATATGTATCTTATACTCTAACATTCAGGAATAATATGAGGTACATGTGAATTAACAGATGAACTGTGGTCGGACACATCACACTACGGAGTAAATGACAATCCAACCAAAACAGTTTCCATAGATTTCTCAACAAATCACCCAGACCTTAGTCTCACTCTGAGTCAACCAATCTCACTGAAACTTTGTCTTTCTCACAAGGGTTTCCAATCTCCAACACTGAAGATCCTGCCTTGGAATTCTCTCCGAAAGTTGCTCCCACTCGGACGGCTTTAACAATGTCCCACCTCACAGGGTTTCACTTTCCTTCCGAGGTTCCTTCTCCCTGGATTCCTGAGTACACTCAAACACTAGCTCATAAGCACACTTTCAGATCTACAGTAGTGCCAAGCAGGACACCACTGCTCCAAAGGGGTACCTTTGTCCCTAGGGCCCCCTTGACTGAGAGTCTCCTCGCCCCAGCTCTCTCTCTAATTTTTTAACTCAACTTAACTGGGACCTCTCCTGTCCCTGTCTCTATGGCACTTATTGGCTGGCAGACTCCCTGAAACTGACTGTCTCAAGAAGAGTTGTTCACTGACCCTTGAACAGATCTTGTGAACTATCAAAACACTCCCAGAGGGCCCCATCCTTGTTACTAGGAAGAAACTAATGTAACAAGCATTGGAACATCCTGTACCTTAAGCGTTACAATCTCCACAGACTGCTAATTTAGCACCCAGGGACACAAAGATCATTGATCCAATGATACCATATTGTTAGGTTGTGTTTACTTCTTGTAATCTGAACAATATACAATAAAGTTCGTTTGTTTAAAAAAAGTGAAACTTGTGGCATTGGTTAAAGCGAGGCATTCTGTTTCTCTCTAAATGTTAACTGTTTCTAAACAGATGGCAACCAACAGCTCCTAATAAACTCAAGGATACAAACCAGTAGGGAAGACAAGTGGATGGTAAAAGGAGTCCTGATAGAATCTCTCAAGAATTCCCCAGAGCAAACAGACTTCCTAAGACCCTTACACACTAGAGGAAGTGGACAGCACCCTGAGGGCAACCAAGTCAGGCAAAAGAGCAGGAGTCAATGGGATTCACCCAAAATCCTTGAAGAACATTGGATCACAAGGAAGGAAGTGGCTGGCAAAACTGTGTACCAACATCCACAGCACAGGCACCATTCCAAACAACTTCCCATTGCCAAAGTCACCCGACAAGCCATGCAGTTACCACCCCGTCACCCTGTTCTCAATAATGTACACTTACCACTTATTATTTACCACTTGCTAAACAGGCTGAGTCCCACCCTGGAAGCAGTAATGCCCCCACAACAGGCCGATTTTTGCACAGGCCATGCCTGCTCTGAGCAGGTTCTGACACTGATCTCACATAATGAGACCGGTTTCTCGAACGGCCTGAAGACAGGAACCACCTTTGTTGATTTATCCTGTGCCTATGGCACAGTGTGGCACATGGGCATGCTGCTGAAACTCTCCAAAATCACCTACTGTGTGAAAGCCCTACAACTAATCAACTCCATGATCAGCAGCCATCAGTTCCGTGTGCACCTTGGAGATCAAATCAACCTTCCACACATAACCAACAATGGGTTCGCTCAAGGACCAGCCCTCGCACCAGCTCTCTTAAACACACATACCAGCGACCTCCCTCCCACAAACTCATGGCTCTTCTGATGACTGGGCCCTGGCTTTCAGGCTAACCAAGTCCAGGACATTGAGAAACACTCACTGAAGATCCATGTTCCCTGGAAGCCTGCTTCAGAAAATGGAGACTTCGACCGAACACTGCTAAGACTGTTGTCTCAGCCTTCCACTGAACTACTCAATGGCCTGAGAAGAAATTCTCGTCCAGTTCTGTGGTCAACCACTCACCCACAATCCAACGCCAATATATCTTGGCATCACTCTTGACCGTACATTGACCAACCGGCAACAGCTCCAGATTACTGACGTTAAGTTCGTGTCAAGCGTGGATCTCATACGGAAACTGGTGGGTACCAGCTGGGACAGCAGAGCCAACACACTACACACTGCGTCAGTCATCCCAGTCCACCCAACAGCAGAGCACTGCTACTCAACCTGGCTCAGGAGCAGCCACATAAACCTGATAAATATCCACCTCCAGGAAGCCATCAAGGATTATTTCTGGGGCGTTGAAACCAACACAGCTCGAGTGCCTTCCTGGGCTGGCACGTGTTGAACAACCTGATATTCACAGCGAAAACATCCTCGTCAAAGGGCACCATCAGCTTCAGCTAATGAAGCACTCCCTTTGACACAGGGCCTCCAAAAACGCACGCGCTCATCTGAAATCCCGTCGCCCCCTACAGGAACACACTTCACACTCTACAAACTGTCGACAGCCCCAACTCTCAGTGGCACACCCCCTGGTTGACTGCAAACATCACCAACCACAGCCTGGCAACTGACCCGCATGGCGAAGTCCCAGAAAATCTAGACAATCCTCAACCGCTTGAGGACGGGCCGGGGAAGATGCTGCGCAGGTGGAGCATGATCAGTTCAATTTGTGACTGTGGCCTTCTAGTCAAACCGTCGCCCATAATGCTGAACTTCTGCCCTGAGAGATACTTTCCTGGTGGGCATCTCAGCCATTCACAACGCGTCAGCTGAAGTCAAGACGTGATTTCTCGACATCAAACTAGCCATAGAATTTTTTAAAAATGTTGGGACATCCTGAGGTTATGAAAGGCACTATACAAATACAAGCTTTTCTTCATCTATTTCATTGCTGTTTGTAGGGCATTGCTGACACTGAATGGCTGTCGCACTTTTGTCTATGATGCTTGCTGAATTCCATGAAAAAGTAACGATTGCACGTTGCATTTGGAGGTGTCTTGGCGAAGTGATGTATAAATGCACGTGTTTCTCCAGGTCTTTCATTCAGCCCCCAATTAAAACTTTGAGCATTTAATCTGCAAGGTATACATAAAAAAGTATCAGTGAACCTTTTCCATTTGTGGTGGGGCGCTCACTAGCTCTGAGCAGATCGCAAACTAAAGCAAAGTCGGGTTGGCAAGGAAGTGAGCATCAATCCCCATAGTCGCCTCGATTGTGAAGTCACAATAACCACTGCATTCCCACTGCTACCAGAGGATTAGACTTTCCAGGGACAATAATCAACCTGGCTCCATGTCAGTGCATTAAAAAAAATCTAGTTTTCTCCAGAAACAAATAAGCATTGAAGCATTAAACTAGCAAACCAGAGTTCATTTGGGTTAATGAACTGAAATGCAGCTTGGAGATATCCTCAGGATTAAACATCAGAATCCCACTTTACTCAACGCCATGGGCATAGTTTTGCCCTTGGCGGGGGGTGCACGGCAGGGGGCGATCGGGAAGCCAACTGCCCCCGACAATCGGCACCGCGGTTTCGTACGGGTGGACCAATTAAGGCCTGCCCAGTGTGAAAGGCGAGCGGCAGTGCTGAGCGGTGCCTGTGTTGGGGGTGGGGGTGGGAGTGGGGAGGGGAGGGGAGGAGGGCGAGTGGGCCGAGCACGAACTTGGCGCACGCGCACGAGTGAGCGCTCCCTAATCTTCCCTGAGGCACGGAGCTGCATCAGGGAGGTGAAGTGATATAAAAAAATAATTTTAAAAATAAAAATATAATGAAATGTGTCCCCTCTCTGTCACATGAGCAGCGACATGTAAATGATGAAAAATTAAAGTTTTTATTTTATTTTTAATTTGCTTTTGGAAACCTCATCCCACCCATGGATGAGGTTTCCAAAAAAATGCAAAGGCCGTTTGCCCTTTTTGCCTGGCCGCCAACTGTTATGTTGGACAGGCAGCGAAAAATTTGACATAACTATCGCGCGATTGCGCGTCAATGTTGACACGCTCGCTAACGTCAGTGCACGTCATTTCACGCTCGAGCGGGTCGGGCACTGCCTGCCCACCGAGTGAAAATTTCTGCCCCATTATTTCATTATTCTGACTCCTGTTCTGTCAGAGGCAGAATACTATACGCTGATAGTGCCATAGGAAATGAAAGAACTTGTATTCATATTGCACCTTTCACATCATCACCTTGTCATCCAAAACGTGCTTTACAGTCAACTTAGATACTTTTGCAGTGTAGTTACTGTAGTTTTGAAGGAAAATGAGGCAGCCACTAGGCACACAGAATAGTTCCACAAAGACGAATAACACTTTGTTTTTGTTTGAGGGGTAAATGTTGAACAGGACACTTGGGAGAAATCCCCCATGAATAGTGCCATGGAACCTGTTACAGCCACCTGAAAGAGCAGACAGGGCCTCAGTTTAATATTCTGTCTGAAAGATGACACCTCTGCTACTGCAGCACTCCCTCAAAACTGCATTGAAGTGTCAGCCTTGATTTTGGTAATGCAGTCCTGGAGTGGGACTTGAACCTACAACCTTAAACCTACCAGACTAAATCACTATGGTGCAGGGGGCCATTGACTGCACACACAGGGCTCTCTGCAGGTGCCACATCTCAATGGGGAGGTGCACTGGAACTGCAAAGCATTCCAATCCCCTAAGGGACAGTTGGTGTGTGACCTCACACAGGACACCATCTTGCTGAAAGCATTGGCTGTAATCACAATGTTTTCATCCTGTGCGAGTCAGCAGTTGCTGCTATCTTCAAGCCAGAGAATTTTAAAATTGCGACCTTGCTAGACTGGGAGCCAATCAGTGAGCACATGGGCGATAGGGGAATGCAACTTGCTGCGAGTTAAGACACAGGCAGCAGAGTTTTGGATGACCTCAAGTTTACAGAGGGCAGAATGTGGGAGACTAGTCAGAAGTGTGTTGGAATTGGTAAGTCTAGAGGTAACGAAGGCTTGAACAAGGTCACAATGGGGTACAATGAATAAAGGGAAATGGGTATCTAGATCATAGAGCTGCAAAGCAAATGGACCCCGAACTTCTGATCCCCCAATGACTTTACTACATTTAATTCTTTATGAAAAGGAACATCATCTAAAGGAGGATAAAAGAAATCTGTTGTTCACAATCCTACTATAGGATACTGTCTCAAGGAAAGCAGGAGTTCTGAATAACCTATTCAATGTATTAAGATTGCTTCATTATCAGTTGAAGGAAAGACTTGCATTTATGTAGCATTTTCACCAATTTTATAGCCAATGAAGTGCATTTGAAATGTAGTTGCTTTTGTAATGCAGGAAATGTGGCAGCCAATTTACACACAGCAAACTCCCACAAAAGCAGTGTGATCGTTTGTTTTAGTGACGTTGATTGAGGGATAAATATTGTCCAGGACACCAGGGATAACTCCCCTTCCCTTATTCAAAATAATGCCACGGGATCTTTTACTTCCACCTGAGCAGGCTTCAGTTTAAAGTCTCTTCTGAAAGACGGCACCTCTGACAGTGCAGTACTGTACTGGAGCCAGCCTTGATTTTTATGCTCAAGCTCTGGAATTGGACTTAAACCTGGAAACCTGTGATTCGGAGGCAAGAGTGCTACCAACTGAGTCGCAGCGGACAGAGAATTCGACAGACCACAAGGCCGGAATCACACCTGGGTCAACTGCTTGGAAGGCAGCTAGGCTCACCACTGTCCCACCATCATTAATTGATGAGGAGGAATGATGCGTTTAATGGAGCAGCATGTGGGTGACCATTCTTCAGTCAATCTCAGCTTGTTGATTCAGGCCAGAAGATGTAAATCCGCAACTTCAATATTCATCTGTTGCTGTGTAACTCGACAACAAATAAAATTCAAGTGCAGTACCATGTCGCTAGGAAACACTGAGTTGGTTAGGTGCTAATGCTGAATAAAATTCATCTTCACCTTTGTGTGCGTGTGTGCAATTTGCTGTAAGAACAGAGGAAGCCTTAATTTATTGACAAAAAAAGCTTGCACTTTCTGAATATTCAAAGGGAAAACGTGATAAACGCTCATCGGTTTTGCGAACAGCTGAAAAATTGGTGAATGTTTCTGGTGCAGACGCTTTTGCCAGATTTCCCAGTATGTTTTTGTGTTTTCAAAGGTAAAGCTTTCTTTTTGTTTCGGCACAATGTTTTAGTTTCGGCTTAGGCTGTAATTTTCAGGTGACGTCCTGCCTTCAAACAATTTGATTTTAATCTTATTTGCACAGTTTTGCTGTGCAGTGTTCAGGAATCTGACAGATTCCAGCAGCGGGGCTGTAATTTTGCTATTGCGCAAAAGGCTGTGGAGTTGCAGGGATGCTGCAGCCCATTTTCCTGAAGAAGGAATAAATGTGTTTCTGGATTTATTACAACATTTGCGGTAGATGCCAGCAGGTAACGTGTTCTGTAAATCACAGCTTCCTGATATGTCTAAAGAAGCCGCACTAACAACTGCAGTGGTTTGCATTTACATAACATCTGTGACACAGCAAAATACCCCAAGGTACTTCATTTTTTTTTAATATCCTTTCATAGGACTTAGGCATCAAGGGCAAGGGCAGCATTTGTTGCCCGCCCCTAGCTGCCCTTGAACTGGGCGGCTTGCTAGGCCATTTCAGAGGGCAGTTAAGAGTCAACCACATTGCCGTGGGTCTGGAGTCACATGTAGGCCAGGCTGGGTAAGGACGGCAGATTTCCTTCCCTCAAGGACATGAGCGAACCAGATGGTTTTTTTATACAACAATTGATGATAGTTTTCATGGTCACCATTACCGAGACTAGCTTTAAAGTTCCAGATTTATCGATTGAATTCAAATTTCACCAGATGCTATGGTGGGATTTCCCAGAGCATTAGCCTGGGCCTCTGAATTACTAGGCCGGTGACATCGCTGTATACACTTATAGGGAGCAGCATCAGTCAACATTTGACACTGAGCTACAGAAAGAAAAACCAGGACAGATGACCAAAGGCTTGGTCAAAGAGTTAAGTTTTAAGGAGCATATTAAAGGAGGTGAGGTGAACAGTTATAAAGTCCAGTCAGCAAGCACAGTGGCCATTTTGAACACAGTCAGATCCCAAGCAGCAGTGAGATGAGTGACCAGTTGTCGTGTTTTGTTTTTCTCGTAGTTGAGGGAGGAGTGTTGGCAGCAGAGAGAACTCCTTCAAACAGTGGCTATAGGATCTTTCGTGGCCTGTCAACACCCACAGAACAGACTGGGCATTCAGTTTACACCCAAAGGACAGCACCCCTGACAGGGCAGCCCTACCTCAGTACCTCACTAGAATTTCTTCTTATGTCCTAAGGGGAAGGCCGGAGCTCACAGCTTTCTAACCCGAAGGTGAAAGTGTCAACAAGCTGGTGCTTCATTCTCAACTATCTTCTTTAATTCATCTCGTTCCTCTTACTGAATGGTTAAACGCAACTAATTAATCTGCCCCATCAGAACTGACGGCAAGTTTGTATTGGTGGTGAGAAGCATGCTAATAAATCCACAGAATACAAAACTCAGCTGAAATCAGCAGCACATTGGTACATTAATTCAATTTGGGATGTTAAACAGTGACATATTCCAATAAAACCATATTGCCTTGGGATTTAGGGACCTTAATTTAGCCTACAAATTACCCAGTAGTATTAAAATTGTTGCTGCTGCAGATTATGATTTAAGATTTGTTTGTTAACCATTACAAGGAGGCAATTGCTTTTACTATCTTGCAGTATGTGCTCAGTCGGAGTGGAAATCAATTTGTAGTTTATTGGATCCCAGGGAGTGATGACAAGGCAGGTATCTAATATGAGAGAGGGAATTTAAAACCCCTCTCCCCGTCTGCTACGCAAAGCCCCAGAGGTGGACTCACTGCTCTTTTATAGCCTTTTAAAAGACCCTGTTTTCTGGGGCAGACGAGAGGCTCACCTGGCTCCAGCAGTGGCCTTTCCGAGGGAAATATAAATTGGGGTCCCATGGGGAGTATCGGTTGCAGATATTGTATGCGCGAAACCTTGGGAGAAGCCCTTGCAGCCGAGGCCTGTCTAATAAATTTAGCACTTGCTTTTTTTTGTTTGCAGGACCGGGAAGAGTATAAGTGCAACAACAACTTATATTTATATAGCACCTTTAACGTAATTAAACGTCTCAAATCTCTTCCCAAGGGCGATATAAAGCAAAATTAGACACCAAGAGGCATAAGGTAATATTAGGGCAGATGGCCAAAAGTTTAGTCAAAGAGGTAACCATCTTAAAGGAAGAAGGAGAGTTGGAGAGGTTTATGGGGGGAGTTCCAGCACTTTTTTTCCCTTTACTGGGATGTGGGCAGTGCTAGTAAAGCTGGCGTTTGTTGTCCATCCCTAATTGCCTTTGAACTGAGTGGCTTGCTAGACCATTTCAGAGGGCAGTTAAGAGTCAACCACACTGCTGTGGGTCTGGAGTCACATGTAGGCCAGACCATGTAAGGATGGCAGATTTCCCT
Organism: Cetorhinus maximus; assembly: GCF_964194155.1. Classification (NCBI taxonomy): domain Eukaryota; kingdom Metazoa; phylum Chordata; class Chondrichthyes; order Lamniformes; family Cetorhinidae; genus Cetorhinus; species Cetorhinus maximus. Next base: position 12,738,495 of record NC_135884.1, on the reverse strand, counting down.
CCTTAAAAGGCATTAGTGAACCGGGCGGGTTTCTACAATAGTCAATGATAGCTGTCATGGTAACCATTACTGAGACTATCTTTGCATTGCAGATTTATTGACTGAATTTAAACTCCACCAGCTGCTGTAGTGGGAATTAAACCCATGTCCCAAGGCCATTTTCCTGGGCCTCTGGATTACTCGCTCAGAGACATTACCACTACACCACAATCTCTTAGGGCCTAGGCACTCAGTGGCATGGCTGCCAGTGGTGGGATGATTAAAATCAGGGGTGCTCAAGAGGCCAGAATAAGATGAGCACATGTATCTTGAAGGGTTGTGGATGATTTTAATCATCCTACCATTGGCGGCCATGCCAGTGCAGTGGGGGTCGTGGGGGGAGGTTGGGGGGCCATGTGGGGTCAGTAGCAAAGGGCAGGGGTCTGGCTGTCAGCGGCCACCCCCCGTGCCCCATGTCCACGCTAGCGATCATGCACTGATTATTGCAGATCGAAGAGACCCAGCTGTCATGCACAGTTTTACCAGGCGTGCAGGCTGCAGGGCAGCAGGCCCACTTGGAGCTGGGAAGGTTGCAGCAGAGGTGGGAAGAGGCCCTTAAGTGGTTGTTAATTGGCCACAAGAGACTCAAGTGGAGGCAGGCGGGAAGGTCGACCAGGGGCCTTCCTGCCCAGAGTTTACATCTGGTGGACGCGGGAAGGCTTCAGGTATTGGTCCTGACACCAACTTACCCAATTCACAGGCCCTCCCCACTCCTTCCTCACCTCCTGTGGGGGCAAAAGTTTCTGCCCAAAGATGAGCATTTTGAAATCAAGGCATTGCTTAAGCATGATCAGTTAGCACAAAAGGGTGATTGGCGAATGGTACTCGGTGCATTAGGATGCAAGCAGCAGGATTTTGATTGAGTTCAAGTCTACAGAGGATAAAATGCAAGAGGCCCACCAGTAGTTCATCGACATGGTCCAAATCACGTGCACACTGACCTCAAAAGCGATCTAATGTTGACCACCTTCAACCAATTAAAGTAACGTCCTTTAAGCTCATCACTTTGGTTCTGGCTTGTCATTTATACATTTCTGCACATTTCCTTTATATCACACATCCAAATAACAAGCCTTTGATGAGATATCTTATAAAAGATCTTTTGCAAAATCTGTAACCATCATGACATTTTCTTTATCTAAACATGCAGCCACCTTTCTTTCAATACAATTTCAAAAATCTTGACTAAATCTGTTGAACATGACTTACCTTTAACAAGTCAGTACTGGCTGGTCCCTGATTATCCCACACATCTCAAAATGCTCATTAATTTCACCTCTAATGGATTCTAAGAGTTTGCACATAAGTGATGTAGGGGGAGATGGTGGCGTAGCACTAATGTCACTGGGCTGGTAATCCAGAGGCCCAGGCTAATGCTCTGGGGATATGGGTTCAAATTGCACCACAGCAGCTGGTGGAATTTGAATTCAGTTACTAAATCTGGAATTGAAAGCTAGCCCTAGTAATGGTGACCATGAAACTATCATCAATCCTCATTAAAACCCATGTGATTCATTAATGTCCTTTAGGGAAAGGAAATCTGCTGCCCTTACCTGGTCTGGCCTACATGTGACTCCAGACCCACAGCAATGTGGCTGACTCATAACTGCCCTCTGAAATAGTCAGTTCAAGGGCAAATAGGGACAGGCAACAAATGCTGGCTTTTTGCCAGTGACACCCATATCCCATGAAAGAATATAGGAAGTTAGCTGGTTTATAGTTACCTTCTTCTTGCTCTTGTGACAGAATTGCAATCCTCCATGTGCAGCAGCGGTTCAGTATCTGAGGAGACTTCTACAATTCTGGTCAGTGCCTCTGCTATCTCATCTCTCAGTGCTTGTTTCCTTTGTTTATATTTCTGATCCACTTCAACACAATTTTTGAATTTTGAGTGGCTACCTTACCTCTCAAGAAGGTTTCTAGTGACAGTAAAATCAGTGAATAGATTTCCTAAGCCTGCTAATTTTAATTAAATCTTAAAACTCATTTTTTTATGTTCGTTACAAGTTCTGTGTAAATTGCAAAGGTAGAAAAACTTCCTGTTATGTTTAAGTTGTCACGAAGCTACAGTTAGCAGAGGAAATAAAATTTATGACGCTTGAAATATTTGATTGGGAACAATTTATTTTGAATTGTTTTTTTGGGATGTGCCTGGCGCTAACAAGGGCCTATTCATTTGTCCATTCCCAGTTGATCTGAGGAGATGGCAGTGGGCCATGAACCACTGCAGGCCTCATGGTGATGGCATTCCCACATCCTGATAGGTTCGGAACCCCAGGATATTGATCCAGAAATGTGTGCGAATCAGGATGGCAGAGTCCTTTTGTACCCTGCAGTTACCTTGCTAAACGTCTCTACCTGCTTCTCCTTCCCTTCATCTTGAACAACCTTAAGCTCATCTCTTTGCCTCAGCTTTATGGTCACTTTTCCTTATCCCCCCCGAGTGACTCAGGTCGGAATTTTCCGGCCCTGCTGCGACAGGATCCCCCCGCCCCTGGCAGGTGCGGCAAGCCATTCAAACATTCATTGAGTTCAGCAGGACTGGAAAATCCCACCAACAAGACGGGCCGGAAAATTCCGGCCTCAGTATCTATTTTCCTTCTGCCTGTTAGTGGAGTGTTTTGGGACTTATTTTTACACCAAAGGTGTCACATCATTCTAAAAACCCATAACCTCTACCAGGTAGAAGGACAAGGGCAGCAGATGCATGAACATATGAACATACATACGAACAGGAGCAGAATTAGGCCATTCAGTCCCTCGAGCCTGTCCCGCCATTTAATAAGATCATGGCTGATCGATAGCAACCTCAAATCTGCATCCCACCTACCCCCGATAACCTATCACCCCCTTGCTTACAAAAAGCCTATCCACCTCTGCCTTAAAAATATTCAAAGACTCTGCTTCGACCGTCTTTTGAGGTAGAGAGTTCCAAAGACTCACAAGCCCCTGAGAGAACAAATTTTGCCCCATCTCCATTTTAAATGGGCAACCCCTTAGTTTAAGACAGTGACCCTTATTCCCAGATTCTCCCACAAGAGGAAACATCCTCTCCACATCCACCCTGTCAAGACCCCTCAGGATCTTATCAGTTTCAATCAAGTCACCTCTTACTCTTCTAAACTCCAGCGGATACAAGCCTAGACTGTCCAACCTTTCCTCAGTAGACATCCTGCCCATTCCAGGTATTAGTCCGGTAAACCTTCTCTGAATTGCTCCCAATGCATTTACATCCTTCCTAAAATAAAGGGACCAATACTTTATGTGTTTCACAACTGTACATAAGCGTCGTGCAGCTGACGGGCTGCACTTCACTCGGGACTTCGAGGTTTGTTTGCCTACCTTGCTTCAGTCAGCACTCGCGGGCATCAGCGCCAGGCTTTGTAGGCACCACATCACTTGGCGGGGGTGTCATGGGCACTTTTTATTAAAACGTTTATTCATGGTATGTGGGCCTCACTGGCTAGGCCAGCATTTATTGCCCTTGTTCAGAGGACGTTTCAGAGTCAACCACATTGCTGTAGATCTGGAGTCATATGTGAGCCCAATCAGGTTTGGGCAGCAGATTTCCTTCCCTAAAGGGCATTTGGGCACCCTATAGGTTTTTATGACAATTGACATAATCAGGAGACTTTTAATTTCAGATCTTCATTGAATTTAAATTCCACCATCTGCTGTGGCGTGGTAGGATTTGAACCTGGGTTATTACCCTGGATCTCGGGATTGCCAGTCTAGTGACAATACCGCTACGCTACCGCCTCCCCAGACCAGCCATAAGACGGGGGTGGATTTTCAACGGCTGCAGGGCTAGGGCTTGCTTGGGGAAGGGGGTGAGGGGCGGAACTGGCCTCAGACAAGGGAAGAGGCTTCAGGACAAGGGCTGTACTGGGGAAGGAGGGTATCCCAGGGTGTGCGTGGGGGCACATATTAAACTGTGCAAGTGGCCCCAAGGTGTTGAGTGCTGAGGAGGGAATCTCCAGAGGGCATTTGGCCAGATGGTGATGTGAGGGTTTGTGTAATGTCCCTTGAGCTGGTAGTGAGTGAGAGGCCAGTGAATGTGTGTTGGGCCTGTGAGTGTGGGAGTTGAAAGTTATGAGATGGTTGCCTTACCCTGGCAGCACGGATGAGATCATTCATCCATTTTCTACACTAGATGGCCAAGCTCTTGTGTGCAGAATTGGCACTGACCACCTCTGCCACCACCTCCCAAGCTGGAGTGGTGAGACTGATGGGCCTCCTGAGGCCAGAGCGGGGGTAGAGGACATCGTGGTGGGCCTCCACGGTGTCCAGAAGGCATCCCAGGGATGCGTCACTGAATCGGGGGGGCTGCACTCTTCTTGGCTTTTGGGGCCATGTCTTCACCGGAGCAGTCCTGAGCTGCAAACATTGAGAAGCATGTACGCAGCTGCAGTTTAAATATTGTGCCCTGTGTGAGGAAACGGCGAGGTAACGGAGTGGCAGGCAAATCAGGGGCCACCCGAAGCGGGACATCGTGTTTCCTGTGGCTGCATAATTAATGAGGCGGGAATAGGACGATATGACGTGAAAAGCTGCCATTGCAGCCAACAGATAAAACGCCCTTTTTCCCATCCACTACTGCACTTACTGCAAACCTGGGAGGATTCTGCCCTCAATTACAAAACGACAATCAGCAGCATGGAGGATGGAAACTCACCACTATAGAATAAAAAGAATAGAATGCATATTAAGCAAAGCTTAGACAAGCCCCCTTCCATTGCCCTCTTTAAGTAGCAGCTGTGGCTTAGTTGATAGCACTCTTGCCTCCCAAGCAGAAGACCGTAGATTCAATGTTCCACTCCCAGGACTTGATCACAAAAATCAAGGCTGACACTTCAGTGCTGGACTGAGTGAGTGCTGCACTGTTGGAGGTGCCATCTTTCAGATGAGATGTTGTCTGTTCTCCCAGGTGGAAATAAAAGATCCCATGGCATATTTTGAAGATGAGCAGAGGAGTTACGCCTTGTGTTCTGGCCAATATTTATCCTTCAACCAACATCACAAAAGCCGATAAAAGCAAAGCACTGTGGATGCTGGAAATCTGAAATAAAAACAGAAAATGCTGGAAAGGCTCAGCAGGTCTGGTAGCATCTGTGGAGAGAGAAACAGAGTTAACGTTTTGAGTCTGTATGACCCTTCTTCAGAGCTCTGATGCGCATTGACTCTGTTTCTCTCTCCACAGATGCTGCCAGACCTGCTGAGTTTTTCCAGCATTTTCTGTTTTTAATCACAAAAACATAATATTTGCTCATTATCACATTGATGTTTGAGGGAATTTGCTGTGCGCAAATTGGCTGTCACATTCCTTACATTATAACAGTGACTACACTTCAAAGGCTCTTCATTGGCTCTAAAGCTTTCTTGACCTGCTTGGAACAAGGAACTTGTTGGGAATAGGAGCAGGCAATTTAGATTTTGTTTTACACGTACAGAACTTGCTTTATTTTTTGAATAGTTTTTAACCAATGATAAGTAGATTGCAACTTAAACTTTTAATATTCAGCAAGTAATATAGTGGTTTCAAATTTCTAAGATCATCCTTTGAAAACTCTGGTATTAAGGGCATATGAATGTTCTGTCATTGCACAGACTGGTAATCATAGCAGAACTAATATAAAAATGTATTCCTTCTGCCTCATTCAGCATTTACCTGGATGGTGTAACGGATCACATTACTACTTTGTCATCATTTTTTAAAAAATTTCCTTGGTGTGCGTTTCAGCATTTAGATTGTGTTCCAGGTGTGAAGAAACCAAATTTCAAAAAAATTTAACAGGGTCTTCCTTCAGGTCATGGTTGCAAATGGCTGTTTTCCCATTTCAAATTCATAACAAGAACCGTAAACTGCTGGAGTCCTGGATTATTGATTTATTATTGATGTCAGTGTGGCATCCTTGGGAGAAAAAGTTGACTTGGTACCTATGGGCCAGGGGCTTAAGATCGCAGGGCAGTCCCGGTGAAGAGCTAAGTGGCGCGCGATGATGTCGGGAGCGCACCCCGACATCACCGCGTGCCACCTCGTGATATTCCGGTCGGTGGGCGCGTGCGCAGTTCAGAACCGCGCCCGCGGACAGTTAAAAGGGACGGTTAAGTCAGTTTCAAAGGCAATTGTCTCCAATTTCGAGTGGCCCGTGCACTTTTACGCTCGGTGCAAGGGTCATTCGGCCAGGGGGGGAGGGCTTCACGTTTTTCATGGTTTCTCTGCCTGGAGCGGGATAAAAGGCGCACAAAATCTTGGCATAGTGAGTGGGTAGGGGTTTTGGTGGGTGTCGGTTGGAATGGGTTTATTGAGAGCGTTTGGCGTTTTTCCTGTGTTCTGGAGATCTCTTTGATTTCTCAGCATTTACAGAGGCTTTCTTCCGAGAGGCTACTTCAGTGTGCAATCGTTTTGAGGAGAAGGGCATTTTCTACTCTGCTGGAGGGACGCCCTCAGGAGGAGAGGGGCAGAAGGGACAGGAGGGCAGGTGCCCTCAGGCCTGTCCCTTAGTGCGAGCTGTGGAAAGAGAGGTGCGGCCAGAAGGGGTGCATGGCCAGCAGGAAGGACAAGGCAGAAGGGTCCATCGAAGATGCCATTATCCAGCAGCCAGGGTTTTTACAGGCTGTTGCTACCTGGACATGACTGAGGTCAAGTGCCGAAGGAGGCTCCGCCTCTCCTGGGACACAGTGACCTCCATATGTGAGACGATTGGCCCAGAGGTAGCTTCAAACTACGTAGGTGACCACCCTATGCCAGTGGCTCTTAAGGTTATAGTGGCCCTGAATTTTTTCACCTCAGGTCCAAGGGTCAGTGGGAGATCTACGTGGAGTCTCACAATCGGCTGCTCACAGCTGCATCAAGCTGGTCACTGACGCTCTCTTCCAAAGGGTCAGCACATTCATCATTCACTTCTGGGCCAATGAAGCCAGCCAGACTGAGCGAGCCAGAGGCTTCGCTACAATTGCCTGGTTTCCTGCATCCAGCGAGCTATTGGCAGTACCCATGTGCCCATAAAGGTGCCAGCAGTGGAACTAGATGCCTTCATCAACAGGAAGGGATTCCACTTGAAAGTCCAGATTGTTTGTGACCACAAGACTCAGATTTTGCCGGTTTGTGCCAGGTACCTCAGGAAGCTGCCATGATGCCTACATCCTCCATCACTCCTAGGTGCCAAGGCTATTCGTCGCCCCAGCTCGCTTGGATGGTTGGCTCCTTGGGGACAAAGGCTACCCGCTGAAAAGGTGGCTCAGGATGCTGCTGAGACACCCGAGGGAAGAAGCTGAAGAGAGCTACAATTGAAATCATTCCCCCACAAGGGCGGTAATTGAAAGGACCATAGAGCTACTCAAAATGAGGTTCCGCTGCCTGGACCAATCAGGGGGAGCACTGCAATATCCTCCAGAGCGAGTGTCATTTATAGTGATATTCAGCTACGCACTGCACAATCTGGCCCTGTCAATGGTGAGGGGTCCCATTGGAGGATAAAGACAGCGATCAGCTCCATGGGTCACAGAACACAACTCTCCGCCTCCCATAGGGATCTTCAATTCGGCATCCTGCTCCTCACCTTGGGGCTCCCCCAGCTCCTCTTCAGACCTGAGCCCCAAGGTGAGGAGCAGGATGCCGAATTGAAGATCCCTATGGGAGGCAGAGAGATCAGGGAAGCCTTAATTCTTAGGACTTTCAGCTAGGCATTCAAGGCACGTATTGAAAGTGATGGCAAGGGAAAGGTCACCTTACTGATCTTCCCTGATGAGGCCATCCTGTCAGTCAAGGTCCGAACTCTGAACTAATGTTTACAGCTCTTCCCCTGTGCCAAACAGAGGAGGCGGTGGCGTAGTGATGTTGTCACTGGGCTAGCATTCCAGAGACCCAGGGTAATTCTCTGGGGACCGGGGTTCAAATCCAATAAAAATCAGGAACTAAAAGACTGACGATGACCATAAAACCATTGCTGATTGTTGTGAAAACCCATCTGGTTCTCTAATGTCCTTCAGGGAAGGAAATCTGCCGTCCTTACCTGGTCTGGCCGACATGTGACTCCAGGCCCACAGCAATGTGGCTGACTCTTAAATGCCCCCTGAACAAGGGCAATTTAAGGATGGGCATTAAATACTGGCCTAGCCAGTGACACTCACATTGCCAGTATGTAGGCTTACAGGTCCGAACGCAACCCCAGAAACCCCTGACTGAGTTCCTGGCGTTGCTTTTCCATGAGAGTTGCCACTCTATTGTGGAAACTGTGCACTTGGAGCTCCTGGTGAACGTAGTGCTTACCCTCTGCATGAACCCCTCCAAGACAGAGACCATGGCACGCAGACCCTCAGCGATCTCTGCCAGATCTTCTCGCGCATCCTGCTGGACATCCAGCATCTGCTGCCTGACAGACGAATCCAGAGGCTCGTCATCTGTCTTGGTCTCAGCACCACCCTGGTCTCCAGCAGTCCTTTGACTGCCAGCGCCCTGGGCACTCCCTGCCTCTGCTAGTGCACTACCATCTTATCCGACACGGTAATGTCCCCCCACGTGCCTGTGCCTGCGCTGGTGCATGGTGCAGAGAGAGGGTGTAACGCGGGTGCATCTGTCCATGTCTCCTCCTCAGGGGTCAAGGGAGGGTCCTCAGGGCCTCTGTGGCATCGTGACAATCGCACATCTGAGGGAGGAAGAGAAAATGTCAGTAGCAAATGTCATGGGCAGAATCTTCTGGTCAGCGTGTGGGGTGGGCCCTGCTTGCCGACACGTAAAATGACACGCGGTGATGTCAGGCGTTCGTCCTGACGTCACCACGCGTCATTCTGATCCTCAGTTTGGCGGGCACGCACCAGAGTCAGCTGCGCACTCACCAAACTGTCAAAGGCTTATTAAGGCCATTTAAATATCAAGTAAACTAATTAACGGAGCTGTCCGTCCAACCTTAAGGTTGGGGGGGCAGGTGAAGAGCCCAGGCGGCCTTCGCATTTTTCATGAAACCTCATCCACGGGCGGGATGAGGTTTTGTGAAGGTTTTTGAAGTTTAATAAAAGCTTTTAATAAAAGTCAAAGACATGTCCCAGCTCCTGTGACACTGTCACATGAGGGGACGTGTCTTAAAATTTTTTTTTCTTTATTTAAAATTTTCAAACTCAAGCTAATCTCCCTGAGGCAGCTCCGTGCCTCAGGGAGATTTCTGTGCTCTTTCGCGCTCAGGCCCCGACTCTCCCTCCTCCCCCCACCCACACAGGGAGCGCACAGCGCTTCCAGGTGCACGTCACGCTGGGTGGGCCTTAATTGGCCTGCCACGTAAAATGGCGGCGCGCAGCTGATTGCAGGCGGCGATTGACTGCGCACCCGCCCATGTCCGCTCCTGCCCAACTGCCCCCCGATGTGGACAAAATTATCCCCCATGACAAAACACAGTGCATGCACTGTGGCTGCTTCTCACAGTGGACAAGTGCCTCAGTGAGGCATTGTGAATAGACAAGCAATGGTTAATATTGATTTAAACAACACTTTCCAAACCCCACTATGCTCCATGTCTTAAACCCTCCAACACTCACTTCCCTATCCACTGGACTCTTATCTTCCTCCGACATCCTTGCCTCTCCTTGACCTGTGGACTTAGCTCCACGTTTCCATGCTAACTATAGGGCTTGCTCCTTGGTGTCCATCAGGATCAGAGGGTTGGCCACCCCAACACCCAATCGCCTGCACTCCTGCGCATTATGGCTTCTCTTCTCCCACAAGGACACAAGTGCATTCACTATTCCCCCCACTACATGTCATTCCATACCAACCTCCCCACCCCATAAGAAACAGGTTCAGGTGCCCATCAAATTGCCATAACTCACCCTTACACACATTGAAGGCACCCAGGTACATTTTCCAGCCTTTCGTGGCACAGGGATCTGTGTCATTTGGCACTTGGCATTGTACACCCATGTGTGCCAGGAAGTCCTGCCGCTCACTCAGACATCTGTACCCCCTTCCATAGGAACTCAGTACTCACCCTGGCAGAGCGCAGAATGCCATTGAACTTTTTGCAGCACTGGAGCCAAGTCATGCCCGCTAACCTTGGCAGACACTTAGTCCATGCCCTCTTTGTCTGATGAGGTGGCCTCCCCTTACCATCCTGCGGTATTAAAATATCCCGCTAGGCAGTACCTGCTTCCAGGAGAACCCATAGACAATTGTACAAGAAACAGGGAGCAGGTAGCCCACGGGCATTGCCTTCCCGCTTGGCATGGGCAGCGGGCCCTGAGGCCATACTTGTTGCAGGGACTCCTTCCATGCACTGTCAGACAGCTCCCTGAGGCTCCTGGCCACCTCCTGTCAGCCTTCAGGGGAATCACTGAGCCCCCGAACCCTTGGAATCGGCGTCCGCCCGGTTCCTGACCCGACGGCAACGCTGAGCCAGTCTCAGCGCTTGTTTCACGATGGGAGGCTGTTAATTGGCCATCCAGCGTGAAATCGGGGTCAGAAGCCAATGGCAGGCGGAGGCGGATATTGCATCTGTTTCTGGGCCCACTGATGGTGCATGCAGGCCAGGGGTGAAATTCAGGCCATGGCTTCTAAAGCTTTCGCCAGTGGAGATTTCCTTGTATCATGTCTAGGTCTATATCAGTAATTAATTGCCTTGAGTGGCCAACCACTCGATCAGCTTGTCCACCTCTGGCTTAAATGGAAGCAGAGCAAGGACCATAATGAGGCTGTCTGCCTTAATTTTAATGTTCTGTTTTTAACTCATTTCTGCTGGGCTTCCCGGGCCCCACAGCTCAAAGGAGGCAAGAGGATGCTGCACCCATAAGGTCAATAATTTTACAGCACAGCCAGTGGGCCAGGAGCAGTTGGAGTGTTTCCTCCAGACATTGCAAGTGACCTAGTAAACCTCCCTCATTAGTCTTTCCGCAGACCCCCTCCGCTCCCGCCATCTGCTCTCCCTAACCGCCATGAGACCCCCCACGATCTCTCTCAATCCGCCCCCACAGCTACCTGTTCTCGTAGGCTGCACCCTTGTGAAGCAGGGTTCCTCTCCGAGGGGCCTGAAGCCTTGTCAGCCAGGCTGCCTTTGCACAGGAACTCGACATAAAAACGTTTAAAGAGGCTCTGAAGTTAATAACCACAGGACGTCGGGAGAAAGCGGATCTTACGGGTTTCTCAACCTCAAAACGGAAGCTAGCATGGAACTAGCCATCCGGGTTAAAATCCAGTCATTCCCATTTAAAACACTGCTCATGTGCAGCCTCTTTGAGGGGAATTCCTCAGAGCCAAAATTAAACACCAAACCAGAGTGAGCCGAACTGGAGTATGTCAAGTGGATCTGAAAAAACAATTGTCTTTCTATAGCTATTTTCCTCCTACCTCCTCCTTCCTTTCTGTGGTATACATCTATCTTCTGTGAGGATGAGTGAGGCAGCATTTGAGGGGAGGTTGTAGGAAATAGAGAACAGGTGACCTACTAAGCCTTATGGAGATGAGCATTTTTGTTTCGTGAAGCACAGTTGCAGGTTCCCAATTTTTTAAGCAGCTTCAGACACCACTTAAAAGGAACCAAATTTCAGGCCCAGGCTCACGAGTCCCGTTGCTGAGACTCACATAAATGCAGAAACCTCTTTTTGGCCCATTACTGAAAATTTTGGCCGTTTGTGCAGGCTCTTGTCCTTTTTTATTTTTTTTATACGTATGTCTTTTGTAGTCCCTTTGCTGCCCTTCCATTTGTACCTGCACAGGTTTCCTTTATATTCGATCACAGGATGTGGGCGTCGCTGGCTAGGCCAGCATTTATTGCCCATTCCTAGTTGCCCTTGAGAAGGTGGTGGTAAGCTGCCTTCTTGAACCGCTGCAGCCCATGTGGTGTAGGTTCGCCCGCAAGGAGGGAGTTCCAGGATTTTGACCCAGCGACAGTGAAGGAACGGCGATGTAGTTCCAAGTCAGGATGGTGTGTGACTTGGAGGGGAACTTGCAGGTGGAGGTGTTCCCATGCACTTGCTGACCCTTGTCCTTCTTAGTGTAGAGGTCACAGATTTGGATGGTTCTGTCGAGGTAGCCTTAGCGAATTGCATGAAGTGCATCTTGTAGAAGGTACACACTGCTGCCAATGTGCATTGGTGGTGGAGGAAGTGAATGTTGAAGGTGGTGGATGGGGTGCCAATCAAGCAGGCTGCTTTGTCCTGGATGGTGTTGAGCTTCTTGAGTGTTGTTGGAGATTCCATGTTTTAGTTGTAGGAAGTGTTATATTGTATAGACATTTGGTAAATTGATTAAAAAAAATTAAATTTTAGCTGCAATTATAAAAGACTATTTCTCTTGAAAGTTGAAATATGTTTTAGTTATGAAAGCCTATCATTAACACAACAAAAGCAAAGGTACCTCATCCTATTTATGTCCCAATTACATAAAGCAAATCATAAATTCATGTTTAGAAAATAGAAGATGTTATAAAAGTGGTGCAACACCAGAGTAGATACACACAGAATCTTGTTAATCATGTAAGTTTGATACTTGTCACTAGACTGCTATGGTTTGACAGTGTCCTCTCTTATGTTGCAACAGAAACCATCCTCCTCAGTTCTGTTGAATTCCAAATGTAGTAAAGAGTTCAAGAATCTGCTTTGAAGCAGCCCTTGCCTTGTATCTTTTGCCTGGAATTATTGTAATGAGCACACATTCTACACCAAAACCTTTTATACCACAACTACAGCTCTTAAAATTAAATTTAAAAAGCCATGGAAATCAGGGTTTTGTTTTGATTTCAGGGTTTCTCGCTTGCCTAATGTAGCATAATTATTGGCCAACTGGCAATGAAGGCTTGTCTAGTAATGCTGTCAATGTGTATTCCAAAGTCTTACCCTTCATCCACTGTGCCCGACTCTCTTGTTACATCAAGAAACAGGTCATCTAAGGAAAGGAAAATTGTCTCTGGATGAGGTCCTGGTTTTTGGATCATTCAGTGTATTTTGACTCCAAAACATAGTAAACAATGTGTAAAATTATTGATATAAAAACAGAAAAAGCTGGAAAAACTCAGCAGGTCTGGCAGAGAGAGAGAGAGAAACAAAGTTAACGTTTTGAGTCCGTACGAATCTCCTTCAGAGCTAAAGAGGAGTAGAAATGAGATGGATTTTATACTGTTTAATTTAAGAGGGGGCATGGAGCAAAATGGAAGGTCAGGGATAGGTGGGAACTCAGGAGAGCTAGACAAAGATGTCATGGACACAAGGCAGAGGGAATGTTAATGGTAGTGTCAAAGACTAAAAAAAGATGCTGAAAGTGGCATAAAGGTAAGGTAGCAGAATGCGTTAATAGCAGAACCAAGTGTCAGCACTTGTGAAAGCATGACATAGAAAATAGTGTGAGACGGCCCTGTGGAGGGGGTAGGGGAAAAGGATTAAAAATGTTTTTTTTAATGAAAGAATAAAAAATAAGGAATTAGTAAATAAAAATTTAAAAATAGGATTAAGGAAGGAGTGAAGATGGAAGAGAGAGTTCATGATCTGAAATTGTTGAACTCAATGTTAAGTCCGGAAGGCTGTAAAGTGCCTAATCGGAAGATGAGGTGCTGTTCCTCCAGTTTGCATTGAGCTTCACTTTCTGAGATCAGAACATTGAGCAGGCCAAGGACAGACATGTGGGCATGAGAGAAAGAAAATTATTGACAACTTTTAAGCATAGTAAGAGCATATGAAAGAGGAGCAGGGGGCGAGCCAAAGGAGTCTGGGAGGAATTAGTAGCGCATGAAAGCAGCAAATGTGACCCTGCTGTTACCACATGGTTAATAATAACAGATTCTACATTTTTCCTGCTGCTGATGTTTGGGCTAACTGGCCAATGATTCCCTGATTTCTCTCTCACTCCTTTTCTTGAACACATGGTTACATTTTTGCTACCAAATCTTCTCACAATCCTTTGGTTGGCATCCATTATCTCCACTCTCCTGTGCCAATGCAGAGTTACAAAGAGGTGGCTTTTTGTCTTTTATCATATTGATCCATCTGTGCATCTCGATTGAGCTGTGGTGGAATGTTTTATGCAGGACTCAAATCTCCTCCGTTGGAATACAAAGGCTTATAATTATTATAGGCTCGTAAACATACTGCAAACTTGCCTCTTAGCAGGGACATATTAGGGACATACTGCGTTATTATTAATATGTAGAAATTCCAGCACAAAATGGAATGAATGAGTTATTTTGCACCATTATTTGTTGTGATGTCTGCATTGCTTCACCTATATGCTCAACGAAGTTGATATAAGTGCATCCTCATCATCCAGCTCATTGTAGCAATCAAAGGCGATCGGCAATTTGCTGCACTTACATTATACATGTTGCAGCCGTTTAAAACTTGAAAATAATGGAGTCGATGACCTGGTATTAGTGTGATTTATGTCCCTAGCCTGACTCAACCTGGGGGGTCAACAAAGAAGCCAATAAAGCTCTTTGTTTTAGTAATCTTTAGTCACGCTGATTTTCTGCAATGTCTAACCGAGGATCATTCATATTGATGCAGGTAATTGAAGAAAAGTTCTTGACACCTTAGTCCCTCGTCATCCCAACAACACTGACTTATTCAGGATGGGGATCCTGGGGAACAGAGGCAGACTCAGTGAAGCATTGTCTAATGACATCATTCCGTGTCACCAACAACATGGCTGCCTGGAGGAAGTCACAATGGCAGCAGTCGGAGAGCAGCTGGTGCTCACGGGTTTGGCCAATGAGAGGTGTAAAACATAGCTCAATGTAAATACTCTGATCTCAGAAAGTTGCGGGTTAGGAACATAGGAACAGGAGGAGCCATTTAGCCCCTCGGGATAGTTCCGCCATTCAATGAGATCATGGCTGGCCTGCGGCCCCACTCAATATACCCGTCTTGTCCCATAACCCTTAATACCTTTGGTTAACAAAAATCTATCAATCTCGTTTTAAAATTAACAATTTATCAAGAGTAATTGCCATTTGTGGAAGAAGAGTTTCAAACTTCTACCACCCTTTGTGTGTCAAAGTGTTTCCTAAGTCTCTCTCTAATTTTTAAACTACACACCCTCTCGATAGAAACATAGAAAATAGGAGCAGGAGCAGGTCATTCGGCCCTTTGAGCCTGCTCCATCATTCAATATGGCCATGGCTGATCCTCTATCTCATCGCTGTAGTCCCATGCTCCACCTATACCCCTTGACACCTTTAGAGTCCAGAAATCTATCTATTTCCTGCTTAAATATATTCAGTGACTTGGTCACCACAGTCCTCTGTGGTAGAGAATTCCACAGATTCATCACCCTCTGAGTGAAGAAGTTTATCCTCATCTCAGTCCTAAATGACCTACCCCATATCCTGAGACTGTGACCTCTTGTTCTAGACCCCCACAGCCAGGGGAAAGATCATCCCTGCATCCAGTCTGTCCATCTCTGTCAGAATTTTATATGTTTCAATGAGATCTCCTCTCATTCTTCCAAACTCCAGTGAATACTGGCCTAGTTGGCCCAAACTCTCCTCATACAACAATCCTGCTGTCCCAGGGATCAGTCTGGTGAACATTCGCTGCACTCCCTCCTCTATGATAAATATATCCTTTCTCAGGTGAGGAGACCAAAACTGCACACAATACTCCAGGTGTGGTCTCGCCAAGGCCCTGTACAGCTGCAGTAAGACATTCTTGCTCCTGTACTCAAGTCTTCTCTCAATGAAGCCCAACATACTATTTGCCTTCTTAACTCTTTGCTGCACCTCATGCTTGCTTTCAGTGATTGGTGTAAAGGAAACCCAGGTCCCTTTGTACTTCAACATTTCCCAATCTATCACTATTTAAATAACACCCTGTTTTTCTTACCAAAGTGGACAACTTCACACTTATCCACATTATACTGCATCTGCCATGTATTTGCCCACTCACTCAACCTATCTAAAATCACCTTGAAGCCTCTTAACCTCCTCCTCATCGTTCACATTCCCACCCAGTTTTGGGTCATCAGCAAACTTGGAAATATTGCATTTGGTTCCCTCATCCAAATAATTGATATATATTGTGAATAGCTGGGGCCCAAGCACTGATCCCTGTGGGTACCCCACTAGTCACTGCCTGCCACCCTGAAAAAGACTTGTTTATTCCGACTCTCTGTTTCCTGTGTACTAACCAATTTTCAGCCCATGCCAATGTAGTACCCCTAATCCCATGGGCAGAAACTTTCGCTCGGCGGGCAGACACGTGCCTGACCTGCTTAAGCATAAAATGATGCACGTTGACGTCGGCCTGAGTGTGCCAACGTCAACGCACAGTCGCGCGATAGCTCGGTCGGGGGGCGTGCGACAGAGTCAATAGTGCGCCTGCCGACAATTAAAAGGCCTGTTAAGGCCATTAAATAATTAATTAACCTAATGGTTGGTGGCAGGCGAAAAGGCCAAGCGGCCTTTGCATTTTTTTGGAACCTCATCCACGGGCGGGATGAGGTTTCCAAAAGCAAATAAAAATAAAATAAAAGTTTTACATTTGAACTAATAACATGTCCCTGAGTCACATGAGGGTGGATGTGTTTTATTACATTTTTCGTTTCTTTATTTATTCTTTTAACAACACTTAATCTCCCCGAGGCAGCTCTGTGCCTCAGGGAGATTATGAAGCGCTCACTCACGCACACGCGCTAAGTTTGCGCTCAGCCCGCTCCCCTCTTCCCCCTGCCCACATGGGCAACGCTCAGCGCTGCCGCTCGCATTTCACCCTGGGCGGGCCTTAAATGGTCCACCAGCGTGAATTTGCGGTCCAGTGCCAATCTCGGGCGGCAGTCAGCTTCCTGACCGCCCTTGCCCACCCCCACCGAGTCTGCCCGCCAAGAGCAAAATTCTGCCCCATGTGTTTTAATTTTACACACCAGCCACCTATGTGGGACTTTATCAAAAGTTTTCTGAAAATCCAAATACACCACATCCACTGGTTCTCCCTTATCTATTCTGCTAGTTACGTCCTCAAAGAACTCCAGTAGGTTTATTCAACATGATTCCCCTTTCATAAATCCATTTGACTTTATCTAATCCTGTTGATATTTTCTAAGTGTCCTGTTATCACATCCTTTATAATAGACTCTAGCATTTTCCCTACTCCTGAGGTTAGGCTAGCCAGCCTGTAATTCACTGTTTCCTCCCTCCCTCCTTTTTTAAATAGTGGGGTCACATTTGCCACCCAGAATCTATAGAATTTTGGAAGATGACAACCAACACATCATCTATTGCCATGGCCACCTCCTACAGTACCCTGGGATGTAGATTATCAGGCCCTGAGGATTTATCAGCTTTAATTAATTTCTCCGGCGATATTGTTTTAGGAATACTAATTTCCTTCAATCCTTCCTTCTCACTAGACCTTTGGTTCCCTAGTGTTTCTGGGAAGTTATTTGTGTCTTCCCCTGTGAAAGCAGAGCTAAAGTAGTTATCTACCCCATCAGTCCTCATTAATATCATGAAAACATCATTCAAATCACCCTTTAACCTTCTAAATTCCGGGGAATACAACCCTAGTTTGTATAATCTCTCCTTGTAATTTAGTACTTGGAGTCCAGGTATCATTCTGATGCACTCCTTCCAAAGCCAATCCTTGCTAAGGTGTAGTGTCCATACTGGTCACGGTACTCCAGGTGTGGTCTAACCAGGCCTTTGTATCATTGAAACATGACTTCTATCTCCTTGTATTCTACTGCGGGAGTCAGCAGCGCACCCGCCAACAATTAACAGGCCTATTAAGGCCATTAAAAGTAATAATTAAATGCAATTTTTCGCTGCCCGTCCAGCTTTATGGTTGGCGGGGCAGACGAACAGACCAGGCGGCCTTTGGATTTTTTATGAAACCTCATTCACGGGTGGAGTGAGGTTTCCAACAGGAATTAAAAGTAAAATTTAAAAATGTTTAAATCTCATTTACAACATGTCCCTGCTCATGCGACAGATGAGGGGACATATTTTTAACCTTTTTAAATTCTTCATTTACGCTTTTAAAATTCTTCAGGTCCCTGAGGCAGCTCTGTGCCTCAGGGAGCTTTCACTGTGAGAACTCCCGCCCCCAGCCCGGCAGCGTGCAGCGTTGCAGCGCACGATTCGCACTGGCTTGGCCGCTGATTGGCCAGCCAGCCAGCGTGAAATTGCAGTCTGGACCTGGCCGTGGGCGGCGGTCAGTTTCATGACCACTCCTGGGCCCGTCCACCGCGCCCACCCGGCGAGGTAAAAATCCTGCCCTCAAATGTTTAATTTTCTCACCAAAATGACCAATTGTGTACCTATACTTCTCGTACCCAGAAGGAAAGAGATCCTGACCGGGCTTCTTTCAAAAACTTAGAACGATTAATTTATCTCTAAAACAGGTTGCAAGTCCCAGTTAACACAGTTGTAATCGGGACGTATAACTATCTATCTCTTCCTAAAGAATACCCCCAGCACACACACACAGACAAAGAAAGGGCAAACAGATAGGGCAGAACCTTCTGCCTGTCAGGCGGGCCAGTTGGGAGCGGGCGCGGGCGAGCGTGATGCCGATCGCCACCCGTGATTGGCTGCGCGCCGCCATTTTACGTGGGCGGGCCAATTAAGGCCCTCCCAGCATGACACACGGCCGGTAGCGCTCAGTGCTACCTGTGCAGGCGGGGGGGAGGAGGGAGAGTCAGGACCTGCACTCCTTGGCGCGTCCACGTGAAAGAGTACGGAAATCTCCCTGAGGCTCGGAGCTGCCTCAGGGAGGTAAAAGTTCAATTTGAAACTTCAAAATAAAGAAAGTTAAAAATTACTTACACGTGCCCCCTCATGTGACGAACTAGGACATGTTAATGATATGTTTAAAAAAATATTTACTAATTTAATAAACCTTTCATGGAACCTCATCCCGCCAGTGGATGAGATTTCATGAAAAATGCGAAAGCCGCCTGGGCTCTTCGCCTGCCCCCTGCCGACCTTGAGGTTGGACGGGCAGCTCTGTCAATTTGGTTAATTGGTTTATTATTGGCCTTAACAGGCCTTTGACAGTTTGGCAGACGCGCAGCCAACTCCGACACGCGCCCACCGAACGACAGATTGGAATGCGCGGTGATGTCAGGACGCACGCCTGACGTCACCACGCGCCATTTTACGTGTCGGTGTGCGGGGCCTGCCCCCACATGCCAAAGAGAAAATTCTGCCCATAGAGTCTCTCTGCAGAGATGGGCTTTGGAGGACGGGCGTTATAAAATAAAAAGATAAAGTCCGCAGGGTCTCGACGCTGTCGACCTGGAGTTCTCCTGTGTGAAGGTGGGCAGCTGGTCCTGGTGGATGCCTGGACCTTCTCACCACTGGTCTCAGCTTTGCAGGTCCAAATGCAAACTGGTTACACTCAGATGAGGGTTCTCTGGCTACAAGTTGATAGCCACACGCACTTTCAGGCAAGGTAGAGCCAGGGAGCCAGTCAAGTCAAGGCAGCCTCCTCCCCTTAGCTTGTTCTCCAACAACAGCCTTCAAAACAAGCACGTTCACAACTTAAGTTTTTCTCCTCTCTCCCATGTGACTGCTTTTTTTGTCTCCCAGCTTTTCATTAGCATCTGCATTTCCAGATCATGACAAATCCTTCCATTTTGCAAAAGAAAACTTCAGCCTTGAGGGATATGATTCTAACAGCGTATGTGACTTTCTATTCTTTCATCTAAGTCATTAGTAAATATGTTGAATAGTTGAGGCTCCAACACGGGCTCTTGTGGGATATCACTGGTCACATTGTGCTAATTAGGAGTGCTGCCCTTTATCCCTACTCTCTGTCTCAAGCGGTTCAGCCTATTTCCTTTGCTTTCCATTCCATGGGCTTCAGCTGTAGCTAACAGCTCATATAAGGGACTTTATCAAATGCATTCTGGAAATCCATATAAATAACATCTACAGACTTATATCGATAGTACCTTAAGCAAAAACACTTCAGCTGAGACTACAGTGCAGCATTGAGAGGGACTACCCAGGGACATCATGAACAAAGTCTGAATCCCGATAAAAGCATTGTATAAAGTCTTTTTTAAACCTTCTCCCCCATCACCTAAGCTGCCTGTAGTTCCTATCTCACAAGGGATCAGGAAGTGTCATCCCCCACATGCCCATCCCCCACCAATCCCCAAGATTTCATGACCCTTCAACAGGTCAGACTCAGACTGCACACCATGACCCATTTAATCACACCATGCAGTGGGCATGATGTTTGAGAGGGGGGAGCGGTGGAGGTGGGTGCACCTCGCACAGATTAGGAGAGACCAGGGGTTGGGCGACAGAGTCTGAGCTCCCAGGGGAGATGGGGTGGGGATGTAAGCGGAAGGTGGGTGGGTAGGGTGGGGGGAGGTTGGGGATGGGTGGTTTGAGGAAGATGGCCATGGTCACACTACACATCAGGCCACTCACGCTACAGCATGAGGATGGGAGTGTCTGTGCCACTACTCTTGCTTCCCCAGCGGGAGTTCAGCCTCCTCTTCCTGCTTATAGTCTCCACTTGGTGCCATCTGCCCTCCTGTCTGCTGCAACCTAGTGGAGTTGTGTGATAGAAGAATAAAAGATTGCAAAGGTGCAGCAGGTTCGTTCATCTGGTTACACAGTCTGCTTTAGGTTTTATACACAGTATTATATTTTTATTATTTGTGGGATGTGGGCGTCGCTGGCTGGGCCAGCATTTGTTGCCCATCCCTAATTGCCCTTGAGAAGGTGGTGGTGAGCTTCCTTCTTGAACCGCTGCAGCCCATGTGGCGTAGGTACACCCACAGTGCTGTTAGGGAGGGAGTTCCAGCGACAGTGAAGGAACGGCGATATATTTCCAAGTCAGGATGGTGTGCGGCTTGGAGGGGAACTTGCAGGTGGTGGTGGTGGGTGCCTGAATTTTACCCTTGCCGGGCGTGTGTGATCGGTGGGCCCGGGAGCAGTCAGGAAAAATGGGCCCCTTATCGCGATTGGCTCCCAACTGTGATTTCACGCTAGCTGGCCAATTAACAGCCAGCCAGCATGAAACTGATGCTGAAATGCTCAGCACTGCCAAGGCGGGGACGGAAAGAGGACGGGCGATGATGTCACCGCGGGCGCGGGTGAGCGCTGAGAGAGAACTCCCTGACAGACAGACAGACAGACAGCTGCCTCGAGGGAGCTGCAGACCTGCAAATGCTCAAATAAAGGTGTCAAAAGCTGCCAAATACGCCCATGCGTCATAATCGATCATCTGAAAATATAGCTGATTAAAATGCTGCCCACAGATATGTATTTTTATTTTATTTCATTATGGAAATTTAATCCTGCCCTTGGGTAAGGTTTGATGAAAAATGCAAAGGCCACCTGGCCAATTCGCCCATCCGCCAACCGTAATGTTGGACAGGCCACAAAAAATCGGAGACAATTGCACCGTTAATGGTCTTAGCTGCCCTCTTAATGTCAGCAGGCGCACTTCCGGTTTTTAGGCGTGCCCGCCGAGCGAAATATCACGCGAGTGTGTGATGACGTCTTCTCGCACGATTTTACACCCGATCAGGTTGAGCACCAGCCCACCTGCGGGGCGTAAAACTCAGCCCATCCGTCTGCTGCCCTTGTTCTTCTAGATGGTGGTCGTGGGTTTGAAAGATACTGTCTAAGGAGCCTTGTTGAGATCCTGCAGAGCATCTTGTAGATGGTACACACTGCTGCCACTCTGTGTCAGTGGTGGAGGGAGTGACTGTTTGTGGATGGGCTGCTTTGTCCTGGATGGTGTCGAGCTTCTTCAGTGTTGTGGGAGCTGCACTCATCCAGACAAATGGGGAGTATTCCATCACACTCCTGACTTGTGCCTTGTAGATGGTGGACAGTCTTTGGGGAGTCAGGGGGTGAGTTATTCGATGCAGGATTCCTAACCTCTGACCTGCAAACCCCCAGGATGTTGATAGCAGCGATTCAGCGATGGTGATGCTATTGGATAGGTTCTCTCGTGTGTGAGATGATCATTGCCTGGCATTTGTGTGACACGAATGTCGTTTATCACTTGTCAGCCCAAACCTGGATATTGTCCAGGTCCTGCTGCATTTGGACATGGACTGCTTCAGTATCTGAGGAGTCGCAAATGGTGCTGAACATTGTGCAATCATCAGCGAACATCCCCAGTTCTGCTCTTACGATAGAAGGAAGGTCTGAAAGGCCATTTGTTGCTTTATGTGAGGATTTCAGCAAAGCCTTTGACAAAGTCCCACATGGGAGACTTATAAAGAAGGCAAAGGCACATGGGATACAAGGTAATTTGATAAGGTGGATTCAAAATTGGCTTAGTTGTAGGAGACAGAGGGTGATGACAGAAGGCTGCTTTAGTGATTGGAAGCCAGTGTCCAGTGGCGTACCACAGGGATCTGTGCTGGATCCCCTATTATTCGTCATTTATATAAACGACATAGATGACTATGTGGGGGGTAGGATTAGTAAGTTTGCGGATGACACAGAGGTTGGCCGGGTGGTTAACAGTGAGGTTGAGTGTCTTGGGCTACAGGAAGATATAGACGGGATGGTCAAATGGGCAGATAAGTGGCAGATGGAATTTAACCCTGAAAAGCGTGAGGTGATACACTTTGGAAGGAGTAATTTGACAAGGAAGTATTCAATGAACGGCATGGCACTAGGAAGTTCTGAGGAACAAAGGGACCTTGGCGTGTGTGTCCATAGATCTCTGAAGGCGGAGGGGCATGTTAGTCGGGTGGTGAAAAAGGCATATGGGACACTTGCCTTTATCAATCGAGGCATAGATTACAAAAGTAGGGAGGTCAGGTTGGAGTTATATAGAACCTTGGTGTGGCCACAGCTGGAGTACTGTGTACAGTTCTGGTCACCACATTATAGGAAGGATGTGATTGCACTGGAGGGGTTGCAGAGGAGATTCACCAGGACGTTGCCTGGGATGAAACATTTAAGTTATGAAGAGAGGTTAGATAGACTTGGGTTGTTTTCGTTGGAGCAGAGAAGACCTGATCAAGGTGTACAAGATTATGAGGGGCATGGACAGGGTGGATAGGGAGCAGCTGTTCCCCTTAGTTGAAGGGTCAGTCACAAGGGTACATAAGCTCAAGGTGAGGGGCAGGAGCGGGGATGTGAGGGAAAACCTTTTTACCCAGAGGGTGGTGATGGCCCGGCAGGGTGGTGGAGGCGGGTTGCCTCACATCCTTTAAAAAGTACCTGGATGAGCACTTGGCACGTCATAACATTCAAGGCTATGGGCCAAGTGCTGGTAAATGGGATTAGGTAGGTAGGTCGGGTGTTTCTCACATGTCGGTGTAGACTCGATGGGCCGTAGGGCCTCTTCTGCACTGTGTGGTTCTGTGATTAAGTAAAGGTGTCAGTCTGACAGCTAGGCTTGGAATCTTCTCTTCAGAAGAGACTCAATCTGTCATTCATCAACAAGTCCTACAGAAAGGACTGTCGCCAAGGGCAACAGCCTTTTTTGAGGCACTGGCCTTTGCATTGGGCCTTGAGCAACCAAACAGATCACAACATCTGGAAAGCACCTGACCTTGCCCCCCACTAAATCCAATTTCCTTTGTATCTCAAGCCATTCTTTAAAAAATAATGACAGAGACAGACAAATTTTGGTCCTAATACTTTACAATAGAATTGCGAGACCTGAATCGAAGCCTAGAGAATGTTGACATTGTTTCCCCTGTTCAGGCTGGTGTATTTTTTTTTACAGCACTGGTCTCCCAATTGTGGGACTATTGATGTGGCATTCAGTGTTTCAGCCCCATGTCTTCTCCCTACCCCTCCCACCGCACCCGAATCACTTCGCAAGGGGGTCCCTGTCCTTGGCAGTCCCCCATATTCACTCCCATCTCCATCTCATTGATGCCCCTCTTCTCAGATCCCAAAATATGATGTTTCCTCTTCCCATCTTCCTACAACATTTCTGTGGAAAAGGAATACTAGGTATTACTTTTTGCAGCCTTTTGATATTTGTTTAACTGAGACTGGCTTCATGAAGTAGATTTTAGGTGATGACGGAAGTTTCTGCTTGCTTGGCTCCACACAATGCCAGGCCAAGTAGTGCAGCTGAGACCAAGTGCACCTGAACTAGGTAATGCTCTCCATATAATAGAGTGAAGGTTAACTGTCTGCTGCTCAATGTCTCCAATGGGTATATTTGCTCTCAAAATCTCCCAGGCACCCCTGCAAACTGCCTGCACCCCTACTCGCACAATTCCCAGCCGGGAATTGAAATCAGGGCTCAAAGTGTCTGAATCCTCGATCCAACGCAACATGAGCCACTTTATCATTTCAGCATTTAACCGCATGGCCCGTTGCTCGTGAACCATAATCGTGATTGCATTAAAGAAAAATTCCAAATATCTCCCCAGAGTCATGTTCAATGAGATGGAAGGAATGTAGGGCCTGTTTCATTGTTTAGTCGCTGGCCTGTACCGGGCGGTCAGGCCCTGGAAAAGTTGGGCTAAAGCCACAAAGTGGTGAAGGAAGAATGTCAAAAACCTGACCACCTTGAGTCAAAGCAATCAGTTCTATCCTTTTCTCTCCTCAGAACTAAACTATCGTTGAGTAAGAGACATGATTGGGATAAGCCACAATGAGCACACTACAGCCGCCAGTGAACAAATGTTACCAATGCCTTTGACTGCAGGAAGCTGATTTTGTGAGGGCAAAGACTGAAAGATTTTCAATGCTCAATTCTAACTGTGCCGGTTTGGTGATGGACATATCAGGGCATTTCTCTCTCTGTGGCAGCTCAGGATTTAGTCATTTAGGCAAGGAGCGAATGGAGGAAGATTTTGAAAGGGAACGATTATTGACTGAAAACAAAGACACCATAAATGTTAGCCCATGAAACTGTAACGTATTAAAATTTTGTTTATAATGCCTCGCTGATTAAGAAGGATTTTTCCTTTTTTTTAAAAAATTGAAATAATTAGTTCACTTTTTTAGGCAAGTCTCACGCTAAACTTTGGGAAGGTTTCCTCCTGCAACATCAGCCTCCTCAATGAAAAAGGAACAGATAGGGTAAACCATGGCAAACTATTTCACCTATTCTCATTACGATAAAACCACAGGACATCAGTTGCCTTGAAGGTCAGGTAAGTTCAAAGTTAATCTGTGGAATCCTTGTTTAAAATAGGGGGCGGGATTTTCCGTGCCCGCTGGCGGCGGGTGTGGTGGGTGGCGAGCGCGGTTAATATGGCACGATCGGTTTCACGACAGCGGGAAGGCCGGTCACGATCGCCCGATTGGCCCACCGAAGGCGGGCCGCGTTTCCCGCCATTTCCCGGTCGTCGGAGAGCTCGCTGTGATACATCAGCAGATCCATAAATGGCCATCCAACCAGGCTCTTGGGATCGTCTGCCCATGTCAGCGGGAAAGCACCTCGACATATTTCACAGCAGCACACAGGCGTTGTGCACCCAATGGCCTCCACCTTGGGGGAACCGGAGATGAGTGAACAGCAACGTTCTGCAGAGCTCGCCAGGGTCGCCTCTTGCTTGGCAGGCTTCAGGGGCACCAGGGTGGCGGGATGGGGTTGCCGAGGTGAAGCGCCACCCTGCCACGGAGGCGACTGTTGTCGGTGAGGGGGGTGTCCGGGGGCAACAACTGCCCAGCCTCGGAGACGACAGTTGTCTGAGATGGGGGGGAACAACTGCTGCCCTGGCGTTGGATCCTGCGCACAAGAAATCGAGGTGGGGGTGCAGGGTAGGCGAGGGAAGTGGCCACGCATTAGGGACACCTGTACGAACTGACCATCCCTCTGCAACTGAGACAGATCAGATGCAGCCACAATGATATGATTGGGGTCAGGCTCCTGGCCTGCCTGCCCACGCAAGCAACGCAGAGGCGCCAAAGTGCCAACAAGCGCTCCAGACCTTACCCCCACAGTCTCCCCACCTCCCCCGGGCACAGACTGCGAGTCCATGACCACTTTACTGGACCACAGAGCAATTTGACTGCACATGTTGTACAATCTCCTCACCAATGCTGGCCATGTAGCAGTCACTGCTGAAGACACTCACTGCCCCTTGCAATCTCTGCATCCCGGTTAGGAGCAGTCTTCCCCCATGTCGCAGGCTGACAGGGCAGCCCTGAGCAGGCTCATCTGTGGCCATGCGAGGAGTGACTAGCACTAAGGTGCGGTCACACAGGGCCAGGAAAGGTGCTAAGTACAGCCATGCTCACCACGTCTCTCTTTCATGCTGCAGGAGGACCACATCAGAGGCATGAAGCCTGGTGACCCAGCTGAATGCCTGATGGCCTACAGAGAGTGAAGAAGATAGAGGAGAGAGCAACTGAAGCTCCTGACTGTGCAAAGACAGGAGCAGCAACCTCAGGAAGAAGGGGCAGCAGGGGCCCCTGCACACAGTGCCCAGGAGCGACAGTGAGCCACGGCTGGTCGGCGCCTAGCAACACCCAAGGTCTCCAGACACCGCCTGTCATTTCTGCAGACGACTGAGAAACAGCGTCGCCAATGACTGTGCATGTCTAGGAACCTGTTTGCTCACTTCTGCCACTTACTGCAGGACTTGGCGTCAAGGGGACATGGAGGGCATCAACTGCCAATGGCTGAAAGTGATCGCAGCACTCAATTTCTATGCCAGTGGCTCCTTTCAGGGCTCCATAGGGTGACCTCTGTGGGATCTCACAATCCGCCACCCACAAATACATCCATGAGGTCACGGATGCCATCTTCTCCACGGCACACAACTTTGTGCATTTCGCCCGGGACCGGGACAGCCAGGATGCAAGGGCCATTGGATTCCACTGAATCTAAAATAGGGGAGGCAGTGACATAGTGGTATTGTCACAGCTATGAGAGACTCTCGAGCACACCTGCCTCATCCGGCCAGTGCGAGGGCCTCATCCCCATCATCATCGTCTCCAACAGCCTCCTCACCCTCATCCCTGTTGGCGTCCTCCTCATCCAAGGAGACCTCCAGCTCCTCCACCTCCACCTCAGCCAGCTCGTCTCCCCGTGACCCTGTAGTTCCTCACATCGCATTTGTGAACGTTTGACTCCAGTCTGGCTTATGGCAGTGCTAATACCCTCTGTAAGAATGCTCCTGTCATGGAGAGGCTGCGGAGGCCCTAATAGTCACTCGATTGCAGGAGGATGATGACGACATGCAATGAGGACACTCCATAAATCTTCCCACAGCCTCTGAGAACGTCTGACCCCTGCGCTCCGTGATCAGAGTCAAATCATAGAGATGCAGCAATGTAACTTCAGTAGTTGTAATGCTTTATCCACCTTCAGCACTTGGGCCCATCAAGAGCACAGCATCACTGGTCACATACGCTGGTGTGATGGGGATAGCTCCTCCTTAAAGGTGCTGAGAGCACATTGAGAGAATGAGAGAACTCTGTGGTGCTTGCCCATTGCATTCTGGCAGCAATGACCAGCACCGCCGAGGTGTAGGCATCAGTAATGTATCCAGGGAGGAACATCATTTTGGTCTGAAGGCTGCACTGAGCACAGAGAAGAGGCCCTGGACTGAAACACTTACCTTTATCTTGTGCAGAAAGGTTTCACATCTGAGTGACAAGAACAAGCTCAGCAGAACAAGGAGCCATAGGCAGGGAGACATCCCTGGGAGTTTATTGACAATAGTGAACAGCATGTACAAGTGATTAACACCCGTGCCCATGCTGTGCAACTAATTCTTCTTAACTTTCCTAATCCTGTTGCTACCCGGACATCCACAGCAGAGGTGGAGGCAGCCTGCTGACTGAGACACCCTGTCTATGATGGCCTTGGGAGGCATCCTTTGGAGGGCCGAGACTTGGAGGGCCCCGGCCTGCTTTCAGGGTCCTGCTGTGTGGCAGTGGCACCTTCCTTGGCCTGTGGAGTTGGAGCTGCTGAGGTCACGGGAAGAGGGGCGTCGGATTGGCCAGACAATCCCGGAGTCAGCTAGATGGATGGCCCCGGAGTGTTCACCTGCTGGTCTTCCTCCATATGGGTACCCGGGGCTCCCAGACTGACTCCTTGAGGAGCAGGGGTAGCTGGAGTGAGATCGAACTGCCCAGCACCCCTCTCATGTACACACTGTTAGAGGCCAACTATGGCCTCTGCGATGGAGTTGAGCCCGTGCAGCAGTGCAGGAGCAAAGTCCTGGACCAAGGTCTCCATGGCGGCCACCATCCTACCAGTTTTGACCTCGGTGCGTTGGCATGCTGGCGCTATCACCTTAGCCTGAAGACGGACAGACTCCTCCATCGTGCCTTGCAATCTGACGCGTACAGCGGACATCCCTTCCTGATGTTCCCGAGTTTGCCTTTGCAGCTCCAGCAACTGAGACATGACCAAGTCCAGAGGCTCATCATCTGACTCGGACTCAGCAACGTTCTGGCCTCCAGCAGTCCTCTGGGTGCCAGGGACCTGGGAAGTCCCTGCTGCTGCCTCCTGAGGATTAGACAGTGCGATGTGCTCACCAGATTGTGATCCCAGGGCTACTCTAAAGTTAGGTCCTGCCAAGGTGTGTGTCTCTGCATTGGTGGAGGGTGTGGGTGAGCGCTGTGACAGGACTTCAGGGAGGGTGCCTCCAGATTCCTCTCCAGAAGTTTCTTCAGGGCTTGATTGGAGGCCGTGGGTCATGGAGTCTGTCGGCTGTTTGGCAGATGTACCTGTGGAAGCAAGGGGAGATAATTAGTGCCTGGCAGTGGCCTGTGAAAGAGGACACATCACTCAGGGCATGGTAATCTGATGGATGTTGCATTGCTGGATCCTCACTTGGTAGAGCAGCGCTGACCTCACCGTCAGCACAGGACCGATCCACATCCTCGCTGGCCAGCTGGATGGCTCTGTTTTCAAAGTCCACCGGTCTGCGACCTCTCCCTCTTGTTGTGAACCAGCTTGTTCTGCATGGATAGAGATGGAGAAAGTGTAAGCAGGACGCCTGCCAAGCCAGATGATTATTATGCCTGGCACGTGTGGGTGATGAGTGGTCCCATGGACGGGATGAGGACAATGACGGTGAGTGTGAGAGAGTGAATGGTGATGTCCCTTGAGCCAGCGGTGAGTGAGATCCCTGTGGATGTGTGATAGGTTTGTGAGTGTGAGTTGAGGGTGGTGAGTAGAGTGATTTACCCTGGCGGAACGGAGGAGATCATTCATCCTCTTGCGGCACTGGGTGGCTGTCCTCTCCTGAAGGGCATTGGTGCTGACCACCGATGCCACATCCTCCCAAGCAGGATTGGAAACGTTGCTGCCCATCCTGCGGCCAGACTGGGGGGTACAGCACATCTCTCCGGGCCTCCAAGGCATCCAGCAGTCACTCGAGGGACCCATCATTGAAGCGTGGGTCTGTGGTCTTTTACCTTTGCTGGCCATGTCTTCCAAGCAGCAGTGGTGAGCTGGAAGCAATGAGCGCTGTGCTTGTGGCTGGACTGTAAATAGCGCCCGGCATGATGTGGCAGCGGGGTGATAGCCAGCGGGCGAATGAGAGCCCACCCGCCATGGAAGCAGCATGTTTCCCAGGAGTGCATAAATAATGAGGCAGGTTTGGGACGATACGGCGTGAATACCCGCCATCGCAGCTATCGCTTTACCCGCCCGCTACCGCACTTAGTGCAAATTTGGCAAAATTCTGCCCAGGGAGTAGCAAATCTTTGGAATGGGCACTCGAGGGAGATGATTGAAGCAGTTAGCATTGATTCATTCAAATGAAAAATAGATAGATTTCTTTCATAAAATAACATTTTGAGATACAATATATATATGTAGCCCAAAGACATGACACAGTAAGTGCTCGGCAGGGAATCGCTAACTTTGGACGATAGTTCCCAACACTCTCCACCACTGGGCTTTCTTTGTGTTATGTCTTGGTCTGTTGCAGGCCAATTGATGGAAATTGATTGCTATCATTAGTCAAAACTCATGTGACGATCAGGATGTTCAAAGATGAATGAGATGCACCTTTTTTTTCATCGAGCATTTCATACGTTCCTCCATTCCTAAGCCTTAGTGCTGAGCAGACAAGGGTTGGAAGATAGAAGCTTTTAAAGATAGTTTTTGGCTGCATTTATTTTTTTATAGATGAGAGTATTTAGAGTTACATATTGGATTTCTTTCTCCGGTTTTCTAGTGCTGCCTTTTTATACCGCTGCAACACCAGTTGCACTTGAGGTGTGACAGATAGCTGCAGTAATACAACAGTGGCTAAGAAGATTGGAAGGATGGGGCCTCATTGTGCCAATTCCCATGTTGTTACATGACCTGGTTAAGAAGGGCTGCTTCACGATGGGAGGTCATGTGGAGCAGCAAAGCCATTGTCACATCCTGTAGCAAATTGAGTGCTCACGACCTGGAGAGGTGGGGTGATGGGATGATGGTTTGGCCATCCTCACTGGTTATTAATGGATCCTGGAACAGTAGAGCCGTAATACAAGCCAGCACCAAACATGATGACCCTCATGGATGTGCTGTGCCAATCCTGGCACAACAATAGAATTATTACTTCCTGCATATTTTTTGAACAATATATTTATTTCAATAGGTTTCAACACTTACTTATTTAATTACTGCTCCATAAAAATTACTCCGTAAAATATAACCGAGGCATAAAAGATATTCAGAAACAGTTGGAATGGAGGCATTATTTGATGCAAATTTGAAGTTAGAATGAATTTCAATGTGTCTTAATGGGTGTGATGCTTTAGTTTGGTAGTAGCTTTCTGACACCTGATCAGAAGTTGAAGGGATTCAGTTACACTCCACATAGCCCCAATGAGTGCAGATTAGAAGATCTCCGAACACTGGCTTAACGTCCAGCAGGTCACATATATCCTAACAGAGTGGCTACTGGTAGTATTCCCACCTGTGAAACCAAAGGGTTGGGTTCAGGTCTCAATCTAGACAACCTCAATGAGCGGAGATGTTAGCACTGGTTCTATACTGGATTGGCATCCAGCATCCAGTGGGTGCCCTTCTTAAGAACATAAGAACACAAGAAATAGGAACAGGAGTTGACCATTCGGCCCCTCGAGCCTGCTCCGCCATTCAATAAGATCATGGCTGATCTTCTTGTGTTTCGAATTCAACATTCCCATCTAACCCCAATAACTTTTGATTCCCTTGTCTAATAAGAATCTATCTACCTCTGTCTTAGAAATATTCAATGACCCCCGCCTCCACCACCTTCTGAGGCAGAGAATTCCAAAGTTGAACAGTCCTCTGAGAGAAAATATTTCTCCTCATCTCTGTCCTAAAAGGGCAACCCCTAATGTTAAAACAGTGCCCCTCTAGTTCTGGGCTCATCCACAAGAGGAAACATCCTTTCCACGTCCACCTTGCCAAGGCTGAAAGGCTCAGAAAGGCTCCTTATGAGTTGGTTGTCGCTACCAAGGAGAAGGCACTTCATGAGGAAGCCAATGGGGAACCACTTTACCCTACTCTTTTCTGCGGGTGACTCAAGAAGCTCAAATGGGGGCGAGACTTATCCCTCACATGCCCCAAGGACGCTCACAGTTTTGATTCATGAGCTTATGGAGTCACTCTCAATGGGAGAGTGTGGGAGACTATTTTCATCAAGCAATTCCTCACCACCATTCTACATTGTTCACCCTGCACATCAACCACACTGAAGTGTAACTCTAAAGTGAATCAGCCTCCAGTCTCCTAAATTTGTCTTCATTTGAATTGACAGCTTGGCGTTCACTGCCAGCCAAAGACCTTCAGAGACATGATGGGTGTCAGCACTTACATGCAAGCCATTTACAGGATCATGAGAGGCATGTTTATTTGCAGTAATTGGCTGTTGTGCCCTTAATTCTGTTATAAAGATGTGCACCGTCAGAGCTGGAAGCTGTTGTCATGACAACAGCTGCTACCACTGAGAAGTATTTTTTTGTATATGCAGCAAAATATCTATTGATCACTAATGTAGTAGAGGTTGCTAAGTCAATCAATTGGATGAAATTACTGCTTCGCTAAGATATCACACAGTTAGCTGTGAGACACAGGAAGTTCCCTGAGACTTGGCTGTGTCTTTGACGAGGTATTGAAATGTTTAGTTCTCTCTTCATTCACCTGTTCCATCTGACTTTTCCTTTGTTCAATTCTTTTAAGCTTTTGAAGCCAACTGGAAAGTGACAAACAGCAGCTAGATCAAGTCAGCGAAACTCATGAGTACGGGTCCACAGCAGGTGCAATGCCAATAGTACGATGCCACCTCTTGTCAACACATTGAATCACCCTCTAGCAGCAGTATCATCACAAGACTGTCATGGGCACTGCCACAGTTTTTACAGAAGTTAATATTTAAGTTAAAATCCCAGTCCTAATGTTGAGTATCTTAAGTGAGGGATCTTTTATCCAATAGAATGCAGAAGTGCCATGTTGTCAAAACCTATATTTAGAACTGCCCTAGTGGCAAATGCAGCTTGCAATGTGGGACTAAGACTTACAAACTAGTAAATCGTAGAATGGTTGCAGCGCAGTAGGAGGCCATTCGCCCCGTCGTGTTTGTGCTGGTTTTCTGCACACGCAACTCAGCCAGTCCCACTTCCCCACTTTTACCCTGTAGCCCTGCATTTTTATTTTCTCTTCAGATCATTATCCAATTCTGTTTTGAAAGCCACCACACTCAGGCAGTGCATTGCAGATCCTAACCACTTGCTGCATAAAATAAATTTTCCTCATGTCGTCTTTTATTTCTTTTGCAATTCACTGTCAATCCGTGTCCTCTGGTTCTCGATAGTTCAGTGAATGGGAACAGTGTCTCCCTAGCATCGTCCCCCCCACCATGATTTTGAACACCTCTATGAAACCTCCTCCCAACCTTCTGTTCTCTCAGTTGAACAGCCCCACTTTCTCCAATCTCTCCGCGTGACTGAAGTAAGATCGACCCCCCGATCTGTGCTCAGTTAACTGATCTCAATTGGGCAACAGTTTTGTGTTACAATGGGTTTGAGTAGCCCTAGTATGAGCATGGGATAAAGAATTAAACAGGCTTCCCGTTATTGATCAATGTAAAATGATCCCTTCTGAAAACTGCAGTTGGTTTATAAGAGGACTTGATCCGGCTTGAATGTGATGCATTCTGTGGTGGAATATCCCACCAGCCGTATAATTGACTAAGCTCCCACGTACAAAGCTGACAACTTGGGCATGGTGCTGGAAACCAGAAGTAAAGGCAGAAAGTGCCGGAAACACTCTGCAGGTTGGGCAGTATCTGTGCAAAGAGGCACAGAGTTAACGAGCGTAATTTTCAAATCGGGGTCCGGGAACCCAACACCCAGATAAGTCCTAGATCCCAATCCCGCCCCATATCTGTGCCGCTCCTGCGACGCAACCTTCAAATGGTAATGCTCGAATTGGGGCGGACACAAGCCTAGTGCTCAATTAGCGGCGCTCAGCTCAGCGAGAAGGTGGAAAATGCCTGTTGGAGAAGGAGTGTCAGATGCAGATGGCAGCCATGTCAGAGCCTGCCAGTGCCTTGCACAAAAGAGGCAGCAGGAGTTCAGAGGGCCAGAAGGCTCAGAGAATTGGCCAAATGGCCAGTCTAATTGTACAGCGGCCAAGCTCACAGTGAAAGCACTTGGCGGCAGTAATTTTTTTTTTGGTTTTGGAAAGACTTTACAGCTACCTGCATTGAACCTGACAGCTAATGTGCACCAGACTGTTCGGGTTTGGCGATTTCCGGTTTGAAAATTGCCTCCTGGCCCTCCCAGGCCCTCCTCGAGGAGCTTAATTGGCCGTTAACTGGAGGCCAATTAAGTGGGTCCTCCGCTCCCCCCCACCCCCACCATCCCAATTGTGTCGCATTCCGGAGATGGCAGGATCGAGTGCTTCCATCCGCAAATGAGAATTTCAAATCCCGGCCACCATCAGTTCCTGTGCCAGATGGCAATTGAAAATCCAGCCCAATGCTTTAGAACATGGAACTACACTGAGCATCCACGAAACTTTACTAGGATGAGAAAATAATTGGGGAAAAATTTTTATATTTGTTCAAAATCCTCATCCCCGCCAATAACTATGCGCCTCCAAGTGTAAAAACAACATTATCATATCGTTATCCTCGATGCATTGTCCAGTTAGGCAGTCGTTGCGTGAATATCGAGAATAATCTGTGTAATATTATGTTTGGGGAATCACTAACCACGTTAACTGAACTATGGGATGGATTTTACAGGGTGCCGAGGTCTCCATCCACCCCCCCAGCCCAGCTGAGAAGTCAGTGGGGGA
This sequence comes from Cetorhinus maximus, assembly GCF_964194155.1. NCBI lineage: Eukaryota > Metazoa > Chordata > Chondrichthyes > Lamniformes > Cetorhinidae > Cetorhinus > Cetorhinus maximus. Next base: position 12,704,343 of record NC_135884.1, on the reverse strand, counting down.
GCCTTCCGACAATCCTGGCAGCTGCTCCTCAGCAATTTAATGCTGGGAGCAGTGTTAGATGCTCTAAGGTGAGACATGCGGCCCTGTTTCAGGAGGAAATCCCGCCTCAGAGAGTTGCAGGCCAGAAGATGGCCGGAAGTAGTCCCAGTAGCGCCAGCCAGAGATGGTGGCCACTGCTGGGACTACAGGCAGTTCCACCACACTGAGGAACCTAGGCAAGTCCAGGGACGTGTGTCCCAGCGAATGGATAAGTGGGGGGGGGGGCTGGGTTCAAGATGCTAGGGGGGTGGGGAGGAGGTTAAAGGGCAGATGACCGTGATGGGGGGTTGCCTCTGATGGGCCATGGGAATCCACAAAGGTGGATTCCCCACCACCAACCAGCACCCTCCCACCTTCCCCACCCACTGCATCACCCAACACCATCTCATACAGCTAAAGCTATCAAGATTCCCACATTGCGTAGGCCCACCCCTGCCGCAAGTAAAATATAGGCAGGGCGGGGGGAGTGGGGAATGAGGCACTTAAGTGGCCACTAACTGGCCCTTTAAAATTTCAGACAGGTAGGGGATGGGAGTGTAGACAACGGGATTTTACATGATCATTTTATGTTTCATATGGTGAGGGAGCATAAAACTCAGCCCTATGGCCTGAATTTTACCCTTGGTGGGTGCATGCGATTAGCGGGGCCCAGGACCAGTTGGGTAATGGGCCCCCGCTTACGATCGGCCCCCAACCGCGATTTCACCCTGGCTGACCAACTAAGGCCCGTCCAGTGTGAAGTGCGTCTTCCCAATGGTCAGAAAGGGCCAGACAGGGGCGGGGGCCTGTCAGGTACCAGATCCAATGGCAATGCAGGGGGGCGGTTAAAAAATAGCCCAAGCAGCTCCTTGAAGGCTGCCAGGGAAGAACCTATCTTCTGCGTGCTGAAGACCAAAGCTATGGCCTCAAGTGCGGCTGGAGACGTCAGACGGGAGGGCAGGTCGGGTGGGCACTCGGCCACCTGGTTTTCAGACGAGTACCTCGTGGTCCTTCTGGAGGAGGTGGCTGCCAGGAGGGACACCCTCATCCCCAGAGATGGAAGGAGGAGGCCACCGCACCTGACAAGGAAAGCCAGATCAGCAGCCATAACGTTGTGCAGCGCACATGGATGCAGTGCCGCAAAAGGTTCAATGACCTGTTACGCTTGGGAAGGGTGAGTACCGTGTTGGCATGGATCAGTGTGGTGACGTGTTAAGGCCTAGCCGTCCCCCAGGTGGCTCGAGGGCCATGACTTGGATGTGCCCTGGGAGGTGTTCCTCAGGTGGGGTTGGCCAGGCTACAATGGTGCTGCAGATAGAGAGTGGATTAACCAATGCCCCTCTGTCCTTTCAGGAGAAGACAGCCTATAACAACATTGAGAGGTCACGGACAGGCAGAGGCCCCCTGAACGTTCTAATCCTTACAAGATTTGAGCAAGACGCCTTGGAGCTGGAGAGGCGCCATACACTTCAGTCAACCAGCTGCGGAGAAGTTGGGGTCTCTGACGAAGGTAAGAGTGCAGTGCATAAAGGTGAGAGTTTTAGATGGTGCAAACGTTCCTGTGTAGTCTCATCATTGATGGGAGCCTCAAAACTGGAGTCCCCATTGATCATTGAATGATGATGGCACCATGATGCAGATCTCCATTGTCTCACCAGGGCGCCTGGGATGCACAGTAACAGTGTGATGACTTAAACTAATGACATGTCATTGTTCTCCCTTAGATTTGCCAGCACGCACTCATTCTCAGGTCCCCAAAGAGCCACCCCTGACACCAGAGGGCCACCGGTCTTCAGGTGCACCTGCATCACACCCGCTCCCTCAGCCAGGCACCAGCGCAGATACCAGCATTAGATCCTTGGCTAGAATGTCGCAGAACTGTGGTGAGGGCATTTCACACTCGCTTGAGGAGCAGGCAGAGGCAGAGAGTGCCCAGGGCACTGGCAGTCGGAGGACTGCTGGAGACCAGGATGATGCTCAGTCGAAGGCAGATGATGAGCCTCTGGAGTCATCCATTAGGTGGCAGATGCTGGATGTCCAGCGAGATGTGCTGGAGAACCTGGCAGAGATCCATGAGGGTATGCGTGCCATGGTCTCCATTATGGAGGAGTCCATGCGGAGCATGAGCACTGCATTGACCCTCATGGCCGAGCGCACTGCCCCCTCCATTGAGAGATTCGCAACTCTCATGGAGAGGAAGCTCCAGAGACAGAATCAGGGGTTCCTGGGGTTGCGCTCCGACCTGCGAGCCCTCACACAGGCAATGACCTCAGTGCCAGTGTGGGAGATGGACAAGGTACCCAGTATCCCAGCTAGGTGCCCCTCCATCAATGGTGAGCAGGGAGGTCCAGAGCAACCTCACGTTGGCACACGAGCTGCTTGTCATCTCTGTGGGCTCCTCTCAGGGCGCTCTGGATGATGGCAGCAGCTCCTCCACCCCTCTGCCAGTGACCGTGGCATCTAATGAAGCTGCAATGACTGGGGAGATGCCAGCCGGGGCACTGGCCGCTCCCTCCCATATGGGGCCAGCACAGGCTCCACTGGCCAGAGGGCGACCACCAAGGTCATCAAGGTCAAAAAGACAGCAGAGCCAGCCGGCTGGCTCCAATGCCACTGCCGGGGGCGGAGGGGTAGGGGGCCAAGACGCAGCACTCGCAAACATAAGTTAAAGGCACCATGAGAACCTGTTCATGGGTGATCTTCTGTTCTGTAATGTTTTGTTTGTTTACTGGTTTGGAATTGAACACCAGAGGAGATTATGTTAATTTGTTTGGATTGTGAAAAAGACATAAATTCTGTTCTTCTCATAATGGCCTGTGTATGCTTTCCCTTTCTTTCTGATGCAGGGTAGGCCAGTATGTAATGCTGGATGTGAGTGGCTCTAAACTTTATTGCACAGGCACTGAGTGGACTTTGGGTTCAAATGAAAGGGTCATTTCAGACACCCGGGATGGAGGCAGCAGCCCTGGCATGAGGTGGAAGCAGATCTTTGGCAGCCTAGCTGAAGGAGCGTTGGATCAAGGCATCCCTGGTGTCCCTGCCCCCCTGAAGGACACAGAGGTCTGGGTCCACACCCTCAGCATTCTCCTCACTGTGATCCTCTTCTGACTCACTGCTGGATTCATCCTCTGTCACCTGTGGAGCTGAGTCAAGATCCTCTTCCTCCAGTGGGTGCCCCCTTGCCAGTGTCAGATTGTGGAGAGTGCAGCATGCAACCACGATCAGAGACGCCCGCTCTGGGGGGTATTGTAGTGCACCCCCTGGTGCCAGGCATCGGAAGTGCATTTTGAGAAGACCTATGGTCCTCTCTACCACCGCCCTTGTGGAGGCATGGCTCATATTGTAACGCTGCTCTGCCTCTGCTCTTGGGTGGCGGTGAGGTGTCATGAGCCACCTTTTCAATGGATAGCTCTTGTCACCCAGCAGCCATCCATCCAGTCGGGCTGGAGCACTGAAGAGCCCCGGCACCTGGGAGTGTCTGAGGATATAAGCATCATGGGAACTGTCAGGGTACCTTGCACAGACTTGCAGAATCTGCATCCTGCAGTCACACACTATCTGCGCATTCATGGAGTGGAATCCCTTCCTGTTGATGAAGGCAACTGGCTGACCCGCTGGCACCTTGAGGCCACATGTGTGCAGTCGATAACACCCTGGATGTGGGGGATCCCAGCAATCACTGCAAAGCCTCTGGCTCGCTCAGCCTGACTGGCCTCCTCCATCCGGAAATGAATAAATGTCATTACCCGCCTGAACAGAGCGTCTGTCACCAGCTTGACACAACTATGAACAGCTGATTGGGAGACTCCACACAGATCCCCCACTGACCCCTGGGAAGAGCCAGAGGTATAGAAGTTGAGGGCCACTGTGACCTTCAGAACCACTGGCATGGGGTGTCCACCTACACAGAGGGAGCTGATCTCAGGCCCAATCATCTGGCAAATCGAGGTCACAGTCTCCCTGGAGAGGCGGAACCTCCTTCAGCATTGAACCTCGGACATATTGAGGTAGCTGCATCGCTGCTTGTAAACCCTGGCAGCAGGATAATGGTGTCTTCTGCAGCCCCTTCAACCTTGGACTACCTGCTGGCCCTGCGCCCCTTGTGCCTGCACCTCTCCTCCCACAGGTCGCTCCCCTGGAAGCTGCATTAGGACACCTGACCTCCTCTCCCTTCTGCCCCTCTCTTCCTCCTCAGAGGAGGTGTTACCAGCGGAGGCCGCAATCCCCGTTACCAGGGTAACAGGAGGCTGTCTGATACCTGGAAGGGTCCACACGGTCAAAATCCTCCGCGGACCTTAGAGACACCAATGAATCCTGAAATGAAGCCTGGAAATGCTAAGAATGAAGCTCAGAATGGAGATGAAGCTGCCAAGTTCAAATAAGCAGCCAGCAGCAAACTATCTCCTAAACTCCTCACCTGGCAATGATGCTGACACTTTTTATCCCGCCCTTGGATGAGGTTTTGCAAAATGTGGGCTGCCCGCCTGCCCGTTTTGCCCATATGACAAGTGCCAAATTGCATGGGCAAGGTAAATTTGGATCAATTTGATTTTTAATGACCTTAAGTGGACTTTTAATTGATGGCTGGCACCCATGTGTGCGCTCGCCAACTTGAAGATTGCATGTGTGCAGAATGATGTTGGGACGCTCGCCTAACAACTTCTCGCACTAATTTACATCCGATCGGGCCCATGTGTGTATTGTGGACAGTGGTGATCAATTGGGAGCTTGCCAGAAGGGTCTGAATGGTTGGGGGTCTGCTTTAGCTTTATCTATGTATACATACACATGACCAGCCACGAAATGCAAATTGAAGCCAATAGTTGCACACTTACCATTCATTATGATTTAGACTTCCATTGAACCCAGTGAAAGATCAGCTGGACAGAAAAGCGACATCTGAAATAAAAAACAGAAAATGCTGGAAATACTCAGCGGACCTTGCAGCATCTGTGGAGAGAGAAACAGAGTTAATGTTTCAGGTCAATCGCCTTTCACTAAAACTGGGAGTGCGTGGAGATGCAACAGAAGCAAGGTTGGGAAAGGAGGGAGGGGAAAGAACAAACAGGAAAGTTTGGGATAGGGTGGAAGACAGGAGTCATTAAATGATAAAAGCGATGATTGTGCAAGGAAAACTGGGATGATCATGAGACAAGTGCCTCGAGTACGTGTAAATGGGAAAAGCAGAATCATCACCATCAGCTACATTTGTTTTTATTCATTTACAGGATGTGGGCCTCACTGGCTAGGCCAGCATTTATTGCCCATCCCTAAATGGATCCAAGCCTGATGGAGAAGAATGAAACAAGGCACAGGTCTTTTCCTCGATAGTAGGTTTATTCACAGGAAGCAGCATTACAGTTCACTATCCCCTAACTACTAACCCAGTGTCCCAACTGACTCAAATTTATACACCTTTGTAAACCAATAGAAATAAACTAATAAACTGATTAATGGGGATGACAGCCCCTTAAAGGGACACTGTAATAAAAAGCAAAACTTTCAAAGGAAACTTAGCTAATTAAATTAAAATGTTGTTCCCAGGGCTGACAATGCCCCTGAGGTGCCCACCGGTCACGGAAGACCTGAAGCGTACTGGCAGACACCACATGCTCCCTCTCCAGGGACACCCCGGTGTGAATGTAGCCGTGGAATAGAGGCAGGCAATTGGGTCTCACAACGTTGACTCTCGTTATAATCTTTTGAGTAAATCAATTAACAAATGGATAAATTAACAAATTAAATTAAAGTGATAACAACTAACTAACACTGTAACAAAACCAAAACTCCAACAGGAACTTAGTTTCCCTCTTTATACTCTTTTTTTCAAACAAATCAAATCAAATTAGCAAGTTAACAAGATAACAAATTAATTAGGTGATAACAAAATAAAAAAATCTTAAATTAAACTTATCAAATCAAATTAAAATGTCATTTAGCTGCAGAGGAGGGTCAGACAGTCAGGTCTAACAACCCTGACTCTCTTTATATGTACTCTTAGTCCTTAATCAAACAATGCCCATCACCTGTGTACCTTTAACAACATCATCAACCAACAATTATCAGATTCCCCTTTCTTTCTTTAAACATGAAAAGCCTCAGAACATGCTTACATAATTATAATGCAATCAAAGGTAAAATTGCTTTTCCATATTTCTTGCAGCTCATCATAACACAGGGCGACCCTCTTCTAGGACCTCCAATAATTTATTGGAGCAAGCACTTCTCTTTGTAAGCAGTCAGGTAATTGGTGACTTGTGTTGACCCATTTTATTTTAGAGATCTCTTTTCTCTCGAACATTTCCTTTAAACTAGCAAGCTCAGTCCTCAACCTTTTCACAGTGGCACTTTTTGTTGGATGAATGTTATCCCAAAGAGAGTGATATTTCACACAGCATTAAATGGTCAAATATTTCTTGGAATGTCCCTTATATAGGATTTCCTTCAGCATGTTAGATAGGTACTATCCCATTTCTATTGCTCCCACTAGCATCAGTGTTTCTGCAGCTCAGGTACTTTCAACCATTCTTTTTATTTTCTTGTCATCCCAGGCCTAGGGACAGAATTTTCCATTTTCACCCATCAAGAACATGGTAAACCAAGCTGTGTTTGAATCTGGAAGATTGACATGGGAAGCATTGCTTAAAAAAAAAGATTAATTTCATACCTTTTGGGTCATCTAAGACTGGAAACTTGAGTGTCCATTTCTCTTGAATTTAATTTCTTTAATGTTTTATTTTCCCTGAGACCTTGCTCAGTTGTAGTGTGTTTCTTCATAATACTAAGTTCCCATATGTAATAACTGGCATTGGGTCGTGTCTGATTGTATAGCCAGTTTAGCTGTTTAAGTTTCTTAACTGCTCTGTTTCTTCTTTGGATGCAAGGTTATCTTTTCGTGAGGATCTAGCCTGATTTATCAGGTACAGCTAACGCTTTCTAAGTTGATTCAAGGTTATTCCTGATCCGTTCTGCTTAATGACTAACCCTATATATTTAAAGGTCTCCATGCCTGACTTCCAATCTTAAATTCCCCTCTTACCTTACTTTTCACAAGTGGCTCAAATTCTGCAAAACCTCCCGTTAGAAAATCATCAATGTGCATCGTAAAGATGCCTGCCAATTTCTCTTTGTGATGCCAGTAGAATATTATTGGGTCTGATTTCAGCTGAATACAACCTACTTTCATCAAAACTGACTGATCTGAGTAATACCATTTTGTTGATGCATTATTCAATCCATAAACACATTTCTTTCATTTCCACAGCTTCCCTTCTACGTTTCTTTAGGTGTTTTCAAAAACACTTCTCCTTGAAATTTTTCACCCTGCAAAAATGTGACTTTTATATTGATCAAACTGCATCCCCATAAATATGTGTCTAAGAGAGCTAAGAAAAATCTTCAAGATCACTTTTCCTGCAGAGGGAGAGTCCACTCTAACATTTCGACCACTACGGGGGGGAATCTTGACGTCGGCATGCGGGGGCGGGTCCCGCACGCCGACACGTAAAATGACGCACAGTGACATCGGGTATGCGTCCTGACGTTACCGCGCATCATTCAGATCTTCTGTTCGGCAGGCACACACCGGAGGCAGCGGCACACCCGCCGAACTGTCAAAGGCCTGTTAAAACCATTAATAAACTAATTGAACTAATTCTCAACGTTGCCCATCCAACGTTGAGGTTGGCAGGCGGGCGAAGAGACAAGTGGCCATCGTGTTTTTCATGAAACCTCATCCATTGGCACGATGAGATTTCATGAAGGTTTTATTAAATAAATAAATAAATTTTTGACAATTCATAAGCATATCCCAGCTCATGTGACACTGTCACATGAGGGGACATGTCTGAATAATTTTAATCCTTCTCTTTTTCAAACTTTAAAACTGAACTTAATCTCCCTGAGGCAGCTCTGTGCCTCAGGGAGATTTCCGCGTTCTTTCGCGCGCATGCTGAGCGTTACCGGGTGCACATCATGCTGGGCAGGCCAATTAAGGCCCGCCCACGTCAATTGGTGGCGTGCAGCCGATCGCAGACGGCGATTGGCTCCGCACCCACCTGCACCCCCTCCTGACCGGCCCGACCACCAGGCAGGATGTTCTGCCCTATATCTCTATTTGAATCCTCGAGCCACTAGTCTCACTTTAGCCTTACATGTCCCATCTAAGGGTAATTTTTCTGTACATAGCCACCTGTGTGATAAGGCTAGCTGACCCCCTGGCACTTCAGAGTATAAACCAAATTCTTTCCAACTATCCAACTCTTTTTGCTTTGCAACTCCTTTCGATTTATCCTCTAATTTGTGTGTAGCCAACAAAACCTCCCGACCATAAGGGCTTCTACTTCTAGTGGCATTCCTAATGTTCTATAGTCTTTGTCCTAGTCAAACTATGGCCTCTACCTGCCTTCCTATCTCGTTCTGAACAACTGCTACAAGATCACTCTCTCCCATGATCAGAGGTTCTGTTGCCAGTATGTGATCTTTTCCTAGGGCCAGCATCACTTCCAGATCCGCTGTGGGAATTCACACTGCATTATTTACCTTTCCACAGCTTTACCTCATTTTGCCAGTCCATAGATCTTACCTCTTGTCCACCATCCCAAACATTAATGTTCAAATGCTTGAATCTGCCAATGATTTTCCCTACATTGGTCACATTGCTCCATTCACTGAACCCTGCAGGTATGTATGCTACCCCAACACCAACTTTCAACAGTGGCCCCTTGGATAAAATAGCCATGTCTTGTGCATCATTAGCACTTTGTCCATCATCATCCAGCCTCTTATCTGTCGTATTCTGCTCCTCATAACTGCCATCCATATGAGTAAGTGAAATACAGGTGCCTCATCACCTTCTACTAATCGCTCAGATTCTGCAAGTTTATAATCAATCCTGATTAACTGAGATGAATGAACCCTAATAGTTTAGCTACCATGTTGGAGAATTACTGTCTTCCTATCACACCTAACACTTTACCGGGACCTTTCCATTCTTCCTGACCTCTTTTATAGTATGCTAAATCTCCAGGATTAAAGTTTATCTCTGGTGGTCTGATGCAATGCTGTAAGGCTCAATGAATTTTCTCTGAGACTTCTGCCATGATGCCCTTCTCCCTGTATATAGGGCATTCAAGTGTGTAGAAAAGGCAGAGCTAATAGTATTCCCTTCCAAGGCTGGGGGATGATCACATCACAGAAGGTATTTTTTGGATTTCTCCCATTGACCAACTGATATTGACTATACCCCTCAACCATTTAGAGTGAATTCTTCGCTTGGACTGCCCATGCCAGGGCAGATGTTAGCTTACCATTTGGTTGGTCAGCTAAGATCTCATGAAGCATCTCATCCATCACTGTGAGTTTTTTCACAGAGCTCATTACTGAAGGGACTTACAGCTGCAATTTTCATCACACATGTCTCTAAGTTCATTATTGGCAAACTCCCCGCTATTTTCAGTCAGGAATTTAGTCGGTGCCCCCAGTCAGTCATAATCCGTTTTTCCATGATTTTTTCCACAATCACTCTTTTGTCTTTACCATGTATTACTGTAGAATCTTGTTGCCATGTCTATGAAATGTAAAATGAAAATGTTTCTGTCCTTGTCTCGCACCTTTAGATCCATAGCTACTACTTCATTAAAGCCCCATTTTAATGGGAGACTTACAATAGGCTGTGAGGGTGTCCTCTGATACTTTTTGCACATATCACATTTTTCACTAATCTCTTCAATAAGTTTTGTGCACTCATCATCAACTACCCCTGCATCCTTTAGTAGGATTTTTAATCTGTGACAAGACGGATGAACAAAATGTTGATGTAGCTTTAAGACAATTTGCTTTTCTTCTTTCGAACTCCTGTCAGCTGATGCAATTAATACTCCTTTAACATTCTGATTGGAGGTGCTAGGATTCATTGAAGAGATTCAATAATGCCCTGATTGGGTAAAATGCAAATCTACTGACTTTACAATGACAATTGCTTTATCATGTTCCATGTCCAATTTCATTTGTGCCTTTTTCTTGGATGGCTTGCTTAGCAGTGAGGGTATCTCACTAGATATTACGGGCAGGATCTCCTGGTCCCGCCCGCCATGGGACCGAAAATTCCCGCCCAAAGTCCTTTTGCTGAATCCGTCAAATTTTCTGGAAAATCCCACCCCACATCTGTATTAATAAAGTGGCTTACGCCAGCTATTCTGTATGGAATCGCTACTCTATCCAGTGACCTTAAAGTGTTGTCAGCCCCGAACCCGATACAAATAGAGCTTTCATATTCCTTGACCTGACTATTGAGTGAGTCTAAATAAATTGCAGTAGGTCATTGTAATAGAGGTTTCCCTCTGTACTTTGTGCCCATATTTTGCAATAACTTTCAAGTCTTATTTTTGTGGTGGTCCTTAACTTTTACAGCTTCTACTAGAGAGCCAGCAAGTGGCTCTGTGTATTCAGCATGGTGTCCCCTCCATCAGTATCACATTGGCCTGCTTGGCTCCCTGCTTAGAATGTTGAGGCCCCTCTCCACCCCACAATAATGTAGTTGTGATGCTGCATGACAGATGTTACCTGAACAAGCAAGGCCTTGTCAGTAGATGTTCTAATTATGATTGAGCTGTTGTCCACGATATTTGCAGATGCCACGGCTGAATAATTAGATTTTTTTTTTAATGTTTATACCAATTAAACGGAGCATTAGCTACTTGAGGAGCATTGAAGGATCTTAATTCCAGGTGCAAGATGACTGCCTGGTGATTTTAATTATTCTTAACAAAACTGCACACTCAGGAAGCACTCAATTCAAAACTCCACCCCCCTGTCATTTTGTCACTGGCTCATCAATTGAGACGAACAAAGAATATTTTTCCCCGTCTTTGCTAAAAGGAACTTTGTCCCTTAAATAATTCCAAATTTTTTTAATATGTTATTTAATGGCATGTGGGCATTGCTGGCAAGAGCAGCATTGCCCATCCCTAATTGCCCTTGAGACGGTGATGGTAAGCCACCTTCTTGAACCGCTACAGTCCATATGGTAAGACCATAAGACCATAAGACATAGGAGCAGAAATTCAGCCATTCGGCCCATCGAGTCTGCTCCTCCATTCAATCATGGCTGATAAGTTTCTCAACCCCATTCTCCCGCCTTCTCCCCGTAACCTTTGATCCCCTTACCAATCAAGAACCTATCTATCTCGGTCTTAAATACACTCAATGGCCTGGCCTCCACAGCCTTCTGTAGGTAAACGGACAGTGCTGTTGTGAAGGGAATTCCAGCATTTTGACCTAGTGAGAGTGAAGGAATAGTGACATAGTTCCAATTCAGGATGGTATGTGGCTTGGAGGGTAACTTGCAGGTGCTGGTGTTCCCATGAGCCTACGGCCTTTGTCCTTCTAGGTGGCAGGAGCCACTGTTTTGGAAGGTCTAGCAAAGCTTAAATTTAGGTTAAAATTGCCTCTGCATTGCACTAATAATTTGCATTGCCTTCTGCCTTAGAACACTCAGTATTTAGTTTAGATATCAGTCTTCCTTATACCAGCTTTGATTCTCTTTTTATTATTCTCTTAGTTTCTTTCTCCATCCAATCTCTACGAATCTTGTTATTTAAATCTCTTGTTGCAGTGACATAGAAGTTGCAACATGGGCCAGGATTTTACGGCCTCTCCTGCCCGGCAGGACATTACGGTCCTGCCGAACTGAAGGGAGATTTTAATGGCTCGCCACATCCTCTGGGGGGAGACACGCTGTGGGGGGTGGGGGATGTAAAATCCTGGCCATGGGGACAGGTCATTCAGCCCAACCGGTGTTGCCGCTTTTCCTCAGAGCAAGCAATCGGTCAATGGTATTTAACCCACCCTGTTCTCATATCCCTTCATCCATCTATCCAATCTAATCTTGAATGTCAAGATAGTTTCAGCCTGAACCACTGAATCCCAAAAGTGAATGCCTCAGCCTCACAACTCTCCATGCAAAGAAGCTTCTCTTGCTTCCTGTACTAAGTCTGCTTGAAGATAAACAGCAAAAGAAAACAAGAGTTGTTACTGTCTGAAAGAGCGGTAGAAGCAGATTCTGTAATAACTTTCAAAAGGGAATTGGATATAAACCCAAAAAGGAAAATTAACAGGGCTATAGGGGATAGGACTAATTGGATTGCTCTTTCAAAGAATTGGCACTGGTAGGGTTGGCTGAATGGCCTCCTTTCATGCTGTTTGATTCCACGAAATCACTTAATCTTGTATCTTTGGCCCTCTAGACCTCTCAACAGCTGGAAAGTTTGCTTCTGTCTACTTGTCCCATCCTTTCATTTCTGGTGTTCTTTAATGTAAAATCATATATTATTGCAACCCATAACCTGCATTGCCCTAATGAAAAAATATCTATTGGGACTGATTGAAAAGAAAACTCTGATAGTTAGTTAATTTGACGAATAGGAACCCTACCATAACAAGCCTGGGAATGTGGGTCCTCAAATTTCTCATTATACCAATGAAATGGAAACAACTCAAAACCCTTAAAATGCAATATTTTCCAAGAAATGTGTTTGTATTTCCTTCCGCATACTTAAACTCCTGAGAGCTGGCTCAGTTGGTGATAATGTAGCTGGTAACTAAATGGGCTGTGGATCAAACTAAAAAATTCAGTCTTATCCATAAGCAGCTCCCACGGGATGAATATATCTGGGTCAGCCCATGAAAAGCATTGACAACATGTCTTTTCTAATGCTGAATCCCTTAGCGCTCATGATGTAGAGAGAATAATAAAATCAGGCAGCTCACTCATCACAGCACAGATGCATTCAATTAAATTAGGATATCAAGATAAAGTGCCAAAGCCCATTGAGCTGGACACCATATTTAAACAGCAGGCCTAAGATGTGAGAAGTCAAAAAATAGTAGTGCGGATGACGCAAAAAGCTTGGGTTGTGAACGTCTATTGATTCCTGGGGGATAACTGAGAGAAGCAAGACATTCCACAACTTTTGAGGTCTGTGTCAGGATGAATTGGTTATATGCCATGAAGCCTTATTTGCTTGGACATTGAGAGACTTTAGGGCCAATCGAACTTTCCAATTATAAAACACTGTGGATGCTGAAAATCTGAATAAAAACAAAAAATGCTGGTAATACTCAATGTGTCTGGCAGCATTGGCGGACAGAGAAACGGGGTTAATGGGGTTGAAGCCTGTGACATTTCAGCAGAGCCTATGTTTTTAAATTGTGCTTTGAGAGTCAATACCATGGATAGTAAGGGGAAGACTGATGAAGATAGTAGAGTAGCAGTTCATGGGCAGGATTTTTACCTCATTGGGCAATTGAGGGACCGCGGAACTGATCACCGCCCGTGATCGGACCCCCGACTGCGATTTCACACTGGCTGGCCATTTAACGGGCAACCAGCGTGAAAGGCGCGCTCATGGCCTCAGCGCTGCCAGGATGGGGGCGGGAGGAGTGCGAGCGCTGAAGTCAGCGCATGTGCAGCGGCTACGCTCAGTGAAAGCTCCATGAAGGCACAGAGCCACCTCAGGGAGCTGAAGATTTTTAACATGACAAATAAAGGGTTGAAAAATAAGGAAAACGTGTCCCCTCGCGTGACTGTGTCACATGAGCAGGGATATGTTAAAAATGAGTTTTAAAAGTTTTTTTTTAAATCACTGGTCCCTGGATGAGGTTTCGCAAAATGTGCAAAAAGGCCACTTGGGGATGGACAGGGAAAAATTAAATTAAATTAATGAATTAGTGATCTTAACAGCTCTCAACAGTCGGGCGAGCACCCTGCCGACTCCAGCACACGCCCGCTGACTGAAATAGTGCGCGAGTGTGCGATGATGTCGAGACACTCGCCCGACGTCAGCACGCGCTATTTCACGCTCGTGTGTGTTGGGTGCGCGCCCGCATGCCAAACTGAAAATCCTGGCCCATGTATTTGAATCTGAGTCAGAGCTTGTGAGTCTCAATAGTATTAAAAGGTATAGGGGAGAATTTCTGCAAGTTACCCTGAACTTCCTGAGTCCCTGCAGCCGCTTACGTGGTTCCTCCAGGGATTCCGCTGGAGCGTCAGCAGAAGCTCGGGAAAACCCCCTTGCAACAGTTCCGGGCGTGCATTAAAACCGGTGACACCACAATCACACTGTGCAAAGTTAGCACCCAAACACACCCAGTAACTCTTTTGAGTCAAAACAATAAACTAAATTAGCAAAAACAAGGGAGAAATCAAGCACAGCCCCTAAGTCAGGTCAGCTGTAAAATCAAGGAAAAAACTTTTAAAGGAACCTTAAAAAACATCAAACTAAGATGTGATTAAAGGGGTCAACAAAACACCCCAGTCCCCGCGGTGCCCACCGTGCACGGAAGGCCTCGATGGTGCCGGCAGACACCGCGTGCTCCCTTTCCAGGGACATCCGGCCGCGAACGTAGCCGCGGAAGAGGGACAAACAATCAGGCGGGACTCCCCCGTCGATTGCCCGCTGCCTGGACCTGTTGATGGCCAACTTGGCCAGACCCAGGAGCAGGTTCACGAGGAGGTCCTCCTCCTTCCCGACCCCCTTCCGCACCGGGTGTCCGTAGATCAGGAGCGTGGGACTGAAGTGCAAACAAAATAGTAATAAAAGATTTTTTAAATAACTAAAAAGGGAGTGCAGCCTAAGACACCCTATATACGCATGGTCCACGGACTCCCAAACACACCCAGTACATGCACATGAAATCATCAAGCTAATGATGCTAATAACAAAGGCAATGACTGAGTTAAAATTAAAGGAGTCATCATTAAAACAGTGCACAGCGGAATTTCACATGAATACCTTAGTTGCTTTTTGAATGCTAACATGTCATGACTTCACCCCATAGGGGTTTATGGTCCATGCCTCAGTTTAGTTCAGCTGGTAGCACTCTTACCTGAGTCAGATGGTTATGAGTTTAAACACCACTCCAGCACTTAAGCACATAATCTAGGCTAACGGTCCAGAGCATTACTGAGTGAGTTGGAGATGTCATCCTTAATGTAAGACTTTAAACTGAGGCTCCACCTGTCTGTTATGTAGGTTCAGGTGGATGTCAACAATTCTGTTCCAGAAAGAGCAGGGTTCTTCTGGCAACAATGCGGTAATTTAAAATTCTTATCCTTGTTTCCAAATCCTTCCATGGCCTCATCCTCCCTATCCCTGCAACCGCCTCCAACCACAACCCTCTGAGATCTTTACCCTCTTCCAATTCTGGCCTCTTGTGAACCCTTGGTTTTAATCACTGCACCATTGCTGACCAGACCTTTAACAATCTAGGCCCTAAGTTTGGAATCCCTCCCTTAACTTCTTTGCCCCTCTATCTCCCTCTTCCCCTTTACAATGTTCCTTAAGGCCTAACTCTTTGACCAAACTTCTGGCCATCTCTCCTATGCTAATGTGGCTCAGTGTTAAATTTTGTTTGTTAACACTCCCGTGAATCGTTTTAGGATTTATTCCCACGTTAAAGGTGCTAATGTCAATGCAAGTTGTTGTTGGTGTTCTGCGCAATATTCTTCCACCAACCTGCACTACTAAAACAGATTAGCTGGTCGTTTATCTCACTGCTGTTTGTGAAAACTTGGCAAACAAAATGGCTTTAAGACTATAACCACATCATATTGTTCTACTCTGTCCATATGGTGATTCCATATGGAGCATTTTGAGATGTTTCCAGGAGACATGATAAGGTGCTATATAAGTGAATGCCTTTCATTCCATGGTGAGTTAAAGGTTTCTATATCTTGAAGTGATCAAAGTGTCACAGGATGCGGTTCAAAGCTGGGTTTGAAGTAATGTGAGGCAACAATGTGCTCCAAAAATCAATGGCCATCCATCCAAGCAGTCATGGCGGGATGTGCACACTCGTGATCTCTGCCAGGGAATGTGTGGTCATGGATTGATTGCCTGAGTTACACAATGCTTAAGCCTGTAGGGGTGCATCTTGGGTACCTGGCAGAGGGAGAAGCCGGAAATTCCAGTTAAAATATGGTGGAGCAAAGTTCACAATTGCTTAGGCTCCCAGGTCATGACAAGGCCCGAGCTCCCGATGAGCCCCACGTGTATGTCAGGCAGTGTCGGCCAGCAATAAAACAGAAAATACTGGAAATACTCAACAGGTCAGGCAGCATCTGAAAGAAGAGCAGAACTTCCTCAAGATGGCCGCTCCTGGAAGAGAAGTGCCAGTGAATGAAACACTAATACAAAATCAAAACACTGCCTGCCCTGCTGAGTCTTTCCAGCATTTTCAGGTTTTATTTCAGATTTTCAGCATCCAAAGTATTTGCTTTTGTATTAGTGTTCACCTCCTCTCATTCCGCATAGCAACCCTGGCACCGTCTTGCTAATTGGCCAATGTTACTGAGACTTTGGCCTGGATGCCTTCTCCCCTGACTGCAACGATGTGATCTCAGTGTGTGTAATTGGCCTGGGCACAAGCTCCGCTCCCCTCCATCCCAAACAAGCACTCAGTGAGGAAACTGAAGTAAAAACAAAAAACAAGCTGTATACACTCAGCGGTCCAGGTGGCATCTTAGTGGATTGTAGTTCTCCCACACTCCAGCTGGAGTTTACAACAGACATGCATCAGAAAGGCCAGAGATTTTCACCAACACTACCCTGTCCCACTGCCCCACTACATTTTAACACTTTGTCTTCAGAATCGTCTACAAAATGAATGCAATTGAGATTTAATGAAGCCAGCAACATTCTCAGCTTTTCCAAATGTGTTTGACTTTGGTGTGTTAAAGCTGGCATTATCCATTTCATGCTGCTCAGGTTGGCACTGCTGCTAGTCAGTGACAATGACCCAGATCGTCCTGTCACTGTGGGCTGATCTGCAAAGTACAGGGGGATAAAATATGAAAGTTCGTTTTCAAAGGAATTGTACTGACCCGATTCACCACCCCAATCTAGATGTCATTAAAGGAGATATTTGCAAATATATGTTCATTTCTCACTCACTGGTTGTCGCTTTTTTCTAACGCAGAAAATCTATTGGTTAACAGCTGCAGAGGGGACAGAAATCTAGAGCTGTTGCAAAATGCCATATTTGAGCCAATCCTTGAGAAAGTGTTGGGCAGAAGCAAGGAGTTTGTGGGCAGGGGTATTGATGGTGCTGAATCAGTGCCAGTTTTCCCTCCCCTATCTTTTAGGGAGGCACCTGCCCTGGTCAAAATTAGAGACTTGCAATGTGGCTGACTTACAGCACAGTGTATTAATGCATCAACAGATTGCATTGCCATGGTGCTGTATAACCTTCTTAATGAATAATGTGGGATTGCAGTCAAAGCACGAGTCCCCTATTTATAGTAACACTTAAGATCAAGGGTACTGCAAATATGCAAAACAAGTTAAATCAGAACTCAAATACTTCAGCACTGTATTGCAACACACCATTTAAAAAACTAAAATTTAATATTCGCAAACTGTAACCTCTGTAATAGGCTGAATCGTTATTCCCTTTCTGAAGCAGGTTAATTAAATAAATTAGATCAATCGTTCTCGAACTTTTTTTGGTGAGAGAGCCCTTTATCAAATGGATCGGTAATCTCGGATCCCGCCACACCCACCCAGTCTAAGTTATAATACAGTTTAACGCAAAAGTGGTGTAATAACGTTTTTGGCCAGGATTTTATGGCCCCTCCCGCTCGGCGGAATATTACGGTCCCACCGAACCGAATGGAGATTTAAATGGCTCGCCCCATCCACCGGGGGGATGGGGAGAGACATGCCCCCAGTCTTTGAGGAAACAGGCATTTACCTCGGTGTGAGTGGGCTAGGTGTGCCTGCTTCTCATTTCAGATTCCGGACATCCACGTTGCGGTGTCTGTGCTGCTCCCATCCCGCACTAAACCTGCCTCGTTATCCGCTCGCATTATTTCGTGGGGCCTCCTGGAAAGTGAACGACGGACCCTCCAGGAACTGCAGACCCCCAATTTGGGCACCGCTGAATAGAAAACTGCACTGATATCAGAAATTCCAGATTTTATCCATTGAATTTAAATTCCACCAGCTGCCATGTTGGGGGGGGTGGGGGTGGGAGTGGGATTTCAACCCATGCTCCCAGAGCATTACGACAAAAGCAAAATACTGCGGATGCTGGAAATCTGAAACAAAGACAGAGAACGCGGGGAAAAGCTCAGCAGGTCGAACAGCATCTGTGGAGAAAGAAACAGAGATAACGTTTCGAGTCCGTATGACTCTTCTTCAGAGCTAAGACCTGCGAAGAAGAGTCATACAGACGCGAAACGTTAGCTCTGTTTTTCTCTCCGCAGATGCTGTCAGACCTGCTGAGCTTTTCCAGCATTTTCTGTTTTTGTTTCACCCGGGGCATTAGCCTGGGCCCCTGAATTACTAGCCCCAGCAACATTGCCTCTATGCCACTGTCTCCCGTTTATCTCGCCCACACATTTCTGATATTAGCGCAGGAACAGCTGGACACCCCTGCACTGAGCGATAATACTAAGGCAGGCAGTTTGTGAGAATGCTGAATGACCAGAACAGAGGCTAAAGGTTTGGTATTTGGTTGGGCCATCACAGAATCATGTGCACAAACTATTGAGCAACTTCAGCTAAGGAGGAGCAGGCAAGAGCAATAGAAAACTGCACTAATATCAGGAATTTCAGATTTTATCAATTGAATTTTAATTCCACCAGTTGCCATGGAGGGATTTGAATCCATGCTCCCAGAGCATTATGATAAAAGCAAAATACTGCAACAAAGCAAAATAGGTGAGGTGGTGGCATAGTGGTATTGTCACTGGACTGGTAGTCCAGGGAACTCTAGTGACCTGGGTTTCAATCCCACAGCAGATGGTGGAGTTTTAAAAAAATGTCTAATGATGACCACGAAACTATTGTTGTAAAAACCCATCTGGTTCACTAATGTTCTTTTGGGGAAGGAAATCTGCTGTCCTTACCTGGCCTGGCCTACATGTGGCTCCAGACCCACAGCAATGGGGCTGACTCTTAAAAATGCCCTCTGAACAAGGGCTATTAGGGATGGATAATAAATGCTGGCCTAGCCAGTGACGCCCGCATCCCATGAATGAATTTTAAAAAAACATGAAGGACTTGAGGTCAATTGGAGCCACTGTACAAGGCGCTGAAAAAGAGGGAAAGGAATTCAGGGAAATTCTGCCGATTTCTGGGATTTAAGGAATTTTCCAGTGAGCTAAAATTAGCATTAGTTGGGAGTGATATATGCATCGGATAATTCATTGGTGTTCAAATTGGGGTCTGCAAATCCCGGAAGGTCTGTAGTTTTGGAATGTGCCCAATTTGAATCCGGTCCTCTTTGCTGGTACTAAAGAATCCCCTGGTAAAGGCAGACAGGAGATCTAGGGAGATCTGTTTCCTCATTATAACCGTAATGATATGAAATCATAAGAGCCAACTTTTTTCTGCTGAAGCCAGCTTTTTCCCTTATATGGCAGTGGTGGGGAATGACATCAGCTCCATGATTAGCCAATAGATCTAAGTTCCTGCTCAGTCTCCCATTTCCAAAGCAACTGACATGAAATACCAAACCAACAGCGAGCTGAACTAATACTTACTTTGAGTCCTACCAACTTTTGCCTTACTTCCAAGGGGTTCCTTTCCAGATTTCTCCATTTAACATGACTGGAGTTGCTGCCACCACAAGTCCTGTGCACCGCGTGCTGAGCATTTGCTTCCTCCAATCCAATGATGTGTTAGAATCATCATGTTTTCAGACATCTCATCATTCCATAGCTCCCTTGTGCTCCAGATCACCAACTGATTAACTTCCCCCATTTCTCAATGATTCTGACATATCCAGTGGGCCAGGCGCAGCCTGGAAACAATTGGGTACAGAAGTGACCAAATATGATTGAAGCAAACCAGACCTTTCTTGCTGCCCTCTGACTGCCTTGTGGTAACTGTAACATTTGATGGCACATTTTATCTCAGTCGGCCTATTTTGTGCAGTTGTGTGCTGTGGTGGCTTGTGTTATGTAGCTGTGTAGCGTAGTGCTGTGCTTGATGTGCATTGCATTGTACAATGTCACTGTGTGGGGTTAAGCAACGTTGTGTTATGCAATGCCATGCTATGTTATGCCATGTTCTGACAGACAAAGAGAACCTCTTGTCCCAACCGCCCACTCTATATCTTGCAATTACTGAGCTGTAATCCAGCTCAGTGCTGTGGACCCCAGCAGTGTGATGTTTTCTGAATTAGTTCACAGGTCCCAGAAGAAAAAAAAACTGCTCAATCCTGAAAAGAATCTAAAAAGAATGTGTGTGTCATAAGCAAGGCTGCAGTTTCCACTACTTTTGGTGTATTTTTGCAACGAAGGTGGTGCTTGGTAAAAGATGCAAACTCCCAAAAGGTTTCATGGTGCATTAAAATGGAAATTGAAGATAAGCTTGCATTTCCCTGCTAGAAGCCAATCCTTCGGAAATCACATTGGTTGCCCAACTCTTAAACTTGGGAATTAGCAGCTGTCTTTTAAAGGTATTATGTGCTCAGGTATTTCTGGTCCGCAAGGCTCAAATTTCTGGTAACAAGCCAAGCCACTGGTCCCTCACTCTCTAACATATCCAAACTATCCTCACTGTAATAAAAGCTGTCTTCCTTAGACAATTCCATTGAAAGCAGGCTGTCTATAATGTACACTTTGCTGCCATGTACTCTGGTCCAAACAATATTGAGCTGGTGCAGATGTGCTGATGCCTCATCACTTATGTATTCATGGCCACTGAGAGTACCGACCCTGCACCATCTATTGTGAATCATCACTCAGTGGCCCTGTTCACTCAGCAGCTGCCAGGTTGGCTACGTACTGAGTTTGCAGATCCAGCTAAACATTATTTTCTGACTGTTTCATAGCAGTTATGTCTGCCAGGCATTCGTATTGAGCCCATGTGAGAAACTCATTGCAAATCTCCTTGCCGATATTCTGCTTCCTCCTCCCTTTACTGTGCTAGAGAACAAGTATTAGGCAGTATTTTGATTTTGGCTTGTATAACCAATATGCCCTAATTCATGGGATAAGGCACTTTCCAGACATGGTGCCAAGACTGAACCTAATTTGACCTGTTGTGTTGAGGTTTGAAGCCGAATAGCCCTGGCAGAATCCAAACTGGGCACTGGTGAGCAAATTATTGCTGTGTAAGTGTCGCTTGATAGCAGTGTCGAAAACACCTTCCACCACCTTGCTGATGATCGAGAGTAGACTGATGGAACGGTAATTGGCAGGATTGGATTTGTCCTGTTTTTGTGTGGGCAGGACATGCCTGGGCAATTTTCCAATTTTCCTGGTAGCTGTAGCAGTATTGGAACAGACTGACTAGAGGTGTGCTTGTTCTGGAGCACAAGCTTTCAGTACTATAGCTGGGATTTTGTCAGGGCTTATAGCCCTTGCTGTATCCAATCAGCTTAACCACGTCTTGATGTTATGCGGAGTGATGCCGATGGGTGCATTGAGCAGCATGAAATGTTGACAGTGCGGTGGTTGGAAAATGTCATTTTAAGGCGCATTTGCTGACCTTGACTTCAGGGGCAGGGTTTTCCCCTCATCGGGCGGGCACGCAGTGGGCAGGCCCTGGGAGCGGCTGCGTACAGACCACCGCCCACGATCGGGCTCCGACCGCGAATTTACACTGGACCATTCTTTTAACTTATGGTCAATGAAAGAGTCGATCTTTATGATATCCGGTAATAAGATGTCTCCTGTGTCCACCTAGTATGTTCAGGAGCATGCCATCATCATACATGCTTTCCGTGGTGGCCGGTAAAGGTTCTGAACATGGTTAGCATTCAGAAACGCTTCAAAACATATTCCTGGCCTTGACAGAAATGAAAGCGGGAGGAGTGTGAGCGCGTAAGTCTGTGCATGTGCAGGGGGGAGCGCGCGCTGACAGCTCCCTGAGGGCAAAGAGCTGCCTCAGAGAGCGGAAGATTTGGGCAAAGAAAAATAAAGATTTTGTAAATGATATAAACATGTCCCCCATGTGTGAATCGGTCACATGAAGAGAGACATGTTTAAAAAGGAAGGGGAAACATATTTTTGCATTTTTTATTCACTGTTGGAAACCTCATCTTGTCCGCGGACGAGGTTTCGTACAAAATGCAAAGCCCTCCTGCTAACCGAAAGGTTGAGCGGGCAGCGAAAAATACAATTTATCTAATCGCTCCAGGGCCTTAATAGGCCTCTTAATTGTCGATCGGTGAGCTGCCGACTCTCGCACACGCCCACCGACAGAAAGGTCACTCTGTGGCCCTCAGGGAGGTGTCAGCACGCGATCCCCCCTGCACATGCGCAGACTTCCGCGCTCACCCTCCTCCCGCCCCCACCCCGGCAGCGCTGAACCTTTCAGCACGCCTTTCACGCTGGCTGGCTGTTAACTCGCGGTCGGAGCCCGTTAACCCTGTTTCCCTTTCCACAGATCTGCCAGACCCGCATCTGTTTTTTTTACAGCACTTTCTGTTTTTATTTCAGCTCTTTAAATCTCCATGAAAACGATTTGGGACAGTGTGGATTGGAATGACTGTTGAATACGTTCAGGAATCTCTAGCCTCGGTAAACACAATTGAACAAATGACACAGTCTGCCTGTTTGAAAGGAATTTGTCTACTCCTTTGATAGTTATTGACAACCAGCAAAACGTAAAAGCATAGGCATCGTGTTAAACTCGGATAAAATTCTGACTGTGGCTATTTTTGTTACAATTAGTGCATAAATTTTAAACAAAGCCATCCACAAAGTCAACCAGGACAGGGCTTTCATTTCTATCAAGGCCAGGAATATGTTTTGAAGCGTTTTTGAATGCCAACCATGTTCAGAACCTTTATCAGCCACCTCGGAAAGCATGTATGATGATGGCATGCTCCTGAACATACTAGGTGGACACAGGAGACGTTTTATTACCGGATATCATAAAGATCGACTCTTTCACTGACCATAAGTTAAAAGAATGGTCCTGCTGCAAGAAATAAAAGATATCTACACCCCTGCCCACCACCATCATCATGTGTGCTAACCATTCATTGGCCATTCATCCCCTTGAGCTTGCTCCATCATTCAGTTCAGGTCATGGCTGATCTGCAATTACCAGTCTTGGTCCAACATCGCTTTACACCCTCACAGGTATGTAAAATTTATCAATCTCAGTTGTAAAAGTTTGAATTGGCCTTGCTTCAACATTTTTTGAGGGCAGAGAGTTCCTGATTGCCACTACCATTCCTGTGTAAAGGGCTTCCTAACATTCACCTGAGCGCCCCAGTTTGAATTTTAAAATTGTGTCCCCTCTCATACTATCCTGCACTGTGCTGAACAAACCCAATAAAGTATAAACTATCAATATTCTTCAAGGCCAGATACGTTATATCTTCTTATTGATGTCAGGCTGAAATTATTTTCTGTTGCCGTGAATTACATTGTGTAATTTGGGTGTGAGGTCACTTGAATTGAATTTCGGCAAGGAGGTGCTCCGACACTGATCCAACTGCAACCTGAGTGCAACCATTATCTGAAGTTTACTCCCTTTCATTTTAACAGATTGACCAATTGCACTGTGGCTTCCTTGGTTCAATAAAAAAATTAACTTGTCTTCAGGTGCAAGTGAGCTGAGGTCTGCACATGTTCCAATCTCTCTTTCTTCTGGTCATGCCACTAGCAGTATGGCTTGGATCTGTCAGCCGTGCATTGTTATAGGCAGGTCCTGACCTCAAACCGATAACTGTGGAAACATGTCCTTAGTTTCGGCAACTACTCGGCGTATAATATCATCCAATGGGTAAACAGTAAATTGCTGCTCTCAGTTAATGAAAACCATTCACTTTGGAGCGGCTAATTGTTCTCTTTTTAAGGTATTATATCTTGTGTGTCAGTGATAATTGCGAAGGCCATGAATATGATGATGAACTGCAGAGTTCATAAAATGATAACTACATCTAATTGCCATGCACAAGAACACAGCATACCAGACATTTCAAATCAGATTTTGAATCAGGCCATTAGTGTAAATAGACTATTTGAGATACATTGCAGTAAGTCTCCCTTACATGAATCATTAAGCATTTGTGCTTGTGTCTTTCTGGGCTGAAGACTGGTTAAAACTGGGTAGAAATCAGGGATATTTGGGTGCAGGGGGAAGCCATTTGACCCATTGTGCCTGTGCCAGTGCCAGCTCCTCACTTTGAGCTTGTAAATTCTATTTTCCTGCTCTACATTCATAGAAATCTCATCAAATATTTGGTGCAGAACAAAGTCGGTCACTTGCACAAAGTTGATAAACGTGCAGTGGGAAATAAGCATACTAGCTCTGAAAGCCTTCACCCAATCAATGTGGCAATTTTGGTGTCTTTGACAAGTCAAACTGTTGACCTTTACCGTACAGAGTGAGGCCATCAGTTCATCACTTTGAGAGAGAAATCCAAAAACTAAAGCCATTGCAAAGCTCTCTTCTCATTGTTTTGTAATTCCTTTGTTTCAAATATTTATCAAATTCACCCTTAATAGATACAATGGTCTTTGTTTCAGCCATTCTCTGTGGCAAAACATTACATGCTTCGAGATGGCAAGTCAGCTCGGCCAAGTAGAATGTGCATCCTGCGGTACGTGTGAAGTAGTGGACACACCATGTTTCCCAGATAAACACATCTGTAGGAAGTGTCACCAGCTGCACAAGTTTGAGCTCCAGGTTTCGGAACTCGAGCAACGGCTGGAGTCACAGTTGTGCATCCGCGAGGCAGAGGACTACATGGATAGCATGTTTAGGGAGGTGGTCACACCACAGGTCAGAAGCGTACAGCCAGAGAGGGAATGGGTGACCACCAGGCAGTCTAAGGGAACCAGGCAGGTAGTGCAGGAGTCCCCTGAGTCTACACTGCTTGCTAATCGATTTTCCATTTTGGGTGCTGATGAGGGCGATGGTTCCTCAGGGGAGTGCAGCCCACAGCCAAGCCTGTGACACCATGGGAAGCTCAGCTGTACAGAGAGGGAGGAAGAAGAATGGAAGGGCAATAGTGATAGGGGATTCCATAGTCAGGGGATCAGGCAGGCATTTCTGCGGCAGTAAATGTGACTCCAGGATGGTGTGTTGCCTCCCTGGTGCCAGGGTCAAGGATGTCACGGAGCGGCTGCAGGACATTCTTCAGGGGGAGGGGGATCAGCCAGAAGTCATGGTCCACATTGGTACCAACAACATAGGTAGGAAGAGGGATGAGGTCCTGAAATCAGATTTCAGAGAGTTTGGAAAGAAATTAAAAAGCATGACCTCAAGAGCAGTAACCTCAGGATTACCCCCAGTGCAGCGTGCTAGTGAGCCTAGGAAGATTGATCGATTAAATACGATCAATGGTATTTGATGGAGAACTGCAGCTGGAGAACTGCTGTAGGAGGGAGGGCATCAGATTTCTGAGGCATTGGGACCAGCTCTGGGGTAGGTGGGACCTGTACAAGCAGGACGGGTTACATCTTAACAGGACTGGGACTGATATACTCTCAGGGAGATTTGCTAGTGTTGACGTGGGTTTAAACTAGCTTGTCAGGGGAGTGGGAACCTGAGGGGTGGCCCAAATTGGAAGGAAGTAAAGCTGGTAACAGGAAGTAGTAGTGAGACTAGAAGGCAGGAGAAACAAAGCAGAGCATTGAGTATGCTTCGAATGCGGAATGATGTCAAAAAGACAAAGTTAAGGGCACTCTACATGAATGTGCACAGAATTTGCAATAAGGTAGATGATATAAAGGCACAAATAGAGGTAAATGGGTATGATATAATTGCCATTACGCAAATATGGTTGCATGGTGACCAAGACTGGGAACTGAATATTCCAGGATATTCAATGTTTAGGAAGGACAGACAAGAAGGGAAAGGAGGTGGAGTTGTGCTGATAATAAGGGATGGGATCAGTGCATTAGTAAGGGAGGATCTCAGATTGGAAGTACAATGCGTGGAATCTGTTTGGGTGAAGCTAAGAAACTGAAAAGGGCAGCAGACATTGATTGGAGTTGTTTATTGGCCACCAAACAGTAATGGTAATGTGGGGCATGGTATTAATCAGGAGATGAGAGAAGCATGTAGCATGGGCAATACAGTAATCATGGGTGACTTCAATCTGCAAACAGACTGGGTAAACCAACTGAGCACTAATGCTGTGGAAGACGAGTTTCTGGAGTGTGTTAGGGATGGTTTTCTAGAGCAGTATGTTGAGGAGCTGACTAGAGGACAGGCTATTTTAGATCTAGTATTTTGTAATGAAAAAGGGCTAATTAATAATCTTGTTGTAAAAGAACCTTTAGGGATGAGCGACCACAGTTTGATAGAATTTTAAATTACGTTTGAAAGTGAGGTGGTTCACTCTGAAGCAGGTTGTTAAAAAGAGGTGTTAAAGTTGAATAAAGGAAATTAGGAAGGTATGAGGGACAAATTAGCTGAGGTGGATGGGAAAATACATTAAAAGGTATGACTGTGCATAGACAATGGGTAGTCTGCAAAGAACTATTACATAATTAATAGCACATATAGATTCCTTCAAGGTGCAAAACCCAGAAAAAGTCAGTCAACCATGGCTGACAAAGGAAGTTAAGGATAGCATAAGGTTAAAAGAAAAGGCTTATAAAGTTGCCAGAAGTAATAGTAAAGCTGAGGATTGGGAGGTTTTTAGAATTCAGCAAAGGAAGACCAAGAAACTGGTAAAGAAAGGGAGAGTAGAATAGGAATGCAATCTAGCAAAAAAAAAATAAAAACAGACTGTAAAAGCTTCTATAGGTATGTAAAAAGGAAGAATTTGGCTAAAACAAATGTGGGTCCATTGCAGACAGAGTCAGGAGAATGCATAATGGGAAATAGAGAAATGGCAGAGAAGCTAAATGATTACTTTGTGTCTGTTTTCACTGAGGAAGATACAGGAAATCTCCCATGTTTAGAGATTCAAGGGACTAGAAAGAATGAGGAGTTGGAGGAAATTAGTATTAGTAAGAAGGTTGTATTGGAGAAATTAATGGGACTGAAAGTTGATAAGTCCCTCGACCTGATATTCTGCATCCCAGAGAGTTGAAAGAGGTTGCTATAGAGATAGTGGATGCATTGGTGATCATTTTCCAAAATTCTATAGATTCTGGAATGGTTCCTGAAGTTTGGAAGGTAGCAAATTGTCACTCTACTATTTAAGAAGGGAGGGAAAGAGAAAACAGGGAACTACAGTCCTGTTAGCCTTACATCAGTGGTAGGGAAAATGCTAGAATCTATTATAAAGGGTGTGATAAGTGGATACTTGGATAATCATGATCTGATTGGGCATAGTCAGCATGGATTTGCAAATGGGAAATCGTGTTTGATTAACTTTGTTGGAGTTTTTTGCAGATGTTATTAACAAAATTGATAAAGGAGAGCTGATGGACGCAGTATACTTGGATTTTCAGAAGGCTTTTTATAAAGTCCCACATCGGAAGTTGATGAGCAAAATAAAAGCACATGGGATAGGAGGCAATATACTGACATGGATTAAGGATTGGCTACAGGCAAAAAACAGAGAGTAGGAACAAACGGGCCACTCTTGCGTTGGGAGGCTGTGACTAGTGGGGTACCACTTGGGCCCCAGCTGTTCGCAATATATAATCAATGATTTTGGATATGGGGGCCAAATGTAATATTTCCAAGTTCGCAGATGACAGAAAGCTAGGCAGGAATGTGTGTTGTGAGGAAGATGTAAAGGGTTTGGACAAACTTAGTGAGTGGGCAAGAACATGGCAAATGGAAAATAATGTGGAAAAATGTGAAATTATCCACTTTGGTAGAAGAAGCAGATGTGCAGAATATTTCCTAAATGGTAAGAGATTAGAAAGTGTAGATGCACAAAGGGACCTGGGTGTCTTTGCCCATAAGTCACTGAGGGCTAACATGCAGGAGCAGCAGTCAGTTAGGAAGCCTAATGGAATGTTAGCCTTTATCGCAAGAGGATTTGACTACAGGAGTAGTGAAGTCTTGCTTCGAATGTATAGAAGTTTGATTAGACCGCGCCTGGGGTACTGTGTGCAGTTTTGGTCCCCTTACCTCAGAAAATATATTACTGCCAACGAGGGAGTGCAATGAAGGTTCACCAGACTTGTTCGGGGATGGCAGAACTGTCTTATGAAGAGAGAATGGGCAAACTGAGAGTGTATTCTATAGAGTTTTGAAGAATTAGAGGTGATCTCATTGAAACCTACAAAACACTTAAAGGAATAGACAGGGTAGATGCAGGTAAGATGTTTCCCCTGGTTAGGGAGTCTAGAACCAGGGGACACAATTCAAAATAAGGGGGAAGCCACATAGGACCGAGAGGAGGAGAAATTACTTTACTCAGAGGGTTGTGAATCTTTGGAACTCTCTACCCCAGAGGGCAGTGGAAGCGCAGTCATTAAGTATGTTTAAGGTAGAGATTGATAGATTTCTGATTAACAACAGATGGTTATGGGGATAGTGTGGGTAAAAGGCATTGAAGTGTTGGATCAGCCACGATCCTATTGAATGGCGGAGCAGGCTCGATGAGCTAAATGACCTTCTCCTGTTTCCATGTTCCTATATTCCTATGTTCCTATAAAGAAATTTCCCATAACTGAGTGCCTATTTTAATTGATAAATTCCTCATCATTGACTCCCTAACTAGGCAAAATAACATTTCCCTGTTCACCTATCAAGACACTCATAATTTTAAAAATACCTAACTCTCCTCTTAGTCTTCCATATGTTCTATTTGAAATGGTCCCACTAAAACAAGTTTCTCCTCATAATGGTAAATTCACATCCCTAGTGTCACACAATCTCTTATAGATGTAGGCAGCTTTCTATAAAGGATCACTCAAAATTGCATAGAGATCAGGTCTAGGTCTAAAAAGACATGCAAAATCAATTTTGCTTGATATTTAATTGATTAACTGTGGCCAACAAATCTTAAAAGTTGTCTACAACAATATAGTGATTTTAACATAGCAAAATGTCCCAAGGTACTTTACAAAAACATGGTCAAGACAAAGATTGTCGCAGAGCCAAAGAAATGAGACATTGGGCAGAATCGCCCCAGATTTGTACTAAGTGCGGTAACAGGCGTGAAGAAAGTTGTCTTACCCACTGGCCGCAATGTCAAGTTTTGGAGCCACATCATAATTATGCAGTCATAAATTCAACTCATATATTATGCAGTCACAGAAAACGTTCTGGATCGCTGGCGGCCGGCCTCTGATTGGCCCGCCACGCCATTACCTCATTGCTTCCTCACAAACTGCAGCCACTTGCACACTTCTCGATGCTTACAGGCCAGGACTGCTCCGTGAAGACATAGTCCTGAAAGCCAGGAAGAGTGCAGCCCCCCCAGTTGAGTGATGCATTCCTGGATGTCGTGGAGGCCTGTCATGATGTCCTCTAACCCCACTCTGGCTGCAGGAAGCCTCACCACTCTGACTTGGGAGGCCGTGGCAGAGGTGGTCAGTGCCAACGCTGCACACAAGAGGTCAGCCATCCAGTGCAGAAAAGGCAGCCAACTCTTCAATCTCAACTCACCCACCCACAAGCCCAATGCACATTCACTGACATCTCGCTCACTGCCAGCTCAAGGGACACCATCACTCACTCTCTCACACACACCCTCACATCTCTATCTGGCCTCATCTCCTCTGGAGATCACCTCCTTATCCCATCCATAGCTCCTCTCAGCACACTCGCACGCCTGGCATCTTCTCATTCAGCCGGGCATGCACCTTGCTCACACTCTCTTGATCTGACTTTATACAGGACAAGATCACGCACAGTTAACGGGAGAGGAACCAGACCTAGGGTGGACTTCAAGGCCCTCACTCCATTCAAGAGCTGCGTGTTGGAGCTGGCCGGAGAGGAAGTGAACCACCCCTGCGGCAACAGTGAGGTCAGCGGCGAACACCCGTGTGAGGATCCTGCACCACATCACCCCTCTCTCAATGCCATCTCCTCCTCAGCAAGGACCTGCAGGATGCGTTTGTGGTGGGCACACACCACCGGAACATTCAGCAAGTGGAAGCCCTTGTGGTTGATGTAGTTAACTGCTTATTACCATGGCGATCTAAGCACCATGTGAATGCAGTCAGTGGCACCCTGCACCTGTGGAAAGCCAGAGATCATCGCAAATCTCAGCGTTCTTGCTTCCTGGCTTTCCTGATCCCGGACAAAATGCACAAAGTTCTGTGCCTTCGTGAAGATGACGTCCATGACCTCCTGGATACTCTTGTGCATGGAGGCTTGTGAGATCCCACACAGGTCATGTGTGGAGCCCTGGAAGGAGCCGCTGGCATAAAGGTTAAACGCCGCAGTCTCTTTCACAGCCACTGACAGTGGATGCCACCCATGCCCCTGTGGTGCCAAATCCTGCAGCAGGTGGCAGATGACTGACCAGTTCCCTACACATGCGCAGTCTTCAGCGACACTGGTTCTCAGTCATCTGCAGGAGTGACAAGTGCTGTCCATAGACCTTGGATCTAGCAAAGCGCCTACGAGCGACGGCTCTCTGTGCATCTTCAGCTGCATGCACAGCAGGCCCTGCCACCCCTTCATCTTGAGGGAGGTGCTCCTCCCTTTGCTGAGCCGGGCGCCTCCACCACTCTCTTCTTCTTCTCTGCTCTCTGTAAGCCATGAGGCCGACCACTAAATCACCAGGCTCCATGATCCTGATGTTGTCCTTCTGCAGGATCAAAGAGAGAGACACGTGGGTTAGCATACGGGTCCTAAGAACATCTCTTGGCTAAGTCTGAAGGCCCCTTCATGCATGCAGAAGAGTGCTGGCCACCAGTTGGATGGCCAGCGTGTAGTGTGCTTCATGGCTGTCCGAAACTGCACCCACCTCCGTCCCACTCCACTTGACTGCTTGGCGGCAGCTTCAGCCACTGGACTGCATACTGTGCTCTCAGCTCAGGCACAGGCATTCTCCTAACCCACACTGCAAGATGCACTGTTAGCTTGAACCATGACAGATACTGATCCAAACCTTAAAAAAGATGTTGCAAGTGACTGCGCCATGGCCACCTTTCGCAAGGGGATTGCACAACTTGCCCAATCGGCCAATTGTTCTGTTGCCCCCTAAAACGCACATTAATTTGCAGTCTGTGCCTGAGGGGTGAAAAATTCTGGAGCATTTGGTGGCACATTGTTGCTTTTGCAATGCTTGAGTGGGCTGAAATGCTTCAGAGACCCGACTCCAAGCATGTCAGTGGAACTGCTGCTGAACGGTCTCAGCTGAGGAAGAATGTTCACTTTTGACAAGCTTTTCCAAGCTCGTGGCTGCTTCCCTCACTGCTCTCCACCCCCCACCTTTCCCACCAACCCCCCCACTGCTTGGCATGTGCTTGTGTACCTCCTTCAGTCTGTGCTGCCTTGCACACCCGCCCCCCCCCTGACCCGCACTGAGGCCCTTGCCCCGGCACTGTATTGAAAGTCAGACGGGAAAAAGCGACTTGCCTCTGCCCTCCGCGAATGTGTGGCTCCTCTTCCTTGGTGTCCCACGGGCAATGCTTGCGAACGCTGTGCAAGATCGTGTGCGCTCACCTCAATGGGGACAATCATTTTTCCTCTCAAACAGGACAACCATTTTTCACTCAAGTTAACAGATCACCAACAAAATTAGAGGAAATGCATCTTTGAAATACAGGTGTTGTTTTGGCAGCAAAAGACTTAGCAGCTAATTATACTGCATCTGCAATGATGATCCTTTAATGATGCCAAGCAGCTAGGGAGTCATCTAACCTATATAATTGTGAAATAGGCAATTTTACCAGCTGTGCGGTGCACAGTTTTAGTGAAAATTGCTGAGCAGTGAATGAGCAAAGCTTGATTAATGGCGAAGTAGTGTTGATAACCTCTGTAATGGAGCAATGAAGAGAAGTGTTGAAGGAGGAAAGAGAGCAAAGGTGGTGTCAAGTGTGGCACTGGAAGAATTGACATGGTTTAGATTAATTGGAGGATCTAGGTTTTGTTCTGAAAGAACCTGCATAACTTAAAGTAAGGTGTGGATGTTAACCATGATGATGGCAGGTTTTTTGCAGGTGAAGATCATGGGAAGACTGGTCACTGTGGTAGCTGACATGACCGTTGGCGGCTGAATAGGACAATCCTTGATCCACAGGCTCTTGTGCAGTTGGAGCACAAAAAACTCTTGGTTTGGACGGGCTGCAACTTCCTTCGGTATCCTCGTAACTGTTTGTTTCTAACTTGTAGGTTGCTTTCCTGGGTGTTGTGTGCCAGCTGTCTCTGTTGGTAGCCCCCTGCTTCCACACCCACTGGCCAATGTCAGTCAGAGAGAGCTGTCTTTTCAGAGGGTCTTTGAAGTGGTTGTGAAGTTCACCTTGCTTACCAGAGCATTGTTCGCCATAAAGCATTCTTCTGGCATTCTGGAATCTTCCATGTCGGACACATGTCCTGCCCAGTGCATCTGGCATCATAAGAGTTCAATGCTGGGCAGACTGACACTGTTGAGGGCTTGATTGTTTGTGGTGTAGCGTTGTTATATGATGTTCCTGATGGATCGAAGACAACATTAATGGAAGCGCTCCAGCAGTTGCATTTGTTTACCATACAGAACCCATGATTCTGACCCAAACCAGAGGGTGGTGATGACAACTGCTCTGTATGCTTGCATTTTGGTAGAGGTGCGTTGTGAATGGTTTCTCCAGACAAGACCTGAGAAGAGGCCAAAGGAACTGTTGGCCCTGAACAGTTGATTATCCATGTCTTTGTTGAACAATGGAGTCAGTTGAGATAAGGCTACCTAGATAGGTAAACTGTTACACTTAGTTGCTGCTGTCACCTGTGGTACATGATAATTTCCTCGGGGCTGTGGCTGGTACAGCACTTTTGTTTTCCTAAGTATAATAGTAAGGCCAAAGGCATTTGCTGCCTCAGAGATACAGTTTACAATGAGCTGCATTGCCTCTTCATTGTGTACCAGAATGGTGCAATCATCAGCAAACAGAAGTTCCAACATAGGCTATTCTATGGTTTTGGTATCTCCTATTATACATCGCAGGTTGAAGAGACTGCCATCAGTGCGGAAGCGGATGTATCTGCCCTCTGTCAGGCCTGCCTTTGCCTCTCGAAGCATCATACTGAAGACAAATGGAGAAAAGGGTGGGTGCCAGAACACACTTAACACTATTGGAAATAGAGAAGCTGTCTGAGAGGGCTCCATTCTGCTGGGCCTGACCTTTTGGCCTTTGTGCAGTTGATGGAGAATGAGGAATCTTGGAGGGCACCCTAATTTAGATAGCACTTCCAAAATCCACCTCAGCTGACTGTATCAAACGCCTTGGTGAGTATTAACTGTAGAGTAGTTACAAAGGACAAGTAAATCATGTGGAACAATTGCTTCACACTCCTCCCAGTCTGTCTCATAGTGATCCTGACCTGCTGCACACTCTTCCTGATTTATTTGCCTAAAGAATATTTGCGTTTGTAATTGGGTACCGTGTGAGAATGAAAAGTGATCTGGCCTCCCATGGGATTTGGATGATTGAGCCACATTTTCTGACCGTTACCACCCTGACAATGCACGAGGAGCCATTTGCATTTAATCTGCCTAGCTATCATTCTGCAGTGATCTGTGAGGGCAGTGAAGGTTCACCCAGCTCACACTTCATCATGCTGGAAGGCTGGACTTCTGCTTGTCAGTCAGTCATACCATGTCTGCTATTTCCATTAACATCTGCTCTCAACAAAATAAGCAACAGTCAGTACCGACAAGTCCAACCATAACCCTAGGAGCTTAACTACAAGGGGCATGAAATGGTTTCAAAGAGGGAAGATGATTGAATGAATAATTATATCACAACAGAGAGTGGTCATCATGTCTCTAAGGCATGAAAGAGATCATAAACTGTTCGAATAAAACCTTACTTTTTCACTCATTTAAAAAGTGGACATTGCTGAACCAAAAGATGGCTGCTATGGGTCACATGATTCACAAGTTGGCACAGTTTCTGGAAATTTCCAACAGCAGTTACAGGACAAAAGTTCAACCTTCATCCTTGTGGAATCTCACACCTCTCATTGTGAGGACACATTCCAATCAGCAAAACCAGGGACCAGCAGATGATTTGTCTCTCCAGCCTGGTCCTATAACAACGGGAGAGCCAAGGAAACACATTATACTTGCAGAGGCGCTAATAGCCACCATCTATCTTCTAACATGAAAAAGGGATTTTGACTAGAGGCATAGAAACTGCTTGTTAGCCTGCAACTGATTCATTAATGGGCAATATCACATGGCCTAAGCTTCTGGGCTTTGGAAAGTCTTATTATTACGTTTCTAGGCTCGCAACTCAATCTGCTGTGTAACCTCCAGCCTGCAAACACCACAGCAGGATTCCAGGTTGAACAAGAGGCTGTATCAAGTCTAAGCCTTCTCAAACCCTGTTTCTCTGGAAGATTCCTGCCATCGCCTGCCATGCAGACCAAGACTCTGTTTGCCAACCTCATCGTAATGTGTGACCACTGCTTCACTTTAAAGGAAGTCTACAACTCCTGCTTCAGCTAGCTAAACCCACCCGAACTGTAACTCTTCCATGAAGGAACCCTCTGTGGACTCCAGCAATCACGTGAACTGATATCCACATCTATCACTTTTTTTGTGTTGTTATGCCTATTTGCAAAACTCCTTTCTTTTCTACCTCCTTCTTATTTACTTGTGTGTGTGTAAGTAGTTGCAATGACCACGGCACCCCCCACCCCCCACCCCCCCGGGTTTGAATGTACGAATAAACTATACTTCTGATTTAACTCCAAAGAGAGTTTTCTGCAAGCTACTTTAAAAATTGACCTCGCAAACAGGGGGTTTGTCAAAACACGACACAACCTATTTAAAAAATGAAAACACCTCTGCTTATAGACAGATGGCAAGAAAATATAAGAGTCGGGTTTGCCTCTCTCCCCTGTCCATAACAGTGAGGAATGTTCAGACTGGACTGTTCAGGGTGACAGTTGCAGATGGTGTCATTAGTAGTCATAGGAAGAGTTTGGACAGGTAGCTGTTGAGAAAATCAATTCATAGATGTCGGGGGTGGAAATTGGAATGAGCCTCACACCTTTTCCCAGGCTCCAAAAATGGGCCCCATGATACACGATGTTCCACGTCTACCACCACATTGGTTCCGATGCTCTACAGAGGTCCATGATGCCCACCCAAAATAAATGCGGGCGTCAGAGGCCATGGGTTAAAATAGCAGTTGGGGCCCAATGGACACATCGGACCCTGACCTATAAATTTGAAGAGGGACCCCACTAGTTTCAGGCGGCTGTCTTGCCAACTGTCCAGAAGACAGGTTAAAATCTAAACCAGTGGAATCCAAGCAGATAGGTCACCCAATCAATTTTAACAGGCTGCTCAGTTTCCACCCAGTAGTTCGGGTTAAATTCGCACCTTTTAATCTTCTTTGCCTGGACTGTGCTCTAACACAACTCACAACAGTAAAGCTGTAGTGATCTAATTCTGTACACCTGCTTTCAGCTCAATGGGGGAGCTACTTATTGCACTGCCGGCTGCCTCAGCCTCATCTGAATTCTTAAATGGAGTTGATAAGGTGAAATGACATACAACACCTTGTCTGGAACTTATTTATTTTTTGTCGAGTGATTTAATTTAAGATGCAGGCTAAACATAATTTGCAGATTGTAGGCTCATTGGACTTCTGTGCACTGTGAGAAACCTGTTATTATTTCAGCTGTATTTGATATAACAGGCAATAACAGGTATTAGCATGCAGTTAAGCAGGTCCAAATTAAAGGTTGCCGAGAATGCAAAGCACTCTCCCTGTAATTACCCCAAGTGGCTTTTGAACTTCCATTGCATAATATAAACAAAGGCACCGAGCCAAAATATTTAACCAAATAGGTTTACCAACTAGTTCAGCGTTGCACTGAGTTCCGATGCCGTACGTGTCATTCATATTACTTACCTCAGTGTCGGAGAGGAGGGCAAAAAGAATCGCCCAAAGTTCTCACGCCTGATTACCATCTTTGCTGGAGTGTGCCCATGAGTAGGGTATGACTGGGTTAAGCTGTCATATCCTACATGATGAAATAGCCTGCCAACACTTGCAGCCCAGCCTCCTGAAAGATGGTTACTTATCTAAGATACCATTGACATACCCTGTAATGTATCAGAGCAGTCAGAAGAGAAGGGGAGAAAATGGGGGGAGGGGGGAGGAATTAACTTTTCTGGGGCCTTCAATTTTAATGGTTTCTCAAGGCATCGGAACCATTCAATCGAATTGAAGTCGTTTCCCAGGCATCTAGGAATCCATTTCGACATTTGGTCAGGGCAGCCAAATTTAACTGTAGGCTTATCACACAGGCTACTCTTCACACAAAGAAACAAGTCACTGAGAGAATATTACAGTGCTTCATACGAACATATGAGTTAGGAGCAGGAGTAGGCCACTGGGCCCCTCGAGCCTGCTCTGCCATCAATAAGATCATGACTGATCTGATTGTAACTTCAACTCCACATTCCCACCTACTCCCAATAACCTTTCACCCCCTTGCTAATCAAGAATCTGTCCAGCTCTGAGTCGCTTACCAGGCCATTTCAGAGGCAGTTAAGAGTCATCACATTGGGTCTGGAGCCACATGTAGGCCAGACCTGGCATCAAGGGCAGATTTCCTCCCCTATGGAACAATACTGAAACAGATGGGTGTTTACAACAGTCCAATTGTTTCATGATCATTACGAGTGAGACTAGCATTTTGTTCCAGATTTATTAATTAATTGAATTTAAATTCCCCAGCAGCTGTGGTGGGATCTTAGCTCATGCCTCTGGAGCATTAGTCCGGGCATCTGGATTACTGGCGCAGTAACATTACTGCTATGTTACCAACGCCTGAGCAGCTGCTTTGGTGCGGCTTAGCAACAAAATCCAGGGCTAAAAATGTGTTTGCCCTACCCTTTGTTCCCAGGTATTGTGACTCGCAGCCTGCCCACGCCGGGTCCATTGGGGGCGAGCAGCTCACGCACATTTGTCTGATTGTAGCGTGGAGCTGAGCGAGCGCCTAGCTGCTGGCGTCCCCTTCGCACTGCCGGCTGCCTCTGCGCTCAGCAGTGAGCTGGGCAGCGTTACACTGCGA
Organism: Cetorhinus maximus; assembly: GCF_964194155.1. Taxonomy (NCBI): domain Eukaryota; kingdom Metazoa; phylum Chordata; class Chondrichthyes; order Lamniformes; family Cetorhinidae; genus Cetorhinus; species Cetorhinus maximus. The sequence continues at coordinate 12,667,252 of NC_135884.1, read as the reverse complement.
GCACACGGTTCAGCCGGACTTCTCTTCAGGAAGGCAGGCTGTCCCTCCTATAACACACACTGCACTGAATAATACTGCTGCAATATAAAATATGAATAATGGAGGTCCAGGGAAGAGAGAGAGGGTCCAGCGGGGTGCCGTGCAGGGCTAGAGGTATGAGTGATGGAGATGGGAAGGAGGGGAGACACCATGATGGCCCCGCAAGGGCCCAGGAGGCCCTCAACAAGGAAGGAGTGAGACAGGTGGCTGGTGAGGTCACCTCCCAGAGTCTGGACCTGGGGACCTGGCAGCAATTCCACAAGAAATCTAATAATCTCACATGGTTGATCGTGGTTTGTGAATATATATCGTCACATGACATCTCCTGACCACCACACCACCTACCTCTGACACTGCTTAATGCACCACAGTCTTATCACTCATCCATCAGTACTCCCTGGTAATCAGGACTCACATCTGACATCTGGATACTCCACCTCATCCTCACACACACACCAGTGCTGCCAACCTCACATCCAGCTCTCGTTGCCCTCACACATTTCCAGTGTTATAAAATCCATGTTTTATATCAAAAATGACTTATGCATTGGGCTGAAACCACCAGATAAATACAAAGACTGAGCAGCAGCAATAATTACTTAAGTAGCAGCTTCTAAGATGGCTGAACGTTTGCATAACTGTACCCTACATTTCCCAAAGCCATTAAAATGGAGTCAGGCTGTCTAGAAGAACCCATCAGAGACAATCACCTTAGAGGAATGTGAATGACCCATTCACAAAACACCTGTGCATTCAACTTAGTGTGGAGCAAGCCATTGGGTGCAATCACTTTGGACAATGGGCCCTGGCTGATTTCAGGTGTAATCTAATCATGTCTAAATCATTGACCTGGAATCAACTTGCTGTTACCATGTTTGGGTAACTGGTCAGTTTGTGAGGGGAGATCATGTGATGAGCCAACTCACCCTTTAGGTGTTTTAAGAAACTGTTTTTGTTTCCAGGCCAGTCAAAGAAGAAGAGATGCAGAAGGAGAAGGAGTGTGAGTGGTCTCTCTCTCTCTCTCTCTCTCTCTCTATCCATCCTGCAAGCTTGAGCCCTGCCTGTTGTTTGACCAGCTATATACCGGAGGCAGCGTCTAAAAACCAACCAAGCGGCTACTGACTCCAGGAGACTAAATAGAAATCATCTGCCAACATCTTTAAATCATCTCGTCACAGGATTCGGAAAGACCACCAAGCTCAATCTGAAATCATCCAAGGCACCAATCCAACAAATCTGTATACAACTGACTTTTTTTTTACATTTAAGCTACTTAAAATATCCTCCCACTGTGTAACTTACTTGTGTGAACTCTTGAATGCATTGCGCGTGAGTGAGTTGGAGCATTTTTATTATTTTTATTTAGATCAGGGTCCAGATTTCCGTCATGACAGACAGACTGTCTGTTATTTTTTAATCTTGATTTTTTTTCCTTTTGGATGCAGTATCGGAGACCCGAGGCAACCTGCCTCTGCACCCGGCAGCCTCCTCACTTCTTCCTAGGTTACCTGCCCCAACTCCTATTATAGGCTGCCCCTGCACTCACCAACCACGCCACCGCCCCCCTCCCCCCCCACCCAGAGTGAAAATCGTCCAGGCAACCGTTTTTAAATGTGGGCTCGCAGAGCCGGGAATTCTCCCATCTCTGCACACCCACTGTCCAGCTATGGCTGGCACATCACCCAAACATAGCGCTACACACTCAGTAATATTCAGCCCTCTCTCTTGTAGGATAAGATGACACACAACAGGCGGTAGCAGAGCAGAAGCAGCAGGGGACAATGACGTCTGCATCCCCTGAGCCATATGGGGAAGATAGCTCTCAGCATCATTGACATCAGGATAATGTTGAGTCAAGCCCACCCAGCACAGGTTGGGGGTATCCTTCTCAAGGGAAGTTTCTCACCCCTTGACTTTCAGCCCCAGACTTCAACTTCAGTCCAAGCTGATGGCTTTAATCTCGAGTACCATAGTGTAATGGTTATGTTACTGGACTAGTAAACCAAAGGCCTGGAGCAATAATCAATGTAATTTAAGCAATTTGAGTTCAATTCAAATGAAAATCTTGGAATAAAAAGCTGGCGCCAGTAAATGTAATTGTTAAGCTATCGGTTTGTTGTAAAAAAAACCCATCTGGTTCATTAATGTCCTTTTGGGAAGGAGATTTGCCATCCTTACCCAGTCTGGCCTATAGTGACTCCACACTGCCCTCTGAAATGGCCTCCCAAGCCATTCAATTGCATAAAACTACTACTTAGATTGCAGCAGTTTATAGAGATGGCACAGGGAAATCAGCAATGGCCAATAAACACCAGTGGTGACACCCACATCCAAGATTATTTTTAAAATGAAAGGTTTGCTGTCTCTGACAGCGATCGAGTGCTAAGTAAAATCTCAATCCAGTCATTGCTGGGCATAAATACACAGTCCAAATTATTTTATTACACTAGCTAACTTGGAAAAGAAAACAATTTGACTGCTGCAGAAGTGGGAATGGCATCCAAGGTACAGGCACCTTGTTGGGATAAGGAAAAGTGCACTTTATCCAGCATCTAGCATCTGGCACCTAAAACCAAAGACGTTGATGTTGATGTTGCATGCAGCCCCAGTCCCCACTATCCTTTGCTTTCATGAGCATGAAAATCTCCCCTCTTAAAAAAAAGCAGATTTTACACATGAGCGGTTAAACCTCATCACAAAAACAAAAAGGAGAAACTGCGAACAGATACACACCCAAAATGTCTTTGTAGATGTCTTTTCCTTCTAAAAATCAATCAAGCAAAAATAAACTAAGAGCCTCATTTTTACATAGGATTATATAGGACTATATAGGATACATAGCATAGAAACAGGCCATTTAGCCCAACCAGTTCATGCTTGAGTTTATGATCCACTCGAGCCTCCTCCCATCTTTTTTCATCTAAATCTACCATCGTGACCCTCTATTCTCTTCTCCCTCCTGGGAGCTTGTTTGGTTTCCTCTTAAATGCATCGATACCATTCGCTTCAACTACTCTCTGTGGTAGCCAGTTCCACATTTTTATCATTCATTGGGGGAAGAGTTTTATTCTGAATTCCCTATTGGATTTCTTGGTGACTATCTTATATTGATAGCCTCTAGTTAAGCTCTTCCCCAGAAGAGGAAACGTCTCTCTGTATTCACTCTATCAAAACCATTCAGAATTTTAAAGACCTCCATGAGGTTACCCCTCAGCCTTCTTTTTTCAAGAGGAAAGAGACTCAGCCATGAAATCCTTTCCTGATATGTACACAACACACATTACTGATATCATCCCTGCGAACCTCCTCCACATTCTCCGAGAATCCCCCTCCAATGCCTCTATATTATTTTTATAATATGGTGATCAGAATTGCGTGCCATACTCTAAGTGTGGTCTAACCAAGGTTCAATACAGGTTTAGTATTATGTTCCTACTCCAATTCCATCCATCTAAAAATAAAACTCAGTGTTTAGCTTGCTGTTTTTTACAGCCTTGCTAACCTATGGAGCAACATTTAGTGATTGATGTATTTGTACTCCGAGACTCCTTCGGGCAGAGCTTTTCGCTGAGTGGGCGGGCGTGCGCCCGACCCGCTCGGGTATAAAATAGCGTGTGATGACATCGGGCGAGTGTCCGCACGTCATCGCGCACTCACGTGATATTTCGATCAGAAGGCGAGAGCGGCAGTCACAGCCGCGCCCGCCATCAATTAAGAGACCTGTTAAGGCCATTAAAAAGGCAATTAAGCTGTATTTTACGCTGCCTGTGCGATTTTGCACGCGTCGCATGGGCAAAACGGGCAGGCGGGCAGTCGACAATTTGCTAAACCTCATCCAAGGGCCGGATAAAAAGGGTCAGCAGCATTGCCAGTTTGAGTAGTGAGGGATATTGGAGATAGTTTGCTGCTGGTTGCCGATTGGTACTTAGCAGCTTCATCTCTGTTCGGGGCTTCATTAGTAGCATTTCCAGGTTTCATTTCAGGACTTATTGGTGTCTCCAAGGCTCCCAGAGGATTTTGACCGTGTGGACCCTTCCAGGTATCAGACAGCCTTCCCTTACCCTGGCAATGGGGATTGTGGCCTCTGCTAGTGGCACCTCCTCTGCGGAGGAAGAGAGAGGCAGAAGGGAGAGGAGGCCACGTGTCCCATAGCAGCCTCCAGGGGAGGGACCTATGGGAGGAGAGGCGCAGGCACAAGGGGCGCAGGACCAGCAGGTAGTCCAAGGCGGAAGGGACCGCAGAAGACGCCACTATCCTGCTGCCAGTGTTTACAGGTGGTGATGCAGCTACCTCAGTATGTTCGAGGTTCAAAACCAAAGGAGGCTCCACCTCTCAAGGGAGACTGTGATCTCCATTTGTCAGATAATCTGCCCTGAGATCAGCTCTGACTGTGTGGGTGGACACCCCATGCCAGAGGCTCTGAAGGTCACAGTGGCCCTCAACTTCTATGCCTCCGACTCTTCCCAGGAGTCAGTGGGGATCTGTGTGGAGTGTCCCAATCAGCTGTTCATAGTTGCATCAAGCTGGTGACAGAAGCTCTGTTCAGGCGGGTATTGACCTTTATTCTTTACCGTACAGACGAGGCCAACTAGGCTGAGCGAGCCAGAGGCTTTGCAGCAATTGCTGGGGTCCCCCGCGTCCAGGGTGCTATAGACTGCACACATGTGGCCATCAAGGCACCAGCGGGTCAGCCGGGTGCCTTCGTCAACAGGAAGGGATTCCACTCCATGGACATGCAGATAGTGTGTGACCACAGGACCCTTACATCCTGAGACACTCCCAAGAGCCGAGTCTCTTCAGTGCTCCAGCCCCACTGGGTGGCAGCTGGGTGACAAGGGCTATCCATTGAAAAGGTGGCTCATGACACCTCTCCGCCACCCAAGAACAGAGATAGAGCAGCGTTACAATAAGAGTCATACCTCCACAAGGGCGGTGGTAGAGAGGACCATTCAGGGGGAGCACTACAATACCCCCCAGAGTGGTTGTCACTGATAGTGGTTGTATGCTGCGCTCTGCACAATCTGACACTGGCAAGGGGGCACCCACTGGGGGAAGAGGACCTTAACGCAGCTGCATAGGCCACAGATGATGAATCCAGCAGTGAGTCAGAAGAGGATTACAGTGAGGAGATTGCTGAGGACATGGAGCCAGACCTCTGTATCCTTCAGGGAGGCAGGGACACCAGGGCTGCCTTGATCCAACGCTCCTTCTGCTAGGCTGCCAAAGATCTGCTTCCACCTCATGCCAGGGCTGCCACCACCATCCCGGGTGTCTGAAATGACCCTTTCATTTGAACCCAAAGTCCACTCAGTGCCTGTGCAATAAAGTTTAGAGCCACTCACGTCCAGCATTACATACTGGCATACCCTGCATCAGAAAGAAAAGAGGTAAAGCATATTCAGGCCATCAGAACCAAAGCAAATTTAATGTTATTTTCACATTGAAAGAATAATGACATTACCATTACTGGTGTTGATGTCCACACCAGCAGATATATAAACCAAACATAAATCAACAGAAAATCACCCGCGAACTGTTCCTCTTGTGCTCATGGTGCCTTTAACTTACGTTTGTGAGTGCTATGCCTTGGTGCCCCCCTTCGATGGCAGCAGCATTGGAGACAGGCTGCTGACTCTGCTGTCTTGTGGGCCTTGATGACCTTGGCAGTCGTCCCCTGGCCAGTGGAGCCTGTGCTGGCTCTGCCTGGGAGGGAGCAGCCAGTGCCACGGTCACTGGCAGAGGGGTGGAGCAGCTGTTGCCATCACCCAGAGCACCCTGAGAGGAGCCCGCAGAGAGGACAAGCTGCTTGTGCGCCAACGTGAGGTTGCTCTGGACCTCCCTGCACACCATTGATGGATGGGTACCTAGCTGGGATACTGGGTGCCTTGTCCATCGCCCACACTGGCACTGACCACCTGAGGTCATTGCCTGTGTGAGGGATTGCAGGTCCGTGCAGAACTCCAGGAACCCCTGATTCTGTCCCTGGAGCTGCCTCTCCATGAGAGTCACCACTCTCTCAATGCCGGAGGCAGTGCGCTCGGACATGATAGACAATGCAGTGCTCGTGCTCCGCATGGACTCCTCCACAATGGAGACCATTGCACGCATAGCCTCATGGATCTCCGCCAAATTCTCCCACACATCTCACTGGACATCCAGCATCTGCTACCTAATGGACAGCTCTGGAAACTCATCATGTGCCTTTGACTGAGCATCGTCCTAGTCTCCAGCAGCCCTCCGGCTACCAGCACCATGAGCACTCTCTGCCTCTGCCTGCATCTCAAGCGAGTGTGAAGTACTCTCACCAATGTGCACCAACATTCTAGCTGCCAATCTAATGCCCACCGAGGTGCTGGTATCTGCGCTGGTGCCTGGTTCAGAGAGCGGGTGTGACGCAGGTGCAAATGAAGCCCGGTGGTCCTCCAGCATCAGGGGTGGCCCTTCGGAGTCCAGAGAGCGAGTGCGTGCTGGCGAATCTAAAAGGGAGAACAAGGACATGTCATTAGTTAAAGTCATCACACTGTCACTGTGCACACCAGGCACCCTGGTGAGACAATGCAGATCTGCATCACGATGCCATCGTCTTTCAATGATCAATGGGGACTCCAGGTTTGAGGCTCCCATCAATGAGAAGACTACACTAGAATGGCTGCACAATCCGAAAGTCTCACCTCTGTGCACTGCACTCTTACCTTCACCTGGCACCCCCGCCTCTCCACACCTGGTTGCACGGGGAGTGTGCCAGCTCTCCAGCTCTAGGGCATCCTGCTCGAACCTGGTGATCAGCAGCAGGTTAGGGGACCTCCGCCTGTACATAGCCTTTCTGCTTGGTTATGGCTTGTCTTCTCCTGAAAGGACAGAGGAGCATTGAATAGTCTACTCTCTACCTGCAGCGCCATTGCAGCCTGGCCAACCCCACCTGAGGAACACCTTGCAGGGCACATGTGAGTCATGGCCCTCAAGCCACAAGCCAGTCAAAGAGCCAGGGCTCACCCCCTTGGTTAGTTCCAGCGTCATTGACAGTTGGCACTCAGACTCTAGCACCCCTGAGGTCCACGGAGGTGGAGGAAGCCACACCTTAACACTTCTGCACACTGATCCATGCCAACACGGTACTCACCCTTCCTGAGTGTAGCAAGTCATTGAACCTCTTCCGGCACTGCGCCCATGTGCGCCACAGCACGTCATGGCTGCTCACCAGCACTGCCACCTCCTCCCATGCACCCTTTGTGAGGTGCGGAGGCCTCCTCCTCCCATCTCTGGGGACAAGGGCATCCCTCCTGGCAGCCACCTCCTCCAGGAGGACCGCGAGGCACTTATCTGAATAGCAGGGGGGCTGAGTGCCCACCCAACCTGCCCTCCCACCCTAACGTCTCCAGCTGCACTCGACGCCATCACTTTGCTAACGCAGGACAGGGTGTTCTTCCGTGGCAGCCTCCCAGGGGCTGCCTGGGCTGCTTTTAAACTGGCTGCCAGGGGATCGCCATTGGACTCGGTGACCGACAGACCCCCACCCCCCGCTCGGCCCTTCCCAACCAATGAACAGCCGGGTTTCATGCTGGGCGGGCCTGAATTGGCCTGCCAGTGTGAAATCGCGGTCGGGAGACGACCGCGGGCAGCGGCCTGTTTCCCGGGCACGCCGACCACGCCCGCCCGCCGAACTCAAAATTCTGCCCTTTGATTCTCTACCCCACCTAGACTTGCACCTTCCAAGTAATAAGCGACCAGGCTGTTCTTCCTGCCAAAAATGCACATTTTTAGAGATGCACAGCTCATCGGAAAAGTAAATCAGCAAAAACAATAGAAACTTATCAAGGCAAGTAGCTGTGCTGCCACCTAGGTCCAGTTTGCCTCCCAGTCCCTGCGGTGAGGGTTACCAGTGGGCCCCGTGCGTTCTCTCTCTCCCGTGTCGCCTACTCCAGCACTTTCTGTTGCTTATTTTAAGCGCTGCGCTGATTGACTGGCCAGATTTTCTCAGCGGTGGTTCGGGAGGCAGGTGGGATTAGTTTATTGTGATTTCAGTATCTCTTTGATGGCGTCGGAACTTCCAAAAACACTTCCCATCACTGTGGGCTCTCTAATAATGAGGTTGAGGTCTATACTTTTATCTTTGTGTCAGACAGGCAGAAGCAGCTGGTTGTGAAGGCATTGGTGGAGGTGGTGATATTGTCACTGGCACTAACAATTACTTACTTCTCCCACGTGTGTCACGACGCTGTCACTCCGGACGGCTGCAGTTGATTATTGTTCCTCCAGTGTTTAAACTTTGCCTGAACCTTCATTATATTTACAATAAATATCCTCCCTGAATTCTGTCGTTAGCAATAGCTTTTTTTTAAAAAATGCATTACCTACAGTGGAAATCTATATACTTTTTAATAGGCATATCTGCAAAGCAGTTATGTAAATTAAAAAGCTAGACGACTGTTCCTCTAATACCAGCACCAAGAAGCTGCTGCCCTTTCTGGAGCTGTTTCGAGGAGACGTTTTGCATTGATGAACTATTGATGTTGGTTTACACTGATTTCTTTGCACTGCAACATTAAAGGGGCCACATGATGGCTGGAGGGCAAAGTTGGGTTCTTGGATTTTCAAACAACTCATCCTCGCTTTTATAAAAGCAAAATGCTGCGGATGCTGGAAATCTAGAACAAAAACAAAAATACCTGGCAAAACTCAGCAGGTCTGACAGCATCTGCGGAGAGGGATACAGTTGACGTTTCGAGTCCGTGTGACCCTTCATCAGAACTAAGACATATAGAAATGAGGTGAAATATAAGCTGGTTGAGGGGGGTGGGACAGTTAGAGCTGGATAGAGGGCCAGTGATAGGTGGAGGCCAAGAAGAGATTGCCAAAGATGTCATAGACAAAAGGATAAAGAGGTGTTGATGGTGGTGATAATGAAATATGGCTGTGAAAGCGAGTTTTAGTAAACACCAGGAATGTCTACCTTGAAGAAGTATTGCTCTTCTCTCCAACAGGATTTCTGCCTGTCTGTTTTGCCCTGTTCACCTTCATTGCTTTCCATTTCTCTCCTGGTGTTTGACAAGATGTTTATTAAAACATGCTTTCACAGCCATATTTCATTATCACCACCGTCAACACCCCTTTGTCCTTTTGCCTATGACATCTTTGGCAGCCTCATCTTGGCCTCCACCTATCACTGGCCCTCTGTCAAGCTCTACCCATCCCACCCACCCCCGCCCTCTACCAGCTTATATTTCATCTCATTTCTATATGTCTTAGTTCTGATGAATGGTCACATGGACTCGAAACGTCAACTGTTTCCCTCTCCGCAGATGCTGTCAGACCTGCTGAGTTTTGCCAGGTATTTTTGTTTTTGTTCATCCTTGCTTTTCATCGTGTCATAGCATTTTACAGCACAGAAGGAGACCACTTAGCCCATCATGCTGACTTCTCTGAAAATGCACCTTGCTGTTTCCCCAGACCCTTACCAATTTTTCAGCTTTTGAGATAAAAACAAAAAAATGCTGGAAAAGCTCAGCAGGCCTGACATCATCTGTGGAGAGAGAAACAGAGTCAACGTTTCGAGTCCATATGACTAAAGGCTCAAAACGTTAACTCTGTTTTTCTCTCTCCACGGATGCTGCCAGACCTGCTGAGTTTTTCCAGCATTGTTGTTTTGATTTCAGAGTTCCGGCATCCGCAGTATTTTGTTTTCATTTTCTTCTTCGAGCATTTGTTCACTCTCCCTTTAAAAGCTATTCTGGATTCTGCTCCTGCCTGTTAATTTATATTAATTGAGGGTTTAATTGTATTCAGATGCTGGGCATTAATTGGGATTTTAACTTGTGCTCCTAAATTGGTGTGTTGATCTTTTGTTAATTTGTCGCCCTTTTTTCATTGGTTTATTTCAAAAGAATATAAATTGAAGGCGAATGTGTATATTTTTAAAATAAAAGCTTGCAAATATAATGATTAGGTACCAGTTTCATGCTTCAGTGCCTGGCTGTAGCTGACTGGAACACTGCTAATGTTTCTGCTGGACCATTCCACATCCTAACAACATTGTGAATGGAAAAGCAACATTTTTCCTGGCCTGACCCTTCTTTTGGCGGTAATTGTAAACTTATGTTCTGGTAAGTTGCCAGCTCACCGATCAGTGCAAATAGGTTTTCATGATCTATCACTCAGAATTTTGAACATCACAGCCACACTGCCTGTTAAAATCTATCGATCAAAAAGAGCTATCAAAGGGCTCCTAACATTACACCTTGGTTGTTGAGGATCTCTGGTGTGCTCCATACTTTGGGGTTCAAAGAGGACTCGTAATGTGTGCCATTTGTTGTAAGGGTTTGTTCAGTGGGTCTCATGAAGAATTCCAGAGGCTTGTAAGGTTAAACAGTGGTGTTTATTGGTAATACATAACAATGTACATATGTACAAAGGATATCATACTAGGAGCTAACTTCATGCTGACTTCTACTCAAGTCTCTCCATACAATTCTGTCTACTCTCATGCGTCACACACTGTGCGATACTGCTCTCCTGTCCCAGATTAACCATTGCTATGCCGAACACCCTTATACTACACCATTGGGATGAAGAGGCAGGAGTAGCAAGCCAGCACAGTAAGGACGTAGCCAAGGACCCAAGGACCAACCCTGAGCATGGGATTGATCAGAGGATCATTCACTGCTACGTGGATAGAGCTAGCCAGTTTCTAACTAACTAATTGGTTTTTTTTGTTCCTTAGCACCTAAAAGGAAGAGGAAAAGTTTGCTAAGGCATCGGAGGCATTGAAGAAGGGTCATATGGACTCGAAACGTAAACTCTGTTTCCCTCTCCACAGATGCTGCTAGGCCTGCTGAGTTTTTCCAGCATTTTCTGTTTTTGTTTCAGATTCCCTGCATCTGCAGTATTTTGCTTTTAACTAACTAATTTCCCTATTTCAGTTACCTGGGAGAGACTAGAGAAGCTGGATTATTCTCCTTGGTACAGAGAGGGTTATGGGGAGATTTAATAGGGGTGATCAAAATTATGTGGCATTGGGTAGATAGGGAGAAACTGTTCATGGCCAAGTGACTTGGTTTAAGATAGTTGACATACTACTTGGGTTTGCACTTGTGGTGCTACAAACTCCATTGCCACAAACCCAGAGCTGGAAGGTGGGATTAGGCTGGGTAGCTCTTTATGGGGCAAGTGGCTTCCTACGCTGTTAATGATTCTGTGTTTCTACGACATAAAAGCCAAGGGGTAGCTGAGAGTTTATGTTACACAGCAAGTTATGATCTGGAATGCGCTGCTTACAAGAATGGTAGAAGCAGATTCAACATTAATGCTCAAAAAGACTTTGGATATCTACTTGATAAAGGAAAACATTGCAGGGCTGTGGGAAAAGAGCAGGGAAGTGGGACACTTTGGACAGTTCTTTCAAAGAGCTGGCACAGGCATATTGGGCTGAATGGCCTCCTCCTGTGCTGTATGATTCTATGATAAATTACACACAGCTTCCTCCAGAGCAATTAGATCGCCAGGGTGTCACTTTCCAGAAACACCTAATCATTTAGGGGGATGGCATAGTGGTATTGTCACTGGGCCAGTAATCTAGAGACCCAGGGTATTACTCTGGGGACCCAGGTTTGAATCCCACCATGGCAGAGGGTAGAATTTGAATCCAATGAAAACCTGGAATTAAAAGATTACCATGAAACATCACTAATGCCCTTTAGGAAAGGATATCTGCTGTCCTTACCATACCTGGTCTGGCCTACATGTGACTCTAGGCCCACAGCAATGTGGTTGACTCTTAAATACTCTCTGAACAAGGGCAGATGGGCAATAAATGCTGGCCTAGCCAGTGACGCCCACATCCCATGAACAAATTTTTTAAAATTTATAGCCAGATTTAGCTATCGTATATATCTTTCATGAAATAGGGTGATGGTGGTGTAGTGGTAATGTCACTGGACTAGTAATCCAGAGGCCCGGGCTAATGTCCTGAGGGCATGGTGGAATTTAAGTTAAATTAACAAATAAAGTTACTTTAATAGTGACCTATGATTGATTGTCATAAAAACTCATCTGGCTCACTAATGTCCTATAGGAAAGGGAATCTGCCATCTTTACCTGGTTTGGCCTACATGTGACTCTAGACCCACAGCAATGTGGTTGACTCTTAATTACCCTCTGAAATGGCCTGGCAAGCTACTCAGTTCAAGGGCAGTTAGGGATGGGGCAACAAATGTTGGCCTTACCAGCAATGCCCACGTCGCATCAAAGAATAAATTTTAAAAACGTCATCACTTATAGTTGTTCCACTGCGTGGAGTCTGATATATGGCCCCCTGTGCAATTCTTCATGCCCAAAGGCCATCTTGCCCCATTCCCAGGGCTCCAAGGAATTTATTCCAGATTTTTTTAAAAATTCTTTTATGGGATGTGGGCATCACTGGCTAGGCTTTTTTTCCGTGTGTTTGAGTTCTGAAGCTCTATTCCCTCACGAGACTCTGCAATAAATTTGGAGCAGCAATGCAAGAGATTAAAGGGTCTTACAATTCTGCAGCAGATTATAAAGAAACCTAAATTCCGTATATATGATAATCCGTTTGGAGATTTTCTGCTTCTTCCTGTAACACAATGTTATATTACTAGACTAGTAATCCAGGGGCCTGGACCTTTTCTAATTCATTCATGGGATGTAGGCGTCTCTGGCTAGGCCAGCATTTATTGCCCATCCCTAATTGCCCTTGAGAAGGTGGTGGTGAGCTGACTTCATGAACCGCTGCAGTCCATGTGCTGTTAGGGAGGGAGTTCCAGTATTTTGACCCAGCGATAGTGAAGGAACGGCGGTGTAAGCCCGAGTCAGGGTGGTGTGTGGCGTGAGGCGGGAGCTTGCAGGCCAAGCATCTGCTGCCCATTGCCCTTCTAGATCATAGAGATCGCAGGTTTGGAAGGTGGTGTTGAAGGAGCCTTGGTGAGTTTCTGCAGTGCATGTTGTAGACAGTACACACTGTGTGTCGGCAGTGGAGGGAGTGAATATTGAAGGTGGTGGATGGGGTGCCAGTTAAGAGGGCTGCTTTGTCCTGGATGATGTCGAGCTTCTTGACTGTCATTGGAATTGCACTCACCCAGGCCAGTGGAGAATATTCCAGCACACTCTTGACTTAATTGTGCCTTAGATGATGGACAGGCTTCAGGGAGTCAGGAGATGAGTTACTCGCTGCAGAATTCTCTGCCTCTGACCTGCTCTTGTAGCCATCGTATTTATATGGTTAATTCAGTTCAGTTTCTGGTCAATGGTAACCCCACAGGATGTTGATAGTGGGGGATTCAGTGATGGTAATTCCATTGAACATCAAGCAGAGTTGGTTGGATTCTCTCTCTTGTTCATTGCCCAGCACTCATGTGGTGTGAATGTTGCTTGCAATTTGTTAGTAATTGAATTTAAATTCCACCAGCTGCCATGGTGGGATTTGAACCCATGTTCCCAGGTATAGCCTGGGCCTCTGTATTAAGTTAGCAGTAGGAAGGTAACAAAATGGGAAACTCGCTTGTTAGTGGCGGGAAGCTCATTGATCTACTTAATTGCCCACTTGCAGATAATTTAAATGCAATTCGATGTGATTTAAACCTGCCTCCCTGATTTAGTGAAATTCGCACATGTCTAACCTTCAGTAACCCACTCACTGAAAGCTGATAACTTAAATGTGATTCCCTTAACTTGCTGGGAGAGTCCTTTGGACTTCCAGGGGACTGAGTCACGGGGCACTAGATTGACCTGGGAGACATTTTCTTACTGAGCTGACACTCTGAGGGGTGGAGTCTCGGGCTGGATATTCAGAACCTAGAGGTACTGGGTCCCCCATTTGAAGGGGCAGGGCACAACTGCTGTGCTGAGGGGCCATCCCTTAAAGTGGCATCACAGATCTGAGTCCCTAAGGGGAGGACACTGAGGAGCCTGCCTGCAAGGGCGAGGTGGTGGCTGCATGGGAATCATCCATCCTGTCCTTCTTCATCCTTGAGTGCTGGAGGGGAAGCTGTGACATCTCAGACCTCAGTTGAACCCGTTGATGCCATCGAAGATGTTGTGCGATGTTGGAGGAATCTGGAATCTTCTCCCTGGACTTTGGAACATCTGGCGCCGGAGCAAAAGAGATTCCAATACTGGAGACTTAAACTGCAGAGCATTCTTAAAAAAAAAAACCCGGCAAGACGATTTCCAACTCTAACACCCTGGCTGGCTGGCTGGCTTTTAAATATGGCGCCAGCTCCTGAACGGCCATTGGCTGATGCGAGCTTACCCGTGTCAGAGCTGCCAGGTCACCTCCTGCCACATGATCCGGTGGCAATCCCACCTCACCTGGTATTCATGAGCTTTCTGCCACGTAATTGGGTTCAGTCACCTGCCAAAGACCCGCGCCAGGTCTCCGGTGACATCTAGGCCCGCTGGATTCCAATCATCCAATTCTGCACATTCCCAGCATTTTATGGGTTTTTTTTTTCCTGCTAGTGCCACATTGGTGTCACATTCACCTACTTAAGTATGAAGTAGCTCATGTTTTTCTAACAATATCCGTATTTTAATATTCTTCAGACTTCTCTCAGCGATGTTCCTCCTGATGTGTTACTTTTATTCTTAATATAGAATATGACCCATTTTTGACTTGATTTGAGTTTCTTGATTAATCTTTAGCAGAATTACAATCAACCCTGACACCATTTACAGCATAAGTAGCCATCCTTGACTTGGTGTGCAACTGGGATTTCAGTGCCATTAATTTGAGCTTTAAAGGACGTGCGAGTTATAAGGTAACAGCTCATTCATGTGTAGTTCAGTGTGATTCAGTTACAGTTCGCTGTGAGCACCTATATGTACTGTTCATACTAAATAACTAGCAATTCGTCCCAATACACTATTGTACAGCTCAGGTCAACTCTTGTGTACATTGTGGGTGATTGGTTTATTAAGATTTCCTTGTCAAGTTCCTGATCGTCTGATTACACTCTTTTCTCCAGAGAAAAAGGACTGAATAATGGCCTAATAAAGGTCTTCAAAATTTTGAAAGCGTTTGATACGGAGATATAGAGAAGATGGGCGATATTTAATGGAGTCTTGCTCGATGGCTGGATAGCCAGTGAGAGACCCTATTGTATTTTAGGGAAAGCCGCTGGATTAATTGTTTCTCTGGGCCTTCCCTGGGATCAAGGACAACAGTGGGGCGGGGGTTTGGGGTGGGGGTGGCTTGGTGGAAGTCCTGCCCACTGAGAGTTGCTGGCCAATCAGAGGCCGGCAAATTTCAGTGCTTGCCAGCACCAAGGAGGTATAGTGGCTGTTGACAGCAATGCACCTGAGGGCCGAGGATCAGCGCTGGATCCCAGGCCAACAGCTGGGTGATGGCAGGAAGAGGGTCAGGAGAAGGGGGTCGCAGCGGGGTGGGGTTGGCTAGAGAGGTCAGCATGAAGGGCATGGGGTGGCTCTCCATGGAACCCCCTTCCCGATGCCGGGTTCTTCAATCCAGCACTGAGTGCCTGACAACGCGGGACCCCACCACTCCCGACATGGTGACAGGCCAGCATTAATTGCCCACTGAAGGCCTTCAATTGGCAGCAGGGTGGGAACAGTCATGAAGGCCGTCCATGACAGCCTCCCCACTGCAGGCTTAATTTTGGAAGAGACGGCAAGGTGGCAGGATGCCCACATGCCACTGTCCCCGCCCAATTAAATGCCCTCGCCTTACCTTTCCGATAATAAAAATCTCTCATTGTGCTACGTTTTACCAGTAATCTTTGGGAAAAATAAACACACTGGGCAGAAATTTTCGCTTGGCCGGCGGGTGCGCACCCAACATGCTCGGACGTGAAATGATGCACGTTGACGTCGGCCGAGCATGCCAACGTCAATGGGCAGTCGCGCGATAGTTCGGTTGGCAAACGCGCGCCAGAGCCAGCAGCGCGCCCGCTGACAATTAAAAGGCCTGTTAAAGCCGTTAAGTAATCAATTAAATTAAATTTTTCACTGCCGTGGTTGGAGGGCGGTTGCAAAGGCCTTTGCATTTTTTTGGAAACCTCATCCATGGGAGGGATGAGGTTTCCAAAAGCAAATAAAAATAAAATAAAAATGTTAATTTTTTTCATTAATGAAATGTCCCTGCTCCTGTGACAGGGTCACATGAGGGTCATGTTTCATTACATTTTTATTATTTTTTTTTCATACCTCTTCACCTCCCTGAGGCAGCTCCATGCCTCAGGGAGATTATGCAGCGCTCACTCATGTGTGTGCGTGAAGTTTGGACTCAGCCCACTCACACTTCCCCTCTCCTCCCCACCCCCCCCCCCAACCACTGCACCGACCACCCCCTCCCGTCCCCACCAAGCCCGCCCGCCAAGGGCAAAATTCTTCCCACTGTTCCTAAACTTCACCTGGCTGGGCGACACATTTCACTCCCTCTCTGAAAACAATCTAGTCTGGTTTAATCCAATTAAGTCACACACACGCACAGATTCATACGGACACAGATACCACTATTTTGCAATAAATTCCAATAACACTATGAGAATTATTATATCTTCCTGAGACATGTAACGTACACACATCAAAGTTATCCAACGTACTCGCAGAAGGACATCCAATGCCCTCTTATGTTAATAAACTTAGCCCAGTAAGAGCACTTAATGCGTATATAGCCATTTAAAATGGGCTGGAGACATCGTCTGGTCCAAAACTCAGTCCTTCATTGTGCGCAAGCGGGCACCTCGCACACTGATTGACACATGTGGAAACAGCATTGTTCCTGATGCCTCTAAAGTTGACCCCTGCACTGGCAGCCAAATTTGAGGCCGAAACAAGATGCTTCAAGAGTTGACGTTCATTTACCATTTCACTGAGGTAATGGTGATACAAAGTCACTTTGAAATAACTCACAATAGTTTTGAAAGCCTTCATGTCAATGAATGTTAGGTATATCGGTCATTGACGTTTCAAGTACTTCTGCATTTTTGTGAGAAAGTCAAATCAAAAATTAACAATGTGCTTCGCATAGAATGTTACAGCAAGGTTTTAATGACAGTCCACTTAGGGTAATTCAACTGAGAATCTTCCCCATGGTAGAGAGAAGAAAGATACCAGAGTAATTGCTGCAGCCATCTTCTCCTGTTTGGTGAAGACTATAACGTGTTGTTGAGACTATTTAGAATGGCATCGGGATCCTTCTCGCAAATTGAGGATGAAGAGTTGCTGTAGACTTTGTACAATAGAACTATCACAAATTTTGCCGCTATCCCGCTGACATCCCTTCAAGTGTGAGGAGCATCATTTCAAACATCAAGTCAATTCAGTCAGTTGCTTTCTCCTCCTGCAAGTACTTCATGTCCAGTGTACCCCAGCCCTGATCTAGTATTGGCCCCTGTAGTTTCTCCCCTATTTCCCATTACCCTAAATAGCTTGTCTCTTCCTTGAGCCCCACCTCCTCAACATCAAACCTGTGCTGACCCACAACTACTTTTCCTTGGCCCAAAACTCATTGACATGATCATTTTTGCCAAGTTCTGTCTCTCAGTCTTTTAAAGCTATTCATATTATCCCCCTCTTCAACAAGACCAAAGTCAGCATCTCCATTTACCATTGTATCCATAATGTCTCTTTCCAACCTCAGATTCTCAAATGGGTCATCCAATTTTGTATGCATCTCACTCCATGTTTCATACTCAACTCCCTTCAGATCATGTTTTCATAGCAGCAAGACTGCCCTGTCCAGAGTCAACAATGGATATGTCCTTTCTGACCACAATGCTCAGATTTTATCCCACCTTGTTCTCCTCAAGTGTGTTGGCATCCTTCCATTTGTGGGAGATGTTGGACACACAGCAAACAATCCATTTAGTTAGCCTGTCTTTATTTGGTGCACCTTTGCTGATGTGAAAGCCAATCCTTGAGAGGGGTGGAACAAAAACAGAAAATGCTGGAAAAACTCAGCAGGTCTGACAGCATCTGTGGAGAGAAAGATGGAGTTAACATTTCGAGGTGGTATGACTCATAGGGACTCGAAATGTTAACTCCGTCTTTCTCTCCACAGATGCTGTCGGACCTGCTGAGTTTTTCCAGCATTTTCTGTTTTTGTTTCAGATTTCCAGCATCCGCAGTACTTTGCCTTTATCTTGAGAGAGGTGGGTTCTGCCACAGGTACTACACATGAAGCTGCCAAGTGACCTTGTGGGTTGTTGCTTTCGGTGTTGGCGCCTGTTGGCAAGTTGCTGTAGCCACTGATCTTCATGATAGTGCACACCAGCCCAAAGTGAGTGTAACCATTTCTCTCTTTTGCCAGCTAATGACTTCCAGATGTAATAAATTGTCTTTTACAATACCCAGCATAGTCAGCTACACTAGTTCTCTGCCATTTTTCCACTGTGGTCAACCAATGTGGTGCAGTCCTTACTTGAATCCACCTCTGCCTATTCGCCAGGGGCCTTGTTTTAATTGGCCTGGGCAGCTCTATGAATCGCTCACATGGCGGTCACATCCTGATGCCATTTTAGGACTTAGTGGGTGGAGTACGCACTGCACATGCTCTGATCTATACCAGCCCAGCTGAAGAGGAGCCCAAAGGTAAATATTTATTTTCCTGGGGCCAGGAAGAGCACGAGCTCTTCTCTGAGGTCCACAAAAATAACTTGAGCCTCTGCTTATTCCCCTTTCGAGAACACACTCAGCCCCAGCTTGCCTATTTCAGGTCCAACGAGCAGCCCAGTACTGCCCCAGGGCCCGAAGGTTAAATTTTTACTCATTGCCTGCTAGCCTCATAAGGCCCAGCTCTCAGGATGGACTGGGCCTGCACTCAGCCCTATCACACAGAGGGGGAAGTCTAGCCTGATGTTTGAAACATGCTGCAACCTTCACTCAGTACCTCATCATACAAAACAGTTAAGGTATGGAACTGAGCTGAATGGAACTCCAGGCCCACTCATCCCTGGACAGTGGCATTGGGTGCCACCCTGCTATTTGGTCCTCTGTGATTCTTGTGTGATTATACAAGGTCAGCTTGTCTTTGAAACCCCCTATTCGCTGACATTCCCGCTTGGACTTCCTAGGAGATGGGGGCAACAGTTCACCTCAGTTCGCCCTATGGAAGAGAAACAAAAGGAAAGAAATGCATATAATTACATGGGGTCGTAACACATCGCCAAACCCACCTCTAAGCTCTTTGTGCAATGGATCA
Source organism: Cetorhinus maximus (assembly GCF_964194155.1). Classification (NCBI taxonomy): domain Eukaryota; kingdom Metazoa; phylum Chordata; class Chondrichthyes; order Lamniformes; family Cetorhinidae; genus Cetorhinus; species Cetorhinus maximus. Next base: position 12,648,039 of record NC_135884.1, on the reverse strand, counting down.
CTCTTTTGGAACACAGCAACTGTTGGTATGTAGCCAGGAGAGCTGAGGAAGGAAAGGAAGGGGCAAAGTCCCTTTAGGGAAGACTTCAGCCCTTCCCCTGTTGAGTAAACAAAGGAACGGTAATACTGATTGGGAGGTTGGGGGGAGTGGAGGAAGGGCAGTAGATGGGCTGGATCTTCCCAAACGAGAAGGGGATAATGAAACTCAGAGGCAGACGGTAGAATGGGAAAGGAATTGAAAAAAATGAAGTTAGAAGAAGTTAATAGTTAATGCATTTTCCTATGATTCATTTTGTTATTTTGCAGAGATAAACGTGTTGGATGAATACTAGAGCTGTCATGGAGCGGGCAGGGTCAACAGTGGTTCATTAAGTTGATAATGCCACATTAGAAACCGTAACAAGAGGCTTTCATCTGTATATAACAAATTGCCAGTGAATGCTACGCTTAAAAAAGTGAAGTGGGACACAATGACTTCATTTACATTAGGAATGTTCCCAAATGCTAAGAATTATCATGATTATTAAGTTGAAGGTGGCCCTTCCTGATCAATCGCACCCAAATTTTTTTGACAAGTGTCAAAGTTTCGGTTATATAATGAGGGTAAACATGTGATTTGTGCTGTGCTGGATAGAAACTGGCAGCCTCGCTGCTAAGTGATCTTTCTGGTCATGCGGCTAATGTGAGTGTGAGGGAGCATGTGTGACTCTCTGCGTGTGAGCGCATGTGTGTGCAAAAGCAAGAATGTGTGCGAGCATGACTATGCACTGTCTGTGGCGCCCCTCATAGTCTGCCCAGATGGTAACAGAATTCCTTACTGAGGCAACTTTATTTGATAATGAATGCTGAACTGATTTGTTTTTTTTAATTATTCATTTAGGGGATGTGGGGGTTGCTAGCAGGGCCAGCATATATTGCCCATCCCTAATTGCCCTTGAGAAGGTGGTGGTGAGCTGCCTTCTTGAACCACTGCAGTCCCTGTGGTGTAGGTACACCCACCATGCTGTTACGGTGGAAGTTCCAGGATTTTGACCCAGCGGCAGTGAAAGAACGGCGATATATTTCCAAGTCAAGATGGTGAGTGGCTTGGAGGGGAACTTGCAGGTGGTGGTGTTCCCATGCATCTTTTTTTTATCATTCGTTCATGGGACATGAACTGACTAGGCCAGCATTTATTGCCCACCCCTAATTGCCCTTGTTCAGAGGGCATTTTAAGAGTCAACCACATTGATGTGGGTCTGGAGTCACATATAGGTAAGGTAAAGACAGCAAATTTCCTTCCCTAAACCAGATGGGTTTTTCTGACAATCAGCAATAGTTTCTTAGTCATTATCAGACTTTTAATTCCAGATTTTTATTGAATTCGAATTCAAATTCAAACCATTTGCCATGGTGGGATTCAAACCTGGTTCCCCAGAGCATTGCCCTGTATCTCTGGAATACTGGTCCAGTGACAATGCCACTATACCACAACCTCCCCTGTCCTTTACTGCCCCTGTCCTTCTAGGTGGTACAGATCGCAGGTTTGGAAGGTGCTGTCGAAGGAGCCTTGTTGAGTACTGCAGTGCATCTTGTAAATGGTACACACTGATGCCACTGTGCAAGCAGTGAATATTGAAGGTGATGATTGGGGTGCCAATCAAGTGAACTGTTTGTCCCGGATGGTGTCGAGCTTCTTGAGTGTTGTTGAGGCTGCACTCATCCATGCATCACACTCCTGACTTGAGTCTTTTGGATAGTAGGCAAGCTTTGGGGAGTGAGGAGGTGAGTTACTTCCTGCAAAATTCCTAGCCTCTGATTTTCTCTTGTAGCCACAGTATTTATATGACTGGTCCATTTCAGTTTCTGGTTAATGGTAACCTCCAGGATGTTGATAGTGGAGGATTCAGCGATGGTAATGCCATTGAATGTCAAGAGACGATGGTTAGATTCTCTCTTGTTAGAGATGGTCATTGCCTGGCACTTGTATGCTGTGAATGTTACTTGCCACTTGCCAGCCCAAGCCTGAAAGTTGGCCAGGTCTTGCTGCATGTGGTCGTGGACTGCTTATCAGTCTCTGAGGAGTCACGAATGCTGTTGGACATTGTGCAATCATCAGCAAACATCCCCACTTCTGGCCTTATGATGGAAGGAAGGTCATTGATGAAGCAGCTGAAGGTGGTTGGGCCTAGGACACTACCCTGAGGAACACTTGCAGCGATGTGCCAGGACTGGGGTGATTGACCTCCAACAACCACAACCATCTTCCTTTGTGCTAGGTTTGACTCCAATCAGTGAAGAGTTTTCCCCCTGATTCCCATTGACTCCAGTTTTGCTAGGGCTCCTTGATGCCAAACTCAGTCAAATGCTGCCTTGATGTCAAGGGCAGTCACTCTCACCTCACCTCGGGAGTTCAGCCCTTTGTACATGTGTGAACCAAGGCTGTAATGAAGTTGGGAGCTGAGTGGCCCTGGCAGAACCCAATCTGAGTGTCAGGGAGCAGGTTATTGCTGAGTAATTGCCGCTTGATAGCACTGATGATGACCGCTTTCAACACTTTACTGATGATGGAGAGTAGACTGATAGAGCAGCAATTGGCCAGGTTGGATTTGCCCTGCTTTTTGTGGACAGGACATACCTGGACAATTTTCCACTTTGCTGGGTAGATGCCAGTGTTACAGCTGTACTGGAACAGCTTGGCTAGGGGCATGGCAAGTTCTGGAGCACAAGTCTTCAGTACTATTGCCGGAATATTGTCAGAGCCCAAAGCCTTTGCACTATCCAGTGCCTTCTGCCATTTCTTGATATCACATGGAGGGAATCAAATTGGCTGAAGACTGGCATCTATAAAGCTGGGGACCTCCGGAGGAGACCAAGATTGATCATCCACTCGGCACTTATGGCTGAAGATGTTGTAAATGCTTCAGCCTTATCTTTTGCACTGATGCGTTGGGCTCCACCATCAATGAGGATGGGGATATTTGTGGAGCCTCCTCCTCCAGTTAGTTGTTTAATTGTCCACCACCATTCACAATGGGATGTGGCAGGACTGCAGAGCTTAGATCTGATCTGTTGGTTTTGGGATTGCTTAGCTCTATCTATCACTTGCTGCGTCCACTGTTTGGCATGCAAGTAGTCCTGTGTCATAGCTTCACCAGGTTGACACCTCATTTTTTGGTATGCCTGGTGCTGGTCCTGGCAGGACCTCCTGCACTCTACGTTGAACCAGTGTTGATTCTCCAGCATGGTGGTAATGGTAGAGTGGGGGAAATGCCAGGCCATGAGGTTACAGATTGTGATTCTATACAATTCTTTTGCTGCTGATGGCCCACAGCGCCTCATGGATGCCCAGTTTTGAATTCGAAATCTATCCCATCTCGCATTTTGGTAGTGCCACACAAAACGATGGAGGGTATCCTCAATGTGAACGCGGGACTTCGTCTCCACAAGGACTGTGAAGTGGTCATTCCTACCAATACTTTCGAGGACAGATGCACCTGCGACATGTAGATTTGTGAGGACAAGGTCAAGTAGGTTTTTCCATCCGCAGACCCAGTCTAGCAGCTATGTCCTTTGGGACTCGGCCAGCTCAGTTAGTAGTGGTGCAATCGAGCTACTCTAAGTGATGGGCATTGAAGTCCCCCAGCCAGAATATATTCTGTGCCTTTGCCACCCTCAATGCTTCTTCCATTTGGCTTTCAACATGGAGGAGTACTGTTTCATCAGCTGAGGGGGGCAGTACATGGTAATCAGCATAAGGTTTCCTTGTCCTTGCTTGACCTGATGCCATGAGATTTCGAAGTCAATGCTGAGGACCCACAAGGCAACTCCCTCTTGACCGTATACCACTGTGTGGCCAGCTCTGGTGGGTCTGTCCTGCTGGTAGGACAGGACATACCCAGTGTCATGAAGCTATTAATGTATGTAATATTTTGGAAAATATTTTTCATTTAAAATAGAGGATTAGTCTGCGGGCTTGTCTTAATTGAATTAAAGCCAGCTAGCCTGGGTGCTTTGATATGCACTAGCTTTGATATGTTAGAGAGATAGCGTGCATTTGCATTTTTTGAATACAGCATTCAAAAAGTGGGGTGAAAACTTGATGCCTTTCTAACAGCTACCAAGCAATATGTTTATATTACAAATAAAATTTGGCACAATGAATGGAGTTTCATTGTTAAAAGGTGAAGTTCAAAGAGACTGGTGAGACAATGAGAATTTGAATTCAATCAGTGGTGGTAGGTATAACTTCAGTAGTTTTCGGGTGTGCAGGGCAGAGGCAATGTAAGATCAAAAGGCAGCTGCAAGCCTCCAACTGGCTCCACAGTGAAAAGAACCTCATTCTAAATTCATAAGGTGAAAATGCTTTGCCTGGTGTTTGGTTAAGCCTATGGGTTGCTGTTGCCTTAATGGAGATTCGTTTGGGAATTTGTTAAAAGTTATGATAGTAGTAATTTGTAGCCATGTGTATATATTTTAATCTGTGTAAATTAATAAAATGTTCAATTAGTTTAATGTAAAGCCTCCAGAGCTGATGGTCTGATTCTTGAGTTTAGAGTCGCATCTCAAACATAACACTTAAAATTATAGGTTATGACAGTTGTTTCAAGTTTCTCTATGGGATTTTAAATGACTCCACTTTACCAACTGCATCAGTCATACCACCCAGGGATGGTGATGGTGGTGTCTGGGACGTTGTCCGTAAGGCATGATTCCGTGAATATGACTGTTAGGCTGTTGCTTGATTGGTCTGTAAGGCTGCTCTCTCAATTTTGGAACAATCCCCCAGATGTTAATAAGGAGAGCTTTGCAGGGTCGACAGGGCTGAGTTTGCCGTTTAAGATGCCTAGATCAATGCCGGGTGGTCTGTCCAGTTTTGTTCCTTTTAGGCTTCGTAGCGGTTTGATACAAATGAGTGGCTTGCTCGTCCATTACAGAGTCAACCACATTGCTGTGGGTCTTGAGTCACATGTAGGCCAGACCAGGTAAGGATGGAAGATTTCCTCCCCTAAAGGGCATTCGTGAACCAGATGGGTCTTTAGGACAATTGATTTGTGACACCATTAGATGAGTTTATAATTCCAGATTTATATTAATTGGATTTAAATTCCACCAGCTGCCATGGTGGGATTTGAACCCATGTCTCCAAAGCATTAACCTGGGCCTCTGGAGTACCAGCCCAGTTTCATTATGACTACACCACCATCACCACCGCTGCCTCTGTTTCTGCCTCCCTCCCCCATGAGATTGTGTTCTTGTGTGAAGAATCCCAGCGTGATCATTTTTTTTTCATTTCTTAAAAGAAAAATACTGTGGATGCTAGAAATCTGAAATAAAAACAGAAAATGCTGGACAAACTCAGCAGGTCTGGCAGTTTCTCTCTCCACAGATGCTGCCTCCACAGATGCTGTCCTCTTTACTAACATCTGGGGGCTTGTGCCAAAATTGAGAGACCTGCTCTGAAGCAGAGTCATATGGACCACGTTTCTCTCTCCACAGTTGCTGCCAGACCTGCTGAGCTTTTCCAGCATTTTCTGTTTTTATTTATTTTCATTTCTTGCCCGGGAACGTTAAGAGGCAAACATTTTCCAATGCCTCGGTTTATTTTTGTAGCACAAGGAACATTGAGTAAATTAAAGAGCCCTGTCTTTGTGCAATAAGATCTAAGGAGACACAAATTGACAAAAGTAGGGAGGTCATGTTGGAGTTGTATAGAACCTTGGTGAGGCCACAGCTGGAGTACTGTGTGCAGTTCTGGTCGCCACATTATAGGAAGGATGTGATTGCACTGGGCCGGGGGAGGGGGGTGCAGAGGGGATTCACTGGGATGTTGCCTGGGATGAAACATTTAAGTTATGAAGCGAGGTTGGATAGACTTGGGTTGTTTTCGTTGGAGCAGAGAAGACTGAGGGGCGACCTGATCGAGGTGTACAAGATTATGAGGGGCATGGGCAGGGTGGATAGGGAGCAGCTGTTCCCCTTAGTTGAAGGGTCAGTCACAAGGGGACATAAATTCAAGGTGAGGGGCAGGAGGTTTAGGGGGGATGTGAGGAAAAACTTTTTTACCCAGAGGGTGGTGACGGTCTGGAATGCACTGCCTGGGAGGGTGGTGGAGGCGGGTGGCCTCACATCCTTTAAAAAGTACCTGGATGAGCATTTGGCACTTCATAACATTCAAGGCTACGGGCCAAGTGCTGGTAAATGGGATTAGGTAGGTAGGTCAGGTGTTTCTCACGTGTCGGTGCAGACTCGATGGGCCAAAGGGCCTCTTCTGCACTGTGTGAATCTGTGACAATCATCAAAATCATTATAGAGTGTAGACTACAGCTCTCTCTTGTTAGATTTGATGGAGAGTGTTGGGCCTCATCCAGTCTGTTGGCAGGTGATGGTTCACTCTAGTGAAGTCAGTTTCAATTTACAGAGCTCCAGGAGGTGATTACAAATTATTTTATATTTAGATGCCAGGGACACAGCACTTGTGGGTTGGTTTATACTGTGAACTCTCTGTCATAGATAAGGAGCTGCCTCATGGACCCATCCAGGACACGCCTGCTGTCAGGCTACAGAAAGCAAACTGAACAGCACTGATGCTGGGAGCCAAATCAGACTCCTAGAATATCTTTTTTGTTTTTGAAAAGATCAATATAAAACCACCTGTCGCCTTTAGTGCACAGGATAAATGATGTATCAATACGGTGCTGTGTTTCTGACTTAACTCGAAAGAATTCTTTGGAGACAGCTACAATCAGTTACTCTCTTGACAGAGTGATCACACTAGCCCTCTTGTCCTACCGGTGACGATTGTTAATTTAATTTATATTGATGAATTAACTGTTACTTGTACAATGATTGCTCTCACAGCCCGGGGTTGGGAGACAGTCCATCCATTACTCACCCAGATTGATTTTCTGAGCAGCTCGAATTGAAGCCATTTTAAAGTCAGGGAATTGTAGAAATGACTGCACAGAGGGAAGCTCTCTGACCCATCATGCCTTGCTGTGCGCCAACTTGCCTACTAAAACATTCTGTTACAATCATTACCCTTTGCCTGGGCGGGGCGCTCAGGATTGCAAGTGGCCTCAACGATGTCGTTGGACAAGCTCAAAATGATGTATTTGCTTTTATGTTTGTGGCCCATGCAGAAAGCTCAGAATCCCATTTGCTTTTTTTTTTATGAGGGCAAAATCCTGCAAAATCTGAAATAAAAGCAGAACATTCTGGAAATACTCAACAGGCCTAGCCACGTCTGCAGGGTGAGAAACAGTGAGAGTCAATGGATGGGATTTTACCAGCCCTCTGGGGATGGTCCGGGAGGTGGCCGGGTTGGTAAAATAGTAACGGAAGACGTCAAGAGAGAGAAGTTTGATGTTTTCCTGCCGCCAACTGGCGGTAGGGGGCAAATTAAGGTAATTAACTTGTATACCAATAGCCATTTATTGCCCCTGCTGGCACTTCACTGGCATCGAAACAGCCCCCTGCCACACGGGGAGACTACCATCGAGGCAGCTTCCCAGGGTGGAGGAGCCTTCCTTCCCGACCGCTGTGTGCCCCACTGAGGGGGTCTCCTCCTGCAAACATTGCCCCCATGGCTCCAACATAGCCACTGGAGGATTCATCCCACCGATCACCGCAGCTTGCCTGCCTGGCTCCGACACATTATCGCAGAATCACAGAATTTTAACAGCACCGAAGAAAGCCATTCGGCCCATCGTGTCTGCACCGGCTCTCCAAATGAGCATTATGACCGAGTGCCATTGCCCTGCCTTTTCCCCATACCCCTGCACATTGTTTCTATTCAAATAATCATCTAATGCCCTCTTGAATGCCTCGATTGAACCTGCCTCCACCACACTTCCAGGCAGTGCATTCCAAACCCGAACCACTCGCTGTGTGAAAAAGTTTTTTTTTCATGTCACACTCACTTCTCTTGCAAATCACTTTAAATCTGTGCCCTCTCGTTCTTGATCCTTTTACGAGTGGGAACAGCTTCTCCCTATCTACTCTGTCCAGCCCCCTCATGATTTTTAGCATCTCTATCAAATCTCCTCTTAGCCTTTTTCTCTCCAAGGAGAACAGTCCAACCTCTCCGATCTATCTTCATAGCTGAAGTTTCTCATCTCTGGAACCCTTCTTGTAAACCTCTTCTGCACTCTGTCCAATGTGTTCACATCCTTCCTATAATGTGACACCCAGAACTGTACACAATACTCCAGCTGAGGTCTAACGAGTGTCTTATATAAATTCAGTATAACCTCCTTGTTCTTGTACTCTATGCCCCTAATAATAAAGCCCAGGATACTATATCCTCCATTAACTGCTCTCTCCATCTGTCCTGCCACCTTCAATGATCTATGCACATATACACCAGGTCTTTCTGCCCCTGCATCCCCTTCAAAATTTCACCCCTTATTTTATATTGTCTGTCCATGTTCTTCCTGCGAAAATGCATCACCTCACACTTCTCCACATAAAAAATTATAAAAATTCTCACTGGCCATTTGAGGGTGCCTCAACTTGGAGGGTGCCCTCTCCTTCTGCCTGCAGCCTCAGCCATGGACACCGCTACTGATGATACTGCTGAGGCTGCAGTGCTGCTGCTCCATCTTGGTCATCTGGCAGCTCAGGGAGGCAGCCGCCATCCTTAGCGGGACAGCGGTCCTGGTGGCCATCTCTCAGCTGGCTAGTTTAAAGCCCCTCCCCAATTCCACCATTCACCCGCGCGGGCTCAGGATCCAGATTTGGTCCTAGGCAGTGGGTGGAAAATTCTCATACTCCACATCCATTCACGATGTGGTGAACAATCTGATCCAAGTGACCACAGTCACATGCTGGGCTATCCTTGAAACTCCATTTGTGGAGGAGATGTGATGCCCTTTGCATGGAGAGTGGCGCTCCTGTTGAGTGTAGAGCATTGTTTTCAAGGGAGGTTGAACCCTGAAGCCCCTCCTATTGGATCACTCACCAGATCTTTATTGGCGAGATTAGTATCATCCCAGATGTTGCGCCATTTGTTTTTTTTGTCAAAACCTGCATTGCTTAAAACATTTGCAGAGCTCCAGAAAGGTTGGTACGATTTGGGTCACATATTCGGTATGTTTAGAAGGCCTTCGTGGATTGGCAATTCTGGGTTGGCTTCAATGCAGTCAAAGTCTTTCAGCGAACCTACTAGAAATGCGACTTTACTGTTTGGCTGAATTAGTTGGAAATATTATCGTTAAGTGTCAGAAATACTAGCTGAGCACCAACTTTTAAACTGGAGGGGAGCTTGAAATGATACCAACAGCTGTTCAAAAACCATGACAAAAGCTCAGAGATACACACCAGTATTGGGACAATCTGCATAGCTAAATCAGAAAGTGTCTTTATCTCCACACCAAAGAGGCTGATGTATTAATATTTCACGAAAATTGATTCACATTTTCATCCCCTTCTGAAAATAAGAGCTTTTAAATTCAATTAATTTTAAATTAATTTACTCAAGTAAATTACAGGCGCATTTTTTTTTATTCAGAGTTTTTTTTAAGTGATGGCTCCGATGAAAAGTTTCAAAAACTAATGGTGCTGGGGTTATCTCAGTTCATTTATTTATTTTTTCTTTTTTGATCAATAATCCTTGAACCGATCTTTTCAGAAGTGTCACACAGGTTGCACCAATTATTGGAAAAGCTGCAAGGTTAATCCCTTAAGTGCTGAAATTTGTTTTAAAAAGATTGTTTTTATTCCCCGCTCCCAGCTTTAAATGGTTTTGCTCGTGTGGTTTTACTCGTGTGACATGCTAAGGGCTCTTAGGCGATGGAATACATTACCACAAATGGCTGTTGAAGCCAGTTCAATCATGGTGCTTAAGAAAGAGCTAAATAAATGGCTGAGGAAGACATTGAAGTGTAGGGGAAAATAGAAAACTGGCTAGCTGTGGTATGGAGCTCCAGAGGCTGTGGCACAATGGATGGAATCAATCGGCTTCTGTGCTTAAACTTCTATGGCCTCTGAAGAAAGAATTATTCACTAAAATATTGATAGATCTTCATGTTTTATTCTTCTCCCCTGTGTTTGACAGTCCAGGACTTAGACAGCAAATAAGTTGCTGACTCCAGATAGTTGTAGGTTCTGATCTCTCCTCAGCTTCTAGGGATTGCTGCCAAAAGTGACATAACTGACTTGACCTTTGATTCTGCCTGTGTCTGGTACTAAGGCAGTGCAGCACCTAGTGGTGACGTGAGGTGTTTGGTACCTGAAAGCCCGAAAATGGGTTAATGGAAGCTGCTCTTTAGAATCTCCCAGTGACTGGAACAAAGCAAAAGAAGAGATCATTGAGCAGGTAGCCTGCTTGTGAACTGCTCCATGGATCAAGGATGACCAGAAAAGCAGAGCAAGGAGAAGCCTTTGGTTGATTAAATTTTTTTTAAATGACTAAATTAGCATTGAGACCAATTCTTAATCTTTCCAATAATTCCATCAGTCATACAGTATAGCTTATCTAGATATCCTTTTGATCACCCACCTCAAGACAGCTCTTAATCGTCTTGTATATGATTGAGGTATTATGGAAGTTTTATTTACCCTTTGTCAAGCATCACTTGATTTATTTATCAAAACTACATAGAAACATAGAAAATAGAAGCAGGAGTAGGCCATTCAGCCCTTCGAGCCTGCTCCGCCATTCATCATGATCATGGCTGATCATCCAACTCAATTGCCTGCTCCTGCTTTCACCCCATATCCTTTGATTCCTTTTGCCCCAAGAACTATATCTAAATCATTCTTGAAAACATGCAATGTTTTGGCCTCAACTACTTTGTGGTAGTGAATTCCACAGGCTCACCGTTCTCTGGGTGAAGAACTTTCTCCTCATCTCAGTCCTAAATAGTCTACCCCATCTCCTCAGACTGTGACCCCTGGTTCTGGACTCCCCCACCATCGGGAACATCCTTCCTGAATCTACCCTGTCTAGTCCTGTTAGAATTGTATAGGTTTCTGTGAGATCCCCCTTCATTCTCCTGAACTCCAGCGAATATAATCCTAACCGACTCAATCTCTCCTCATATCTCAGTCCTGCCATCCAAGGAATCAGTCGGGTAAACCTTTGCTGCACTCCCTCTATAGCAAGTACATCCTTCCTCAGATAAGGAGACCAAAACTGCACACAATATTCCAGGTGTGGTCTCACCAAGGCCCTGTATAATTGCAGCAAGACATCCCTGCTCCTGTACTCGAATCCTCTGCCTATGAAGGCCAACATACCATTTGCCTTCTTTACCGGCTGCTGCACCTGCATGCTTACCTTCAGCGACTGGTGTACAAGGACACCCAGGTCTCATTGCACATTCCCCTCTCTCAATTCATAGCCATTCAGATAATAATCTGCCTTTCTGTTTTTGCTACCAAAATGGATAACCTCACATTTATCCACATTATACTGCATCTACCATGCATTTGCCCACTCACTCAGCTTGTCCAAATCACACGGAAGCATCTCTGCATCCTCCTCCCAGCTCACCCTCCCACCCAGCTTTGTGTCGTCTGAAAATTTGGAGATATTACATTTAGTTCCCTCATCTAAATCATTAATATATATTGTGAATAGCTGGGGTCCCAGCACCGATCCCTGCGGTACCCGACTAGTCACTGCCTGCCATTCAGAAAAAGACTCGTTTATTCCTACTCTTTGTTTCCTGTCTGCCAACCAGTTTGCTATCCATCTCAATACACTACCCCCAAACCCATGCGCTTTAATTTTACACGCCAATCTCTTATGCGGGACTTTGTCGAAAGCCTTCTGAAAGTCCAAATAAACCACATCCACTGGCTCCCCCTCATCAACTCTACTAGTTACATCCTCGAAAAATTCCAGTAGATTTGTCAAGCATGATTTCCCTTTCATAAATCCGATTCTGCCACTGATTTCCATGTGCTCAGCTAATAAATCTTTCATAATGGACTCTAGAATTTTCCCCACTACCAGCGTCAGGCTGACTGGTCTATAATTCCCTGTTTTCTCTCTACCTCCCTTTTTAAATAGTGGGGTTACATTAGTTGCCCTTCAATCTGTAGGAACTGTTCCAGAGTCTATAAAATCTCAGAAGATGATCACCAATGAATCCACTATTTCTATGGCCACTTCCTTAAGTACTCTGGGATGTAGATTATCAGGCCCTGGGGATTTATCAGCCTTCAATCCCATCTATTTCTCCAATGCCATTTCCCTACTAATGCTGATTTCTTTCAGTTCCTCCCTCTCACTAAACCCTGTGTTCCCCAACATTTCTGGTATGTTATTAGTATCCTCCTTTGTGAAGACAGAACCAAAGTATGTATTTAGTTGGTCAGCCATTTCTTTGTTCCCCATTATAAACTCCCCTGTTTCTGACTGTAAGGGACCTACAATTGTCTTCAACAACCTTTTTCTCTTCACATACCTATAGAAACTTTTACAGTCAGTTTTTGTGTTCCCCGCAAGCTTACTCTCATACTCTATTTTCCCCTTCTTAATCAATCCCTTGGTCCTCCTTTGCTGAATCTAAACTGCTCCCAATCCTCAGGCCTGTTATTTTTTCTGGCCAATTTGTATGCCTGTTCCTTGCGTCTAATACTATCTCTAATTTCCCTTGTAAGCCATGGTTTGGCCAACTTTCCTGTTTTACTTCTGCGCCAGACAGGAATAAACAATTGTTGCAGTTCACCCACGCGCTGTTTGAATGTTTGCCATTACCTATCCACCGTCATCCCTTTAAGTAACGTTTCCCAATCCATCATAGCCAACTCGCGCCTCATGCCATCGTAGTTTCCTTTATTAAGATTCAGGGCCCTAGCCTCAGAATCAACTGCATCACTCTCCATCTTGATGAAGAATTCTATCATATTATGGTCACTCATCCCCAAGGGGCCTCACACAACTAGATTGCCAATTATTCCTTTCCCATTACACAATACCCAGTCTAGGTGGCCTGTTCCCTAGTTGGTTCCTCAATGTATTGGTCCAGAAAACCATCCCGTATACGCTCCAGGAATTCCTCCTCTACGGTATTGTTACTAATTTGATTTGCCCAATCTATATGCAGATTAAAGTCACCCATAATTACAGATGTTCCTTTTTTGCATGCGATTCTAATTTCCTGTTTAATGCCATTCCCAACATCACCACTACAGTTTGGGGGCCTATATACAACCCCCACTAACGTTTTTTGCCCCTTAGTGTTTCTCAGCTCTACCCATGCAGATTCCACATCGTCGGAGCTAATATCTTTCCTCACTATTGCGTTAATTTCCTCTTTAACCAGCAATGCAACTCCACCTCCTTTTCCTTTTTGTCTATCCTTCCTAAATACTGAATACCTCTGGATGTTCAGTTCCCACCCCTGGTCACCCTGTAGCCATGTCTCCGTAATCCCGACTATATCATACCTGTTTACATCTATTTGCGCGGTTAATTCATCCACTTTATTGCGAATGCTCCTCCCGTTAAGGCACAAAGCCTTAAGGCTTGTCTTTTTAACGTTACTTGTCCCATTCCCACTATTTTTCACTGAGGCCCTGTTTGATTCTGGCCCTTGATTTCTCTGCCTATCACTTTTCTTATTCCCCTTTCTGTCTTTTATTCTTGCCCTTGATTCCCCCTCCTCTGACTCCTTGCATGGGTTCCCAACCCCCTTTACTGTGCTCTGCCTTCTGGCTCTTTGACCCAGACCCTACAAATACAACCACTGGTATGCAATAGTGGCTGCCAATGTGGTTAGTAATGTCTTCATGTGTACAACAGACCTGGCTATGCTGGCTGCTGTTTACCATAATACCCCCTCATTCATAAGAAGCATGAGAAGCGAATGATTAGGCTGATTCTGGACAGGTGGCAAGCATAACCATTACCATGCCTATCATGCCGGCTGTCACCATCCACCTTGAGTGTTGGAGCCTCCACTCGCACCAAACATCTACCAGAGTGAGGTCTGGTCACACCTGTATGCAGGTACTGGAGGGTGGGCATTGGCTACTCTTGTACATCTTAATCCCCCTGCCATCTCCTGCTGGGCCTCCTCCCCTCAGTGCTCACATCAGGAGATATTGTTTGGGGAAACTCAGTGATGGCTGGAATGGCACACCATGAAAAATCATATTGGCACAGAGAACCTGTACACATGGGAGTGGGGGGTGGGGTGACAATAAAAATACCAGAATTTGCCTTAAAACAAGGAAAAAGTTTCTTTTGGGTTCTAGAAATCCACTTGCTTAGGCAGCTCTGCACCTATGAGACCTGGACACTCAGTTATGTTCATTGTATATTAATTGTGTTTAATTGTATGCAGATGGTGGCCACTCCATCTCTGCTCCTCTGTCTCCTGGTTGCAATCCTAGCTTCCTCATCTGTCAACCCCACTCCTAAACCCACTCTCCTCTCCCCAGCCTATTGCCTGGTAGCCCTCAGCAAACGATCATGAGTCTCCTAGCATGCATGCATGAAGAATCATGATCAGCTTTCACAGAACCATGTTTCAAGTCTTGAGCACCTTGATGATCCCCTAACCCCAGTATCCCCAATGGATTATCTCAGTGACGACATCATGAGCTGGGAGTACTTGTAAGTCCACCCAATTGCCTCAGACGTCTTAGCCCTGTGCCTCAATTGTATAATCCTTGCTTGGTAACATTTATTCTGATTTGTGATATTAATTCTGCAGTAATGTGTTTTCAAGGTCTCTCTTGTAAATTGTATTAGAGCTCAGGAATATTGGGTGAACTGTTTAGTGCTCTGTAAATGCAATAGTTTTAGAGTTTCTTTCTGTTGGGGCAGAGTAATCATCGGTGCTCTGCAGCATACCAGTTCACCATGTTAGTGTCACAGCATATTACTGAGCTGCAATAAGTAGGCCTCTGCCTGCAGTTCTCTGCACACTGTGTGGGAAAGGTAGGAAAGGTATGGAGCTGACAGGCTAAAGGTTGGGAGAGAAGTATGAGACTGAGTGGCATGAGGTGCTCACACAAACCGACCAATATAGCTAACCCAAGAATAGCTTGGGTAAAGACCTCGAGCAGATTACACTTGGTCACTCGCTCAGCCAGTATATGGTACTTGATCCAGGAAATCAACCAACGAAGAGAAAATAAAATAACACTTTGAAAACATTGGGCAGGATTTTACCTTCCCCCGTCAGCTGGTTTGTAGGTGGGGGTGGCTGTAAAATTCTTCAGGTGGCCATCTCACCTGGATTCTCGCCCACCCCAACCTCTCGGTAATTTTATGGTACGATGGGTGAGGCTAAGTGTGGCCCCCAAACCCTCGCCCCAATTGAGACCCTTAAGTGGCCAATTAAAGGCCATTTAAGGCCTGTTCCCAGCTCAGCTTCAATTTTCAGCCTGGATTTCAGGGGATGGGGGGGATGTGGGGGGGAGGCCCAAAAAGTGACCCTTCTGAGGCCTTAGGCAGGAATTGGAGGGGGCAGTGGAGGCACCTCCATCGAAAGCCTTCTTTCAACATCAGGCAGCACCCCACCCCCCGCCCCAACAAAAGGTCTGGCCACTGCGGGTGCTTCGTCCCACCCTGGTCTCTGCACCAACACCCCTAGTACCCCCTGCCCAACACCCCCTGGGCCTCACCTCCCCTCCCTGCTCTGAGACCCCCAAAACCTACCTAATCCTGGACTCCCAGGACTAGACTCTGGGGGTCTGCTTGCAGTCCCAGTCCTGGCCACTGCAGCTTCCAGTGCTGCCGGGACTAGAGCTGCCAGCCAGTCAGATTGGCCAGCAGCTCTCTGAGGCAGGACCTCCTCAGATTAATTCCACGTGTCTGTGACCCATTGGCACAATGTTGCTCACGAGGTTCCTGGCATATTTCACCTTCCAACATCCAATTGTTCCACGTCTTTCAGATACTGACCTTGAGAGAGTTTAATTTGTGTTCACATCCAAGGGCTGAACAGCACTCCTAGGACAGTCGAGAATAACTGTCATGTTGGTGTTGCTTGGTCTCACCTCGTGGACTACATCATTGCCAAGGTGGGATGCCCCAGAACAGCAAGCTTTTTCCTTTGTGTAGTCCTCCTGGTCTCAAATTCCATATTTCTTGCAACTGCCTTCATCCATCCAGCCTTTCTTGTGAACATAGATATCAATGCCTTTCTGAAATTTCTCTTTGGGAAGAGCTTTGTGCTTGAACATTTCCTTTGGCTTTAATTTTGTGCCATCAGCCATACAAAGTGGAGCCACTAACCATGTCATCGTTTGACCAGTTGTCTATACAAGGATGGCTTATTCACCAGTCTTGGTAATGGTCTTGATTGCTGGAAGGTCGAAGTTCGTTGATGCTTCATCCATATTTCCAATGCAGGCCAATCAATACATATGAACATACATACAGACATACGAATTAGGAGCAGGATTGGCCACTCGGCCCCTCAAGCCTGCTCCACCATTCAATAAGATCATGGTTGATCTCAATGTAACCTCAACCTTACATTCCTGCCCACCCTAATAACCCTTTCCCTCCTTGTTAATCAAGAGTCTATCTAGCTTTGCCTTAAAACTATTCAAAGACTCTGCTTCCACCGCCTTTTGAGGAAGAGAGTTCCAAAGACTTACATCCCACTGAGAGAAAAGTTTCTCCTCATCTCTGTCTTAAATGAGCAACCGCTTATTTTTAAACAATGACCCTTAGTTCTAGATTCTCCCACAAGAGGAAACATCCTCTCCACATCTACTCTGTCAGGACCCCTCAGGATCAAGTCGCCTCTTACTGTTCTAAACTCCAGTGGATACAAGCCTAACCTGTTCAGCCTTTCCTCATAAGACAACCCGCCCATTCCTGGTATTAGGCTAGTAAACCTTCTCTGAACTGCTTCTAACGCATTTACATCTTTCCTTAAGTATGGTGACCAGTACTGTACACAGTACTCCAGATGTAGTCTCACCAGTGCCCTGTACAACTGAAGCATAACCTCCCTAACTTTTCTAATCAATTCTTCTCACAATAAACAATAACATTCTGTCCGCTTTCCTAATTACTTGCCGTAGCTGCATACGCATTCTTCTCCTAATGTCCCATGACAAATTGGTGGAATTTGATGATTTTATCATCAAGTTCAGGAGGCAGATGCTGCGAAATGTTTGTATTCTGACGAAGTACTAAATCACACCTTTTCAGGAAGCTTGTACCCCACCGGACACTGGCCTTGAATTCTGAAATACCACCTTTCTTCTCTTCTCTGAGGGTGTAGACAGGGATGGCTCCGCAGGTGATAATGTGACCATTGTGCTGATGCTCGCTAACCCATGCTGCCATGTTTGATTTGAGCTGTGTACTTGTTATTCTTTCGCGAAGGCATTGTTTAATAAATGGATATCCATTTACCGAATCAGGCTGCAGAAGACATTCCGCGAATCGCAACTGTTTTATTGTTAAGCTGTGGTTCAGAACAAATACCATTTTCCACTCTTCCCTTCTGGATCCTTACCCTCTCCAGAAGCAAAACGCCCCCTACTGGGGAGAAACCCAGCTCTGAAGTACCGGCTTCAATGAGCATCACCTACTCTCAATTCACCCTGAAGCTTGTCCTGGTTCACTCTTAAAGGGACCTGCATTTCTAATATTGTCAGGCATCGTGATAGGTCATGTGGTACATATTAGTCTTGTCAGCTGACTAGGAGATTGCCGCTAGAATTGGTAGAGGGAGAACCTTAAAGTTCCCGCGTATGCCTTTAGGTTACTGAACCGTAGTAATTAGCAGTAAGTGATTAGTAATGAGAACGCGGTTCGATTCCTGTAAAACTGGCATTGACTTTTACATGAAGGATATGAAAAATTAAGTTTTTTTAGGCCGAAGGTCATGAGTCAAATTTACACAGGATTGAATTTTATACGAGAATGTACAGTTTTCAAGGCTGAGTTAGACAGATTTTTGATGTATGAGAGAGTTAAGGGTTATGGGGGGCAGTCAGGAAAGTGGAATTAAGGCCACAATCAGATCAGCCATAATCCTATTGAATGGCAGAGGATCAAGATCGGGGGCCAAATAATCTACTCCTGCTCCTCATTCTTATTTTCAGATGCCCTTATATCCCACTTCCCTATTCTGTATTTTTCAAGGCTGCAACTAATTCATGGTGTGCCAAATTTTGCACTTCGCTTCAGACAAGCACAACCCACACTTACACATAATTTGCTGTCTTTCGGTCATGCCTTGCCTAGAACGCACTTCTCTCAAATAAAATGCATCTGGCCTGTTTTAGCATAATCGCTAAAGCAAGGTTGCTGGTTGAGGGGAGGCGGTGGCATAGTGTTATTTTCACTGGGCTAGTGTTGCAGTGCTCTGGGGACCTGGGTTTGAATCCTGCCACAGCAGATGATGAAATTTGAATTCAATAAAAATCTGCAGCTGAAAGTCTAATGATGACCACGAAAACATTGATGTAAACTTCTGGTTCACTAATGCCCTTTAGGGAAGGAAATCTGCTGTCCTTACCTGGTCTGGCAGACCCACCAGCAATGTGGTTGACTCTTAAATGCCCTCTGAACAAGGGAAATTAGGGATGGACAGCAAATGCTGACCTAACCAGTGATGCCCACATCCTATGAACAAATTTTTAAAATGTTGAAGGACACCAGCCGGACACCCAACAAGCAGAGGATACTAGAGAATAGCTCTTCCAATGGATCATTGGGAATATAGCACGCGCCTCATACCAGGACAATACCAAGTTCAATGTTCAGTGTGTGTTGAGTGAACAGAATTCAGCTATGGCAGTGGGATCAGTATTAATCTCAATGTCCCAAGGAGGGTTAGGTTAGCCAATTCCTAATGCTGTCTAATGACTCCTGCTGGAAAGGTCACAGGTGATGATAGGGTCAGGCTTCATTCTCATGCTGTCCATTGTTAAATCATTTGCCAATAGTCACAACATTCGTGTTCGGGTGAGGTGACAGGAGCTTGTAACCCAGCAACGATAAAGAAAGGAGAAAACTGGACAGAAGTTAAAAACGAGAGAGTGTGCACTGTATAGCAGTGGGCACATGTATATGTACTTGGATTGTGCTCTTTAGAGACAGAGAAGAGAATAGAGGTGGTCAACATTCTGAAGGGTTTTAATGGAGTAAGTAGAGAGAAACTGTTTCCACTGGCAGGATGGTTGGTAACCAGTAGAGAAAGATTTAAGATAATTGACAAAAGAATCAGTGGGAAGATGAGAATTTTCTTCAGGCATTCTTCTGTTATGATCTTGAATGCACTATCTGAAAGAACGGTGGTAGCAGATTCACTAGCTTTCAATAGGGAATTCTATATATAGTTAAAGAGGAAATATTTGCCTGTCTAGGGGAAAGAAAAGGGGGACTGGGACTAACTGAATAACTCTTTCAAAGAGCCAGCACAGACATGATGGGCTGAATGACCTCCTTCTGAGCTGTGGATTACTAGGATGGTCAAGTTTAAAGAGCCATTCCTGGTCATCACATATCCATCCAAATATCTTCTCTCTCCACCATCAACTCCCACATTTTAAAAAGGATCCATTGTGTCTTGCTCCCACTCTCCAACTTCCAAAACTTCCCATAGACCGGCCCCTTAACCTTGCCCCCCAAAGATCTCCTCCTTTTCCTGGTAATGTGTTTTCACCTCTCAGAAGTGCCTTGGGATGTTTTATTATGATAAAGACGCCATATAAATGCAAATTGTTATTGAATTCAGTTTTCTTCAAAAGATTATTGTTTTGTGCATCAGCTGCTCACTAGAGGATATGTTTCCCCAGTCCTTAATAACCTAAAGCGCAATGTTCCTTGTCTAACTTGTATGGAACTAAAAATAGTGCCAAAAGCGCTTTTTTTGAGATTTAGCTAACCTGGCAATCATTTATTCAACCCTTTCCTCCAAGTGGCAATTAAACTGTTGGAACTGTTGCCACTTTATGACTTCTAATAAATAAAAGTTTGAGTGTCCCAAGATCCATTGTGAAGGGTTACAATTCCATTTGTCACTTTTGATGCATTACTTTGTTTAAACTTCTGGGTTAATCCTGTAATGAAGATCAAGGAGAGCAATTATTTAGTTTAGCCATTAAATGTAGCAGCAACAACAGCAACTTATATTTACACAGCACGTAACAAAACATCCCAAGGTTCTTGAACACTTTACAGACTTCTGGATTTAACATTGAGTTTAACAACTTAAGACCATGAACTCTCTCCTCCATCTTGACCCCCTTTTTAAATCCAATTTTTAATTAATTATTTTTTTTTTTTTAATTTTATTATTTGTTCATTTTTTAAATCCTTTTTCCCCTAACCCCCTCCCCCCCACACAGGACATCTGTCACTTGTTTCTGTGTTGTGCTTTCACAGCGCGCTGACCCTTGTTCTGCTATTAACACATTCTGCTATCTTACCCTTATGCCAGCACCTTCTTTACTCTTTATCATTACCATCAACGCTCCCTTTGTCTTGTGTCCATAACATCGTCATCCATCTCTCCTTAGGTGTCACCTATACTTTCTATCTTACTCCACCTGCTCCGCCCTCTCTTAAACAGTATAAAATCCATCACAGCACATTTCTACTTCTCTTTAGCTCTGAGGAAGAGTCATATGGAATCGAAACGTTCACTTTGTCTCTCTCTCCACAGATGCTGCCAAACCTGCTGAGTTTTTCCAGCATTTTCTGTTTTTATGTCCCAAGTTCCTTCACAGGGGCATTATAAAACATAATATTACACCAAGCCACATAAGAAGATGTTAGGTAACCAAAAGCTTGGTTAAGGAGGTAGGTCTTAAGGAGCACATTAAAAGAGGAAAGCGAGGTAGAGAGGTGGATAGGTGTAGGGAGGGAATTTCAGAGCTTAGATCCTAGGCAACTGAAGGTGATGCAACCACCAATGGTGGAGGGATTAAAATCAGAGATGCTCAAGAGGTCAGAATTAGATAAACATCTCAGTGGGAGACAATGGAGTAGTGGTGATGTCACTAGTAATCCAATGATAAAAGTTAATACTCTTGGGGGCATGGGTTCAAATCCCACCATAAAAACACCTGGCAAGATAAGTATTCCTTGAACATCTTAGTCTTTTTTTTAAAACTCTGAGAGTGAGTGTGGGTGTGCCTTAGAAGCAGGCTCCAAGAAAAAGATTCTCTCTTTCCCTCCCACTGCCCCACCTTTGTGTTAAACTTTCCTCAGAAACATCTCATTAGGGTAGCTCATGTTTTTTGAAAGTTCGCAAAGTCATGATAAATAAGAGATACCAAGGACAGTTTCACCAACAAATCTATCTGAAAGAACTTCCAGATCTATTATGACCCGAGTTCTGTTAGTTCAACAGTGTCGAGATCTCTTCAAATTTTATCCTTTTAAATGAAACGTTCTCACACTCTCTACAAAAGACTGTGTTTGTTTTGTCCTCTATTGTGCTTGTGCGTGAGTTTATGGGGGTTCAAATATCTGGTTTTTTTTAAAGGGGGAAATCATTACACTCCTAAACTACAACTTGTATGTTAACTGATTTATTGACTTGTTTTTAAAAAGTAGTTTGTTTTATAATAAATGATTTTTTTTTTGGTGTTTACTGAAAGAAGCCTGGTTAGAGTCTTTTTATGCTAAGAATAACAGTATCAAAGGTAAACAATTGACCAGTTTTGTGGGTGAGTTAAACATTTAAACTATTGGTACAACCTGTGGAGAAGTAGGGCTATAACTAACTGTGCACTCCTCCTACCATGGTCCTTAACAATTTCCAGCTTTCCAGAGGCGGGTAATGACTTCTCAACAAACATCTAAAGGGTATATCTCCATTATACACTGCTGATTAGCAGAAATAACTTCCATTTATCGAATGCAACCATCCCAAGCCACTTTATAGGGGAGAATAGGACACTGAGCTGTAGTAGAAAAGAAGTGTTGGAGGAGACCAGTAGCAGGTCCAAGAGATAGACTTCGAAGAGGCTTTTGATGTTGATGAGTGAGATAGCCAGATGGGGAGGTTGAGGCAAAGACATATCCCGAGTGTAAGTGTGAGACTGCTGAAAGTTCTGTCAGTGATAATGGAATGGGCCATTTTCTTGATCATTCTCAGCATGCGGACTTAACTGGTAAAGGCCAGCATTCGTTGCCCTTCAGAAGATGGTGGTGGACCATCGTTTTGTACTGCTGCAATTTGTGTGATGAAGGTGCTCCTGTAATGCTTTAAGTAGAGGTTACCAGGATTTTGACCCAGGGACAATGAAGGAATGGCCAAAATGTCCAATCTGCGACTTGGAAGGGAACTTGAAGGTGACGATGTTCACATTCACCTTATCTTTCTAGGTGGTGGAGATTACGGGATTGGGAGTTGCTGCTGATGAGGACTTGCAGAATTGCTGCAGTGGATCTTGTAGACAAAACACTGCCACGGTATGCCCAATGGTGGATGAGCTATTAGACAAAGTGCCAATCCAGGGGACTACCAGAAGTCCAGAGTCAGAAAATAAATGGCAAGCAGAGTAGAGAGCCAATGGAGGTATGGGAGAAGAGCAGTGATGGATAAATAAGACTTCCAATGTAACAGGAGACAGGTAAGAGTTTTGGATAAGTTGGAGATTATATATGGTAAGGCTCAGAGACTGAAGAGGCTAACACCGGGAAAAAAATCAAGCATGAAGATAAGAAAAAATCAAGCATGAATAGATGTTTGAGTAAGAGATGGTGATGTTGCATAGATGGGAGTTAGTAATCTTGTGGATGGTTAGGATTGTGAGTTTAAAAGCTCTGATTGGGGTCAAACAGGATGCCAAGGTTGTTCACCTTCAAATTCAGCAAGAATGAGCAGTGAACAGAGGATGGAGGGAGGGCAAAAATAGAGAGGTTTAGGCAGGAATTAAACAGGTAGCTTCTGTACTGCCATGGTTAAGGTCAAGATTATTCAGGTTGATTGCTTGTCACTAGTGCAGTAGGGCACACTACAAGGCTTGGATAGTGATTGATCATTTATACATGATAATGGGTTCTGCTGTGCATCTAACCCTAACTACATTTGACTTGGAAGTGCTTGATGCTGAAACTGAATCCAGAAGTATGAAAATATTCCATTCCGCAGTGCTGACATCCCTCACCTTGCTGATTATAGAATCCACCAACAACCATAGAGAAAGCTTATGGTATCCATGGACACTACTGATAAAAGAGCCTTCAACCCATGATACCATTATCGTCCTGTTTTGCAGTCAGTTGGTTTACAATTCAGATGTAAATTTATTTCAGTGCTTGTAATACTAATTAAATCAATAGCTTCTTTAAACTGGGTTCATGTCAATGTATAATTTGAATAATTAATTTAAGATTAATTGGATTTTAAAACCATATTTCCTTAATTGCTCATTAGCTTGTCTACCTCCCAAGGCCGCCCATGTGTAATTGCATTATTGAATGCATCCTGCTCTTATTTATGTTGACAATGAATGAGCATTAGTATCCAACAAATGACGTTGCTGATATTAATGTACAGTTGCTTCAACAGAAAGCTACACTGAATAAAACATTTCATTTTGGACCCGTTAATTGTCTGTCAGTTTAACTAGATGTAAACAAAGGTTTATTAATTTTTGCATGGCATTTTTAACCAAGTAATTACAAGTTTTACGGGTTTAATGCAAATTGCAGTAAACAAACAGTATAAGCACTGGTTACATTGGCATTTGCCCCATGCCGGAGCTGAGGTTTTATGTGGTGCAACATTAGACTATAAAGACACTGCTTGCTAATAAGCCTGAGCTGAACTATTTCTCAGTCTTGATGATGTGAAAAAGTAAGCAAGCCAATCCTATAGCTGACGATATTGAAGCGTTCTTTTTCCAAACTTTCTTATTCCTCTAATTCCTAACAGACAGTGACTAGTGTTTCCTTGCTGCATGTAACAAGCAGTGCCTAATAGATCCCTGTTCCATGTAACAGGCTGTAGCTAACGATTCCTTGTTTCCCATCTAACAGACTATGGCTAGTGATTCCCTGGCACATGTGTCTCAGACAGTGCCAAGTTGTTTCTTGTATTATCTATTGGGCAGTGACTGCAGCTTCTTACTGTATCTGATAGACAGCAGCTAATGTATTTCCATGGCAACTGAGGAGTTTCCAAATTCTGCCCCTAGTGTTAGCATTAAACATTCCCTGATGAATTCCAGCATACAGATTAAATGCAGAGTAAAGGGGCCCTTTTTTTTATTCATTCATTGGATGTGAGCATCGCTGGATAGGCCAGCATTTATTGCCCATCCATAATTGCCCTTGCTCAGAAGGCATTTAAGAGTCAAACTCATTGCTGTGGGTCTGGGGTCACATGTAGGCCAGACCAGGTAAGGACAGCAGATTTCTTTCCCTACAGGGCATAAGGCTTTTAATTCCAGATATTGATTGAATTCAAATCCCACCATCTGCCGGGTCCCTGGAGCATTAACCTGGGTCTCTGGATTACCAGTCCAGTGACAAAGCAACTATGCCACCACCTCCCCAGTGCATAAACTAGGGGTCTAATACTCTTTTTAGCCTGGTACTCTGGAGTGTCCAAAGTTGCCGTCTGCCAAATTCCAGAGGTGGGGGATGGTGGGGGTGGGGTGGGGGGGTTGGGTGCGGAAGGGTGTTGTGCAAAAAGGTTTAAGAGCTTGCACCTGGAAGTTATTCCTCTCCAGCACCTGTATTTTGCCCAGAAATCAAATCCATTGTGTTTCGGTCAACAGGGCAAATGCTGAGACTGCATATCATGAAGGTGTCTAACCCCAATCTGTGATTTCCCAACCACTTTAACTACTGGACAGAAATTCATGGTCTGTCAGTGCATCTTCTCATAATGTATATTTACAATGAGCCGTGTGATTGTAGAGCCGGGTCGTTTACCTTCATTATCCTCAGGGTAAATGAACATATTAAGAAATGGAATCATAGCAATAAACTAAATGAGGCTTTAAGCTCACACTTTTAAGGGCACAATAAATACAAAGATTTTGCCTACAAACTGGGGGATTGCTATTATAATCCTAATATTGAAAGAAGGAAAGAGGTGTTCATAAAGCAAGTGTAGATCAATTATTTGACATTAATAGTGCCCAAGAACATTTTACACAATCAATGTTTTGATGCAAAGAGCATGGAATTCATGTCAGATTTGGAAGCAATAGGTCTTGACCCCACCCCCCTCCATGCCTTGAATTATTAAAGAAGTATTAAATTAAATGACAAATGATAAACATACCTTGGATCTACAAAAGGCATTCACGCCTGTACCTGAGGTTTTTGAGAGCTATAGGGGCATTGGGTTAATAGCATATTGGCTTGTTGACAGAGCAGAGTGGGATTTAATGACTGAACAAAGGGATGGGCCCTTTGGGGCTGTTTACATTGTGGATTCTATTTAGCATATTTAGTCTATACTAAGCTATGTAACCGAGTGACCCTTATAATAGAGGTTGACAGCATTCAACAAAGGCTTCGAATGTGGACAGACTATGGAATTCTGCAGGGAATTTAATGTGGGCATTGTAAAATTACGTGAACCGTTGCAGAAATGATGAAACATGCAACATTAGACCGATATATGCAGTCAAAGGTAGGAAAGGAAAAGATTTGTGTATGGTTATGAGGTTATGGAGCTATCCAGTAATGTGAGCTGTAATTAGCCACTTTAATCAAACTTGAGAATCCACTGGAAGGCATTTAATTGCAAGTAAAAACAGATTATTTTAACTTTGTGTAACTTCTAATTACATTTGGGGTTATTTTCTAGACTGATATTGCAGTCTGACTCATCCAAAACATGACGTGGAAAGAAAGAACATCTCTCAAGAACATCTCTAAGTGCTTCAGGTACAATAGAAATGTCGGAACTGTTGATATGTAGGAAGCATGGTAACCACGGTAACCATCTTTTTCGCACAGGATCTCTCAAAGAGCAATGAGATGAATGGTTTGGCTGAGGGAAGAATGTTAGCCAGGTCAATCTCAAATAGCACCACGGGACCTTTAAAGTCCACCTAAAATACCACTGGAGGCAGGTGATGGCTTGTTTTAACATTCTATCTGAAAAAAATGTCACCACTGACAAAAAAAAAAATGCCAGTCCAGATTATGTGCTTAAATCTTGGAATGGTGCTTGGAGCCATCGCCTTCATAGTCAAGTGAGATTGTTACCAATTAAGCCAAGTTAACACAGCAAGTAGTTTGATTTGACTGTCAGAATAGCTGTTAAAGTTGAAATCTTAAACCTCTGTGAAACCTTATAGCTCGTTTCCTTACTTTCTTTTCTGTTTTCTCAATGACTGAGCAAAAGTTTGTTTTGATTCGTCTTGCACGTTTGAACAAACTAAGTTAAATTAACATCAAGTTTGACAGTGGCGTGCTCTTCTTGCCATTAGCTGTGCACCCATTATGGAAGTCATTTTTCAATTCTGATCTGGGATGACTGTACTTGGTCTTCAACACCCATTACTCAAGGTCAGTGCAAGTTATAAGCTAAACCTTTCTGCGAGTTACAAATTAAAAATACCAGATGTAAGCTGTATTCCCTGAAGGAACTGATTAAATAATGGCTGGCAAAGCCAGCATTTATAGCCCATCCATAGTTGCCCTTCTGAACATCGTGATAAGCTGCCCTCTTACACAATGCAAACTCTATTGTAATGGTGCCCCACAATGCTGTTAAGACAGGGGCAGTTGGAGTTGTTCTCCTTACAGCTGAGAGGCTAAGAAGAAATTTGATAGAGATGTTTAAAATCGTGAAGGGTTTAGACAGGGTAAATAAAGAGAAACTGTTTCCAATGATGGAATGGTCTATAATTAGAGGACGCAGATTTAAAATGACTGGCAAAAGAACCAGAGGTGACATGAGGAAAAACCTTTTCATGGAGTAAGTGGCTCGGACTTTGAATGCACTGCCTGGAATGGCAATTCAATAGTAGCTTTCAAAAGAAAATTGGATAAATACTTGAAGGAGGAAAAATGGTAGGAATATGGGCAAAGAGCCAGAGAGTGGGACTAATTAGGTTGCCTCTTAAAAGAGCCAACACTGAACAGATGGGCTGAATGGCCTCCTTCTGTACTGTATTATTCTATGGTTCTATGATTCCATAATTTTGACCCAATGGTGATGAAGAAATAGTGATATATGTCTACGTCAGGATGGTGTGTGACTTGTTCCCATTTACCAGCAGCCCTTGCTGTAGTGCTCAATTGTTCTGTGTTTGATTATGTGAGTCTGTTTACCACTGATGCTCACTGTGCTTGATTGGTTAAGCCTGGATGTACACTCAGAGAAAAGTAAACAAAGCTGTAGAAAGAACTGGAAGTTAGAGCTGAAGCATGGAGTAGACATTTCAAAGCACTGTGAATAAAACTTTATATGCACCTGTTTTACAAGTGTCATCTCTGCATAGCTCTGAGATATAAAAAATGCAACACTTGTTCTTCCAAGTGGTTGTGATGGAAGTCACAGATTGCATAGGTGTTGTTGAGGAAGTGCTGATGAATTGTTGCAATGCATCCTGTAGATAGTGCACACTACAAAGACAGCATGCTAGTGGGGCAGAAGTCGCTATTTAAGGAAGTAGATGAAGTGCTGATCAACCAGGCTGCTTTGTCCTGAATGGCACATTTTTACCACAGACTTTCACTATATTCAAACTTGCTACACTCTGAGGAGCTGCGATAACCGATGGGGCAGAATCATAGAACCAGAAATTTTCACACACAGAAGGAGGGCTTTCAGGCCAAAGTGCCTGTGCCAACTCTGTGCTACAGCCAAATCCTGGACAGTGGGAAATTTAAACACTAGTGTGAATCTGTATTCTATTCTGTGACACTCACTTACTGGAAGTTTGATCTCAGCTGGGGAAAGGCTAACATTTTCATTAATTCATAAAATGGTGAGATTTAGCAATGCTGTAAAAGACCTGTGTTAGATTGCACTTGTGCATCAATGTGAGCCATTTCTGGTACAATAAAGAAGCATCTTTAAGGACCCATCCTTCTAGTTTCCTACCTAAAGGCTAATTCAAAATGAGTTTTAAAATAGCGCAAGGTGCCAACTTAACATTTGATATTTTTTGTCACTAATACCTATTGTAATTTCAGTCAATAAATGCAGCAGTCCTTGTATATGGCTGTTTCGATCTGGCTGATTGCTGATGTGGTAAAGCGGGATGGTATAATAAAGTGTGTTAAAGGGATATACTGATTTGCTTAGGTGCTGGGACATTCAGACAAAAGTCTGCAGGAAATTTGCAACGGCTAGCTTTTGCATATCAGACGTGGCTCAGTTAGTAGCAGTCTTGCCTCCCTGCCATAAGGTTCAAAGTTCAAGTCCCACTCCAGGACTTGAGTACAGAACTTAAAGCTGACACTCCAGGGCAATACTGAGGGAGTGCTGTGCTGTTGGAGGTGGCATCTTTCAGATGTGGTGTTAAACCAACATCTCATCGGCCTGCTCAGGTGGATGTAAATGGTCCCATGGCACCAATTTTGAAGAAGAGCAGGGAAGTCATCTTCAGTCTCTTTTGACCAATATTTGTCCCTCCATCAACACAAAACCGATTATCTGGTCATAATCACATTACTGTTTGTGAGAGCTTGCTCTGCGCAAATTGACTGCCGTGTTTCCTATGCTGCAACACTTCAAAAGTGCTTCATTGGCTGTAAAGCACTTGGGTATGTCCAGTGGTCATGAAAAGTGCTATATAATTGCGAATCTTTCTTTCCTTTTTAAGTTTGACCCTGGCTTGGCCAATGGCAGTTTCAGATCAGTCATGTTCCCTAAATAGAATGTGGAAATGAAGCCCATTGACATCATCATAATATGAAACAGCACAAAAGGAGGATATTTGGTCCATAGTGCCAGCGCTGGCTCTTTGAGCTATCCAATTAGTCCTATTCCCAGATTTTCCACCTTAACCCTGCAAATCTATCCTTTTCAAAGATCTATCCAATTCCCTGTTGAAGGTTGCCATTGAATCTACTTCCACAAGGCAGAGCATTCCAGATCATTACAACTTACTGCATTAAAAAGTAAAATTCATCATCCCTGGATCAAAAATCTGCATCCACTGGTTGCCGATCCTCCTGCTTGTTGAAACATTTTGTGCTTTATTTACTCGATTAAAAACCATGATAACTTTTGAACACCTCCCTTAAGCCTCCCATGCGCTAAGCGTTTTTATTTTGTTTACATTTTTTATTCATTCATGGGATGTGGGCTTCGCTGGCTAGGCCAGAATTTATTGCCCATCCCTAGTTGCCCATGGGAAGGTAATGGTGAGCTGCCTTCTTGAACCGCTGCAGTCCAGGTGGTGTAGGTACACCCACAGTGCTGTTAGGAAGGGAGTTCCAGGGTTTTGACCCAGCAACAGTGAAGGAACGGTGATATATTTCCAAGTCAGGATGGTGAGTGGCTTAGAGGGGAACTTCCAGGTGGTGATGTTCCCATCTATCTGCTGCTCTTGTTCTTCTAGATGGTAGTGGTTGTGGGTTTGGAAGGTGCTGCCTAAGGAGCCTGCAGTGCATCTTGTAGATGGTACACACTGCTGCCACTGTGCGTCGGTGGTGGGGGAAGTGAATGTTTGTGGATTGGGTGCCAATCAAGCGGGCTGCTTTGTCCTGGATGGTGTCAAGCTTCTTGAGTGTTGTGGGAGCTGCACTCATCCAGGCAAGTGGAGAGTATTCCATCACACTCCTGACTTGTGCCTTGTAGATGGTGGACAGGCTTTTGGGAGTCAGGAGGTGAGTTACTCGTCACAGGATTCCTAGCCTCTGACCTGCTCTTGTAGCTACAGTATTTATATGGCTAGTCCAGTTCAGTTTCTGAATCCCCCCATTAGTGGGGGATTCAGTGATGGTAACGCCATCTGATTAAGCGCTACAATTAGAACTCAAGGGACCGAGAGAAAAATAAAGAAGGCAAACTGAAGCTAGAGTCTGCAGATTTAGACATACAGTAATAAATATAGCAGATGAATATTTCATAATAGTGATTGAGGCACCTGGTAACAGCATTGAACACCATTGAACGTCAAGGGGCGATGGTTAGATTCTCTGTTGTCGGAGATGGTCATTGCCTGACACTTGTGTGGTGCGAATGTTACTTGCCATTTTTGCTCTGTTTGACATTGTTCAGGCCCGACATGTGCGTCACCCAGCTAGGCAGGTTAGGGATGGGCAACAAATGTTGACCTTGTTGCTGACCACATCCCATCAATGAATAAATTTTTAAAAAGTATTCAAGATGTTATTTGCTTGTGCAGCTGTTACCAGGTGCCTCAATCACTGTTATGAAATATTCATCTGCTATATTTATTACTGTATGTCTAAATCTGCAGACTCGAGCTTCAGTTTGCCTTCTTTATTTTTCTCTGGGTCCCTCGAGTTCTAACTGTAGCGTTTAATCAGAACTCATTCTTTGCAAACATGGTACCCTGGGAAGAAGTGACCTTTATTATAATTGTCTCGTTAATTGTCGCTGACAGTAAATCAGACCGTGTGTAAAACAAAGCAAAGCAGCAGGATGTTTTTCATCCTTAACTGGGAAAACGCTTAATTAATGCTTTTAAAAAAAGGCATCTTTGTTTGTAATTTTTTTCTAAATGTCGTGGCAGATGAATGCAAGGTCAGTGCTTTTCCCAGCATGTGTCTCCAGCAGGCACGGAAGTGGAAACTCATTAGGGAGCTTCTAGGATGCAAGCCTTTAATCGCAAGCTTTGAAGATTCGGGGAAGGTGTCACAACACTGTACAGTTAATGGTTCAAAAATTACACAGCTAGGAATGAGCACCCATCCTTTCAATTTCTCAAGCTAGCTGGTGTCCCATATCTCTTTTCTTTCATACCAGAAGTTGGAAGAAAGGAAGTTATATTTATTTAGCGTTTTTCACCACTTCACAGTCAACGGAGCGCTTTTGGAGTGTAGTCATCGCTGGAATGTAGGGACTGTGGCAGCCAATTTGCCCACAGCAAGGTCACACAAACAGCAATGAAATAATCGATCAGACTGCGTGTTTCAGGGTGGTGGTTGAGGGAAGACTGTTGGCCAGAACACTCTGAGAATTTATCCATTCTACTTATGCCATCGGGATCTTTCACATCCACCTGAAAGGACAGGTGGGCCTAAATTAAATGTTGCAGATGAAAGATGGCACCTTGGTACTGCAGTGGCGCATC
This sequence comes from Cetorhinus maximus, assembly GCF_964194155.1. Classification (NCBI taxonomy): domain Eukaryota; kingdom Metazoa; phylum Chordata; class Chondrichthyes; order Lamniformes; family Cetorhinidae; genus Cetorhinus; species Cetorhinus maximus. The sequence goes on along the minus strand of NC_135884.1, from coordinate 12,616,930 downwards.
ACACCATGTGTTCAGATCATTGGAGTGGGAACTGAATATTCCTGGGAGCAGATTTACAGCCTGCCTCCTGTCCCACCTGAGAAAAACTCAGCAATTGGTGGGTTGGAGCCACGCTCCTCCTGCACTTAGAATAATTTTGCCCATTTAACACCCCCCAGTGTTTCACCTGGTAGCTCATCCCAGTAGGCTTTCACCGCTCTTAGCGGATGTAATGAATCATTTTCCCAAAGGAGAGTGGGTGGCTACCAGTGAGATTTGTCTCATAACTATGTAGCGATTGCCAATTCTTCCAAATGCTCACTAATGCCCGCAAAATGTGTTAGGCAATTGCTTCTCTAGGATTAAATCTTAGGCATTGCTATAGTATTCTAATTATAGGTGTAATGACAGACTAGGACAGATGATGGTCAGAATTTTCCAACCACCCCCCCACCCCACCCCGGGGCTGCTTTCCCACGCAGTGGGGCCGGCGAGCCATTGAAATCCCCGTTCACACTGGCGGGACGGGAAGATCCCACCGGTGTGAGGAGCTGGAGAATTCTGGCCGATGATTCTCATTAATAATTGATTCTACGACATATAATGAACCAAGCAGACAAGTAACACATTCTTTCCTTAAACAGACCACAGGAAATAGATTTTCATTAAAAAAACGTGATTTTGATTGCAATTCCAGTAACATGAACAGACCCCCCTCGGAACTGAACTTATCACCTCTACTCCCTGTTCAACTGGAAATCTGCCCAGTTCTTGTTTTTTAAATATTTCAAAGATGAGAAGCTGACACCAATTAATGTTGACTTTGCTCCTCACCAATGCAACATAGCTTATTCTTAAATACCAGCTCCAGTTAATTTATAATTGTCCAGGTTAACATTATGTAGAATAGTCAAAACTGAAGCATACACAGACCAAATGTGTTGAGATGTGACCTGGAATGTACAAAATTCAAAGTGGCGCAAACGTAGCCTTATGATAGACATAAATAAATGGTCATCTTTATTTTATCTGGAGTGTATGGTCCAAGAATTGGCACTAAAAATATCAGCCATACAGTAATATAAGGGGCACTGAGGGAGAAAAATTCATGCAGTGTGTCCAGGAAAATCTTTTCAAACAATTAGTGACAAACCCAACGAGAGGAGATGCAATTCGAGACCTAGTCTTGGGGAACGAAGAAGGGCAAGTGGGTGAAGTGACAGTTGGCAACCATATTGCTAACGGTGATCACAATTGAGTTAGATTTAGCGTTAGATTTATGGAAAAGGACAAAGATAAGGCAGGAGTAAAAATCTTGAACTTGGGGAAGGTAAATTTTGCAGAAATGAGAAGCAACTTGGCTGAGGTGGACTGGACAGCACTGCTGGAGGATAAAACAGTGGAAAACCAGTGGGAAGCACTAAAAAGCAAGATCCTAATTGTACAAAGTAGACATGTCCCCTACAAAAATAAGAGTGGTACTGTCAAATCTAGACCCCCCCTGGTTGTCTAGAGGAACACAGGGGAAGATCAAACAGAAAAAGAAAGCGTACGATAGACACAAAGAACTAAGCACTGCAGATAGCCTAGACAAATATAGGAAGTGCAGGGACAAAGTTAAAAAGGAAATAAGGAAATCAAAGAGAGGACATGAAAAAAGATTAGCAAGTAAAGTTAAAGATAACCCAAAGATGTTTTACCAATACATTAATGCTAAAAGGTTAGTTAAGGAAAAAGTGGGACCTATCAGAGATGAAGATGGAAACTTGTGTGTAGATGCAGGGGCTGTGGGAAGGGTTTTAAATGAATATTTTGTCTCTGTGTTTACAAAGGAAAGGGCGGATGTAGATATGGTAGTCCAGGAGGAACACTGCGAGATATTGGATGGGATAGTCACAAAGAGAGAGGAAGTACTCAAAGGGTTGAAATCCTTGAAAGTTGATAAGTCACCAGGGCCAGATGGATTGTTTCTGAGGCTGATGAAGGAAGTCAGGGAGGAGATAGCAGATGCTCTGAGGATGATTTTCCAATCTTCACTAGATACAGGTGAGGTACCGGAGGACTGGAGAAATGCAAACGTAGTTCCATTGTTTAAAAAGGCATCAAAGGAAATGCCAAACAATCATAGGCCAGTTAGTCTTACATTGGTGGTGAACAAATTAGTAGAATCAATCTTGAGAGATAGGATTAACTGTAATGTGGAAAGGCATGGACTAGTCAGGGATGGTCAGCATGGATTTGTTAAAGGAAGGTCTTGCCTCACAAATTTAATTGAATTCTTTGAGGAAGTGACAAGAAGGGTTGATGAAGGTAGTGCAGTGTATGTTGTGTACATGAATTTTAGCAAGGCATTTGGCAAGGTCCCACATGGCAGATTGGTCAGGAAAGTAAAATCCCATGGGATTCAGGGTAATGTGGCAAACTAGATAAAAGGTTGGCTTTGTAACAGGAAACAAAGGGTAATTGTCGATGGATGCCCTTGCGAATGGAAAGTTGTCTCAAGTGGTGTTCCACAGGGCTCGGTGTTGGGACCCTTGCTATTTGTGTTATATATTAACGATTTGGACGTGAACGTGGGGGGCATGATTGGGAAATTTGCAGATGACACAAAGATTGGCCGAGTAGTGGATAGTGTAGAGGATAGCCATAATCTCCAAAACGATATAGATGGGTTGATGAAGTGGGCGGTAAAGTGGCAGATGGATTTTAACATAGAGAAGTGTGAGGTCATACATTAAGGGAGATCAAACAGTTACAGGGATTACACAATAAATGGGAATATACTAAGAGGAGTAGATGAAGTGAGAGATCTTGGCATACAAGTACACAGGTCCCTGAAGGCAGCAGTTCAAGTAGACAAGGTTGTAAAGAAGGCATATGGAATGCTCTCCTTCATTGGCAGAGGTATAGAATATAAAAGTAAGAATATAATGTTGGAATTATATAAAACACTGGTGAGGCCACAACTGGAATATTGTGTGCAGTTCTGGTCACCACATTACAGGAAGGATGTAATAGCTCTGGAGAGAGTGCAGAGGAGGTTTACAAGAATGTTGCCAGGGTTAGAAAAGTGTAGCTACGAGGAGAGATTGGATAGGTTGGGGTTATTTTCCTTAGAACAAAGAAGGCTGAGAGGTGACTTGATTGAGGTGTGCAAAATTATGAGGGGAATAGATAGAGTGGACAGGATAAAATTGTTTCCCTTGGTGGAGAATTCTAGAACCAGGGGACATAGATTCAAGATAAGTGGCAGAAGGTGTAGGGGGGACATGAGGAAGAACTTTTTTACGCAGAGGGTAGTGGGTGTCTGGAATTCACTGCCCAAGTTGGTGGTAGAGGCAGAAACTCTAAACTCTTTTAAAAAGTACCTGAATCTGCACCTTAAGTGCTGTAAGCTGCAGGGCTATGGGCCGGGAGCAGAAAGGTGGCATTAGAAAGGGCACCTGGGTGTCCTTGAGCTGGTATGGACAAGATGGGCCGAATGGCCTCCTTCTGTGCTGTAACTTTTCTATGGTTCTATGGTTCTATGAACAGATTGTGACTAGGATTATCTCCCATCCAGTTTTGGACAATACAGACTAATTTTTGATTGGGTTGCATGAACACCATCACCTCCAAGATCCCCTCCATGTCACTCATCATCATGATGTGGACATTCATCATTGTTCCTTCATTGTCAAAAGCCTGGAATTCCCTATCACAGCACCACGGGAGTCCCTTCACCAACTAGATTGCAACGGTCCAAGAAGAAAGCTTACCACCCCCGTCTCAAAGATAACTAGCAATGAGCAATAAAATGCAGACTTGACAGCAAAGCCCATACTACTACAATGAATATGAGGAGTGCTGAAAAAAGAGATATGCCGAAGCTTTTCATTTTGCACTCATCAGGATACTTACAAGAATACCGATATAACGGGAAAACAACAAATTATACTGTATGTGAAGAGAGTGCTGACTGGTTGGCAAGTGGCATTGCCATAGAGAGTGCACCACTGATGGTGACTGACAGTTCCCCTTATATTGGTATTCTTGTGAGTGTCCTGAGGAGTGCAAGATGAAAAGCTTAGACATGTCTCTTTTTTCAGCGATACTCAAGTTTCGTACAACCAAATGACTATTTACAATGAATATTTTAAGAAACACATTCCTAAGATGGAAACCGAGAGTCCAGTTTTCAAATCGGAAGTTCTTTTGTTTCCACCCACTTGTGTTTAATATTGCAGAGGCATTAATCATTAATGTGTCCATGCATATTTTATCAACAAGCAAACATTATAGCCTAAGTTTCACTCTCAATTTATGCTGGCTTCTTGGCAAAAAAAGACCCCGGTAACTGCTCCGAGAACTCACTGCTCGGGCCCCACCCACACAAGTGAACACACAATCAGAATTTTATTTTACTGTGGTGAGGAGGAAGGTGGATCATGCCACAGAGAAGAATTCTTTAGATAGTGCGATGGGTAAACATTTACCTGAATAGACAGCCGTAGTCTCTGTTAAACGTCTCAGGAAACGGTAACTCTGACCCTACGACACTTCCCCCAGCACCAAAAGTCAGCCTGGCTTTATTTCCTCATTCGTTCTATATTGCATATTTTGCCTCAGCTTTTATAAGACTTGTTGTGTCTTTGATTTTGTACCTTCCGAAAACTTTGACCTGGGGTATCCACTGGGCCAAAGATAGAAAATAGGAAAAACTAAGAAAGGAGCATAACTACAGGGATACAGAAATAAAACACTGCAGATTCTGGAGATGTGAAATCAAAATAGAAAATGCTGGAAAAACTCAGCAGGGAAATTGGACAGGATTGTGTAGAGCAAAAACAGAATTACCTGGAAAAACTCAGCAGGTCTGGCAGCATCGGTGGAGAAGAAATCAGTTAACATTTCGAGTCTTCACGACCCTTCGGCAGAACAGAACGTGAAGACTCGAAACGTTAACTGATTTCTTCTCCACCGATGCTGCCAGACCTGCTGAGTTTTTCCAGGTAATTCTGTTTTTGTTTTGGATTTCCAGCATCCGCAGTAGCTTTTAGCTTTTTGTTTTTATTTAGGATTGTGTAGAGGTAGGGTCTGGTACATATAGGGTTAATGTGGGACTGAGTACAGTACTACCAACACAATGATGGCAAAAGGCCAGAGTCAGGTTCAGTCTAGCGATAGACAGAGATGTGTAAAGTCCTAGGATGGAGTCAGCCCCATACCTGTACCCTCCACTGTATACATGTATATAGTTATGAATTGTTACCAAAGACTTGCTGTTAATTTACTCAAGACTACGAAGCCTACTTCATGGTGTCTGGAGCAGGATTCTTCATGGTGGCAGCATCCAGATCAAAAATCCTTATCCTCACAAGAATGCAGAAAAACTAAGGAAAAGGACACGTTCAATCGGATTGGATTCTGAACTGAAACTCCCAACTGAAGCTATGGACACGGAAAAAAATCACCAGAAAGAAAAATCTCCAGAGAGAGAAGAACCTGGAAGTGAAAAACATAGAACTTTTACTCAAGCATAAAGATCTCCCTTGGAAGCCCAGCTTCAGCAAGTAGAGCTCACAGCCTGCAAGGGTGAGATAAAATTCTTCAAACTCCAGACCAGCCAATCCTGAGAAACCCGTTTTCATCAATTCAGTCAGAAGTGCCATTTGAAAAAAAACCTGTCACTAATCCCGATCCCCGACTCCGAGTCTCAGCGCGTGGATCTCGAGTTCAGCAAAGAGACAAAAAAAAATTAATAATTAATTTTGCCTCCTTCAGGTACCTTGCAACCGTCCAATTTCCTGAACAGCAATCCTGTGGCTCTTTTCTATGTGTCCCGACTTGCAACACTATAGCGCTGGTTAAATTAAATCAGCAGCCAGCCTGTGCAGCCATTGAGAACCCTTCTTCTTCAGGCAGAAACGCACCGCTGCCATTTTGGAAAGCCCGCCAAAAACCGGCAAACACACAGGTGCACGCCATTGTTCGGCAGTGAACGGTGGCGCCATCTTGGAAGCCTGTAATCTCTTAAAGCTGTACACGCACTTTTGAAAATTGTCAAAATGGATTACATCCATTGCCCAGACCAGTCACAGAATTGGAGGCTTTGGAGGAAAAGATTTTGAAGGTACAGCATTGCTACAGATCTAAATAAAAAACCCGAAGCAGAGCAAGTCAATACACTTCTTTATGCAATTGGACCAATTGCAGATGACATCATCACACAACAAGCTATCGATGAGTCATCTGCCAAATTTGATGGTTTTAAAATGCTTTGACGTTTATTTCAACCTGAGATCCAATGAAATATTGGAGAGAGCCAAATTTAATAAGAGAGTCCAACTGCCCGGGAACCCGTCGATTCTTCATAAACGATCTCTACAGACTGGCAGAGGGTGTGACTATAGAGCTTTAAAGTCTGAGACAGAATCGTGGCGGATGTTGCAGATGATTCACTCTCTGACCTCCTACAAGCTTAAGACGATCTTATCCTAGATTAAGGATACTTGCCTTTATTAGCCGAGGAATAGAATACAAAAGCAGGGAGGTTATGCTGGAACTGTATATAACGTTGGCTAGGCCACAACTGGAATACTGCACGCAGTTCTGATCACCACATTATAGGAAGGATGTGATTGCACTGGAGAGGGTGTAGAGGAGATTTACCAGAACACTGCCTGGGCTGGAGGGTCTGAGCTATGAGGAAAGATTGGATAGGCTGGGGCTGTTTTCCTTGGAGCAATGAAGGTTGAGAGGGGACCTGATAGAGGTGTATAAGATTATGAGGGGCATAGATAGGGTGGACAGGAAGGCACTTTTTCCATTTGTAAAGGGCTCAATAACCAGGGAGCATAGATTTAAGGTAAGAGGTAGAAGGCTAAAAGGGGAGTTGAGGAAAAATCTTTTCACCCAGAGGGTGGTTGGAGTCTGGAACTCACTGCCTGAAAGAGTGGTTGAGTCAGAAACTCTCGTAACATTTAAGAAGTATTTAGATATTCAATTGCGTTCCAGGGCTATGGGCCAAGCACTGGAAAATGGGATTAGTGTAGTCAGATAAAAGGAAAAAGCTGCGGATGCTGGAAATCGAAAACAAAAATAAAAATACTTTCCAGAACTGTTACTGACCTCATCTCCTCTGGAGATCTTCCTTCCACAGCTTCCAACCTGATAGTCTCCCAACCTCGGACGGCCCGCTTCTACCTCCTACCCAAAATCCACAAACAGGACTGTCCCGGCAGACCGATCGTGTCAGCCTGTTCCTGCCCCACGGAACTCATTTCTCGTTACCTTGACTCCATTCTCTCTCCCCTTGTCCAGTCCCTTCCCACCTACATCCGTGATTCCTCTGACACCCTACATCATATCAACAATTTCCAGTTCCCTGGCCCCGACCACCTCCTCTTCATCATGGACGTCCAATCCCTCTACACCTCCATCCCCCACCGGGATGGTCTGATGGCTCTCTGCTTCTTCCTCGAACAGAGGCCCGAACAATCCCCATCCACCACTACTCTCCTCCGTCTGGCTGAACTTGTTCTCACACTGAACAATTTCTCCTTTAACTCCTCTCACTTCCTCCAAATAAAAGGTGTGGCTATGGGTACCCGCATGGGCCCCAGCTATGCCTGTCTCTTTATGGGGTATGTGGAACATTCCTTGTTCCAGTCCTACTCAGGCCCCCTCCCACAACTCTTTCTCCGGTACATCGATGATTACTTCGGTACTGCTTCATGTTCTCGTCTGGACCTGGAAAAATTTATTAATTTTGCTTCCAATTTCCACCCCTCCATCATTTTCACATGGTCTATCTCTGACACTTCCCTTCCCTTCCTTGACCTCTCTGTCTCAATTTCTGGTGATAGACTGTCCACCAATATCCATTACAAGCCTACCGACTCCCACAGCTATCTCGACTACAGCTCCTCACACCCCGCTTCCTGTAAGGACTCCATCCCATTCTCTCAGTTCCTTTGCCTCCATCGCATCTGTTCTGATGATGCCACTTTCAAAAACAGTTCCTCTGACATGTCCTCCTTCTTCCTTAACCGAGGTTTTCCACCCATGGTGGTTGACAGGGCCCTCAACCGTGTCCGGCCCATCTCCCGCGCATCTGCCCTCACGCCTTCTCCTCCCTCCCAGAAACATGATAGGGTCTCCCTTGTCCTCACTTATCACCCCACCAGCCTCCGCATTCAAAGGATCATCCTCTGCCATTTCCGCCAACTCCAGCATGATGCCACCACCAAACACATCTTCCCTTCACCCCCCCCGGCGGCATTCCGTAGGGATCATTCCCTCCGTGACACCCTGGTCCACTCCTTCATCACCCTGTACACCTCAAACCCCTCCCATGCAACCGCAGAAGATGCAACACCTGCCCCTTTACTTCCCCTCTCCTCACCGTCCAAGGGCCCAAACACTCCTTTCAAGTGAAGCAGCATTTCACTTGCGCTTCCCTCAACTTAGTCTACTGCATTCGTTGCTCCCAATGCGGTGTCCTCTACATTGGAGAGACCAAACGCAGACTGGGTGACCGCTTTGCAGAACACCTTCGTTCTGTCCGCAAGCATGACCCAGACCTCCCTGTCACTTGCCATTTCAACACTCCACCCTGCTCTCATGCCCCCATGTCCATCCTTGGCCTGCTGCATTGCACCAGTGAAGCTCAACGCAAACGGGAGGAACAGCACCTCATCTTCCGACTAGGCACTTTACAGCCTTCCGGACTGAATATTGAGTTCAACAATTTTAGATCATAAACTCTCTCCTCCATCCCCACCCCCTTTCCGATTTTCCCCCTCCTTTTTGTTTTTTCCAATAATTTATATAGATTTTTCTTTTCCCACCTATTTCCATTATTTTTAAATGTATTTCCATCCATTGTTTTATCTCTACCTTTTAGCCTTTTTCGATTCCTTCACTCCACCCCACCCCCACTAGGGCTATCTGTACCTTGCTCGTCCTGCTTTCTACCCTTAATTAGCACATTCCTTTAGATAATATCACCACCTTCAACACCTCTTTGTCCTTTTGTCTGTGACATCTTTTGGTTATCTCCACCTATCACTGGCCCTCTATCCAGCTCTTCTTGCCCCAACCCCCCCACCTTAAACCAGCTTATATTTCACCCCTTTTCTATTTTTCCTTAGTTCTTTTGAAGAGCCATGCGGACTCGAAACGTTAACTGTGTTCCTCTCCGCAGATGCTGCCAGACCTGCTGAGTTTTTCCAGGTATTTTTACTTTTGTTTTAGTGTAGTCAGATCTTTGTTGACTGGTGCAGACACAATGGGCTGAATGGTCTCCTTCTGTGCTGTAGATGTCTATGGCTCTATGGGCAGAATTTTGCCCTTGATGGGCAGGCAGGCCCCACCGGCTCGGTGACGGGCAGGCAGCCGATCGCCACCGCCAAAACAGGCCCCGCCGCCATTTTAAGTGGGCTATGCGCTTCCTGTGCGGGCCGGAGGGGATTCCCCAACTGCCTGAGTGCACTCTTTGGTGCATGCGCGTGACAGAGAGCACATCTCCATGAGACTAAGTGCTGCCTCAGGGAGAGCGCTGAAAGTTTTTGAAAGTTTAAAAATAGAAAAATTTAAAAATTATTAACACGTCCCCCTCATGTGACAATGTCACACGGGATGGGACATGTTAATAAATATCACAGAAACTTTATTAAAGTTTTTTAAAACCGACATGAAACCTCATCCCGCCGGTGGATGAGGTTTCATGTTTTTTCAGAAGCCCGCTGGGGCTCCTGGCCTGCCCACCAGCCTTAAGGTTGGACGGGCAGGGCCTTTAATTGTTTTAACTACCCTGTCAATGGCCTCAATTGGCCATTGACAGGTCGGCGGGCCCGCAGCTGATTTGGCTGTGCCCCCGCCTTCCTGAATATTTAAATGGGGCGGGATGACATCAGGATTCCCTCCGACATCACCCCGCGTCATTTTCCCCTCAGCGAGCGGACCCCGCCCCCAGCTCACCGACAGAAAAATTCTGCCCTATGAAATTATAGGGCAGTCTAGCTAATTAAACTGTCTGAGCTACACGAACAACACAGGACCAACCTAAGGGGAGAGAACACTTCGCAGGGCAGAAATCAACCCCCAGCCCACCAGATCAGCTCACAGAAACGCAGGGACCACCCAAGTCAGGGAAAGCAATTCCTGAACCACCCAGCAGAGCGTCATTGCCAGCGCTGCGGTGTGAAGCGCCCTCACAGGAAAGATCAGTGTCCTGCTAGCAGTGCCCAATACTCCCACTGAAACAGGCAGGGACACTTTGGTAAACTGTGCAAATCAAAACCCCAACACCACACAGATATCCCAAAGATAATCCACGAGGTCAAGGCCAAAATCCCTGAAGCGACACAGCCTTTCCTCGTGGGTGACATCAGAGAATGTGGTTCTTCGTTTCGGAATGCTGGTAAATGGTCATCTAACCAATTTTAAATTAGATTCAGATGCCAACGTGACAGTTCTGCCAGACGACGAACCATGGCTCCAAGGCCTTTGGATTTGAACGATGGGCACTCCACTTCATGAAGCAAGGGGAGTCCGATTCCCGGTCATTGGCATGATCCTTGAATCACTGAGGTATGGCAACAAACAGATCTTTGAGCTGACTGATGTATGTCATCTGGATTCAGCCTTTCTCTCCTCTGAACCGGGATGCCTGCGTAGCCCTCGATCTGCTCCAGTCGGCAGACGTCAAGACTGCAACAGTCGTTAGTCGGCCAGAGTCCTGAGTCCTCAAACATTAAAGAGTATTCAGAGTCTGATTTCGCCTGTGATCTCTCTTCTCTTTTGGTGGAGCAGGTTTGTCCATCATTGCTCCAGGTCGTGAAAAGTCCCCAATGATCAGACCACCATGCTGCACTCAAGATTTCTATAGTACCTCTGGTGGAAGTGATAGCAGAGAAGGAACAAAAGCCTGATGAGCCTCTACCTCCAACCACAGTGATGATACAGTTGGTAGACACACCAACCACTGTGCACACACGGCAACTTCCAGCCAGTGTGCCTGAACCACAAGGGATGCTGGAACCTGGTAGCAGTCTCACACCATCAACAACAAAAAACAGAGATGAGCATGCTACTTAATCATCTTCTTGCCACAGGAACACCCTTCCTCAGCCTCAGAGAGCTTCCCAATGACCTAAACATAAAAAGAAGAAAAGACATCACCAAGCAGACAAATACTATTTTCACCCACTCCACAAGAAACGATCAAGAGCAACAATAACAATGCACCACCAAACCAGCCAGACCAACCAGGCAGGGTTTAACATCAAACAGTGGAAGAAACGGATGAAACCATACCCAAATGCCAGCCCAACCTCCAAGCCAACAACATGAACCAGAACCACCAGAGCCCAACACTCTCCCAACAGAACGGTGAATGAGATGTGGAAGGGTTATATGGCCTCCAGACCACCTGAACCTCTAGTTTCAAGGATTTGAAGGGGGGGTGGGGGGGTGGTGGGGGAGGGGGTGGTGGGATAGTGAAACTATTGTTAATGTTAATACTGTCATAGCAATAATGCTGGAAGAGCATTAAGGTTGTAACAATAAGGTAAATGCACAAGATTTAAAGTAAAGTAACTCTATATCCATAGAATAAAGTCTTGGGAGGAGGTGCAGTAGTAGAGTCTGGTACATACAGGGTTAATGTGGGACTGAGTACAGTACCACCCACACAGTGATGTAAGAAGGCACATGACCCAGAGTCAGGGCCAGTCTGGAGATGGACAGAGATGTGTAAAAGCCTAGAATGGAGTTAGCTCCATACCTGGCCCCTCTACTGTATATATGAATATAGTTATGGGTTGTTAATAAAGGCTTGCTGTTAATATATTTAAGACAACGAAGCCTACTTCATGATCTCCGAAGCAGGATTCTTCAGATTGAGATACAGCAGGTCTTTGGCCAGGCTGCAGATTTCCAATAGAAACTCCATCCACCCCCAATGTGGCCCATAACAGCAAGGGTGCAGCACCAAAGAAGGGAATTCCCACACAAGAAATTTTCTAATCTGCCAGTCTCTCTGGTGAACTACATCCCATGGTGAAAACAGAGTTGAAGCCGAAGATCAACCAAGTATTGAACGGTGGAGCAGGCTTGACAGGCCATGTGGTCTACTCCTGCTCCTTTTTCTTGGGCTCTTGTGACCCCATGTATGGATCAACTGAGCAGAAGATGGTAGCACAAGAGGTCCATGCCTAGAAGTCCATGCCTAGACCCAGGGCATATTGGAAGACCACCAACTATCAACTCACTAATGAAGGAGGCAAGTTGGGAAGCAAAGAAAACCTTTGCATGGGTCACTCAAAAAGTAATTTTTTGCCCTCCATGCGCCCCACCCCACTCTCACACCAGAAGATGGTTAAGGTGCACCAATGGCGGTGTGGGTGCCATTGTTTTACTGCTAATTAGCTGAAACTGGATACACGGCAAGGGTCAGGAGTACAGATCATTAGTAAATACTCTACCACATGACCACTGGTGGAACAGGGTGAAGAAACCTGACCAATCTTACTCTATTATCTAAAACGCCTAAATTCCGTAAACAAAATCTCCCTCAAAAGATCTAAAGGATAGGAAAATTACTTTTTTTGATCTCTAAAATGTTTTTATTAGATAATTACAAGAATACCATGTTGGACTGAAATAAGAGACTATCTGGAGCCCTACTTAAAAGAAAGGAAAAAATAATTAAAACTAACATCTGGTATGTACTACCTTGCAACAGTCTATCCTGAACCTTTTGCAGTGCTATTGTTCAAATTCCCTAGACATCTAAAAATAAACCCGTCCCTTTATATCATAATTGAATCAGGAATAATCATGTACTTCTCAGCATTCCTGGAGATGGAAGAATAAGTGATGGGGGTGATAGTTGTGTCATTGGGCTAGTGGTTGGACTAGTGATTCAAGGCCCAGACTAATGCCCTTGGGGCAAGGGTTCAAACCCCACCATGATAGCTTGGAGCCAGGAAGGGCATGTGATTAGGTGAGACTCCCACTGCCTTCCCGTCTCCATCAGAATGAAGTTCTGGGCTTGAAGGCTCACGTTTCGGCACAGACTAGAAGGGCCGAATGGCCTGTTTTCTGTGCTGTAGTGTTCTATGGTTCTATGGTTTGATCTTCCCTCACTGCCACCAGTTGAGGACTTCAAGTGGCCAATTAGTGACCACTTAAGGGACTCATCCGCCCACCGCTGATCACCATGCAGCATTCACAGCAGCTAAAACCATGCGGTCAGCTTGACACCTCGGACAAGGAGATGGGGTTGGTGGGGGGTCCCTTGATCCAAGGCACTGAGTGCCTGATCGAGAGACTGGACATCAGGAAGGGGGCTGTGGCCCTACTAAGAGCCACCTTTGTTGCTGACCCCTCTGCACCCCTCTCCCTGTGCCACACCCACCACCTCCACACCCCCCTACCCAACCTTACTCACTTGGGCCTGGGTCATTCTGCAATGCTGGGACTCCAGTCGATGTTTGTCCTGCATCAGCCACCGCCTCCCCTGGGGCACTGCTGAGCACAAGAGCTGCCGGCCTCCGATTGGCCAGCAACTCTTGGTAGGCAAGGCTTCCGCCCCTTGATTCCAGGGGAAGGCCTACCGCTGGCCTCACCACTGCCTGACTGGCTTGTGGCTTGACAGGCTTTCTCAAATATTGGCAGTGTGGGCCTCTCATTGGCTCTCTAGCCAGCAGGCGAGACCCCCAACGCCTCAACAAGATTCGGCCTGAAGTCTCAGTAATGGTGACTATCATTGATCATTATTGCCATCCTTACCCAGTCTGGTCTATATGAGCCTCCATACCCACAGCAATGTGGATGACTCTTAATGCTCTCTGAAATAGCCTAGCTAACCGCTCAGTGCAGGAGCAATTAGGGATGGGCAAGAATTGCTGGCCTTGCCAGCGACACCCACATCCTATGAAAGAATGAAAAAAATAGAGTGTTGTGTTCCCCTTATCCCACAGAACAACATATCAATTTTGCACTGGATCAACATAGGGCTGTTTCTATCTCTTGTGACTGAATGAACTCCCTAGGTTAAGGGTGTTTTAAGTCCAAAGACAGCAGTGCTTCTTAGTGTCTTTCGTAGTGTGAGTCTTTATTGAACTAATTGTAAAATGGCAAGCTTACAGGGCCTCCCTCATGGCAGAGGTCACATGACTGCAGCAAGCCAGGTAGGACATTTTGTACTGCTGCATTTCAAAACCTTAACAAGGGGTATGTTGGACAAGTTATGCTCAGTCTGAGATTCTTCTTACTCATGTCATCTTGACATTTAGAAGTTCTCGTATCTCAAACTCAGAAGGTTACGAATTCAAGGCATGCTCCAGAATTTAAGCATATAGACTAAGCCGAAGTGACAGGCCAGAGTTGGATGTGCCGCTTGGGGTCCAATTCTTTAGATGAAACATTAAACCAAGGTCTCATGTCCCCATTCAGAGGATGCTAAGGGTACCGCAGCACCATTAGTCAAAGAGGAAGGATTCTCCCTGGTATCCTGTCCACCACTCCTTCCATAACCAACAAAAACAGATTAACTGCTCGTTCCTCTCACTGATGTTTTGTGGGAACTTGCTGCATGTAAAACATAGCTGCTGCATTTCAAAACAATTCACTAAACGTCAAACAATTTGAGATGTTTCTAGGAGATGTGGTGAAGTGTAATATAAGTGCAAATCTTTCATTCATTGCACTTTAAGCCTATAGCTACATTTAATCATTCAGGGAGAAAACTGCCAAGAAATGTAATAGATTTTCAAAGGCTGGAAGAAAATGCACAAAAATGTATCAGAGAGCTCAGATACAAATCTCCACTGATCTATGCTGGGGAGCACTGCACAGGATGCTGGATAATGTGACTAAGTGCCTCAGTGGGAATGGATGGAAAATGCATCGGTGAAACTTGATATTAAAGAGCCACCATGGTGACTGAGCAAACTTGCCCAACGTGCCCCTAACCTAGGAAGTTCATGAAGTATAGCCCATGAGGGTTATGCTGTGCTGCGCTGTGGGATGAGAGGAGTACTCTTCTTTTTAATTCTTTCGTGGGATGAGGGTGTCACTGGCAAGGCCAGCAATTGTTGCCCATCCCTAATTGCCCTTGCACTGAGCGGCTTGCTAGGCTAGGGAAGTCCTCTGGGCGACCAGAGCAACGGGAAACGTTACATACATCCTAAGATCCAACTTAGCCCTCTTCGAAAAATGTTGACACTAATTGGTTAACTTTCTTGTCCACATCTGTTCCATCCGACAGTGCCATTTCAGAGCTGAGATCCCAACTCCTTAATCAATGCCAGAGATTAAACAACATTAAAACTTTAAAGTTCATTCCTTGCTTTTTGTTTGACTGGAAACAGGACAACAAATCATTTTCCAGCTTTTGTCCTTTCCTTGCCACATTGTGCTAGCATTTCTTGTATGTATTGTCATAGCTTGGTTATACCCCATAAGTTGGGCCTGTGGCAATTACACTGGTGCCATGGGGAAAGCTGATCGTTAATTAATTAGACAGAAGATGGCTTCACGCTCATTACTCATTTCCTGAGAGTACAAGGGTTAATTGATTGTGGAAAAAAGGGGGAATGAATCATGTTGCCATTGGAGCTCCTTTGGAGCAGCCAGCATTATTTGAACCACAAGGGATTGCACTCTCCAAACGCCCAACTGGTCTGCGGCCAGAGATGAAGAATCATGCAAGTATGTGCTTGTTTCCCAGGGGCTCTCCTGACTCGTATATCTTGTGGAACCCGCAGCTTCCTGAGCTTCTTGAGGCCCCTGGCCAGGTTGATGGCTGAATCCTGGTGACAAGGGCTATCCTCTCCAAAGCTGATTGGTGGCACCAGTGAGTAGTGCAGCAGGAGAGCGCTGCAACGCAGCTCACACCTCCACCAGAGCCATCATCAAGCAGAGCTTTGACATGTTGAAAACGCACTTCCGCTGCCTTAACAGGTTTGGAGGGGCTTTGCAGTACGCGCCAACGAGGGTTTCACAGGTGGTAGTGGTACGTGGTCATGCAACATGCCAAACCTTTGCACCAGGGCAACAGGGAGGAGCAACACGCCTCCTCAGATAAGGGTGAATGGGATGGGCCTCAAGAACGGATCATGAATCTGCATGAGCCTCTACTGGATGCCAGGGATATGGAGAGATGAGCCAGGGGCACCAGGGACAATCTCCTATACATGAGATTTGCCCAAAATTGAGGGACCTACATGACTA
This sequence comes from Cetorhinus maximus, assembly GCF_964194155.1. Lineage (NCBI taxonomy): Eukaryota > Metazoa > Chordata > Chondrichthyes > Lamniformes > Cetorhinidae > Cetorhinus > Cetorhinus maximus. The sequence continues at coordinate 12,600,727 of NC_135884.1, read as the reverse complement.
TTCCCCCATCACCAGGATATGTTTGCATGCTTGGAATGTCTAGCAACCTCTTCAGGCTCCCACCCACCCCCAGCACCCCCCAGAGACTGTGTCCCATTCCACCTAGAATAACAAGGGGAGTGGACCTCTGTCATGCACATTTGCTACTTCTTTCATTGTCGCTGGGTCAAAATTCTGGAATTCCCTACACCACATGGACTACGGTGGTTCAAGGAAGCAGCTCACTACCTTCTCAAGGGAAATTAGGGATGGCAAATAAAGGCTGCCCTTATCAGTGACACCCGCATCCCATGAACAAATAAAAAAAAGGATTCTATTTTTATTCATTCTGATACATCTCATCCGTCATCTGGCAGGTTTACAAAGGTAATGTTTGAACAGGGAAGTGAATATTTCATGAGAGATATTTCATGGTGGAAATTGGAAAATGACTTCAAGCATAGTTACACCTGGGTGTTCGCAGTTGAAAATTCTACTTTTTTTCACACTGTTAGCTTCACCCTGTCATCCCTTCGTCCAACTCACCCAAGATTTTCATTGACCATTTTTTTCTCACTTAGCCTTAATAACCGCCTTCTCTTTGCAAATGGAAACATTCGCTGATTCCCCCTTTAAATAATGCTTCAATGGAACAGACTTTACCATGTCAAAAGGGCACAATATTCTGAGGTCCTGTCCCCATGAAGAACAAACTGCACACATACACATCCACAAACACACACAGACACATACACACTCACACAGACGCACGCATAACAACCCCCCCACCCCAGCCACCACCCCACCACACACACAATTTCACACAACCACACAATTATACACCAAAGGACCTGGATGATGCCTTCTTGTCCAATTCTACCTTATAAGACCATAAGACATAGGAGCAGAAATTAGGCCATTTGGCCCCTCAGGTCTGCTCCGCCATTTAATCATGGCTGATAAGTTTCTCAACCTCATTCTCCCGCCTTGTCCCCGTAACCTTCAATCCCCTTACCAATCAAGAACCTATCTATCTCGCTCTTAAATACACTCAATGACCTGGCCTCCACAGCCTTCTGTGGCAATGAATTCCATAGATTCACCACTCTCTGGCTAAAGAAGTTTCTCCTCATCTCTGTTCTAAAAGGTCTTCCCTTTACTCTGAGGCTGTGCCCTCGGGCCCTAGTCTCTCCTACTAATGGAAACATCTTCCCCACGTCCACTCTATCCAGGCCTTTCAGTATTCTGTAAGTTTCAATCAGATCCCCCCTCATCCTTCTAAACTCCATCGAGTGTAGACCCAGAGTCCTCAAATGTTTCTCATATGTTAAGCCTTTCATTCCTGGGATCGTTCTCGTGAACCTCCTCTGGACCCTCTCCAGGCCAAGCACATCCTTCCTGAGATATGGGGCCCAAAATTGCTCACAATATTCTAAATGTGGTCTGACCAGAGCCTTATAAAGCCTCAGCAGCACATCCCTGCTTTTATATTCTAGTCCTCTCGAAATAAATGCCAACATTGCAATTGCCTTCCTAACTACCGCGTCAACGTGCAAGTTAACCTTAAGAGAATCCTGGACTAGGACTCCCAAGTCCCTTTGTACTCCAGATTTCTGAATTCTCTCCCCATTTAGAAAATAGTCCATGCCTCTATTCTTCCTACCAAAGTGCATGACCTCACACTTCCCCACGTTGTATTCCATCTGCCACTTCTTTGCCCATTCTCCTAACCTGTCCAAATCCTTCTGCAGCCTCCCCGCCTCCTCAATACTACCTGTCCATCCACCTATCTTTGTATCATCTGCAAACTTAGCCAGGATGCCCTCAGTTCCTTCATCTAGATCATTAATGTATAAAGTGAAAAGTTGTGGTCCCAACACTGACCCCTGCGGAACTCCACTAGTCACCGGCTGCCATCCTGAGAAGGACCCCCTTATCCCCATTCTCTGCCTCTGCCAGACAGCCAATCTTCTATCCATGCTAGTACCTTGCCTCTAACACCATGGGCTCTTATCTTACTGAGCAGCCTCCTGTGCGGCACCTTGTCAAAGGCCTTCTGGAAGTCCAAGTAGATAACATCCATTGGCTCTCCTTTGTCTAACCTACTCGTTACCTCCTCAAAGAATTCTAACAGATTTGTCAGGCATGACCTCCCCTTGATGAAACCATGCTGACTTTGCCCGATTTTACCATGCACTTCCAAGTATTCTGAAATCTCATCCTTAATAATGGACTCTAAATCTTACCAACGACCGAGGTCAGGCTAATCGGCCTGTAATTTCCCGTCTTTTGCCTCACTCCCTTCTTAAACAGTGGGGTTACATTAGCAATTTTCCAGTCCTCTGGGACCCTCCCTGACTCGAGTGACTCCTGATAGATCACCACTAACGCCTCCACTATCTCTTCAGCTATCTCCTTCAGAACTCTGGGGTGTAATCCATCTGGTCCAGGTGATTTATCCACCTTCAGACCTTTCAGTTTTCCTAGCACCTTCTCCTTGGTAATAGCCACCATACTCACCTCTGCCCCCCGACTCTCTTGAACTTTGGGGATGTCACTCGTGTCTTCCACTGTGAAGACTGACGCAAAGTACCTATTCAGTTCCTCCGCCATTTCTTTGTTCCCCACTACTACTTCTCCAGTGTCAGTGGCAAGTTATAAGTGGCAAGACCTTTTTCAAAATTAAGGAAGGAAATCCTTAGGACCAGGCGTGGGGCTATATGGCCCTTAATTCCTGCTCTGCCATTCAGTAAGATCATGGTTGATCTTTTACATCAACTCTGCGTTCCTGCCCACTGAGTGAGGGAGAATCAGCAAATTTTTCCGGCTAAGTAGGGAAAAAAATGGTCAATGAAAATCTTGGGTGAGTTGGATGAAGGGATGACAGGGCGAAGATAACAGTGTGAAAAAGAGATGGGCAGGAACGCAGAGTTGATGTAAAAGATCAACCATGATCTTACTGAATGGCAGAGCAGGGAATAAGGGCCACATAGCCCTATGCCTGGTCCTGTTTCTCATGCTGTAATGTTCTTAGAACTTGCAGCACAGTCAGAGAAATTATTTTTCTGAATCTGGGAATGATTCAAACGGGAGGTTTAATACAGGCGGCGGCGGGGCTGGGGAGGGGGTTCTCCGGTCCCACCGAAAGTCAATGGACTTTTGGCTGCTTCTCCAAGTTTTCCATTCACGTCCATGACGGGACCAGAAAATCCTGGCCTTCGTCTGGAAATGTTCCAGTTTACCTCCCGCCATATTTTAAGTGGATAGATTCTGGAAAAATATGCTGCTGATTGTTTTTGAAAATTATCCATACCAATTTTCTATTTGTTCAGATAGTTGGTGAACAGAGCTACAGAGCAGTAACAATGGTAGGGTTGGTGTTTGTGGGAGATTGATTCTTGGGGCTCCCAGGTAAGTAGGCCCAAGTGACGATGGATGGGGTTAACCACTGGGACCTGGTCTAGATTGGAGGGAACACAATGAAAGATAAAGCACTGACTTTTTTTTTCTGATAATGGTGTCACGGTGTCAAAATGAATCACGACAAACAATGAGCATTTATTAGCAAAAATGAACTGTATTACCCAAATACTGAAATGGGAGCTTGCTTTCAGAGAGAGATCA